>NW_026991711.1:102111719-103472553 GCF_029215605.1 Mirounga angustirostris | reverse complement strand
GAAAAGTAATTATGGGCTGCAGGGAAAATGAAATGTTTCACAAAAAAGGAATTACAACTCTAGTACACTACTTAGCTCAGCTGTGAACAATGTCTATCTAGTTACAGTGATGTGAATACCAAATATTGATCTATTAAAATGGTTGTATACCTCTACCAATAGAATGTAACTGGGGGTGGAATTGGAGACTCTAAGATAGCAGAATACTCTTTATATCTATAGTAGGAAAACAATAGATAAAATGGAAAATGGGGGAAAAAAGCAATATAAGCATGTTATATAGAAATAAGGAGGAGGGGGGAAATATGGCGGAGGAGTAGGGGACCCTATTTCAACTGGTTCCCGGAATTGAGCTGGATATCTACCAGACTACTCTGAGCACCCACAAAACCAGCCTGAGATGTAAGAAGATCTGGATCTCTACAAACAGAATATCGCAGGCAGTTGGTTTTGAGGTACAAAGCGGAGAGCCGTGATTCTGCAGGCAGGTATCGGAGGATAAATGGCAGCGGGAGGGTGCCTGGACATGGGGATCCTACACCACCAGTGAGTGACAGCCTCGCGCGCTGTGGACAGGGCACAGACTCGCAGACCGGTAGCATCGGGAAAGAATTTTAGGGCAGCCCCCAGGGTGGAAAATCAGACCAGCGGGGTCGCGCGCGCAAACTGCAGCCCCCCCCGGACAAAAACCGGAGTGACGGTCACGCGCACGCGAACTGCAGCCTCCGAGAGGGAAACCTGGTGTGCCGGGGTCGCGCCGGTGAACTGCAACCCCCAGGGTGGAAACCCCGAGCGGCGGAGTCGCGCGCACGCGAACTGCAGTCCCCCGGACGGAACCCTAAGCAGCAGAGTCGCGCGCGCGAACTGGGAGCGGCTGGCGGTTTTAGAAGCACAAAGGGCAGAGAGGTGCCCCGACCTGGAGGCAGGACTGGGAGCACTGCGGAGGGGCACACAACCCAGGACACTGCAGTTTATAGCAACATGGACAGAAATGGAGACGGTGTGGCTTGGAGAGCTCACTGAAGAACAGACTGAGGTCTCTCTGCTCTGAGGCAGAGGGTTGGAAACGGTCTCTTCTGTTCTGACTCGCGGAAGAGACGCGGAAAGCCGCCAGGGAAAGGCGCCAGAGAACAAAAGCCCCAAAGACTGATTCCCACTGAGCCCATCCCCCGCCACAGGGGCGCAGGGCAACTCCGCCCAAACAGGGTTGCCTGAGTAACAGTGTGGCAGGCCCCTCCCGCAGAAG
The DNA here is from genome assembly GCF_029215605.1 of Mirounga angustirostris. Taxonomy (NCBI): domain Eukaryota; kingdom Metazoa; phylum Chordata; class Mammalia; order Carnivora; family Phocidae; genus Mirounga; species Mirounga angustirostris. The sequence continues at coordinate 103,471,307 of NW_026991711.1, read as the reverse complement.
ACAGGCTGGGAAAACAAGAGGCCAGCAACACTAAGGTCCCAAGAAAACAGGTGCATCTTGCTTGGGTTCTGGTCAATAATTTGGACTCTATACATTCCCTCAAACACCCATCAACAGAATGACTAGGAGGAGGAGCCCCCAAAACAGAAAAAGACTCAGAGATTATGACTTATGCTGCAGATTTACAAAAGGATGCAGATATAACCAAGATGTCAGAGATGGAATTCAGGCTAGCAATTGTGAAGACAATGGCTAGAATGGAGAAATCAATTAATGGCAACATAGAGTCTCTAAGGGCAGAAATAAAAGGGGGAATTGGCAGAACTTAAAAATGCTATCAATGAGATCCAATCCAATCTAGATAATCTAACAGCTAGGGTAACTGAGACAGAAGAGAGAATAAGCGATCTGGAAGACAGTATAATAGATAAAAAGGGAAAAGAGGAGGCCAGGGAAAAACAACTCAGAATCCATGAAAATAGAATCAGAGAAATAAGTGACACCATGAGGCGTTCCAATGTCAGAATCATTGGAATCCCGGAGGGAGTGGAGAGAGAGATAGGGCTAGAAGATGTATTTGAGCAAATCGTAGCTGAGAACTTCCCTAATCTGGGGAATGAAACAAACATTCGAGTCCTAGAGGCAGAGAGGACCCCTCCTAAGATCAAGGAAAACAGGCCAACACCCCGGCATGTAATAGTAAAACTTGCAAATCTTAGAACCAAGGAAACCATCTTAAGGGCAGTTAGGGGGAAGAGATTCCTTACGTACAGAGGGAGGAACATCAGAATAACGTCAGACCTATCCACAGAGACCTGACAAGCCAGAAAGGCCTGGCAAGACATATTCAGGGTACTAAATGAGAAGAACATGCAGCCAACAATACTTTATCCAGCAAGGCTTTCATTTAGAATGGATGGAGAGATGCAGAGCTTCCACAACCGGCAGAAGCTGAAAGAATACATGACCACTAAGCCGGCCCTGCAAGAAATATTAAGGGGGGTTCTATAAAAGGAGAAAGACCCCAAGAGTGATCTACAACAGAAATTTACAGGGACAATCTATAAAAACAACATCTTCACAGGCAACATGATGACAATTAATTCATATCTTTCAATAATCACTCTCAACGTGAATGGCCTAAATGGTCCCATAAAATGGCACAGGGTTGCAGATTGGATAAAAAGACAGGACCCATCCATATGCTGTCTACAAGAGACTCATTTTGAACCTAAAGATACATCCAGACTGAAAGTGAAGGGATGGAGATCTATCTTCCATGCCAGTGGACCTCAAAAGAAAGCTGGGGTAGCAATTCTTATATCAGACAAATTAGATTTTAAACTAAAGTCTGTAATAAGAGACACAGAAGGACACTATATCATTCTTAAAGGGTCTATCCAACAAGAAGATCTAACAATTGTAAATATCTATGCCCCCAACATGGGAGCAGCAATATACATAAGCCAACTGTTAACCAAAATAAAGAGTCATATTGATAACAATAAGTTAATTGTAGGAGACCTCAATACTCCACTCTCAGCAATGGACAGATCATCTAAGCAGAAAATCAATAAGGAAACAAGAGCTTTGAATGATACATTGAACCAGATGGACCTCATAGATATTTACAGAACATTCCATCCTAAAACAACAGAATACTCATTCTTCTCGAGCACACATGGAACTTTCTCCAGAATAGACCATATACTGGGTCACAAATCAGGTCTCAACTGATACCAAAAGATTGAGATTATTCCCTGCATATTCTCAGACCACAATGCTCTAAAACTGGAACTCAATCACAAGAAAAAAATTTCGCAGAAATTCAAACACTTGGAAGCTAAAGACCACTCTGCTCAAGAATGTTTGGGTCAACCAAGAAATCAAAGAAGAACTTAAACAATTCATGGAAATCAATGAGAATGAAAACACATTGGTCCAAAACCTATGGGATACTGCAAAGGCAGTCCTAAGGGGGAAATACATAGCCATCCAAGCCTCACTCAAAAAAATAGAAAAATCCCGAATTCACCAACTAACTCTACACCTTAAAGAACTAGAGAAAAAGCAACAAATGATGCCTAAGCCACGCATTAGAAGAGAAATAATTAAAATTAGAGCAGAAATCAATGAATTAGAAACCAGAAATACAGTAGATCAGATCAACGAAACTAGAAGTTGGTTCTTTGAAAGAATTAATAAGATTGATAAACCACTGGCCAGACTTATCCAAAAGAAAAGAGAAAGGACCCAAATTAATAAAATTATGAATGAAAGGGGAGAGATCACAACCAACACCAAGGAAATCGAAACAATTATTAGAAATTATTATCAACAACTATATGCCAATAAACTGAGCAATCTGGATGAAATGGAGGCCTTCCTGGAAACCTGTAAGCTGCCAAGACTGAAACAGGAAGAAATTGACAACCTGAATAAGCCAATAACCAGTAACGAGATTGAAGCAGTGATCAAAAACTTCCCAAAAAACAAGAGTCCAGGGCCTGATGGATTCCCTGGGGAATTCTACCAAACATTCAAAGAAATAATACCTATTCTACTGAAGCTGTTTCAAAAAATAGAAACAGAAGGAAAACTTCCAAACTCATTCTATGAGGCCAGCATTACCTTAATCCCCAAACCAGGCAAAGACCCCATCAAAAAGGAGAATTTCAGACTGATATCCCTGATGAATAGGGATTCCAAAATCCTCAACAAAATCCTAGCTAATAGGATCCAACAATACATTAAAAGGATCATCCACCACGACCAAGTGGGATTTATCCCCGGGATGCAAGGGTGGTTCAATATTCGCAAATCAATCAATGTGATAGAACACATTAATAAGAGGAGGGAGAAGAACCATATGGTCCTCTCAATTGATGCAGAAAAAGCATTTGACAAAATACAACATCCTTTCCTGATTAAAACTCTCCAGAGTATAGGGATAGAGGGAACATTCCTCAAGCTCATAAAATCCATCTATGAAAACCCCACAGCGAATATCATCCTCAATGGGGAAAAGCTGAGAGCATTTCCCTTAAGATCAGGAACACGTCAAGGGTGCCCACTCTCACCACTGTTGTTCAACATAGTACTAGAAGTCCTAGCAACAGCAATCAGACAACAAAAAGAAATAAAAGGTATTCAAATTGGCAAAGAAGAAGTCAAACTCTCTCTTTTTGCAGACGACATGATACTTTATGTGGAAAACCCAAAAGACCCCACCCCCAAATTACTAGAACTCATCCACCAATTCAGTAATGTGGCAGGATACAAAATCAATGCACAGAAATCAGTTGCTTTCTTATACACTAACAATGCAACTGTTGAAAGAGAAATTAAAGAAATGATTCCATTTACAATAGCACCAAAAACCGTAAGATACCTCGGAATAAACCTAACCAAAGAGGTAAAGGATCTATACTCCAGGAACTACAAAACACTCATGAAAGACATTGAAGAAGACACAAAAAGATGGAAAAATATTCCATGCTCATGGATCAGAAGAATAAACATTGTTAAAAAGTCTATGCTACCCAGAGCAATCTATACCTTCAATGCCATCCCGATCAAAATTCCAATGACATTTTTCAAAGTGCTGGAACAAACAATCCTAAAATTTGTATGGAATCAGAAAAGACCCTGAATTGCCAAGGAGATGTTGAAAAAGAAAAACAAAGCTGGGGGCATCACGTTGCCCGATTTCAAGCTATATTACAAAGCCGTGATCACCAAGACAGCATGGTACTGGCACAAAAACAGACATACAGACCAATGGAACAGAATAGAGAACCCAGATATGGACCCTCAACTCTATGGTCAAATAATCTTTGACAAAGCAGGAAAAAACATACAATGGAAAAAAGTCTCTTCAATAAATGGTGCTGGGAAAATTGAACAGCCACATGCAGAAGAATGAAACTCGACCATTCTCTAACACCATTCACAAAGATAAACTCAAAGTGGATGAAAGACCTCAATGTGAGACAGGAATCCATCAAAATCCTAGAGGAGAACATAGGCAGTAACCTCTTTGACATCGGCCACAGCAACTTCTTTCAAGATACATCTCCAGGGGCGCCTGGGTGGCTCAGTCGTTAAGCGTCTGCCTTTGGCTCAGGTCATGATCCCGGGGTCCTGGGATCGAGCCCCATGTCAAGCTCCCTGCTCGGCAGGGAGCCTGCTTCTCCCTCTCCCCCTCCCCCTGCTTGTGTTCCCTCTCTCGCTGTGTCTCTCTCTGTCAAATAAATAAATAAAATATTTTAAAAAAAAAAAGGTACATCTCCAAAAGCTAGTGAAACAAAAGCAAAAATGAGCTTTTGGGACTTCATCAAGATAAAAAGCTTCTGCACAGCAAAGGAAACAGTCAACAAAACAAAGAGGCAACCCACAGAATGGGAGAAGATATTTGCAAATGACACTACAGATAAAGGGCTGGTATCCAAAATCTATAAAGAACTTCTCAAACTCAACACCCAAAAAACAAATAATCAAGTCAAAAAGTGGGCAGAAGAGATGAACAGACACTTCTCTGAAGAAGACATACAAATGGCTAACAGACACATGAAAAAATGTTCATCATCATTAGCCATCAGGGAAATCCAAATCAAAACCACACTGAGCTACCACCTTACACCAGTTAGAATGGCAAAAATGGACAGGGAAAGAAACAACAAATGTTGGAGAGGTTGTGGAGAAAGGGGAACCCTCTTACACTGTTGGTGGGAATGCAAGTTGGTACAGCCACTTTGGAAAACAGTGTGGAGGTTCCTCAAAAATTTAAAAATAGAGCTACCCTATGACCCAGCAATTGCACTCCTGGGTATTTACCCCAAAGACACAGATGTAGTGAAAAGAAGGGCCATATGCACCCCAATGTTCATAGCAGCAATGTCCACAATAGCCAAACTGCGGGAAGAGCCGAGATGCCCTTCAACAGATGAATGGATAAAGAAGATGTGGTCCATATATACAATGGAATATTACTCAGCCATCAGAAAAGATGAATACCCAACTTTTACATCAACATGGATGGGACTGGAGGAGATTATGCTAAGTGAAGTAAGTCGAGCAGAGAAAGTCAATTATCATATGGTTTCACTTATTTGTGGAACATAAGGAATAACATGGAGGACATTAAGAGAAGGAAAGGAAAAATGGGCGGGGGGAATTGGAGGGAGAGATGAACCATGAGAGACTATGGACCTGAGAAACAAACAGGGTTTTAGAGAGGAGGGGGGAGGGGGGATTGGTTAGCCCGGTGATGGGTATTAAGGAGGGCACGTACTGCATGGAGCACTGGGTGTTATACGAAAACAATGGATCGTGGATCACTACATCAAAAACCAATGATGTATTGTATGGTGACTAACATAACATAATAAAATTTTTAAAAAAAGAAAGAAAGAAGGAAACAAGTTAAGCAATTGTAACTGGTTATCTCTGAGGAGTGACATATAATTGGAGGCTGGCAGGGGTCAGGCAGGAGACTGTCATTTCTCACCTAATCCTCATACTAGTATCTTACTGTGTAATAGTGCCCCTAATTACTTTAAACAAACGGGGAACGGAGGCTGCATGGTATAGTTAGAATTATCTCAGCCTTAGGCTCTGTAGGCTCCTGGGATGAAGAGAAGTCAAAGAGAGCGGGGAAGATGGAGAGCCCTGTACCTCTCTCTGTCCTAGATCTGTAGAGGAGGAGAGGAGAACGATTAGAGAAAAAAGAAGAAAAGGGCAGGCACAACAATCCATCTTGGAGTCGGTCAACTGGGACCTTCTGGAATTGAGTCAGCTTCTCTCTGAACTGTTCCCAAACAAGGCTGCTAGCTATAAAACCCAGAGTTTGGTGGATAAAAAGTATTATTGACAATAATGTAAAACACATGATGCAGAAGTGTCCAAGCATAAGGGATGGCTTAAATAAAAATAGTATGTCCATATATAGAATATTGGACAAACATTTAAGAGGATGCTTAGGAGGCTATTAAATGACATGGAGAGGTATTTACAGTCTCTTCAGTTTAAAGGGAGTAAAAGGAAGAAAAAAGGAGAGTATAAAACAGCTTGTACAGCATGCTTTTTTGGTCTAAAATTGCATACGCAAAAGATAAAAACTATATATATGTACACACAGGTGCACAGGAAAAAGGACTGGAAGAATACAACTGATGAGTAATGCTTATTTTATTTTTTTGAGTCATGTTTATTTTAGATTGTATTTTTGAAATTTCTTATGTTAAGCATACATTCCTTTTGTAAAAAGAATAAAACAATAAAAGGTGCTGCTCTTTTAAATTTGTAATAAATAAAAGGAGGGTACAAGCTCGGCTACATCCCCCTCTCTCACTCCTGTTTCTTAGGGCCCACCCACCTACCACCACCTGGATGGAAGAGGAGGACTACATTGTTTCCGACAATAGAGGAATAAAGTATGGTGGTTAACTTCCCCAGCCACTGCTGCTCTGGAATAAACCATGTGTCACAGTCACCCTCATTCAATATGGTCATATGCAAAACCTCTACCCACATTTCAACTTTCATTGCAATGCATTCAAATTATGAAAGATTGGCACATTAAAAGAGTATGACTATCATTTTTATTCAAGTTGGCCAACCTCCCTCCATCAGTAGAGCTTAAGGAATTGTCTTGATACCAACATTTTTTTAGTAACACTCCAAATTTGGTTGTCTCCTTCTAAAGCTATCAGACAACAAACAGACATCCAAATGCAATGTGCCAAAATGCTGGTTTCTAAGTTAAAACAGAGCTCTAGATTTGGTCAACATAGTAACTAAAAGGAGTTACTCCCTCTCCACTGGAGGGGATACAAACTAGTACAAACATTTTGGAAAACAATTTGGAAATATGTATTTAAGCCTCAAAAGCTGATCCAGTAATTTTTCTCCTGGGAATATAACCTAAGAAAACACTTAAAATGCATTAAAAAAAGAGAGACCTTGTAACATTATTTATAATGCAAATCAGGTGAAGTGTTTCATCCCAAGAGTGGGATATTATATAGCCATTAAAAAACATGTTTTCAAATACTTTTAATAAAAACACAGAAGAATGCTTATGATATGATGGTGGGTGATCAAAAGGATACCAAATTATATAATCTCAAATATTTAAACAAAATGCATAGCATGGAAGAAATGAATTAAAACATTAAATATCATTATCTTTGAATTAGGTATAATTTCCATTCTCTTATTTAGACCTATTACGTGTTCTCGGTTTTGTATAGTGATAGCTGACAGGTTGAGTGACATTCCCAAGTTCACACTAACTAGTGCCAATTATGATATAAATCATGCATTCAGTGGTGTGCTCATAAATCAACTCTTCAGATAACAAAGAAACAAACAAAAAAATACCTTGATTTGTAGCATTTGTGATTCCCATGGTCTGAATGCTCCCATTGTGGCCAATTTCAACCCACAAAGAGCCTGCCTCACACCAATGGACTGGGGCAGAAAAGAGGTGAATGAAGACCAAGGGCAAAGGTGAAGCTAAGAGGAACTGAGAATGAGTTACTCACTTTAATCTTATCCAATCCACACCTCTACCTCCCAGCTTCCGCGCCCACTGTTGGAATCCAGCTAATGAGGGTCACTTTTACCTGCAGCGTTGATAAAGAAAAGTAGTCTGAGAGTAAGGTTTGTTCATTCTCAAAGATAAATCCCAAAAAGCCAGAAGGTCCAAAAGCCAAGTCAAGCTCAAATAGGTCAAAAGCTGAGATCATCCCAGGTAAAACTAAGAGCAAGGAGTAAAGAGTCAAGCACATGGTGGAGACCAGCTGCCTCCAATTTTATTCAATCCCAGAGTCGGTGGTAGGATAAAGGATGATTTAAGCACAGGATCTCACACTTTAAGGAACATTAAAATCACCTGAGAGTCTTGGTAAACACAGATCACCAGGCCCCACTGCCATTGTTTCTGACTTGCAGGAAGTCTAGGGTGGACCAGAGAAATGTGCATTTGTAACAAGCTCCCAGACGATGCTATGCTACTGGCCCAAAGACCACATTTTGAGAGCCAATGGCCTGGACAGTACAAGTTACCAGCAAAAACGGAGGATGATTTCAGTAGATGAGTTGGTGGATGGAGTCCACATGTAGATTAGAGGAAAAGAAGATAGGTTCTGTTTCTTTTAAACACACAATTACAATAGTTTCAGTTCACATCTTAGTAATTCTTAGACCTCGAAGGTAATTTTATTTTTATCAAATTGAACATATATTTAGGAGCTACTGGAAATTTCCATCTGCCTTCAGCTTAGCTTAGCAGAAAAGGAAAGTTGGAAGTCATTTTGAGTAACTTATGTGAGCAGGATGTAGTTGGACGTCCTAGAAACAGCAACGTTATTATTATTGCCATCACCATTTTAGAAACCAGAACACACAACCTCAGAGGTCAGTTGCCCCAAACTGCATGGCCTGTGAGTCAGTGTGTGCACAGGGCCAGGACCTCCCATGTCCCCCTCCTCCCCACACACACCTACTGTCCCTCCAGTCTGATAGCAGAGAAGGGATGAAGGGATGAAGATGAATGATCTTTGCTTTCTGTGCCCTGGTCCCCTGTGGCAGTCTGGAGAAGTCTCTGAACCTCTTCTCAGAATCATGTTTTTCAATGCTGGACATGAAATACCCAAAATAAAAAGGAAACCAACTATGCTGAAATATGGTTATAAATTTTTTTTTTATTTTTTATATAGTAATATGTAGCAATGACAGATATTACTATATCTTAAAGCACTTAAAACAAAATTTAGGGGCCAGTCTAGTAACCACCATAATTTTGAAGTAGTGAAGCAAATCATATTTTGACATATCTGAAACAATTTTAGTGTGCTATAGAAATAGCTATGATTTCTACTGGTGACAAATCATAGGCCTGCCAATGTTAGGTGGTTTGTCACCTACATTCATAATTAAAGGACATGCTAATTTTCAATTAGAGAAATTCAGAATTCTAAGCATGAACTCCTTTGTGGGGGAGGACCCCAGTGTACGTCAGATTCAACAAGTCTAAATAAATCTTCATGCCCTTCAAATTTACATCTTATTTTTCATATTCCTTTAAAAAATATGGCGGCATGATTCCTTTTTTTTTTTTTTTTCATTTTAAAACTTGGAACAATTTACACTTGTGGGTCAGTAATTACCCTAGGATCTACTATATGAAACACAAAACACTTATATTCATGTCTCAACAGGATTTAGCAAATGTCATTGATACAACCTAATTTCTGAACAATACAAAACATCACTGGTTAAAAATAATTGTATTTTGTCCCATAGGCCTCTCTTTTTCAGAATCATAAACTCAAAGAAATCTTGCCTATAGGGGACTGCACCCAATCAGATCCAGTACTAACTGCAAAACATTTTTGGCTCTTTAGAACACATTCCACTTCATTCCCTATTGGGTCTTAATTAATACCCTGTGTCCCCCACCCCCAGAAAAACCATGACACAAAAAAAACTTTCTTCTCTTCCGGAAAACCAAAAACTAGTAACGTTGTTCTCTATCATATGAGGCAAAAGTAAGAAAAAAATGACAGCATTTATTCTTTTCCCAGATTCCGTAACTGCACGGAAACATATTGAGATAACTGGAAGTTAAATTTCTACTTTTTTCAAAGTCGTGGGCATCCCTGCAGAGCACACATCGCCAGCACATTCATGGTTTTTTTCATCGCATTCCCCAAGCCCCTGCCCTTTCAAACATGTATGTAAATGAGGGGGCCCAAAGAGCTATTAATGCAAATTTCTTTAAATAAGAATTCTGAAAACCAAAAGGCTGTTGGTGGCTTCAGAAAATATCTTGCAGGAAAATGCTGTGTCCATAGTGAACCTCCACCGCCTAACCCTGGGAAAATTAACTTGTGTGGAGGGAAAAACAAAGAGTGGGGGCCCAAGCAAGACACCTCAGTCAGTCCCAGGGCACAAACCCAGCAGCTACGTTGGTGGGGAGGCAGATTTTGAAAGGGAGTTAGGAGGGGCACTGATTCGTTTTCATGGACTTGAGGATTATTCTTTAGCAGGAAAATGGCTCTAAACATCATGCTTCATAATTCATTAATAAATGTGTGAACAAGTCTTTGTGGGAAGGATGAAATCCCACCACCCATCACTGGACATTGAGAGCACTGTGCTAATATTCCTAGAAGGGCCTGAAACCAAAGGTCCACCCGGCTGGCCCCACAGGCCCACCCCCTGCCTTCCCCCACCCACAAGGCCCCCCCACCGCCACCAGGAGGCTATGGGTGGGTGGCAGGAAGCCGGCTCCTGGATTCAGCTGTTCAGAGCTGCTGCTTCGTACCTAGGTTTGTCCCAGCTGGGCAGAGGGACTGGACTTTCTCACCACGTGGAATCTGTTGGGGTTTTGCTTTTCCCTTCAAACATAGTGCATTTTCCCAGCAGCGTATTCTAAGATCAAGAAAGGGATCCCATGTAGCCAAGAGCTTAGGACTCAGAGAAGAGAGACTAGCAGAGTGGTAAAGCACACAAGCCTCCACTCCTCAGCCTCTCAGTGTTTCTGTTTCTCATTCACAAAAGGGGGTGCCTCACGGGATGCTGAGAGGCTTGAGTAATTACCAGTCCAGCATCCAGCCTGCAAAGGGCAGGCAGCTCAGCAGCTATTCAGTGCATGGAAGGAGCCAGTGCACTTTATTGTTTTTAACCCTGCCTGAAACACCAGAAAACACACACCTTTATGGAAAAATATTGATTTTGTGAACATGTATCAATTGGTCGGAAAGTAAAGGACTTTGCCCATTAGGAACAATTGGTCATTTTTCCAGAAACCTGCATTGCTCCACTTTCCAAAGTGGTGGAAAAGGAGCACAAACACTACCTGAAATCCTCCCTGTGGCCTTCAGTCCTGACATTGCCACAATTAAAGGGGGCATGGAGAGCCCACTCCCAACAACACCCTGGTTTTGCCCATAAGACACTAGGACCAGAAGCCTCACCCAGGAGAGCCCAATCCAGAATTCGGCACGCTAAACTCCCACCCCAGAGTTCATCCACAGCTCTGCAGGGCTCGCCAACTCTTTCATGACTCTGATTCTCCTCCCTCTCCCCCAAATACACTCCATCAGACTTGCTGACAGCTCAAAATGCAATTTAAACCTACGAGTTGCCTTTGAGGTCACAGCCTACGGAAGGCATCTGAACTCAGAAGCTAGAACTAGAAACTACGAAGTCCTGGATTTGAGGGAGAAATTTTTCCCTGAGAATGGTCAGCCCACATTTATTATTAAAGTCCCAGCAAATACACTTACCTCTCTCAGTAGGTTTCACTGCTCCATTAATTTCAGTAAGTGCAACCCTAGAAAGGTCTAAATGCAACCCCAGATTCTCAACTCCTAACAGCCCTTAAGAACAGCAACTGTCGGAAGACAAGGTACTGAGCACAGTTGGCCTCGACCACATGTGAGGGACAAGTTCACAAGCAGCCCAACCCACAACCCAAACACCACTGTTCACCTGCCAGTTCACACACCAACGTCCATACAGGTGCTTAGGGCCCCACTGCTCACATTCATATCTGCACACTGGTCTCAAATACATAAACACACCCGCACATTCTATAAACACAAACCCCATATGCATACATACACACCACAGTCAGCATACATGTGTACATTATATGTGTGCATGTACCTGCAGCATACGTGAGCCTACTTCTGGCCCGCTGTCCCCACCTTGGGCCCACTGGAATTGGAATAATTTCTTTTACTTCTCATGAGACCTGCAACCCAGATCTGAAACAACCACGGTCTAGCTTAAACCTCTAAAGAATCCAAACTCTGACGTCTCTCACCTGGTCAGAGACCCAACCTAACCAACCCAACGAGCCCAACATCAGCAGACCCTCTTCTGCTGCAGCCCTTCCTTGCTCACCAAGTTGCCGGGGTGGGGGGGGAGTGGTGAGGGCGGAGGATGGGATGGTAGGAAGTACATTTTACCAGGCAGGACAGTCCCATAGATCATCAGAGAATAAAACCATGCCCACTGGAGCCAGTTGCTCAGTTCAGTCGGCCTGGAATTCTGCATCTACCAAGGGGCTCTGAGTGACCTCATCACAGGACTACAGTCGCACTTTCTGGTAAGAATTCAAAGGTTAGGAATTTGTGCCCCCAGATAGGCTCATCCCCCTACCCCAAAAAAAAAGCCATGGGGAAATTGGCCCATCCTTGCATGTCTTGAACTGATTTCAGACACAGTGTTGTTGTTGTCATTGTTCTCAGAGAGCAGCCCAGCGCCCCCAGTCTCTCTTGGCATGTTCCTAGGACAGTAGGACAGCCATCAACAACAGCCCAGGGCAGCCAGACAGAATCTCTCCTGGCCTCCTCGGCTGCCCTCCAGAACTACTGACCAAGTAGGGTGGCCCTAAAGACACCCACTGCACATCCTTGCCTTAACCCCATCCTCATTTCCCACCATCAAGGTCTGGTTCACCGTGCTGCATATAACTAAGATCTCCAAGAACATAACCAACTGAAGCATGGCCCCTTTTTCCAGTTGTTTTCATATGGTTTTGTTCTATGAGTCCAGACAAGGGGGAGGGTGGAGGAAGAGAGGTGATCTTGGATGCCCACAGAGCACATTCATTCCCAACGACGCTTCTGCTGCCCACTCCTAAACCCACCTACAGAAGCAAACAGAGACTGGAGCCCGAGTTCTACCAAACAGCCATGGGCATTTCACATGCACAGGTGATTCACCCACCCCAGCGCCTCCACAGTCATCTTAAAAGCCCATGACCTCATTTTAATTGAAACCCATCCATGGTTGTAAAATGGACTTGGGAAAAGTGGTTCAATTCCACTCCCTTTCTTGTTCCTACCTCCAAGAACAGTGTCTGTGCTGGTGAGTGGCAGTGGATCAGGTGAGCAGTCATCACCAGGACAAGCGGATCACATCTTCAGGTGGTCTTGACCACTAAGCAACATGTGGGGACCCAGGAGAGACTCAGAACTGGCCACAAATGATAGATCACTACTTCGCTGAATAATTAAAAACCACATTTTATTATCTGAGCTCAGAAATGATGAGAGCATTTTATTTGTATTGGTTGCTGTACAGAGTCTTACATGCAGCTATATATATAAATAGACATATGGATAAATTTTAATTGCCTAACCAAGTTCTGCCTTATTACAAAAGAATTTGAGGTGGCTATAAGCTACACACAGTACAAAAGAATATTTTTAAAAAGAGTAATGAAACAACCCAAATGTCCTTTATCTCATAAACAGATTTAAAAAAAATTGGCATATCTATTACAATGGAATATTATTTAGCCATAAAAAGGAGTGGAGCACAGATACTCACTACCACATGAATGAGCCTTGAAAGCATTGTGCTAAGTGACAGTAAGGCATAAAAGGCCACATATCGTATGATTCCATTTATAGGAATTTCCAGAATAGGAAAATCCGTACAGACAGAAAGCAGATTAGTGGTTGCCAGTGGTTGTAGGGAAGGGGACAGGGGAAGTGACCACTTAATGTATAAGGGGTTTCTTTTTCAGGGTGGTGAAAATGTTCTGGAATTAGATAGTGGTGATGGTTGCATACCACTGTGAATGTACTAAAAGCCACTGAGTTGAACATTTTAAAATGGTTAAAATGGCAAATTTGGGGACATCTGGGTGGGTGGCTCAGTTAGTTAAGCAGCCAACTCTTGATTTTGGTTCAGGTCATGATCTCAGGATCGTGGGATCCAGCCCTGTGTCAGGCTCTGTGCTCCACGGGGAGTCTGCTCAAGATTCTCTCTCTGCCTCTCCCTCTGCCCTTTCCCACTCTCTAAAAATAAATAAATAAATTTTTTTTTTAAAAAATGGCAAATTTTGGGTGCCTGGGTGGCTCAGTCATTAAGCGTCTGCCTTCGGCTCAGGTCATGATCCCAGGGTCCTGGGATCGAGTCCCACATCGGGCTCCCTGCTCAGCGGGAAGCCTGCTTCTCCCTCTCCCACTCCCCCTGCTTGTGTTCCTGCTCTCGCTATCTCTCTCTCTGTCAAATAAATAAAATAAAATCTTTAAAAAAAAATGGCAAATTTTGTGTTATGTGAATTTTACCTCAAAAAAAATTTTTTTTTAATAGTAATGAAGCATGGGAGAAAACAAAGGAAAGAGATTAATATGGAACCTGGGAGTTGGAGTAGTGACTATTATACATGCAAACCATAGCTGCTAGGGGTGGGTCACCAATTTAGCTATGATTCCCAGAAGAGAGATCAGACCGAGAAACCAGTCAATCAGTTAGGTGAGTCCCATATCCCACAGGGTAAGAGCAAACCAGTCAGTGAGGAGAAGCCCAGGTCTCCCAGCATTGGGACACGAGAACACTGCTCCCTGGATCAGCACAGGGGAAGAAGCTCTGTGGTATGGCAACCTGGGTCCTGCCAGGCAGCCTGGGTCCTGCCCAGCAGCCCTTCAGCATAGACAGCCAGAGTCTCATGCAATTTCTGTTAACATCTCTCAGTGTGGGCCCAAGGCAATTGCCAAAGCACCTTTCAACCAAGACACGCCCTTTCTAAATATCCATGTGCTGAAGCTTCAGTCCTTTGGACTGTCCTTAAGGCCAATGTTTCTCAAAGGATCTTTTTACCTTTCTCTTCCCTGTATTTTTAAATACATATCTCTACTGTGTATACCTTTAGACCACTTAGAATCCGGCATTAGTAGCGCTTGGAGTGTTTATTAAAGTGCAGATTCTAGGGCGCCTGGTGGCAGTCAGTTAGGCATCTGCCTTCAGCTCAGGTCATGATCCCAGGGTCCTGGGATGGAGCCCCGCATCAGGCTACCTGCTCAGAGGGGAGTCTGCTTCTCCCTCTCCCTCTCCCCACTCATGCTGCTTTCTGTCTCATTCTCTCTCTCAAATAAATAAAATTTTTTAAAAATGCAGATTCTAGGACCTTATGCTAAACTAATGCAGATTCAAAGTCTTTGAGGATAGGGCCCATGATTATGCAGTTTCATAAACTCCCAGATAATTTTTATGGACAATGAAGTCTGAGAGTCTCCACTTTGGTTCCTGAGGGCCCTGAAGGAGGCCACACTACACAGGCAGCCAGAAGGAGCTATGGTGTGTCTTTTTCCCCCTTACCCCAACTCCTACCTCTAGCCATCCAAAATCTCTAAATCCTGTGTGGCGATGGGGCCACTTACTCGAAAAGCAGTCAAGCAGGAGTCTCCAGCAGTTCTCGCCTGAGAGACAGGAGGGTGTTGATAAGATCATGCACATCTTAGAGGTGAGTTCTCCAGGGAAGAAGACCTCACTGAGCAAAAGAAGCCATGTCTCCTTACTCCCAGTCTAGGCCCTTCTCCTCACAGGAGCAGATGATTTAATGCAATGTCCTAACACTCTCTTCCCAGCTCTGAGCTAAGCCTAAAGCCATGTGTGCAACTGTGCTGGACAGCTCCAGCCAGAGGTCCCCAGGGCACCTCAAACCCAGCAGGCCCCAAACTGGCCTATATCCCTCCACTGTCTTTAAGAGCAGAATCGATTGAATCTCCAGACCTCTGTATTCCTTCTGTTCCTTCATTTAGTCTCTCCAAGTGCTTCTTAAATGCCAAGAGGTAAAGGTTTATATACACAATATCAGGTAAACAGTACATTGGGGATTTAAGGGATCTATTAAGGGTAATTTTTACTCAGTTGATTTTTGCTACCATTGAACTTCAGAAACTAATGCACAGGTGATGTAACTCCTCTGTACTTATTTCCATTTGTAGCACTTACCACTTGTGAATGAGTTTCTCCCTGGCTAAATTCTGAGTCCAAGGCAAGCGGTTCCCCCTCCTTGAATTAACTTGTCTCTTTTTCCTTTTTTTAAAGATTTTATTTATTTATTTTTATTTTAGAGAGAGAGTGTGTGTGTGAGTGGGAGGAGGAGGGGCAGAGGGAGAGGGAGGGAGAGAATCTCAAGCAGACTCCACACTGAGCATGGAACCCAATGTGGGGCTCGATCTCATGACCCTGACATCATGACCTGAGCCAAAACCAAGAGTTGGATGTTTAACTGACTAAGACACCCAGGCACTCTGGAAATAACTTGTTTCTATTCTCTGCCCTTTTTTCTATTGAGTGTATCTTTTCTTATTGATTTTTAAGTGCTTTTTTACATATCATGGATATTAACCTGGTAATTGGAATATATAGTGCTATTTTCTCTTACTGTTTATTAATTTTAATGTTGTTTGTACCATCTTTCTCTACATCAGAGTTTTGTTATTATTTCTAGTGCCATCAAACCTGTCCATCTTTTCATTCTCATATCTCCAGTGTCTGTGACAGTGCCTGGCACATAGTTCTCAACAGACACTATGGGTTGGACAAAACAAATAAGCAAATCTGTGCTGATGGGAGACTTTCAAATATCACTGAGGAAATTATCATGTTTGAAGGTAGAAGTCTGGGGGAGAAGGGCTTTGCTAGTACTATACTTAAGTGTTGTGTTGAGATTTTTTTTCTCATGACCTACTTTCTCTTTTCACACAGCCTCAGCTTGCAGGAAAGGTACAGACTAGAAGAATGCCCACTGTCTGACACAACTCCACTCTTGTCTCCCTGCACCACTTGCCCATGGCTCCCCCATTGTAGAGAGCAAAATGGGAGTCTCTCGTGTCAAGCAGGAGCCTGTGTCAAGCAGGGGCCTGGGTCAAGCAGGGGCCCGGTCAAGCAATGACGCAAGCAGTTAAGGTAACTGCAGCTAGGAGATATCGTGGGACCAAAGTCAGCTGACACCCAAAACAAAACAAGCAGAACAGAGATCTGCAGACACCTAAAACTGATGAAATCCCTTTAAAAAGGGAAGGATTTGGGTAGCAAACTGTCAGACTCTTCAGACATGACCCCTCTATGTCTGACCACTTAAAAAAGGCAACTGCTGCCAAAGGCTCTGCCCAATGGATCTCCAAACAGAACCGAGAGCCTTCCCTGCATGAACATCAGAAGCAGTAAGTGGTGAGGCCTTATCTCAACTGCACGCCCCCAGACTGACTTTGTGTTGGGTTCGTTCACTTCCTGCGCCCTTCTGTTATCTTTGTTGTGTGGCTTGTCTCTGTCCTGCTCTGTATGCTGTGTAAGAAGCCAAGTTTAATCCCATGGTGACTTGTCATTGAGTTTGGAATCCTGAACCTGCTTTATCATTGTGATTTAACTTTGCTTTATGATTGAATAAAGCTGCCATTGTGGAAAGACACAACTCGTGGTGTGCACCTTCATAGTGTGCTCATGACACACATCAACTAAAGAGAACAAATGAAATTGCTCAGGTCGGGTGGAAGAGGCTGAGTGTCCTCCCTGCCTCCCAGTATCTTGGGAATCAAGAGCTGCTCTGCACTCAGGACAAGTTACCATCCGTTGATATGCAATCAAATGCTAGAACATCTCAGATGTCCCTGGCCACAAGCCTGGACAGGGTTCCTGCTAAACCTCTGTGGTTATTTCAGACAATCCTAACTCCTTCCAGCTTTCCCTTGGGTTCCCTGCCCCTAAGGTTGTGGGTGGAGAAGAATCCCAGCCAGATTTTGCCAGAGCATTTTTCTCCCCTGGGTCAAAAGAGGGTTTTCTCTCAGGTTTTATCCATTTTTCATTTAAAAGCTATTCAACTTAACACAGTGAAACCTTACTCCCCAGGGGAATAGAAAAATAAGCCACCTAAATCCTATTCAATAAGGTAAATTTTGGAATAAGATAAACATCTGAGCTGCCTTAAAACAGACCATTGTATTCCAGCAAACTGCCATTTCCTTACCTGGAGGATGGCTCTGAATTCAGAAAACCTGAAGTTCTGCTGAAGGGGTGAAGCTGTGGTAAGAGAAGGCTATTACTAGATTCACCATTTATCCAGCCCTGCTATGTGCCAAGTTCCAATTAAAGGCTCGATCCTCTAGTTTATCTTTTTAGCAACCCTTCAGGGTTGGTGTCTCTATCCCCATTTCCTAAAGACCTCAACCTTGACCCTTTCTCACCAAGACTGCATGGCTACCTCCCTCCCATGCCCCAGTTGGACGGATGGGCTGGCTCAGAGGAGCCAAAATACTATCTTGGTTCCATCCTTCTGGACTTGTAACATGGCTTTAGGCAAGTAGTACCTCCTTCAGCACCATTCTTGCCATCTCTGTCTTTGACTTTTCCACCTTCTTTCTAGGATAGTGTGTAGATCAACAGTAAAACTAGAGGCTGCTCTCTACTGACTAACCTACCAGTGGTTCCACACATGGTATATGTGTTAAATAATTTAATCCTCGGGCGCCTCGGTGGCTCAGTTGGTTAAGCGACTGCCTTCGGCTCAGGTCATGATCCTGGAGTCCCTGGATCGAGTCCCGCATCGGGCTCCCTGCTCGGCGGGGAGCCTGCTTCTGCCTCTGACCCTCTCCCCTCTCATGTGCTCTCTCTCTCTTGTTCTCTCTGTCTCAAATAAATAAATAAATAAATCTTAAAAAAAAATAATTTAATCCTATAAATTCAATACTATTTTTTATTAAGTAGGCTCTACACCCAGCATGGAGCCCAACATGGAGGCTTGAACTCACAAACCTGAGATCAAGAACTGAGCTGAGACCAAGAATTGGACGCTTAACTGACTGAGCCACCCAGGTGCCCCTTGATACTATTATTAACTGTTTTACAGAGGCAGGGAAGGTTCACGAACTTGCTTAACCCACCGACTCAGAATCCTGTGTTCTTGACCAAAATCTAAGCCAGACAACAGTTAGAACAGAAAAGCAGCCTTGACTTCTTTAAGCCAAAGTCTGCATCCATGAAACTTCGGGCTGACATTTTCCCAAAGGGCCTGCCTCTGCAAGTGCTGATCAGGCTTTGCTCACGGAAGTACTTTGAAAGTCTCAAGCTGTTAAAAAAAAAAAAAAAGGCCATCGATCTCAGAGAGTCACTGAAAATTCCAGAAGTTTCCTTAGGGTGCACAGGGCAAGAGAGAGGCATCTGTTTTAATTAATTAATAAGTAGAGAAGTCTTCTAATTGATTTGATTCAGGATAATACAAAGGTGCTTCACTGAAATGCCTGGGTGTTTGTAAGCCCTTGTACAGAGCCTAGTCCTGAAAGGCCCACTGGGATATGAGTTTTCTCTTGTAAACGTGAACTAGAGAACAGCCTGAGGATGTTACATTTGGTGGTCGCAGGTTAGTTTTTCTGTCTGGGGGGTTGTGGTGGCAGGTTTTGTTTGTTCTGGTTTTTAAGTTTCTCCTGAAGCTTGTGTTTCTAGACGGCTATCTCCTGAGCAGTCAAGCAAATGGACAAACACATTAGAGCAAAAACAAACATTTACAAAGGCAGGGAAGTTCTTTCTCCCAAGTCCTAATTCACAGGACTGTAACCATTTAGGGATTAAAACAAGCTGGCTTTTTTTTTTTTTTTTTTTTTTTTTCCTGAGGAGAGTGGATTCTTTCCAGAATTCCCATACTTTAGAGAGCAGGAGCAAACTTTGATGACAGGATTCTTTCTTCTCTCTCCACAAATGAAAACCCAATTCAGATGAGCAATGCACAATGTAACTGTTCACACCCTCATCATGGTCCAGCAAATGAATCCCAACAATTAGCCTCTTCTTTTCCATTAGACTATGTCCTTGAATTCCAGAAAGCTGGAATGGGAGCCAACCATATACATATAATTTTTTTTAGATTAATCTAGCTGGGCTCTAGCCAGTCACCACCCTGGGAGATTAATTATTCCTTCTTCTCTTAAATCAAACAGCCCATGTAGATCTAAAATTATGGAAAGTTTAGGCTAAAATGCTCCTTAGGGATCATCCAGTCCAGTGTTTTCAAACTGAACCATTAGGGGATCAGGAAGTCAATATAAAGGGTTATGATCAGCATTTTTAAAAAATAGAAAACAGAGGGAATTTCACATAGTAATGGTAATTCTTGTTTCATAAAACTATTGTTTCAGTTATGTATGTAGTTCTGAGGGTCACGATGTAAAACTGGGGACACTTCTTACTGTGGTTCCTGGCCTAAAAAGTTTAAAAACTGTTGACCAATCTTCTGGTATTACTGATGGGGAAAGTGAGGCCCCAGGAGGGACAGTGACTTATCCAGGGTTCTGTTGTAGACCAGGGTGGAATCCAGTCCTTCTCCACTCCCTTCCTAACATGCTAACTCCCCCTGGCTCCCTCCCACTGGTTAGCACACAAAACAGCATACACTAAGTCCTGCCTGGCATTGTGTGTGTCAACATATGGTTCCATTCAGGCAGCAGCCCCTTGAAGACCCAATGACACCCAGTCTTTTTGTCACCCCACAACACTAAACACAGTGCAGAGCTCCTGGCAGGTATTGAATATTCACTTGGTAAATCACTGAGGTGTGGAGAGAATGGCTCAGGAAAGAAAAAAGGTAAGAAAATACTCAGGAAAGGAGAAGAGCTCCATGGGAAGGGCCACCATGTTTGTGAGTTCCTGAACACCACTGGCAATGATTCTAACAATAACCATTTACCAGCTCCTGTCCTCCCAGGTACTGGGCTGAGCTTTAAGGATAACATACCTCATTCAGTCCTCACAAAAAGCTAGTGGGATGCTCTTATCAAGGACCTACAGAGGTTTAGGAACTTGGCCAAGGTCATTCGGTTAGCCGAGATTCAACCCCAAACAACTGGGCTTCAGATTCCATGCTCTTAACTGCTCCCCTCCACTCCTCCGAGAAATAGCAAACAAAGTCTTCATAGAATGCCAGCTACTGCAACAATGATTAGGTGTTTAATCAATCTGCTGCAAAATTAAATGCATGGATAAAGGAAGAAGGATTTATTCTAGCTTACTGAGAGGTTAAAGGCTAGAGCAGAGAACTGCTAGAGCAGAACAGAGCAAGTCTAGCCTGGACAAACAGCCTATCACAGGATACACCTTTCTCAAAAGGTGGCATTGATGTCCCTGGAATGCAGATTGTAGGAGACTTTCCCATCTCTCCTTCCACCCTCCTGCTGTTGCCCATTGTGTCTGCCATTGCTAACAGAAGTAAAAGAAGCAACCACATTCTCAGTCTGCGGGCCTGGAATATGGGTTTGTAACCCGGTGAAGAAGTGTGATGGGCCTATTCCCTAAACCAGTTCTTCTCCAAAATTCCTGTTTTAAAAAAAAAAATAATGTGAGTTTGAGCTGTGGATGAAAAAACTGACTCAGCTTTTCATTGGCTCGGACTCCAGGGGTTGTCAAAGGCAGAGTGTCAAGTTCAAATATACAGCTAAAATAAAGAAGAAAAAGAAAAGAAAAGCCTGTTCCTGGGAGGGAGCTTTGTCTTTCTATACTTCACTGCCAAGGAGGCAAATCTGGTTTGGTTATTCTTTTTTTTTTACTCCCCTTAAGAAATTCTCAACATGATTGGCAAGAAGTCAGGAATAACAAGATAGAGTGGTGATGTAAATGCCTGTGGAAACAGTGGGTTCTTTGTGCTGACCCTGTCTAAGAAGTCACAAAGTGGGAAGAAAAGCTGGGATTTGGGCTTTGATGCAGAGCCCTTGCATGTAAAATTTGCAGTATCCTTCCTATCGGAAATGCTTAAATACTTTCCCTACAGGTATTTACAATCTGTGTCAACATTTGGCTGACTCCTGGCTATTTTCTCCTTTCATTCACATTAACTACTTAAATGAAAACTCCGGGGCAGTATTTGAGTAGCACATTACATTAAAACAAAGGATAAATCACCAAAGAAACATTGGGGGGTCTGGAATGCAATCATCATCTAAGAAAAAAAAAATTATTCTTCACAAATACAAAACAATGGCAAGACATTGACAAGGATCTAGAAAGCGGAGAAAACTAGTCCAGGCAAAACTCCTTTTGAAACCACAATACTCCTCTCTTTAAAACTTCCAAAGCTCTGACATCCCATTGATCCGTCCCGCTTCCAATTTAGGGTCCCTTTAATAATCATAACAGACACAATCCTTCCCTGAGTCTAACTTAATCTTTCGAACTGCAGTTTAATTTGAATTGTTTTATGTCTCGTGCTCAACAGGAAGAGAAATACTATGTATTTATACCTTATGATATCCCAAGCTTCTGGGGTCCTTGTCTGGAAGTAGCCTCAAGACTCCTATTTTATCTTAAGAATTTTTTTTTTTTAAAGATTTTATTTATTTATTTGTGAGAGAGAGAATGAGAGACAGAGAGCACGAGAGGGAGGAGGGTCAGAGGGAGAAGCAGACTCCCTGCCGAGCAGGGAGCCCGATGCGGGACTCAATCCCGGGACTCCAGGATCATGACCTGAGCCGAAGGCAGTCGCTTAACCGACTGAGCCACCCAGGAGCCCTATCTTAAGAATTTTGTACTCTATACCAATATTATCCATGCTTGTTTCCATATGAAATACTATTTGAACTGTCATCAAGTTAAATGGATCCACTGGGAAAATAACACTGTGTTTATCCAGTTGCTGGGAGTAGCCCCAGCTCACTGGCCTGTATCCCCATTAATGAGTCCAGCTCTGGACAAAGTCTCTATCCTTTACAATGTTTTTAGCCGCAAGTAACAGCACATCCAATTTAAAGTAGCCTAAACAGTGATGAAAATGTATTACTGCACGTAAAATACTCCAGAGGTGGATGGTTCAACGTTGTTTCTGTGCCTCAAAAATGTCATCAAGGGCCCAGGTTCTTGGCAGCTTTCCACACTGCCAGTCTCAGAATGTATGCTGGCTAGCTCATTTGGTTTGTCCTCTCATGCACACAAGATGGGTGTCATGGTTAAGGCATGCTAAGTGAACACAACAACATCTGGCTGACGAAAATGAATACTCCCTCTCATGGCCATGCTTAATTAGGGAAGAAAATGTTTCCCCAAAGTTCCCCAAGAAACTTTTTCTCAAGTCCCATTGGCCATAATTGAGCCACATGCCTGTGTCCCCCCAAAACTTGTTTGTGTTTTGAATGCTTGTGTCCCCCCCAAAACTCCTATGTTGAAATTCTAACCCCAAAGGTGATGGTGCTAGGGGGTGGGGCCTTTGGGAGGTGACTGGGTCAAGGCACAGCCTTCATGAATGGGATGACTGGTCTAAAAGTGGCCCGAGAAAGCTGCCTCCCCACCACCACCCCCATGCACCACGGGAGCACACAGTGAGAGGGCACTGTCTATGAGGAAGCAGGCTCTTACCAGATAGCGAAGCTGCCAGTGCCATGATCTTAGACTTTCCAGCCCCCAGAACTGTGAGAAGTAAATGGCTGTTGTTTATAAGCCCCCCACTCTGTGGTATTCTGTTATAGCAGCCAGAACAGACTAAGACAGTAGTGCCTAAACCTTAGTTGTAAGGAAGACCAGGAAATGGAAAATCTGACATTTTCAAACACTCCTATAGCAGAAGGAAAGTTCTGCCAGCAAGGAAGTAGATGGAGTAGGGACTTCATAGTTCCCCCTCTGGACAGGCAACCAGAAGGACCTGCCACACAGCCCTCATTCCCAGTGGCCCAGTCCTCATGACAGGGAGCTAGGTTCAACCACTTTGAATAAACAAGTTTCTCAAGGGACCCAAGTAAGTAGCCCTAGGAATTATGGTTTTCTTATTTTTATAACATTTCTTTACCTTCTTTCAGTCCTTTCTGACACACTACTTCTGTCTCCCTGTGCCCTTTTTTAACCTGGCAGTATGGTCACAAGGTGCTCCTAGAACAACTAGGGTCCCCTCTTCTGTCACTGGATCAAGGCCTAGCTTCATTGGTACAGCCTTTGTTCCAAATCAAGTTCACAAACTCAAATGCCTCCACATGCATATTTCTGTACACATATATTTTCCTACCATAGAGAAACCAAAGGAAAGTTCAAGGATAAATAACAAATGATGTTTAACCTCAGTGTTGGGGATCAATAGGGAACGGTGGGGAGTGTGACAAACTGACAAATCACATCCCCTTCTAATGGGGATAGTAAAGTGTTGACATAAAATGAATATAGACACAGGATTTCCAGATAATCCTACTTTTCTACAGAAGTCAGAAATCAAGATTCTTTTTTCATAAAAATATATAAATGTTGGCTCAGGTTTTTCTTAAATAATATGCAAGCCAAACACAATATGGGCATGTCCATTCAAGAGCTTGTTCTCCATTCTTCCATCAGAGCCTATCCTTCTCCCTAGTGGACTTGCTAGATCTAGCAAGGCCTCTTCACGTTATGGCTTTTCTTGATTACTGACCCTCCCCATGACCCAGTTATTCATTCCTGGATAACTGCAGTCCATATTATTTCTAGCCACGAAGGAATTCTCAGTACTTCAACATCCCTATTGACAACACATCAGACCTCTTGACCCCATAGTCCCTGCATTACAGCCTCATTTTACATTGGTTTTTCTGGGCTATTTCCCTGTTCAGTGCCCAGCTGAGGTCTCTCCCTTCTGACAGCATCCTTCCACCATGGCATCAGCTCTTCATCATCACCAAGACCTCTCTGGACTCGACCCATCTGCCTTCCCCTTGTGCAGCTGTCAGCAGTGCAGAGCACGGGAGCAACCTATTTCCCATCCTTCTGTAACCATCTGCTGGGTCCGAACATCAGGTCCCAGGCCTAGATCCATCCCCTCACCCAGTTCTGTGTTGTGTAGTTCTAATTTGGGGCTGGGGCTATTGCCGGACATCACCAGGCACCATGAACTTGGTCCACTATTAATCTACGCTGGTCTTACTTCCACTGAGCCCTTGCTTCCTTTTACTGCTACTATCCCAAAGTGACTCCTCTAAACACTGGTCCCTCTCATCGAGTCCCCAGGCTACCCAGCAGACAATGAAAATGACAATGATATGCAGTGGGCTGTCTGTTGAGAGCCTGCATGTTCTGGGTATTTTGCAGTATCTGTTTGAGTCAGCTCTTCAAATTAGATACCATCCCCATTTATAGATGTAGTAACTGATATATCACTGGAAATACACAGATTGCCCAAGATCAGATGGTGCATGTCCCAGAAAGGAACACATCTATGCTACTTATCTCCAAAGCCTCACCCTTTGCCCACTGAACCACTTCTGCCAGTCTCCTTCTCTCCTCAGCCTTCATGATTGCTCCCTTCTCTGTATCTCAGAGGAAGAGTGGTCCCTCCTACCTGGGGCTAACAGCCACTCTATGCCTGTCATTGCCTCCTCTGTACTCCCTTCCCATCTTCTAATGATTCTTGGATTTTTCAATTTCTTCCTTGCTCCTCAACACTGCCCTGAGTCCCGCCCTGCTGTATACTTCCCCTCTGTCACAGCCAGGAATGGAGCTCCCTGTCCTGGAAAAGCCTTCACTTATTTCCATACCTCTCTCTGCTATGTTTCTCCTTCTTTGTCTTCATCAATCTAGCTCATTCCTAAACTAATTCAAGCTAAAGTGTTAATGGATGCTATCCCTTCCAAAGACTTTAATAGAAGCCTTTGAAAATTTACCCACAGAAAGAAGAACTTGGGGAGAAGGAAATTTTAAGGACATGATTTTTGAGTTAGGAAGTAATGGCCTAAATGAGTGGGGCCATGGCATCTCTTGTATTATGGAGAGAGAGAGGGAGCCCCTGCTGGACCACAAACAAAGGACTCATCCCACTTTCTTCCCAACATGCCCCAGATTTTGATCCTCACAACAACCTATTTGAAATAAGTATGATGAGCCCTTCTTTACAGCTTAGGAGACTAAAGGCCCAGAGAGGTTAAGAGAGTGGCCCAAAGTCACACAGTTTGGTAGCCATATAGCTGGGATTTAAACCTGGGTCACCTGATTCCACAGTCCCTGATCTTTTCATAAAACAAAACGATTTCACTGGGAAGGTCAAGATTGTAGGACTGCAATGCTAAAGCAGATACACAGGACACACAGCACCTCACCCCTCTCTTCTGAGTTCTACATGTGACTCCTAGCACCCCTCCTTTCCAGACCAGTCTTGGAGGACAAATGGCTGTCATTTAAGAGTATGACTGGAGCTTGTATTCTCCTCCAGATTTCTCTCTCTTCCTTCCCAGATACAAACCCTTCTAGGTGGTACCTAGTTCTTTGGTTACCAAAGCTGGAAAGATCATGGGAAGGGATCCAAAAGAATGTGGCTAGCATGATTCAGTCTGAGAGAAGACAGAAGTCTTATGGGTTGTGTGGGCTATATAGGCCCATGTGAAATGTTTGTTCTGGGTACTATTTGAGCATTTTCATGTGGGCCTAACTTCTTAAAATCCTACCTGCCCAAAGGCTAACAAATGATCCCAGAGTTCATCTAGCCCATGGGATGGTTAAAATTACCAGAGCTAAGTCAGGAATCCTCTAAGGAAGCTTTTTTTTTTTCTTTCTTTTTCTTTTTTTAACGCCCAGGTAGCAACTCAGCAGAATCTGTTTTCACGCAGCCTGAAAAACAGAAAGTCAGAAATGTTCTTAGCGTCAGAACATGTGTTTTTACACTAAAAGCAGAAGCAGATCACACAGGTGTTGGAGCAATGCTCCTATTTCAAGTTCATACAGATGACATCTCCTGATAAGACCTAGGTAAGAAACCCAGGATATCTGCTCTGAAATAATGCTGCTGTGAAGCCTGGGGCTATTAACAAGAGAAGAAGCAGAAGAAAGAAAAGACTCTCAATTGTACCAGCAAACTTTCAAGGCTCTTGCCAGGGTCCTCCAGCTCAGCTCCGGAGCCTTTGTCGGAGGCTCATTGTTAAACAGGGTAGCTCCCCTCGCAAAGGAATCTGCTTCCCTGGAAGGTTGTCACCAGCTATTGTTTTGATGTTTCTTCATTGGCAGTGTTTAGGGGAGAAAACAGCCCTCTCCTTTATGGCACCAATTCATTAGACATATTGGCCTCTTTTCCCCCAGGCTCCGGAATGATTTGCCATTTATGAAATGTCCTCTCTTCAGACTGCAAATCCCAAGTTATTCATTTGACGTTCATGACCCCTTTTCCCTCTTTAGGTTCCCAGCTCTCTCCCTCTCCCACCGGTGACTCCGCTGCTGGGCAGGAAAAACCCCAGTGAACAGAGCAGCCGAGCGGCCCAGGCATCAGACTTCCCAGTCTCCCTCCTCCCCAGCAAAGGAGGTCCAACTGTTCCAGCAAATAACCCAAAGCCGTTTGCTGCCCTCCAACCCCCACCCCACTCACTACCCGGCTCCTCTCCCATTCCCATATTAAGGAAACAATGAAGTGAACACACCAGGATATTCTGGGGCAGACAGTGATCTCCAACAATAAATTACTTCCTCACTTAGTGACTTTTATGGGTCAGAGAAACCATATGGCCCATGCAGCCGGCTCCAGGTCAACTCCAGCAAATTCGATGCTCGTTTGTCTCACCCTGATCATATTAAAAGATGGTGGGGTGCCCAATCCTAAAGTTTTTCATCACCCCTATTCCCCAAATGCATGCAATTCACTCTCAATGACCAAGCTGCCTGCTTTCCTTGCTCTGCTGACCCCCTCCTCAGCCTACTGACTCTCATGCTTGGTTGGTGGTATCTGGTTCTCCCTCTGCAGGCATCTTTCCAGGACAGCCTGGTGGGGGGGAATAGTCCTTTAGGATTTATGGCCCTGACTGATGTACTTCTCCACATCTTTATCCTGCCTTTTCATCATCTTGGTGACAGAACTACATAATATATGTTGCCTCTAGTACCAATTTACCAAATTAGGCAGAGAGAGGCTGACCTGAGTCCACTCACCCCTGTTCTCACCCCGGGCCTGTGGGTGTCTTGGGAGCCCACCCCTTTATGACACAGCATTGAGTAGGACATCCTTTCCAAGCCCACTGTCACTCAGAATGCACTGAGGCTGTGCTTCTCAAAATGGGGCACAGATCCCCGCTGGGTGGCAGTGAGGGGTGAGTAGGATGGGTGGGCCCACATGAAGGCCCAGGTTAAACCAGACATTTCCTACTGGCCTATCAGATAGAGAGAAGAGGGCTGAAAGTAATTTACCTGGGAGGTCATTCAAAACATCCTCACATTAAAAGAGGCCTGAATTTACCATAGACTGGAAAGCAAAAACTTGATAGGTTTAGACAAATTGATTTCTCATTTGCAGGAGGCCACTGTGGGTCATTACTGTCCCTTAGACTTCCACCCTCAGGATAATTTCTCCCCTCCTGTTCCCAGAAGTATTTTGGTGAAAAGTATGAGAACTGGACTAGGTGGAGACTCTGAGAGCTATTTACAAAAATAATAATAGTTATTACTGCTTTCTCTGAGATGATTTTTCTCAAGCAATGTTATCATTATATTCTGTGGATGGATTAATAATAATAATTAAGTTCCTGCTCTATGCCTTCTCAAAGAAGGTATGATTATTCCATTTTACATTTTATAGATGAACAAACAGCAACTCAGGGAAATTAAATGATTTACCCGAAGTCTTTTAATTAGTAACGGAAGAAGCAGGATATGAACTAGTATTATTTAACCCCCAAACCGACTTCTTATTACAGTACAAAAGAAAATGGTCAAACTTTAAAAACAAACAAACAAAAACCTTGAATATCCAAAAAGTTCAGTATTAAAAACTACAATCTACCATTTACTGGGCACTGACCATGTGCTAGACATTATTCCAAGCACTGTAGATATCTCATATAGTCACAAAAACCTTGGGAATTAGGGACTCTTATACTCATTCTATAGACGAGAAGGGAACAGGGACAGGAAGTAACATTTCATGAGGAAAGCAACCGTATCTGTTTTGTTCACCCTTTATCATGACATTATCGTGGCATATAGGAGACAATAGCTAAGTGAATTATTTGAATGTTACGGTCACAAAATATCTAATTTAATATTAATCAGGCCATTAGGGGTTAGGTCAACCATATTGTCTGTCTTGTTCATGTGATTGCTAGTATCTAGCATAGTTTTGGCACATAAGTTGAATGAATAAATCTTATATTCACATAATTTTAAATTTAATATTAATATATGCAATATGTGACATCAGCCTGTTTAGCATTATATAGGGTGAAATATTAATCAGAACTTTCTGGTTGCAAATGACAGAAATTGTAACAAACCAAGATAAAAGAAAAAGAAGGGTGAAGGAAGGGAAGAAGGAAGAAATTGGCACCTGTAACAACAAAGTTCAGAGATGGACTTCAGGTAGGACTGTCTCCAGGAGCTCAATCAATAGCACTTATCAGTTCAATTTTCCTTTCATAGACTCTTCTACATGGGGCCAGATGCTCTAGGTTATATCATCCTCAAAGCTAATGCTGACAAAGTACCTCTTTCTCTTTAGTTCCAGCACAAGTCCCAGGAAGAACTCAGATTATACCAGCCAGTGTCACAAGTCTGTCCCTGAATTCATCACTGAAGCTAGGAGAATTGTGGGTGCTCTGCTTAGAGAGGCCTCTCTCCTCTGGAAGGGAGAGAAAGGTCACTTTTCTTGCCAAGCTACGTGGAATAGGTTCCCTCTAAAAAACAAGTTTTGGTTATTAGATGAAAAGGGAAAGGGAAACCA
Organism: Mirounga angustirostris; assembly: GCF_029215605.1. Lineage (NCBI taxonomy): Eukaryota > Metazoa > Chordata > Mammalia > Carnivora > Phocidae > Mirounga > Mirounga angustirostris. The sequence goes on along the minus strand of NW_026991711.1, from coordinate 103,441,873 downwards.
TGTTGAGCAAAAGCTCTGGCTGCCACATTGGCAAGCAAAGGTCCCACTTCCCTTCAAGGGTTCTGAGGCCCGAGGAGTGAGACTCCTGAATCCACAGATTTCTTCCTATTACTTTCTTTCAGCTTGGATCTGGGCGTCCTGGGGATGCAACCCTGAGTACTAAAGCACCTTCAGGCAAGCCCCTTTCTAGTCCCCTCTCAACCCCAGGCCCACCCCCACAGACTGAAACAAGGTTATTCCCATGGTGTACCATGTTGGTGTGTAATGTAATTATACTGGACAGGGGAGAGGAGCCATCCTTCCAGCCGGAGACCAGGCCCTCCAACTCATGGCTCATCTGTCCTACTAGCATTTATGCTCAATTCCCCAGCTTTGTGCTCCAGATGCATGTTGTTTCCTTCTCTGATACCATTTTTCAGCCCTTTATAATGGGCCTTCCCCTGTTATGTGCCAAGTGCAAATCTAAGTGTGCAAGATCATCAATCATGGTCTGGCAATGGGGATGAAAGATGGCCTCAATTCTCACTCATCATCACAAAATCAGTAATGTGCGCAGAGAAGTCAGGCCCATTTATGAGAGGCTATGATCTGTAACAGACCAAATGATACATTTCCAAGTGTTCCTGCAGGGCAGCTAGGAAAAGGAGCAGAGCCACGGAGCCCACTTCAGCACTGGGTCCTCTTCCACATTAGTGGACTCTGACAACCACAACAACACTTAGTACTTTAATTGCACAACTTTTAAATCGTGGGGTAAAACAGGGTTTAATTTTACTTTCAGTGATGCAAGAACCTTCAGAGTTACTTCCAAATCTCTGATGCACTCTCTGATGAGGAAACTGCTTATCGGGGCCTACAATCCTGGCCCAGAGAGTTTTTTTGTTTTGTTTTGTTTTTAAAGATTTTATTTATTTATTTATTTATTTGACAAAGAGACACACAGTGAGAGAGGGAACACAAGCAGGGGGAGTGGGAGAGAGAGAAGCAGGCTTCCCCCTGAGCAGGAAGCCCAATATGGGGCTCGATCCCAGGACCCTAGGATCATGACCTGAGCCAAAGGCAGATGCTTAACAACTGAGCCACCCAGATGCCCCCCAAAGAGTTTTAAAAAATGGTACAAAGCATCCTGTCCAGCAGCTGCAAACTGGTAGCCCCTAGGCTGATTATGATTCATATACATGTTTTGTTGGGTTCCGGTAGTACTTACAAATTAGAAAATTTCACCTTGAAGAAATCCAGAGTCCTGGGGTGCCTGGGTGTCTCAGTGGGTTGAGTGTCTGACTCTTGATCTCAGCTCTGGTCTTGATCTCAAGGTCATGAATTCAAGCCCGGTGTTGGACTCCACACTGGGCATGGAGCCTACTTTAAAAAAAATCTAGAATCCTCATTTACCATAAAATTCAGAAGATGAGACCAACTAGGCCCACGATCCAGCATGGTAGCCATCAGCAGAGGCAGAAGCTGTAGCTACTCCATGTAGACAGGTGGAAACTCACTAGTTCTCCAAAGTCCTCACCACTCCCTATTGTATTCCATCTGCATTACCCACTGCAACCCTCATAGGCATTTAATTCTGCAGCTCCTGACTATCTACACCTCTCTTTTCATGGCAGATTCCAAGGAGGCCCAAAACGGTGGAATGGCTTGCCCAATTCAGACTAAAATTCTGTTTGTTGTTATTTTTAACAATATGCTGATTTTGTTCTACTTTAAAAATTATTATACTGTAAAACTGTTTTTGTCTACAGTTGTATGAATTTGAACACATGTATAAATTCATGTAATCCTCACCAGAATCAGGACATAAAATAGTCCATTACCCCAAACACCTGTTTCATGCTGCCTCTTTCTCGTCACTCCCTCTTGCCATCCCTAACCCCCAACAACCACCGATTTGTTCTCCATCACCATAGTTTTGTCTTTCAAGCCTATCAGAAAAGTGAAGTCATACATTATGTAACCTTTTAATACAGGCTCTTTTGATGTGGCATAATGCCTGTGTCATTTGAGGTTTTGGTGCATCAGTAGTTCATTCCTGTTTATTACTGTGTGGTGTTCCTCTGTATAGATGTACCACAATTTACCTGCAGACTGAAATTCTTGATTTGAAGTTCAGAGGGATTGTTTGAGGGGCGGGGCAGTGGGGTGCTGCTTCCAATTGGCTGATAAGAGATGACCGTTAACTTTTCAGAAATTGTGCCAGCCAGTTGCTAAACATAGCCACGAGAAGTTAAATTAAAAGTAAAGGAACTAAATACTCAAAATTCATCACTTTTTAATTATGTTACTAGATTTTACCATTATCTAAGATCATGAGGTTATTTCATCTATTGTATCTCTATGGTCGGAATACTATATAGTTGGGCAACTTCCCAAACTCCCATTCAGTGTCTTCATGTTGCTGCCATTAAATCTGTCAGATGAAACTATTTACACTATGGAAATCTGCAGGTGCTACAAATCAGGTGCCTGACTCCTTCCTCCCTACCTTTCCCTCTTCCTTCCCCCCTTCCCCCTTCAGTCCCTCCTTCCTTCCCTCCCTCCTTCCTTCACCCTTACTTCCGTCCTTCCTCCCCCCTTTCCTTCCTTCCTTCCCCCTTCCTCCCTCCTTTCCTTCCCCCTTTCCTTCCATCCTTACCCCCTTCCTTCCCTTTCTTCCTTCCTTCCTTTCTTCCTTCCGTCTTTCCTTCCTTCCTTCCTTCTTCCAGAGAGCAGTTGTCAAATTTACTAACACACCATGGGGTGGGGAAAGTTGGAAAGAGCCTAGATCTTCCCTACAGCAGAGACTTCACCCATTGTCCTCACTGGTTCTCGCCCCACCCCGCCCTGCCCCTGCTTCCCTTATGGATTCTAGTTGGGTCAAAGCATGTCCCCTTGGGAAGGGATGGGGGAAGGGGGCACTAAACCTGGTAAAAGCCTGACATACGCAGTTGGCCCAAAAGCCGCCAGAAGCAGTATGTGCAGTGGGAAGTGCCCTGAGCTGGAGTGAAGATGCTTGGTTATTGCTCTGCCTCACAGGGGCATGGAGCGTGATTCTTTTTTCCTACCTCCCCAGCTTTTGCCACAGCATGAACCCCTCCTGGGAAGTGCTCCTACCCAAACCCACTGCTCGTCTAACTCCTCCCTGAACTGGACCTCCTCAATGAAAGGAGGGAGCTAGGTGGAATCAGAGTTTACAGAACCCTGGGTTCAAAGGCACACCTCCCAGGGATCACCAGGACAAGGAGGCTGGGAGGAGAGGATGGGGGGGTGACTCTGGACCCCTCACCTCCCTACTTCAATTAAAGCCCCTTCACTTTTATGCTTCACTTTAATGTTTTATAGACGAGGGGTCACTGTAAGATTTCCTTTGAAAAAAGGTTTCTGCTGCTAAAAGAAAGTAAAAACTCTTTGAACATTAGTGTTTAACCCTAAAGAATCTCTCATCTGAACTACATATAGCAAGAGCCTCCTAAATGGTCTTCCCATTTCCACTCTTGCCACCTCCCTTCTTCCCTCCCCGCACAACCCCTCCCCCCCACACACAACAGCAGCCACAGTGATCCTCCTGTTAAAATGCAAATCAAATCATGTCACTTTTCTCCTCAAAACTCAGCCATATTCCCTTAGCAGTCAGGATAAAATCTAAAGTCATTAACATGCCCCGTAAGATTCCACAGGGGCTGGCCCCAAGCTCTCCCTCTGACCTCACCTTCTCACCACCACATTTAGCACACCCAGCCTCTGTGCTCTTCCTCACAGGCACCAGGCATGGTTCAAGCACATTCCCACCCCAGGGCCTTTGCATAACTTTCTGGAATGCTCTTCCTCCCTCAAAGATATAGCCAAATGTCATGATCAGTGAAGCTTTCCCAAATCCTCCTGTCAAAGCTGCTTTTCACTATAGCTCTTTCTCCCTCTCCTTAACCTAAAATATGTGTTTTATGATTTAAAAACTAGGCCATGTTTGTTTTGGAAGCTGGAGAAAATATGAAAAAATATAAATAAGAAAATAAAAATAATTCATTACCATAAGCTCAGAGATAAAAACTAGTATTTTGCTATGTTTCTTTCTAGTATTTTCCTTTTCCCCTCTTTTGGTCTTATTCTTCTTCAGAGTTAATCGTGTACAAAGTTAAATAACCAACTAGATCTATTATGAAAAGCAGCCATTTCCTACCTCTTCCATACCCCCTACTCAAGCCAACCACTTTCAACAACTGTAACTGATTTTTTTTTTTTTTTTTTGGTTATTGCTTCCAAATCCATAACAAAACAAAACAAAACAGAACCAAACACTTCTAGGCATTATCTCTTGATTTTCCACTATGGAAGGTGAGGATTTTGACTCCCTCTTCCCTCTGCTCTCACACAGGAGCACACACTTTCCACCCCTCTGCCTTCTTAATATACAGAACTTACGGATCGGTCAACAGTCAGCGTTACTTAACCATGACTATGCAAATGTAATGAATCATGTAATATTATATTATTACTTTTTCTTTACAATTATTTCTGTTTGCCTGGAGTTACTAATTTTTACAGTTTCCTATTTTACTGTTTCCTTAGTTCTGTGTCCTTATCACTAAAAAAAGCCAAACTTCACCAGTGACCTAAATGTTCTCAACAGGCATTCAAATACATTACGTATCCCATCATTTTAATTTCTTGGAGCACTATGCTCCCTTTACCTTCTGACATGGTCCAAACTAAAATGGTTTCCCTGGGGTGCCTGGGTGGCTCAGTCAGGTAAGTGTCTGCCTTTAGCTCAGGTCATAATTCCAGGGCCCTGGGGCCTGGGTCCCTGCTCGGCGGGGAGTCTGCCTCTCCCTCTCCCTTTGCCCATCCCCCTCGCTCATTCTCTCTCTCTCTCAATAAATAAATAAACTCTTCAAAAAATAATAATAAAATGGTTTCCCTGTATGTGTGGGACATTGCTGACTTCTAGAATTTCTCTTCATCATCATCTCTTCACCATCAACAGAGGCACCCTCTGTTTCCCAACTCTGACATCTTTGTTTTTTCTTGGTTTATTCTGGCGTTTTGGTGGAGCATATACCCCAAAAGCTTCCCAGGCAAGGCTGCATGGAAGACACATTCCTTTTTTTATTTATTTAAAAAAATTTTTTGAGACCTTGAACATCTGAAAATGCTTTTGCTTCTGCCCTCACAGCTCACTGATAATTTGGCCGGAAGTAGAATTTTAGGTCTGAAATCATTTTCCTTCAGAATTTGGAAGACATTGCTCCATTGTCTTCCAGCTCCCAAAGTTTCTCAATAGAAACCATTCTAATTAATGATCCTTTGTAAGTGACATGTTATTGCTGTCTGGGTTTTAAGCCCTTTCTTCAGCTTAGTGTCCTGAAACTTCATGATGCTGTGAGTGTGGAACTATTTCCACCCCTTGTGCAATTGTGATGGGCACTTGGTGGCCTTTTCAATCCAGAAACTCACATTTTTTCAAGTCTAGGAGTTTGTATTGAATTCTTTCTTTGCCAGTCCTCCCCATTATTTGGACCTCCTGGGCTACTCTTCTAATTTTCTCATCTTTTCTCCCCTACTTACCCACCCCTTTGTTTTTTTTTATTCTACTTTTTTGAGAGGTTTCTTCAACTTTCCAATTATTCTACTGCATTTTTCATTCTTGCCATCATATGTTTAATTTCCAGCTGCTCCTTTTTGTCCTCTGAATATTACTTTTTTTTTAAGTAGCATCCTGTTCTTATTCCCAAGTTGCAATATCTTTTATCTCTTTAAGCATTTAATGAGTTTTCTCCCTTCCTCTCCCTCTCTCTTATAAGTTTTCTTCTACCTACATAGTCTGTTTCCTCCAGGTTGCTTTTTCCCATGCATTTGGTTTTCATTTGGTCTTTCTTATGAGAACCTGTCCTCAGATGTCTAGTAATCCTTGGCCATCTGCTCCTCTGAGGAAAAGGGAACAAAATGCTGATTGATAGCTCTGAGTAGACAGGTGGGGTTTGCTAACTACAGAGTTTCACTCTATGGTGTGATCAGGTTGCACTATTTGGTGGGAAAACTCTAATATCAGTGTCTTTAGGTCTTACTCTCTTGAAATGGTCAGGCTCTCCAGAGAGCATTTCTCCAAACTCCTGATGGTGGGTATGGGCCTGGCTGCCATCATTCTTGGAGAAAGAGGGCCTCAGCATCCAGTATACATATACTTACTTAATCCTCTGATTTGTGTCCAGTCCGCCATCCTCAACAGGGCAGGAAGTCTTCTCCAGAGAATATGGTTCCATCATCCTGCCAGAGGGGTTTGGCTCTTCTCTGTGGAAAAGACAAGAGGGTCTGGAGAGCTGACTCCAAACTGGTGATCTTTATTTTATCTTCTGTTCCCTACACACACACACACACACACACACACACACACACTATTCCAGATTCACCCAGCATACCACTTCCTGCACATTGGGAGGTGATGTATGTAAACTGGGTTGGTTCTCAGCTTTCTCCTCTACCCACTGAGGATGTAAACTTCTCAAGTCTGCCTTCCAGCTTTCCCCCTCAGTCCTGTCACCTCCTTGTCCCTTTGTCTTATCCATGAGTATCTATGCCTTAAAAAGTGCCTTTATTTCATTCTGTGGGGTCTCAGGAGGGAGTAAAAGCAGATGCATTTTCAATCTGACATCTGTATCCAACAGCCCATCATCTCCATCTCCTTATCTTCCCTCACTACAATATGAGCTCCATGATGGCAAGAACTGGTATGTTTTGGTCACCCCTGTATCCTTGACTCCTAGAAGAGTGTCTGACACATACTAGATGCTCAATACTTGATGAATAAATGGGTACATGTAAGAAGGAAAGAAGATCCCTCCAGCTCTACTTTTATTTTGTACGTTTTGCCTCCTTTTCCCAAATTTATTCTAACTTTCCTTCTCTTGAGCCATGTCCCTTTAACCCAAAGACTTCGCACTTCACTGTTTACCAACCTTTATTCTTTTCTGGCAGTTTTTTCTTTTTCCTGGCTCACTGCTACCTCTTCTCTCTCTTGCTACTCTCTGGCATCGACTTCAGTGTCAATTTCCATGAGGGAGATTGAATTTTCACTCAGTAAAGCACACCTGCTACATTTGTAGGAGCTGAGGAAACACAAAGAGAAAGACTTGGTTCCTGTCTTCTCTGAATAAACATAATTTAACTAAGTCTCTTTTAAAAATTAAGATTCCTTTTGAGACTCTAATTCAAGCTAGGTTTAAAAAGAAAAACCCAAAGGAACATCAAATTACCAGAGAGCCAGGAGCAGATGGGTTAATAAGAAAAGATCTGGGGATGGGGACTTTGAGGGATTATTGGGAGGGAAAGAGGACTAAGCTTCTAGACAAAGAAAAGCCAAATTAACACTCAAGAGTACTCACATTCACCCTTATCCTTCCAATCCCTCCTCCTCTCCTTCATCCCTTGGTAAAAACCAGGGCTAAATTGAAAAGGAAGAAAATTGCTCATTTTTCTTTAAGAATTTATTGAATTTTCTAGTATGTTTCAGTACTAGGGAATAAATCATGCATGGTATCTGCTCTTATGAAGTTACAGCCTGGTGGGAGATTCAGACTACAAACAGGTAAACAAACAGTACAAACGGTAGCAGGTGCTTTGAGGGAAGTGAGTAGGATTCAGTAACAGAAGATAACAGATGGGTGCACTTGGGTGGTGCAGTCGGTTAAAGCATCTGACTCTTGATTTTAGCTCAGGTCATGATCTCAGGATTGTGAGAGTGAGCCCTGCATCGGGCTCTGCCCTGGGCATAGAGCCTGCTTAAGATTCTCTCTCTCCCTTCCCCTGCCCTGCCCTTCCTCTCCCTTCCTCTCTTAAAAAAAAAAAAAAAAAGATAACAGAAGGGACTTCCTTTGATGGGGGTGGACAATGAAGACTCCTCTGAGAAAGAATAATGAATTTTTTTTTTGGTTGAATTCCATTCATTTATTTTCCACTTTTCCCACCTGAAGTACTCTTTATCCTTTAAAAATGTAAACTCTCCTTCATATGCAGACATGTTGTTAGGTTATGTGGGGTCCCATCCTCAATGCCAGAGAAGGGTCCTGTTGGTATAAGCAAGTCCAATTCCTCCCCACTGTCTTCATGTCCCTCCCAAGGTGACTGGTTTAGACACAGGAATGTGATACAACTTAGGCCAATAAGAGAGAAAACCCCTGTACTTGAATAGGAATTACCAGAAGAGGTCCTCTCTCTTCTCCTGGAGATGATGCTGTGAGGATGTGAATCTAGAACAATGACAGCCATTTTGTGACCATGAGGAAAGAGCTACAGCTATACAGTAAGTGAGAGAAATAGGATCCTCAGTGACACACATCAAGCCTTTCTTGAAGGCAAGCACTATTTCTGGACTTGTTAGATACAAGAACAAATAGATTCCCTTTTTTATTTAGGGTAGTTTGAGTGGGATTTTCTCATTTGCAATCAAAACAAAACAATCATAACTACTAGAGAAGTGACATTTAAGCTAAAGACTGAGAAAGAACTAACCAAGAAAGAAGAGGAAGTAGGAGCATTCCAGGCATAGGAACCAGCCCTGAGAAAGCCCTAGGGAAAGAAAAATTTTAGTGGGTTCAGGAAACTAAGAGGAGGCCACTGTGGGAGCCACAGGATAGAGAGTGAGCTCAAGCCAGATTGGCAGGCAGGGGGTCATGGGAAGGAATTCAAATGTTTGGATTTTATTCTAAGGAAATAGGAAGGCCCACTCAGATTCATGTTTCATAATGATGTGGTTGCTGAGTGGAGAGTGAGCTGGATATGGGCAAGAATGAAAGAGGAATATCAGAAAGGGTCTTGTGGTTTTCCAAGCAAGAGAAGGTGGCTTCTTGGGTTAAGGTGGTAGTGGCAGGGGTGTGATATAACAGAACAAACTACACTTTTTTAGTCATCTCTTTCAACTATTTGTTCAATGACAGATAAGAAAAGGCTCTACGTTCCACTGTATTAAAACTGAAGACTTAAAGATGAAAATACACTTTCTCTATCCACAAAGAAATTTCTATTTAGAGGGGAACAGCCAGGCAAATGTCTATAACAATATAAAAAGAGCTAAGGTGGAGGTAATTACAAGATGCTGTGGGAACACTGGAGAATAAGCACCAAGTTAGCCTGAGAAAGTCAGCTATGGCTTAGAAGAAACAGAGACTTGAGTTTGCGTTTGTGAGGTCAGCAAGAAGGATATTCTAGGCAGGGTGGAATGCCTTGGTGGAAAGACAAGGAGGCTTTAAAAGAGTTTGTACTCAGGAAATAAGTAGTCAGGTATTTCCAGATCTCTAGTTGCAAGGAGGGAACATAGTAGAGATAGTAGTCCCCACGTTTCTCAGCCCCCTTGCAATTAAGTGATAAACTGGTCAAGCACAGAACTCATGCTCACCTTCCAGCTCTCTCTTTCTCCTCCATGGCAACTGTGGAGGAAACCTAGTAAAATGGAAATGCCACATTGTCATGGCAGCTGGATCTCTGAATCAGTGCATAGAAAACAGGACCTTTGGAGAGACATCCAGACTTGCAGCACACTTTGTATAAATAAGAAATAAACTTTTGTTGTATTAAGCCACTAAGATTTTGGAGCCTTTTTTTTTTTTTAGTATATCATAACTTAGCCTGACTAATACCCAGAGTGATAAAGATAAGACCAGACAGGAGAGCAGAGACCAGACCACAAACAGACTTGGTAGTCAGATGCCTTGTTCAAAGGCTGGACTTTATCTTGTAGGGATTTAAGAATCATCAAAAGAGATGAGAGTGACATTGTGAGGCCATTCTGGCCACAGCGAAATGGATGGATGGATGGATGGATACTTGGATGGATGGATGGATACTTGGATTTTAGGGCTTGAGGGGTGGAAGTAGTTCTTAAAAGCAGAGCAACTAGAAGAGAGGTTGTAGAAGTAGTACAAGAGAAAGATGATGACAGCATGAATTAGGGCAATGGTGTAAAAATTCAACATACGTTCAGAGGGAGAATGCACAGAGATTGTGAGTGAATATTCTATAGCGGCAGGGATGAGAGGAAACAGAGGAGGGAAGTTTTGACTCACTTAACACGCTACTTTCTTAGCTCTGATAATGAACATCCTTAATCACTATGTCAGTGCCAAGAAAAGACCAGGAAGAAGAGCTGAAGGAGAAGGCTTCCCGGCAAAATGGAAACTTTCACACTGGCCATGAGTGAAGGGAGCCAGGAGACCAGGTCTGATCCTTCTGACTTGGATTAGTTCATTGAACCTCTCTGGACTTCAATTTTTCTTACTTGTAAAAGGAAGTCATTGGACTTAATGATCACAAGATCTCTTTCCATTTTAATACCATAACTCTCAAAACAACAACAACAACAACAACAGAGGAATGGGGAAAAGAAAGAAGAGTAAGAAGGTGAAGAAGGTAGATGAGGAAACCACCTAGAACAACAAGGAAAAAAAAAGAGAGAGAGAGAAGGAAAGAGAAAAAAACAGGTGTGTTTGCTCAAAATGAGATTCTTGAACCCCTGGGTTATCCCAGCATCACATCAGCTCAATTTAGCTAACGTTCAGTTACAGTGTAAGTATATTTGTCTCAGCTAACATATGTCATTGTTCTTGCTTATTGAATTTGTATGTTCAGTCTTTAATACTATGATTATCTCTAATTGACAAAAACAGATCAATGACTCAAAAGTGGTACTTATGAAAATAGTTTTGTAAATACCGTAACTCAAGATAACATCTTAGATATAAAGAACAGGTTCAAGGAAAAATGAAGTGGGGTAAAGCAATATGTGCTGGGAGAAGTGAGAATATGACTGTGATAATAAGCTAACAAAAATGTAAGCCTGTAAGAATAGGAACTATGACCAGAAAAATGTGAAAACTGGATTGTAGTGGACTGGTGATGCATTTGCCCCTAGCCCTCCAGGGTGACATCCATTATAAAAATGATTTCCAATAACAGCAGGAAACCATGAAAACTTCAGTGGTATTTTCCCACAAAGTACAATGACTTCTTTGATAAACAATAAAGTTTTTCCAGAATAGCTACAAACATTGTAAGTGCTTCCCAACACAAAATTGATGAATTTATTGCTAAAAGTGATGGAGAAACCAAAACTACAGAGGCATCATAAAGGATGCACTCTTCACAGAAAATAGGAATATGCCACACTGTTGCCAGGAAGTTTGTAAAACCAGCTACTAAGGTAATGATTATGTTGGGAAAGAAGCAGAACTATCAGCAAGATTTCTCTATGAAAGAACATTGGTAGATGTTGCATAATATCAGTAGTATATCTGTAGGAAAAAGCTGGTATCATGTCTGTGTAGATATTTCACTTCCTATATGGACAAAATTCAGTGCAGCAAGAGGGCACATATATGAAAGAGAAGTACTCCCCCGAGCCTCTTTTTTTAACAGCTTTATTGAGATATAATTTATATACCATACAATTCACCCACTTACACAAGTCAGTGGTTTTGGGTACGTTGCATTATTGATCTTTTTTAACTGTGGTAAAAATATATACATAAATATTGCCACTTTTAACCATTTTTAGGCAAACAATTTAGTGGCATTAAATACATTTACAATGTTGTGCAGCCATCACCATTATCTACAAGACTCTTTTCACTGAGATATAGTCCATCTGATGATGGTTTATCACTGAAGAATCCATGTTCTATGTAAAGACAATTTTCAACACTTATTTTGTGAGTTGTGATGTAAAGTGGGAAAGTAAATTGGCATCAATTTTGGCAAATTTCCATCTCTGTGCTTCAAGGAAGGAATTCCCAGTGAGTTGAAGATAGCACATCTGAACACCAATCTATTCACTGCTTCCCTCAAAGAGATCAGTTGGTCATCAGCAACATGTCTTGATACCTTGATGGTTTTGAAGGTGTTTCCCCAGGAAGCAGGCTCTGAGGTGGAGATTGGCATACAGGATGTGTGTGCTATAATTAAGGCATATACTTTGGATTAACACCTGTTGAAGGGAAAGAAAAGATGCAAGACTGAGCAGAGACAGAAGCTGAGCTGCAGTATACCAACAAAGTCCTCAGCCATCCCCCATGGAGCCATGGATCTAGGAGATAGCTCTTTGGGGCTTAACAGAATTGAGGGGATGGGACTGAAACTTCATACCCCCTTATGGATCAGTCACTGGATATAAGCTGTCCCTTGGGCAAGGAAGTTTCTTTAGCTAAGTCAATCACAAAGGGGCTAAAAGCTGAGAGTCATCTTCTAGCAGCATTCCCAGAAGGAAGAGGAATTTGTCCTTCAGCCCTAAGGGAAGATCTGGGAAGTGTGTCCTGGTATCCAGCACACTCCACCCCTTGCTCAACTCAGATCCATTTCTTCACATGACTCTGGGAGCAACTCTGACATTCTCTGGAAACTTAGGAGAGGAATTTAATGAGATAAACTATTGCCCCTATCACTGCAGCTGGTGTCAGGGCTATAACTGAATTTCCCACCTCTACAACTGGTTCTGGATTACCCTCCCCCTTAGCTAGCACATTGGTTAGTCTCACTGGTTTTCCTGGGGGCATGACACAGACCCTCAGAAGTGAATGGTCATCATGCCTGTCTCAGGCCAGGGTGGCTGAACTTGTCCAGTTACCATCAAAGTTGGATAAGGAAGTTCAGAGAGGTACCCACTATATCACCTGAATGCCATATTCCTCCCTGCTCTCATTGTGTAACAGCAGCCCTACCTCTTCCTCATGATTAGGACCAGTTGCCCCTGCCAAGATGGTGACTCCTCGTCTTACCTGCTGATCCCTTGGCACAAGGAGCTTGAAGTGTGCAGGTAGCAGCCATAGCTTCTAGTTCAATGGGACCTGACAGAAGTGTTCACGGTCCCCTTTAGGAGTAGGATCTCTCAACCATAAAGCCAGAGTCCTGGGGATGAGAAGCATGAATGTCTATGCTGTTGGGCCCATGCACAGCCTCCATTCTGGCCACCATGGCTACTTTATTCATGCCCCCTTGGACCAGCACTGGGGGAGTTGATGACAGAGGCTGGCTGATGTCATCTGGCCAAGTTCTTTGTCTACTTGGTTGGTTAGTGCCTCTTCCACACTGGATGCTCTCTGTGAGCTTTATCATGAAAAACAAAGATCTCCTACCTTGTTTCTTAATCCCCTATGTCTATCTACATGACTCTACCCCAGACATCCTTGTTTCTGACCTTCCCATCTTTCTCCTTCCAGGCCCCTTAATAACCCATTCACCACTGATCTAGAGTCTGAATATATTCTAACCTTGAGGTCACTTCTTCTACACAAAGGTGCACCACTAGAAGCCCTATTCACTGGGAGAATTTTCCGTCACCATTTCTCTCAAGGCCACCCTGAGGAGGATGTAGTGCAATCACCATGAATTTCAATTTAAACATACCAAGTCAAGCTATGCACAAACCAAGCTCAGACCTTTTCTTCTTCTATCAGCTGGTCATAGTCATAGAGTCATAGTCTATATAGTTATAGAAGTGAGCTAAGGGAGAGGTGCCTGGGTAGCTCAGGAGTTTAAGCATCTGCATTCGGCATCCCTCTGCTCCTCCCTCTCTCCCTCTGCCCCTCTCCCACCCCCCACCCCCACCCCCACCCCCCGCCAACTGTGTGCTCCCTTTCTCTTTCTCTCTCTCTCTCTCAAATAAATAAATAAAATCGTGTTTGGTTTTTTTTTTTAAGTGAGCTAAGGGGAGGCACTGGTGCAACCATGGTAAATGACCTGGGGCTCTGGATTCCCTTTCTCTGCAGTTTGCTTGTGCCCTCTGGTCCTATTCATGCTCATTCCTGGATGTACCAATTTCATTTTACTATGGACTGTTATTAGGTCTTCTCAGCCTTAGGAGTCTGACCGAATTCAGTCCATATGGTCACTTGATGTATTGTCATGGTCAAGAATAAAGTCTCTATTAGACCCCACAAGCTATATATAATTTTCACTGCAGATAGCATTGCTTTGTTCCAGAAACCTAAGGGTCTATATTGTAATTCTCCTACTGGGTTTGCCATAAACTCCACAAGCATCTTTTCCCACCACTGATATCTCCAATACTGTAGGGCCTACTTGGTCATATGGCCTAAGCCTGTACCTGCTCTGGGCACCAGTCAGAGCTGGCAGCCTTCCATGTAATCTACTGTATGAACTAGAGCAGTACTCCCAGATATGGAATACGCTGCCTCCAGAACCAGAAGAAGCTTACCAAGAGTTGTATGTTATGCTTTCTTCTTTGAGGTGGGAGGTATATGATGCAATAATTTGTTCTTCACTTTTGAACGGATATCCTGGCATGTCTCAGAGTAGGAGCCCCTAAATATGTTGCTGATATGGTGGGTCTCTGAATCTTTATAGGGCTTATCTCCCACCCTCTGAAGTGTATGCCTTTTACCAAAGTAAGACTTAGGCAACCTGATTAGCATGATATCATTGACACAGTAGACCAAAGTAATATTCTATAGCATGTCCAGATAATTCAGACTATTTAATGACAGGGGGCAGAAGAATTAACATGGCCTTGGGGCAAAACCATAAGTAGATATTCTTGTCCTTTCCAAGTCAAAACAAGCTGGTTCTGATCCTCTTTTCTAATAGGGTTGAAAAAGAAAGAGATAGCCAGAGGAATGACCACATACCATATATCTCAGGCCATGGTAATTTGTTCAACAAAGAAGTTGCAGTTGGGGTTAGTAGTTGGTTAAGTTTACAGTGGTCCACTGTTATCTTTCAGAATTGATCTGCTGTGTTCAGGTACCAGGTTGGTCTATAAGGTGTGATATCACTGGGACCACCATCTGGTATATTTAAGACTGGTACTAATATCTGCTATTACCCCCAGAACACAATATTATTTCTGCTTTTCTCTCTTGTCAGTGGGCAGCATGGAGAGAGGCCATTTCAGGAGCTTCCATTTGACCTTTACTATATCTCTTACCCCACAGTCCAAGAATCCAACGTGGGAGTTGTGTCAACTACTAAGTACATCTACTCTAATTATACATTCAGGGACTGGAGAAATAATCATCAGGTGGGTCCACAGATCCAGTGAATTCACTGTGAGCCATACCTGATCCAGAACTCCATTTATTACTAGCTTTCATATACCCCCACTATCAAAGGGGGCCCAAGATGATGCTCTAGGTCTCCAAAGTGTCAACTCTGGCTCTGTGTTCAACAGTCTTTGAACATATTTGAGCATTCCCCTTTTCCCAGTGCAAAGTTATCAGAGTAAGCGGCCATAGTCCCTTTGGGGAAGGACTGAGGGATTCATTTCTGAACACACTGAGGTGTTTCAGGCTGATTAGTCAGCCCCTAGAAGGAGAAATGACCTTGGATGGGGCATTTTTCTTCATCATCATCATTTCAACGAGAACTGATGAGAGCTGATGGTTGAGAGCTGCCTTCTGGTTGCACTCCCAGCAACTGGGAGGTATGGGGGACAGAGAACAAGTCCTTCATTTCTGGAGGGAGATCTGTACAGTGGACACCACAGCACCCACCACAAAGGAAATGGTGAAAAGTGGAACATTATGAAATTGCAGTCACCGATAGATAATGACATATGTTGGCTACTCATGAGGAAGGAGGTTTTGAAACAAAAGATGAGATAAAAATAATTTCTTCATGGACGGACCTCAAGGGCATTACGCTAAGTGAAATAAGTGAGAAAAAGAAAAATACTGTATGATTTCTCTTATATGCAGAATTTTCTAAATAAACAAACCAAGCTCATAGATACTGAGAACAGATTGGTGGTTGCCAGAGGCAAGGATGGGATGAGGTAGTTTAAACAAAGTGAAAATTAAAAAATAAAATAAAATAAATAATAATTTCTTCATGATCATTTCTATGATTTCCAGTGGCTTGCATAAGGTACATATATGTCATTGACATATTCAGCATTATCAGTAGCCTTAACCTGTATGGACACGTGAAGGATAAGATATCCGGATTTTTTTTTTCTTTTAAGACTGAATCATGTGGTGTTAACAGCTCAAAAATACAAATAATAATAATAATTTTTTTACTCATTGCCAGCATTTAATGGCTTTCCTCACTTATGAGAAAGCAAAACCTACTATGTATTATTTTATATATTTAAACACACATCTGAATGTAACAATAAGACAAATAAATACTTTCCAGAGCCCAGTGGAACCCAAGAATAGACTAGGTATCTATTTGCCATTATCTCCTGATTTGCAGCATCCAACTGTCCCACATTTAAGTGGAATAAGCTCATTCACTGAGCATCTGATAAACATCAGATGCAGTCTTCAGAGAGCACTCTCACCAAAATTCTGGATCTGTGTAAGACTGAGATATAAAAAAGAAATAAGAAAAGATAAAAGAAGCAAAAAAAAAAAAAGAGTACCTGGTATAGCCCAGATCAATGACTCAAGTGCTTGATACAAATAGATTATGAAGTCTTAATGAAAGATTGCCAATATCTTTCTCTGTCTTATTTCACGTAGCATGATACCCTCTAGGTCCATCCATGATGTCACAAATTTTACCCCATTTTATTATCCTCATTGTCATTATCACATACATTTGTCTACTTGTTTGTTGCATGTCTTCCTGATTGAAACATAATCTCACTGAGTACAGACACCTTGTCTTTTCACCCCTGTATCCCCATCACCTAGAACAATGCCAGGCACAAAGGACACACTTACTAAATATTTGCTTAATAACTCAATGAATGACGCTTTGACTTATCCATCCAACCATCCATTCACCTATGTATCCATCATGTATTTATGCATCCATCATATGAGAAAGCCAGGCATACTAGTGAGTGAGTTTTGTTATCTACTTCAAGGGCTGAATAAGTTTTATATTTATATTATGTGAAATAATATTCTGGAGAAGGAGTCCTAAGATGAAAGTCCATAGACTCAACACACTGGTGACTAGAGGAGTCGTCTTCCACCTTTATTTCCCCAGTGCTACCATGGGCAATGACAAGAGGGCAACCAGCAAAAGAAAAAAAAGGACCTGGAGCAGGCACAATTGGGAACTTGTGTCATCAGTCTTATTATGCTTTGTGCTGACTTCTTACTTTAATAACCTCCTCCCCAATACCTTGCTGACCCAGCCTAAATCACCCCTTTGTACAATACAGTACATATCTGATGCCCAATAATATCTTCTTTGTTCTCCTTCCCCCTGCCCATATAGTTCCACTTATTATCTAACCTTACTTAGGCATTTTCAGCAATCTTTTCATGTTCCTCCACACACATTTTCTAAAACGCCAGCTGTGCAATTCAGACCATCCCTGGAGATTATTGACCAGGTTGGATTTGCATTTATGAGCACATAACTGAAGCTGACACGGCCTCTACCAGAATTGATAGCTCTTGGAACAATTTGCCTTCACAGCATTTTACAAACAGCTTCATAATACATCTAAGGGCAAGGCAGGTTTTAATTAGTGTCACTAATAGCTAAGTATTCCGAGGTGAAATAATTAAGTGGCTGGACCAATATGAGCAAGAGATGGAAGGTGAACTTGAAGTCTGTGCAAGTTTGAGGTGGTAGAAGTTTCCACCTGTCTTTGGGGTGGTGTCGGGGAGCTGTTCTCTTTGCTGAGATGACTCTTCTGTTAGCGCTGATGAGGAATTACTGATGGCAAACTTGGTTTCTATGCGTGCAATATCATTTTGAAACACCCTTCTCTCTTTAGTTTCTCCGCTCATTTAATTGTGGTTGCTCTATTTTACAAGGAAAGCAGCTGCCTTTGTGGAGAAGAGGTGCATCATTCAGATTCATGGTTTAGAGTTTGCTAAATGTAAGCCTGCCTAATCCTTTCATATCATTGGATTACTTTCCCCAAGCAAATTTTCCCAGCTTTCATCATGAGAATGGGCTCCCTGCCAAGAAACCACTCATCCCAGTTCAGGTCCACCTGGCCTTTCGCAGATTGTCAACTCCTCCATCTTCGGCCATTAAAAGGGCTTTCAGACAGAATATTTGCACAGCCATTTCTGAAAGCCAAACACAAAATCTTTGTTCCAAAGAGTCACTAATCTCTATGCAGGATTCTGATCTGAATTATTATCAGGAAAAGAGAGAGAAAGAGAGCCTTTGATCACTGGGTCAGTTTTCTCTTAATATCATCTAATTAGATCAAAATCAATTTATTTAAAGTTTAAATAATAACCACGGTCAGATCAGACAATTTAGAGAAGATGATACACCTACTAGTATTAGTGCTCTCTATAGGTGGCTGCATTCAGAAGGTACGTTAAGAAAGCCATCTTAAAATTCCTAAATGCCCCATAAATGCTACATTGATTAAAGTTTTAATGGGTTTTTTTTTTTTTTTTTTAATTCATGGTTATTTGCTGCCTAATTTCCTCCACAGGTCCAGGGAAGGGGACCTTCTTGGGTTTCAAAGGGAAAGGGCTCTTTGTGACCACGGAACCA
This sequence comes from Mirounga angustirostris, assembly GCF_029215605.1. Lineage (NCBI taxonomy): Eukaryota > Metazoa > Chordata > Mammalia > Carnivora > Phocidae > Mirounga > Mirounga angustirostris. The sequence goes on along the minus strand of NW_026991711.1, from coordinate 103,423,468 downwards.
AACAAGGGGTTTGATTCACACACTCCTCTGTCAATCACGTCTGAAATTCTGAGCATGTATAAACTCTCACAGAGCCATACGATAGCACCTTGAGGTTCAATCACTGATTGTGATCCATCCTCAGCTAAACTTGGACAACTGTAAGCAAGCAATTGGCAGGGGGAGATGTGGGGAAAGAGCCCCTTTCCAATTCAGTACCCTGACTCAACGGGATTTTAGGACCTAAGGGCTGCATTCACTGCACAGGCAAACCCCCAGACAACCATTTTGATCCACTTTGATCCACACCACTAAATCCATTTAAAGTATTATGAAAACAAAATGTTCTTCTGTACATTTTCCACATTTTACTTTCAGGAGTCTGAGTGAATTCAGCATTCAAGATGTTGAATGTATACTCAAGAGCAACGTGCTGGGTAGGATTCCATTATGCTATTTTATTGATTTACTTGAGCCCAACAAGTCAAAAGTGGCAAGACAGAAAAATGCATTTTCTGTGGCCCTAGGCCTCCCTTCCACATTCTTTGGCCCTTCCATTGCTTTCCAGAGCTGCCACAGCCAAAGGAGGAGGAGGGTGAGGGGAGGAGGCTGCAGGGGAGGGAGGGAGGGACCTCTCCCAGAGGGGATAACAATCAAAGTTAGATAGAGCTTTTGCCTTTCACTACTCCCTTTCCTCCAATCTTTCAGAAGACAGAGGCATCAAGGTCCTGCAATCCACTCTCCAAGGATGGCAACTCTGGTTTAAATAAAGTGATCCTGTGAGTGGGAACTTTGAGGAGAATGAGAAAATGCCTTGCTATATGGCTGACTGACAATATATCTTATTTTAAAATATAAGTTCCTCAAAGACAAGGGACTATATTTTTTTGTGAAGAGTAGAGGGTGACATCTAATAAATGGTGATAAGAAACTACCTGGAACTCAGCTTCCATTCATAGAAGTCTGTTTGGCTTGATGTGCAGTCACACTCCCAAGTTTCACTTTGCATTTCTGGGTTCATCAAACCCTCAGATTTCAATGTTGAAAGTCAAAGCGAAACCCCCCATGAAGAAAACCACACTGATTTTTACCTGCTTTAATGTCAATGTTTTGAGAAACTAGCATTAAATCAGTCCACTTCACTCCACATTCACCTTTTGGTCTCTATAAAAACCTCCAGTGAAGCGTCAGCAAATTTGACTTGCCTCAAAAATGCTCACCAATGAGAGGGTTTTTAATTAAACCCAAAGCCTTCATGTTGATTTTAAAATGTTTTTAAAGATCCCTCCAAGAATGTCTCATTTCAGTTAAGTATTTAAGGATTGAGAGAGGGAAAAAAAGGCACTTCTAAATTTCAACCCATTGTAGCTACTTTGTGAAAGCCTGAATCCCCCAAAGCAAATGCCAAAAGTAACTATGCAAATTTCTCCCTTAATATGCATACAATAACACTGTCAAACAAAAGAGAGAAAAAGAGAAACAGCACAACCAGTGAGGGCAGAGGGGGAGGAAAGAGGAAGGACGTTGGAGGGGGAAAAAGATCCAAAGATGGATTTCTTTTTCACCCATTTCTGTAACAGGTAGAATTACACCTATTACCAGAATAGGTCTGATTGGTAATGCTCATCTGATTTGAAATGCTCAAAGCAGGCCTAGGATCCAATTGGTCTGGGGCTGAATTTATTCAGTTCCATTTACCTGGGGCCATCTTCATCATACTAGATAGCATTTCTGGCTACTTTTCTGTACATTCCTCCGAAAGGATAGGACAGGACAGGGGCCAGTGTGGTTCCTGTGAGGCTCCGGGAAAGCTGAGAGCCGAATTGAAGAACTAGGAAGGAAGCCAAGATCTTATTGCTGGGAATGCACAAACAGCAGAGGAGGAGTGGCCAAGTCAAAGACCTGTCACGGTCACAGAGCCAGAGCTGGTCAGGTGGGAACAGGTTGGCTGGGATGAAGAGGGAGAAATCAGGGGCAGTTCTAGAAGACTATCTAATGGGAACATTTGGAGGCTTCCCATGCTCTCTTTTAAAAAGGAAATGAGGGACACCTTGGTGGCTCAGATGGTTAAGCGTCTGCCTTCAGCTCAGGTCATGATCCCGGGGTCCTGGGATCGAGCCCCACATGGGGCTCCCTGCTTGGCGGGGAGCCTGCTTCTCCCTCTCCTTCTACTGTTCCCCTGCTTATGCTGTCTCGCTCTCTCTGTCAAACAAATAAATAAAATCTTTAAAAAAATAAAAAGGAAATGATAACCTTGGGCTTTAGTTTTCTGTCTTCACTGATAAAATTCAAAGGCCCCAAATGGAAATTCCTCAGAGGTGAAAATGAGGAGAATTAGGGCCCACTTACCCATAATGCATTGCTCACTTACTCTTTGGCCACTCCAACTGGTGGCGATTTCCTTGTGGGTGCTGGCTTCTATCTCTCTGTCCTTAGGGCTTAGTCCAGTGCCTGACATTTTGTAGACATTCAATTAAAGTGCTCAACTCAACAACTAAGTGGACAAATGGTCATGGATAGACGCTACTTGATACTTTCAATCTGGACAGTCTTGGGATATTTTGGAGGCATTGTTCCCAGGGTCAATTAAATATCATCAATCTCTAGGAAGCCCTGTGAGTGCTACCCTCCACTCAGTTTGCCTTCTCTAGAACGAAAACAGCTGTTTCTTTTCTGGAAACACACAAGGAAGTGCCTTATGAGCGGCCCATCTTCCCGTCTTTTTGCCTTGTAACAGTCTCTCTATGCCTCAAAAATATAGTATGTGTGTTTCCAAGCTGCAAAGAAACTGTTGAAAATTAAACCACAGAACAGCATTTTAATGAGAACATGATTACCTAACACCCCACTGTGGTTTCAGATGGCCTTGTGCCAACCTTCCAAAATGTACCAGAAGCTCAGAGAAAAAAAAAAAAAGAAGAAGAAAGAAAGAGAAAAAAAAAAGTGATTAGCATCCCTTAGTGAAGGTAGCTTTCTTGGATGGCTTCCAGAAAGATCTCTCTAGAAGGACGTAGGTTATTGGTGTCTGCAGTTCAACAAAACTTTCTTCCTGTTTTGAAAAATTTGAGAGAAAAAAGGGGGGCACCCTTGAATTGGTACATGATGTCCTCAACTAGGTGTTTTTAGCAGTGAGCTCTGCTGTGAGCGTCTGTACCCAGCACTATCTCATCAACTTGCATTCTGCGCACCCACTTGCTATTTCTGTAGCCTAGGTTACAAGACCACAGGTGTTGATGCTGTGGAGTGAAAGCTCCACTGGCCCCTCAGAACAAAGCCCCAGCGAGCACTGTTCCTCCCTAGTTGGCAACTTGCGCTGTGCACGCCAGGCACTAGGCACAGAGAACAGGATAGAGGCGCTGGGGCTCACACTGGGGTCATTTCTTAGGGACATCCTTTCCTTGATCTAACTGGCCTAGCACTTCAGCATGTGGGGCTGTGGTTTCATTTCCATGTTGGGTTTCCTGACTTAACCCCTGAACCGCCTTTTGCAGTTATCTTCCTACCAGTCCAATGACAACCAGATGGCCCTGTGAGGCCACAGGAGAAAGCAGATTACAGAGCTGGGTGGCACTGTAGTGGAATCCCTTCATTCCACAGATGGAGAAATCAAGGCCCGGATGCAGTTTCAAGATTCACCCAAAGTCACACAACTATTCAGCATCCTGATTTCCAGGCTGTGGGTATTATTGCCCTAGTCATACTACCTCCAATTTCTTTCAGTAACATGGTAATTTATTTATTTATTTATTTATTAAAGTTTTTATTTATTTGAGAAAGAGAGAGCACCAGCAGAGGGAGGCAGGTAGATGGAGAGGGAGAAGCAGACTCCCCACCAAGCAGGTAGCTTGATGCTGGAGCTCAATCCCAGGACCCTGGGATCATGACCTGAACCGAAGGCAGACGCTTAACCGACTGAGGCACCCAGGCGCCCCATAACATGGTAATTCAAACAATCACTTGCACACAACCTGATGGGCACAGAGTAGGCATAATATATGCTACTGTCCTTCCTGGCAAAGTATTTTAGCACTGTGCCAAACCCTGATAAGGATGAGTGGGAAAGTACCACAGTCTCTTGTCCTCAAGCAGTTACTATATCTTGAAAGTAACAACATGTACACATTCGGCATCCAAACAATACAAACTAATTCAAAGCAGGGTATAAGAAGATGCTTAATAGCGTGAGCACAGGAAAAATGAAATGCTCTTCCCTCTTTACTCCCTTCACCTGGTTAAGTTACTTGGTTTATCTTAGTTTTGAGCTTGTCTCTTCCAGGAAGCCTTCCTGGATTTAGTTCAGGTTGGACTGTAAGTGCCTATGCACTTGTCTAGGTCCCTGTGAGCTCTATGAGGACAGGCTCTCGGCTGGCCTTGTGCACTGTTTTATTCCCATGTCTAGTACCTGGAACATACTTGGTGCTCAGTAAATGTCTGGGGAAGGAAGGAGCTGAATGTCCATTGGGAACATTTTAGTCAGGAAGTGGACTGAGGGTGAGCTCTAAGATTGGAAGGATTTGTATCAACGCAGAAGGTGGTCCAGAAATTGGTGGATAACACCCCACCTCCATAGAAAAATCATCACAATCTGGGCCGGTGAAAAGTCAGTTCCCATGAACAGAAGTCACCTTTGATGAAGAGGATCAGGAAGGTGCTACTGGGTAGACCAATGAGGTCTCCCCGACTGGGAGGTTGGGGATGCAAAGAGGATGATGGCAACCAGAAGGAAGATGTGTCACCCTTTAAAAAGAAGAGAATTTAAAAAATCCAAGCCACGAGAAAGCTGCACACAGCAAACCACTCACTCAGTTTTAGAATCTGATTTTGAGAAGTATTTTCCTACACTTAGCAATGAAATCTTTGGGGCTTCCCTTTGGTAGCAGGGCTTTTTTCACTCCTCAACTTTAAGTTTCAACTCTTCTCAACACCGGAAAAGAGGCTGTTTCACCTTGGGAAAATGCAAAATAGTCAGCTGTGGTGAAGAAAAAATGAATTGCAATCTCAATTACAGATTTCTTTGAAACACTGTGCTAAATTCTAAAAGGACCACTGATTCATTTCAGCCAGTGAGCCAGGATGAACATTTAATGTGGTGACTCAGTGGCCAAGGAAACCACTTCTCTTTGGAGAGCTGTTGGTTTTAACTCTTCTTATCTGGAGGCCTTTACCAAACAAACAAGTATCATCTTTCACTTGGAGGCACCTGGTAGGCATTTACAAAAAAGAAAGGAGTTCCGAGAAAAAGAACTATAATTGTCAACAGCAGCGAGGGCTCAGTTCCTCCTATCTTAGAGCTCATCCACAGAATTATCAAAATCAAGGAGCAAAATGATTTGTCTGAGAAGGGGGTGTGAAGGAGGAACAATGAGGCATAGAGAACAATAGAAGCGGGGATATAAACTATGCCCCTCCCCCACATCCAAGGCAGAAGGTGTTACCTTGGGGTAAAACACAGCAGGTATCTAACGTTGACTCACGCCATTCTCACAAGACATTATCTTTGAGGAATAGCCAGGAAAATGAGAGGCTGGAAGAGAGAGGAAGCATACTCTTAGGGATACCTGCCTGCATTCAACTCCAACCTAGAGCAGACTTAGCAGAGAAGTGTGACTTCTCTCAGCTTCTAAAGAGTGGTATCCTCAGCATAGGACTGGCAAAGAGCAGGTGTGCCATAAATGTTGATGTTGATGGCTAAACTCACGGCGAGAGGTAGGTACCACTTGGCATTATCTCCATTTTGATGAGGCAACTGAGGCCGTAAAAACATCAAGTAACTTGCCAAAGCCCCTCCGTTAGTGAACCCAGGTCTCTTAGCTCCAGAACCCAAGCTTTAAACTGATTCTGCTCCTGTGCCAAAGGTAGACTGGATGCACAAAGGAATTGGGTGTGTCAGAAGCTTCTTACAGAGCACTTCCCCTCCCCTGATTTCAGCAGCATCAGTCTCTTACTAATGGGCTAGTGCCTATTTTATGTTCACCAGTCTCAATTGTGGGTTGGAGGTCACAACTGTTTGTCCCTCCTCAAGAGCTTGTCACACCCAGTGTTCCCTGGTTTCATTTGTGCATTGGGGTTCCAACTGTCACTCCCCAGCTAGCACATTGGTTTCACTTCCCTGGGCCCTAATTCATTCGGGTTTTTTAAAAATAGGGATCTATCTACCAGGGTGGGTGTGAGAAGTAAGAAAAGGGGTGTAAACATAAAGCCCACAGGGGCCTCACCATGATGCTGTTCATGCATTAGTGAGCACTTAACAAACAAAAAGGCATTGTAATGGAGTATTTTTGTCCTTTCATGGTAGTCCTGTGTCTCAACACTGGCTGACATCAGAATCACCTGGAACATAATGTCAAAGGCCCCACCTCAGCCCGACCCAATCAGAAACACCAAGGTTGAGGTCCAGGGATCTGGATTTTGCCTAATAGTAAGCTCCCTGTTGTGTGGGGGCCTGGGCTGAGCTAGATGTTCACCTTTCCACAAGTTTCCATAAGGGATTCCTGCCCAAGGTAGATGGTAGGTCGAGGACCCAGAAGCTGTCTTCTAAATAACAACCCTCTTATTTGGTTGGTTCTTGGTTGGTAGCTCCCTCCTGCAAGCCAAGTAGTAATTTGTATACAGAGAAATATTCCTTCTGTCCCATTCCATATTGGTTATCTCCCCAGCTCTGTCTCTGGTAGCCCCAATAGGGGTAGGCTCTAGGCACCAGACAAAAAATGCACTTCCTCCAGGGCTGCCTTTCTTCTGTCAAACAAGAAGATCACTTTTAACAACCACAAAGTTTCATGAATCACCAGATGAAAGCTGGTTATGCTGTCAGTGTCTGTTAATGAAGAACATTCTAAACACACATATGCGCACATACCCACACCCAAAAATAAACTAACAAAACCAAAAATTCAAGACACTTCCAAATAAATTTGGTATTTTATTAATCACAAAGCATCCACATGCATCTGAAAAGTTGTAGTGCATTATTTATTCAGTCTGAAGTAAGATTTGGGACCTGAGACTATGTGTACCCTTTACAAAAACTTTCCTGGGGATCCAGCGCCCGAAGATTGGGAAATATCATGTGCCACCCTGTCAGGGTCAAAGTCCAGTAACCCATCCACCTGCACTCACTTGCTGCTGAATAGTAAATATCACTCAAAGAATTCAATTCTGGAACGGCAGTGTTTGAAATGAGCCACCAGTGAGTAGCCAAAGGGCCAGGAAAGTGATATAAGATCAAGAAGAAAGGAAAAAATGAATCTGAAGATAAACTCTGCCTATAGCCATTAGCCACATTCTGAGAACCAAAGTTGGACCCCCACAGGTAGACCAGAACACTCAACAAAGCAACTATTACAGTGAGTAAAGGACTGGAAAGAAAAGTTCCTATCTTCCTTAAAAATGACTGTGGCACAATTCACAAGTAAAAGCACAAATGTAGAGCAAGTTATTTTCAATGTTCTGATAAAGTTTATTTTTGTAGCTAAGGATCCCTGAAATGATTTTAACTGCAAGTGTCTTGGGTAGGACATCCCATCTACGTGCCCAACCAGGAGGTGAATGCATAGTGGCATTGTGGGCTCCCTGTAAGATTCCAACTCTTTTGCAAAGCTTTTCCCAGGCACCCTGGTTTGAAATGGCTCCTTCCTCTGAACTACTGGGCCCTACCCCTGGTAAGTCTGATTCTGCAGGTCTGAGGAGGGCAGGTGCCATCAGCTCCTTGTTTTCTGTAGAATTCTTTTGTGACCATAAAAGTTATGAACATCTGTATGTGAACTGTTACTACAGTGCAGATGTTGATTTGAACCTTAAGTCTCTTCAGACAGTTGCATCCTTTCCTTCTGCTTCTTCTCCTATAGCACCACCTTTAACTTGTGTTAAATCACATATCAATATGCTTTGATCTGACATAGTGTCCTACCCCAGAGAATCAACTCCAAATCATACCAAGACAGAAAACTTAGACATATAATGGAAGGATCTTGAAATCTATCCTTATTTTTTTTTTTTTTTGGTCTCTCAAGTTTTGCCACTTCTGACGGTTATCTTTTCAAGAAGTGCAAATCGATGAAATCACCCCAATGACATCAGTAACAGGATATCATTGGCCCACAAGTCAGACGCAGGTATTGGTAAGAAACCAACACCCAGACTTTGAAAAATAAAAGGACAGCCTTCAGACTTTCTCTAAACAGCATCACCTCCCCTCCCAAATAGCTTCTCTCCCTGACCTCTCTTCATCATATCCAAGCTGAAATTCCAGTCATCTCCTTCGTCCTCCACCCACCCACATCAGTGAGCACCAGATGCTAGTTCCTCAAGATCTCTTCTATTTTCAGCCTCCCACCACTCCCCAGCTAGCCCAGACCTTTACAATCCCCTGCCCAAGCTATCCAGATAGGTTTGTCTGCTCCCTCCACCTCAGCTTCCTTCTTCCAACCCATTCTACACTCTATTTAAGACTAGTTATTCTAAAGCATAACTCTAACCATATTATATTCCAACTCAAAATCTTCATGGCTTTCATGTTACTTGCCAGAATATAGTCCAGACCTATTCGCCTTGCCTATAAAACATCTCTGCTCTAGTTTCAATGTACCTCCCCAGAGAGAACTCCAACTATAGTCCAATCAAACTGGCTGATCCCTGTTGCTGGCGCCAACATTTTATTTGTGCTTTCTTATTTCACTCCAAATGTCCTCCTTCCTGCTCAGTTCTCTCCACATCAAAATCCTACTTATTTTTCATATACATCCTGCTGTGTGAAAGACCTTGGCCTTCCCTGCTGCACCTTGTTTCTACTCTGCGTGTCTTGTCCATCCTGCTCTAGCTCGTATTATAGTTCTCTATGTTCCTTATCACCTCCCACGTTGCCCTTACATGTCTTGAGACTAAGGACTGTGTCTCAGTGCCTGGCAGAGCTCTGCACATTGCAGACATTCAAATAGTTTACAGAAAGAAGGAAGGGTTGGGGTGGTGGGCAGGAAGAGAGGAAGGGAATGAAAAGTTCTCAGAAGTAAAAAAAGGAGCTCAGAAGGGGCCAGGAAGAGCTGGAAGAGAATCCACTATGGAAGGAGAAGGCAGTTCCGAAAGAGAAATGGAAAAAATTAAATAAAATGCTGTTGGACAGATCCTGGGTAGTGGGAGAGTGTGTGTTCCAGATTTACAGGGAAGAAGAACCAAGAACACTTGCTTGTACCATGAGAGGACTTAACACCGACCTTGATTTGATCCCAGTGGCAGATCCTATTATTTCCTTAACTCCCCACCTCTCAGAGTAGGGCTAGGGTCTCCAGGTTGAAACCTGGTCCCTATGATTTATGAATAGAAATTCACCTTCGTCTTATACTTCATCTAGATTTATTTAAAACATCTTATCTCTATAATAGTTAACTGTGAATTAATGTTGGTCCAGTTTACAAAGTTGGCCTGTAAATTACAATTCTCTGATAGGTGTCTGGCACTTCAGAGTCTGCAAAGCTCCTCATCTTACACAGTCATCTTGTTCGGTATTTGCTCATGTTTCTATTACTCCCTTAATGCCAAGTCACACCCAGGGAAACCCTTCTACTACATTTTCCAGGACACAGCCTGCTGCTTTACACTTCCATGTCCTTGCACATATGGTTCTCTGGGTAGGATTCTTTTAGCTCTTCACAATCTTCACCTCTATAAGCCAGGTTTCTTGGTGGGGGAGGGGGAGACCAGAGTAGCAGCACAGAAAGGACTCTCCAGATTCCTCTCCAGGGGATAGGGGGTGTCCATCACCGAACAGGCACATCTGGCATTCTGTGGCTGCCTCAGCTTCTGTGGAAGTTCTGGAAGAGGACTCAGGACCAGGGAGATTAGGGGACCCACAACCCTGGCCAGTGATAAATCACAGACATTCATCTATACACATCTGTCCCTGGCAACACAGGGAAGGGAGAGCTGCATAATAAAACCCACATCCCTTGCTCTCAGGAGAAAAGAAGAGAACTGTTTATACTTACAACAAAGTGGGACAGCAGGTGGGTAGGGGAGAAACTCTGATTTTGTATTGGCTTATTTTTGTCAGATTCTTGTGGAGGCCTCACACGCCTGCATTTTCAGCTCTTTCTTCTGCAGAATTTATTCAAAACAGCTTGTTCTATTCACAGGGGACACAAGGCATGGGGCCAGAGACCGCAGACAACAGGTCAGAAGATCAGACCAATTTAAGTGGTTCTCTGTGACTTAAGGTGGGGGTAAAGCAAAGATTTTCAAGGGAAAAAAAATAAAGCATACAATTTGAAAAAATATACCTAATTATGTATTTTTTTCAGACTCGGGGAATAAAAAGTTTGTTTTCACAATACAAACCACAGAAAATAGGTAAAGTTCAACAAAACTTTCTTCATTGGGGGGAAATGCACAGAAGAAATACCTTCTGTATATTCCTACTTTCAAGGAAGAGACTGGAGATTTCTCCTGGAACCTATCAAAAATGAGGTCAATTAAATGTTTATGTTTAGCATAAGAGGGCAGAGGAAGTCTTTGCCTACCAGGAACCGGGGACTTCTCAGTTTCTAGACCAGTCTGGTGACCTTGCACACCCAAACTCTTTAAACAGAAGCCTAGATAGAAATTCATAGCAATGCCAGAGTAGGCCTTCCCCTTACCTGAACCAAGGCTAAGGCTCAGAGCGGACATAGGACAGAGAAGAGAGAAAGCAGGAGCTGTTGGGACATTAAAAAATCCAGAGGGGCACCTGGGTGGCTCAGTCGTTAAGCATCTGCCTTCGGCTCTGGTCATGATCCCAGGGTCCTAGGATCAAGCCCCACATGGGGCTCCCTGCTCAGCGGGAAGCCTGCTTCTCCCTCTCCCACTCCCCCTGCTTATGTTCCCTCTCTCACTGTGTCTCTCTCTGTGAAATAAATAAATAAAATCTTTAAAAAAAAAAAAATCCAGAAACACCAGAGGACTTGGGTTTGTGGGATGGTTGATTATGATGGCAGACGCGCACGCACGCACTCGTGTGTGTGTGTGTGTGTGTGTGTGTAAAAAAGAAAGAAGTTGAGGGAGGGGTTCTGGCTGAAGGGCACGGAGAGTGGTTCTTTTTTTAGAGTGGCAAATAACCAATTTATGACAAAAACCTGAGCACATCCCATGGGGTGGCATAAAAGAAAGGAAAAATCCCTCTAAAAAAAATAACTGGTCGCCAGGACCCTAACCCTGAAGTGAAAATTTACTTGGCAGAGAACAAATCCCCCTCAATCTTGGGAGCTTAATTTAAATCAGTTTGGGGAGAAGTTGAAGATGGAGATGGATGCCCTCCCACTTTCATCAAAGATAAAGCTTTTAGCAATCTGGACTTGGGGACCTGTTTCTGGAAAGGATTCGTCCAAGTTGTTCCAAGTTGTTCAAACTGTTGCTGTGGATGTCACTGTTTTCTGCCCCCAAACAAGCCATCAACTAGCAGCACATGAGCCGATTTCCAAACCATAAAGGGACAACGGGGGCAGAGATGGGATATTCGATGCCTGCTCCCTCTGAGGGGCTGCCCCACCTGGGCTCTCAAAGGCAAGCAGGGCCCTGGAGGGCAGCACTCAGCAAATTGGACCCAGGTAAACGTAACTCAGAGGATGATCCCACAACTTGCTGATTACAGGAATAAAGGAGTAGAAAAACAAGGAAGAAAACCTGAAACACGCCACCTTGGTATATTTAAATGACTCTGAAAACTGTTCCATTTCCTCTGTTTGAAAAGAAACTGCTCCAACACAAAGCCATCCCCAATTTACAGGCATTCCAGGAAAAGCCCTATGTTTTTGGTTAGAAAGAGTACGAGGGGCAACTGGATGATAAAGCAATGACTTCTCCAAGTACCCCTCAGCACCTGTGGAAAAGAATTCCATTTAGGAGTGAATCTTCAGACGATTTTTGTAAGCCTTCATTTTAACCTGTTTTCCCCTAATGTAACACCAAGCAGAGATGGGGTTAATCTCTCTTTTTATTAGCCTGCTTTCAAAGCTGCTGCCTCCCCACATTTTCTCTCCAGGCAAGTACATCTGAAAGTCTCCAGAGGCCTTAAAAAGTCTAGCACTAAATCTTTTGAGTCATTTAATCCCCCAAATCTTCCATGTTTGGGGATAATTTCCTTTATGAAAAGAAACCCTAACCTGGTCCAATTCCGCTCTCAAATTTGCTAATGGAATAAAGAGGGCTCTCATTAGACTCATCCTTGTGGCTGCAGAAATAAGTATCTCTGGAAAGGCAGGTTTTGCTTTAGCCTGGGGATGGTTTTGGCTGCAGCTCACTGTGGCTTCCTCCCACGGCATCTCATCCAGCCAAACTCTAGTTAAATTAGATACAGAAGAAAGAAAATAGGGGAGGCAGGTGCCTGGAGAACAGGACTGTCTAGTGCTCAGGTTCACCCAGCCACGGATGAGCTCCCTTTCTGAGGAATGGGCTGCCCATCCTGGGAGTCCTTAGAGGTGGGAGCGTCCCATATGGTTGTAGAAGGAGCTCCTTGGAATGGAGACCAAAGGGGTCCAAAGAGCCCTTCCAACCCTGAATCTGAGTCTTTGTGACTACAGGAGAGGGCTTTCAAGGCACATTTGAGAATCTTTATTACTTCTCTTTCCTTCCCCCACCACATAAGTCTTTCTTCTGCCCCATAATTAGAAGTAAGAACATTTCACACTTTCCTTAAGATTTCATTTCCTTTACCTCACTTCTATGGGTAATGGGGGAACAATCCATTTGCCTCATGCATTGAGGTAACTGAGAAGACTAAGAGCCCGAGGATGGGGAAAAGGTTGAGGGAATATAATAGAGCCATAGTGGAGCTGAGTTAGTCATCTTCAGGGTCCCAGATATTAATCTGAGTGCAGTTGGGAGCCACAAAGAAGGACCAACTCAGGAAATCCAAAGTTATTAATTTCAATTTCAAAGTGATGGACAAATTATGGCAAAGGGCTATCCTAAAAGAATTCTGTGGACAGCTCTGGCTATTTCCATTGCTGTCTTTTATGTATCTGTTCCATCTTTCTTGGTCCCCCAAGCCCCAATCTTTCTTTTGATTCCTAGTATCATAATTTAGGCCAGTGTAAATGGAAGCTCATACAGTTTTTGTTTGTTTGCTTGTGTGTTTTGAATCAACATTTTAACGACTGAGCCACCCAGGCACCCCCTGAATCAACATTTTAAAGTCAAGAGATTTCACCTTAAAAAATCAGACCTTTCAGCTTCTCTTTAACAATTGGGAAGATACGGCCCAAACTCCCATATAGGACAATCAAGGATGGTGGCTATCCCCTTTAGATTCCCCAGTTCTCCACAGTCCCCACCACCACTCCCTATGGCCTTGTTTATTTACAATATCTGCAGGGTTTGTCACTTGTGCATTATACCTATAAGTAGCTCCAAAGTCACAATCATGGCTCTGGATTTAGAAAATTGCTCTTGCATGAACATTGCATGGATCTACCCACACACACACACACACACACACATAATTCCCACCCTATCATTCTGCTAATGTAAAACTCGTGGTAGAATGATCTCAGCGAGATCTCAAAGCCTATCTGTATGGGTGATCAGATCACCACATTTCTGGCTGTCCCCTGGCTCTGCTATGGGATGCATAGTTCTCTTTAGAGAGCACACCACCCACAGAACTGTAGGCACTTCCTCTTGTTATATAGCTGCCTGAGGTCACCCCTAGTAAATTACTGGTTTAAGGAAAACAATGCCAGGCTTTTCCATGGAGAACAGAGTTTGCTCACTCAATTATTTCCTAAAGTCGTGCCCTCTTTCCCAGCTTGACACCATAATTTTTGAGGAAACAGCACTGAGTCTGTTGTTCTTCAGATCCACAAAGCCACACTGAACCTGCCACATGAGCACAGCCAACTTTGAGAGCAATGCATTCCCTAGCAGTGGAACTAACTAGTCAAGTAATAATCATTGCATTGTTAATTAAGTGGCTTTGTTAAGGCCAGGGTGACTCTAAATTGTATTTGTTTACCAATCTAGCTTTTCTCTCTGTATAGATTTTGTTGACTGTTCTTGACTGCTACAAAGCTTCAGTGGAAATCACTAATAATCTGACTTCAGTGAAGTCAGACCTTTTAGAAATTCAAAATATGACTTAGATGTAAGATAAAAATGGTACACAGAAAACCAGTAATAATTTTCCTAAATTTTGTTTATTTCCCAAAGTCATTCTTCACTTGCAGGCATTAGAGACATACAGAGTTGAGAAAGGAGGAGTGGGTTGGGTGCAGTGGGGTGAGGCACCATTGCTTCCACCTAACACCGGCTTGGAAATAGTTGACATTTGATAGCACTGTCTCTTTGAGATTTGTAACCCTCTGGTAGAATTACACGCCCCTTGGGAAATAGTCTCCTGTGTTTTGTTTTGTTTTGTTTTGTTTAATCAGTTGGGAAAACATTAACTTTGTCCCTTGAAGTATTCCCTACTACCATCAATGAAGTTTGTAATTTTTTTCTCTTTCAGAAGCAAAAGTGGCAATTTCTCTTTTAAAAGACAGGGGAGGAGCCAGCGAGGGGACAGGGGACTTGGTGCATTCAGAAGGCCTGTGATGTTGCTGCCTCCTACCATCCACCGTCAGGAAGATGTCTGTCCGTCCCTAAGGTTTCTGCCTGACTGGCTTTGAGCCTCTTTGGGGACATACACACACAGATACACACATGCAAACACACTCACACACAAATCAACCAGCTACAGACTGAGCAACAGGAGGTGGCAGAATGCTTGCCACTATGTCACTGGATTTGCAAGCATACCCTCCACACCGTGGCCAAGGCTAGTTATTCCCTGGGCTAAAGCCAGCCTGAGAACTTGGGGACCCTGCCAAAGCCCTGACAGACCCTAAACCTCACTCTTGCCAGAGCCACACAGGAAAGTCATTTATTCATTAAATAGAGCTTCAGTAAACGATTAGAGAGCCCATTATTTCTTCATCAGTGGGCTAGCTGTGTAGAAGAGATCTGAGCATTCACTTTAAGGAACCCAGAATATTTGAGGAAGAGTAGAAAAGACATACACTCATTTAAACATTGAATAACATCCCAAGAGATGTCACTCAAAGCAGTATGTAAGTAGATGCCAAGTGACCTTTCCGAGGCAGGAGCTTTCAGAGGGTGAATAGCAGCCATTAGAGAAAGAAGACATTGTGATATAGTGGAGAGAGTCTGGGCTTTGCAGCCACACAGACTGGGTGCAGATCCTCACTGTGTGATCTCCGCCAAGTTCCTTGCACTCTCTGGATGTCAGTTTCACGCCTTGTGGAGTGATTGAAGGGATTACAGGAGGTCAGCTGCACATCACAAACACTCAACAAATGTTTTGAGTTTTTGTTTTGTTTTCTTTTGAACAACATCATAGAGTAGTTGAAAAAGTAGTTTAGGTAGGTTTGGCCCAGGGGAAAATAAGGAGAGACCATTCCTTAGAAGAGAGGAGGACTATTATGGAAAAAGTCATCTTATCTAGTGAATACTTTAGGAAGTGGAAAAGTATGAGAAGGGAGGCATTCTATTTCCTTTTTAAACACTGACTTTTTTCTGAATATGAAAATGTTTCATGCCTATTACAGAAAATTTGGAAAGCATAGAAAAATGCAAGAAATAAAGTAAAAAATAAAATATAATTCTGCACCCAGTGAAAATTCCTACAAACATTTTGTTTTTGGGGACGCCTGGGTGGCTCAGTTAAGTGTCTGACTTCGGTTCAGGTCATATCTCCGGGTCCTGGGACCCAGTCCCATGTCGGGCTCCCCACTCAGTGGGGAATCTGCTTGTCCCTCTGCCCCTCCCCCTGCTTGTGCTCTCTGTCTTTCTCTCAAATAAATAAATAAAATCTTTTTGTTAAAGATTTTATTTATTTGACAGAGAGAGAGAGAGAGCACGCGAGCAAGCATGCACACAAGCAGGGAGAGTGGAAGAGGGAGAAGCAGGCTCCCCACTGAGCAGGGAGCCCACGGGGCTCAATCCCAGGACCCTGGGATCACGACCTGAGCTGAAGGCAGACACACAACCGACTGAGCCACTCAGGCGCCCCATAAATAAATAAAATCTTCAAAAAAAATTTTTTTTGGTTTTCCTTCCCATCTTTTGCTAATACATATTTTAACATAACTGAGTTCACATAGTTTTGAATCCTCCTTTTTGCACCTAATGTTTCATAAGTATTTTCCCATGTCATTAAAAATTCTTCTTCACAAACATCATTGGCAATGGCCACATATGGAATTCCACATATGGATACCAAAGTCTTCTCTACTGTTCCACTAATGGACATTTAGGGCTGTTCAGATATTTCACTGTTATAAATAATGTCTCCATGAATACCTTTGTGGCAAAATTCTATTTCCTTGGGATGTTTCTATAGGTGGAATTACTGTTCTAAGTCCTACTGACTACAAAGTGCTCTCCAGAAAGGATGTCCAGGGGCACCTGGTTGGCTCAGTCGTTAAGCATCTGCCTTCGGCTCAGGTCACGGTACCAGGGTCCTGGGATCGAGCCCTGCATCGCATCGGGCTCCCTGCTCAGCAGGAAGCCTGCTTCTCCCTCTCCCACTCCCCCTGCTTGGCTTGTGTTCCCTCTCTCACTGTGTCTCTCTCTGTCAAATAAATAAAATCTTAAAAAAAAAAAAAAAAAAAACAGAAAGGATGTCCAATCCACATTCCCCACCAGCCACAAGGGAAAGACACTTGGTCTTATCTTAATATCCAGGTATTATCTTTGAAAAGAAAAATTTTTGCTAAATTTGACAGTCACTGAATAGCATTTCATTGTTCTCTTAATTATCTGCTTCCTTTTAGCAGATATACCTAAAAGGATCTAAAGTAGCCCACAGATAAAGGAAAACCTTTCCTTTGTCTGCAATCAACAAATAGTTATTGTGCAAATCATTTTACTCTGGATTTATTCTCTCTCCCCTTTGGGGGCAGGTTTGGAAGATTCCACCTTTCAGGTTTCCACCATAATGAAAAGTTTTGAGGTACAATGCAGCTGACACTCTGGGTCAAAACATAATGATTCTGCCACTACTGAGCTTTGTGAAAAGCAAGTCATGGAACCTGTCTGAAATTCTGGTCCTTCATATCGCCTCCTATTCTAGGATGTGAAAATGTGAGGATCCCAAGTTTTACTCAGTGACATAATAAAAGTGCTTTTAAAAGTTTTCTTTTAATTCTACCTAATGTAATATTACAATATAATTTCATCTAGTTATTATTGTGTCTTAAATTAGCAGTTTCTAAGAGTCCCACCTCTTGACCCCAACATCAGCTTTCAGTAGATGAGGACCTTCACCAACAAACATTAGGGAAGGGGTGCCGACAAAAGAGGAAAACTATGCTTCGTAGAGAAAAGGTTCCCGGCTCCCAGACTATCTCTGGAGCACCTCTAGACTGAAAGGTTTTATCTGAAGGAAAGGGGTTGGTGTTCCGGGTCCAGTCTGGGCAAGTTCTCTTCTTGGGACTGTCCCGAGGTGCGCGTCACCGCGCATTCATCGCTTTCGCTGGCTAACGCTCACATCTCCGGTCCCCCGCAGTCACTGGTGCGGTCACCCCGCCAGCGGTCGCACTAGTTCTCGGCCCCGCCCCTCAATCGTTCCCCTGCCCCACCCAGGCTCCGCGCCGGCGGGAAGCGGCGCGAGGACGGAGAGCACTGTCTGAGCGTTCACTGCAAACCCCAGTCCGTTGGGGACACTTTTAAACGTCTAGCCCCACCCCCGCCCCACCCGCCCCACCCTCAACCTAATTTCTTATCCCTGCGGACGCTTGTCCTCCACTGAGTCGTGGAAGACGCTGGACATGGGGCCAGATCTTGGTTCAAGTCCGGCTTGGAATCCTGGACCAAACCTGGCATTTCATCTCCGCCAGTCAGCTTTCTGTTTCCTCCGCATGGGGGCCTTACCCTCTGGTTCAGGGCTGTATGCCCAGCGTCTGGAACAGTGAGTCGCACATATTGGCCCTCAGTAAATATCTAAATGACTAAATGCATCGCTGTAATGGTAACACCCACAGGCTGTCGTGAAAATGAATGAGTGATTCTGTGCAAGTTGAACTCGTGATCTGTTACAAAAAATACTATTCGCTAAATTTGTCTTATAATAAAGCACACTTAACGTATTTTTTTAAGTACTATTCACTAATTGGTTGCCCGGAAATACACATCTACTTCTCTATCACCGGCTCCCTCCCTAATTATGCCAAATAATCCTCCCCTCTTCTGAAAGTGTTTCCTTATTATGTATACCTGATGCCGGTACTATTACTGTGGGTGCGTGTATAGCAGCACAACTGTGCTCCGAAGAATCATTTTATTTTCTGAATGGACTGCATCTGCTAAAAGCGCAGGGAATGGAGTCAGAAGCTGGACCCCCTTCCAGCATTGCCGCCTACTGGTTGGGTTATTCTGGCACGTCACTACCGTTCTCCGGGCCTCAGTGTCTCCATTTGTAGCATTCCCGGGTCTGGAATTCCATCCACGTGAGCAAGGATGGATGCGCCACACAGGGACGCGTTGGTCGCCCGCGCTTCCCACCTCCCTTCAGGCGCATCAAGCTTTCCCATGTTGGGGAACGCCTCCGGGAGGCCCTCCACAGCTCAAGATTCACAAGGTGACCTCCAGCTAACAGCAGCCGCTCAGGGGATTCCCAGGTTTACCCCAATTAACCTCACTGGTACTGCGGGAGCGCTTGCCCCCGCCCCTCCCAGAAGCCCTCCTCCCCCACGTCTAGCCTGTCTCTCCCACCCCACCTCCCTTTTCCCTGCCCCGCCCGCGCACCCGCGCGGCGCATGCGCCGCCCGCCGAGCGTGTTTTTATAAAAGTCCAGCTTCACCCAGAAACTTCAGTCTCTTGTCTGCGGCAGCAGGTAGCAAAGTGACCCCGACGACTTGGGTGCTCCGGTAGCCACTGCGGCTGGAGAGCGAGCAGTTACCATGGACGGGTTCCGTGTAAGTCCAGTTTCAACCTGCTTTTTCTTAAACGTACAAACACGTAAACTTAGAGCGCTCTCCGAGCGGGCAGAAGCGACTAGAACAGGGGAGGTGCCGGTACCCCGGAGAAGGAGCGTAGAAAGGAGTTTTCGTGCGCTTGAGGAGGAGGGTAGGATTGGAATCTTTTACTCTGAAAGTAGAGGAGAAAAGACTGGAAGGACCTTTTCGGTGGCTGCATGTGTCTCCCCCTTGAGTCCTGCGGTGCGCGCTAGGCTTGCACGCTGTTTGCAAACATAAGAACGTTCTGTGCACAAGTGCAGAGAAGGCGTGCGCGCTGCCCCCGGACTGCGACCTAAAGGTCTCTCCCGTAGGAGAGGGGAAGGGGTTTTTTTGGAGTTAGATCTGAATTTAGAGGTGGAGGGCGGTGCGCCGGGGCTGAGTTCCCAGAGCCAGACGGCGCCCCTGGTTAATTTCAGGCAAAAGCTCCTGCGGACCACTCTTGAGGCTAGGCGCGTGTTCGCTAAACCCTGCACCTCCTGGGGAGCTGTGTCAGTACCCCCCGCACAGTGAGCAGAGGGCGGGAAAGGCGGGCGGACCCAAGGTGCTGCTTGCCTGAGAGAGGTCTGAGGATTGGCCGCAGCAGGGAGGTGGCCAGGAGCAGCCCGCGCGCCTTGGGATTGAGGGAGAGACCTCGCGGGCATCGGAAGCGCCGCGAGTGGACCCCGGGGTTCGGTAGTTTGGGATAGTACAGAGGGAGGAGTATTAAGCAGTCATTGCGCAGCAGGACCCAGAGGTGTGCTCGGCGGGGACTGGGGTGCAGTGAGGACTTGGAGGGAAAGTGGGCTGCCGGTAATTGCGGCGCAGACGGGCAGGTGCAAGTGGGGAGACCGTTTGGCTCTCACCGATCCCAATTGCGCTGTTTAACCGTTGGTGGTTTCCTGGAGACTTTTGAAAACCCCTTACCAGAAAGGCTTTTCGTTTCCCCCGCGGCGCGCAATTCAAAGGCGCTTACGGAGGAGCCGCCCATTCTCTCCCCAGCACCCTGTGGGACTGAACTTGGCGAGCTGCCGGGCCGAACCCTGGGAGCTGCTGCGGCTGGCATTGGGCGTGGGCGTGGTGGGCAGCCGCGGAGGTCGGGAGTTGGACCACCCGGCCCTTGGTGCGCCCTCCGCCTGGAGGCTTCCAGCTGCAGACCTCCGACCCCATTTACTGGGTCAGTGGCGGGGTGGGAAGCGATCCGGGAGAGTGAGGAAATGAAATTTGGGGCGAGGACCATGAGTGCAGACCCCGTGACCTTCCCCTCCCAGTAAAATGCTGCACTCCCTAACGTCCCAAACGCGCCAAGAGATAAACATAGGGCAGAGACACCCATGCCCCTGAGGAGTACTAGCTGCGGGCATGTGTGTGGGGCAGTATCCTCTTCTAACAACCCTGTTCAATACCCCAAGCGCTAAAGACTCTTCGTTTAAGGCGTATTCTCCCTCCCCATTACATGTTGCTTGAAGTACAGAATGGTTTGTGTTTAGACAAGCGAGGGGAAGGCAATGTTTTGTGCCTTAGGAGAAAGTTTTGCTCCCCCCCGCCCCAGCTCCTTCCTCCCCTTTTCCCTGTCCTGGTGAATCTTCATATAGAAAATTAATCCCAGCTCCTCAGAACACAAGCTTCTATTCCCACTCCTCACCTGCGCCGCCCCCCGCCCCCCATCCACGCAGCCTAGGAGTGGCCTCTTTGTGTTTTGTTTTGGTATTTTCCCTCCCAAGGTTTTTTTCTTCCCCAGTGGGCGGGGTAGAACAGTTAGCGAAGATGTGACTTTGAAACCCTCAGAATCTTAGCGCCCTTTTGTTCTAAACAAAGAATTTTGTAATTGATTCTACTAAAGAAGGATATAATGAACTGACTCTGGGGGAGGATGGGGAGGAGGGTTGTAGTAGTCTATAATAATTCTCTTGTGCTCTTCCCTCACTATTTCATTGGGAGCAGAATGTCCTGAAGAAGGCTGGGATGAGTTTTATAAATTACTATTTAAAAATTGCAGAAACATTTTTTTGAACTTGGAGAATGACAGCTGAACGTGAAAGTTAATGTCCATTCCCTTGTCTCTTTTGCAGATATACCCTTCAGATAACTACACAGAAGATGACTTGGGCTCAGGCGACTATGACTCCATGAAGGAACCCTGCTTCCGGGAGGAAAATGCCCATTTCAACCGTATCTTTCTGCCCACGGTCTACTCCATCATATTCTTGACTGGCATAGTGGGCAATGGATTGGTCATCCTGGTGATGGGTTACCAGAAGAAACTGAGAAGCATGACAGACAAGTATAGACTGCACCTGTCTGTGGCAGATCTCCTCTTTGTCCTCACGCTTCCCTTCTGGGCAGTTGATGCTGTGGCGAATTGGTACTTCGGAAAGTTCCTGTGCAAGGCAGTCCATGTCATCTATACAGTCAACCTCTATAGCAGTGTTCTCATCCTGGCCTTCATCAGTCTGGACCGGTACTTGGCTATTGTCCATGCCACCAACAGTCAGAGGCCAAGGAAGCTGTTGGCTGAAAAGGTGGTCTATGTTGGCGTCTGGATACCTGCTCTCCTGTTGACCATTCCTGATTTCATCTTTGCCAATGTCAGGGAGGCAGATGGGAGGTATATCTGTGACCGCTTCTATCCCAACGACTCGTGGTTGGTGGTGTTCCAGTTTCAGCACATCATGGTTGGCCTTATCCTGCCAGGCATCGTCATCCTGTCCTGCTACTGCATTATCATCTCCAAGCTGTCCCACTCTAAGGGCTACCAGAAGCGCAAGGCCCTCAAGACCACAGTTATCCTCATCCTGGCTTTCTTTGCCTGCTGGCTGCCCTACTACATTGGGATCAGCATTGATTCCTTCATCCTCCTGGAAATCATCAAGCAAGGATGTGAGTTTGAGAGCACTGTGCACAAGTGGATTTCCATCACTGAGGCCCTAGCCTTTTTCCACTGTTGCCTGAACCCCATCCTCTATGCCTTCCTTGGAGCCAAATTTAAAACCTCTGCCCAGCATGCACTCACCTCTGTGAGCAGAGGGTCCAGCCTCAAGATCCTTTCCAAAGGGAAGCGGGGAGGACATTCTTCTGTTTCAACCGAGTCCGAGTCTTCAAGTTTTCACTCAAGCTAACACTGATCGGAAAGACTTGTATACATTAAAGAACTTTTTTTTATGTTACACATTTTTTTCAGATATAAAAGACTGACCGATACTGTACAGTTTTTTATTGGATTTTTTTCTTGTGTTCCTTTAGTTTTTGTGAGGTTTAATTGACTTATTTATATAAATGTGGTTTTTTTTTTGTTTTTCATGTGGATGAGTATCTGTAGACAGGACCTGTGGCCAAGTTCTTGGTTGCTGTATGTCTGGTTGTAGGACTGTAGAAAAGGGAACTGAACATTCCAGAGTGTGTAGTGAGTCACTTAAGCTAGAAATGATCCTCAGCTGTTTGTACATAAATAATCTCTCCATTCCAGTGGAACATTTTTTTTTTCCTGTTCTTAAATTGTTTGGTTACACTATGTGATTTTGCTGTAGAAGGTGGCACTTATAACCAAAGCCTGGTGTGGTATAGAAATGCTGGTTTTTCAGTTTTCAGAAGTGGATTGATTTCAGCACCTACAATGTACAGTCTTGTATTAAGTTGTTAATAAAAGTTCATGATAAACTTACTCAGCGTTATGTTCTGAGTTCTGTTGACATTCCTTTGGCTAACAGAAGTCAAAAATAATATATTTATGGCATGTCAGGTCCTGTCCTGGTTGTTGTAATATTTTGCTTAGCCCTTATCATAATTCTATGACAGGAACTCTGGCTCAGTTATTAATAGTAGAACTACAGTTTGTAGAGCAGGAAACTGAGGCACAGAAATCCCAAGTGACCTGGTTAAAGGCATGGTAAGCAGCACAGCCAGTATCCCAAAACAGGGAATCTGTCTTCAGAATCTTAAGTCTCAACCACTTTCAACTCCTAGACATTTAGGAACATCCAGCCAGTTCCTATTCCTATGAAAAAGAATCTTTCTGAAGGGTAAGTGTGTGTAAATGAGAAAAGGTCTGCAACACCATGTTTTAGATTTTACTACGACTGACCCCTTGTATAATCCAGGTCTGTGCTGTGCCAAACCTAGTATGCTTTTCTCCTCTGATTCTCTCAATCTAGATACCATCATTCCCTTTCCAAAAACAAAGGAACTGAGATTCATAGACTTTCTGTAACTTGCACTTTCAAGGGGACAAACCAGGAGTTGATTCCACCCATCGTTTCAGCCCATGCTATTCACCATACCACTGTTGTTCCTCAGAACACCTGGTCATAAGTCAACTGATCTGTTATTGAAGATAAAGCCAAAAGTGAATGTTTTCTTCATAAAACTAACCAAGCCAAATATACCCCTCTTGCAATATCTTCTATGCAAATCTCAACACTTGATCTATTATAACACCTAGCACCTCAAGGGTTTAACCAAGCAGATAAAAGTTAAATTGGTGCTTTCAGAGCTCAGAAGAAAGGTCCACTGAACCAAGCTCCTCATTGGCCACATTTTGCACAAGATTTTGGAGTCTTATGTAGTAACACCCGTAGCTATTTACACTAGTGTTGTGCAAGCCCCAGGCTCTTAAGTAAATTTCAGCTCAGGTCTCCATTTAAAGATAACTTCTAAATGATAACAGCAGCCATACCTATCTCATTTTGGAACACAAACAGGGCACTCCAGACGTGCACTCAAAGATAATAACCAGGATATAATCAAGGCAATATTTGGTCTACTTTTCATAATTGTTTCTGGCACAGAAAATCTATTTTGGAGGAAAAATTGCAATGTATTATCTTTCTGAGGCAAATCACATTTGTTGAAGGCAAATTATAGATCCTATGAAGGGAAATAACTTAATTACTTAAAATAGAATCCAATTTGGCTGTACATTTCTGCTGCAGTCTCTGGATCAGGAATAATTCAGAGTGGTATTCATATTCCACTTGAGAACACAATTAGATTTTATATAGGAAATTATCTTGAGGTTTCTTGGTTTTTCCCTGGGAAGCCTAATTGGATCACCCTTCATTTAAGCATAGTTTTACATGTACTCTTTGGAAGGCTTAGTCTTAAAACCATGACCATTGTAAAAGACTTCACTTGAACTTTCTCTATAAATATTTATTCTTGAGACAATAGAAGAAATCCTTGGAAGGAATTCGTTTTCTTTCTCCTCTTGGCTTGAAACCTAGTTACCCCAGATTCCTATCCTTTACCCTGGAGTCACAACAAAAGGAACTGAGCTGAAACAAAATTCCCAGTGTCACCAGTCTTAATGGATATTCCATTCTCCCTTGGAACAAAGGTGGGATAACCCCTTTAAAAAGAAAAAAGGGTTTGGCTCTCTCCTTGCCCCAAAAGCTCCCCCCCCCATCATTCTCCGTCCCCACCCTGCCATGTTCCAAGTGGCTCCAAAGCATTCCCTGTGTTGTGCTTCATCTGACAATGCTGGGAAACCCAGTCTGCTAGCCAGCCCTTGCGTGAAGTAGCTGATTGTTCTCTCTCCTCATCCCTTATGAATGGGGCCCTTGAAAGTCAGTAATGTAGATCCAGAGTTGTATGATGGAAGATAAAATATTTAAATTGTATGCATGCTGCCACCAATGGCATAAATATGACATCTGAGTTATTAATAACATTAAGCCTGTAACTGGGCAGGAAAGAAGATGTTTTTATCTTGCAAAGCCTTTATTTTCCTAAAATGCCCCTGGGCAATTCACCTCCCCCTACTGTGGACTTCTCAGCCTCCTTTTGTGGTTATGCCTATGTTAAAATAATAATTCTGGGGTACCCTTTTAAGAAGATAACCTACAGGTTTTATTTTATTTTTTTTTAATGATTTTTTTTTTTAAGATTTTTTATTTATTTATTTGAGACAGAGAGAATGAGAGACAGAGAGCATGAGAGGGAGGAGGGTCAGAGGGAGAAGCAGACTCCCTGCCGAGCAGGGAGCCCCACGCGGGACTCGATCCCGGGACTCCAGGATCATGACCTGAGCCGAAGGCAGTCGCTTAACCAACTGAGCCACCCAGGCGCCCGCTACAGGTTTTATTTTTAACAATCTAACAAGCTTGACTTTCTCCAAGCTTATTGTCAGATAGTGAAGTCCCCACAAACAGAACTGAGTTGTCATTATGTCCATGTAATACTGAGGAGGGGCAAGGACCACTGGAGACAAAATTCACATTACCTTAGAAAATAATCTGGGCATCCCCCCAACACTTAAAAATGTGACACTGCAGCCTGGCATCGTAGGGATATACCCAGCCCACTTTGAGGAGGACTCTACTTGGCTGTCAATGTGGCTTAGCCAGTCAGGGCTGGAGATTCAAAAGTTAGCCAGAGGAATGACCTTTCCATGAGCACAGCCTAAGAGAACATCGTTGAAATGAATCCTTTCAAAGCAGTAGCTCTCAACTGGGCAGGGCAGGTGGGGGAGGGGCAGGGGTTGCCCCCCAAGAAATATTTGGTAAACTCCGGAAACATTTTGGGTTATTATACTGGGATGGGTGGATAAAGTGCTACTGGCATCTAGTGGGTAGGGGGCAGGGATGCTGCTAAACATTCTACAATTATCCAGCCCAAAGTGCCCATAGTGCTCAAGATTGAGAATGCTTTTTCAAGATGAGGGCCACAGGATGATAATGATTATGAAAATAAGGATATATCCAAACAGTATAATCCCATGAAATTATCAACGGACAGAGTTCCAAAGTCTCCCTTCAGCACCTCTACCTGGTCTCACTTCAATGTGTTCTCATGCCCCCTGTCTCAACACACATTTTCTTCCACCTTTACTTCAACGTCACTTTGTTATAATGAACATGTTTTTCTGTTTGTCTTCTCTCATGCTATGCTAGGAAGACATTGCACAAAGGGAAATAAATGGTAAAGGGTGACTGCTGCAGATTTTCTAGCTCCCACCCAGTATCAGTCTCCCCAAAGACCACAATGTTTACTCAGTTAATCTTCACCCCAGCCTGTGACTCAATTTGGAACACGTCCCACTTTGCTCCTTTTATTTAAAAAATAAACAAGGAGTGATGAGGTACCAGGCCATTGTTCCATTGTCTGCAAGTGACTTGGATCAATTTAAAGCAATCCTATTAAGACCAACAATTAAAATCTAAAACCTTCTGAAAATCCTTCTTTCAACTGAAAACACGAAGTATTTGCAGGCTGAGTTGAGGGATCCACAATATTAAGAATCCAGAGAAGGGGGGAAGATTTTTCAAAATCAAACAAATAAAGGTGCTCAACCAAACCATACCAGGTGCTGGGTGTTTATCTGGTAGAGCCAGTCCACGATTAAGTTGATTTACATATTACAGTTCAATTAACTAGAACCCAACTCATCAACACTCTTAATTAAAGGGAATTACTTCCTCATATTTGACTCCATCAGAAGGAAAGTAATATTTATTAAGAACTAACTGAACTCCGGACACACTCGTCCATATGCTCCTCAGAAGAGCCCTACCAGTTTGGTATCACTCCCCCCATTTTCAGGCAAGAACACAGAGAAGTTAAATTACAATAACGGGTTGTGTTCTTTCCCCTATGCATACTATAAATGGCCCTGAAGCCGAACCACCACGTTCTGGGGCATGTCCTCAGGTTCTCAGTATCTTCAGTCCAAATGCTTCTATCTTTTCCAGGTTGACTTCTGTGTGATCACAAAAACAATTACCATTTACCTTGAGGGCTTCCTATGTACCAGGGTACTTAGATTATTTCATCTTCATGACCACCTTATGTAGGAGGTATTATTATCCGTTTTACAGATGGGGAAACTGAGGCAAAAGCTATCCAACATCATATGAGTGGTAAAGCCTAGATTTGAACACAGGCACGCTGACACCAGTGTGTGTCTTCTTAAGCACTACAGCAACTTCATCATCTTCTACCCTGTGAGCCAGGGTAAAAACCATGAGGTCAAAAAGATCCTCCATGCTCTTCAGTCCTCTTTAGGGCTCAATAACAGACACTTGTGTGATTATGCTTTGTAAAGCAACAAAGCAGACACTGATTTTTTTTTTTTGAAGATTTTATTTATTTATTTGAGAGAGAGAGAGAGAGAACATGAGCAGGAAGAGAGGAAGGGGCAGAGGGAGAGGAAGAAGCAGACTCTGTGCTGAGCAGGGAGCCTGATGCAGGGCTCAATCCCAGGACCCTGAGACCATGACCTGAGCCAAAGTCAGATGCTTAAGCAACTCTGCCACCCAGGCACCCCCACTGATATTTTAGAAAGATTTTCACTATTAGGGCGCCTGGGTGGCTCAGTTGGTTAAGTGTCTACCTTCGGCTCAGGTCATGATCCTGGGGTCCTGGGATCAAGCCCCACATCAGGTTCCCTGCTCAGCGGAGAGCCTGCTTCTCCCTCTCCCTCTGCCTGCTGCTCTGCCTACTTGTGCTCTCTATCTCTGTCAAATAAATAAATAAAATCTTTTTTTAAAAAAAAGAGAAAGGTTTTCACTATTAGTCATTGAAATAAAATGGGATTAAGTGCCTGGTACATAGTAGGTGCTCAATAAACATTTGTTGAATGAGCGAATGAATGAACACCCATGAATTTC
Source organism: Mirounga angustirostris (assembly GCF_029215605.1). NCBI lineage: Eukaryota > Metazoa > Chordata > Mammalia > Carnivora > Phocidae > Mirounga > Mirounga angustirostris. The sequence continues at coordinate 103,395,933 of NW_026991711.1, read as the reverse complement.
TATTCCTAAGAGCACATCACACTCTAACCATTCTGATTAATGTTGACATGTGACTTGACCTCCTTCCTTCATTCTTTCAGGCATTCTCTAATTGAACCATTTATTGAACAACACCCTGGGTCAGGCAGGTATGCAAGTTGCTCACAGTATAGAGGAAGATGTAATCTTTTGGTGTTCTAGATAAGCTGGAAGTTAGCCAAAGGATTCCCAGACTTTCCAAACTGCCTTACTTTTTAAGATATCAAAATTTCCACCCGCCCACCTAATTTTCCTATTATATAATACCCCCTCACTCCCAGTCTTATTTCCACAGATTCCCCATTTAGGGAAGAGCAGATCCCTGCCCACCTCACAAGCCGGCGAGAAGCTCCCAGTCTTGGTCTGTTCACATCATGAGGCTAAGAGCAGAAATCTGCCAAACCATAGGATATGGGAAAGAGCCCTAAAGGCAGTTTCTTGGCCTTCTGTCCATAGGAGACAACTTGTTAGGCCCCTGGGAATGAAGAAGGAAATCAAGACCATCATTTTAGGCCACATCCTACTTCCTCTGGCAAGCCTGCTCAGTCTCTATCAGTCCAAAGTGAGCTTTTCCATCTCAAATTCTTAGCTCATGAAGTCTGCAGTATGTAAGCTAGCACAAATAAAAGGCTTTTGAAAAGTTAAAAGCAGCTTTTGTGTGTCATTACAGTTATTCTTTTTTTCATTTTGAAAATAAATTTTGCTCCTTAACTCATTTAATGTCTTAAGTGCAGAGAACTTTGCAGTCTAACATTGTTAATTCATAGATTTAATCTGATTTGATGAAGAAACAATCAGATTCCATAAGGTTGTGCCAGTGTTGGCTAAAATTATATAAGGTTAGCTCAGTTGGTTAGAACCTGAGGTTTCTAAAGCCAGGATCAAGGGTGAGTCCCACCGGGACCATCTTTAAAGTAATGATACCCATAGATGCAAAGACAATGTCTATCTTGTTTATAGATCTATCCCCAGTCTCTAGAACAGCAGTGGAAAGCTTTTTCTGTAAAGGGCCAGAGAGTAAATATTTTAGCCTCAACAGGCCATACAGTTTCTCTTAACTACTCAACTCTGACATTGTAGCAGGAAAGCATCCAGAGACAACAATACATAAATGAATGAGCATAGCTATGTTCCAATAAAACTTTAACTGTGGACACAGTTGAATTTCATATGCTTTTTAAGTATCATAAAATATTATTCTTCTTTTGATTTTTTAAAACAATTTTATAAAAATGTAAAAGCCATTCTTTGCTCCCAGGCTATGAAAAACAGGTGGCAGGTCAAATCTGACTTGCAGACTATAGTTTGCTGACCCTAGGCCTAAACGATGCTTAAAATATAGTAGAAATTCAGTAAACGTGAATGAATAAGTGAAACCCTAAATATAGGAAAGTTCACCCTTAAGGAACCAAGAATAAACCCAGTGAACCAGTGACCTTCAACTACTTGCAAAAATATCACACCTACCACTTATAAAGCACTTTACCATTCACAAAATGCTTTCACAGGTGGGACCTCAACATGGGTCTGTATGCTGGTTTGTGCCTTACTAGTTGGCAAGATCCTGCTGCCTTACTAGGTCTATTATTTAGGAGAGAAAGGTCTGGGATAACAGAGTTGCCTTTCTTATCCACTTTTGTGCTCTACCCCTCTCATCTCGCAGAGTGTGGGTGAAGGTGGCATCTCCTTTTAAAACTCGCTGTAGCGAGAACAATGACAGCTCACCAATAGAAGTTGTTGAGGTGCTGACTAACCTTTCTCGGGGGTGAGCAGCACAAGTTCTACTCCTCCAAAATGATATTCACCAGTCACAACTTTTGGCAACAGCTCCCCAGTTAGTAAAGAGGACAAAAGAAAAAGCCATAATCTACTGCAATGAATAGTGTTTCCCAGCCGCAAAAGCCCAAGAAAAATCAATGGTGCAGAAAGCAGTTTTGGATCTCACCCCAGCTTTTGGGGGACTGAGGATAGTCTGCTCTTCCCTTTTAGCCTTCAGGTGCCTCAGGAGAATGTCAGGATTAATCTCCAAGTGGCTGCCACTCTTAGGGTTCTTACTAAAAATGTCCCCAAGTGAACTTCCTCACTTTATAGAAATTCTTTCCAAGGTGAGAAGCCCAAGTGCTGTCTCAGATGAGAAGACTCCAAAAAGCTGAAGCAACTTTAAAGTACTTTCTGTTTTAAAGAGTGTTTTCTGTTATATCTGCATGATAGTATAAAAATGACTGTTCGGTCACCACATCCAGAGTGAAGGAAGACAAGCTATACTGGCTAAAGTGGCCTTGGGAAAAAAATCCCTGGCTGAGCCAAAACACCATCAGTATGGTGCGGAAAAAAAAGAAAAAAGAGAGAGAGAGAGAGAGAGATGTGGGAGAAATAATAAATAAAATGAGAAAGGACATAAAGTGCCAATTCATAAAAGAGGAAATAAAAGTGATAAACAAAAATATGAGGAAATGTTCAACCTCACTGGCAACCAAATAAATAAAAATCAAAACAACACACTACTTCTACTTCTCACTTACCAAACTAGCAAACATTTTCAAAGTAGCAATGTCCCAAGGGTAAGGACCCAGTGAGCCAGGCATTACTGAGTGCTGTGGGGCAGGGGCAAATGGACCAGACCCTTCCAAAGTCACTGGTACATGCCCTGGGAGTTGTGATGTTCATTCCATTTGACATAGAGAGACCGCCTCTGGACGTTTAATTTCAGGAAACAATCCTAAATATTAAAAATGTGCACAAAGGGGCGCCTGGGTGGCTCAGTCGTTAAGCGTCTGCCTTCGGCTCAGGTCATGATCCCAGGGTCCTGGGATCGAGTCCCACATCAGGCTCCCTGCTGGGCAAGAAGCCTGCTTCTCCCTCTCCCACTCCCCCTGCTTGTGTTCCTGCTCTTGCTATCTCTCTGTCAAATAAATAAATAAAATCTTTAAAAAAAAAAATGTGCACAAAGTTGAGTTTTGCATTTAGAATTAAAAAAAAAGGCAGGAAGTCGAATAAATACCTGGCAGCAAAATGAGGATTAAGGAAGCTATGGTGAATCCACTCCCTGGAATATAATCCAGCTTCCTAACTAATGTTCACACAGGCTACTGGAAAACATTTATGATGTGTGAGATGAAAGAAGCAGGTTACAAAATTGTGCGTGCTATCTGATTATAAACGTTTTTAAAAGTCTATGCATATGAGCACTAGGTGTTACATAAGACTGATGAATCAGTGAACTCTACCTCTGAAACTAATAATATACTATACATTAATTAATTGAATTTAAATAAATTTCTTTTAAGTGAAAAAATAAACATACTTAACGTTTTGTTTTTTGTTTTCTGTTTTTTTGTTGTTTTTTTTTTTATTTGACAGAGAGAGAGACAGCGAGAGCAGGAACACAAGCAGGGGGAGTGGGAGAGGGAGAAGCAGGCCTCCCGCCGAGCAGGGAGCCCGATGCGGGGCTCGATCCCAGGACCCTGGAATCCTGACCCGAGCTGAAGACAGACGCTTAACAACTGAGCCACCCAGGTGCCCCAATACTTAATGTTTTTTAAAAAAGTCAATGCATATGAAAAAAAGATAAATTAAAGTAAAATGTTATTAGCAGCAATTAAGCCATAGGCTTTTTGGTTGATTTTTAAATCTTGGTTTCTCTGTATTTTCAAAATTTACTATAATGAATAATTAAAAGATAATCAGCTTGTTTTAAAAGGCATAGGGCAGGAAAGAAGGAAGTGTACGAACTCCTTCCTTGGCTATAAACACTCCAAGATAGGAACCCAGTCTTTTCCTTTTTTTTTTTTTTTTAATTAGCTCGGGGCCCAAGTAGGTGCTAAATATATAAGCAAATCAAAATCTAAGCCTATAGTAAATGCCTCAAGGTTACAAAATCAAAATGCTAAGGACAAGGAATTGAAAATAGACAATAGGCTTTAAGGTATAGCCAATCAAGTAACTTCCTTTCTTTTTTTCTGGATCATTTTTTGTGTAAGTCTGTGTCTCTGGGCTCCTATCAAGGAGTGCCCCAAACCACTTCTGTTATGATGTTACCCTATTCCAATCCATTTTTGCTCAAAGAAAATCTTACACTTTTTAATGTGCCTCAGTTTATCTTTTAACAGTTTGATTTTTTTTTTTTAAATCAGACATGTACATTACCCTCAAGGTATTTAGAATCTAGTAGTAGAATTTACTAATAGCAGAAGTCTTAACATTATATTCCCGGTAGAGCCTTTGATATAATCCAATGTTTCTGAACTGACAGTCATGGTGTCAAGGAAGGGTCTAGAGAATTTCACAAGTAGAGGAGAATGGTAGCCACAGGGTCAGACTGTGCTTATGGTGAGCAAAGCAATTTCGAATCAATACATAGTTATGGCACCATCTTTACAAGGCTGGCCTGTTAAGGCTCTCACAGAGGTGATATGCATCTGAGGTCTCTCAAAAGACTTCTCTCAGAGAGGTCAAGTCTTTCAAAATCCACAGGAAAGTAAACATACTAGAAAACCCTAAAGGAAATCTCTAAAAGTGTTAGGCATTCATACATGACGGCAATACCGTGGGGCCTGAAATGGGAACAATGTGTAAGTGGTCAACCCTAAATACTCCATTTTTGTATTGTATTAGAAAGGAAATGTCATGTTAGGGAAGAACTTCCTTCATTCTAATAAGTGCCCAAAATATAGCGGCACACAACAATGGTGGTTTACAGCATGTAACAAAATGTAAGTTTCGGAGGTGGGAAATGCCAGCAGAGAAAAACCAATGTTCACCTTTGTGGAGGGCATACCACAGCCCATTACTTTTATAACTTGAGATAGGTTCAGGAATCTGGTAGACAGCAGGGACCAGCAAGGAAAAATTAACATTTTTTCCTATGGTTAAAATGAAATTAATGTTTTAATAAGTAATAATTTTTCATAATTTGTATTTTTCTGGGAAACAAATTGTCCTACATGTATATAATGTATATAAATTCTCTTCAGGGATGACTGGGTGGCTCAGTTGGTTAAGCATCTGCCTTCAGCTCAGGTCATGATCCCAGAGCCCTGGGATCAAGCCCCAAGTCAGGCTCCCTGCTCAGGGGGGAGTCTGCTTCTCCCTCTGCCTCTGCCCCTACCCTGCCTCGTGTGCTCTCTCACTATTTCTCTCTCTCTCTCTATCTCATTCAAATAAATAAATAAAAGCTTTAAAAACAAAAATTCTCTTCAAAAAATATATTTTAATGAGAAAGATACTATCTGGTGAGATTTAGATTTTAAATTCACATGGTAAAGAAATTTCCACTGGTAGTTTCAAGCATATGGTCATTTATGAGTTGTAACTTGTTTCTTTTTTATGATGTGTGATGTACTTGGTCAAGCATTACAAGTCCACCCAGGAATTACCAAAGAATTTTAGCCTTTATACCTCACTGTCTGCTTTTTAGATACACTTATATAATTCTTTGGCTATAAATCAGACATTTGCCTTGTTTCATATAATTTTTATTTTTCATATTATTTTATTGTATTTTATTCCTATTTCCATTTGCATCCAACACGAAGTAAAATACCTTAAACCAAAGAATTGCTTACTGGCACGTTTTTATGGGCCTCTGTTATGGGCTCTAAGTTGTACTACCCAAAATTCATATGTTGAAGCCCTAAGTCCCAGTACCTCAGAATGTGACTGTATTTGGAGATGGGTTCTTTAAAGAGGTGAAATCAGGTCTCTGTGGGCCTTAATGCATGACTGGTGTCTTTATGAAGAAATTAAGACACAGACATTCACAGAGGGTCATTTACAAGCTAACATGAGAGACCGCAGAAGAAACTAATCCTGCTGACACCTTGATTTCTAGCCTCCAGAACTGTAAGAAAATAGATTTCTGTTGTTTTAGCCACCCAGTTTGTGGCTCTTTGTTATGGCAGCCCTACCAAACTAATATAGCCTCTATAGAAAATGCTATTATAGTATGTCTTGTTCTTGTCTCTTCTATTTAATATAAACAGGAAAAAATGATTCTTAAGATATGTATTCAATCATTCAACAAATATTCATCAAGCATATGCTATGTGTCAAGTGTTGGGTTGTGACAGTAACAAACAAAATCTCAGGACTCATGGAGCTTACAGACTCATAACAAGAAATTATTCTTCTTCTGAAATCATTCTTCATTTCAGAAATAGGCCTTATACAGTGAACAACTAAAAATCTTCAGAGAGAATGAGCTAGGAAAGGAAAATTGAAAAATCTAAAGAAATAAAACCCTAACATTTTAATCTTATATCATTATATTATTGGAAGCCCTCTATGTTGGTTGGATGTTCCAAGAAGCAGATGCTGAGAGAGGGTTAGGAAGGCAACAGGTCTATTGGAGGGGATATCCCAGGAAAGATCAAAGGGAAAGGAAGGGAGTTGGGTACAAAAAGCCTTCAGACTGGGCGCCTGGGTGGCTCAGTTGGTTAAGCGACTGCCTTCGGCTCAGGTCATGATCCTGGAGTCCCTGGATCGAGTCCCGCATCGGGCTCCCTGCTCGGCAGGGAGTCTGCTTCTTCCTCTGACCCTCCCGACCCTCCCCCCTCTCATGTGCTCTCTCTCTGAGTCTCTCTTTCTCAAATAAATAAATAAAATCTTTAAAAAAAAAAAAAAAAAGCCTTCAGACTGCAATCTTAGGGAGGAAGCAGGATTGGAAAGAGAGCCTCGGACCACAGCGCAGACCCAGCAAAGTCTTGGCCAACCCAGCTGGTAGCTCCAGGGGAAAGTGCACCTAGTACAGAAGCCCCACATTGGGCAAAAACGACCAGGTCCTGGCATTCTGACCATGCTGTATCATTTGCTGGGGGCTGCTTGGGAGGAGCCAGCATGGTAGCCTCTGCTAGAGAGCTTGGGTGTGACCTGAAGGCACTCAGAGCTGTAAACTGTCAGCTAACTGGGCTCAAGACAAGTTCTTTCCTGAAGGAAGTTCTGAGCAGCACCTCCATGGCTACTGCAGCCCTCAAAAGGTAAAATAGTAACCTGATTTTGTAGAGGCTTTTTAAAGTCAATTGAATTTAAATTTAAAAAAAGAAAGATATAAATGAGTGCTTTGCTTCTGCCATAAAAAAAGTGCTGAGTACTATAGTTATATCAGAGAAGAGCCAATGATGTTTATATTGATGATGCTCATTATTAAGAACCATTTAACCATTTACTTATATTAAATATCTTCTTTTTATGAAATCAGGAAATTGTTCAATACATTTAAGAAAGATAAAAAATAAAGTCAAGCAATTTCTTTACTTTTTTTTTCTTTCAAGATTTGATATAAATTCCAGTTAGTTAACATATAGCATAATATTAATTTCAGAGGTAGAATTTAGTGATTCATCACTTGCACATAACACCCAGTGCTCATTACAACAAATGCCATCCTTAATGCCCTTCACCCAGTTACCCCATCCCCCACCCACCTCCCCTCCAGCAACCCTCAGTTTGTACCTGATTGTTAAGAGTCTCTTATGGTTTGCCTCCCTCTCTGTTTTTATCTTATTTTACTTTTCCTTTCCTTCCCATTATGTTCATCTGTTTTGTTTCTTAAATTCCATATATGAATGAAATCATATGGTATTTGTCATTCTCTGACTGACTCATTTCACTTAGCATAATACACTCTAGCTCCATCCACGTTGTTGCAAATGGCAAGATTTCAGTCTTTTTGATGGCTGAGTAATATTCCATTTTACATGGAATATTATATATATTCATATTCATATCACATATTCTTTATCCATTCATCAGTCAATGTACATTTGGGCTCTTTCCATAATTTGGCTATTGTTGATAATGCTGCTATAAACACTGGGATGCATGTGCCCCTTCGAATCACTATGTTTGTATCCTTTGGATAAATACCTAGTACTGCAATTGCTGGGTCATAGGGTAGTTCTGTTTTTAACTTTTTTTTTTTTAAAGATTTTATTTATTTGACAGAGAGAGATACAGCGAGAGAGGAAACACAAGCAGTGGGAGTGGGAGAGGGAGAAGCAGGCTTCCCGCGAAGCAGGGAGCCCGATGCGGGGCTCGATCCCAGGACCCTGGGATCATGACCTGAGCCGAAGGCAGACGCTTAATGACTGAGCCACCCAGGCGCCCCTGTTTTTAACTTTCTGAGGAACTTCCATACTGTTTTCCAGAGTGGCTGCACCAGTTTGCATTCCCACCAACAGTGTAAGTGGGTTCCCCTTTCTCCATATACTCACCAACATCTGCTGTTTTTTGCTCTTAAAACATAATGTCTCTCAGCAAAAAAAGAAGAAGAAGAAGAAGAAGAAGAAGAAGAAGAAGAAGGTCTCTCAGCAAGTGCTTTAATAGCCCAAACCACGGTCTTCAAGGAAATGCATTTTTAATATCCAATATAACTTGCCAAATACTTATATAGTGGGAAGATTTAAATTTTAAATTTTTGTTGAAGTGTGATATAACCTATATGCAAAAGCAGCAATTGCCCACCCCCAAAAAAAGGTTGTGCTTTGAATTCAACATTAGGATTTGGAATCTGAAGGAGTCAAATATTTGAATTATGGCTTTTATTCATTCATTCATTCCATTACTACATACCAGATGCTATGCTAGGTGCTGAGCACAGCAAGACATACATAGCCCCTACTCATATGGACCTAGAATAGGAGAGCTAAACATTAAACAAATATCCAAGGCAAAAAAAATGCGTATTTATGAACTGAGCTTAGTGCTCTGAAAGAAACAAAAGAAGGTGACTTAAACTGACTTAGACCTGGGTCAGGGAAAAAGTCCCTAAGACATGTTGACTGTGCTGGCTGGCATCTTAAGGATGACTGTGTATTTGGAGAGGGTAAAAGGTACAGGAAATGATAGCATGAAGGACACATGCAAAGGCCCTGGGTCAGGAAGAAGTTAGCAAAACTAAGTGTGGCTAGATCTCCAAGGCCAGGGGGAGAAGTGGTGCCAGATGAGGCTAGGAAGTCAAGGCAGGGGTCAGACCTATCTGAAAGAGCACATATCATAAGGAACTTCGGGGACTTTGATCTTTGAGCAATGAAAAGTATTTCAAAGCAGGGGTAGATAATACAATCAGGTTTGTGTTTTGCAATGATAACTGCAGTGTGGAGAAGAAATTAAAATGAGCTGAGTCAATTTGGGAAGATCACTTAGCCAGAGAATACATATGTGGTCCAGGTGAGAGATGATGGCCCCAGTCACAGATCACGTGATTCTTTAACTTCTACAAAGTGCATTCCAAAATGGGCACTGTGGGAAGGACACCATGAACTAGGAGACACTACCCTGTCCATCACTGGAATGAAAAGGTCATGGGGGCTACAAAATAGACACGGGTTTACTTGCCAAAGTTTTCATTTTCCACTGTCACTTCAAAGCCAGTATGTCCAAAACAAACAAAACAAAAGGTCCTCTATGAACTTAATCTCTGTCCAAACCACCTTTCTCCATCTGCCATACCACCCTGTCTCCTCATTATTTACTTATGAAACCCAGTTGCCACCTGTGGCACTTCCTTCTCCTTTATCCCTGTGTCCAGTCTGTTGCTCAGTGACCTGGGCAGGACAGAATTATACTCAGATCTCCTGGCTCCTTCTACTTTGTCCTGTGTCCCTGCTCCAGGGACAGGGCCACCCTCAGGTCCCTGTCCAGAAGAACTATAGTTTATAGGAACAAAGACAATTGAACTTTGTTTTCTCATTGTATTTCACAAATGCGACCATTAGGTTTAAAACTTCTTTTTCATGCTAATTTCCTGTACTGCTCTGGTTGGCTTCATCCCACATTCTTAAATCCAACAGTTCACTCTATGCAATTTACTTCTGTATCATTGTCTTGTTCTTTCATTGGCTGCAATTTCGTGATCAGTGAAATGAGAGATTTAGACGAGATTTATAACAAAACCAATCTTCAAACAAAATCTTCTGTGGATACCAAGCATCTAAAATATACATTTGTAATTGTTCTGATTATAAAGGGGTGGTGGGCCTGGAAAACCTTCCTTATGCCCCCCCCCCCAACTTTCTAACCACCCCTGAGCCACCTTATTTGAAGAATATAAGAAGCCTAACTTGAGAATCACAAGACTTTAGGCCTTTCAGGTCTCTTCCTAAAATTCTATGGTCTATCATTTCTTAATTATGACCAATTGACACTTGTTCTTATGCTTATACATAGTTCAGGCCTTTTTCGCCTCCTGCCTAGAATATAGCAAATTGGTTTCCTTATACCTCCAGTACACTGGGTTGAATAGTGACCTCCCAAAAACTCATGCCTAACTGGAGCCTCAGAATGTGACCTTACTTGAAAACAGGGTCTTTGTAGATGTAATTAGTTAAGGTGGGGCCATACTGGAATAAAGTAGGCCATAAATCTAATATTATTGCTGTCCTTATAAGAAGAGAAGGGACATAAAGAGAGTAGACACACCCAGGGAGAGTGCCATGGGGCAACAGAGGCAGGATTCAAGTGATGCTGCCACAAGCCAAGGAACTCCAAGGATTGTGGGCAACCACCAGAAGCTAGAAGAGGCAAGGAAGGATCCTCCCCTAGAGACTTGGCCCTGCTGATATCTTGCTTTCAGACTTCTGATCTCCACGACTATGAGAGAATGAACTTCTGTTGTTTTAAGGCCCTTGGTTTGTAGTTATTTGTTACAGCAGCCCTGGGAAACTAATACTAAACTAAATACTAAACTAGTCTCTCTCCAACTAAAATCCACTTCACATATTTCTCATAGATAAATTTTCCTTAATCTCTGCTCTATCATATTTTTCTCCTACTCATTTCATTTCAGGAAGCATTCGATTTATTGAACAACTACTGTGTGAAAAGCACCGTGACTATGCTAGGTGTGTGGAGGTGAACAGCACCAGCATGGTCTCTGCCTCCAGAGAGCTTCCAGACTATGCGGAAGAACAGACATCCAACAAACAGAGCCTCCGTCTAATGTATAATTATAAATTGTGATGTACTATAATTGAAAACAATAAGTTGTTATGAAATACAATTGGAGTGCTAAGCATTAGGGTTAGGCCAAGACCTGCAAGATGAGTAGGAGCCAACCTGACAAAGAATTGAAGGACAGAACTTCCCTAGACAGATGACACGTGAGCAGAGGTGTGAGTCTGGGAAGAGTTTGGACAGTTTGAGAAACTGAAATGGAAAGAAGGCCCCTGTGGCTGAAGACTGGTGAGCAAGAAGAAAGTGACACAAGATGAGGCTGGGGAAAAAAGCAGAAACCTGGTCATAGAGGGTCAAGTTCAGCACTTAGGGCTTTATCTTAATAAAATGAGAAGGCACTGAGAGGTTTCAAACAGGAACATGACATGATGCATTTTTTCTTTTTTTTTTTTAAGATTTTATTTATTTATTTATTTATTTGAGAGAGAGAGAGCACAAAGGGAGAGTGAGAGGGAGAAGTGGACTCCCTGCTGAGCAGAAAGCCCAATGTGGGACTCAATCCCAGGACCTCTGAGATCATGATCTGAGCCGAAGGCAGACTCTTAACTGACTGAGCCACCCAGGCACCCTGATGCATTAAGTTTTTAAAGCTATCTCTGCCTGCAGTCAGAAGGGTTGTATGGGGTCAAACACAAAACAAGGTGATCAGTTTGGAGATTAGGTAGTAGCTATGAATGAATTTGGATTGTGGATGGATTTGAGGTATATTTTTTTAGGTACAACCAATAGGACTATTAATAAACTGGAGTTGAAGAAAATGAGGAATCAACATGTTTCTGGCTCAGGAAATAGGGGGATGAAGATACCATTTACTGAGATGGGGAAGATTGGGTAGATTGGTTAGGGGTACAGTCTAAGTTGCTATACAAAATGGCTCCTGAGCATAGTGGCTCAAAAATACAGAACAATTTCTCTCTCACATAATAAGCCATAGGTAGAGAGTCCACAGTTGGTAGGATAGCTTGGCCATCCTAAATGCAATGTTTCTATTTCTGGATCTAAGTTAGCTGTTCTGGCTTCAGCCATCCCAATTGTATCCCAGCTCACAAAGGAAAGCACAATTTTGGAGTCACCATCTGAAAGTGGCACACACCACTTCTGTTGATGTCTCATTGGTGAGAGCCTAGCCACATCATGACCACACCTAACTGAAATGGAGGCCATGAAATATAGCTTTTGGCTGGGCAGCTATATTTTAAGCTAAAATTGGAAAGCTATTTTACTAAAGGAAAAAGAGTAGAAAGGATGTTGGTGGACACCAGCAGCCTCAGCCACAGTGGGGAACGATCAATATGTAAGTGTAAATGATGACTATGTAATGGGGGGTTCCTGTGGGGTATCTAAATGAAGATGTCAAGTGTGGAGATGGAAATATGGGGCTGAGGAGCTCAAGGGGTAGATGAGGTCAGAGATATGTATTGGGGAGTTAGTTACCTCCATGAAGATGGCATTTAAAGTTATGAGGCTAGATTAAATCAAGTACAGTAGATAGAGAAGAGGGCCAAGGACTGGACCCCAAGGGCCTTCAACACTTAGAGGTTAGTTAGAGGAGGATGAGCTTGCAAAGGAGACTGAGGAGACCAGTGAGGTAAAAGGAAAGACAAAACACATGTGGTCTATGGAAGCTAAGAGAAGACATTTCCAGAAGGATGGCCCATTGCATAACATATTAATCAGAAGCTTGGTAAGATGAGGATATGGACAATGATGTATCTCTATTACCTTTCCTACCTTCTACTTGCTTTGGAGTCTTTAAAATCTGTTTTCAGTCTATCTATCCAAATGTATTTCTCTCTACTTTCCATCTAAAATCATGTCCATATTCTCAGAGTCCCCAAACATCTCAACTGGTTCCCATCTTTGATCATACTCTTCTTTCAACCTGGATTGGTATTTCTCCCCATTATCTAACTCAAGTTATCCTCATTCGCCAAGGCTCCTCACTCATGAAGGCATCTTTAGAGCCCACAGTTGAGGAATAAACTGTTTTCTCATTAGATTTTATGTGATATTTTTCTCTCTCTAACTCCTAAGGGTGGAGACCATAGTACATTTATTCCATATCCCCAAGAAACTAATAGGGTCAACAAGGTACCCAAGCTAATGAGTACTCAATATTTATTGACTCTGGGTGCAGTAATTGGAAATAGATTCCTAGCATGCTAGATGTGGTAGGACCTTTGGTATTATCTGATCCAAATCTCCACCTCACACGTGAAAAATCTAAAGTCAAAGAAACATGAAAATATTTTCTCTGTATTTAAAACAGAATGCAAGTTAATATTTAATCACATCCTCATTAATGAGCACCACTGAAACACCATGCCCCACTAACTGCACTTTTCACTAACATCCCTTTGCTTCAGTTCCTTCTATAGTTCCCCATCAAGCATCTATTAAGCACCTGGTAAGTGTCAGTCTCTGTGATTATGAACAAGATGAAGTCTTGCCCTTGGGGGCTCTATAGATAGTGAAACTGGAGTCTGCATCAATTTCTCCCTTTCTGATGTCCAGCTATGTTCCAGTCTTCCAAGAAACAGTGAAGCATAGGCATAGACATAAAGTAAAGCCCCATCTTGACTGATTCAGTTAACAAAAACAAGTTCACCCACATCAGCTTACTTTTACCTACCTCACTATAATCCCTCCACTCATATGTTATAAAGTGTACTGAATCTCGTGTAAACTATATTGAGTAAATAAATATATTTAATATTTGGAGATATCAAGTTCTTTTTTCTTTTTCTTTTTTTTTTTAAGGTTTTATTTATTTGACAGAGAGAAAGACAGCCAGAGAGGGAACACAAGCAGGGGGAGTGGGAGAGGGAGAAGCAGGCTTCCCGCGGAGCAGGGAGCCCGATGCGGGGCTTGATCCCAGGACTCTGGGACCACGACCCGAGCTGAAGGCAGACGCCCAACGACTGATCCACCCAGGCACCCCAAGTTCTTTTCTTTTTAAGGAATTATTTATTTATGTATTTGAGTGGGGGCACGCATGTGCATGTGAGGTGGGGAGGGGCAGAGGAAAGAAGTAGACACACACATCCCTACAAACACCCCCGGCGCCTGAGTGCTAGAGAGAGGAGTGCGGAGCCCCAGCAAGGGGCTGGATCCCACTACCCTGAGATCATGACCTAAACCTAAATTAAGAGTCGGTTGCTTAACTGACTGAGCCACGCAGGCACCCCCTATCAAGTTCTTCTCTAATTCAAATAGCCCTCTATGAATCTTACTGAGATATGTTAATCATCCCTATGATGACTTATACATGAATGTTTTTTGTGGACCAGAGATGTTCTTAACCAGCTTTTCAATCTCTCTGTATTTGTTTTCAGCACTGTGGAAGGGCCACTGAAGGGTAGGTGCAGCTCAAAGATAAAAGAAAACTTATTAAACACTGAAAAGGTGTCAGGAAAGCATCAAGGAATCTCCCTTTCAGGAAAATGGTTATGAACACTTTAAGAAGCTATTCTAACACTGTGTAATGCCAGTTTATGCTGACCGGGCGGTATAGTTCACAGAAAGTAGACAGGAGGCACTTTTACCCAGAACCCCAAAGGTCAAGGGTAGGCCAGCTCAAACCCTGTAAAAGGAGCTACATTATAAAAACTCCTCGTGCTCCATGACATATGAGTCCACGTGACTAATTCCCCATGGGGTTGCTCCAGCAGGTAAAAGCCACATCAGAGAGTCTGCCAAGGAAGGGACATTCTGAGATTCACCACTACTTTTATTATTAGTGGGGTGGAAAGGAGACTCTCTAGCTTGAAGTATTTGGGATGCAGGGTCAAGGTTACACATTAGTCTTCATATCCACTCAGCCCTGCCCAAATCCCCCACTGGCAAAAAAGCCTCTGAATGGGCTGGTCAAAGATGCATATGTTGAAAGAGCAATGCTGTGTATCTGGAAAGGATATAAGCTCACTGCTTCTCATCTCAAAAAGTGCCTTTAGATTTCTGTGTAGTAGAATGTTGTTTGAATGTTTGTTTTCCTAATATTTTTTAAAATTCAAGGTTTAGAATTTAAATTAGGTGTTTAAATCCTTACTTTCAAAATGAATTTAAATTTTGACCAAGATGCTTATTCTGCTACAGTTGGGGGTAGCATGCAATCTTTAGCCCTTAAAGGAAGGCTTTTAATTGCTTCAGCGAAATAATAATAATAATAATTTTAATAATAATAATAATTATTATTATAACTAGTATTATTATTATCTAATGGCCACCTATTTGTTTCTTTGTTCTTCCCCCATCCTTCTCCCTCATTTCCTTTCCTCCACTGACTCCACACAAGTGGCTAGAGTGCACATGCTAATGAGTTGCCCAGATACTTAAGGATCTTAATCCCAAATCATAAAGATCCTAAGAAGGACCTCAGCTGCCATCCATAAATTTTTATTTAAAAGCAAGATAAAAGTGGAATTAATTCAGCACAGAGCCAGCAGAGTGAGGGGAAAAAAATTAAGTGTCAATTCAAAATACTTATGTGTGTCCCTACCCTTTCTGAGCTCATAACTTCTGCACATGCTTAATAGGTCATGTCATAGTTAATGCATCTTCCTTCCAAGAACGGCTTCATAAACCCCCCTTAAATCCAGTTATCATAGATGACTGGGGAATCGAAACACGGAGGCAACTCCCTACTTTCTCTAATTGGAATGGCTAATTCAGCCATAACAGCAGTTCCATCCAGATGCTCAGATTGGTTCAGAGTATGGAAATCTGTAGTGAGGGGATTTACTCATGATGCTGAACAAAGAAAGCCTTCATTATCTGTGGTCAGAAAAAAGTATTCTAATTAGTGTTAATATCCTCCTGCTGAGCTTCCTGTCATCCACATTTTGATCCCTGTTCTTGGGCTTTTCATGATCTGATGTCCTGGCTGTGCAAGCAAGGGTCCGGGCACTGATAGGGGAAAATGGGAAGCATAGGCTGGGTGTGCTGTCCGAAGCAGAAGAATTAGCTTAAAGATGCCACTGACATTGACTTCCTGGATTGAGATCTTTATAAAAATTTGCTCAGCAAGTGTAAGTCTAGTGCAATCAATTTATAAACCGATAATAACAAGTAGTAACTGAATAAAAGCATGAGAAGAATTTGTGGAACACTATCTTCAAACATTTGAATTGCCATTAAGGCTCATATGCAATTGAATCTGAAACGCTTGGATACCCATTAAGGTCTGAGATTTCTCAACAATAAATTTAGACTCCAGGGGAGATTAGGCACAAGTCAGTGCTTAATAAATCCCTTCTGACGATGTCAGTGACAGGCAGAGGTGCAGGTGGGCCTTCCTCTGGATTCCTTTCTTTTCACTCACTCCCTGAAGTCAGTGCCCTGATGGGCTGATTTGAAAGCCAGATAAATGGCCCAAAAACCAGACTAAGGAAAAGAAATGACGTGAAAGCCCCACATGGAAAAGAGGAGTGAAAAGAAAGATCCTGACAAAGCAAACATTTAGAACCAGAAAGGGAACGGGCACACACTGTCTTAGAAAAATCGAGAGATTTAACCGACCAGTTGAATCCCTCCATAAAATGCTTTCTGAAAACTGGGCACTCTGCCAGTCACATATTTCATGTCACATTTGACATGTGTGGCTCATGGTCTGAGCCAGGCTTGAAGAGAAGCAATGTCGGCCATTATCTGGGAGGGGTAATCTGAGTGGCAAAAGGAACTTTCTCCCCCATCTCCCTTTCCCTACTCCTAAAGTAAAAATGACTATAATTTGTGAGAATGCCCAAAGTGTCTGAAATGTCTAATGGTGGGGTTCAACACACAATACCCCAAAATATGGTATCTTGGCATATAGAATATTTTAGGCTGAAGGAGTTTGAGAAAACAGCAGAAGCAGGAAGGTCACTCTGACCTCCACCTCCCTTTATCCCTCAAGCAGGTCATAAAACCCTCATGTGAGAGGTGCCTTCCCTATCCCCAGAAGAAAGGAGCATCCTTGTCTCCAAAGACAAAGGGACACTGAGAAGAAGCCAAGCAAGCAGGCCTTACTAAGTTTTCCCCGGTGTATTCCACTTATCTGATATTCTAACCGATCATGTTCTGATCACTGTCCACTCTTCATCAAATCTAACATAAAAATACTCAGGTTTTTTTAAATTTTAATTTAATTTTCAGACTTAGCCAGGGACCATAAGAGGGTCCAGGAAAACTTTTCCTCCCCTATGCTACACTAGAAAGTACTCCATTCCTTGACTCTTGCATTTTTTTTTTCAACCCTAGAGGTGGAAGATGACAGATTTAAACAGCACTAGAGCTTTCTGGTAAAATCAAGGTCCATCTCTTTGTTCCAACTGATGTTTAGATGCTGGAGCCCCTGACCATAAAGGCAAAGGGAAATCTACCATGTGTTTGGCCACTTTGTAATAAGACTCCAACCTGAGTGCAAATCTATTCATTTATTGTGTTATATTTTTTCAAAATGAAGCTGTATAATGAAATACTAATTACACATTTTGTTCCTTCCAAAACATAGAGATTAGCTCACTAACAACAGCCAATGAGAAATAAGAGAAAGACTTCATTTGGTGTATGTTGCAGGTTAAGAGTGCATTGCAATTTTATTATTGATTAACAAGTGAATGAGTATAATTCAGATTTTAAAGTGCAGATCTTGTCTGCATTGTCTTCTGTGTCATTTCTCTGTCTACTTAGATCTAAGATGGAAAACAAATATGAGTAAATAAAGGAAACCTTTATTTCCCCTAAGAAGCTAAATGCCAAGAAGCCAAGGTAAATATCTGAGGTAGAAGCAGAGTAAGGAAGAGATAGGAAATTTTATTTATTTTACTTTTTATTATTTTTTAAATTTTATTTGTTTATTTGAGAGAATGAGCATGAGGGGGGAGGGGGAGGAGGAGTAGAGGGAGAGGGAGGAGCAGACTCCCCCTTGAGCAGGGAGCCCGACCTGAGGCTCTATCCCAGGACCCCAGGATCACAACCCAAGCCAAAGGCAGACACTCAACCAACTGAGCTACCCAGGCGCCCCTGAGATAGGAAATTTTAGAAACAAAATTTTGTTGCTGTTGCTTCTGTTGTTGATGCTACTGATGGTGGTGGTGCTTTTTTAAATGGTTTTCATTTTGTAATTGCTAAGGATGTATTTGTTAATACCATGAGTGATGTTCCCACTCTCAGACTCTGATCACAGCCAAAGAACTAATCTTTAGAATCACAAAAACTGCCACTATTCTCTTCTTAATATCATCTTTTTCCTACTTCCCTCCTAGCTTCTCTGGCTCGGGCCCCTGCAAATTGAGCTGACCAAAGACAGATTAACAAAAGCAAACACATTTATTTAATTTAACTTTCACATGACACTGGAGCCTTCATAAGGAAATGAAGACCTGAAGAAACAGTTCAACCCGAGTATTTTTTTATACTAGTTTTGATGAAAAGTGGATAGTCATGGAAAACCAGGAGAGGACAAAAGAGTATGAGGTAAGTGTGGTAAACTGGGGAAAACTTAGCAGGGCCTGTTGGTTCAGCTTCCTATTGGTGTACCTTTGTCTTCAGAGATAGGGATGCTCTGAACTCTGTCAATCCCAATAAATTACATTCCTTTTTTTATTATATTATATTCCTTTTTTAAAAAGCTGTAGTAACACATGTAACACTTCACATGAGATCTCTCTTAACAAAACAGTATTGCTAAGGATAGGCACAATTTTGTACAGAAGATCTCTAGAACTTATTCTTCTTGTTTAATTGAAACTATAACCTGTTGAATAGCAACTTTCCACTGGTGATGTTTTCAATGGAGAAAATCCAAGCAAATCATCCAAACACATATAATTAAAAAATTTTCAACCCTAGGGGCACCTGGATAGCTCAGTTGGTTAAGCGAGTGCCTTCAGCTCAGGTCATGATCCCGGGGTCCTGGGATCTAGCCCCGCATCAGGCTCCCTGCTCGGCCGGAAGCCTGCTTCTCCCTCTCCCACACCCACTACTTGTGTTCCCCCTCACGCTGTCTCTCTCTCGCTCGCTGTCAATTAAATAAATAAATAAAGTCTTAAAAACAATTTTTTTTTTCAACCCTATAAGTGGAAGACGACAGATTTAACAGCACTAGAGCTTTCTGGTAAAATCAAGGTCCATCTCTTTGTTCCAACAGATGTTTAGATGCTAGAGCCCCTGACCATAAAGGCAAAGGGAAATCTACCATGTGTTTGGCCACTTTGTAATAAGACTCCAACCTGAGTGCAAATCTACTCATTTATTATGTTATATTTTTTTCAAAATGAAGCTGTCAATCCCTGGGGAAGGGAAATAGGGTCTAAGAATTGAGGTAGAAGAAAAGAAATATAACAATAGCTCCACAAAAGTAAAGTTCTTTACTTTTACCTGCTAGGCTTTAATAAGTGCTGACTTATAAGGAAAAAAATTAAGGATGATGGGGTTTGGAACACACTACCCCCAAAATATGGCATCTTGGCATACTGAATTTTCTGAGCTGAAGGAGTTTGAGAAAAAAGTAGAAGGAAGGTCGCTCCCCCTTCCCTCTTTTCCCCTCATAAAGCCCTCATATGGGAGGTGCCTTCCCTATACCCAGAAAAAAGGAGCATCCTTACCTCAAAAAACAAAGGGATGCAGAGAAGAATCTGAACAAACAGGCTTTGCTATGTTTCCCCGAGTTTATTACATTTAGCTCATGCTTTTTTGGCCTACATGACTGTCCACCTTTCATCAAACCTAGCACAAAAATATTCAGATTTAACCATTCCTCCAGATCTTCATTTCCTTATGAAGGCTCCCATGTAATATAAAACTTATATTAAATAAACTTGTTTCTCTCCTGTTAATTTTTGTCAGTTTAATTTTCAGACCCAGCCAAGGACCCTAAGAGGGTCCAGGAAAACACACAAAGTAAAGGATACCTTAGCCAATAGATGTGATACCCACTTCCCAAGCTCTTTGCTCATCTAGCCTCATTATAAGGGATATTAATGAAATCCATTCACTCTTCATTCATAAATATTTATTGATAGCCCATTATGTGCCCCACTCTTTCATTCAATAAATATTTAGAGAGCCCACAATGTGCCAAGAACTGCTCCAGACCATAGGAATTGAAAGATGAGTAAGATAGGTATGATATTCTCCTATCCTCACAGAGCTTACATACTTGAAAAGGAGACAGTAAATAAAAAAACAAACCATTAAGGGAACAAGATAATTCTGCTTGTAGTAAGTGTTAGAAAAAAAAAGGAAAACAGTGGCACCTGGGTGGCTCAGTCGTTAAACGTCTGCCTTCCACTCAGGTCGTCCTGGGATCGAGCCCCACATTGGGCTCCCTGCTCAACGGGAAGCCTGCTTCTCCCTCCCCCCAGCCCCCTGCTTGTGTTCCCTCTCTTGCTGTGTCTCTCTCTGTCAAATAAATAAATAAAATCTTAAAAAAAAAAAAAGAAAAAAGAAAAAAAGGAAAACAATAATATAAAAGAGAGTATATGGACAAGCCAAGACTGGTTGACTTTCAATCAATAATCCATTCATCTCTCAACAAATATACATTGGGTACTTAATCAATTAGCTTTTATAGCATAACAAACCACCTCAAACTTAATGGCTTGAAACAATCACCATTTCCTTAGTTCATATTTCTTGGGTGACCTTTTGGGTTGGGCCTAGTTGGATAATCCTTCTGGTTTCAGCTACACTCATTCATGCATCTGTGGTCAGCTACTGATCATCAAGGTCACTGTACTTCTAGGGGTTGGCTGGTTGTTAGTTGGGGTGATAAGAGTGAGTGGGCCTATATATCCTTTGCTCTTCAGCAGGCCAACCTGACCTTGTTCACACAGAGGCTCTGCAGGGCTCAAGAAGGAGAGAAGTGTGCAAGGGCTCTTAAAATCTAGGCCCAGAACTGAGACCATGAGCTTCTGTCATATTGTATATCCAAATCAAGTCCCAAGGCCAGGAACTACAAATTCATATTGCAACAGGCAAGAATAGAGGGAGGGGGAAAATTACTGGTTTTTTGTTTTTTGGGGTTTTGTTTTGTTTTTTTTTTTACAATCTAATACAAACACTCCAGGTAACCCAGGCAACTGAGAATATAGTGGTGAACAAAACAAGAATGACCCCTGTCTTCTTGGAGCTTACAGTCTATTTATCTACAAACTGTGCTACTGGGGGAAATGCCTACCTACAGCTCCAAGAGAATGGATATAGAATGGTTGTTTACCTGGGGGACCTGAATGTTGATTTCATTAATTGGCTCTTGGCACCTGAGGCAGGGGATTCTGCCTGCTCAACATGGGACCTATTAACATGCCTTATTGTGAATAGAACTAATTACTAAAATTGGATTCTAACCAAGCCACCCTCAGTTGTTTCTCTACAGAGTGCCAATCCTATTGAGCAAAGGACACTCACAGCTCTGTTGAAATCTTATTTTCTTTTAAGACAAAGTCATTTGCTCATTTGTTCATTGCCTCAGACTCCCTATTGCATCTGGTGCCCTGGACCAGAATTATTTGTCCAGAAGGTGACCTTCACCACCACAGCTTTCTCCTGAAAAACGGCTTCCAACAAACATGCGGCAAGCTGAAGGGCCAGGAGGCCCAGCCAAGGCCTGTTGGTCGTCCACCTTCCAGATGTCAAAGCCCAGAGACAGAAGGTGATTGTCTCCAAATGGCCTCATCCTTTGGCACTGCAGGAGAGCAACCATGTGGTAGACATGACAGACCCCACTCTGCCAAGGCCATGCAGAGCTCGCCACAGGGCCACAATTCAGAAGAAAAACTTGTCAAATTCTGGCAGAAAGACTAAGCAAAGCTCTTCGTGCACTTTGTCTCAATTTGTCTTCCTGGAAAATGGGGCTGCTACCTCTTTATTCTTATTTCCAGATTTTTCAGAATACATGCTTTTATGTGTCTGTTCACATTAGTACTGTTGGTCAACAAACTTTTACAAAGCACCATATTAGGGTTACAAGAATAGGACCCAGTGCCTGTCCTCAAGGCAGTGTGCAATTCACTGAAGTTTCAACTTCTTAAGGTCTGGGACTGAAATTATAAAATGGTTTTATTTAGTGTCACACAGAAAGAACAGGCGGATAAAAAACATGGATGTTGCTAACTATGATGCCAATGCTTTCTGTAACTTAAAAGGAAAGACCTTCTTTGAACTGGAGGTATTAATGTTTCCATTTTCATCTTTTTATGCCAAAATTCTTCAGCAAGGGGTTAAAAGTTTCAGAAGAGCCCAAACATACAGGATTACTCCTTTAGAACCAGAAGAGGAAGGGAAGGTTTTATGCTAAGAAAGGGAATTCTCATGGCTGAGTGAGATTTTATCCACCCCCTGTGAGAGACAGGAGAGACAAAGGCAGGCTGGGCTCTGTCCACTCTGGTACCTTACCCTCCACGGCACTTGGTCCCCACTTCAGGCCCTTGTTTGGGCCATTCTCTCTACTTTCTCTCTGCATATCTAGACTCTAGCTCTACTATAAAATTCAGGAGTAAAAAAACCTTTCCCATGGAGCCTTACCAAGAGAACCCCATGAACTCCGCTCTGATCATCTCACCTGGTAGTGATAGTTCTCCAAAAGTTCCTGAGTATTCATCTAAAATTTTGGACAGCATTTTCAATTTGTTTTCCCTACAGTGCATAACACAGTGCCAGATGCACAATAGACTGTCCATAAATATTTGTTGAAAATGAAAGGGAGGAAGAGGAGAGAGGAAATAAAAAGGAGAAAGATCTGAGGGAGAGAGGGAAACTGAAAAAGAATGAACTAACTACTCTATGCAAGAATTCCTAGGGAAGAGCCAGCACCACCCCAAAAGAAGAGCAGAAGAAGCACACTCCCTGACTATTTTCAGGAACTACCAAATCCCATCTCTGGTGGCTTTGCCTTCCTGAGTATGCAGATCTGAGATCTGGCCATGCAAGGAGGAGCTTCAGCCTTTTGTTCTGAAATGTGTGGTAACCCAGGGACTGGGGCCAATGGGAGATGCCAATGACACAAAAGAATCCAGCTTCAACAGCTGCAAACTGAACATCAATGCTACCAGCCCCAAAGCCCCCTAGTCTAATTCCAGACAGTACCCGGGCTTGTGAATTCAAAATAATAGGGACTGGGGTCCTCAACTGCAGCACAATTTCCTTTAGGTCATAAAACATGATGATTTCAGAAGGTTACGCCCCAGAGCTAAAGCCAGGAAGGAAAAGGAGGGCATTCTACAATGTGGAAGCTGAGAATCTCCCACGGAGACCCATTTTGTCCCCATATCAGCTTTTCTGTACTTTTTTGAGTGATGACGTACCACAAAATAGCTGCTAGGCTCAGAGGAAGGGAGAAGTAGCAACCTCACCCAAGACACAAGGGAATTGTCATCCAATTGGCCTCAGGCCTTGCTGAGCTGTTAATCATTAAATCAAGTCTTCTACTTCCCGCTGTCTTTAGTAGGTTAAATCCATAAGACCCTGATAACTCCTCTCAGGTGCCAAAAGCATTTCTATACTTAGCAGAGAGGGTTGGTAGTGTTATTTCCATTTTATAGATGGGGAACTGAGAGGCTTACTGGGTAAATAACTGGCCCAAGGTCATGAGCAAGTAAGTAGGACCAGAACCTGGCCCAAGGTCATGAGCAAGTAAGTAGGACCAGAACCAGGACCCAGAACCTTCAGGAAACTGTCTGAAGCTCTGTGTCCCCTTCATAGCTCTCTCCCAAACACCCTCTTTTACTTCCCCATGTTCCCAAAGTACCCTGTGATAACCTTCCTGGCAGTTTTCAGTCTGTCTCTTAGACCAGACTCTGCCTTATCCATGTTTTATCCCCAGCTCATGAAACAGTAACTGACTCATAAAAGGCATTCAATAAATATTTGTTGAGCTAAACTATACTAAACCTGAGACTTGCAACTCCAAATTCCTAACACTGGAATCCATTCCTGCCTAAAAATGTAATTCACTGGCTGCAAGAACTACATACTCATTGCCTAGGAAAATGATAACAAATATTAAAAGAAAACTAATCTCATGCCCTAGAGATAATTGCAAGTTACATTTTGATTTTCTTCAGCTTTTCTTCCTATGAATACAGGTATTTTATAGATTGAAATTATAAACAATTTAACATGAACTGTAAAATTTTTTCCTCATTATCGTATTTTGGGGGGAAATCTCCATTTCTGATGGTTCTTGGAATTTTTATTCCAATATTTCAATATTTTAATATTCAAACATACAAGTATCTGAATTTATTTAGCCTTTCTTACTGTTGGTTATTTAAAAGTTTCTGACTTTTTAATTATTATTAATAAGTCTAAGATGACCATAATTGTGAATAAATCTCTGTTCAAATTTATGACTATTTCCTTAGGATACATTTTAGAAGTGAAATTATTTTTAAAGTCTTTTATAAATTATTGTTAAATTACTTTTTGGAAAGAGCATAACCAAAAGTTCTTTAAAGTGACATCAGGCAATTAGAAA
The DNA here is from genome assembly GCF_029215605.1 of Mirounga angustirostris. Taxonomy (NCBI): domain Eukaryota; kingdom Metazoa; phylum Chordata; class Mammalia; order Carnivora; family Phocidae; genus Mirounga; species Mirounga angustirostris. The sequence continues at coordinate 103,371,509 of NW_026991711.1, read as the reverse complement.
TATAATGCTGAGAGAAAGTAGGAATTCTCTACTAAAAACCAAATTGCTTTATGGATAGAGAAACCAAGGCCCATGAATGGTTTGTCCAAAGTCATACAGATGTTGGGCTGACATCTTTGAGAGGAAATCAGCAAAAAGATTAAGGGAAACTGACATTCTTAAGGTATAGGTAGAGGCACTAAATATGAAGGAAATTGGTTTAAAACATGGGCCATGCCAAGCTGGCCAGGGGCAAAAAACTCATTCAACAAAGCTGTCTACTCCTGCCTGTATACGCCACTAACAGCAATTGGCCCTTCCTCTGTCTCTGATTGACTCTTGAGGGAGTCTGTTACAGTCCTAATATCCCCATTCTGATTCCTGAACAAATTATTAGTCAACAAACATTTTAAGTCAAGAAGCCCTAATTGAGCTCCTACTATGTGCCAAACTTTGTAGTAGGTACTAAGTGGTAAATAAGAGAAACAGAAGAACTGCCCCCAAGGAGCTTACATGCCAATGTCAGAAAACAGACCATATAACATAAATAAATAAGGAAAGTTCAAATACTAATAAATGCCCTGAATAAAATAAAATAGGGCAAGATACATTAGTGTGTGAAGGGGAGCACTGCTGAATCATGGTCAAGGACAACTTTTCTGAGGTGATACTTGAGTTAAGACCCAAATGATGACATCAGCCATTGAAAAATCTGGAAGAGAGCAGTTTAATCCAATGGCTCCAAGCCAGGAGCAAACAACCTGGCCAAAGGACAGAGAGAAAACCAGCACAGATAGAACAGAGGGAGAGGAAGGCAGAGGCTATCTCATTCAGGGCCTTGAAAGCCACAGTAGGGACCCTAGATTTTATTCTGGTTGCAATGGAAAGCCATTGCAGGGCTTTAAGCCCAGGATCTGAGTGCTATGCTTTCTGCCCTCTGGCTGTTGAGATCACCCATGGAGAGAGTGTAAATACCTAAGACAGGAGATTGGAGGATTGAGCTCCAGGACCCCATAATAAGAGGTCTTGTTGGGGAGGACAAAGGAGTAAAGAAGACCACCATGTGTCCCATTTAGGTAGGAGGAAAACCAAGACAGTGTGGTCTTCCAGAAGCTCAGAGAAGGAAGTGTATGAAGAGGGGGAGCGTGACCCATAGCATCCCACGCAGCCAAGAGGATGGACCAGGTGAGGACACTGACCACTGGCACAGGCAAATGTGGATTATTAATGACCTTGGGAAAAGAGTGGTGAAGTGGTTGATATGAAAGGCTTGAATGGGGTGGACTGAGGAGAGAAAGGGAGGTGGGGAAGTGGAGATAACAAGTAGAGCCCACGCTTTCCAGAAGTTCGCAGTGAAGAGCAGCAAGAAATGAGGTGGTAACTAGCGTGCAGCATGGGTCAAGGGAGGTTTTGCAGCTGTGCTGTCCAACAGAACTTTCTGCAATGATGGGAATGTTTTGCATGTTATTGGGTACTTGACAGGTGGCTGATAGAACTGAAATACTGAATTTTAAATTTTATTTAACTAATTTAAATTTAAATAGCATGTTATAATGGCTACTGTTTTGGGGCAACATAGTTTGTCATTGTTCCTTTAAGGAGTGATATGCTGATAGGAATCATTACAAACATTAACTCAAATGGGTATCAGAGTAATTGCATTTTGGGTACCCTTTCTGCCACCACTACCCCATTTCCTTAAATCTGTTGGTGTTGGACCCATAGCTTGTCTTTTATAATAAGAAAAAAATCTATCCCTTATGGTCAATTCTGCGAACCATTACAGTTCCTGCTGAGTTACTTTAACTTCTATGTCCCTCAGCCTCTCCCTCAATGACTGAAGTTTCAAATGAAAAACTCAGTTCCCATTTTCTAAGGAAAAGAGAGACGAAGTCCTTGGTGGGTCTAGTTAAAATGGCAGTATGATAAGCTATTAAGAGCACAGGCTTTGGATAGAGCAAGCCATAGAGGTTTAGCTCCCAGCCCTACTATGTATTAGCTATGTACTGTTAAGTGAATTACATGAACTTCTCAGGGTCTCAGCTCCTACATGGGGATAATAAGAGTCTAGGGTGTGGTGAGGATCAGATGAGATCATTTGGGCACAATGCCTACCTGGCATACGGTAGGCATTCAATAAATGTTACCTATTACCATTAATAGCAGACATTATACAGGCCAGCCCTGGAAGTAGCATCACGCCCCAGTCTCGTGCTGGTTTGAGTAAGTTAATGCCTCTCTGCATTCATTTATCATCTCAAAAGTGGATACAAGGCTTATATGACACCAGAATAGCTCAATTTCCTAAACCAGGGATCAGGATGAGGAAAATTTACAGCATGTGTCTCCTTACTAGAAGTGGGTGCAAGGACAGAGGGTTTGGAGGACTTCCCCAATAAACATTACCTACTACATGATTTGTTATTTTTCCCAGATACTTATCAACCAGTGCTGCCCACTTAACCCAAGAGACTTACTGATAATTCCTAGCCCAGCTGCCAGGCCAGCGGTCATCTGTTTAGAACTTCAAATGAATGCCCTCAGACCCGCCTACTTTCTCCACATAATGCTGCAAGATAAGTCTCCCCTGGCTCCTGATAAATGCTTTGAAGAACATCTTGCCTGTTAACAAACAGCTTTTGATTGTGCCTGGGTTTGATCTTTATTTTGTCCTTATTCATCAGACTCCTTTAAATGGGTTCTTTCACACTCCTCAGATTAGCCTAAAGGAAACCCATGAAACAATGGGTCCAATTCTCCCTGGGTGCAAGGAGTGGGCTGTCAAAGACCACATATGCTTCCTGCAGGGCTGTGAGCAGAAAGAGGGATTGGTGATGTTGCCAGCACTAGTGAAAAGTGAATTAGATCAGCTTCAAAAGCAGTGAGGTAGGGTGGAAAGCAGAAACACGGCACACAGCTGTCTGGCCCAGGAGGACGATCTCCATTCATGTCCAGAGAAAGCTTATTTCCCTCAGACACAGGCAGCTTCTTCCTGGGAAAGCCCAGGGTCACCACTAGTGTTCAGAACACCAGAGCTGAAGGTAGAACTGGAAACCAGCCAGTGTGATTTGGAGGGCTGGAGAATACACTGCCCACAAAACCTGGTGTGTTTCTGAACTTATTCTGTTGACACAGTTTGTCCTTTGGGGAAACTGGCATTCCCTGACCTAGAGGGCCTGAACTGTGGCCACCTCTCCCACCTTAGCAGTCAGTGCACAGCCCAGGCTAGCCCACTGGAATCCTATCCTGGACACTGACTGGCCTAGTGATTGGCCTAGTGAAGAACCCATGACTCGTGCAGAATCACTCAGTTTTGCTGAGAGAGAGAGAGACAGAGACCGAGAATGTATATCTTTTTCTCCTCCAAAGGTCAAGTAACTAGTCTATCTTTGGTGACACATGGAGGGAGTTGGGAATGAAGAAAGACACAGCCCTAAAAACATAATTTGAGCCCCTGAATGCTGCCATGCCTGAACGCCTTAAGTTTTATCCCTTTGGATTCGATAGCTATGACAGCCAATAAGTTACCCTTTTTTGCTTTTGTTAATTTGAATTAGTATTCTGACACTTGCAACTGAGAGGACAAAATGCTAACATAACATTCAAGTCTCCCTAAGAATTTGTAGATGGAAACAGACATGGATGAAAGCAGTGTTTTAGGAATATTTGTTTGACAATGATTCTTAAGATAAATTAGAGAATAGGCACCAGGTTGGGAGCCTGTTACCATAATCTAAGCATCAGAATTTTTTATTTCAAGCAGTAGAAGTCAATTCTAAGTGATTAGGTAGAAAGGGAGTTTATGCAAAAGATATGGGAGACTCAGGCCCTACAACTTGGCCAAGCCATTCTAATATGTAGATGATCTCAATCACAGACATTTTCTTATTTGAAAGTGGCCAAATAATTTTCAATGAGTATTTTTAAAAATATTTGAACAAAACACTTTCTATAGACATATAAGTCATATTGAATATTTATACCAAATAAGCTACAAGGGCCATATTATTTTACTCATATACTGTAAACATAATATACATAAGGCAAAATGGAATTGTTAAGAAGACTGGAGAATCAGCCTTGAAACTAAACTTTAGAAATGATGCTCACCTCATTGCAGAACTGGTCTGATGTGATCATCACAGCTGCTACCACAAAATATGAGGCATTTCAGTTTGCACTGCCATTTTTGTGCCACTTCTGAGCAATGTTTGACCCTGGAACCCAAATTCAGACCAATCTCTACCACGGCCAGCCCCATTATAATTTCTGAATCAGGAGCTCATATGGCTTTGACTTCTGCCACTGTTTCTGCATAGTATCTTTCCCTCACTAGTCCCTGAGTCAAAGCCTGGTCCCAATGTGACTCATTGGTGGACTCTTACAGACTGATCTTATTCTACCCCCCAAATTCATATGTTGAAGTCTAACTCCCAATATGACTGTATCTGGAGCCACCCAGGTGCCCTGGAGATAGGGCTTTTAAAGAGGTAACTGAGGTTAAATGAGGTCATAAGGGTAGGGCCCTAATCCAGGATGACTGTGTCCTCATAAGAAGAGAGAGAGAAACCAGGGGTGCATGCACACAGAGAAAGGACCATGTGAGAACACACTGAGAAAGCAGCCATCTGCAAACCAACAAGAAAGTCCTCAGGAGAAACCAAACCTGTCAATACCTTGCCTGGGGACTTCCAGCCTCCAGAACTTTGAGAAAATAAATTTCTGTTGGTTAAGACCCCCAGTTTATGGTATTTAGTTATGACAGCGCTAGCAAATGAATACTGATTCTTATGCCTTTTCCTTGATGCAAGAGAGCCTGGGAAGTGGCAGTTAGTAAGTAGCACTAAAGATGAACTCAAGAGACCTCACGAATGAAGATGAAAGAGGATTTGGTGACTAATGAGAAGTGAGGATGAAGGCGGCGAGTGAGTCAAAGAGGGGTCTCAGATTTAGAACTCAGTGGGTAGAAAAATGATAGTGACCTAGTAGAGATAGAGAAGTTCTACAAAGAATTAACTCTGGGAGAAGTTCAACTCTGCATGTTTTGAAAATTTAGAGGTATCCGAGTGGAAATTGGAAGTGGGTGTGGGAGGCGGGAAACACAATTTGACTCTAGTGTGTGGAGGTAAAAGCTGAGGCTGTTAGATTGAGAAGGAGATCTAAGATCTTCAGAAAAGCTCAGCTAGAGATGGAGGGAAGGGAAATATCAGCTAGGCCGGTTAGGATGGTCTAATTATGCTCCAGTAACAACCCTAAAATCTTAAAGGCAAGTAAGATTTATTTCTTGCTCTGATTCATGTCCGCTGAGTTAGCTGGTCGCTTCATCCACCATAAGCCCTCAGAGACCCAGGCTGACAGAGGCTCCATCTGGACATGTGCTTCAATGTCACCAACCATGTCAGGGAGAGGTGAATGTGGGCAAATCAGGCACAGATTCTTTTTTTTTTTTTTTAATATTTTATTTATTTATTTGACAAAGAGAGCAAGAGAGAGCACAAGCAGGGGGGTGGGCAGGGGGAAAGGGAGAAGCAGAATCCCCGCTGAGCAGGGAGCCCAATGTGGGGCTTGATCCTAGGACCTGGTGATCATTACCAGAGCTGAAGGCAGAGGTTTAACCGACTGAGCCACGCAGGTGCCCCCAGACACAGATTCTTAAAGCTTCTGCATGAAAGTCACTTCCATTCCTTCTTACTGGCCAAAATAAAACTATGTCCACATTCAACCTCAAAGGGATTGAAAAAGTATAATCAAATCATGTACCCAAAAGGAATAGAAATGGAAATATTTGGTGAACAGCATTGATGACAACCATAGGAGATAAGAGGAAGAACAGGTATCAGTAGAAGAGACAGGGACAGATCAAATTTTAGAGATAGATCCTGAAATAGGGAAATGTAGGATCAAAATGGCCAATACAAAATATAAGGGAGACTACTCAGTGCTTTGCTTCTAGAAAAGTAGTCATGGACGTGTGTGTGTGTGTGTGTGTGAGACAGAGAGAAAGAGAGAGTGTGTGTCTTATGTGATTTTGTTTTGTTTTGGTTTTTACTGTACAGCATCTGGCTTCCCTTCCTATTTAGGGGAAATTTCTCTTTTGTGACTAATCTTAGGAAAAGGAAGAAGCTGAGGCCAGATCTTCCCTCTTGCCACCCTCAGGAATCAAGGTACAGGCAAGTGGCCTGGGCAGGTTCATGACCTTTAAATCTTGACTAAGAAGAGGTGGCCAGAATCTTCCAACAGTAGTGTACTTCCAAGCCAGAATCCAGCAGCCTCAGAGGTAATGTTGGCCTAACCGTTCCTTAAAACACCAGCTTCTCAGCCCTCAGTGCTGCTTTATTTGCTGCCCACTCCCAAGTCCACACTTCTGCCCTCTTTTTGGTTCTAGAAGTCCTGATACACTCCCAGTAAACTAATTAAGATAGCTAGAATTGGTCTCAGATTCTTGGATCTGGGAGCATCCTCACTGAGTCCATCCCAGGGTGAGGCCTGTAGGTATAGTTGGAATTTAGGCAGCTTTTCTCACTGTTAGCCATGGCCCTGATGATGGTTTAATTGTCATTAGGACATAAGAAAATAGAATATAATGATTGTCAAAATTGTTGTTTCTAAAACAGCAAGATATGCAATGATAGGAGTAGAGGTGGAGGGAAAGTGACTTAGAATCTCCTGGGAAAGATTTTTGCCTCTCTATTCTTACATTGGGTTGGATTGGGAATGGAAACGTACACAATGGACTTCTGTCATTTGTTCAATGTCTGAGTCGCTCCTCTGCTGGGGAAATTCCCCATTGTGTGTCCTGGTGGCAAGTAGGGCCTGCCTCCTACCACAAAGCTGAAAATGTCATGTGCTCACTATCTTGACCCTGTTAGCCATGGCACATGAACTCAACTCAGTCCACTGGATTCTCCTACCCGGGGCTGTAGATCTGAAACAAGTGACAGTGGATTTAGAATTTAGCAGCATCAGGCCTAGAGGCAGTGCAGCTTTATTTCACTTGGCATAATGTCTTCAAGGTTCATCCATATTTTAACATGTGACAGGATTTCCTTCCTTTTAGAGGCTGAATAATATTCTTCCTTTTAAAGATTTTATTTATTTATTTGAGAGTGAGAGAGAGAGAGAGCACAGAGCAGGGAGGGTCAGAGGGAGAAGCAGAGTCCCCACTCAGCAGGGAGCCGGATGCGGGACTTGATCCTGGGACTCCAGGATCATGACCTGAGCCAAAGGCAGTTGCTTAACCGACTGAGCCACCCAGGTACCCGACGCTGAATAATAGTCTGCAATGTATTTTGTCCACATTTTGTTTATCCATTCATCTGTCAATGGACATTTGGCTTACTTCCACCTCTTGGTTATTGTGAATAATGTTGCTATGAACATGGGTGTGCAAATATCTCCTCAAGACCCTGCTTTCAATTTGTTTGGATAAATACTCAGAAGTGGGATTGCTGGTTCATATAGTGGTTGTATGTTTAATTTTTTGAGAAAACTCCACCCTTCTTCCGTATTGGTCACACCATTTTATCTATTACGCTTGAAACTCCTCAAAGCAATTTTATATTTATAGGTTTGTGCTTACAACCCTATAGGAAGTAGGTAGAACATGAATTATTATCCTCATCTTGTAGATGGAAAAAGTTTTCTTTTAATGAGAGCTGTTACTGATGAGCATGTATTGTGCAAATAAATGGTATGGAGTGGGGGGAAAAATGTAGAACCACTGATAGAGATAACACTGTCTCTCTGTGACTCTGTCTTGCTGATACATATGTTTATTCTCCTCTAAAAAAAAAAGTATCTGCCTGAGGATTGAAATAAACCTAATGGTTTTTGATGAGGGCATTTGGAAATGTGGGAATGATTTTTGGTTTGGTTGTCACAAAGCCCCCCCACCCCCAATCCCCATTCCCTGGCATTTAATGAGCAGGGCTGGGGACACTGAAAGTTTTGCAGAATGAGACAGTTCCACACAAAGAAAACTGGTCCATTCCAAAATTCCAGTTGTACCTACTTTGAGAAACACAAGCTCAGGACAAGATCAGTGGTGATGTCAAGGAGGAGGCTTAGGGGCTTTAGCTTCAAAAGTTCTCCAAGCCACTACCAATAATTCTAAGTGACAACGGTGTGCTTGCTACACAAACGCAGTTTAAGCCAAGTCCCCCAGCCACCCCTCTTCTAACCAATCTCCACCTCTAAGCCCTGCTATAAAGGAAGTCTAGAGATACCACTGAGCATGCTCAGAACTCAATACCCAGAAGTTCTGGAGTGCCCTTTTGACTTCCAAGCTGTAATTTCATCTTAAACATCAATAAAAATAAGATTTTTAAAGGAGCAGTTGAAAACCAGAACCACTTAACTTAAACCTATTTGCTGTTCAAAAACGAGATTCCCAGTTTCAAGTCCTCTCTTAGACTAGAGGGACCCCATCTCCTGCCGGGTTTCTCCTTGGCAAGGCACTTTTACAAAGAAAAGGCCTCTTCCCTGAAGTGGTGTGTTTTACAAATAAAAATAATCTTGAAGAGATAATAAAGCCCTTTTCTGAAATGTTTGCTCCTGGGCCTGGAGCTGGTATTTGCCCATACTTCCTTCCTCCAATGCTCACTCTGCATACACCAAAAGTGACTGTGTACTGTGCCTCTAACCTGAATATTGGTGGCTCTTGGCATCCTGGAGCCTCTAATCTTGAACAGATCTAACTCAAAAGAGGAAAGAAAGGAAAGAAGAGGAAGGTGCTTACATGCTCATTAGCACTTCCAATTTCCTCTTTCACCCTCTTCATCCTCTCTCAAATCTGGCACAATGAACAATTCTTTGTGATTGATCATGGCCTATAGATAACAGGCTGTACTTTCTTGCTTTCATATTCCCTTGTCTGTCACACAAAGCAATCTAAAATGCTGCCTACAAGGAAAGTGGGCATAAATCTTCAAAACTTAAATATCCATGTAGGGAGTGTTTGTAAAGTTACTTTTTCCCTCCTTTTAAAAAAAGGAGGGAAAATCTGACTACTTCAGCCTTACCCTTTCAGAATGCAGTCAGAAAAAAATGTGAGTCATTTGGAAATGAGCACTCAGCCCGTTCCTATCGCTCTGGAAGCTACAAACATTTTCATTGCACGTACATGGTTGATCAATTTCTAAACACATCTTTGTTTTTCTAAATAGCCGCATTATTTGTCTGATGTTGAAAATGGCATCTGTACTGTATGTAATTTCCATACTCACTTGGCACCATCAACTGCCTTTGATGACACTCAGGACTATTTCTTTTTTGTCTCCTCCTTCCCTCCAGCTGCAAGACCCAGATGTCAGGTTCAGGAATGCATTTTCTCTGGCAGAGATAGCTGCCTTCTCTCGGCATCCCTAAGTTGGTGGCTATTGTGGAACTGCCAGCAAAATAGCACAAGATCACACTAAAGACAGGATTCAGATGTTTTTGTGAGAGAGGAAAACAGCGTCCGAAACTAGGAGGAAAAACACATTTCTTACGCCTCTAATTATAGGCCAGGCAAGTGGCAGGCTGTGCCTGAGCAAACTGCGGTTCTCCCCATTTATCTACTGCTCATCCATTTTCCCCTCTTGACAGTTTTGTATCTCCCGGGTCTGCATCTGAAATCAGCAGCTGGGTACGATGAAGGGTTTGCCTAAGTTAATCAAACCTGGGGTAGTGACAGGGTCAGGCCCTATGTAAAATATATGAATAAGAAAAAGGAAAAACAGAAAGGAAGGAAGGAGAGAAGGAAGGGAGGGTGGGAGGCAGACAGCCTAACAGAATGGGGAAGGTGAAGCAAGGACAGAGGACAGAGGACCACCCAGAACTACCGGGCCCTGGGGAGGCCATTTGTAACAGCATTCATGTCACCTGGGTATTGGGACACCACGATTCGCTTTCTTTTTTAAGCAACTTTGTAAATATGAATGGAGTTCAAGCTACAACCTGCCCTCTATTATCCCAGCCTGGCTTACACTGAGTCTAGCTTCAAAGACATCTTGAATGAGACAGAAACTCAAAGAACCATAGCCCAAAGCACAACATACTGGCGGCGGGGCGGGGGGGCGGCAGGGCTGTTTTAGACCAGGAGGTAAAGAGACTCTTAAGCCATAAGGGAGCCTTGTGGTGTCTAATTTTTTTTTTTTTTCCCCTTTCTGAGCAGCTGCTCTGGGATGAGCAGTTGTGTGCGGGGCAGAGTTTGGAAGCTTCCCACAGTCAAGTCAGTCTACTGAGTGCCCACCAGCTGCCCCTTGCTCGCTGCCTTGGACACTCGCAACAGTTCGAAGCAGTCTGCTGAAACTTTGTCAGTGAGAATCTGTCTCCTGGGCCCAAATTCAGGTTGTCCAGCACTTTTGGAAGTATAAAGCAGTGCTGCATCTTAATGGAATTTGGCTTCTGGAATTCACCCATCCACAGTCTGTGCCATGCTGTGCCCAGCTCTGCCATTTCACTGCATGGCCCATGTAGACCTGGGTGATGTCTCTCTTTAAGGGAGGTCCACTCAACTGCAGGCTGATTCTTCCGCTTCCCTCCACAGGCTAGCTCCCTAGACCGTGCTATTTCCTAGAGCTCAAAGCAATCTAAGTGCAGTGCAGATGTGAGCCTTTCTCCATCCTCCATCCCTGAATCTGGAGAAATCAGTGCTTGAGAATGTCAACCAACTGGCATAAACCAACCCTGCAAATTCCCCTGGGAGCACACACCCAGCCACAGCTTCTCTATTCACCTCACCCTCACTGATTCAATTCTAGGGTGATTTTGATTCAAATGGACCCAAGGGAAAGCCAGTTGTAAGGATTGTGAAGGTTGGTCATATACTCCAGAGCACAGAAAATGGAGCACATCTATATTGACTCTTCAGAGAAAAGTGAATATGGTGAATTTGTTGAAAGAAGGTACATTCATATCACAGGGAATAAATAAGTGCATAAACTCTACAGTAAAGTTTTTTTAAATTATCACAAATTTTTAAAAAGATTTCATTTATTCATTTGAGAGAGAGAGCATGAGTGGAGAGCAGGGAGGGAGAGGGAGAAAGAGACTCCCCACTGAGCAGGAAACCCAATGCGGGGCTAAAATATCACAAATTTTGAGAATGACTGGATTTTTAAGGGAATTTTCAGAGAAAGAGTGACTTCACCCCAAATTTGTGATAATACTGCCCCTCTGGATCATTGCTCTCAGGTCAGATGAAACACCATTGTCAAGGCCACACAAGGGCAGGATGACAATGTTCTTTCCAACCAGTGTGCTTCCCTAACCTTCTCATCACCTGTCTCCTCCCCAGTGTCTGGCCCTCAGCTACACTCCCCCTGCCCAGGGCTTCAGCCAGACTGGCCTTCCCTCTGTCCCATTACTGCCTTCTGCTGAGTTAACTTCAGAGACCTTGAACATTCTCTCTGCTCTGTGAGCAGAAGAAGCTCTTCAGTAACTTGGGGGCTTCAGATGTCTTCCCAGCAGGTGAAATTCACCTCAGTCTTGTACCACAGCTCCTCATGTGAACTGCATCTCGTCTCCCTGGGTACCCACATTCTCCAGAAGACTTTTCCAAGCTGGTGCTTCTTATTCACGTGCTGTCTCCCAGTATGACCTGTCTTGTCTCTGCTATGCTTTTTGACACAATCTTTTGCTTCCACCCTGGTATCGAAGAGAGGCTGAAGACTCTTAACAGGGTAGTGTCTCTTGCTCTGTTGTGCACCCCCCAGCTGGTTCCAGTGTAACACAGCTGGTGCCTGAGCTGTACCCGGCATCTGTGCAACAGGCAGGCCAGGGGCCTCAGACGGGACTGTCCTGCCTCAGCCCATACATCAGTGCTGATGTGAGGTGAGTCTCCCTGCCTCGGGATGTCTGGTTGACAGTACTTGAGGCGCTTTTTTAACTTGTGATTGAAGAATTAACAAAATGAGTGAGATGAAAAGGAAGAAGCTGAAGGACCTATGCATGGGCTGTTGAACAACCTCTTGTCCTAGATAAGGTCTTTATGTACATGTAATGAATTACAGAAAATTCCATTTATGGTCCTCTTGTCAGAAAGACGATGTGGGTACTTGAGAGAAGTATTTTATTTGCTCCTTTGAGTTGGGAGTCAGACCCGTAAGGAGCCTTCTCTAGAGGCAATAGATAATGCCTAAACTGTCCTCCAAAGAGGGCCACCGCTTTGTAGACTGAACAGGCATACAAGATGGGGACTGAACTGAGCTGTCTGATGGAAAAGGTGGAGGAGATGGAGAAGGAGGAAGGAATTTGAGCAAACAAACTTGTCATGACCATATTTGCAGTTGTTTGCTATGTAGTGTGCAATAGATATTACTTTTTCTGATTCTCTCTGAAATCTTCCATATACTTTTTTTAAAAATAACAAAACATGAATATGATTAGATTTTTAGTGTAGAAATGGTAAAGGCACCAGGTCTGTCTACCAAGGCTACAGTGCCAAGCCCAGGTAAATGAGGGCAACCCCACATGCCCCAAGCATGGGCCACAAAGGGGATCCAGTTTATCTGCTTCTTGCTTTTTACGCTAATCTTCCTGATGACTACAACAGGGCTTTTGGGGTCTCTGTGTTTTTTTATTTCTAGTGATTATAATGCAAGAACTTTCTCGTTTTGCCAGCAAATTTTCTCTGCTATTGCTGTTGCTGCTGCAGCTGGCAGCTTCTTAGAGTCAGCACATTTGTGTGTCCTACAGAATCCCAGAGTTGGCTCAGTTTTGAGGTGCCTACTCTGGCCTGTTGGGTCCAGTTTTGACCATTTGCCCTTGCAGAGGGCTGTCAGATTTCCTGGTTCTCCAAGTAACCTCCCACCCTCAGACACGGTCACAGGTCCTGACCTCACAGACCACACCTTGCTGCCCACCTCACTACATGCCATATGCTATCCATTCATTCACTTTAAAAATGTTTATTGAGCACCTTCTTTGTGTCTGGCACTGTTTTAGTCCCTGCTTCTACAGGGCTTACAATCTACTGAAAGAAAAACACCATCAACAAATAAACAGATAGGTAATATGTGTTAGACAGTCTCTCTTTGCCACTTCAGGTCTACACTTTGCGTCTTTTCCACCTTGCGTCAAGAAGCTGACCTCTATCTATTGCATCACATGGGCTGCCTTGACCTCTAGCTTTTGGGTGGGTTTGGCCAATGTGGGGTACCAGCAAGAGATGGGAGGTCAAAACAAGAAGAAAAGGTTTTTATTCTCCTGGCCCTCCCTCTACCGGGTGGTCATTTGTTCCTCTACAGAAGGTCATTTCTTTTTTTAAAGATTTTATTTATTTATTTATTTGACAGAGAGAGACACGGCGAGAGAGGGAACACAAGCAGGGGGAGTGGGAGAGGGAGAAACAGGCCTCCTGCAGAGCAGGGAGCCTGATGCGGGGCTTGATCCCAGGACCCTGGGATCATGACCTGAGCCGAAGGCAGACACTCAACAACTGAGCCACCCAGGCGCCCCTAAGACAGCCTTTTAGACCATGGTAAAGACTTCAGAATTTATTCTGAAAGAAATGGGACACCATCAGAAAGTTCGAGCAGAAAAATAACATGATCTGACCTTAGTTTTAAAAGGATCACTCTAATTGCTATGTGGAGAATACACTACAGAGGGGTAAAAATGAAAGCGGGGAAAATTATTAATGGGCAATTCTAATTGTCTAGGCAAGAAATGATAGCAGCTTTGACTACAATACAAAGGCAGTGAGATGTCAGAAGTTTGGTTTTGGAAATGTTGATTTGAGATGCTTATTCTATATCCAAGTGTAGATGACAAGTAGACAATGAATTTTCAGCTCTGCAGCTAGAAGGAAAGGTCAGGACCGGAGTTATATGTTAAGGAATTATCAGTCTAAATGTGGTATTTAAAGTCATGAACCTGGGTGACATCATCTCATGAGGGAGTGTTGGTGCAGATGAAGAGGCCCAAGGGCTAAGCACAGGGGCTTACCATCATTTAGAGTTCAGCAGATCCAGCAAAAGCAACTGAATGAAGCACAGGGGCTTACCATCATTTAGAGTTCAGCAGATCCAGCAAAAGCAACTGAATGAAGTAGGAGGGGGTTCAGAGAGTGACCCCAGTGACTAAGTGAAGAAAGTGTTTCAAAAAAAGAGGGAGTAATCAACTGTGTTGACATCAGATAGGGCTGAGCACTGACCATTGGATTTAGCAATATAGTGCTCATTGGTGAACAGGAAGGGAGCTGATTTGGTAGGGCGGTGTAGGTGAAACCTGGTTTAAATGGATCCAAGAGAGGGAATAAGAGGAAAGCAAAAGGAGTCGAGGTGAAATACAATTCTTTTGAATATTTTGCTATAATGAGAAGCAGAAAATTGAGGAGGGGACACAGGGTCAAGGAAGGCATTGTTTTATTTTGATTTGTAAGCTCATGGGAATGATCCAGTAGAGAGGGGAAAAAATAATGTAGGAAAGAGAAAAAGGCCAATTGTGCAGTCGAGAGAGGGTAGCCTTAAATAAGAGCACAGTCAGTTCATTCTGGGTTCAGAGAAGGAAGACAGGGAAGATGGACACAGTAGTTATCTTGGAGGAGGCTAGTGGAAGTTCTCTTCTGAATGCTTCTATTTTCTCAGTAAGAAATAAGAAGCAAAGTCATCATGTGGGAGTAAGGAAGGGGGAGGAGGTATTGATGGTTTAGGAGAGAGAAGGTGTAAAATAGACATCTAAGAGAACAAAGAGTGTGCTAATCAGAAATGGATCACTTGGGAGCACTAAGTGTCCCCTTGAGGTTTGTGGTCACACTGACCAGTGAACTTTGACTGACCATACACCCTTCTGGTCTAAACAATCCTCATATAAGGCTCTCTGTCCTGTCTTCAGTATGCCCTGACCCTTGGGAAGCACCCATTCATCTGTTTTCATCACATGGCATATTGAGAGGCCATTTTCCCAACACCATGGCTTTGGAAAGGATGCCTTTCAGGCAAGGTACCACTGGGAAGACTGTTCCCCCTGAAAAGAACTGTTGTTTAGAGTCTTCTCTATTCTTCCTTTTTCTCTCATTCAAATGGTCTTGTCTGAAAGACAGGGATTAATGCCCTAACTCTGCTTTTACTCCCCTAGGCACTGTGCTTGGTGCTTCCAGGAATACAAAGACTCATAGGGATCCTGCCTGCACTCAATGAATGTATAATCTGGTTGGGGAGCACAGATCTGTACACCAGCACCTATGTACAATAGCTAAACCCAACTGACGGTGAGCACTTCCACAGCTAGAGCTGCAGATAACTAGATAGGGGTACATAATTCAGATCAGATACTAGAGGGGATCAGAAATTTGAGCAATCAGGAAGGGCCGGACATCAGGGGAAGCATCTACTGAGGCAATGGAACTTAAGCACAGTCATTAGGCATGCAAATCATTTTGCGAGCTTTCTGGTGTGTGCAGTGGAATACGTTAATGAGCTCAATTTCCCCCAGGACTGAAGCTCTGCTCTAAGCCTTTGAACTGACACAGCCTGTCAAAATATGTGGAAATTGGGTACCCTAGGTCCAGACCTCCCATGGAGAATCTGAAGGGAAGAAAGAGAGAAGTACTTACAAGTTGGTTGCTAGCACCTCACTCCCTCCCAGGCAGCTGGGTATAGGAGCCTTTGCCCGTAAGTCTCAGCTCATTTCCTTTTCAAGATGTTTTTACCCTCCATGTTTTTCTTAACCAGAACTTACTCATATTTGGGGATGCAGAGACATCAATGAAGAGATACAGTCCCACCCTCCCAGGATGGCCTTCTTCCAGTTCCTGGGAGTCTGGGATGTGCACACATCTCCATTCTGGATGGCTACATTTGGGGCAGGAATTGGCTTATTTTGCCTATTTAAATTAATAAGTTGGAAGAGTGATGGTTTTCTCATAGCCATCGTGTGGTTGGGTGACAGATCTATGCCTTTGCCTACTGCAAAGTCTCCATGGGAAACACCATGTATTCTTGCTGAACTCTGAGGGAAAGACAAGTCCCACAAACCATTTAAATTTTAGATTGTACCTGTCACTCACTCTACCTTTCCATTGCTTCAAAGTGATAGGAAATTCACCTAACATCTGTCATTTCAAAGATCCTAAACAAGGTTAGTTCATTTTGTGACCTTAAAGAGGTGGCAGAAACTGCATTATAGTAAGCAATAAAAATATTGGTACAGAGTGCCCTGGGGTGAGCATTGGAGATTAGTGAGAATAACTTTAGGAATATCATAGGGAATAAAATTACTAAGAAAAGTGCTTAACTTTGATGTAGTTTGAGTTTAAAGGGCCAACTATAGGAATATTTGAAATTGGCAATCTCAAAGAGAAAAAGCAATAGAAAAGACAAAAATAAGTTTAAACAAATTTAGACTAGAGAGGGACTTATTTCCTGACTAATGTCAAAAGTTGACTGTCCTCTGACACAAGTAGACAAAAAACACCCCCTTTTCCCAGCACCACCCTTTTGAATTGGTGTTCCCAGGCTGACATCTATTAATGTCTAGAGCCGGTTACAAGTTTTTAGTAAAGAACAAGCAAGAATTTTGCTTTGGCAACCCAGGGAGAGACTTTCTCTCCAGACAAGGCTATGTCAGAGTGGGAGAAAGAGGGTGGTTTCTTAGAGAACGAGAAACCTGTGCTGGTTGAGAGAAGGGGGACACCACCAGCCTTGAGGTTCAGGGCTTGGCCAAGAGTGCTGCCCGCTCAGGCAAGCTAGGAGGCAGAACTGGAACAGAAGGGCTCTTTGGATGAGCTGGGAGTTCAGCTGGTGGGGGCTCTGCAGGAGGCTCTGCCTGGCCTGGGAGTAGATCAGGGACAGGACAGGATGGAGAAAATCATTTCTGAGCTTAGACGGCTCCAGAGTGTTTGTCATCCATACATTCACTTGGCAACTCAACTTTGTGGTGTTATTTCACATCATTTATAGCCAATGTCTCCCCCACTAGATGGTCATATTCTTTTTTTTTTTTTAAAGATTTTATTTATTTATTTGAGAGAGAGAATGAGATAGAGAGAGCATGAGAGAGGGGAGGGTCAGCATCCAGGATGCTGAGCAGGGAGCCGGAAGCGGGACTCGATCCCGGGACTCCAGGATCATGACCTGAGCCGAAGGCAGTCGCTTAACCAACTGAGCCACCCAGGCGCCCTAGATGGTCATATTCTTGAGGGCAAGTTTTTTATGTTAGTTTCAATCTCTATGGCAACCTATGAGATAAGTACTATTACTGGCTTTCTTTTGCATAGGAGGAAAGTGAGGCAGAGATGGGCTGGGTAAGCAGCTAATCCAGGATGACACCGTTAGGGAGTGGATCCTGACATTTTTATTGAAGGAAAGAGTAAATCAATGAGGAGCAATGTATACATTTTCAAAATATCCTTTCAACTTTCTTTCTCAAGCAAATTGAAAATGTCATTTGGAATTCACAATTAAAGTATTGGAAACAAACTATTTGAAGGAAGCAACTCAAAGTGAGTGCACTGAGATAGCAAAATAGTCAAAGGGGAATCTTTAATTAGCTTATTTGACTGTAAAATGCAAAATGGGGAAGACTGTTATCTAAAGCAGGAGATAAAAGACAATACAGAGTCAAAGATAACAATTTCAGCAGTTCTTTCTCTCCCTGGAAATCACCAAGTAAAACTTGGTTGGCAGATTTATTGATTTATTGAGAGCCCATAAGGTCCTGGCAGGGCATCCAAGAGCCTGCAGAAGACATGGGCTATCTCTTTCAGGCCCTTATATTTGAAAAAGGATTAACCATGAGAATTCAAGGGAAACCTGACCTGGTGAGTGTGACAGGGCAAGCTTTAGCGCATGCTTTCATATACCCTAACACTTTCACTAGGGAGCACAGCCCCTGGTCACTCTGTACAACAAGGAGGAAACAGGGACACCAAAAAGTCTATATGCTCTGAAAGGCTACTATTGCTTTTAATATTTATAATTAGGGTACAATGGTCATTCACTCAATAAGCACATGGGAGAATCTACTATGCACTGGGCTCAATGCTAGTTAGAGGTTTGTCAGTGTAGAGAGCTGGCCCTAGAGTCCATGCAACTCAAGAGACCTCTTTCCTCTTCACAAACCAACAAGCTCAAGTTGCATGTTGACTCAAGTAAGCATCAGGTAGAGGGCCAGCAGGGCTAACAAGTCATCCGACCAGCTCTTATCCAATCAGCAAGTTGTCTCCTTGCTTGCCTTCCAACACCAAGGCAACACAAGTAGGCCTGGAACTGGCTGCCAAAGCCCTTCCCACCCCCCACCCCCCACCAGGCCCCCAGCCCTCTGGCATTTGGGTGACATATCCCTCATCTCACCCCTTGACTGCCTTCCTTCCCCCACAATCTACACACAGCTGTCCATGGTGTTGATGCTCACACGGATCAAGGCTGCCTTTGAAGTTTCATTTTTAGTAGGTTTCTTATGTCTGCTGCGTCACTGGGGAGTGGGTGCAGACATCTTACCCTCAGAATGAAGCCTTGCAAAAAGTGGCTACGAAGTGGGCTAGCTGAGGTGAAAGGAAAAATGGGGTTAGTATTTACCGAAACTGGTCAGGCTGAAGTGGAAATCCCCAAAGAGAAAGATGCAAAACACTCTACTGTTTCTAGTAGGGATAGAGAAATTTGTGGAACCAAAGTGGGAGTGGGGGCGGGAAAATGGCACAAAGTCAATTAATTATAGGGCAAGAGAAGATGAGCTGGGGGCTACTTCTTTATAGATAAAAGATGAAAGTCTTCAACATGGTAGAGAAATAATCTAATAGTGCCCAGATTAAACAAATGTTAACACTATACTATGCCTTTTTGCTTCAACTCCTTTGTTTTAAGAAATAAAATGTTACAGATCTAATTAAAGCCTCCTTTGTAATCTTTCTGATCTTATTTTCCCTCCCTCCCCAAAATGCAGATAATTTTCAAAAAAGAATAGAGCCACTGAGTTATCATATTGGGATCGTTTTTGTAGCCTTTCATTGATTTTTGCTTCATGTTAAATATAATAAAGTTTTGCTAAACAACTACCAGGCTGTTAAAAACGTGTGTAAAATAAAGCAAATTCTATTTCTTATATACTCCACTGTGCTCAAATAAATCAGACCTGAATTCACATGACATTTCTTAAAGAAAGTTACTCATTTTATAGTCTGAAAGAAATGGAGACTTAGCATATCTTCTCCTAAATATCCCGTTAGGCCCTGGAAAAGAATCTGTCCCTCTGGGCCCCAATTCTGAAATTCACCTCCTTCCACATACATTTTTCACATGTGGCCTATATCATTTCTGTAGCTAGATAGCACATCCTCCTAAAAACACGTCTCCATGTGTATAATATAAACCAACAGGGACTGGCTGAGCACTTTACGTATATTAAGTCACTTAATCTTTGCAACAACCCAATGAGTCAGATACAGACATTATCCCCATTTATCCCCATTATCCCCATTTTACAGATTAAAATGTATTGGTCTTTGTGTACTTCTGTGAAGGAATAATGTGGCTGTCATGAACTCTTTTTTTTTTTTTAAAGAATTTATTTATTTATTTGACAGAGGGAGACACAGCCTGAGAGGGAACACAAGCAGGGGGAGTGGGAGAGGGAGAAGCAGGCTTCCCGCTGAGCAGGGAGCCCGACGCGGGGCTCGATCCCAGGACCCTGAGATCGTGACCTGAGCCGAAGGCAGACGTCCAACGACTGAGCCACCCAGGCGCCCCCCGCTTTTTTTTAAAGATTTTATTTATTTATTTGACGAGAGAGAGAGGGACAGCGAGAGAGGGAACACAAGCAGGGGGAGTGGTAGAGGGAGAAGCAGACTTTCCCGCTGAGCAGGGAGCCCGATGTGGGACTCGATCCCAGGACCCTGGGATCATGACCTGAGCCGAAGGCAGACGCTTAACGACTGAGCCACCCAGGCGCCCTTGTCATGAACTCTTGAGTGCAGAGTAAACTGTAGCCCTTGTCCAATTTCACATTATTGCACTATGTAATTACTGGGTCTTTCATAACCTAAGGCTTCAATCCATCCAGTCATTGTGCCAATGCCCACCCATTGTAGCAACTCCCTTGATTTGTTTCAAATACATAATTTTCATTTCTTCATAGAGAACTCACTAGAAGATGAACGTCTTATTGGACCCAAGTCACCCATTTTGCACATGGGACTATGTTAGCCACCCAGCTTCTTGAGTCTAAGGAAGGTCTGGGACTCCTAAGAGGGTAAATCAGAGGTTCTCAGCAATAGCAGGACACACACCACAAAGAGATGCAGTGGGAGTGGGAAAGATGGTGCCCCTTCAGCCACAGTGTCTTTCTACCCTCTTCCTTTCATTCTACTTCTGACATCCTTCCTTTTCCTACTGCCTGGCCAAACCATTCTTCAAGGCCCAGAGTAATCCTACATCTCCAGTGAAGCCATCCTGGACAACTGCAAGCCACGCTGGTTCCCCATCAGGTTGCCCTTAATTTTGTGTAATTGGTCCCCCCGCCCCCACCTCTGACTGACCAATGAACTTCCAAAGGGCAGAAATAATATTTTTATACTTATGTATACCTAACAGCAACCACTACAAAACTCATTGGGGTGCTGATGATTTCCTGTTTTAAGGACATGGAGGAGAGAGTGTAGAGAAGACTGGATAGAGACAGGGAGTTTATTATCTTGGTGATTCTACCCAATCCACCCTTAAGAGGCAAATGGTGTTGCTTGGGCATTGTACAAGTACAGAGAAATCTTCCTGCCATAGAAGGGACAACATTCCCTCCTTCTACTCCAAACAAAAACTAATAACACATCTAAGGGATCTTCAAATGCCTTCTTACCCTGGTTTATAGGAGGCTCAACAGGATCTGTTATTAGATTGTTTCTTATAAGAAGAATTAAACACAAGATAAAGGTAGCAGAGTGAGGGGTTTAAGAACATGAACTCTAGAACCATATTGCCTGGGATCAAATCCTAGCTCTACTATTTACAACCCTGAGTGAGCTACTTAACCTCTCTATGCCCCTGTTTCTTAATCTGGAAAACCAGGGTGATAATAATAGCACCTATTTTGAGGCTTTATGAGTTTTAAATGTACTGATAGTCATAAAGCACTTAGAACAGTGACTTGTACAAAACAGTATTGTGTGTACTTGTTGCCATTTTTCATGTCCCTACTCTCTTCTAACAGTTTCTTTTCTACTAAAATAAGGCTTCCGTTCAGACTGCTTATCTTACAGCTTTGCATACCATGGTTTGGGCCCAACAGGCCTCTTCACTGTATATAATATTTTTTTGCTAAAGCAATCAACAGAAATGCCTTTCAGCCTGGCATAATGGAAGGAGTGTGACAGACCCGAGTTCAAGTGCCAGTGCTACTCCCCAGCATTTCTAAATCTCAGTTTCTTTATTCGTACAATGGGGTTAATAATACTTTCTTCATATCATTATAAAAATTAGACAGGATGCTGGATATAATAATCAACTGGCAAACAGAAGGCACTCAATTAATGATAGCAACTTTCATTATCATTGTCATTACCATGAATTGGGTTTCTCTCGTGTTCCATAGAATAACTTAACATACTGTTAAAACTTGTTTTTAAAAGATAGTTATTAATTATATTCTTGAGGTTTTAAAGATTTTCTACAAGAGTTTGCAGCTTCTATTATGAAAGCTAACACGGGCTTTATAAACATGTTATCATGTAATTCTAATACTTGCTACCAGTTAACAGAAAGGTACTAGAAAAACCTAAAAATAATTTTTAAACCACTTCATTGAGGTATGAGTGACATATAAAAAGCTATATATATTTAATATGTACAACTTGATGAGGTGAGGGATAAGTATACACCTATGAAACCATCATCACAATCTATGCCATAAACATATCCACTACCTCCCAATGTCTCCTCCTGTCCCCTCTAAAAATAATTTTTGCAAACTGTTTATATTTTAAATAAATCCCTAGGTTTCATTATATTATATGCATCGAAACATGTATTTAAAACTATTTTCAAGGGCGCCTGGGTGGCTCAGTTGGTTAAGCGACTGCCTTCGGCTCAGGTCATGATCCTGGAGTCCCGGGATCGAGTCCCACATCGGGCTCCCTGCTCAGCAGGGAGTCTGCTTTGCCCTCTGACCCTCCTCCCTCTCATGCTCTCTGTCTCTCATTCTCTCTCTCGCAAATAAATAAATAAAATCTTTAAAACTATTTTCAAAAAAGAAAGGCTTCGCTTCAGTAGTATCCTAAAAATGGATATCATATTATAGGCAGTGGCAGCCATCACTATTTTAAAAGAGAAACCAAGTACCAAAGGAACATAGTAAAAGCTTGCTCAAGATGTAAGTTGCCTACAGAAAACACTGCAGTGTTTTCACTGTGGTAAAAAAGTATTACTCAAAATCCTTTTGAAATTACAAGGGATTGGTTCCTTTGAAATCATTTTCAGAGTTTAAGAAGAACATTTTAGAAAAAAAGTCATGACTAGCCTTACCCTCATTCAGAAGACTCAGTAGAACCATGGCACGTTAGACCTATGGGAAACTATCCTAAAGGTAATTTTAGGACATTTGCTCCCCTTTACAGATTAGGAACTCAGGCCCAGAAAGGTGACAAAAGTAGCTCAGGATCAGTCATTCATCACCTCTCCCATGACTGGTCTACCTCTCTAGGTCGGAGTTTTTACATTTGCACCAACCTCACAAACTACTGCATTTCTTCTTTGACTGTAAACTTAGGTAAATGTGAGAACTGGTATATATGCACCTGAAGGGAGAGAATTTACAACTCTGTGTATGTGAGATTAGTAAAAAAAATAAAAGGGAAGCGTGATTGAGAAATATTCTTTTAACGTATTTTTGTTTTATCAATGACTTTGACGATTTCATCCATTTAAAAAATCATTATCTAAGAATGATCTAGTCAAAACCATATTGTTTGGTGAGGCCTAAAAGGCTTTGACCACTCTCACCAGAAGGCACACACTGTCTCAGCATCAGGTCAGGCGGGTTACAAGAAGAACACCCAGAGCAGACTCGTTTAGTCAACCTAGTCTACGTGGTTACAATGTATGTTTACGGAAAGCCCCATTATTCACAGCAACTCAAATAGAGCAAAATCTTCACAGATGCTGGGGCACGAATTCTGTTCTCAAGCAAACCTACACCATCCGTCTTGATGCTATTGGGCGCTCTGCCTCCCAGAGGAAACTAACCAGTACCCTGTGTGGGCAGCTCAAAAAATGGCTTTGAACAAGTGCTTCCACAGTTGCTTTTCAATTCCATCTTCTTGGACTTTGTAAAGGGCTATCAGATACCAGAATTAGAGACACAACACAAATACAAAACCAGATTTTTTTCCTCCATTGTCCTGAGGTGACTTCCTTCACTGGATATTCCATCCTATTCAGGGAAGCCACCCTCCTCCTTGGATTATTTGGGGAGGGGATTTGTTGAGGTTAAAATTCTTTCATAGGATGGAGAAAGTGACTTGCTAAAATTCTTGTGATGTTCTGTTCACAAAGCATCCTAAGTCTTCTGGGACTAGGCAGGGGAAATGGAGATCATCTCTCCAAGGCACCCCAGCTTCCTCCTGTATTTTCCTCATGATTATTTTCTAAATATGTAAGTGTGAGTTATTTTGAAATCTTAATTTCCTACTTTTTTTCCTCCTATTAATTAACTTTATTGTTATTTTGGTGCTCATTAGCACCTCTACTACAAAACAGGAAAGGAAATGAAACTCACCTATAATTAGACAATACTGAAAAAACATTTAATTCAGTCAGAACTGGAGGAAAAAGAACCATAGAACAAAGTAATTTTAGAGATCATCACTTTGTAGTGATTAAGATGCTTCTAGATGTGATGTGGGCTGTAAGGAAGAAAAAAAAAACTGACTTTGTTTAAGAGCTAAACTTGATTTTGTCTAAGACCTAAAGACATATGATTATATAATAAGAAGTCCATGGATAAACAGTTCAAAGGTTGATGCAATGGCTCAACAGTGTGGCCAGGGGCTTAGCCTCTTTTTGTCTCTCGGCCCCACGACCCTTGGACCATTGGCTTTTTTTTTTTTTAAAGATTTTATTTATTTATTTGACAGAGAGAGACACAGCGAGAGAGGGAACACAAGCAGGGGGAGTGGGAGAAGGAGAAGCAGGCTCCCCGCAGAGCAGGGAGCCCAATGCGGGACTCGATCCCAGGACCCTGGGATCATGACCTGAGCTGAAGGCAGTCGCTTAACCAACTGAGCCACCCAGGCGCCCAACCCTCGGACCATTGGCTTTTCATCTTCACGCTTGTTTACACATGGAAGAAAGATGGTTGTCACAATTCTAGGCATCTCTTACCCCCCACAACTGCTTTTAAGGCAGGAAGCAGAAGGCAAAGAATGGGTGTTCTTCCCATGTCTCTGGCACTTTATCTAGGAAAATAACACTTCTTGGAAACCCTCCAGCAGACTGCCCCTTGGGTAACATGAGCCAGGCCTAGCTGCAAGGGAGGCTGAGCAAAGTCCTATTTCATTTTTCAGGCTCTATTCTATCCTGAGAAGTAGGCAGAAAAGGAGTGTTGAAATGACTGCAGGGTTAGCCAACCAATAGTAACTGCCACAAGCAAAAACTGTCTTAATTGTCAGATAAGAAAACTGAGGCCAGAGAATATAAGAAACTTACATTTAACGTTTGTTGGGCACCTAGTATATACTGGACCCACACATTAGCTGGTGACAAAGCCAAAGCTAAAAGCTGGGTCAGCCTGACCTGCATGCATGTATATTAGATCACCCTGTAGTCTGCTCAGTAGCAGAAGAGAGCATGGTGCACACTGGCGAGAGATGCAAACAAGTTTTCTGTTAGAAATTACTAAAAAATACTCTATTATTTGATTCTTCTTAAATAATACAGACATAAACACCTTTCTACTAGATACTAGCATTGGTAAAAAGATGAATCAGGAAAGAAATTTTGAAACTGGCTATTAGTAACATGTTGGGATCTATGATCCCTAAATATTAATCACCACTGTCAACACTGATGCATCCTTAAGATTTGGGGGGAATTGGATATAAATTTCTTCTATATCAGGTATCCACAAGGAATTGAGACTCTACCATCCAAAAGACTAAAAAATAAAAATATAAAAACACTCAACTATTTTAGAACCTTTTTATAATCCTTGATTTCAGGAATGAATAAACTGAAGCTAAACAAGTTTCAGTGACTTGTGTTAAGTCTCAAGGAGACTCAATGACACAGTGCAGATCAGTGATCAATGAAATTTTTGTATGACATTAGGCAGTAGAGCTTAAGGCATACATTTAAGTAGAGTATATAATTTATTTTTCTGAAGCATGTCAGCTCTGTCTAATTTCCCAGAAAAGTCAGGCAAAGGCAGGGACATTAACCTGAATCACCTTTGAAATTCATCCCAAAGTTGAGACTATTTCCTGAATGACCTAGATAACTGTAGCTATGGTCCTATCCACTATGATCTTACACATAACTTTACATGGAGACTTCTAATGACAACTGTAAATGGCTTAACTGGTAGCTTACACATAGAAATGAGAGTTTCAAAATTATACTCTGCTCTGAATATAAATAACTCCAAATTCCCAATACAACTTTCTCCAAAATAACTGGTCACAATAAGCCTATCCATCAAGGACATTGACACAGTTCCCATGGACTATGAGTGTCCTTAGATACTCCAAGGGAGGGGTGGGGATGGTGTCACCAGGCTATGGGCCTGGGAACTAAAGAGGACCAAGTCCAGGCCAGACCAGACTGGGAACAGGTGCATATGGGTGGGTCTTTACCTCTGCTCAGACCTCAGGCAATTCCCAAGATATCTTGTGTGACTACAAGCAACTATAGTAGCAAAGCCATTGAAGAATAGCCTTCTACTCTATGAAAAGTTTGCTCCTACCTTCAGCAGGGCTTGGAGGGAAGGGGGATTTCACCCTCTTCATCCTGTTCCCTGACTACAACATTGTTCTGGTTTAACCAAGCTCATTCCTTTGGAGAAAGACAGAGGCCTCTTTGTTATCTGCAGGGGAAATCCACGTTAGATTTAGCATGGAGGCCCATTTTTACTAATTATGTCACCATGTAATTCTGTGCATATGAATAAACCTCAGAAAAATATGAATTTGTAACTGTGTTTTTGCCCTATGGTATACAAATTTTTTGTTCCCTAATTCATATTATTTGCTCTAAAGAGATACCGAATGCTAGAGACACAGGAGCTCTAGAGATTATCTATTTAGACCCTTTAGTTCCTTGAGACCCTTTAGACCCTTAGTTCCTTTGACAGAACAGAAAAAGACACCCTGACAGTTCTAAGAAAGCAGCCAAGGCAGAAATGCAATCCAGAGCTCCTAACTCCCAGTCCAACCTTCTTTGATTCTTGTATGGAAGAAATAAAGTGCTGCCTTCTCTCCTGTGGCTCAATTTCCAATCCCCTATCACAGGAGACATGCCCCTTCCTGGAATCCACTATGTATCTTACTGTGAAGAAACAGTTTTATAAATAGCAATTGGTAAAGGTAAAATCATACTTCAGGTATGTTATGGTATCTTGTGGGTTTACTAGGAAACCTTATTACTACTGCTATGGAAAAAAATCATTTAGGGTTCTAAATAATCAACTTGCACATGCAATTTCAGAATAAAGATAGTTCATAAATAGCCTAAGACTATCAGCCCTATAGTATAGTTCTTGGAAAGTCTTGCATCATCTCCATGGATTTATGGGTAGATTTTCCTCCCAGATAAAAAAAAATTATCATAAAGGTGAAAAGACTTTTCTACCCACTTCTCTTCCTGTCTACTGAAGGGGCACTGTCCTGTAATGCCTGGAATTGCAGCAACCTCAGGCACAAGGCAATACAGAGGGGCAAATGTTCCTGGATCTTTCATGACATCATCAAGCTGCAACTAGAATTTTTGTCACATAAATAATAAATGTCCTTATGGTTAAGATGCTGCTGGTTGGGTTTTCTGTTCCTTGCAGCTGAAAGCATTTCTTACATGCACTCACTCAGCTGGCACAAGAAAGGGGCTTATTATAGGGATTCACATGGCTAACAGGGAAACAGAATCTCATAATGCTCTAAGAATAGGGCCAGGCCTCACAGAGCCTGAATTGAACAGTAGTTCTAAATCCAAGGCAGGAATCCTCACTTGAAATTTTAGAGATCTTCACTCAGGTGCTTGACTGTATGGATCTTTTCTCTGCCTGATATCTTTTGCTTGCTCACAAATACAGTTTGCTTAGGGCATTTCAAGTCTCTCTTAATTTAATGGCCTTTTAGCTACAGCTCCCACTAGAAATCATATATATATATCTGCTGAAATCCTTCAGGAAGAAAATACAATTGACCAAACACATCTTTTCTGCCAGGCCATACCACAAGCTACTGGCCAGTTTACAGATTACCTTTGGCACAAGTATTCTGTCGTGGTCCAATCAACCATGCTTGGAGCAACAAGGTCACGTGGTATAAAACTGAGCCACAGAGAGCTGCCCCTTCAAAAAGACTTCCTGCGACAGTGAGTTGGTCAGTCAGTGAGTGATACGTAGGGTCTAGTACAGCAGCACTTGGGAGCAGAAAGGTGGAGATACCAATGCCCTGTGCTGCTATCCCCTTATCTCTGTGCATGTCCCACCAAATTAGTCTGGTTCTAAGACTTTTTGTCTGTTTGTTATTACTGGAAACATTCCTGTCTCACACAAATAAAAGACAAGATGTCCCCAAATAAACTTTGGTGACTGCTACTGGGGAAGAAGAGAAAGAAAGAGAGAGAGACAGAGAGGAAGGAAGGAAGGAAGGAGGGAAGGAAGGATGAGAGGAAGGAAGGAAGGAAGGAAGGAAGGAAGGAAGGAAGGAAGGAAGGAAGGAAGGAAGGAAGGAAGGAAGGAAGGATAGATGGATAGAGGGAGGGAAAGAGAAGAAAGAACAGGGCAAAAGGCTATTGTCTTTGACAGGCACAGGCAGGTGTTGATGAGGCGCAGACATGTGTTGATGACAAAGACTTGGCACATTAGTAAGAGAGGGAGACAGAAAGCAAAGCCATGGAGGAGTGAGGTCCAAGCCAGCTCCCAACTCAGCCCAGAACCAATGGAAAACAGAGGTGGCTTCATGCAAGACAGAGGTTTTAATGGGTGACATAAGCCAGACTAATCCAACAGGCTCCTGTGGTACAATCCTGCCCCAATAGAAAGCATTCCATGGACTCAGCCATACTGTGAGTCCTATCGTTCTTCCCACAGGAGTGTCACCTCCTTTCCCTGATACCAGCATTTAGAATACATTTTTATAGTACAGCTCATCAAATAGGCCTAAATTAATTCCATTCCCAAAAGGGCAGAAATACCCAACTTACCCCTGGGAATAAGATAAGCAATGAAAAAAAAAAAAAACCCAGCCCAATGTATCTAAAAGCACAGAGTGAAACTATGAAAATGGGATTTTACTCCATGACTACCAGAGGTTTCTTGCAAGCATTTGCTTTGCAAAAAAACCTTGGCTTTCATTCCTCTCTTGATTTTTTTTTAAGCTGGTCTTTGAACACTACTCAGTAGGTAGTTGGCCCTTTTGATGTTTGGCACTGATATAAAAAGGATGAGTTATTTAATTTTCTGCAAAGGCAACCAAGCCTTTTCTGTATGTAAAAAGGCTAGCCATTCAGGCATATGTGACTGTGCAGGAGTGAAAGCTTTTCTTCTTTCAAGGTTCAAAGTTAACATGTCAACTGATTCCAAGGAATTGTGCATCAGACCCTGAAATGTAGAAACTAAGCGAGGCAGCTTGAAGTGCTGGGTTAAAGCAATTATCAGGAAAATTAAGAGGAACTAAAGGACTGACTGCTCATAGTGGAAAAACACTTTTTTTCTTTTTTTTGTCTCCAATTATCTAGGTTGGCTGTCTTCTTACCAAATAGAATGTTGGCAATCCAAAGGAAAATCAAAAAGGAGCTTAAGTTGGCTATGTCCATGAAAACAAGACAAATTGGAAATCTTGGCTTGATTATGCAGACAGGTTAGAATACAGGCTAGTGGGAAAATTTCATTTAGGCTGAATGCTCCAGATTGGTCACTTGTATGGAATTGGGTTGATGTGTTGTGACAGAAGTTTTAATTTGTGTATAAACAAGGCCTGAGGGAAAGTGAACGGCATTCAACAAATTTATCGAATGCCTATATGAGCTAAGCTGTATGCTAAGTGCCAGGAATACAGAAACAACAACAACAACAAAAAAACAAGCATCTAACAAAACTATTTCATGAAATAAATCCAAAAATTATGAACTAGAAATAAATTAAAATAGATGTCCGTAGAGTTTATGGGTTTGGAGGATGATTAAGCACTTTGAGTTTCATGAACTTTGTAAAGCCTCCAGTCTATTTCAATCCAATCTCCTTAGCACAGAACTGGAGATGTTCTAAAATTTGGCCTCAAATATTTTTCTTTTCTTATCCCCTACCAAATCTCTCCAGCCCCGTACCATATAATTTAGGGTCAACTCAACAGTTTTCAAACATACTGGAACTCTATGGTTCCAGTCAAGCTATTCCTTCAGCCTAGAATATCCTTCCCTCCTGCGTTCCTCATATTCCCCATTCCCCCTGCTACCATTCGTTCTGCTGTGCCACATATGACTGTTGAAGCCCACTTTTTTAAGCCTAATTAATGCTAAAGCCTCCATGAAGAACAGCATTGATTCCTCTTGGTCACAATTGCCATGCATTCTTCTGGGTTCCTGTTACATTTTGGTTATGCCTCTCGTTTGGTTGACACTATTTATACCTGGCATTATAGTGATAAACATTTCTATAGCCCCTACTAGACTGTTGTGTTTCTGAAGAAAGTTATAATCTTATTCATTTCCATAGTCCTGCTAGATCTATGCAGAGTAGGTATTCAACACATGTTCATTAATGTGTGGAACTGAGTTGAAGGACAAACAAGGTGCATGAATATATTCTCCTTAAATAAGCATAGCCAACAAGTGAAGTCTAGATAATCTATAAAAATTCACTTATGCCTTTTTTAGTATCTTTTGTTGTTTTCTATATCAGCACATTGCTTTTTCCATGGGCTTCCCCTCCAGACTTCTGTAATTCTTGGTATTTCTCATTTTTAAAACTTATTTTTGTTCTGAACTACTCTTCCTTTGTGTCTCTATCTCTACAAGGAAGTCAGGCCACTTCAGGAAAGCATGGACCAGCATACACTGACAGAATTTTCTTATCAGACCATGCCCTTGCCCAGACATGTCAAGGAAGTGTGTATTTTAAAAGAATGTTCATAACACTGTCAGAGGAGGTTTCTTTATTCCAGAGCATGTATGCCAGCTATACAAGGAGAGGCATGTGGACAGACAAACCTCAAATAAGGAGCTTCCCATTTGCAACCAAAACTAATTAGATCCCTGAGCTAATTTTAACTAATTCTCCCAAAGACTAAAAAATGGAAGCAAGGTCTAGGGAGAGGATTGTTTTAGGTCAAAAACTACAAAAATTCAGGATAGAAGAAAGAGCAAGGAAAAAGAGCAGCAGAGAAGGTGTTCCTTACATGAATCATGTTGTTTCTGGCTTCATGGACTTTAGAGGCTTCAAGGAGAAAGGTGGTCAACATTATTAATGACAGCTCAGAGATCAAATCATTCACTTAAGCAATCGTTCAGTAAATACTTGTTGAGCATCTACTATGTGACAGGACTGTTCATAGGACTGAGAAGGGCAGTCATGGTCTCTGCTCTTGAGGAGCTTCCAGTCTAGTGATGGGGCCAGATCTTAAATAAACAATTGTACAATCAATGGTGGGGGGTGTTACTATGGAAAAGTGTGTGGTGCTATAAGAATGTATCGTGGGGGTACATAATCTAGTCCGTGGGGTCAAGGAACACTGCTCTGTGGAAATAATATTTAAGGGCCCAGAAAGACAAGTGGAAGTTTGCCATGTAAAAAAGTAAAGAGAATTCATTTCAGGCAGAGAGATGTGAACATAGACACAATCAGGCCTGGAAGTCAAAATAGGAGGATAGACTTGAGGGACTAGGAAAATGGGGTATGGATTTATATATAGGTGGGGAACCATCACTGACTGCCCTCACTAGCCAGGCTTTTCCATGATGTGTTCTTATAGCACCCTGTCTCTATCCTCCAGAGTTCACAACTCTGTGTATGAACAAGAGAGATTAATATCAATCTCCATTACCAAACTGCAAGATCCACAAGGGTGAAAATGATTTTGTTTTATTCACTACTGTAAGCCCAGTGCCTTCCACACAACTTAAAACATCATATGCATGTAATAAATATTTGTGAAATGAGTGAATGACCAAGTGAATAAATGATTGGTGTAGGAATAAAAACATGCTGGTTCCAGTTTGGGTTCTAGCATTAACTTTCTATTGATCTTGGAAATTTCATTAACCTCTTTGGGATCCACTTTTCTCCATGACCAACATTAAAATCAAAATCTCTAAACTTTTTTCCAATTCAAAATTCAAATGTGTCCTATTCCTACAGGTTTTGGCTTTTGTTCTCTTTCTTATTTTCATATTTTCCACTGAGTAGTATAGTTTTTCCCATTGCTTATTATCTGCCTGCTCACAGACAAAGCCCAGTACTCCAGGTGCTGCTATATAAAGTTAGAATTTGCAAGTTTATCAGATCCTGGTCAATGGAAGCAAATCCCGAAGAGCTGGCCTTTCCTCTCCCCAAAATTATGTGGGTTATCAAAAGACAAACATCAAAGCTGATTACTTTACCAAGAGGTTCCCAGCCAAGCAGCCCTTTGATTTGCTTTTACTATTTACATGCTAAGATAAAGCTAGTTAAAAAACAAAATTCTAAAAGCTCTTTTCATTATGTTTTTGGCTCTTCCAGTAAAACAGATTATCCAAAACTAATTAACCATCAGAGGGGTACAAGTCTACAGCCTGCACCAAAACACATACACAGGATGGATTTCCAGCAAGGTGCATTTTTTTCCTGAAAAATCTTAGAATTAACATAATTCTATTTCAGTAGTTTATTAACATGTGGTCTTTAGAATGCCTATCTTAACAATGAATGTGTATAAGATAGCATATTATTTATTATCTGAAAAATATCCCAAATTAATAACCTAAAATATTCCTAGTAACAAGAGTTAAAATAGGTGATGTTTTCACTCTACTGTTCATGACAAAAGAAGAAAATATGTTAAGTGCCTAGTTTTTGCACTAACCCAGGTCATAATAACATCAAAAACACAGATTTAGGGGTGCCTGGGTGGCTCAGTCATTAAGCATCTGCCTTCGGCTCAGGTCATGATCCCAGGGTCCTGGGATCGAGCCCCGCATCGGGCTCCCTGCTAAGCAGGAAGCCTGCTTCTCCCTCTCCCACTCCCCCTGCTTGTGTTCCCTCTCTTGCTGTGTCTCTCTCTGTCAAATAAATAAATAAAATCTTAAAAAACAACAACAACACAGATTTACACTATTTTAAATGCCTGATCAATTCTACCATTCTTTGGGCATATAAAACTTTTTCAGCAGGTAACAAAATTATTTTGAAAGTTGGTTTGGAGTCCTCTGAAAATTTATTTCTATTTCTCTGAGTGCTTACACCAGTGAAACTCAAGACATGAATCTACAGCAGTTTGCACAAAGGACATCTAACACGTAACTGTGTACCTGAAGGGGTACAAGCATATTCTGGAAAGCCTATCCAGAAAGCAGAAGGGAGTATATCAGATCTGGTCTTCAAACCTGCTTCTTAAATATTCTGCTTCAACCACCAGCTCCTTATGTGAGAGTAAAGCCTGCCTTACTTAACTCAGAATGATGATATTATGAGTATAGAAAGTAATGACTCTTTTTGGTTTTTGCAAAGACCAAAGACAAGGCTTGGATGCACATTCTAGCAATACAATATAAAATACAGGAAAAGAGAGTGCTCAGGTGGGACTTTATCAATTTTGTGAGAAGTGGTGACAAACCAAAGCTTAATAACAATGTGCCAAAAACGATGATGTCTTAGTAAAAAAAAAAAAAAAGTGGCATCCATCCTAGCAGAATTCATCTGTTTAGTCCGCAGGCAGATTTGTGATAGCCTGAGCAATTTTCTTCTTGCCAAGAAAATTGGCTTTGCCATCCAATTGTTTTCTCACAGAAAAGGACTCTTTTTTTATCAAGATAGTTTAAATATATTGATATTTCACATGTTACATATTTCTCTTTTGAATTGTAATTACAGATATATCTTTTAAAAATAGTTTCATTGAGATGTAATTCATACACAATTCACTCATTTAAAGTGTACAATTCAATTGCTTTAGCATATTCAGGATCATGCGCTCACATAAATGGAATCATTTAAAATGTGGTCTTTTGTGACTGGCTTCTTTCATATGTTTTTTGTTTTGGGTTTTTTTTTTAAGATTTTATTTATTTATTTGACAGAGAGAAATAGCAAGAGAGGGAACACAAGCAGAGGGAGTGGGAGAGGGAGAAGCAGGCTTCCCATGGAGCAGGGAGCCCGATGCAGGTCTTGATCCCAGGACCCTGGGATCATGACCTGAGCTGAAGGCAGACGCTTAACGACTGAGCTACCCAGGCGCCCCCTTTCATATGTTTTTAAGGATCATCCACATTGCAGTAGGTGTCAGTACTTTATTTCTTTTAAGTGAAGAATAACATTCCATTGTATGGATATAATACATTTTAATTATCCACTTACCAGTTGATGGCATTTGGGTTATTTTCATTTTGACAATATTATGAGTAATGCTGCTACAAACATCTGAATACAAGTTTTTGTGAGGACATATGTTTCATTTCTCTTGGATCTGTCTATAGCCAGAAATGGAATTACTAGATTATATGGTAACTCTACGTTTAACAACTTGAGAAACTGCCAGATTGTTAACCAAAGCAACTGCACCATTTTACATTCCCACCCGAAGTATATGCAGGTTCCAATTTCTCTATATCCTTGTCAAGATGTGTTTTATCTGTCCTTTTGATTATAGCCATCCTAGTGAGCATGAAGTGGTATCTCGTGGTCATTTTGATTTCCATTTCCCTAATGACTGATTATGCTGAACATTTTTTCAAGTGCTGTATCTGTATCTCTTCTTTCAAGAAATATCTATTTAGATCCTTTGCCCATTTTTATTGCATTATTTGTCTTTTTATTATTGAGTTTTAACAGATACATATATTTTTAAAAGAACCTCAGTATATGAAAACACAAATTAACAATTCAATAAATACATATTGATCACATTTTATGTGCAGTTTAGGGGGTGTGCTAAGTGTGCAGAAAGTAAGGGACAGATGCATCAAGATGCTTACAATTACTAATAGTGGGAGTGAGACAAACCCACTAGTAGAAGAAAATCATATCAGATTAGAAAATCAGAATGCGGGCACCTGAGTGGCTCAATCGGTTAAGTGTCTGCCTTCAGCTTAGGTCATGATCTCAGGGTCCTGGGATTGAGCCCTGCATCAGCTTCCTGCTCAGACTGGAGTCTGCTTCTCCCTCTCCCTCTGCCCCTCCCTGCCACTTATGTTCTCTCTCTATCTCAAATAAATAAATAAAATCTTTAAAAAGAAAAAAAAATCAGAATGGGCTTCATGGAAAAGTTGGTGTTTTTAATAAGTCTTTTAAAGCAGGGAGAGTTTTGGAATACAGAAAGATAGGGGAGGGCATTTCAGGCAAACAGATCAGCATGAAAGAGGGCAGAGGAGCACTGGTTTTTAAGGCATGATAGGGGAACAGTACAGAGTTGTTGAGCTAGAGAGTGGAATGAGTAAAAAACTAATGATGAGGCTTGGAAAGGTTAGATGGGAATATATCTTAGAGGCTTAAATACCAGGTTGAGGGGTCTTTGTTCAAATCCCTAAATCAGTGGTTCTCAACCAGAAGCAATTGGCTCCCAATATAACAAATATTATAACTGTATTCCATATTGCAAAAACTTAAGTAGAGTCATGGAAGATATACATTAAAAAAATAAAACTTCTAGGGATGAAAACTACAACATTTGAAAATGAAAATATACTGGATGGCATTAAGAGCTGAGGAGACACTGCAGAACAAAAGATTAGTCAACTTGAAGACAGCAATAGAAAGTATACAAAATGAAATACATAGAGGAAAAGAATCTTAAAAAAAAAAAAAAAGGATAGAGAACCAGCGAGCTCTGGAACAACTTCAAGGGGCATAATATACAAGTAATTGGAGTCCCTAAAATGGTTTAGAGGGATAGACACAATTATTTGAAGAACTTACAGACAACATTTTTCCAAATTTGATGAAAAACTATAAAACCACAGATCCAAGACTCAGTAAACCTCAAGTACAAGAAACAAAGAGAACTATACCAAGACACATGATAAACAAATTGCTCAAATTCAGTGAGGAAGAGACAAATCCTAAAAAAAAAAAAAGACACATTACAGACAAAGGAACAAAGATAATGATGGCAGCAGATTTTTCATTAAGAAACAATGCAAATGAGAAGACAGGGGAGCAACATCTTTAATGAACTGAAAGAAAAAAATGTCAACCTAGCATTCTATACCCAGAGAAAATATCATTCTAAACAAAGGCAAAATAATTTTTTTTTCAAACATAAAAAAGCTGGAAGAATTCATTACCAATTACCCACTAAGTGGTATAGTTATCTGAAGGTGAACTTAGATTAGTTTTAAATGTATAGTACATGGATCGAAAAGAATATACCATGGGATGGAAAAAGATATACCATGCTAAAAAAAAAGATATACCATTATGGTATATCCAAAAGAGAAACATGGAGTAACTATGTTAATTTCAAACATAGTAGACTTCAGAACAAAGAAAATTTTCAGGAATAAAGAGGAATTTTCAGGAATAACAATAAATGGGTCAATTCTCCAAGAAGCTAAAACAATCCTTAACATGAATACACCTAACAACAGAGCATCGTAATACATGAGGTAAAAACTGATAGAACTGCAAAAAGAAAGACAAATATTATAGCTATAAACTTTCACATCCATCTTTCATTAACTGATAGATCCAAAAGGAAGAAAATCAGTAAGAATATAGTTGGACTAAACAGTACCACCAGTTGACTGAATCTAACATTTACAGATTATTTTAATCCAGTGGTAGCAGAATACACATTCTTCTCAGGTTTACATGGAATATTCACCAAGATAGACTATATTCTGGGCCATAAAACACACCTAAATGAAATTTTTAAATAGAAATCATATAAAGTATGTTCTCAGACCATAATGGAATTAAATAAGAAATCCTAAAATCCTGGAAAATCCTAAATATTTGGAGATTAAACAAGAAATTTATGAAGACTAATCATACTACATGTTTGTGATGTGTAGAACTAAAACTCTCACATACTGCTGATGGGAATGTAAAATAGTATAACCATCTTCAAAAATAGTTTGTTTCTTAAAAAGTTAGAGGGGTGACTGGGTGGCTCAGTTGGTTAAGCTTCCAACTCTTGATTTCAGCTTAGGTCATGATCTCATGGTTGTGAGATCAAGCCCTGATGTGGCTCTGAGCTATGGCATGGAGCCTGCTTAAGATTCTCTCTCTCCCTCTCCCTCTGCCCCTCTCCCTGTCTCTTTCTCAGCCTCTCTAAAAAAAAAAAAAAAAAAAGTTAGACCTAGACCTACCCATGATCCAGCCATTGCACTCCTCCATATTTATCCAAGAGAAATGAAAGAATACATCTATATAAAGACTTTTACATGAATGTTCATAGCAGCTTTATTTGTAATTGCTAAAAACTGGAAATGATCCAAATATCCTTAACAGATGTATGGATCAACAATTGCTGTATATCCATCCAATGGAATACTCCTTAGCAATAAAGAGGAATGAACTATTTCTATTAAGATTTTATTTATTTATTTGAGAGAGCATGAGCATGGAGGAGGAGCAGAGGGAGAGGGAGAAGCAGACATCCTGCTGAGAAGGCGCCCAATGCAGGGCTCGATCCCAGGACCCCCAGGTCACGACCTGAGCCAAAGGCAGATGCTTAACAGACTGAGTCACCCAGACACCCCAAGAGGAATGAACTATTGATGAATGCTACAACCTGGGTGAATCTCAAAATAATCTCTGAGTAAAAAAAGCCCGATAGGGCGCCTGGGTGGCTCAGTTGGTTAAGCGACTGCCTTCGGCTCAGGTCATGATCCTGGAGTCCTGGGATCGAGTCCCACATCAGGCTCCCTGCTCAGCAGGGAGTCTGTTTCTCCCTCTTCCCTCCCCCCCCCATGTGCTCGCTCTCTTTCTCTCTCTCATTCTCTCTCTCCCAAATAAATAAAATCTTAAAAAAAAAAAAAAAAGCCCGATAAGAGTGCATATTGTATGGTTACTTTATATAACATTCTAGAAAATGCAAACTAATCTATAGTGACAGAAAGCAAATGAGTAGTTACCTGGAGGTGTTAGAAGGGATAGGCTGGGGGGAGGAAACTACATGAAATTTTGGGAGTGATGAATACGGAATATGTTCATTATCTTGATTTGTGGCAGTGGTTACATGGGCGTACCCATATGTCGAAATTTATCAAGTTGTATACTTAAATATGTGCAGTTTATTGTATATCAATTACACCTCAAGAAAGCTATTTTTAAAATGTATATAATGCAAAGATTCAGAAAAAAATTAATTTATATAATTTAAATATTTCTTTTGCCCTGAGCCAAACTAAGGCATTTTCCAATCTAAGTGTCTTTTGCGGGTTAGTTCAGTCAGCTATCACAGATCACTGAAATTCTAAAAGCATGAGTGATAAACTAACTTCGTGCAGCCTGCCTCATTTTGTTTTGTTCCATGAATTGTTCTTTCAGTAAATATGTGCTTGGTTGTGAGTGTAGCGGGATAAGAGTATATATAGAGAAAAAAAGCCTCAAAATAAATGACAGTAGCTCAGGAATATTATCTTCTTTTTTTTTTTTAAGATTTTATTTCTTAAGTAATCGCCACAACCAACGTGGGTCTCAAACTCACAACCCCAAGATCAAGAGATCAAGAGCCTACCCCAGGCCAGGCATCCCAGGAACATTATCTTCTTATGCAAAAGACATCACACTCTATTTCTACAAGAAAGTATTTTATATCTACACTTAACTGAGAAGCTCCTTGCAAATATCAGCTCCTAAAGAGAGAAATCACATCAGTTATGAGTGCTTCATAGAGCATCTGGGACCTAAACATACATCTGGGACCTAAACATTTGATGAAAAGAAGGATGTTCAAACCAAGTCTTAATTTTGCTCCAAAAATCTATTTAGTTATTTTGCCATTGCTTAAAACAACCACACCCTTCTAGGGCTTTAAACAAAAAGCAAATGAGCAAATATTACTTATTATCTTAGACACTATCTGAATATCATGAGGTTCACTTTGTGTCACTATGTTTTAGATTCTAGGCATGTGGATCTTTGTTTGTTTTTATGGCAGCCTTAAGTACCTTTGCAGACTTTCCTTGGAGATCTGTTGATGACCTCTTTAGTTATGGGATTCTCAACCAAAGAGCAGTTTACCTAGCACTTAACTTGCTTTAGACTATCACCTCTAGATATCATTAATGTAATCATGCTTTAAGCCTATTCTACTATACTGAGCAGGAAGAGAAGAAGATTAATATATTTTATAAATAGTAAGTTAGGTGAAGATATTAAGTAAAGTAATGTTTCTAAACATTTCTAGTTTTGTAGAGAACACAAATAACTTTTCTCCAGTGAACAGCTTCTTCATTTCTCTCTTCCATGAGTTGGATTTTCTTTCTCGGAACCTAAGTGTCCATTGAGAGGTACAATTAGAGGATTGTAGACTCTGCCGAGGACTTTAAACAATTTTCATCTGAACATGGATTTAATATATTACCAGAACCTCCCATATGGACCTTAGCAGGGTGCACTCAGTATCATCTTTTTTTAATTTCCATGTATAGATTCTCTGAACCCATGTATGAATTCTCTGAAGACAGAGATATATCTGCCTCTTTGAGTCTTGATATTGAACATATCTAACTTTTAATATTGTTATTTTTTAAAAATCTTCTTTGGGGGACACCTGGGTGGCTCAGTCAGTTAAGCGTCAGCCTTAGGCTCAGGTCATGATCTCAAGGTCCTGGGATTGAGTCCCACATCAGGCTCCTTGCTCAGCGGGGAGCCTATTTCTCCCTCTGCCTGCCATTCCCCTGCTTGTACTCTCTCTCTGACAAATAAATAAATAAAATCTTTCAAAAAATAAAATAAAATAAAAATAAAAATAAAAATCTTCTGCGGAAGCTAAATCAAAAAAGGGCAGTAGGACTTTAGTAGATTACATCATCTTCCATCAACATATATGGAATACTACCCTTGATGCCTAATACTGTGCTAGACCTGCAGGAAGTACGAGGATATGTCAAGTCAGCACAGAAGTCAAATGAGATCAGATTGAAGAGGGCTCCCCAGGGAACTATTAAAGGTCTTTAACAGGGGGAGAACACAATGTATATAGGATGGTTACATTCA
Source organism: Mirounga angustirostris (assembly GCF_029215605.1). Classification (NCBI taxonomy): domain Eukaryota; kingdom Metazoa; phylum Chordata; class Mammalia; order Carnivora; family Phocidae; genus Mirounga; species Mirounga angustirostris. The sequence goes on along the minus strand of NW_026991711.1, from coordinate 103,332,050 downwards.
AGGCAAACTAGAGACAAAAAGACTAAGTACAGTAGTTAAGGACTGAAGTTGTGTGGCTATGAATTAAGGCAGAAAGGAGTGGATGTAGCTCAGGGAAAAAGACAAAAATGGGTGGCAGGCTAGACAGTGGAACCACAGCATCAATTAGATGAGTCCTAAACAATTTTCCCTATTATTTTTATTCTTTATTTATATATCTCCCTTCTTCCATAATAAAATTTCAGGGAGTTTACAAAACTTCATACAAGATAACATAGAATTTAAAATAAGTTGGTCACTAAATTGAAACAAAGGAATAATTACGGTTAGAAAATAAGCTAAAACCACAAGTAAGGTTGTTATACAAAATGCATGCTGCAAGAAGTACACAATCTGACACTTGAATCATTGTGTAACTAAGATAAAACACAAACCAATTTCTCAGGATAAGCCCAATAGTTTCTGATACCAAGAACAGACAGAAATTTCTCTCTAAGGGCTGCACACAGAAGGATATTGTGCTCTTTGGTGAACAATAGCTGTCCTCAATAATACTCTTAGAGTAAATACATCCAGTCATGTAGGCAGTTGATATTATAACACTGGGGTGGTGGGGGTTGGGGGGGGAGTCAAAATCAGTGAGAATAATGGAAATGAGAAGTTCCAAAGCAACAGGATCTGTTTTTAGCTGGTCTGGCTTCATTTGGAGATGGATTTTCTTTTAAATCTCTAGACACCATGTTCCTCAAAATGTGATCTATATATCATCAATACAGACTGGGATACTTAATTAAAAAATGTAGATTCCTGGAACTCCCCTAAGATGTAATGAATCAGAATCTTTGAGGTAGGGGCCTCAGAAACTTAGTTTTTTTTTTTTAAGTTTCCCAAGCAATTCTGATGCACACTGATGTTTGAGAAACTTTGACTGACTACAGCCAAGTTTTTTGGTCTATTGGTAGACTCATTATGGGTGTTTAATGAATTCACTGAGCCATCATGAGCATTTATTTTCCTTTTTTTCTTTCTTTTTTTTTTTTTTTTTGAGAGAGACAGTGTGTGAGCAGGGGTTGGGGAAGGGAAGAGGGGGGAGAGAGAGACTATAAAGCAGGCTCTGCACCCAGCACATGAGTCTGACACAGGGCTCAGTCTCACAACCCCAAAATCATGGCCTGAGCTGAAACCAAGAGTCGGAGGCTTAACCAACTGAGCCACCCAGGTGCCCCATGATGAGCATTTTAAGAAATGAAATACAAAACAGAATAGACTAGAATATATCTAGAACAGACTGGAATATATATGTCCCAAATTGCAAGGATATGGAATTAGAGTATTCTTTAATTGTGAATACATACATATTTATTATATGAAATACATATAATTTAACATAATAAATAAAATATGTGTGTGTGCACATATATATAAAGCACAGTAACTATGATATATATATGACATCATGATATATATAAATATATAACTTACAGTCATGATGTATTTTTCCCATGAAAACCACTAACTAGAGGAATTCTTCAGACAACCTTCCTTTTGGATTGTTTTCTCTACTCCGTTCTCCTTAAGCTCTGAGCAGCAAGGAGTCTAAACTCATAGCTGTGAGAAGAACCCTATAGCCAGATAGGTGTCAGGTGCTGGGGCACGAGTGAGTGACATTAGTGAGGAGCTGAGAAGTTAGACAAGAACTGGAAACTAAACGGAAGGCCAGAGATCTCAAAGAACTCCCTGAAAACAGGCCCAAGTCCCCTCAAGACATAATTTGGGGTCCACACTAACACATAGGTGGAGTGAGCAGGCCTGGGTTTATCTCTGTGTCTGAACAGCTCTTCTTCTGCCTGACCACTTTCTCTCTCCCTTCCTAAGTGCAACCTCCCTTCCTACTTAGGAAAGATCCGATCTTTATGAATCCAGGGACTTAAGTTGAGTCATTTGATCCCTGCCTTCTCCACCTAAGAAGTACCCATATTTCAAGGCCAAACTGAAGTTCCATCTTCTTGGTGAAAACTACCCAGACCTTCTCTCGTTCCCTTCTCTGAATCTCTACATTTATTTATTCATGATCACAACTTAACTTTTATGACTTCATGCATTCACTCAAAACTAATATTTATGAAGCACCTATTTTGTGTCACATTCTATGATGGTAGAAAACTTTACAGCTTTGAATTCCCCCAGCACCCAGCCAAATGACTTGCATGTAGTACGTTCTCAAGATACATTGTTGACTAATAGGTTATTGATATGCATTTTTGCTTCCTACTTATTTTTTTTTTCTCTTTCTTTATTTCTTTTTTCAACTGAGGAATAATAGATGCCTAGAAAGAACATAAAAGTTTGGAGCAAATTGAGCAGCAGGTAGCTGTGCTTATTTTCTCATACCTTTACAGTATAAGGTTGCTCTTGTGTAGCTATGGCCTCCTCAAGTTATATTTCACCAAATTAAAAACATTTATCAGGAATGTATCTGAATACATTCCAAGCATCACTTATCCTTAAAGAGCAAGTCAACTGAATGTAATGAACTCTTTCATTTGTTTCAGTTTGATCCACCTAAGATGCCTAAATGAATGCATAATATACTCACATCACCCTAGGAATATCCTAAACCCAAAGCTAAAAATGACTTGCTTCTTTCTTTGTTAAACAAGCTTTAGGAGTAAAAATATTGCCTTTATGCATTTTAAGCAATCAAAATACCATCATAGAATGAAAAAAATTTTTACTGAATTTCTGTGGTTGAATACAGTGCGGGTTTCTGTGGTAAAAGAGCTAGAAAGCTGGATCCATTAACCCTCTTACAGTAAAGCTTTTGAAATACACAATAATACATGTTAATTGCAGAAAAATTTGAAGACACAGATAAGCACAAGTAAAAAATCTTTAACAAATCACCTGTACCCCTACCATCTATGAATAAGCACCTGGAATATATCCTTCTAGCAGCACCTGGCTGGCTCAGTCAATAGAGTATGTGACCCTTGATCTTGGGGTTGCAAGTTTGAATCGCATGCTCGGTGTAGAGACTACTTAAAAATAAAATCTTTAAAAAAAAAAAAGAATATATCCTTCTAGGTCTAACTTACAAAGTCTTTAGTTTATCAGTCATTTATGTGAAATATTTGTATTTACTAGCCCTATGGATAGTCATCTTTGTTATTGATCAGCCTTGGACATAGTGTTAAAATCAGGTAGAAGAAAATGTGGATCAGGTCATCTTTGCAGAGAAAATTCATTACCCGTCTTTCTTGATGCAGCTATTAAAATGGGGCAGAAAAACTCTTATGAAAAGGTAACTTTATCATCAGGACAAGATATGCTATTATTGCCTTAATAACCAAATTACTCTGCAATATTACTTTCACTCAAACATGTTATATGCTTAATAAGAAGTGCCAGGATGGGATGTGCTCGGCATTTTCACACTCATTTACTGCACTACCTCAGAGCATTATGGAATGTTCAATTGAAATGTAATTTTCCAGCTAAGTAACAGCTCTGCAAAGAGTTAGGGAAACTCAAACCCTAGATTTTGTCCTAGAGATTTTAAAGTTTAATGTTATTATGACTATCTCACATGCCAAGGTAAACCCAACAGCATTAAGTTACACCCACGAGAATAGAGTGAAACTACAATCACTCACTTACAACTGACTTACAACAAAAAACCCACAGGCTTAAACTGCTAATTTAAAGGAGACATAACTAATGTCAGCATTGGAAAGATGAAAGCAACTTGATCCCTACATATCAATGTCAATATGTCAATGCATATCCAACTATGATGACAATATAAGAAGGTCGGGATAGCTAAGCATTGTGTTAAGATCTAGACCAAATTAAATTTGATCAAAGGCCAAAGTACTGTTAACTACCAATCTTAACAGCATTCTGTTAAGTTGAATTATAATTGTACCCACAATTTATTTCCAGGTTCTCCAAGACTCCCTGCCTAGTACTCTGGAATTTTTACCTACCACTTCAGGGATGGAGATATTTTAAGATTCTAAGCCTATAATAGTATATTTGTAGATAATTATATGCTGTGGGATGTATAATACGATTCCCTGATCTTTTGATAACACTGGGACTTGTTGAAAGAGAGCCTGAGTGAAAGCAGTAATTCAAAATTTCCTTCCTTTGTGATTTTTTGGTCTAAATCTCAGCATTACTTTTTCATTGTTTGGGCCTTATTGTATTAAAAGGCAGGGCAAGCCTGATAAGAGCAAAGGAAAGGCTTAACACAGTTTGGAGAAGGCAGCATGGACTTCCTCCAGAATCAGCACAGGGACCCACCCTTGGGGCCTGGAACCATGAGAATTTCCTACTGAAGGATGTACCAGTCTATAGCTTAATTTTTACCATAAGATTAATGGGCCCGGGGATATGGAACATTCTCTGACTCTGAGTGAAATCAAATACCACAAGTTAGAAGTTCAGGTGAATTTCTCTTTTTTATGGATACTAGTATATTGTCAAGGAGACCTGTAGAGTACACGAAGGGAGAAAAAAATGTTTCTCCTGCAACTCCCATGAACTGTGAAGAATTGAAATTATATGCTTGAAGACACAAGCAACAGCACAAAGCCTCAGAAGAAGAAAAAAAAAACTTTAAAGCTACTTTTGAAAACTGATGAATATCACATATTATGCTCACAGGATATCTTATCCAAAAGGATTTACTTCTTTCAACCATCCTACAACTCACAGCTGTGACTGTCACATTCTTGAAGTGAAGCTATGCTCCATGTCCACTTAAGCCTGATCTGTCCATGAAAGCTGCCAAACAGAAATATGCAGCCACTGGAGCATCCTGGCTTCCCATCACAACCATAAACACTTTGGATACTGCTTGATTTATTAAAGTGGTAAGTGATTCTACTAGGGCAGTGATTCTCAACAGGGGCTGATTTGACCTCCCAGGGGAGATACAGCAATGTCTGGAAACATTTCTGATGGTCACTGCTGGTGGTAGGTGGTGGAAGGGGTGTTGCTGCTGGCATCCGGTAGGTAGAGGCCAAAGATGCTGCTAAACATCCTACAAGGCCTAGAACAGCCTTCTACAGCAAAACATTATCTTGCCCAAAATGTCAATAGCATTTAGGTTGAGATACTCTGAACTAGAGTTTGGGGTTGGTTTTTGTTTGTTTTTTCACAACTGCTCCATGAAATTGGGCACAGATGTGGCTGTGTAGGGATGGGATAGAAATGTATTTTTTTGCTCCCTAATTTCTCCACCCCTCAATACCCTCTTCTCTACCTTAGTAAAACTGGTCACCACTCTGCTTTCACCTAAATCTATGACTTCTTACTACAAGACACAAAGGGTTACTTTTAGCACAAAACAAATGGTTCTCCCTTTCAGGAGCCAAATGGTCAGTGCTAACTTTTCAAGCGTCTTCAACTATTTTGATGAATTGAGGTTCTTTAGCTGGTAAAGAAAAACAGCATAGATAATGGTCTCTGCAGCTGTTGGGAGGTTTGTGTGTTATGTATTTTTCTGTCTAGATTAGCTGCCCTAGCTACATTAATTCATGCACTTGACCAAGCAAAATGCCTCCTTCTTTTTTTTTTTTTGACATTCCCTTGAGGGTTTTATTTATTTATTTATTTATTTATTTATTTATTTATTTTTGATGTAGTGTTCCATGATTCATTGTTTGCATATAACACCCAGTGCTCCATTCAATACGTGCCCTCTTTAACACCCATCACCAGGCTAACCCATCCCCCCACCCCCCTCCCCTCTGGAACCCTCAGTTTGTTTCTCAGAGTCCACAGCCTCTCATGGTTCATCTCCCCCTCCGATTTCCCCCCCTACATTCTTCTCTTCCTATGATCTTCTCTTTTTTGTTTTTTTAACATAGAATATATTATTTGTTTCAGAGGTACAGGTCTGTGATTCATCAGTCTTACACAATTCACAGCGCTCACCATAGCACATACCCTCCCATCTATCACCCAGGCACCCCATCCCTCCCACCCCCCACCACTCCAGCAACCCTCAGTTTGTTTACTGAGATTAAGAATTCCTCATATCAGTGAGATCATATGATACATGTCTTTCTCTGACTGACTTATTTCGCTTAGCATAATACCCTCTAGTTCCATCCACGTTGTTGCAAATGGCAAGATTTCAGGGGTTTTTTGATGGCTGCATAATATTCCATTGTATATATATACTACATCTTCTTTATCCATTCATCTGTTGATGGACATCTTGGCTCTTTCCATAGTTTGCCTATTGTGGACATTGCTGCTATATACATTGGGGAACACATACCCCCTTCGGATCCCTACATTTGTATCTTTGGGGTAAATACCCAGTAGTGCAATTGCTGTGTCATAGGGTAGCTCTATTTTCAACTTTTTGAGGAACCTCCATACTGTTTTCCAGAGTGGCTGCACTGGCTTGCATTCCCACCAACAGTGTAGGAGGGTCCCCCTTTCTCCGAAAATGCCTCCCTCTTAAAATAGGACAAAGAAACCAGATCAACCTGGAAGGAAATGTGAAACCGTGGGAAAGAAGATAAGGCTGACAACCCAATCATCTCATTTTCAGAAGAATCAAAGACCTGCAATGCCAAGGCCACCTGCTGAAGTCCAGGAAAAGAAACAATGGAAGAAGATAGAAATACTGATGAGGATGCAATGATAGGCCAACCTAGAAATGAAAGTTGGGGGGCGAGGGGAGACCACATTATTTTCCCATAGCTACCTCATAGCCATTCCGCCAAATAGAAGCATTACCTGCCTTCTTTTAAAAGCACCAAAGGATAATCCACATCCTCCCTGGGTTACACATCACAGAGCTGACAGCCCAACTCTAATCAAAAGGAAGATCACTCTATTTCCAGGAATGTTCCAATCTGGAAGCAGAGTAGCCTAAATGATCAGATACACCCTTATCTGTTATTACCCTTTGGCACAGAGCACAACTGCATTCCAGGTATCTGTGTTACAGAGAATATACTAAGAGGAAAAAAAGCCAAGTCTTTACCAAAATCCAAATACCCATAATTGGGGAGTGGACTTGAACTTATCATCAGGCAGAGTGACATAAAGGAGGATCCCTTGCTCAAAATAAATTTTCCACTGTCTATCAAAATGCCTGAAAGTCCACCATTAAACATTCATTCCTCCTTGCTGCTTACACCCCAGCTACATAAGGAGGTGTGGTTTTTCCCACTACAGGATTTCATTTCCTGCTCTCATTCCCTTTAACCTGGTATCCCTCACCTTCATCCCCACTCTTATCTTCCCTTCCTTCAAGGTTGACTCAGATGTCATTTTTAGGGAACTTCCCTTTTGACTTCACCCTCACCCCTTTTCTTTTTCTTTTTTTTTAAGTTTTTATTTAAGTTGTCCGCATGCCCAAGGTGGGGCTTGAATTCAGGACCCCGAGATCAAGAGTCTCATGCTCTACCAACTGAGCCAGCCAGGTGCCACCCCGCCTCCCTTCTCTATGCTTCTATAATAGCCAGGTCATAGCAGCAGCAGCAGCAGCAGGAGCATACTTGAGGCATTTTCACATCTATTAACATTTTCAGTGGATCTCAAATGTTCAGTGAGCAAAATATTCACTTGAGGAATGTGCTAAAAATACAGATTCCCAGGGCGCCTGGGTGGCTCAGTTGTTAAGCGTCTGCCTTCGGCTCAGGTCATGATCCCAGGGTCCTGGGATCGAGCCCTGCATCGGGCTCCCGGCTCCACGGGAAGCCTGCTTCTCCCTCTCCCACTCCCGCTGCTTGTGTTCCCTCTCTCACTGTCTCTCTCTCTGTAAATAAATAAACTCTTTAAAAATAAAAAAATAAAATAAAATAAAATAAATAAAAATACAGATTCCCTTTGCTATGTACAGAGATTTCAAGTCAATGAATGTGGAACAGGCCCAGGAGATTCCATTTGTAAATAAAACCCTCCTTAGCGATTCTGATGCTGGTGTCCACCAACAACACTGGAGAACTCAGCCTTATTTGTACCCTGAGCCCCTTGACACTCTAGGCTAGAAGCCATCTCTAATTCATCTTTATAACCTCCCCCTCGCTCCCCGCAATCCAGGACCAATCCATGGCACAGGGAAAGTCCAGACTTGAAAAAAGTTATTGAATAAAGGAGTCCTGAAACATCTCTGGTTGAAAAAACAAACATCAAATAAAATCTTAATGTGGAGTAGTTAGTTGAGAGTGTGAGGTCAGGAAAATAAATCAGAAGAAAAGAGCGGTGGAAAATCCCTGTCATCAAATTTCCAGTTGCTTCACATTTTGCCAAGAAACATTATTGCAAGTCTCTCCCTCACTCTCAGCATCAACTCTCATTACTGAACTTCCCCTGCCCACCATACCTAGTGTTACATCAATTTACTACTTGCGGGCGTTTATATCATCTTTACACTACATCCCACACCCTTCTAGTATTGCAGTCAGAAAGGTGTGCTTTTTGTTAAATGCCCTCCTGTACTTTCTTATCACCCATTCTTAATTGGTAGTGCCCAGCCTGAGATAGAATGTTTTAGAACTCAATCTGAAAGAAGGCAAAAAGAGGGTCTCATAATATCATACCATTTTCAGGCAACTAAAAGAAGAGTCTGTATTTGTACAATTAATAATATCAGGAAGGGATATAGATCCTGGTTTGTAAGGAAAAGTCTTGTATGTTCTTTATTTGGTATAGATGTTACCCAGATTGGGAAAGAAAAAGGGAGTGTGTGTGCACATATGTGGGTGTGCGGTTAAAAAGTCAGCTTGCCAAGAATTTTCTAGTTTCTTATTAGAGCAAAATGGGTTTTATTCCTTTTTCTGGTGTCCCTCATCCTGGTTTAGTGGGAGCTGAAAATGTTCTTTACCCAACCCTCAGGGTCAAAAAGTTCTGTATTATGGGAATGTTATTTTGTTTTCAGGCTGTTTTATGTTAATGGCTTGATTACCCATTTAGTGATGTAGCAGAGTTTCATTTTGGGAGGTCTTAGTACCATATGTCAATAAATACTTAGAAAAACATCCCTTTATGTCTCCAGCGCATGCACACACACACACACACACACGACAGTCTATCCAAACATTCTATCTAAAAAGGTTTCCTCTTAAATATTTTTAAGGGAGTTCTCATATACCCTTTATCAATTTCTCCTAATGTTAACATCTTACATAACCTTGGTCCATTTGTCTAAACCAGGGGATGACAAACGGCAGCAGTTTGCTGGCCAAATCCTGCCTACTGCCTGGTTTCCTAGGGCCTGCAAGCAAAGAAGAGTTTTTATGTTTTTAAATGGTTGAAAAAAAATCCAAAGAAGAATATTTCATGACATGTGAAAAGAATATGCAATTCAAAATTCAGTGTCCATAAATAAAATTTTATTGGAACACAGCCAGCCCATTCCTTTACATATTGTCTGTGGGGGCTTGATCACTATTATAGCACAGGTGAGTAGCTGCGGCAGAGACCATAAAACCACAAAGCCTGAAGTCTTTACTTCCCGGTCTTTTACAGAAAAAGTTTGCTGACAACTTGTCTGAGCCAAGAAATTAACATTGTAATATTGCTATTAACTACGGGCTTCATATTACTAGTTTTTCCACTAATGTCTCACGATGCGATCCAGGATACCATAGTGCATTTAGCGAACACTTTTCGCGCCGTGAACCTCTATTCACCCACCAGGTGCAATCGGTCGTCCTTTGGAAAATATTCCTGCCTAACAAATGAATTTCTGCCGGCCACTTGAACAGGGTTTGTTTTTGTTGTTTACATGTTTTACACAATAGCCAAACAATTTAATACATCTGGGCCAGGAAAGCCGTGAACTTGAGGACGGAGGAAGAGCTATATTTGTCCACAGTCCTCACGCTGGGCCAAGGCCGGGCTTCAGCTCAGGCCCCTCAGAAGAAAGGGCGTCCAAGGTTCCCCCTCGTACGGAGCGAGGCCTTCCCCTGGTCCCACGCGATCCCCGCCCCAGCCCCGTCTTTTGTTTCCTCTTCCCGCAGCCCGGCCTGTGAACCGCGCGGCTCTCCCTTTCACCCGGCCGCCGCGCCTTTCGACGGGCTCCGCGGGCCCAGGCGGGCGGCGTCCGGTTGCCGGGCAACGGCCCGCAGGGCGGCACACGTTGCCGCCGGGGCCGAGACACATCCGCACCAGCCCGTCTGCGCCGCGAGCCTGTGGCCTGATTTCTTCCCCTCCATTGTTGCAGCTCGCACAAAAGGCTACAACTCCAGTGTGGTCACGGGGCCTGCACTGAATTACGCGCCAGGCCATTCTTGGGGCCAGAGCCTTTGTAGGCTGGGTTGCTCCCCTCCCGGTGCCAGAACTCCGGGCCTGTCACACGCTGGCTGAAGCGCTTCGCGAGCGTGGGCGAGTTGTCCCCCTCCCTCCTCTGCCACATCCACCCACCTACCGCCTTTGTTCCTTTCGGCTGGCGGCCAGGCCCTCGTTTGCCTTTTGGCTGGTATGAGATCACTCCGGCGGCGGCCTTGGGCATTCCTCCCCACTCGCTTCCTCCTCTCTCAAGCGCCGCATATAAAATCCCAGGCCCATTCGGTCATCTTTTCTTATCTCTTTCTCAATCACGCCCCGCTCCCCCGTCCCTCTCTCTCAAGTTTCTAAGGCTGCCGTTGCCATGGAACTCAAACTATTTAAGAGATGAAGGGAGCCTTTCTATGGTGTCTGCCAAACCCCCCAAACTTCAGAGACTGGTCCGCTCAGACTCCTTGGGATTTTCCAACCCTCTCCGTCCTGCAGTCTGAAGAGAGTTACATTTAATTCACCACCCTCTATAGCCTGACCCAGTGTTCAGCATTGCCTTTGGACTCGGGGGAATTCGGTGGTGAATTCGGAAGAGAAATTTTAAGTCACACTCAGGAGCAATTGTATGTAAAAGCTGGAAGGGGTCTCTCTCCAAAGGAAAAGCATGCCAAGATACGAGTACTTTCCTTCCACAGTGTAGCATGGACAGAGAGCGTTACATCAGCCCTTTGATACCAATTCTTACTTGCTGTGGGAGAAGTGCGTGAAGGCAACACTATGCTACCTGGCTTTTTTTATATGGTTAGCAATGTGAAATGCCTGTTGTTCAGCAGGGTTCCCGAGTGTGGGCCCACCCACAGCGCCGTCCACAGGCCGGGGCGGAGGCACAGGCACTGGTCCCATATCTCTGCACACTGGCTACTGCCCATGTGGGAATCGAGGTGTACCTTGCGCGTGCAGTCCCCTGCCACTCTTTGTGTTTCTCTCATTATTCCGGCTCCCTTGCCCCATAATATTCTGTTAAAACCCAGGCACAGTGAAATAAAGTGGGCTATGAGAGGGATCCAAATATACAGTAATAACATGTTTAATACAGAACTCCTATTATGGGGCTAGAAGGGAGAAAATAAAAGCCTGGATGCCTTGAATCTACTTCAACTTTTTCAGTTGACCAATGTCAAATTCCGGTTACCTTAAATCAATCAAGCAGGCAGTGATGTGCAAATATTTGTCAACTGATGTGGCACAAGAACTGACCCATCAGAACAGACACCTAGCAATGAGCATGGACCCAGCGTGGGTAGCCTGTATGGGTGTAAGCCAGTGGAGCACTGCTGCTGACACCCACTGGGATCAAGCTCTATGCTAAGAAGCAGAGTAGAGGGCAAAGAGAGTTCTAAGAAGCAAAACATTGTCTTTTCCTCGAGGTATTTGTTATTTGGGTTTTTTTTTTACAGATTTATTTTTATTTATTTTAGAGAGAGAGCAGTGGGGAGGGGCAGAGAGACAGAGGGAGACAGTCTCAAGCAGACTCTGCACTGAGCACAGAGCTCTATGTGGGGCTCAATCTGACCACCCGCGATCATAACCTGAGCCAAAATCAAGAGCCTGATGCTTAACTGACTGAGTCACCCAGGCACCCCTTATTTGGTTTTTAAAAGAATGAAACTAGCATACATGATGATACCAAGTGATAGAGGACAATAAGATTAACTATTCATAGCTTGGAATTTTTCTCAGTTAATAGTAATAACTAAACTTTCACAACTCTATGAAATTAATTAGTACTATTATTATCCCCACTTTACATATGTGGAAACAAAGAATCATTAGTGACTTCTTCTTCCAGCTTTTGTATATGTAAGATAGACAGGAAAAGAAGAAGGTAGACACTTATTAATTGCCTGCAGTGTTTCAGGTATGGTTCCAGGCAAGATAGGTCATGCATACAGATGACCACACTTTAGAAACATGGATTTAGTAGCTGTATGTGCAGGACAAATAGGAGGGAGAAAAAGCTGCAATCAAGGACACTGATTAGAAGTTTGGAAGAGTCTAGTTCAAAGACTGCAGGAAAGAAACTAGGGTGATAATAGTAAACTAGCTTCAGTTAACTAGAAAATTCAGGGGAGCAAATACAGGGTAAGTACGTTTTGAAGGAAAAGAGAATAGGGATGTCAGGGTGATGGGAGATCTCTGGAAGAAGGGGCCCCAAGCCTCAACCACAGGCCAGAGATGGCAATTGTGTAACAGGGCCTTCAAGACAAGCAGATGAAGAAAGGAAAGAAGTGATGTAAGAGGCACTTGGGAAAGAACCTTAGCCACTGATTTATGTGGGGGATATGAGACAAAGGAGTAAAAAGTGATGGAGGTTTCAAATTTCAGAAGTTTGTTATAATAAATAGCTCCCAAGTGGACTCCAAGAGTTAACTCAGCAACCTAAAGTGACTAACTCACTCTAAAGTAGTTTCCTGCCAGATAATCTGAATCAATAAATAAATATTAAATTACTTTACATTATGTAAAGCAGTGCTGGGCACACAGCAGAAGCTAATTGAATATTTATTGATTGACTGACTGCTTAAATAAATTGAGAACCAAGATATGTATAAATCCTAAACTTTTCTTCAGATCAATGTGTTTTTAAGTTTCTGCCCTTCTGACTACCTGGAGGTACCCAAGGCACAGAGATGCAATAGAAAGGACCAGGTAAGACTTAGGCTCTGCCTCTAGCTTGGATGTGACACCTTAAAAGGTCATTTAGATCCTCTGCACTTGGGTGTCCTTGCCTGTTAAATGCTGAGATCAGACCAAATAATCTAAAGTATGAAAATTCAAATTTCACAAATATATATCCACCTAAAGCATTAGAAGAAAAATAAATGAAGCATTTTGCACTGAGCAGAGCTTGACAATTTTCTCCAAAGCCAACAGAAATGCATCTCACTAAATAGTAAAGAAGATAATCATGGCATTTCTAGGCTTTTTGCTATAAGAATCCTGGCAATTTTCACCAGTTCAAAGGGACTTTCCCATCAGTTTTGATTCCCATGATTTCACACTCATGGAAATTTCCTCAGAGAAGCTGTTTCTTTGGCAACTTCATGCTCATGATCATCTTAGTATCAATAGGAGCTACGCAGACATGTCAGCAGGGGAATAGGCCTCTTCTGGGCAGTGGGAAAAAGGAGCTGTCTCCTTTTATTACCAAAAATAAATACAGAAGACACAAAAGATTTTTACTATACTTGTCACATATGGTGAAGTAAGTTGAAGATGAAACTAAAATCTCCTCCATAAAACAAAAGGCTTTGTGTGTGTTTCAAAGGCATTTTATGTTGCATAACATGGAATTAGCTCTAGCTCCAGCCCTTTGAGCTTCGTGTATACTGTATATAATAAATATATTGTCTAAAATGAAAGTTTATTGAATTTCTTATACTCACCCTCCCCAGAAAATAGAACACTATTTAAAAAAAAAAAAGCTGAAAGGAAACATTTGGAGAGAACTTGTCTATAAACAATGAAGTGCCTTATAACAGTGAACAGTTTCAGCAAGTTGTACTTTTGGTCAAACTCATCATACTTTGGCTTAGTATTTGCTGTACTTCTAAAATCTAGACCTAGTTTTGATTTATTACTGTCTGCTTAGTCCCAGGCCTCTCAGAGTATGTTCCATGGATCAGCTACAACAGCATCATCTGGGATTAGAAGTGCAGAATTGTGAACCCTACCCAGACCTACTATGCCCGAATCTGCATTTTAACAATACCCCAGGTGATTTTTATGCACATTACCAATGGAGAAGTACTGCCCTAGTCTATAGCTTCCATCTGGTAGACATAATGTTTAAAAGTGGCTTGAATATTTGGAATGGCAGTTTTCCTTTCTGGGAAAACACTCTGTCAAAACTGGGACTAGATCCTAGTGACAGAGAGTAATAAATTATAGCATACCATCATTAATATATGAAAATGTCAGCAGAGACCAACTATCAGTGAGGGTGACTTGGGGGCTCCTCTATCCACATTCTCTTGACACAGCCTTCCTGTGACCAAACACGCACTTTTGAAAGATGACTGGGGTTAAGAGTGCAATCTGGCCACAGAAAGGAGAAAAGCTCGCTGACCCATGCTGGCCTCTGACCTTGACCTCATTAGCTAACCAAATGAGCTAACCAGCCATGGACATCAGAGAGCATTACATGTTGATTAAGCCAAAGCATAAGAAAAACCAGCAAAAGATCAGTTATTGAGATGTTTCTACCATGATCACCCAAATTTTTAACATAATATGAGAAGCACATATACAAAAGGAAATTCAGTTAATCTTGGGAAATATACAAATATACAAAGCTTCTTTTCTTTCATAGCTCTCTAGTCTTTCCCTTCAAAGCACTTAAGACAAATTATAATTACAAATTTATTTTTATGTTTAGTCTTTTATAATAGTTCTATCACTAAATTCCTCAAGAGCAGAAACCTTCTTCCTTTGGTTCACCCAATATTTGGCAAGATCCCTGGCACCTACTAGAAGGTTCAAGAAACATTTGTTGAATGACTAAGTAAATGAGAAATCATCTTTCTAAAACCAAACCTACCTAAACTACCTTATAACATTCAATAAATTACTGAATACTCTATTTTGCTAAGGATTTTCCCTGTTAGAACCTTACATTCTAGTGGAAAAGATAGATTTATAATAACATTAATGGCTAACATTTCAGTCAGTCTTCCAAGCATGTTACACATATTAACGCATTGATCCCAACAACTCAAGGAATAGTAGATGTTATGGTTATCTCTATTCTGCAGATGTGGAAACTGAGACTTAGAGAGGTTAAGTAACTTGCCCAAGGTCACACATCTAGTACAAGGTGCTAGCTCTTAGCCACATTCTTAATAAGCCATTTGGAAACCTGCCTTTTACTAAGCCATGAGAAGCGATCAGAGAGGTATGTACAGAATCTACAGAAGCAGAGGAGGGCCAACTAGTTCCAAACCCAGCCTGTGCTCTTCAGACACTCTCCTGCATGCTTTTCTAGTTATGAGAGCAAGCATTCAGTGCCTGGTGAAGGATTCCCTGGGAAGGTCTGTGTGGCGGGTGCACGGTGCAGTCCAGTGCTCCCTTGGGGTTGGAATCAGCCCAGAGTCAGGCTCATCTTCCCTCAGCTTGCTCTTTTCAGCCTCGGTAGTGACAGAGACAGTCCAATAAAAACACCTATTAACCTACACTGTGAATTTGGTGAAGGAATCAAGCGGTGGCTTCAGTGGTTTAATGAATTCAGAGGAAGTGGGAATGGGAGATCAGTGACATCCAGATTCAGAACTTAGGACACAGCAGGATAGACACTCACTCACCCAGGGACAATAAATACGTGTAACTGTTTTCCCTCTTGATCACCTCTCCACCTTCATTCTCCCTTTCTCTCCACTCTGGGGAAGGACCTATCTTCTCTAGTCTTGACACACAATTAGGGTCTTTCAAATGGAATCACTTCCTTTAATTCCTGATAGGTTGTGAGTGTGACCTCAGGTTCCGCTTCATGTGTTTCAAGCTGAGATACCGTCACAACTCAGATTTCCCTTCCAGGGCTTCACAAATTACTCCGTTGTGTGGATTACATAAAAATATAACTCTCAGTTCCTCGAAGTAGTTCAACAGAACTTGGGATTTAGGGGAAATTATGCACTTTGGCACAATTTTTAAATAACTTGATTAGACCAGTTAAGTTCTAAAAGGGAAAATGCCACTCAACTCAAGTCTTCTGTGAAGCAGCTATCTATAATTAGTTCCTTGGTCACTGACTCAATAAAACAGGGACCTTTTTCTAAGGGATAAGTCATAAGAAGTAAAATAAAAGAAACCTTCTACTATGTTAAAAGCTACCTCGTATAGTCTTGGTACACTTTGCCTCTTTCTACTTTCTCTTTTCTTATTCCTTTTATACTTGAATAAAAAAACCTGAGTTTTTTTCAAAAGAAAACTCTGCAGTGACAGTGCAGAAGACCTTTGGAAGAAACAGACTTCCAACTTGATTTCTCTTTGTTACAGCATGCATAGGAAATTATCAATTATATTTTATATCAATAAGGTAATAGATTTAGAAAAACTACTAGCAGAAAACTTGATGTATCAGTGCTATACCACCTCAGTCCAACCACTCAACTGTACTTATTTCATCCATACATACTAAGCCATGAGAAGCGATCAGGTTCTCATTCTCAAAAACTATTCTCAGTTCTCAAAAACTATTCAGGTTTATTATGAATAGTGAATGTGAATCATCTTTCTAAAACCAAACCTACCTAAACTACCTTATAACATTCAATAAATTATTGAATACTCTATTTTGCTAAGGATTTTCCCTGTTAGAACCTTACATTCTAGTGGAAAAGATAGAATAAAAACCTGAGTTTTTATTCAAAAGAAAATCTCTTCTAATAGCGATTCCACTTACCCCATGGGTTTGATTGCATTCCTGCTTCCCCTCTTTCATACCAGCCCCTCCTGAATTCTTTCCTCTCTCTACTTCCCCTCATTTGCATTCTTTTCCCACCATCAGTTTGTCTTGTTTCTCCCCCTCCTGTGTACCTGGATGGTAAAAAATCAATAGTACAGGGTGAGAGTATTTTTCTATGTGCCATTACATCTATCTCTATTCATTCTGCTCTATGGATATGTTGTCAGGGAATTTGGTCATTCCTTGGAAAACACAACCATTGGCTTGCAACTCAGTATTAACAATCTCCCTGATCCCCATTGTTTTCAAAATATAGCATATAAACTTGTAGCCATATCAAATGGAACTGACGACCATAGTGAAGGCCAGATAGCTGTGAGTTCAGCATCCTTCCCTGCAGTGGCCTGGATGAAGGAAGCCAATTAAGTTAGGGCACAGTGAGTGGGAATGGGCAGGGGACACAATGGTAGTAAATGTTCTTATTAGAGACCATTCTGTTCCTCTCATTTGCTCTGCATGGCCCATCAGCAGAACCTGAGAGCTTTAAACTCGACACGAATAACTAACAACTTATTTGTGATTTTCTAGCCATGTCTACTGTCTGTGTACCTGAAATATTATTGTTCTGCTCCTCATTTCAGACAAGAATTACTTGCAATGTGTCACTGCCTACGGCACAAAAATTGAATATGAAAACTCAATGAAATTTGGTAGAAATATAAATGTAGCCATACAATGCTTCATTATTAAACTTATGTAGAATGGCTTAAATACTTTTAATACTGGGGTGATATCTTCCCAAATTTAACTTTTACCTAATGCTTGCTAATAAGAATAATCCTGTGTCAACTGTACTTCAATAAAAATAAAAAAGAATAAAAATAATTAAATCTACTTAAAAAAAAAAAAGAAAGAAAGAATCTGAAAAACTACCTTAAGTTTTCATTATCTTTCTAACCAACAGTGCTGTCACCATGGTTCGAATCTTCAGCCCACTGAAGGCATAAACAAAACTATCCGGCAATTTTACTTTCACTGTGAAATACTGACATCACTTACATCCAAAGAAAGTATGGATGAAATAAGTACAGTTGAGTGGTTGGATTGAGGTGGTATAGCACTGATACATCAAGTTTTCTGCTAGTAGTTTTTCTAAATCTATTACCTTATTGATATAAAATATAATTGATAATTTCCTATGCATGCTGTAACAAAGAGAAATCAAGTTGGAAGTCTGTTTCTTCCAAAGGTCTTCTGCACTGTCACTGTCCAAAACAAGGTCTCTTTCAACAAAATGCCCACATCCGATGAGTGATGTTGAAATGCTAAGTGATTTGTAATTCCTAATAATAACTTTCATTTTGTCAATCCCTTTCTGCCCTTTAGCATCCTTCAAAGCTTTAATGATCCATATAATTAAGTTATAACTCAGAATGAGAACTTACTAGAAATATAATCTACAATACCAGAAATATAGATTCTGTGTTAAATCAAAGCAATGCAATTTAAAGACAAAAGGCTGAAATTGAAATTGGGGGAGCTTGGGCCTGAAACAAGAAGTGCTTCTGATAAAGAAGTGAGTTGAAGATGTGTGAGAGGACAGAGAACCACACCCCAGAGGCCAAGGTCAAGATTAATTCACTTTCTAACCAAGACAGATGAGAATCATTGCACAGGAGCCCACAGAGATGAGGACCATGCATCAAGCCTTGATGCCTACGGATCTCAAATGCTACAAATGGCTGTGGAAAACTCATCAATTCCGTTTCAAAGGGGGCAGGCTTAATGAACAGGGTGCAGGGCTAATGCAGTCACGTAGTTCAGACGTGTGGGACTTTCTGCCCAAAGAATAAACAGTGTCAGATTCCTGCTACAAACAGAACTACAGGGAAAAGAAAAAATAAAACTGGGTTTCATCATTGCAAAGCGTGTTGCTATTTTGTCATCTGGGAAGAAATAACAGCACAACTGCCCAGCTGACACATTTGGAGGATGTCCTCCTGTCCTCAAAGAAAAGGGTTGTCTGATTGAAAAGAGTGGCAAGTTTCTGTCTGGATTCACTGCTTTCATATTTTAGAAAAGGTGAAAAACGTGAAATATGAAGTGAGCTTGAGCAGGAGTGTGTGCAAATGCACACACCCAACCTGACAGTTAAACATATACTGAAGATTCTTGCTGCTAGACAAAGCAAATTAGCCATGCTGTTCTAGGTGGCCGGAGGACAAAGGGAAGAGCTGCCCTTTCCCCACCCACCCTTCATACCGGTGGGGAGAAAATATCTTCTGGCTATTACAGCGTAGGAAGCACTTTAGAGGTTGATTAGCCTGGTCAGGTCCATTCTAGCATAGCATTTTAGTAGAGCACGCCCGTTAGAATTTCTAGACTGATGCCTCAATGTCTGCTCCCCTGACAATTGAAGATACCTACCAGAGATCAGAATCTCTCAATATTACATGTTATCCACAGATCAAAATATTTGGTCATATCATAACTCCAGCTCCATCTAGCAGTTTCCACAATAGTTCAGCTCTGACCCATTATCTGTAATGCCAAGAATTCATCTCATCTTGAAATTGTAAAGAAATGGCCAAAATACAGATTAGACAGAGAATGCCCTCTAGGTTTCTCTTTCTACCCCTTAGACACTTTTATTGTATCTTTCTTATATCCTTTTAATCACACTTTTTTATAATTACAATACTCTACAGCTCTATTGCACTTTCAAAAATACAAGAGAGGTTTTCCTAGACGCCTTTGCCAAATGTGGAGAATCTATACAGTGGGTAACGATTTACAAAGTACCAACTCAGTTTTGTTTGGTTCATGCTCTCTTTGATGATCTGTAAGCCATGTGAGGTTACCTTAGACTCGAAGCCCCAATGTGAATTGTTGTTTTGCTTTGATAATGACAGTACTACCCACCCATGTGGTCTTCCAAGATGAGTTATACATTGGACTACCAAAGAATTACTGAAAGAAAGGACACCAAAATCCCAGTCCTGTCTGTTGCCCAACCCTCTGGCATCCCAACATTGTTAGTGCCTTTTCTATACTTCCTAGATACTCTTTCGTCCCCTTGAATGTAAGGAGATACTCAAAAAGAAATGCTGAGAAACAACAGAGAGGTGGGAATGCGCCTGAAGGACCTTGGAATAGACGAAAACTCTTTCTGTGAAGCAGAATGCCAGGAAAGAGCTTGCACTGTGTTAGGAATACCAACTGAACAGGGTTCTAGGGAAAGGCGTTTTTAAAATTACATTTTTGTATTTATGCAATCACCATGCAATACTTAAAGTTAGTAGGGAAAAGACAAGGGAAAGGCAAATATGCCATATATTCCACATACTCAAATTAAAGATTCCCACTGTAACTTGTTTGTGCTATACTTTATACACAGGAATTTAGGACAATATAACTCCTTCCTTTAAAAACAAGCAGTTTTCCCTTCTGGCCACCACACCATAATACAATTGTAACTCTGGCGTGCGGGATGGGCCCCACGGAGCCTGCAGCCTCCCCTTCCTCACAGCTCTGGGAGCTTCCTCCACGCACTGTGTGTGCTCTAAGAGTTTGCTTTGACTTTGCCTGTTTATAGAACTGAGGGAGGAAGAAACAGAGCAATTGTGAAGCTTGTTAAGAGGCAGTTCATATGATATTAAAGGTGACCTTGCCACTTCCAGTTCTATTTATTCTACTTCCTTCCAAACCGGAGTAAATCCTTCCTTTCAGGGCAAGAGCACCGCTCTGTGGATGTCGTCTGTGGGAACGGAGAAAAGTTCAAGCCCTCAGAGGTTATTCATTACCCAAGTCTGGAAATATAGTATTTCCCATTTGCTCACATGTTAGGTCTGTAAATCACTGCTACTTGGCAGAGGGAGCAGACCTTTGTCTGGTGAAAAGCAGTTTTTGTTGTTGTTTACTGATAAAAATAATCTATTCTAGTGAGGCTTACTTTTGTCACACAAAGGAGCTTTATAAGAAAAAAAAAGTAATGATCCCCCCCCAAAAAATTACAAATGCAGACATATACACATACATGGATTTATACATACATATATAGAATCCATACTATTTGGATTAGCATATACATATTAGCATATGTATGTGTGTGTTTGTGTGTTTCTTTTTTTTTTTTAATGTAAGAACTTCTTTTGTGAACTTGGCCACAGCACAACCTGCAAACACTAATCACCCAAGTACCTAACCCTGTCAGAGAGGTAACTACACTTTACAGTCTGGTATCAGTTGGCCAGGGTGGTGTTTTGTGTTGTAGTCTGTTGCATTCTTCAGGAAGTAAAGGCATTTCCTGAAGGTCCACAAAAGCCAGCAGGTGTATTGCTAAGTATAATAGGACATGTAGGTTATACCAGGTGGGGACAGAAAATGCCTTAGCAAGACTTAAGCTTGACTATTTTGAATAGTAGTTCAGCTGCTCAGCTTATTAACTTCCTCACTGATAGCATCGAGGCATTTTCATCATTAACATGAATGGCATTTATGCTGTCTATTGAATCTGGGAATGTATAAATCAATGTGCATCATTAAAACTCTTTCAAAGTCTTTTCTTCCCACTGAAAACATTTCATTTTTATTTTGCCTCTCAATTATCTGGTAATCTCCTCTCTTCATTTTTTTGACAAATGTGCTATTTTTAAGACCTACTGATTAAAACAGATGTTATTGGGATGGTCAAAGAACTGATAACTGATCAGAAGTGCTTACTTTCTTTTGCAAAGGTCTTCATCAGTTTTCCCTCTTGGTTAAAATTCTTATCTACCACTCTTCCAATAATTGCGGGGGAGGTAAATGTGGGGGATGA
Organism: Mirounga angustirostris; assembly: GCF_029215605.1. Lineage (NCBI taxonomy): Eukaryota > Metazoa > Chordata > Mammalia > Carnivora > Phocidae > Mirounga > Mirounga angustirostris. The sequence continues at coordinate 103,310,541 of NW_026991711.1, read as the reverse complement.
TTGCAGTTCCGGTTCATCATCCTGGTCTCCCTGCTCAGACCACTCCTTCTAAGTCCTGGTCTTCACTACTCTCATCATCGTGCCTGAGATGGAAGGTTTCAGGCCCTGTGCCACACAAAAGGGAGGCACCAAAGAGTGTCTTTGGCACTTGTCAAGTTCATCCCATGTCTGTGGAGAATATTAGAATTTGGCTTCAAGTGCACTTCTGCATTATTCACCACTCATTCACTCATTCAACAACCAAACCCAACATGCTTTATAACTATGAGGAGATATAAATCTGAACAAGATTGGCCCCTGTCTTCAATTGGTCAAAATCTAATAGAGAAAATAAAATATATATGTATATATATTCAGATCATTCATATACAATACAGAGTGTGAGAAAGGCCATAGAAGATAACCAAGCAATAACAATAATTGCTACGAGGGTTCAAGAAGAGAATAAACCCTTCTGTCTGGGTGATGTAGTAGAACATCATTATCACATCATGTCGGGTGGCTTACAAAACTGGGTTTTGAAGAGGTGAGACCTCAGAGATTAAGGAAAGGCATTCAGACACTGGGAAAGGCATGAGCAATGGCCAGGAAGCAGAAAAAAAATGTAGAGAATCAGTTCAGGGCACAAAGAACAAGTGGTCCTATTTGGAGGATTACAGAATATCTGCAGAAGGGGTGATGAAGGAAAGGGGATTGACCTTGGGTAGAAGGGACTGACTTACCTAAACACTCTGGAAGATTTGTTACAGACCACAGTTTCTAGGTTTCCGGGTGAGTGGACTACTACTGTTCTTTCCGTAGACTAATACCTTTTTTTTTTTAAGATTTTATTTATTTATTTGACAGAGAGAGACACAGCGAGAGAGGGAACACAAGCAGGGGGAGTGGGAAAGGGAGAAGCAAACTCCCTGCTGAGCAGGGAGGCTGATGCGGGGCTCAAGCCCAGGACCCCACGATCACGATCTGAGCCCAAGGGAGATGCTTACCCACTGAGCCACCCAGGCGCCCCTACCCTAATACATTTTATATTTATTAATCTATTGTTGGGCATTTATTTCTTTACTGATTTTTCTCAATAATAACAAAGTACTGAGGAATATTTTTATATGTATTTGTATATACCCATACTATTGCCTTAGAATATATTCCTAGAAGAATTGATGAGCTATAGAATATGAATTGTTCTCCAGCTATGGTGAACCAAGGCAGAACCAAGAGCACTCTACAAGCAGGAGGAGGAGGCCCCAACATTTGGTAGTCATCTAAAATCTTTATCAATTTAATAGGCCCAAAACAGTTATTGTATTGCTATTCTAATTTTCATTTCTTTGACTACTAATGAGGTTAAACACTTTTATTAAATATTAGTGGCCATATAGTGACAATAAAATCCTTTAAATTGGATGTTGTTAGTAAGAAGTGAACTAAAAAGAATGCACCAGATTCATTTTCATTTTGCTTCCTGAAATGAGATTGTAAAACTATTGATCTTGAAACTACGTTGCCAGGAAAATAAGGGAGAGTGTCATGATTTTCCCATTGATTGCATCCACCCTCATCTTCTGTCTTCGTTTGACGGGGAACAGCTGGCCTTTGAAAATTGGCCATGCAGTAATGCATTGCACAAGAAGCCCAGTTCTACGCCTTATCTTAGGCTCTTTGAACCTTGACCTCTTTTTCTTCCAGCTCTTTGAAACCTCATTAAAATTTATTCTTCTCTGAAGGCATGTATCATATTTTGCTTCAAATAGGTACTTATCTTTCCCTTCTACTAGGTTATAAGTTTCCTTGAGAGCCAGTTATTTTGTCATATTCATGTTATTCTCCCACAATGCCTAAAATGCTGCCTCTGGTGTTTTTGAATGGAAATTAATGTAACAGTTCAAAAAGTATTTATTTCCTTTTCTTGAAAACAATTATCTTTTTATTGTCCTTGGGATCTCTTATTCTTGGGAAAAGTCCCCCACGTGAAAAGAAAACCTCAAAAGAAGTAACCAAATTAATAGCACAATGAATTAAATAATGTAATGAATACATAAGTAATATCTGAAGAGGATCTATTTTCTCATTTCTAGAAACTCTCCCCTTCATGGGCCAGCTGACACCGAAACATGAAATTATTTTGTATTCCAGTGGGTGTAAATAGGTACACATTTTTAAAGATCCTTACCTCTTGATTCCCAAATAAATCCAAATTTTTTATATATTTATGGAATGTTTATTTAAAACTCCAGATTGAAGTGGTTTCTAAACAGAATTCATGTTTCATTTCTCCCCTGGAAAGCTTCACCTCTGTTGAGCACAGGGTTTGTGAAATGGAACCTTAATAGCATACTTAGCAAACGAATAGTTGCCAGCTGACTAGCTATTGATTTAATGTTCTATCATTTCCATGGTTCAATCATGCCTACCACGGTGAATCAGTTGGAGCATCCTCAATGAACCAATAAATGAGCAATATCCCCCACCAAAGGGATATGTTTCTAGTGTGGCAAAGGCACACATAACTTACCACAAACAATGTCAGGCTCTAGTCCAGCACTGATTTACCTTGGATCATCTAGCCTTCTGTTTCCGGTAATGGTTTATTCTTCTAATTGGCACCTGCCACACACCAGCTTTTTGTTTAAATGTTTGGGTATGTGATCTATCTCTGCTTGAGGTCAGGGACCATTTCTTAGACACTCTGTCATTTTCTATTGCATATATTAAGTGGTCAATAAATATTTGTCAAGTGAGAATTATATGTTAACACAGAATAGGGCCAGAGTTTGCTATACGCCTGTGGTTCTCAATCCTGGATGCCCCTTAGAACTACCTGGGGATCTTTTTCAAAAATACCCAGACCCCATCCCTGAGCTGCAGATTTATTTGGCTCTAAGGTAGGGTCTGAGCATCCTACCCAGACCCTGTGTTTAAAAGGCTTCACAGGTAATTCTAATGGACAGTGAGGGCTGAGAGTCACGGCTATGAGCCATTGTGATATAAGAAGACAGGCAGGCAGATCAGCAAATGGCCTAAGTAGTACCATTTTGCTTTCCCTTAGAGCAGTTCTCAAAGCATGACCTTCAGATCAGCATCACCAGCAGCATCTAGCAAGTTGTCAGAAATGCAAATTCCCAGCCCCTCCTCAAACCTAGAGAATCAGAAACTCTGTGAGTGAGATCCAGCCCTTCAGATGAACCTGATGCCTATTGAAGCTTGGGAATCACCACAGTAAAGACATATGCTGAACTAGAAATGACAATGCTGTGAGTGTCTTAGAGAAAATGATTTCAAGTATATTCAACTCAAAATATATTTCAGGCTATGCTTCATGAAACAACTCTCTGGTCCATAGTTGTTCTCAGGCTTATCCTTTGGGCACCTAAAAGAAAGTAAATTTCAGCAATAAAAAATACTATTAAGACCAGACCCTGGAGAGGAGTACAGTCAACATTCCCTACACAGAAATACTGGGCCTGGAGGAGGGAGCAACCACATCTTATGAGCTCCTGCCCAATTGCTCTATGCTTTGTGGTGGCCCTTACTGCTTGGGCAAGAGGTCTGTTACTCAACTTTGGTTTCCACTCATTGTAAAATCAAAGGTGGCAGGAACTCCAAACCATGGGCCCAACTTTCTAACCAGGTTTGCCGAACTTCTTAAGAAGCCAGGATCAGAAGCAAGTGTTCCTTTGCTCCCCGACATGGGGGCATGTGAAGGTAGAATAAGAACACCCTCATCCTGTCTTCCAAAATGTGCTTCCCCAAGGGCTCCGCAGTGGATCTGACTCAGCTTTGGAGGGTGAGGGGCAAGAGAGTAGGTAGCAGTTGGTGGCGGCAAGAGGGAAGTAACAAAGGGAAACTTGGGGGTTGGTGGCAAGAGCAGAAGTGGTGACTGGCAGCACATGATGTGCTGAAGGATGATGCCGTGACTGTCACACTCCACCGTGACAGGCTCCTTGTCTGCGACAACTTTATCCAGGATCCATCAAAGGAACAGGCAGATTGGGACTGCTGGCTTAAAACTGAATAAAGTCAGGTTGGTAATGCAGACCTGTGAGCAGATTTCTCCAAGTGCAATCTCTGTGCTGCCTGCATTGAAACGACCAGGGCACTTGCTAAAGCTGCAGCTTTCTGGACCCCACCCTAAACCTACTGAGTCAGCATTTCTGAGGGCAGGAGGTCCAGAAATCTGCACATTAAACAAATCCCTCAGGTCCTTAAGATCTGACTTTCACAAAACCTCCCCAACACTGATTTGAAGGCTTAAGTTATTTAATGTTCAACACTGACTCTATGTCAGGAAAGGTGGGAGATACAGAAATAAGTCTTAAGATATAGTCCCTCACAAAGAGGAATTAACCACAACAATAGTAGTAATAGTAGTAGCAGTAACAGTGATAGATAAATACACATTAAATTGTAACAAGGTAGAATGAAGTAGGAAAAGTAACAAGGGAGGCCTGTGAGCATTCAAATGAGAAAGATTAATACTCAGGGTTCAGGAAAGGCATTGGGATGGAGGTGGCTTTTCAGAGGTTTTTTTAAATAACTTTTCCTTCCTAAAACAGGAACACATATATAGTATGTATTACTATATATAGTATATATAGTATGTGTAAAGGTGGTCTCTGTTACTTGTAGACATCTGAGACCATTCTTGGAGGAATGGGCAAGAGCAGGATTCCGGGTAGGGGGAGTCGCATAGGCAGGGCTGTGTATTGACCAGTATCTCTGCCTCCTCTGGAGTTTGCTCTTAGTAAGAATCCTCAAGGGCCCTGTAGTTAGGAAGCTGGGCTGCCTTTCAGACTAGCAGATGCTAAATTACATTTGCTGTGTCCAGTGATATTTTTTTATAATTTTTGTCTGGTTCCATAACATATATAAAATTGAAGTATCAAATAATTAGACAAATAATGATAAAACAGGGGCACCTGGGTGGCTCAGTCGTTAAGCGTCTGCCTTTGGCTCAGGTCATGATCTCAGGGTCCTGGGATCGAGCCCCGCATTGGGCTCCCTGCTCCGCGGGAAGCCTGCTTCTCCCTCTCCCACTCCCCCTGCTTGTGTTCCCTCTCTCTGTCTCTCTCTCTGTCAAATAAATAAAATAAAATAAAATAAATAATGATAAAACATAGTGCTGCTTTAAGGGAAAGAGTATCCAGAAAATAAGGTAGAAGGATTGAGGGATGGCTAGATGGCTAGATATGTGATAAATAAGCTCAGTGAAATGGTAACTGTAGAATCTAGGTAATGGTGTTCCCTGCGAAAATTCTTCCAACTTTGCTGTGTATTTGAAATTTTTCCTACTAAAATTAGTGGGGAGGGGTCTGCTTCCATAGGTCATATGACCTTGAGCCAATTTCTACTTGACTTGTCTGGGCTTCACTGTGCTCAGCTACCAAGGGCGTCGAACTAGTCAATCTCCAAGTTCCCTTCTGGTTCCCAAATTCTCTCATTCCCTCTTCCTTTCTGACAGGGAACCCAAGGGTTACTACCAAACAGAGGCGGTCGCCTAACCTACCATGACTTAGCTCAGCTAATAAAGGTAGTTAATCTTCCTCCATACCATGGCAGGGATGACCTAAGTCGGACCCAGACAGAGTTACACTGCCGTCTGTGGTTCTAGAGCAGGTGCCATGCAAGTCAGACCTTGAAATTTGTTTTGAAACCGACCACCTGTTACTGCGATTGTGTGGCTGTTTTCCTGGCTTATGGGATTTTACTCCAGCTGTTGTTCTCAGGCGAGAGTTTATTTCCTCTAGGAATCACCCAGTCCACTTGCCCTAAACTTAGCATTTGTGTGTAGGGATCTTCCGGAGACTGATTCAACTACGCAGCACTGAATAGTCAGCCAAAAAGATCTGAAGTCACCCACAGACTTCAGTAACAGATTTTTTTAAGAGGGAGAAGTAAGAATCCTCTTTCAAGTGTTTTGTTACAGATAATCATCTCTTTGAATTTTGCTTCAGGGAGAAGGAGCGAGAGGATCAGATTTATGGTTGCTCCTGGGTTGGTTTTCCTTCTGCTAACACAGCATTGTGCTGAGTCAGCACTGCCCTGCCATTGGTTGTTCGGCTGAAAATTCTCGCGCCTGTACAATTTTGTTGCAACTTAAAACTTGTCAGGCAAAGATTCAGTTTTTCTCTGATAGTTTGAAGGGAATGTTACAATTTTGGAACTGGAATGGACTTCAGTGATTCACTAGTACAGCCCTTCAACTTAGAACCGAGGCAAGAGCAGCTCAGTGACATTATTACAGAGACTCGCTCAAGGTCATAAACCTTGTTAAGGACTGAGCAAGAAATCTATTTATATTGCAGAATGTACTTGTATAAAGGGAAAATAGCAAAAAGAAGTTTAAAAAGCTGTGCCTATAAATATTAGGTTAATTTTCTTTAAAAAAAAAAAAAAGCCATGATCTTTTAGCTCCCTATTGATACCTAACAAACCACCACAAAACAATTTATTATTAGAGAACAATTTATTATTATTTGTTATTTTTATTTTATACATTTTTATATTTTATATAATTTGTTATATAAAATAATATATTTTATATTATTTGTTATTATTATTATTAGAGAACAGTTTTTTATTATTTGTCATGATTCTGTGAGAGAGAATAGTATCTGGCTCCTCTAGGCAGTTCACACCTAGGATAGTTCATGCAGGTGCAATCAGATGGTGGCTGGGGCTGGACATCTAAGAAGGCTTTTTTATTCACCTATCTGGTACCTGAGCTGGTATGGCTGGCAAAGCTGGGAGCTGGTCAAAAGTCTCTTTCTCTCCATGTGGACAAGGTGGACTTCTCACAACATGGTGGTCCCAGGGAATCAGATCTCTTACATGGCAGCTGGCTTTCCCCAGAACAAGCATTTCAGTGGACATCGTGAGGCTTCTTATGACCCAACTTCTGCTGCAGTCTGTTGCCTACACAAAATAAGCCTAGGTACGTGGGAGGAGAACTATAAAAGGGCATGAATACCAGGAGGCAGGGCTCATTAGGGACCATTTTTGGAGACTACCTACTATACAAGATATCACCACTACTCTTTAAAGATAAGATGTTTTAATATTTTGCAAACAGAGTACAAAGTCATTTTAAAACCTATGGCTTCTGCTAGAGTAACACTAGGGGCCACGTGAGATGGATGGAGGGACATGGAGTTTGGAGTTAGAAAAGCCTGAATTAAACTAAGCACTATCACTTACGAACTGTGAGACCTCAAGCAAGCAATTTAATTACTTCAAGTCTAAGTTTCAACATGCATATAATTAGAATAATAGTTACTTCAAGTATTATTGGTAAAAATCAGATAGATAATGGGCGTCAAGCTCTTCACACCTAAGAGTTGCTCAATACTTATCAGTTCCTCTTACCCCCAAACATCTCTGGAATCCAGAAATCTAGCCAGGTATTCACTGAATGCATGTTTGAGGGTGTCTGATGGAGCCGATTCTACATTAGGAGGTGGGGATTCGAACATTAATAAGACACGTTCCTTTCCTTTAAGGAGTTCGTGCTCTGTTGAGGGAGAAAAAAAGCATAAACATACATGCAACCTCGTGAGCGGGATAGTCTAATGAAGGCAGACTAGATGTTAGATTGGCAGCACAAAGGAGGGAATGGTCCACGCTATAGAGGAGTCCGCAGGGAAGGCTTCACAGAGAAGAGAGTACTGAGCAGTATCATGAAAAACAGGTAGGAGTGTGCCATCCCCGGGATGTGGGGAAAGAAAACTCAATGAAGCTGCTGCCAGGTACAAAGGCACAGAAGCACAAAACCTCATTAAGTAGTGAACGCAGCTCAGCAGCACTGAAGCAAGGAACAGCGGGACATGAAGTCAGGTAGAAGCATAACCAAGGGGCTGAAGCAAGGGATGAGGAAGGCCTGAGGTGGCACTATATAGTGGAGATGAAGAGGAAGAGAGGGATTAGAGAGAGACCTAGGGAGTAAAATGAAAGGAGTGCTTGGCTATCCAGAGGGAGGAAGGAAGGAATCCAGAGACCATGCCTAGATTTCTGGCCAGGATGATGCAGTGGGTGGTATAGTTATTAGCTTATTGAGTGTATCCAGGAGGAATAATGCATGGGGTAGTAATGAATTTGGTTTGGGACACACTTAAGATATCTGCAGGGCTTTCAGAAGAGAGCTGTTTCACGGAATTCAGTTGAATTTATGAGTCTGGAGTTTGTAGGAGTTGCTTGGGCAGGAGAGAGAGACTGGGATTTACCTGACAAATTGGAGAAGTCCTTGTAAAAGTTAATCTTTTCCAGGCTAGCCAGGTAAATAAATGATGTCTGAGGTTGTAATGATTGCTTAAACAGCCATAGCTTTTAGCTTGAAAGACTTTTTTTTTCTAAAATTTTCTTCTTAACTAGAAGACGTAAGCAAAGGAAAATAAGTACAGCAGTGGTAAAGTACTATAGGAGTATGCCAAACAGGTGAAGTATCTTACAACAATTCTCACAGTAGGAAAAAAATTTTTCTTAATTCTTGCATCGTTAACTAGCAATACCTACCAAACCTTAAGTGATGGTCCATTTAGTTAATTCCATAAGAATCACAACTAACTCGTATTACCAAAACAGCCCCTTGTCACGGAGTTTGTTTCTCCCTCACTTATAAGAGCAGCAAATAGAGTCAGGGTCTAATAAAAGTGATGGAATTACTGAGACTTTGCTTTAACTATTTTCACTAAAGGTCAGTATCATTTGTGCTTACTCTTCTCAAGACCCCATAAAAGCAGAGCATTAGCAACAAGGGGCTATGAGTTCTAATTCTCATGCCTCTATTCTCTAGCATGATTGGTTCTCAAACTTTTGGGAGCTTTCGAATCTCCTAGAAAGCTTATTTCTTTTTTGAATCCAGATTTTGGAGCCCCAACCTCACTTATTCTCATTCAGTAGGTCTGGGATAGAGCCCAGGTATCCACAATTTTAGCAAGTATCCCAGGTGATTTTTTTTTTTAAAGATTCTATTTATTTATTTGACAGATAGAGACATAGCGAGAGAGGGAACACAAGCAAGGGGAGTGGGAGAGGGAGAAGCAGGCTTCCCGCTGAGCAGGGAACCCGATGCGGGGCTCGATCCCAGGACCCTGGGATCATGACCTGAGCCGAAGGCAGACGCTTAACGACTGAGGCACCCAGGCGCCCCTCCCAGGTGATTCTGATCAAACTATATGACCACAGGCAAACTGAATAATTTCTTAGGGCTCAGTATCCTCATCTGTAAAATGAGAATGACACATGCCTTGCCTACTTTTCAGGGCTTTTCTGAAGTCCGGATCTCCAGTGATATATGTGAAAGCGCTTTGAACACTATGGGTTCTCTACACAGGTAAGATGTCGATACTGTCTGGGGCAAGGCATCAACCACCTAAAGGCCTTGTTAAGACACAGGTTGCTAGACTTAAAAATTTAAGGTAATTGTTAAATTTCTGAATCAGAGTTCGTCAGTATGTCTAGGGTAGTGCCCAAGAATTTGCCTTTCTACCAAGTTCCCAGTGGATGCTGATGCTTCTGATCTACAGACCAGGCTTTATGAACCACTTATGTGGGACTCAAAAAGCATGGGTCTCAGGCCAATTCACTGAAAGCTGCTGAGTTGGTTCTGAGGGTTCCTGATCTTACCATATAATTCTCTGGGCATAGGTTTTCACTGTTCATGATCCCCAAAACTTTATTCATTAATCCAAAAAATATTTTCTGAGCACCTTCAATGTACCAGGCATTGCTTTTGGCACTGAAAATACAACCCTCAACAAAACAGACCCAAAAATGAATTAATAAAATGATATCAGATAACAAGTGCCATAAAAAATATGAAACAGAGTAATGAGATAGATCATGGCGGGGCCGGGGGTGGTTCTTCATATAGAGTGGTCAGGGAAGTCTCCTCTAAGGAAGTAACATCTAAGCTGACACCTTAATGACATAAAGGAGTTTGCCATACTAAGAGGGGATGAGAGCACCCTAGGCAGAAGGAATGGGGAATGCAAAAGCTCAGAGGCTGGACTTAGTGAATGAGCAGTAGGATGTTATGGGATAAGACTGGAGAAGTGGGCAGGGCCAGAGAATGTAGGATCCTGCAAGCTTTGGTGGTATAGATTATGAGTCAGGTCTATAGTAGGGAACAGACCAGCCCTTCCCAAATTTTAATGTGCATGCAAATCACCAAGGATTCCCTTAAATGCAGACTCTGACTCAGTAGGCACAGGGCAGGGATTGACAATCTGAATTTCTTTCTTTTTTTTTTAAGATTATTTATTTATTTATTTGAGAGAGAGAATGAGATAGAGAGAGAGAGCATGAGAGGGGAGGAGGGTCAGAGGGAGAAGCAGACTCCCCGCTGAGCAGGGAGCCCGACATGGGACTCGATCCTTGGACTCCAGGATCATGACCTGAGCCGAAGGCAGTCGCCTAACCAACTGAGCCACCCAGGCGCCAGACAGTCTGAATTTCTGCTAAGCTAGGTGCTGCTGCTGGGAACCAGACCACACCTTGAATAGCAAGGGCACAGAAGAAAACGTTAGGAAGTAACTAGGTTCTGTCATCCCCCAATCAGGGAAAAGTGGTATTTTCCCTGAAGTGTGGATAAAAGTTAAAGGGAATGGTGAAAGATGGGGACTGGGGAAAAATCAGATGTTGGGGAATTTCAGACACTAAGAATTATTATTCAGGAGGAACTATGGTGTTCCTTCTAGGATACAGGTAAAAAGACTAAGACATTGTCACCAAAATAAAGAATGTGAATAAAAAAAATTCTCTTGGTAGTTTATTTAGAAGCAGCTAGAATAGATTTCCAGAGTGAGTTTGTCTGCTCATGGTTTAGTGCTGCTGCCTCTTCCTTGGCCCCACCAGCCCTGCTTTCCCCCTGCTTGCAAAAGTAGTGACTGTTTCCACAACCTCTTTAACCTCCTATGGCTCCCTGTGGCTACTGCCCACAGCCGGAGCCCAAAACTGCCCACCCCTCCCTCTCTTTTGCATTCTCTCCAGCCCTGCTAACCAATGCTGCTGGCCCTTCTCCCTCCATCCCCCAGGTAAGGGCCATGGCCTTGGTTGGAGAGAGAGGAGAAACAGAGGACTAACAAGGGCAGGGAGAAGAGGGTAGAAGCCCATCTCCTCCACAGCACAGCCTTGAAAATACAGCCAGAATCTGCCTCCCCTCTTCCCTGCCCCTCCCCTCTCTGGGGACGAGGGATGGGAACAGAGTAGTTTTATGTTATAGGCCATATGGCTTTTTCTTTTAAGGAATAATCTTCCTAGAATGCATCCAGAAGCACGACAGTCCAAAAAAACATTAAAATCGGATGCCTTCTTGCATAAACTTCTATACTGCACGCTAGCTCCCTTGTTTGTTATCATTAGCACGTGTTTCCCCCAAATTTCCTGTTTTTTAGATGATTTGTGAATTGGAAATTTTGTCCGTGGAAGGAAAGCCACATTATTGAAGCTGTAAACAATAGAATGACTATGGCTTTAATCCTTTGAATAAGACTTTGTTTCCCATTGACTGAAAACTTCCTAAAGGAAGGAAAGCTAGGAACATTCAGGAAGGATTTGTATTTTATTTTACAGCAGCTTTGTGAAGGGGGAAAATCATTTGAAAACCTTAGATTCCCTTTCCTGGTTGATGGACATCAGAACGCACAGCCGTGCTGGGCTCTGGCTGCAGACCGTGGCTCCCCGCCCACCAAAGACTTCCTGACCCCAGTGCCAGCTTTGTTTTGTTATTGTCACACTGACACCAACAGACGTTCATCCTGTGCCAGAGTTTCGTATATTCCTAGGACAGGCTAGGGACAGGTGCACCTACTGTTTGTCTCAATTTATTTACATGGACCAAAAATGTTTCCCTAATATAGTCCATACATCTCATATTGTATACTCCATAATTCACAAATTATCTGTTCATTGAAGAGATGTAAGCATAACAACTGCAAAATTAGTCATCATCCACTGAACTTTTAAATTACTTTAAATCCCCTCCCCCAAGAGCTATATTTTCATTTGCTTGATACACCAACAATCATTTTCTTTAAAAATGAAGTGGGATTAATTAGCCGAATCATCCTTACAATTTGGGGGAGTGGATCTGTGGAAAAGAGAGGTTGGCCTTAAATCCCAAAATGCTGATGTGGCCACTCCTGCTTTGTGCAAATTCTGTGCGGGAGGCATAAATTATTGAGCCCAGTACACAGGCTGTTAGGCTTCATTGCAGAAGCCAAAAGGGCCTCCTGGACAGCTGCCCCTTCAGAGATTCTAAGTGATATCATCCTCATTTATTAATCCCCACTGAATGAAGAATACCACACGCGCCCATGGCCATCAGCCCTTAGGGCTCTGCCTCAGGTATGTGTCTGGGGACATAATTCAGATATTCATCATCCTGAGAATTATATCTCAGGTAGCAAATCCCAATTATAGGTCTCCTCCATAAGTGACTTCCCAGAGACAGAAGGTACAGCTGAGGTTAGGCTTTGGTCTTTGTGAGATGTAATTAGAGAAGGCAACGCCTCTTCATCCACAGAGTCCTGTCTTTATGGCATCTACCTGTGCCAGTGGGAACAGCCAGCATCCCACTCTGTTAGAGACACACTGGGAGAAAGAGACTGGGCCTTGGTTGGAAGACAGGATCCATTTCCAGTGTTTTCCACAATTGTTCCTGCTTTGTCTTAAGTCAGGGAAGGCCTCCAAGTTACTTTCAATAGAAGATTTAAAAGGCTGTTTCTATATTAGAGTTTTTTTAGTCTTTTGTCCAAACATGGACCCTTTTTTTTTTTTTTAAAGATTTTATTTATTTATTTGACAGAGAAAGACACAGTGAGAGAGGGAACACAAGCAGGGGGAGTGGGAGAAGGAGAAGCAGGCTTCCCGCTGAGCAGGGAGCCCGATGCGGAGCTCGATCCCAGGACCCTGGGATCATGACCTGAGCCGAAGGCAGGTGCTTAACGACTGAGCCACCCAGGTGCCCCTAAACATGGACCCTTTTGACAGTCTGTTGATGATTATGAATCATTTCTTCCCCCCAAAAATGCACATGCATGTACACACACAAAATGTAGCACACCATTATCAAGGGGTCATGGACTCCTGGAGACCAGTAAACCTCAGATTAAGAACATGCGATCAAGACTTAGATATCTTTTAAAACTAGAGAAGTCAGTTTTATACCACATACCTCCAGAGCATTTAGGGGATGAAAGTAGAAGGGAAGGGCCTAAAAGGTAGTACTTTTCTAAAACAGATCGTGGCAGTTGCCTCTTCCCTGAGCAGCCATTATGTAGGAGAGCCTGAAACACCAGCTTACACTCTAAGACTGAATGGTATCTTGTGGTTATAGAGATGTCGAATATATACAGTCTATGTAATAATAGGTACCCTGATGGTTGCTGGGTCAAGCTATAGGAGGCCAAGAGCTCTGCCCATAGTACTTATTTATTCCTGACAACAGCCACTCAAGGTAAATATCACTGACCTGTTCTACAGCTAAGGGACATTGAGGCGGAAAGGAGAAAGCGACTTTCCCAAAATCACACAGCGATTAAGCAGCAAAAATGGGGCCCTGACCCCAAAACTGTCTGTCTCCAGAGGCCATGCTCTGAATATAGCATGAGAACGCAGACCTATTGAATTTCATAATTAGCTTTTTTATTTCCCTTAGAGTTCTTGAGGCAGTTATCAGGCAGGATAGGAAGCAGACGGACTTTAAGACTACTTGACGCAAAACCCCATGCCCTTGCAGTGACAGCTCTAGCAGCTACCTAGAAGAGACCAGAAGGCAGCAGTGCAGCTGGACAGGGGCACTGAGAGCCGGTCTTAAGGCTGCAACTGCTGAACAAGCACAGAGGCTTTCCTCCACTCTAAGTCTAACAGGCACGGCTTTGGCTGCCTCCGGCCCCTGTTAGTAGAAGCTGCAGTCCTTCCTTCCCTTCAGTCTGATAGGTGCCGAGAGGCTTTGTGCCGAGTTCCCGCCTGGTGCTTGTGGTCTGGAGGATGAGTAAAGAGCTCTGCCCCAGACCGGCACTCCTCTTCTGCTCCCTCCCCTAGGTCGCTGCCTGCCTGTCACTCTGCTGCCCTCTGTGGAGGAGTGGGGATGAGGAACCTGTGGTTCTCTCCTATCCTCAACTGCGAATGTACAAACAGTCAAGCATTCAGACTTTTTGAACGTTAGGCTTTTCTAAACATAAGTGGTAGCTTGGGACGCAGTCCAGAATCTACTATACATGAATGAAGCAATCAAAGCCTTAAAGGACTTTCTTAGCCAAAGTAAGAGGATCAAGTAACATAAGTCAAAGAAACTTCACTTACTTCAGTCACTTTAGGATTAACCGGATGAACTGGAGGCAGTTCATCGTAGTGGCTAAGTGTGTGGCTCTGGAACCTAAGGCTTGGGTTCTGATGGTGAGTCCACCACTTGCTGTTGGACTTCGTACAAGTTACTTCATCTCTCTGTGCCTTGGTTTTCTTATCTGTAAAATGGAGATAATAGTACTGAGCTCAAAAGTTGTTCTAAAGATTAGATATATTAATAACTATATTATAGTTAAAACTGCCTGGCACATCATAAGCATTCAAAAAGCGTTCATGAGTATTAGTATGGTTATCATTTGGCCATTTCCACTGAAGCATGAGCTATTTTGTCCATAGAGCTAAAAGGAGATTGTGAAGACCCAGAAAGTAAGTTATACCTACTTCCTTGCAGAGGTCTGAGGGTGGTGAGGTAAGCTAGTAAACTTGGCACAAGGCCTCAAAAACAAGATTAGTGGAGGGGCATCTGGGTGGCACAGTCAGTTAAGTGTCTGACTCTTGGTTTCAGCTCAGGTCATGATCTCAGGTTCATCAGATGAAGCCCCATGTCAGGCTCTGTGCTCAGCAGGGAGTCTGCTGGAGATTCTTTCTCCCTCTCCTTCTGCCCCTCCCACTAGTGCATTCTCTCTCTCTCTTTTAAATACATAAATGAATAAATCTTTCAAAAAAAAAAAAGAGATTAATGGAGTCCCAGTGGTCCAGGTAGGCATTGCTGCATTACAAATTATCTCAAAACATAGTGGCTTAAAAGAGAAGCAATTTCTTATGTCCTATGTCTCTATAGGTTGATCAGGCAGTTCTAGTTTATAGAGTGTTGGTTAGGGTCCTGAGTTGTCTAGAATAACCAAAATGGCCTGATTCACATCCCAGCTGGAAACTCAGCTGGGATTGTTGGCCAAAGTCTTTGGTTTTCCTTGATGAGATCTGTTCACATGGTTTCTAGGGCTCCCTCCCAGTATGGCAGCTGGTTCCAAAAAAGAACATTCCAAGACATTAAGGCAGAAGGTACAGATTTCTTAAGGCCCAGGCTTGGAGTTTAGACAGCATCATTTGTGATGCATCCTATTGGTCAAAATAGGTCATTGACCAGTCTAGATTCAAAGGGAGTGACAATAGGAGCACCTGGTTGGCTCTGTCAGTTAAGTGTCTGACTCTTGATCTCAGTTCAGGTCTTGATCTCAGAGTCATGAGTTCAAACCCCGCACTGAGCTCCACACTGGGCGTAGAGCCTACTTTAAAAAACAAACAAACAAAAAAACAAAGGGAGTGACTATAAACTCTACTTCTTGATCAGGGAATAGCTAGCACATTGCAAAAGAACATATGGGATGGGAGATATTGTTGCAGCTATCTTTAGAAACATGATCTACCACAACCCAGGGAATAGTCAGAAACTAGATTTTCTTAACAGTGTTTGGATTGAGTGACTCAATGAGGAAGCCGGTCTGAGCTTGGATCACCAACTTACCTACTAAAATGAAGAAGTAAATGGAATTAAATGTTTTAATTTAGCATAACTTGTTTATATATGACTTACATAGGGTCATTCTTCAGAATATAGAAAACAGTTCCTTTGGCTTAAAGTCATATTCGGAAGCATAAATGAGAATAAAGGACATAGGTTGGAGAAAATAATTTTCAATAAAGAGCATTTTTAAAGTAAAAGCTCTTCCTTAAAGAAATGGTAGATGGTAAAACCACATGCTCCCTGAATAGAGACATAGGTGAGCTTATAGTGAAAAACTGAAAGGTAGTATGTTGAAGTGAACAAAGTGGAAGACAACAAAGAGCATCTGAATAATAAATAGGAAAAGTCAGACAAGAGGTCCACAAGAGTCCTATAATTGCCATTACTGAAATTTTTATTTTTCCCCACCTCCTGGCTCATATACAGTTCTTTTAAAAGTGTGGTGTACTTTACACTTACTTTGTATTTTACATTTCAATTTATTGGGGGAGGGGGTCTAAAAGTATAGAACTTCTGGACATGGCTATAGTAAGGCATGGAATTGTAAAATAAGATTGGAGATAATCTAACCAAATGAATTATTATTTACCCTGACTGTCCAGTGCCTCATGATTGTAGAAAGTCTGGTCTCTGAGATAAGTTAGAAATGGATAATGTTAGAAATACAGTAACAGAAAGATTTTGGTAGATATTTCAATGCTGGGGAGAAAAGAAAGCAGTAAGAAAGGACATCAAGGTTTGGGGCCTGGATGATGAATGAATGGTTATGGTTCCTGGAGTGATTAAGAAGCTAAGTAGAGGGGAAAGTGAATTGCATACTGCAGGGGAAAACAAGTTTGTGACTTAAAGAATATTTTAGAGTAGCAGCTAGCCAGTAGTTTTCTAAACATATTGATATCCCTGGCTTACTTCTATATGGGAGAGGGACCCCACTCATTCTCCTTAGATGAGACTATGACTTTTTATTATTCATTTTACTGTTTGTCATTTACTGAGTTGTTTCTACCCAGTGTGTTTACAGCTCACATAAAGTACTGAAGACAATCAAATATACACAAACAAGGCTGGAAAATGCAACTCCCCCAGTGAAAATGGCATTAGTATCCAGTAGCAGCTGCACACTGTAAAACAACTGGAATCACTTCGGAAAGAAGGCAAATAAAAAACGAGGGAAATGAGTATACATATGCCTCGATGGAAAACTTATTTTTTAATAGGAGGTGGTTCTAAATGGGCCATCGGGAAAAGAGGGTAAGTTGTCTAGATGAGAAACTAGATAATCCATCGAGAATGGAATGCAGAGAAGAAAAAGGTAAAGTTCTCATGGGAACAGGATATAAAATGGGGCCTTCGTAGAAAATGAAGAGCAACATAACAATGTGTGCTGTGTATTATTTGCATAAACTACAAAGAACTTGGCACCGTCTGCATCTTCCACATCACAATCATAAACGAGGAAGTAAGAAAAAAAGGGTTTTAAGCAGCCCAAGTAGGGGCTGGAGTATTCAACTTTATTTAAGAGAGTCTCCAGGACCTCACTCTACAAATACTTTCAATAAACTCAGCTACTATCTCTTTTTCCAAACCCAACCATTTAAAATGAGATTCAGACTCAACATTTACATGTTATCTTCTACAGTCATAGTTCACACTTGTTGAGCATTAACTATGCACCAAGCACTGTTCTAAATTCCATATGGATCAACTCATTTATCACCAGTGCAACCTAACAGGTAAGGACTAGGATTATCCTCACTTTACAGATGAGGAGATTGGAACACAAAGACATTTGTAAAAGTACCCAAAATCACACAGCTGCTAAGTGGTAGAGTTGGGATATGAACCCAAGCTAGTCAAGTTCCTCCATCCTTTAACAACTAGGCCAGCCTTTCTTAAACTTAAGTGTTAAATCCAAGTAATGTAAAGGGCTTTTTTTTTTTTTAAAGTAGGCTCCACACCCAACGCAGGGCTTGAATTCACAACCCTGAGATCAAGAGTCCCATGCTCCACCAACTGAGCCAACCAGGTGCCCCTAAAGGACTTTTAAAAACACAGGACGCTGAGCTCCACCCTCACAGTTTCTGATTCAGTATGTCTGGGGTGGGGCCAGAGACGTTATATTTCTTTTTTTTTTTTTTTAAGATTTTATTTATTTATTTGAGACAGAGAGAATGAGAGAGACAGAGAGCACATGAGAGGGGGGAGGGTCAGAGGGAGAAGCAGGCTCCCCGCCGAGCAGGGAGCCCGATGCGGGACTCGATCCAGGGACTCCAGGATCATGACCTGAGCTGAAGGCAGTCGCTTAACCAACTGAGCCACCCAGGCGCCCTTTTTTTTTTAAAGATTTTATTTATAGAGACGTTATATTTCTAAAAAGTTCCCTGATAATGTTAGTTTGCTAGAGCTGCCATAACAAAGTACAACAGACTGGGTGGCTTAAGTTACAGAAATTTATTTTCTCACGGTTCTGGAACCTTAAAGTCTGAGATCAAGGTATAGGCGGAGTTGGTTTCTTTTGAGGCCTCTCTCCTTGGTTTATAGATGGCTGTCTTCTCCCTGTATCTGCACATGGTCATCCTTCTGTGTGTGTCTGGGTACTAATTTCTTCCTCCAGGGACACCAGTCATAATGGATTAGGGCTCATGCTATCGGCCTTATTTTATTACCTCTTATAAAACCTATCTCCAAGTACAATCACATTCTGAAGTACCTGAAGTTAGGGCTTCAACATATGAATGGAGGAGAAGCAGGGAACCAGGCGATGCTGATGTTGATGCTGTTGGTCCAGGTTCCACAACTGCAGAACGACTGAACCAGGCAATACTACATGCCATGGCCTGTCCTGGGTGGTTTTATGTATGTTTTCTCGCTTCAGTTATTATATCATTTAATCCTCACACGAGAAAAATAGCATTATTCTTATTGTCTCAAGAAAATCGAGAATCAGAGATGTTAAATAACTTTCCTCAAATCATACAGCTGCTGTAGCCGACACTGTTGGCTGTACTGTTGTAACTACTGGCACCATTTTCTACTCACAACACTTCTGACACTAAATGTATGGATTCTCCACACTAAGTAATTCTCTAATTCCATACAGACACCAACAGGGTGTCCTGCAATTAATTCAATTCTGACACTACCTGGCATTGGCGAAGACCCCAAAAGTTAAGGGCTCAGTCCCACAAGACTGCCCCACTTCAGACGCCAGCTGAAAGTAGTGGGTGCTCAGGTTACCCACACTTCTGTCTGGCTAGACTACAAGTCAGAAGTTCCCATGACCCCCTCCTCAGTTTTGAGAATTTGCTATAATGGATCACAGAACTCAGGAAAGCATTTTACTTACTATTATCATTTTATTATAAAGGCTATTATAAAGGACACAATTGAATAGCCAGATGAAGAGGTACATAGGGCAAGGTTCCACAAGGATCCCAAGCACAGGAGTTTCTGTTCCTAAGGAATCTGGGATGCACTACCCTCCTGGCACACAGATGTGTTCACCAACCCAGAAGCTGTCCTGACCCTTTCATTTAGGTATTGTATTGAGGTTCCACTATGTAGGTATGATTGACTAAATCACTGGCCATTTGTGATTAACTCAATGCCTAGCCTCTCCTCCCAAGAGGTTAGGGATGGGAGTCCGGCTGAAAATTGCAACCCTCTAATCACATGGTTGCTTCTTCTGGCAAATAAGCCTCCATCCTAGAGCTATCTAGGGGCTTTCAGCCACCAATTATCTCATTAACATAAATTCAGGTGTGGTTAAAAGAATAACAAAACACACTCCTATCACCTCTATCACTCAGAAAATTCCAAGAACCAGAGATGAATACCAAATATATATTTCTTACTATATCACAATACCTCAGCTATGTACTCAGCATCCTTCTCCCTTTCCTCTTTTCTAACAGAATCTGATTTTATATAGGTGTCCACCTCTCTTCCATGCATTCATGTGCTTCTATGGGGGCAAAGACCCAGCCCATCCCAGGAACTGGTTCAGACACAGGCATGTGATAGAATTCTGGCCAATTGGATGTGAAGGAAAGCCTCATGAAAGGACTTTGAGGAAAGGTTCCTGTGTCTAAGAGACAGGAACAATAAAGTAGAAGGTCTCTTTCCTTCCCTGATATTGTCATGACTGGATATAATGCCTGAATTAGCTGCAACCCTCTTGCTACCAGCCTGAGGCTGAAACCTGCTGAGCTGAGAGGAAAAAATAAAAAAGAACTCCTCAGTCCTTGATGACATTGCTGAAGGGCTGGATAGAACAAACTTTAGCTCCCTTTCTCTAGACTCTATACTATGTGAGCCATTGGTTCCTTTACTGTTTGAAACAGTCTGAGTCAGGGTTTCTCTCCCTTGCAGCCAAAGGCATCCTATCTGATTCAGCTGGTAAACAGGGCTGTTAAGATTTGACTTACATGCATGTAGGAGAGAAGTAATAGCTAAAAGAAGAGCAAGGCTGGAGCCAGAATAAATTTGCAATACAAGAACTTAAAAAGCTTGGCAAATGCTTTCACAAAAGGACAGATACTGTATGATTCCACATATATGAGATATCTAGAGTAGTCAAAATGAAAACAGAGAGTAGAATGATGGTTGCCAAGGGCTGGGTGAGGGGGACATGGGGAGTTGTTTGATGAGCACAGAGTTTCAGTTTTGCAAGATGAAAAAGTTCTACTTATCTGTTACGCAACAATGTGAATAAACATTACTAAACAATATACCTCAAAAAGGTTAAGAGAGTAAAGTTTTATATTATATGGATTTTTTTATGCAATGAAAAAAAATAGCTTGGCAAACTGGAGTCATTTATGCTCACACTTCAGAGGCCTGAAGACATTATTATATAGAAAACTGGCCTTGTTCCCATCTTAAAGCCTTTGCACTGGTTGTTCCTCTGCCTGGAATGCTCTTCCCCCACATCTGTATATTGCCACATCTCTCACTGCTTTCAAATATTCAAATGTCACTTTCTCAACAAAGCCTACTCTGACCACCGTATTGAATACTGCAACCTACCTGCCCTCCTGTCCCCCAGCAATCTTCATTCCCCTTACCTTGCTCTATTTTTTCTTTCTTTCTTATTATCACTTTCTAACATGTTATATAATTTACTTATTTTATTACTTATTGTCTGCCTCCTCCATCGAAAAGATAAAATCCACAAGAGCTAGGATCTTTGGGGCGCCTGGGTGGCTCAGTTGGTTAAGCATCTGCCTTCAGCTCAGGTCATGATCCCAGGGTCCTGGGATGGAGCCCTGCTTCGGGATCCCTGCTAAGTAGGAAGTCTGCTTCTCCCTCTCCCTCTGCCTGCCGCTCCCCCTGCCTGTACTCTCTCTCTGTCAAATAAATAAATAAAATCTTAAAAAAAAAAAAAAAAAGAGCTAGGATCTTTATCTGCTTTGCTCCCTAGTATGTCCCAAATACCTAGACTAATGCCTAGCACATTGTTGACACTCAATAAATATTTGTTGAAAGAATGAATGAGCATTGGTTTTCATCACGGTAATTATAAGTCATCTGCTAAAAATTCTGTATACATTGACATTATAAAATAAAACATGAAGAGTGACTTCTGTGCTAAGACAGCAGATCCAGTTTTGCTCCTGCCCCTAATCCTACAAAGACTACAACCAAGAGTATATAAGAACAGGAGACAATAGCCCCAAAATGTGGGAAACTAGAGAGCAGACAGACCAATGGTAACCAACTTTTCAGATATGAAAAGTTTAATCCTAAAGTAGCACTGAGAATCAACCTAATTTGTACCAAAGAAACCTCAAAATAATCAAAAACAAGCAGCACCAAGTACCTCTGAAAACGGAAGCAGGGACTGGGAGTTATAAAAAGGAACATTTGGGGAAAGCTACCTGAGAAGTCTGATCCCTGCATCCCTCCCTACTGCACTCTCGTGGCAAGGGTCCTCTCCTACCCTGTCGTGGTGTATTCTCTGGAGAAGGTAAAAGAGTGAATTCTTGGACTTTAGGAACTGGGTACTGTACCAAAAATAGGGGGATTCAATGACTAAAAGCATGTTGAATGCTGAATATTCCCAGAACACTGGCAGACTTACACTCCTCAAGCAGATTAGAAGAGTTTTTTCTTGAACAATCTGACCAGCCAACAGAGAAATATCTAAAGATCTTAACATCTGGGGTTGCCTATCAAATGGCTCAATGAGATCACTGTACAGTAAAACTCAAAATGGACAAACCCCATCCAAATGCTCAGAGCTTCTAATTATATTTTTAGTCCCCATTTTTAAAATAAGCAATCAAGGATTCATAAAAAAAAAAAAAGATTCTAAAATATCACAATATACAGAAAATTAAATAAATATTCACCAGACAACTGGGGTAGGTCTCTAACATGGAAGATAGAGGCCAGAAATGAACAAAAAATAGCTTGTAAGAAATGGGCTACAAAGAGAGAATACTTTAAAAATTACCCCCCAAAAATGACCTTATTACTATGCTCAGAAAGATAAGATGTTGCCTTTGTGTAAAAAAATCAGGATGCTATTCTTTTAAAAGATTATTCAGAGAACAAAAAAGTGCTTTGGGAAATAATAAACAGGATGGCAGAAATGAGAATCTCAATTGAAAGATTAGAAGATAAAGTAGAAGAAATCTCCCAAAAGCAGCTCAAAAAGACAAGGAGATGGAAAATGGAGAAAAACAATAAAAAAATTAGAAGACCAACTCAGGCCAATATTTGAATAATAAGAATTCAAGAAAGAGAGCAGAAAGAAAATGAAGAGTATCATCAGAGAAAGTTTTCAAGAAAATGCCCCAGCACTAAGTTACATGAGTTTCCAGATTGAAAGGCCTGCTGAGTGTCCAGCACAAGGGTAAATTTAGACCTACAGGATGACACACTTTGTGAAATTCCAGAGCATTAGGAACAAAGAGAAGGATGAGTGGTAACCTACTAGCAAACTTCTACTGCAAACTTCTTTTTCCCAGGGAAAAAAGAATCACATACAAAGGATTAGGAATCACAATGGTGCTTCAAACCTCTTTTTTTTTTTTAAACGTAATCCTTTTTTTTTTAATTTTTTATTTATTTATTTGAGAGAGAGAGAGAGAAACAGCATGAGAGGGGATAGGGTCAGAGGGAGAAGCAGGCTCCCCGCTGAGCCGGGAGCCCGATGCGGGACTTGATCCTAGGACTCCGGGATCATGACCTGAGCCGAAGGCAGTCGCTTAACCAACTGAGCCACCCAGGCGCCCGGTGCTTCAAACCTCTTAACAGCAACACCTAGAATGGGTCTATGGGGGCCTACCCATAGTCATTTTACTGATCCCTAAATGTATAATGTATAGTTTGGAATGGACACATTTGGTAATTGGTAGAACCCCACATTGGTTCCTGTCAAGATAGGAACACACAAGACAAGCAAGGCCAAGGTCAAGCCCTGACTGATTTGATTGGTAAAGATATAAAAAGCCACTTTTAAATTTTGACAGTTTGTTATTAAATAGTGAAAAGAAGAATAAGCTAAAGATGCCAGCTCCCCATGATCCTTGTCCTATACACCAAAAAGGATGACATTGAAACAAAAGGGACCAGATGACTGCAATATGAGTTATAGACATCATGTTGCTGTGGAGTCACTTCTAGACTCCACTGATGAAGTTCACATTGTGTAGCTCCACTGGTGGGAAGGGCATGACAGAGTCCCATACCTCATTAGACAGCATCCTAGGGGAGATAGGGAAGCAAGTAGGAGATGGCCTTGCAGCCCCTTCTGTTCTAGGATGATCACATGGCATTTTTCCAAGGCTCAGATTAGCTACAGTTCAAGTCAGCCCTTGCCTATATGGCTTATTTGGATACCTGCAAGGTTGGTTCCCCAGTCCTCAACTATGAGAGTAAATCATAAACATTATCATATCTCTAGGGAAAATGGCAGAGATTAGTGTAACCCTTAGAGACCTCATAGTTGACCATCCCCATCATATTTCTGTTTTCACCAATTGGCTCCTGCAAAAAGCAGACAGATACAGGAAACTGATGGTAGACTACTGCAAATTCAAGCAAGTAGTTACAGCTGTGCTATCTTTACTAGAGTACATTCACAAGACCTCAGGCACATTGTATATGGTCACTGATCTGGCAAATTCTTCTTTTCCATCACTATTAAGAAAGCCAGAAGCAAGAGTTTATATTTACAGTCTTCCCCCCAGGGCTATGTCCTAAATAAGATTAATCTATTGAGACAAGGAGATCAAAGCAAGGAAGAAGTACATGTAGAGGCTTCATAAGCAATGGAAAGATTAAAAAATAAGATCTGTACTTTAGCAAAAGGACAATAATGTATATTCAGATTTCTGACCATCAGTTCATATATTAGGACTACAATTAACTGAGGGAATAAAAGCACCAACCAGCCATGGTCTGGAGGAGGCTCACTTCCATGAAATTCATGATTCCCTACCAAACGAGTCCTTACAATCCCCAGAAATAATACCAAATACTAAATAACTTCCAGGACTATTTAATCTTTCCTGTTCTCCTCAAATCACCAATCTCTCTTTTCTCCCTCCCCTACAGCCACACCCACCATTCATGCCTTAGCCTCTTCTTAGAGAAAACAGAACTCATCAAATGGGAGTTCTTTCCTTTTCCTGAAACCAAACATCTATAGCTATCCTAGCATCCTCTCCTTCAGAAAGGCAGTGTTCTTAACCAATGTAAGAGGTTAAGAACACGGATTCTGGAACCACACTCCCTGAATTCAAATATATCTTTTAATGGCTCTGTAACCATAGGCAAGTTAATTCACATCTTTTTGCCTCAATTTCCCTGTATGGAAAAAGATTGTAATATTATCTCTCTGATAATATTGGTATAACAATTAAGTGAGTTACAGAGGCAAGGGGAAAATGGCCAAGTAGGAAGTAGTGAGCTCACCTCCTCCCATGGACACACAAAGGTTACAACTAAATATAGAGCAACTTTCTGAAAATGACCTGAAGACTAACATAACAGCTCTTCCACAGCTGAAAATATAAAGAAAAAGCCACATCCAGAGGGTAGGAGGGAGAGAGATGCAGTCTGGTCAGGAAGCAAACCCAAAAATACTTTTAGGACATGTGTAGAGAAGCAGGGATCTGTAAGAACTTTACCCAGGAACAGAAGTGCTGGTGGGCACCATTTCTCTTCCCCTCCTTTATCTTAGCTGGCCCAACAGTGGTGGGTGCCAGTTCTGACACTCTCCCCCACCTTGCCAGGACCACTCAACCTACCCTGATGTTCCCCTGCAGACCTGCCCCACCCAACCCACATATTCCAGCAGGTACCACTTCCCCAAAGTGACTACCATCCTACCACACCCAACAGACAGCCTTGACCAGGACCAGTGCTCCTCCAAAATGATTTCCACCAGGGGAAAGGAGGAAGGCCAGCCCCATCCACCAGCACATCTACAATAGTTATAGCCCAGTTACAATAGGAGGGTACACACAGCCCACACAGGGAATATCCTTGGAGTGCCTGGTTCTGGTAACCAGGGTGGATTGTGCTTCTGGGCCCCATAAGACACCTTCTTATTTGGCCACTACTTTCAAGACATGGAGACGTAGCTGACCTTCCTAACACCCAGAAACAACATGCCAAATGAAAGAACAAGACAAAAACCTCAGAAAGAGAACTAAAGAGGGGCACCTGGCTGGCTCAGTCAGAAGAGCATGTGACTCTTGATCTCAGGGTCATGAGTTTGAGCCCCACATGGGGTGTGTAGAGATTACTTAAAATAAAACTAAAAAAAAAAAAGAAGAACTAAATGAAACAGAGATAAGCAATCAACCTAATAAAGAGATCAAAGTAATGGTCCATAAGGATGCTCAACGAAGTTGGGAGAACAGTGGATGAATTCAATGAAAACTTTAACAAAGATATAAAAAAGAACCAATCAGATCTAAAAAATACAATAACTGAAATGAAAAATACACTAGAGGGAATCAACAGCAGATTAGAAGATTCAGAAGAACAGATCAGGAATCTGGAAGATGGGTAATGAAAATCACCCAAGCTGAACAGCAAAAAGAATTTTTAAAAATGAAGAATTTTAAGGGACCTCTGGAAAAACATCAAGCATACTAACATTCACATTATAGGGGTCCCGTAGAGAGAACAGAGAGAGAAAGGGACAGAAAATTTATTTGAAGAAATAATAGCTGAAAACTTCCCTAACCTGGGGAAAAAAACAGACATCCAGATCCAGGAAGCACAGAAAGCCCCAGACAAGATGAACCCAAAGAGGCCACACCAAGACACATAAAAACTAAAATGTTAAATATTAAAGATAAAGACAGAACCTTAAAAGCAGCAAGAGAGAAGCAACTAGTTACCTATAAGAGGAAACCCTATAAAGCTATCAGCTGATTTTTCAGGAGAAATTTTGCAGGCCAGAAGAGAGTGGCATGATACGTTCTAAGTGCTGAAAGGAAAAAACCAACAACCAAGAATACTCTACCTGATAAAGTTATCATTCAGAATTGAAGGAGAAACAAAAAATTTCCAAAGAGGTTTATCACCACTAAACCAGACTTATAAGAAATATTAAAGGGACTTATTTATGTGGAAAAGAAAAAATCATAACCAAAAGTAAAAAAAATTATGAAAGAAAAATTTCACTGGTAAAGCAAACATATAGTAAAGGTAATAGATCAATCATTTACATAGCTATTATGAAGGTTAAAAAGATAAAAGTAGTAAAAATCAACTACATTTACAGTAATTAGTTAAGGGATACACAAAATGAAAAGACATAAAATATAACATCAAAAACATAAAATGTGGAAGGGGGTGTAAAAATGTAGTGCCTTTAGAATGTGTTTGAACTTAAGCGACCATCAACTTAAAATAGACTGCTATGTACATAGGGTGTTATACATGAACCACGTGGTAACCACAAACCAAAATTCTATAACAGGTACACAAAAAATAAAGAGAAAGTAATCCAAGCATAACACTAAAAAAATTCATTAATTCAGCAGGGAAGAGAGCAAGATAAGAAAAAAGGAATAGAGAAGAACTACAAAAACAACCAGACATTTAACAAAATGACAATAAGTACACACCTAACAATGATAACTTTAAAGGTAAATGGACTAAATACTCCAATCAAAACACAAAGGGTGACTAAATAGGTAAAGAACAAGACCTACAAGAGACTCATTTCAGATCTCAAGTCACATACAGACCAAAAATGAAGGGATGGAAAAAGATATTCCATTCAAATGGAAGTGAAGAAAAAACTGGTGTAGCAATACTTATATCAGATAAAATACACTTTACTATTTTTTAAAGATTTTATTTATTTATTTGACAGAGAGAGAGAGCAGAAGCAGGGGGAGCAGCAGGCAGGGGGAGAGGGAGAAGAAGGCTCCCCGACAAGCAGAGAGCCCGATGCGGGGCTCAATCCCAGGACCCTGGAATCATGACCTGAGCCGAAGGCAGATGATTAACCAACCGAGCCACCCAGGCACCCCAGACAAAATAGACTTTAAAACAAAGACTATAACAAGTAACAAAGAAGGGCATCACATAATAAAGGGATCAATCCAACAAGAGGATATAACATTTGTGAATATTTATGCACCTACAAAGGAGCACCTAAATATGTAAAGCAAATGTTGAAAGACTTAAAGGGAGAAATTGACAAGCAATACAATAATAGTAAGAGACTTTAATACCCCACTTACACCAGTGAATAGATTATCCAAACAGAAAATCAACAAGGAAACAGTGGTTTTAAATGACACATTTGACCAGATGGACTTAACAGATATATAGAGAACATTTCATCCCAAAACAGCAAAAGACACATTCTTTTTAAATGCACATGGAACATTCTCCAGGACAGATCACATATTAGGCCAAAAAACAAGTCTCAGTCAATTTAAGAAGACTACAATCATATCAAACATCCTTTCCAACCACAATGGTACAAAACTAGAAATCAGTTACAAGAAAAAAGTTAGAATAAAACCCACAAACATGGAAAATAAACAACAAACTACTGAACAACCATGGGTCAACAAAGAAATCGAAGAGAAAATTAAAAAATACTTTGAGACAAATGAAAATGGAAACAAAATGGTCCAAAATCCTTGGGATACAGTAAGCAATTCTAAGAAGAAAGATTATAGTAATTCAGGCCCACCTCAAGAACCAAGAAAAATCTCAAATAAACAATCTAACCTTACAACTAAAGGAGCTAGAAAAGAGAATAATCAAAGCCCAAAGTTAGTAGAAGAAATTAAATAATAAAGATGAGAGTAGAAATAAACAAAATGAACAAAAAACAATATAAAAGATGAATGAAACTAAGAAGTGTTCTCTGAAAAGATAAACAAAATTGATAAACCTGTAGCCATACTCTCAAGAAATAAAAGAGAGAACTCAAATAAATGAAAGAAATCAGATGAAAGACAACTTACAACTGAGACCACAGAAATACAATTATAAGAGACTAGAAAATTATGCCAACAAAATGGACAACAAAAAAGAAATAGATAAATTCCTAGAAACACACAATCTACCAAGACTGAATTATGAAGAAATAAAATATCTGAACAGACTGATTACTAGTAATGAAATTGAATCAATACAAAAACTCCCAACAAAGAGAAGTCCAGGACCAGATGGCTTAACAAGTGAATTCTACCAAATATTTTAAAAGTTAATTCCTATCCTTCTCAAGCTATTCCAAAATATAGAAGAGGAAAGAATACTTCCAAATTCATCCTATGAGGCCAACATTACCTGACACCAAAACCAAACAAAGATACCACAAAAAAAGAAAGTTATAGGCCAATATCCCTGATGAACATAAATGCAAAAATCTTCAACAAATATTAGCAAATCTAATTCAACAATACATTAAAAGGATTATAAACCATGATCAAGTAGGATTTATTCTAGGGATGCAAGGGATGGTTCAACATCCACAAATCAATCAATGTGATATATCACATCAACAAAATGAAGGATAAAAACCATACGATCATCTCAATAGATACAGAAAAGGCATTTGACCAAAATTCAACATCCATTCATGATAAAAACTTTCAGCAAAGTGGGTATAGAGGGAAGGTCATTTATGACAAATCCACAGCTAACATCATACTCAATAGTGAAAAGCTAAATGCTTTTCCTCTAAGATCAGAAACAAGACAAGGATGCCCCCTGCCACCACTTTTATTCAACTGGAAGTCCTACCCACAGCAATCACACAACAAAAAGAAATAAAAGGCATCTAAATTGGCAAGAAAGAAGTAAAATTTTCACTATTTGCAGATGACATGATACTATATGAGAAAACCTTAAAGACTCCACCAAAGAACTATTAAAACTGATAAAGGGAATCAGTAAAGTTGCAAGATACAAAATTAATATATAGAAATATATTGCATTTGTATACACCAATAACAAACTAGCAGAAAGAGAAATTAAGGGGCGCCTGGGTGGCTCAGTCATTAAACGTCTGCCTTCGGTTCAGGTCATGATCCCAGGGTCCTGGGATCAAGGCCCGTGTCAGGCTCCCTGCTCCGTGGGAAGCCTGCTTCTCCCTCTCCCACTTGTGTTCCTGCTCTTGCTGTCTCTCTCTCTGTGTCAAATAAATAAAATCTTTAAAAAAAAAAAAAAGAAAGAGAAATTAAGAAAACAGTCCCATTTGGGCGCCTGGGTGGCTCAATTGGTTAAGTGACTGCCTTCAGCTCAGGTCATGATCCTGGAGTCCCAGGATCGAGTCCCACATCGGGCTCCCTGCTCGGCGGGGGGTCTGCTTCTCCCTCTGAGCCTCTTCCCTCTCGTGCTGTCTCTCATTCTCTCTCTCTCAAATAAATAAATAAAATCTTTAAAAAGGAAAAAAGAAAACAATCCCATTTATAATTACATCAAAAAGAATAAAATATCTAGAAATAAATGTAACCAAGGAGGTGAAAGACCTGTACTCTGAAAACTATAAAACATTGATAAAAGAAATTGAAGATAACATAAATAAATGGAAAGATGCTCACAGATTAGAAGAATTGATATTGTTGGGGCGCCTGGGTGGCTCAGTCGTTAAGCGTCTCCCTTCAGCTCAGGTCATGATCCCAGGGTCCTGGGATGGAGCCCCACATTGGGCTCCATGCTCCATGGGAAGCCTGCTTCTCCCTCTCCCACTCCCCCTGCTTGTGTTCCCTCTCTCACTGTGTCTCTCTCTGTCAAATAAATAAAATCTTTAAAAAAAAAAAAATTGATATTATTAAAATGTCTATACTACCCAAAACAATCTACAGATTCAGTGCAATTCCTATCAATATACCAATAGCACTTTTCACATCACTAGAATGAATAATCCTAAAATTTGTATAGTACCAAAAAATATGCCAAATAGCCAAAGGAATTTTGAGAAAAGCAAAGCTGGAGGTATCACATTCCTAGATTTCAAACTATAGTACAAAACTATAGTAATCAGAGAGTATGGCAGTGGCACAAAAACAGACACATATATCAATGAAACAGAACAGAGATCCCAGGAATAAACCCAAGCTTATATGGTCAATTAATCTACAACAAAGGAGACTATACAATGGGGAAAAGACAGTCTCTTCAATAAATGGTGCAAACAGGACAGCTACTCGAAAAAGAATAAAAATGGACTGCTTTTTTACACCACAGGCAAAAATAAACTCAAAATGGATTAAAGACCTAAATATAGGACCTGAAACTATAAAAATCCTAGAAGAAAACAGAGGCAGTAATCTCTTTAACATCAGGCTTAGCAACATTTTTCCAGATATTTTTCCTCAGACAAGGGAAACAAAAGCAAAAATAAACTATTGGGACTACACCAAAAAAAAAAAAAAAAAAAAAGGCTTTAACACACAAAGGAAACCATCAACAAAACAAAAAGGCAGCCTACTGAATAGAAGAAGATATTTGCAAATGATGTATCTGATAAGGGATTACTATTCAAAACATATGAAGAATTTATACAACTCAACACCCCCCCAAGATCTGATTAAAACAGGCAGAGGACCTGAACAGATATTTTTCCAAAGACATACAAATGACCAACAGATACATGAAAAGATGCTCAACATCACTAATCGGCAGGAAAATGCAAATCAAAGCCACAGTAAGATATCATCTCACACCTGTCAGAATGGCTAGTATCAAAAAGACAAGAAATAACAAGTGTTAGCAAGGATGTGGATAAAAAGGAACCCTTGGGCACTGTGGGTGGGAATGTAAATTGGTGCAACCATTATGGAAAACAGTACGGAGTTTCCGCAAAAAATCAAAAATAGTACTACCATATGATTCAGTAATTCCACTCTGGGTATTGACCCAAAGAAAATGAAAACCCTAATTAAAAAAAAAAAAACCCTAATTAAAAAAGATATATGCACTTCTATGTTCATTGCAGCATTATTTACAATAGCCAAGACATGGAAGCAACCTAAGTGTCCACTGATAGATGAGTGGACAAAGACAATGTGGTATATACACAATGGAATATTTCTCAGCCATAAAAAGAATGAAATTTTGCCATCTAGGGCAACATGGGTAGACCTAGAGGGCATTATGCTGAGTGAAATAAGTCAGACGGAGGAAGACAAATATATGATTTTACTTATATGTAGAATCTAAAAAAGAAAAGAACAAAATGTAGAATCATAAATACAGAGAACTGGTGGTTGCCAGAGGGGAGCGGGTGAGGGGATGGGCAAAACAGGTAAAGGGGATTAAGAGGTACAAACTTCCAGTTATAAAATAAGTTGTTGGCGGTGGGGGAGCCTGAGTGGCTCAGTCCGTTAAGCGTCTGCCTTCAGCTCAGGTCATGATTCCAGAGTCCTGGGATCTAGCCCCTAGTTGGGCTCTCTGCTCAGCGGGGAGTCTGCTTCTCCCTCTCCCTCTGATCTCTTTCTCTTGCTCTCTCTCAAATAAATAAAATCTTTAAAAAGTAAAAAAAAAAATTTTTTAAATAAGTCATGGGGATATAAAGTACAGCATAGGGAATATAACCAATAATATTGTAATAAAGTTATATGGTAATAGATGGTAACTGCAGTTTATGTGGTAAGCATTTCATAACATATATAAAAGTTGAATCACTATATCGTACACTTAATATTGTTTCATCTAAGAATTTTTAAAAATTTAAGATAAAACACTGATAATGCTCGGCAAATGTAAGCACCATATAAAGGTTTGTTAGAATCACTTTCTCAGTACTTTCATTTCTTCACTGTCACTCACTTCTCAGCCAATTCTGACCCCATCACTTTGCCATAAACAGTGTTTACTAAGAATACCAATGGCCTCTATATTACTAAATCCAACAAATATTTTTCAGTCATCATCTTACTTGAGGTCTATGTAGTAGTTGAGGATCAATGTTAATACTCTCTTCTTGTAACATTCTTTTCTAGTCCAGGACTTCAATTACCACCTACCTCTCCTGTCTTACCCGTCTTTATCCGTAGCCCAGACCTCTATTCTATGCTCCAGACCCCACAAGGCCAGTGATTAGCTGGACATCTCCCCTCGGACGTCTCAAAAGCATTTCATGCGTACTACCTCCAAACCTGACCATGATCTTTCTCTCTTTACCCCCTCGTCTTGAATATTCTGTTTTTTCAGTCCCTCTTCACCTGGCTGGCCCCTACACCTACTTTAGATTTTAGTTGAAGAATCACTTCCTCAGGGAACCCTGAGGTGAATGCCCTCAAAGAAACTTTCATAGCATCTCTCTTCTCAGCTACAATCGGAAAAAAGGTAAGCTACACAAGGGCAGGAATGTCTGTCTTCTCACGACTGTATCCAAGGACCTAAATTAGGCAGCCTCCAGAGCCCTTTTATTTGCCCTGGGATCTCTCTGCACTCTTTAACGAGTATTAACTGTGCCACTTGTGCCTGGCTAAGACATTACTAAGTTAAAACTTGACAGAGTGCGAAGCAGTCTAGCAGGAGAGACAGTAATCTAGCCCCCAAATTACTTTCACTTGCGATAAAAGGCTCATGGATCACAATTTTTTAAAAGCCTAACAGGGTGATTTGTCCCTTGAACAACCAACATTATGCACATCCTGAAATAATGCAGTGGGTCCAGGTAATCAGTGCAATTGTGTGGGGTTTCTACCATTATGTTTACACCTCACCTATCACTTGGGTAGTGGTACTCAATCCTACCTTAGCAAGCCAACTGCTTTTAACCCAGCACTCCTGTGACCCCAATACAGAGAGCAGTTTGCGAAGAGGTCTCCCGTAACCGCAGGCAGCTACAATGCCGCTGCGGAGTAGGAAGGCGGGAAAGTCCGAGGGAGGAAAAGCCGACGCCTGAGCTCGGGTGAATGTTTTAGGGAACAGTCTGCATTTAAAGCCAGCAGGGGTAAATAAGACTGAAAAGAGAACCGAGCGAAAGTCGCAGCGGGAATAAGAGTGAAAAACGACGGAGGTCCGGGGCACGCCCACTCCCCAGGCACCCAGGTCCTCAGAGCCAGTACCGCGAGACTCCGAACGCATTCCCAGGGACTCCCTCAAACTCCAGGTAAACGCCCGTAGGGGCGGGGCAAGAAGAGACGGCGGCACTGAGGAGCTCGCCTTACATGCTCAAGAATCTCAGTTCTCGCGATCTTTCCGGACCCTCCACAGGGAGTCCGAGCGCGCGTGCAGGCTGGAGTACCGGGAGGGCGGAGACTGTGTGGCGGAGAGCAGCCCCGTTGCCTGTCCTACGGAAGCCTGCGAGGAAGGGTGGTAACCGCTGCCCCGTCCCATTGTCCCGATGCCCAGCGCCAACCAAAGCCGCAAGAGTCAGGAGAAGCCGCGGGAGATCATGGATGCGGCGGAAGTGGGTGTCCTCCTTCCTCGGGCCTGGGAAAATAGACCCCCTGGGCCGCACCGCGCTGAGGGAGGGAGTAGGGTGAGCGGGGCCCTGCCTCCGGCTCCCTGTTGGCACTTGGCTTGCAGGCCGCGGGCCTGGGGCCGGGATCCCCAGAGCCCTCACTGCGCTTCCAGGGCCCTTGCGCGAGCCCCGTGGCCAGACCCACCCCGGATCTCATTTCTCACAGGGACGCTTGGGAGGCCTAGCGTAACAGAAGCGTGTCCCGGGGTGAGGTGGACATGGAGCGCCGACTGTCCCGGAAGTAGGAGCGGCGGGGTCACAAGCTTCCCTGGGTTAGGCACGTCCCTCATGTAATCGCCCCTGCTCCTTGCCCCGTAAAATTTTAATGTCCACTAGTAATCGATATTTTCCTCAGCTCTCGTGTTCCTAATGTTTTTGCAAGTAATGACGGTACTTAGTAAAAAGATCTGCCGATATGTTTAATGACGATTTACCATGTGACAGCTTCAAAGAACGCTTGCCATTTTTATTTACTTTCTCCCTTCTAGTGACCCAGTGAGGTAGGTAGGGAAGTTTGCAGAGCAAGCATTTGAGATGAAGTGATTCAAAATCATGTGGGTAATTCATAATACCCAGTGGTCCTTCAGTGCTTTTCAGAAATGAGAGTTTGAAGCCGTCCTACAACTTACTGTGCTGTAGGATAACCGAGCCTCAATCCCTACCCAGCTCCTAACTTTTCACTTGAGGAGTTATGAATCTGTGATAAGCTACATAAGGAATGGGTCATCTTAATAATATTAGATGGAATAGAAGTTGCTGAAACATGAATAGTACTCGTAAGTGACCCTGTATTCACACGCTGTAGTCTGTTTATGCTGGCCTCATGCTGCGTTGTGTGACTATCTGTTAGGGCTGGGTTATCTTTGTCTTTCGGTGTGTTTTTTTTTTTTTTAATTTGGAAAAAAAGATTATTCAGTATTCACCTTAATATGTCTGGTGTATTTTGGTATAAACACAAACTCCAATATCTGCCAGATCTAAAGGAGAGGATTCCAGCAGATAACTAGGGAGTGACAGAAACTAATTACAGTACCCTGTAAAATCTAAGGAAATTATTTTCGCTATTTCTTGATCTAATTATGTAAACTGTGCTCCTTTGCAGATAGTATAGATCTAGATTATAAGGTAGACATTGTGATGGAATTATGTCATTTTATAGCTAGAAGGATCTTAAGATACCATTTTAGAAGTAAAGTGAGATTAAAATAAAAGGCCACTTAGCTATTCTGTAAGTATGTTGTTAATAGTCTGTACCATAGATCTCCTGTTTCCTGCTCCTGACTTTAAAATGTAACAAGAAGTTAGATGTTGTCTATTTCCAACCCCTTGCAATCCTATATGCTGAAGGTAGTTTTAGAAACAGGAAGCTGGTGGATATTTTTACAAAGTTGTAGTAGCTTATATCCAACATCTCGGATTTCTAAAACCTGAGGACATCTGGTGCTCAGAAAGCCTACCCAAAAATGTTGGTTCTCCTTGAACATCTCTTCCTGTAATAGGAAGTTAATAAAACTGTGGTACTACATCCTACTCCCTTCACAGAGGAAATTTATATCCCTGCTTTGAAGTCATTTAATGTTCTTTTTGAAGAAGGTAGTTAAAAGATGTGTTGTATATGTGTGAAAATTTTATCTTTGAGTGCTGTTGTATATGGTATATCCATCCAGGACAGGTGATCTTCAAAACAAAAGAAACTTTTTCTGTATATAGGTAAATGATATGGCAGATTTCCACACTTCGAAGCTACTGGCTCTCTAAATTAATAAAATGGTACTGAAAGTTAAAATAAATTTTTTTTTTTTTAAGATTTTATTTATTTATTTGACAGAGCGAGAGAGCACAAGCAGGGGGAACAGTAGAGGTAGAGGGAGAAGAAGGCTCCCTGCCAAGCAGGGAGCCCGATGCGGGGCTTGATCCCAGGGCCCTGAGATCATGACCTGAGCCGAAGGCAGATGCTTAACCATCTGAGCCACCCAGGCGCCCCAAAATAAATTCATTTTTATATTCTGTTATTTGTATGTATGTGTATACTGTGCTATTTGTGTCTAAATAAAAAATCATAATCCAAAACCATTTTTTTGTAGGATTATGCTAAAGAAAGATATGGAGTATCTTCAATGATACAATCACAAGAAAAACCAGGTTAGTAGCTTTATGATAATAAAGCCTTTTTTTTTTTTTTCTTGGTCTTTCTAATTCCAGGAAAGCTCTTCATGAAGTTAAGTAAATTTGGCATAACTCTGAAAAGGTTAAATGAATAACCCAAGCAGGTGCCATAACCCTGCATAATCATTGTCAGTCTAGGGTTACTACTCTAGAAAGGGAAGAAAAATACATTAAAGAGTTAACTTTAAATGGTAAATTATATTAAAAAGGTAAGGTACAAGATTTAACTAAGATTTAGCTCTAGCCTAGGAGATAAAAAAGAATGGTTAATATTAACTGCCTTCATTATATGCAACCTTTTTGCATGTTTTATGAAGCCACCTCCTTTCCTTTTCCCCCTTGACTTTATTATATTTCTTTTAAATTGACTTGTCACATGCTGTTTCACTCAGACCTGTAGGTTTTTTATTTCTATTTCTTCCTTTTGTTTGTATTTTTATATATTTGTATGTGTGTAATATCAGATTTATCTTACTGTCAACTATTTAACAATCACTTTTCTTTTGGTAGACACCCCAGATCATTCAAACTTTGGTACAACTGCAGAACTTTAAGTTCTGGCCCATTGGAAGTACTAGGTACTTCTTTCTCTCTCTCTTACTTTCTTTCTCTCTTTCTTTCTTTCCCTTTTTTTCTTTCTCTGTTTCTCTCTCTCTCTTTCTTTCTTTCCTCTTTTTATGTACTTCTGATTCAGAAGCCTGCCTATGAATTTTATGCTTTGGAAATAACCTCCAGGTCAGTTTTAATTGTACTTTGGGATTTGATTTATTGCACTGTCACAAAGTCACTTTTACTTCTCAACTTTCTTGGAAAAATGTACGATATAAGACAAATGGTTTGCTAAAAATAAACTATTTCCAAAAGCAAAGATGCTGGAGTAAAATAATTTAGTATAAAATGGAATACAAACAATATAGTATAGAAGATGACATTCCCCTGCCAGGACAAGCGGGAGGGGTGATTTGAGACTTTTTTTTCAGTATCTTCCTGAATTGGACTTCCTTGAACTATAACAAAGAAGCTCACTGGAGTTTCAGTCTTTTACGTGAGCTCCAATCACCTATTGCTATACTGTTCCCATTTGGTTAGCAAAGCCAGACTACTGTCTTCCACTTATAATTTCTTCTCACGGGGTAGGGGGGGATAAACTATGTATGTCACCTGGTAACAGTAATATAACAGGAAAATTCTACCTTTGGTTTATCTCTGCTAAAATCCTAATACTTGGTTCAACACGAAGTTTCCTTCGCATGTGCTTCCATGTCTCCAGATATCTTTGTTCTAATGCTAGTGACTTAAAAGTGTGGAAGAGGCAGTAGATTTTCAAACTGAAATCCTGCTGCCCATGATCATTGTCTCAGCCAGTCATACTGATGAGAGTGTGACAATGTCTCAAGTATTTGTGGATGTGTTGAAGGTTGAGAACCCCTGTGCTAATTAGTTCTAATGCTACACAAAAAAAGAAATGATACTCTTTGTTTTCAAAAGTAGTATCAAGGGGCACCTGGGTGGCTCAGTTGGTTAAGCATCTGCCTTGGGCTCAGGTCATGATCTCTAGGTCCTGGGATCAAGTCCCAAGCCCCATACTGCATCAGGCTCTCTGCTCAGCCTCTCCCTTTGTGATCTCTTTCACTCAAATGAATAAATAAAATCTTTTTTTAAAAAGTACTCTTAAAATTACTCTAAACATGCCACTTATAAGCTCATTCGTTTAGATTTATGTTACTCTGTTTCATTTGGTTTTGAGTTTTGACTGACTAGTTAATAAGTCATTTCCTTTTTCAGTATTGGCATTTTCAGATTTGTCTTTTAAAATTTTATGCCGCTTTGTCTGTCTTTTCTCTTTCACACTTTCTTTTGCCTGAGTTTACACAGCAGATTTGGAAATTGGCTTAATTTATAAGGTCTGTTGGCAATGTTCTGCAAAATGGCTTAAAAATTCCTCATTCTTTCTCTTTGTTTCTGGCAATGAGAACCATGGTGTTCTGTAAATCAAATTCTCTCTAAGCTTCATCTTCTTGCTTCAAGAGACAAGTTACAAATGCATTTAGCAAAGTAGGTAAAATAGATTTATAATTTGATTTCATTATAATATCCTCCCAAAAGTATTTTTAGTAATGTAGTAACTAGGTTTTGCTGCATGTGATATTGACAGATTTGGTTACAATTAGGCAATGTAACTCTTGAGAATAGAGATCTTTTATTACTCTTGATGTTATGATGTCATGTCTGTTACTATGTTTTTAATACTTACATTTTTCTTTGATATTCAAATTATTGCATATAAAATAATAAAATGATTTCTGGATCATGACTGCCTATGTCACTATCTTGACATAATAGTTGTTTTGTCACAGTTTTCCTATTTGGGGATTTCTGGATAAATATAGTATTTTGTTATTATCATTGGGGGGCTCACTTACAGCCAAAAAGGGAATTTATTGGCTCACATAACTATAGGAAACAAAGTATGAGATAGCATACAGCATAATTGAGTCTTGAGGCTCAAGCAGCATCTATACTTTCTGTCTTCACTTTTTGGCTCTACTTCCTTTAGGTTATTGGCCTTATTCTCTCATCCTGCCATCTCAAGTACTGGGAAAAGTAGTGGCTACAGCCCAGGCCTACACCATCTCAGCTCAGGAACCCCAGGGAATAGAGCTTCATTCCCATGTCTCTCTAGTAAGTCCCACAGAAGGACTTTGATTAGTTCATTTTGAGGAACATGCCTTCCCTGGATCATTCTTTGTGTCCTGGTACCATGACTATCCAGGCCTGGCAGAAAATCCAACCCTGTGCAGTTCACTTATATACTATGGCAGGCAAGGGAAAATACCATGTCCCTTTAGGCAAAGGCAGGTGAAGACAGGCTGTATTTGGCCCTGTAAGTCACTGAAGTATTCAAGAGATTTGCATTTTGAAACTATCTCTTTGAGTCCAATGTAGACTGAATTAGGGGATCAGGGAATGCCAATTATGAGGCTGTTGCTGTAGTTTAGGCAAACTAAATGGTATTTTGGTTTGAGATGGTGGCAATGAAGATGAAAGAATTGGATAGATTTTAGAGATGTACTTAGTATAATTCATAAAACTTGAAGCAAATTGCATATGGAGAATGATAGAAAGAAAAGTGTTATCAGAGATTGAAAATTACTTAAGATAATACCAAGTACTGGGGTGCCTGGGTGCCTCAGTCCTTAAGCGTCTGCCTTCGGCTCGGGTCGTGATCCCAGGGTCCTGGGATCGAGCCCCACATCGGGCTTCCTGCTCTGCGGGAAGCCTGCTTCTCCCTCTCCCACTTCCCCTGCTTGTATTCCCTCTCTCACTGTGTCTCTCTGTCAAATAAATAAAATCTTAAAAAAAAAAAAAAAGATAATACCGAGTACTTACGCTAGCTGTTAAACCAAAATAATTATGACTTTGTAAATTCTGAATTACAAAATTGTTTTACTTATTTGCTGCAGATCGAGTTTTGGTTCGGGTTAGTGACTTGACAGTACACAAAGCTGATGAAGTTGTTTGGGTGCGTGCAAGGGTTCATACAAGTAGAGCTAAAGGTAAGATTGATTTCATAATTATAGCCCTTTTGGTAAGGACTCTGAATTTTTTGTTTTGCAAATTCCTCACAGACCAAAATAAATCTTTAAAAACAAAACAAAACAAAACAAATTTATTTTCTTTCTTAAATCACTGTGAAGCATTAATCCATGTTTAATTAATTTTAGTTCTTACAGGACATCCTTAGGGTGCCTGGATGGCTCAGTTGGTTAAACTCCCCAGACTTTTTTTTTTTTTCCTGCTGATATTTCTTACCCTTTATATCTGTGCTCAAGAGAAGACATTTTTCCTTCCAGAAAGTGGTCACTTTTCTGTTCATAGAATTGCTGCTATTCTTTTCTTCGATCTCCTGTTGAATTTGTAGGTGTTCAGAATGGTTTGATAACTATAGCTGAATTCCTGGGACCAGACAAAATTTAGGTCTCCTACTCCTCCACCATCTTACTCCTCCTAAACTCCAACTCTTGATCTCAGCTAAAGTCTTGATCTCTGGGTCGTGAGTTCAAGCCCCATGTTGGGCTCCGCCATGGGTGTAGAGCCTACTTAAAAACAAAAAATTAATAAAAGACATCCTTAAAAATAATTTGACCTTAGAGACTCAGATTAAATCCAAGACTTTAAGGTACTTTTCTAGCACCTCTCAAAATTTTAAGGTTGGTTTTTTGGGGGTTTTTTTGTTTGTTTGTTTCTTTTTGGGTTTGTTGTTGTTTTTGAGTTGCGGGAGGGGGAGAGAGAGAGAATCCCAAGCAGGCTCCACACTGAGTGCAGAGCCCAACACGGGGCTCTGTCTCACAACCCTGAGATCATAACCTGAGCCAAAATTAAAAATAGGACACCTAATCAACTGAGCCACCCAGGCACCCCAAAAGTTTAATTTTTTTAAGTGAAGAGTATGTTTGAGAAGCTTTTCATATGTTAATATTCTTATATTTGTAATATTTAATTTAGATAGCAAGATAGGTAACAAAGAAATAAGGCTACGTTCAGGTTATTCAA
The DNA here is from genome assembly GCF_029215605.1 of Mirounga angustirostris. Classification (NCBI taxonomy): domain Eukaryota; kingdom Metazoa; phylum Chordata; class Mammalia; order Carnivora; family Phocidae; genus Mirounga; species Mirounga angustirostris. Next base: position 103,270,141 of record NW_026991711.1, on the reverse strand, counting down.
TACAGTGACCACTGGCTACCTTTAACTATTTAAATTTAAATTCAGTAGTTCAAGTTACGAGCTGTATTTTGAGTATTTAATAGCCACAATGGCTAGTGGCTCCCACATAAAGCATACATACAGAATATTTTTGTCACTGTAGAAAGTTCTGTCAGGCAGTACTAAGAATTTAGCATTAACAACAAAGAAGAAAGATGAGGATAACTTAGGCCTTTTCCTTATAGAAAATTGTCTTAGCCTAGTGTTCAAAATTGTCTAAAAATATTGACAACATTAGTTTATAATTTTATACTTTTCACACACTTTGCACATTTGATCATCCCTACAAATTTGTGAAATAGGCAGAACAGGCTTTGTTATTCCACTTTGTAAATGAGGATACTGACACTTCAAATGATAGGCCCAAGAACTCCTAGTAATTGGTAGAATATGAACGGAATGTGGTAGTTTTCTAAGGTACTTAGTCTCCCCAGCAGAGCTAATTACTTCTGTAATATCTAATACATTCTATGTTACATTTCTTACTTGTTTTAAAATATTTATTATAGCATTAATGTACACCATTTTATACATATATCTCATGTACATATACATATATCTCACTCTCAGGATCACTAGAACTAAACATTTGTCTGTTCTTCCAGTATACTCCCCCCCCCCCCCCCCAAATAGCTGAATACTGTTGGACTTTGAGAAAACTGGTGGAGTTTTAATTTTTTCAAAAATGTTGATTTGCCTTTCTGAAAGTTTGGGCCATTTATTCTACCAAAAGATAACCACATTGTATTGTAATCCTTCATTTACTTGTCTTTCTCCCATTAGACTGGGAGCCTTTGTATGTTTCCTAAACATAGTTATTTAGCAAATTAAAAGATACAATGCATGCTACATGTAGGCCTGAGCCAAGAATATTTCCCTTTGCACACGCATCCCCCTAATGGAACAATTGGAGTACAGTAAGGATAACCGCAGTGAATCGAAACACATCAGATATTTTTAAATCCTTAAATTTATAATCTAAGACAGGCAACAAAACCTGGTTGGTCACCAATGAAACAAGCTCATTATTTTGAAAACTGATAAAGAGAAAGTACCATTTCTGAATGAGTTGAGTATCACTGGCTAATCAAATGGTAGATAGGGGGAAGTTGCTGGAGAGGTATTCCATCTAATAAAATGAAAAAAAGTATGTTAGAACTTCATCATTTTGCCCCTAGTAAATTACCCAGGCATTCTTCAGCAGTGACTGCTAATGACACAATAGAGAAACAACCAGAAATATTTTATGTCTATTCATGAAAGAACTCAACACCACCCAATGCAGTAGGCTTGCCCAAAAAAATTGTACCTGAATCTCATTCAGCCTTTAGATCTAACCACCAACCTATAGGAAAAACATAGGACAAAGGAATATGTTAAGTAACAATGAGGATGCAATCAGCGAAATTTAGACTATAGGAAACTACTGGGCAAAAATGACCATATCTCTTAGACAAATAAATTGAAAAGGGAGGGATGGACTTAAGAATTTTATCTCTCAACAGTCACTTATTTGGATCAGAAGTTAAATATATAGTTAAATAAATGAAGGAAGGAAGGACACTTGAGACTCTTGGAAGTTTGAACATTGGCTGGATGTTTGATGTTAAAAAATACTCTTTTTTAAGTTGGGATAATTGTACTGTGGTAATGTTATTTTTAAAAAGATCTTATCTCTTAGGGATCCATACTGAATTATGTATGGATGAAATAATGTGGCTGAAATTTGCTTCACAGTAGTATAGGAATAGAGGGATATGAGGATTGGGATAAAGCTGAAACAAGAATGTCCATGAGTTGATAATTATTGAAGTACATGGGGACTGTAGGTAGACATTGGTATCATTTACAAATAATGATCTTCTTGTCCTTTTCTTTCAAATGTTTATCTCATTTTTTGTTTCTCTTTGCAATGATTAGTAGATTCTCCAGTACTACGGGGATTCCCTCAATGAAGAATTTTTCAAACAGCAGAGATTTAAACTCCTGATGAGTTATTTCATGACTTTGGGTGTTCTGCATAAAATGTCATTAGAAAACAATGCCAAAGTTTAAAGACTAGATTAAAAGAAGTTTTCTTCTAGTCCAAATTTTCTGTTATCAGGAATAGATGTTAAATTTTACTAGGCCTTTTTTCATCAGTTTTTTTCCCTCAAAATATAATTGTATTGAGTGTATTTATATAGAGGTTCATACACTAATCTCTCTGCTTTTGTGTTTTTTGAAATTTTCCATATAATAAAAAATTAAAATGTAGTTGATCCTCTTTATTCATGGATTGTGTATTTGCAAATTCTCCTGCTTGCTAAAATGTAGTTGTAACCCCAAAATCAATACCTGCAGCACTTTCACTCTCATTCACAGAAATGCCAGACGTGTACCTGTGCAGAGAGGCAAAACACTTGAGTCGCCCAATGCACATGTTCCCAGCTGAGGTCAAACTGTGAAGCTCTGCCTTCTTGTATCAGCTCTCTTGAACAAGTGTTCTTTCACAATCTATTTAATGCCACATTCTTCATAGTCTTGTGCTTTGTAAAAGTTGGTGATATGGCTGTTTACAGTGGCCACCAAGCATAGTGCTAAAGTACTTTAGTGTTCCTAAGTGCAAGAAGGCTTATGCCTTGCTTAGAAAATACATGTGTTAGATAAGCTTCATTCAAGCATGAGTTACAGTGCTGTTGGCCGTTAGTTCAATGTTAATGAATCAACAATATATATTAAAGAGTGTGCCTTCAAACAAGCACCTACCAAACAAGGTTATGTATTGATGGACTGGTGAAAATTTTGTGACCAGAGGCTCACGGGAACCTAACCTTGTATTTCCCCTAGGAAAAATGGTTTGGTGTTTGCAAATTCATCGTTCATGCTGACTTTATAGAACATAACTACCACAAATAACAAGAATCAACTCTTTGTAATTGTAATGATTTATAGTAGTTGGATTTCTTAATGTTGAACCATTTTTGGATTCTTGGAATAAACTGAATTTGGCAAAGGTGTGGGTAGTATTCTTTTAGTATAGTACTAGGTTAAGTTTCAGTGTTTTTTTCCTTGGAATTTTGCATTAATCTGGTTTTCATAATTTTTTATTGGAAAATCTTTTTGTTTTTAAGTTTGTATATATGTTTGTATCTGTATTTAAGCTGTAAGTTACCTAAGTAATACATTAATATCTTTACATAAATTTTTCTGAGAATACAGAATTGATACTTCCTTTTTTCTTCTCTACACCCTATCCTCTGCCTCAGCCTTTCTGTTAATTCCTAATAATTTGTTGTGTCTTTCTAAAAATCTTTCTTTTTAATGCACATACGCACACATATAGGTTTTTGTTTTGTGCATGTGACTTTTAACTTGTCTTAATTTTACGTAGATGATATATTTTACATGTTATTTTGCAACTTTTTAAATTTTCAAGTAAGTGTTTCTTGGAGATCTTTCCATGATACTAGTTACAGATCTACATAAGGCAGTATTTTTCCAAGGTAGATCTCTAGAAGTGAAATTCTTGGGTTGAAGGGCATATGTATGCTTATTTAAAATTTCTTATACCAGACTATTCTCCAAAAAAACTAGCCAGGTAATAGTCCCAAAAGTATATGACAGTACCACTTTCTCTATATTGTTACCAATAATGATCATCAATGTTTTTTATTTCTGCCAAAGTAGATTATCTAGGAGCACCTGGGTGGCTCAGTTGGTTAAGCGTCTGCTTTGGGCTCAGGTCATGATCCTCGGGGTCCTGGGGTCGAGCCCCGCATCAAGTTCTCTGCTTTGAGGGGAAACTGCCTCTCCCTCTGCTTGTGCGCGCTCACTTTCTCTCTTTCTCTCTCTCTCAAATAAATAAAATCTTAAAAAAAAAAAAATAGATTATCTAAAGAAAGAAAGAGAATCTTATGGTTTGAATTTGCAAAACCCTGATTGCTGCTACTCCCTTCTTCCTTACATAGGAAAAATTGCCAGTAAATATGACTGACTTGGAAGCATTCAGGTGCCTTAACTCCAAAAGTAGTAACACATTAAAACTGGACTTGGGGGAAGTAACCCATGCTGGCAGTTTCAAGTAGTGCAAAGCTCTAGAAAGCCACAAATAAGGAAATGGAAGTGTCAAAATCATAGTGTCAGAAGTATGACAACTAGAATCCTGTTATGTCAAAAAAAAAACCAAACCACAACTTATTATAACAAATATTCTTAAGGGTAGTATTTCATAAATTTTTAAAAATTAAATCAGATTTCTTACTAGATTTATGTATCCTATCCCTAAAATCAAGTGGTTTATACAGGAGCAATGAGAAATTTTGAACTCTTAGTGATACACTTAAAATTTATTTCTTTAGATTGTGAAAGCTTATGAGCTGAAGCCTGCATACTGAAAGAGTAATTGAAATATCTGTGACTCCTTTCAAATTTTATATATACTACATTGAAGTCATTGGCACAAAATACTTCTCTAGTACTGTCCTTTCTGAAAACTTACTTATACTTCCAAAATAGCTAGTTTATTTTGGTTATCAGATAGTTTAGGACCTCAATTTATGTTCATGCAAGAATATTTCAGGGGAAATAACAAATGGAAAGTACTTTAGAATATATTTAGGTCATTGCTGTTTTATTCGGTAATGAATTAACATAAATGATGAAGGAAAATGTTAATGTTGGGTATTAGGAAGTTAAGGTACATTATCTAAATAATGAATTCAGGAGCTTGGCAAGCTAAAAGACAGTAGGAAGAGATGAAAACATAAGATTGCCTCACATGTTGGATAACGTAATTCTCCCACAAAAGCTCACTTTATTACTGAGCTATCACTGTAATGGAGATGAGGGTGAGCCTTTTTGTCCTGACCAGGACCATGTTTGTTCTTCAGCTTAGAAATAAAGAATGCACTAGGTGCTATACGAGGTATCAAACTTTACATTTTCCAAAACAGGACTCTTGTGTAAACTTAAGAAATAAACTGCCTCTTCTAAAAACTTAAGAATCAAAATGCCACACAAATTCTTAACTGTTAGGAGCTAAATTTAAAATATCCAAAAGTAGCAAATTTATTCAGCTATTTTGAACATTGACTCTATCTTCCTTTCTATAAACTGTCTCCTGGTTGGCGGGTTCCAAGAAGAAAGATGAGAAATATTTAACAGTTGATTAGTCTTTGTTATAAAATTCCAATACTAACTTACACAGAGAGGACTTTTTTGCTAAAGTGAGAAATTACATATTTGCTTCTTAGAATAAAAGGTAATATATGGATATAGTAAAAATTAAAATTCTAAAGGTGCAAAAAAGATATAAAAGGAAAGGTCGTCTGGATGGCTCAGTCAGTTAAGCGTCTGCCTTCAACTCGGGTAATGGTCCCGGGGTTCAGGGATTGAGTCCCACATTGGGCTCCCTGCTCAGCCTGGAGTCTGGTTCTCCCTGTGCCCCTCCCCCTGCTCATGCTTGCTATCTCATTTTCTCTCTCTCTTCGCAAAAATAAATTTAAAAATCTTTAAAAAAAAAAGATATAAAAGGAAAAATAGTCTCACAATTCTAGTTTCTCCATGTCATCACAATCTCTTCCCCTCCAAAATGACCATTGTTGTTCCTTGTGTATCCTTCCAGGAGAAAATGGGTTTACAAGCATGGGTATATTCTTTGTTTTTTAAATTTACATAAAAGGGATGGCAGTTCACATGCTGCTCCCCATTATCACTCACCAGTGTTTATGAGATAGTGCCTTGCAAAATGCAAAACAAAGCAGGTCATGCAGTGCAGTGTATCACCAACCAGAGCCAAGGAAGGAACAATTTTGTTTACTAACAGCCAAGAACTTGGTCTTGAAAGTACTTGATAGAAGTAGTCTGAGTAGACAGGTCTACTTAACCAGGAAACCAGTACTGGATTTTTGTGGGTTTTTTGAGTCTTTTAAAAATCTTTTTGAGTGGACCATCAAGGTTCTAGTATTTGAAAGTGCTTTGAACACCAAAAACCTGGGAACCATAGCATTAAAGTCACATGTAGATCATTCCACTAGTAAAGACTGCCTAAATATGGAGTGATAACAGAGCTTCAGTGCTTTTGTAGAAATAATACTGCTGTGAACATCTTTGTCACTGTGACTCTTTCCATACTCAATTTCCTTAACATACATTTTTTTTAAAGATTTTATTTATTTAAGAGAGCATGAACCGGGGCGGGGGCGGGGGGAGGTTAGAGGGAGAGGGAGAAGCAGACTCCCTGCTGAGCAGGGAGCCTGACGCCCCTGGATCATGACCTGAGCCGCCCCAGGATCATGGCCTGAGCCGAAGGCAGACACTTAACCAACTGAGCCACCCAGGTGCCCCCTTAACATACATTCTAAGAAATAAATTTCTTGAAGCAAAGAGAATGATTTTAAGTTTTTAATGCCCATTGCCAAATGATTCTCCGAAAGCATATGCAACTTTACTTTGCCATCAGCAACTTACGAAGGAACGGTTTTCACTTAATTCTATCAAGCATTAGATAACATTACATATTTTTTAATTTGAGAGGTAAATTATGTGTCATCATTGTTTGCTTCAACTTGAATTACCTTCATTTCATTTTTTTCCTTCTATTTACCTAGTCAGGCTTTTTCTCTTTCTTTCAAATGATTTGTTATAGTTCATTGCCCATTTACCTATTGGAATCTCAGTGTCCTTTACTTATAAATCTTTATGATCTCTATGTATTAAGGATGTTTACTCATATAGGTTATGTCATTCAGCAAATACTTTTTCCCAGTATTTCAGTTTTTTTGTATATAGATATTCTGTAACTTTTAAACTTGGAAAGGTCTCTCCTTTTTTGTACAGTTTAATATTCAGTTTCATTTTTTACTCAGTTTTTTATTTGTTGGGTTTTTTTAATTTTCTGAATTCTATCTAGAATTAGAATTTCTTTTCTCTAATAGGGTCTATTTTGAGTTTATTTTTCTGTTGCATTAATCTGGATGTTTTTGTGCTGATACATTTTTACTTGTAGGTTTATATAATATCTCATGGTGCTGGTTTTACTACTTCATCCCCTCCCTTCCATCTGTTTCCTTTTTTAAAAAATAAGAGGTGTAATATTTAGAATTACATACAATAAACACATTAAACATTAAAAGAGAACAGTGAACAATTTTCACTCCACCCATTACCACTGATTTCTTGATTTGTTTTCCCTAGAATGAGGTCAAATCTTAAGGGAGCGCATTTGCTTCTATATTTAGCCTCCTAGAACTCACCAGGTTCTACATACTATTTGTGTTAAATCTTGAAGATGGCCAAGATGTCCTTTCAGCCCTTACATTTCTTCTATACTTACCTCCCTGACTGTATTATTTCCTTAAAAAGTATTTTTTCTGATTAGAAAAATAGTACATGCTTACTGTAGAAAGTTCAGAGAAAAAAAAAAAATACGAAGAACAGCATAACTTCCCATAATTTCACATCTGTTAGTAGCCACATTGTGGTGTTTTTTTCCTATCCAATCAGTTTCACATTTTGCTGTTTTTTTTCCTTTGCACAATATTAATATACTTAGACAAAATTGGGATTATACTTTATATGGTTTTATCACCTTCTTTGCATAATAGTCTATCATGATTGTCTATCAAATATTTACTTTGTGTTCCCAGCACCTGGCATGGTTGTTGCACATTGTAATCCAAATGTGAAAAAGGAATGGTAGTCAATCAAATAAGTAGCCAGTAGCAGTGGTGCTGTTAATAATTATTAACATTAATTAATAACAATTCATATTTAACATTAATTGGGTGTGTCATAGCTCTAAATATATTACCTGTATAATCCTCAAGATTGTAGGAGAAAACCCCATGAGTGACATACTGTTATTTTCTCCATTTTGCAGATGAAGAACTTAAGCATAAAGTAGTTTAATAATTTTCCCTCAGGCCCCTTCCTAGGAAGTGATAGGATAGGATCCTAGGTCTTTTGATTTCAAAGCTTTTACTCTTTACCAACCCTTACACTGTTACCCCCTAGTGCTGACCCAGAGACATTTTCATGTGCTAACCCTTTTTGTAAGTCCTCTAGAGCTCCTTTCTCTCTCAAGGTCTTTTGTGTAGCATTGGAGTTCATCGCAGCATGGCTTTGTAGTGCAGCTAGGTCTGTGCTGCCTATCTGCCCTATTAGAGCAGCCAAAATATTTGCTAAATCACATTCCCTTCCATTTCACAGAAACATTCTGTTAAAGGTTTCTCAAACATTCTGTGGTTTCAGTCATTCCCAGGATAATGTCATTTTGATCCATCTGCAGATTTCTTCACGGTAACAATCTTTATCCATTCAGTATCTTAAAATCCCCTTGAATGTGTTTAGTACGTGTAACTTTCTTTTTTAAGATTTTACTTTATGACTGCATCATAGTCCAAAGGAAAGGGAAAATAAATGTGTATTTGGTGGTTAAAAATATGTAAGTCATGGGGTGCCTGGGTGGCTGTCAATAAGCATCTGCCTTTGGCTCAGGTCATGATCCCAGGGTCCTGGGATCGAGCACCGCATCAGGCTCCCTGCTCCGCAGGAGGCCTGCCTCTCCCTCTCCCACTCCCCCTGCTTGTGTTCCTGCTCTCATGGTCTCTCTCTCGCTGTCAGATAAATAAATAAAATCTCTTTAAAAAAAATATGTAAGTCATAAATTACTCTGAAGTCCATAGATTATGTCTCTGTTGGCACTTGGCAAGGTTTTTTTTAGACTCATGATTGTGGTCTGATTTGTGTTTCAAAATACTATATGTTGAAAGTAATGACTAAGTCTTCTTGCATTTTTGCTTTTTTTTTTGCAAGGACTTTAAAAACTGAAATCTTTTGATGTCTTATAAAACAATCTGATGAGAAAAGTGGTCTTCTAAAGATTTAACTTGTTTTATGAGGAAGTAATTTCCCAAAACTTGATCAGAGACTTAAAAAGAATCTGGTTTGGAGGAAAAGGATGTCACAAGGATAAAAAGTCACTGAATCTATTAGAATAATATTTTTGAAAAGGTTAAGAATAGGGAATGGCAGTTCCTTATGAAAGGAGGGGAGATTGGGGGGCTCATGAGGCCCAGAATATGTAAAAATAAAACTGGTTGTAGAGGATAAAGGGAATGATCTTTTATATGCAAAATAAGTTATTTGGAGGGGCACTTGGGTGGCTCAGTTGGTTAAGCATCTGCCTTTGGCTCAGGCCATGATCCTAGGGACCTGGGATTGAGCCCTGCGTTGGACTACCTGCGCAGTGGGGAGCCTGCTTTTCCCTCTCCCTCTGCAACTCCCCTAGCTTTCGTGCTCTCTTGCTCACTCTCTTCCTCTCTCTCAAATAAATAGATAAAATCTTTTCTAAAAAAAAAAGATATTTGGAGTGAAGAGGAAAATGCGAAACTCTTATAAAGGATGAAAGATGAGGAATATGATAAAGGAAAACAGGAAAATAGAACATGGAAGAAACTGGCCTGTCATTCTAAGTGCTCTTTAAAATGTACTTTGGTGGGAAGTAAAATGGACCACCTGCACAGAATGCTTGTGTTCTTGATACTAAGCAGTTTATTAGCACTTCTGTGGTTTCATCATTGATGATCGAAGATCCCATAGTGGTTAGCACAGTGCCTTTGCCTGTAGAATACACTTGTTATTGAATGAATGTTGAAAGTGATCTGAAGTTACTTGAAATTTGTTTAATCAATGCAATGACAGAATAATTTTCTGATTTATATTTTTTTGAAATTGGTGATTTGCCTATGTTCTCATAACAAACATGTTAAAAGCATTTTTGTTACTCATAGTGGGAACTTGGGTTTCTTTAAAGCTTGTCAACAGTCTGAGTATTTGGGCCATGGAAGCCAGATACATGTATGTACGTACCTAATGAGTATGGTAAATTTTGGCTCAATTTTAAAGTAGAGAAACATTTTTCTTCTTTGTAAAACCTGAAGTAGCGTGTCCTTAATACACTTGTGTTCTTTCTGTCTTATTCAGGGAAGCAGTGTTTCTTAGTCCTACGTCAGCAGCAGTTTAATGTCCAGGCACTCGTGGCGGTGGGAGACCATGCAAGCAAGCAGATGGTTAAATTTGCTGCCAAGTAAGTAAGCAATTATATCCTGTTGTCAGAATAAACAATGGTGGGAACTAAGACTCCAGGGGTTTGGACCATTTTCATACATTAACATCAATGCTTCGTTTGTTTAAAAATGTAGTTATTTAAATTGTCAGTTCAGTATTGCTGAATACATTAAACTTACAAAAGAGAAAATATGGAGCACAGGCTTGAAATTCATTTGGAACTGCTGAAGCAGCACTCTCTACAGACAAGTCACATTTACTTTCAAGTAGAGTAACAAAAAGCCTGGCAGCCTCAACATAGCAAAGCTACTTTATTTTGCTGTGTTTTGTTGAGCTTCAGTTCCTACCTCCCCCAGTTTTGAGATTTGCGTATTAAGCAACAAGTTTTCTAACTGAAAAATAAAAGCATATAAAATGAGAGTGTAGTTTTGCAAATGATTCCCTTCTAAAGGAGGTAAAACAGATGTCATAACATTTTACAGCTTTTAACTTTGACATTAAAAGGGTTAAAGAAAAGTAAAAATCAACCCACTCCCCCAAGTCTTGCTGTCTGGCTCAGAGTTCCTGTAGAAATGCATTGTTTTATTAAGTTTGCAAGAGGCAGGATATAGAGATAGTGTCGTGCTTGTGCATGCTGTAGCTCTAAGGTAATAATAGTTGGTAGTGTGGATAGTTTTGTTTGTATGTTTTTCTCAATTTAATCAAAATTTTATTTCCATGATAATGATCAAGGTATCTGATTTGGAAAAATGGATGATCTTTATATTTTAAGTAATAGCATACTTCATAGGCATAAATGTTTTTTAAAAGAAATTAAATCTGGGATAAATGTTATATTTTTCTGTTGATTTTTATCTCTGTTCTTTAGTTGTATACTTTCAAAGATGAGTGAATATAGAAAGAATTATCAATTTTAGGACTAGAAAGGAACTAAAAAACGATCTAGTTTAACATCCTAATTTATATTTGGGCCCTCCCTGACTCCCTGAGTGTTTTACAGGTATTGGATGCTCAGTAACTGGTATGGGTTTAGAGATTTATTTATCACATTTAGTTTTATTGTACCACAGCAGTGTCTGTATTCTGGTTTAAAAACTCCAGAGCCACTAATTACATCAGTTCACTGATGAACTCAGTAGTATTTGTATTACTGGTGAAGTAGTGCCACCTCACCCTGTCTCGCAATCCTGCTACCCAGAGACTTCTATCTCTTCTGTCTGTATCTTTTGGTGAGTAGGTTTGCTGTTTTCATCTCATGGTCTATAATGGTGTGTGCTTGTGGGGTACATTGTCAACAAGCCTTTTAAGGTCAGTCCTGTGACATGGGACATAGATAAACTTGGTCCCTAGAAATAAACTTTCCACACAGAGCCTTCTATAAATAGAGCTCCTGGAAACCATAGATGTATATGCTAAATTATATTTAATGTACTGAAAAATACTGGGAAAAAGTCAATTTCAAATCAGCAAATAACCTTATGGCTTTTGTCTTTTGTGTATTGGTTCTGAAAACTAATATATGAAGCTGACAGTTTTATATAGAATGTGTGTTTCCATTAAATTGCATTATAACCTTAGTGTTACATGCCTAAAGGAAATATTCTAGTCTAAAAATCTTTTGAGGGGCGCCTGGGTGGCTCAGTCGGTTAAGTGTCTGCCTTCAGCTCAGGTCGTGACCCCAGGGTCCTGGGATCAGCAGGGAGCCTGCTTCTCCCTCTGCCTGCTGCTTTCCCTGCTTGTGCTCTCGCTCTCTCTCTTTCTATCTCACAAATAAAGAAATAAAATCTTTAAAAAATAAAATGGGTGTTCATTGGCTCCATTGTGAAAACAAAGATTAAGGTAGCTGTCATACATTTATCTTTGAAGTTACTTGCTCTGGCAGTGCTGGCATTTCTGTAAAACAAGAATCTAAGGTGTGAGGTTATTGTTAAATCATAAATAACATTAGAAAGAAATTACTTGACAGTAAAAGATGAAAAGTAAGTATTTTTATAACTTGCTGTGGTCAGTTATACTCACATATTATTATTATACCATACTGCAAAACCCTTAAGCTCACATGAACTGTCTATAGTCTTAAGCATGAAGAATAATTTTCAGATATGACACTAGAATGAAAGTAATCATATAGTTATTTTCTAAAATTTTTTTGAGAGTAAAATCTTCTTTTTGTCTCTCCAAATGAGTTTTCTAAGGCATTTGACATTTTGTTGTTGGTGGTGGTTCTCTTTTTAGTGTTGTTTTTTGTAATTTCTGCCACATGTTAGTTGGGTTGGAACAAAATAGTCCAGTCATATATAAACTTAATATTTATACAAGCTCTTCTTGCTCTTCCTTAAGTCTACACATGCCAGTTTATTTTCAAGTGGTATTTTTATCTAAAATCTTTAATGGCTTCCTATTTCCAACCATGTGCAATATTAATTCTGCCTACGGATTCCCTCACCACAATGTTATTTCCCACTACTTTGCCATATATGTCTTCATACTGGGCAGTGACTTCTCTTCCTCTTATTTTAAAGGTCTTGCTTTTATTCGTTGAATCCTCATTCTTTGTCACTTAGCTTAAGCCCATGTCTTTGATGATCCTCAGTCATTCATTTCTCTTTTCATTTCTTTGGGGTTCATAGATATATGTTCTTAGGAGGCTGGAAGTTTTTTGTTGTTTTTTTTTTAATTTAGTGTACATTTCGGTGATTATCCTGAAGTTATTATGTAAGGGTATTTTTCCATGTCATTTTAAATGCTAACTTGTAAAAGAAAACTGCTGTGTGAATTCAGTACTTTTCATATAGCATTTACTGTCATATTTACAGCTGTGTTCATGCTAGCTGAAGCCAGACGATATCCATGTTCTGTACTAATGATGATTTTACTGTGGTTTGAATAGCAACACATGCTGAGAACAAGTTGGATTACAGGTGGTACTTAATAGTTAAGAGGCATCCTGAACTTTTAAAAGCCTGTGCTATTCCAGCAGATTTATTGAATCCTATTTTTTGTCTATATAGAGGCAGCAGATCACTAACAATATAATAGTTCCCATGCAAGGAAAAATGTTTCCAGTTCTAGTAGTTATCAGATTAGATACCTATTTGATTCAAATTTCTATTAACAATGCTACATTATTAACTTTCATATGAACAAGATAGTTTTATAAAATTATCAACTGATAACTTTATTTAAATTATCATTCTTGGATTGCTATTTGCAGTATTTGGGTTAATTATGGGGCCTAATTGTCCTAAATCAACCTCAGACTTAACATGTTATATAATTGTGAGCAGACGTTCTTCACCTTACTGGTAATAAAGTAAAGATACAGAAACAGATTAAATATAGAACTGGATCTGAGACTATAACTTTAATGTCAGCATTTGAGTTTAGCAAACTTTAATATTGTTATTTGAATTTTGTTATTTTTAATATTTGCTTTCATTTTCCTTTAAAATTCATTTTGATGTAAAGTTAAGGGCTAATATAGGCAGGAAGTACATTAGTGGTTGTTTGGACCAGGGGAAGAATGAGGGGATAAGAGAGTGATAGCTAAAGGGTACAGAATTTCTATTTATGATGATGAAAATGTTCTAAAATTGTGGTTGCAAAAATCTGTAAATATCTGTAAAAAAAACATTGAATTTTACACTTTAAATGAGAAATTGTATGGTATGTGAATGCTATCTCAATAAATTGTCGCCAAAATATAAATTTTTAAAATGAAAAAAAATAAATAAGGTTAAGGGCTATACACTATGGAAAGCAGTATGGAGGTTCCTCAAAAAGTTAAAAATAGAACTGTCCTATAATCCAGCAATCACACTACTAGGTATTTAACCAGAGAATACAAAAATACTATTCAAAGGGATACATGTGCCCCGATATTTATAGCAACATTATCTACAGTAGCCAAATTATGGAAACAGCCTAAGTGTCCATCAATTGATGAATGGATAAAGAAGATATAGTATAGGGGCGCCTGGGTGGCTCAGTCAGTTAAGCGTCTGCCTTCAGCTCGGGTCATGATCCCAGAGTCTTGGGATTGAGCCCTGCATCGGGCTCCTGCTCAGTGGGAGCCTGCTTCTCCCTCTGCCTCTGTGCTCTCACCCTTCCTCTGTGCTCTCTTGATCTTGATCTTGCTCTATCTCAAGTATATAAATAAAATCTTAAAAAAAAAAGATATAGTATATATGTATGTATATGTATATATATGTGATATATATATAAAATATGTATATTATATATATACATACATACACCCACCCAATGGAATATTACTCAGCCATAAAAAAGAATGAAATCTTGCCATTTGCAACAACATGGATGGAGCTAGAGAGTATTTTGCTAATCGAAATAAGTCAGAGAAAGACAAATATGATTTCACTCATTTGTGGAATTTAAGAAACAAACAAACAAGCAAAGGGAAGAAAAGAGAGGGGGGCAAACCAAGAAAACAGACTCTTACCTATAGAGAACAAACTGATGGTTACCAGAGGGGAGGTGGGTGAGGAAGATGAATGAAATAGGTGATGGGGGATTAAGGAGTACACTTGTGATGAGCATTGGGTGATGTATGGAAATGTTGAGTCACTATATTGTACACCTGAAACTAATAGTATACTATATGCTAACTAACAAGACTTTAAATTAAAAATTAAAAAAATAGAATATAAAAAAAATAGAATAAAGTTAAGGGCTTTAAGCATATGGATTCATACTACTTTTATATTTGTAGGTATTTAAGTAACATGATAAAACCAAATAAAGTGGTCCCTGACATTGTTTATACCATGAAAGAGAGCCCGTGTAGTAGTTTGAGAACCAGTGGTCTGTGCCATATTGAGTAGTACTTAATTTTTTACCTAGTTTATTTTGAACTCATTATTGGAGTTTGGTGAAGACAAATGAGTTCACAAAATAAGTCATCTTAGAACTACTAGGATGATTTATTAAACCATTAATTTTTACAAACCACCTTTGGGCAGCTGGGTGTAATAATAGAGGGCCAGAGAGCCCAGAAACTTGGCTTCCCACTAACTAGCCATGTGACTTCATAAATTGTTTACCATATGCTGGTCTTCATTCTTTAAAGCTAAGAACCTTCTTTATTTATTTATTTTTTTAAGATTTTATTTGTTTATTTGGCAGACAGAGAGCAGGAGAGCGTCAGAGGGAGGGGGAGAAACAGGCCCCCCTCTGAGCAGGGAGCCCAATGTGGGGCTCGATCCCAGGACCCCGGGACCACGACCCGAGCCCAAGGCAGTCACCCAACCAACTGAGCCACCCAGGCACCCCAAGAACCTTTTTTTTTTTTTAAAGATTTTATTTATTTATTTGAGACAGAGAGAATGAGAGAGAGAGAGAGCACATGAGAGGGGGGAGGGTCAGAGGGAGAAGCAGGCTCCCCGCCGAACAGGGAGCCCGATGCGGGACTCGATCCCGGGACTCCAGGATCATGACCTGAGCCAAAAGCAGCCACTTAACCAACTGAGCCACCCAGGCGCCCCCAAGAACCTTTTTTAATAAACATCTTCATTTCTACTTGCCTGAGAAATATAAAGGTCTTAGATTGAGTGTGATAGTACTGATTCACTGTAATAGAAGTTATTTGACCTATAAACCAAGTTGTGCCTACCTTAGATTTAGAATACAGGGTATCTGGGTAGCTCAGTCGGTTGAGTGTCTGCCTTCGGCTCAGGTCCTGCTCCTAGGGTCTGAGGATTGAGTCCTGAGTTGGGCTCCCTTTTCCCTCTCTCTATCTTTCTCTGTCTCTCATGAATAAATAAATAAAATCTTAAAAAAAAAAAAAAAGAATTGGAATACAGAGGGGCGCCTGGGTGGCTCAGTGGGTTAAGCATCCACCTCTTGATCTCAGCTCAGGTCTCCATCTCAGGATCGTGAGTTCAAGCCCCATGCTGGACTCCACGCTGGGCATAAAGACTACATTTAAAAAAAGGGGGGGGGGGGGCTCCTGGGTGGCTCAGTTGGTTAAGCGACTGCCTTCGGCTCAGGTCATGATCCTGGAGTCCAAGGATCAAGTCCCGCTTCTCCCTCTGACCCTCCCCCCTCCCATGTGCTCTCTCTCTCACTCTCATTCTCTCTCTCAAACAAATAAATAAAATCTTAAAAAAAAAAAAAGAATTGAATACAGATTTTTATTATCAAAGGTGGTTTGTTATTTTTAAAACAACTTACATAATTTATGCTTTCCAGATGCTATTTTGATTTAACTGGCAAATATGTGGTTTCTCGAGTTTGGGAGTTTTCAGTTCTTTGCCTCAATGAATTGTATATTTAATTTACATCATTGTTCCACTTTATGTTGGTGCATTACTTGAAAAAACTAGTGTGTAGCAACTTTATAGTCTATTCTTTTTTTTAAACTCATCTTTTATTACATCTTTCCCAAGATTTACAAATTATTCATTTTGAATATGGGTAGTTATGTAGATCTGTGGGGCACACTTCTCACTTAGTATGGTTAAGATTCAACAAATTATTTTTAACAACCAGAAAGCTAACAAATTTGTTGCTGTTTTTTGCTATAAACTTTTAATACTCAAGTTTCTGGAAGTGTTAAAATTTTAATAGTTTTTGTTGATATTCTGTTGATATTAGAATATGTAAATATGCAAAAAAGAAAAGCTTAAAATAGTGTCTTTTTCACCATTATTGATTTGGGGGGGAGGGAGCAGAGGATAGATAGGAATAAAATGGGAATGGTTTTGAAAAATATGAGCTGATGACTATCTAAAATTGTAATTGTAGTCATGACCTAGCTTTCATCCAACTCCCAGGTTTATCCCTACTATGAACAGGTAACAATTAGCATATATTCATATATAGGATTTCTTAACATATTTTAGGCCTTTACTGTGACAGGATATTTGGTGGAAGCACTTTGAGGGGCTTAAGTATGTGGTACCTAAAATAATGTGAAATAAAAGGTAAAAACTACTCTTCATACAAAGGTTATGCTATTAACCTTCCATCATTATCTTGAATGTATTGAGCAGATTATATGAATAATGATGGGATACTCTTCAGTGACCTCTGTTAACTGGCGACATATATTTCTTTGATGAAAGACCATGGAAGGAAGCCCCCGCCCACACACACACACACACACACCCCACATACACCCCTGGACTTTTATTACATGTGAAATATTATTTTTAAGAAACAAAAAAAATGTTTAAGAAACAATCTATAATTAAAATTCATTATAGTGACTGCCCTTCCTTTATTTTGCCAAGCTTTCCAGTGTCTAGCATAAATTTTATACTTATTGGGTTGCAGTGTACAGGCAAATAACAGCAACATTATTAATATTATTGCTTATAACAATAGCAGCAGTAATAATTAAATATTCCTATACATTAAGTATGAAGCTGCAAAATGCCATACTTGTACTTTGCCCTTGATCCTCAGAGTAGCACTATGAGATAATAGACTGTTTTTTTTATGTCTTCATTTTTACAGCTGAGGAAATTGAAATTTAAATACTAAGTGTAAGGTCTCTGACTCTAAGGCTCACATTCCTCCTATGTCATCCTATTTCTCTGAGAGTCTAATGATAGTAGTTCAAAGCCCTCCATAATATAGCTCACTTAGAATACAACCTTACTGTTATTGAAATATATTCATGCCTGGGAAATGCTTTCGGTCTCAAAGTAATGCTTTTTGCCTAAACAGTATCTTTTCTCCAGTGTGTAGTTTATTCTGATACATAGTTGATTGATGATAGATAGATAGATAGATAGATAGATAGCTGTTTTGTTTCCTGATGGTGATAATGACTTTTAGATACTTGCCCGAGTTGAAAACCAAAACTGGTGAAAAATAATAATTTTGGTTTTAAAAGTATAACTGATTATAAAGTAATAAAAATATTTTTATGTTGAGTCATAAGTTAATGCTAAAAACAGTTCCAAAGGAGAAATTAAAATTTTTTTTCTAGCTATCATTAATACTAGTGAACTTGTGTCCTCTACCATAAAGCAGTAGTTGGCTTCCTAAGGAGTCACTCCATTGTTAAAAAGCATGCTATTAAAATGGAAACAGCAGGGGTGGGGAGCGTTGGGGGTGGGGGGAGAAATGAAAGAGTTTGTGTTTGCAAAGATAGTTATTTTTCTTGAATAATTTCAATATGAAAAATATTTGATAGCTATAATTATAAACATGAACCCCAAAATTCACTAGGCAGATTTAATAACTGCATCTACTTTTACTTAACCTTTTGTCTTTTTTTCTTATCATCAACATTGCCACACAGTGCATCTTGCACATTCTTAGCACTCTTGTGAGTAGTAAAACAGAGTCAATCAACAAAGCAACCGTGTATGCAATTGATGTGGAAAATAAGTCCACAAATTCTGAATATAAAAAAAGAATTTATCGTTTACTAAGATTCTGGACTCAGGAAGGAAATGAAAGAGTTTGGCTGGATAACCGTTGCTATTCCTTAACTCATCGGCCTTTTGTTACACACTTGTGCAAACAAAAATCCTCTCAGAATTGCTCTGTTGTCAGCAAGGGAGGAGATGTTGGGGCAGTCACAATATGGTTGTCCTTTAGGGTTAACTTTTTATAAAGTAGTGCTAATAATCATTCAGTTCTGCTGTAACATAACAGATGCTTTCCTAAAAATCATGTGCTGTGCAAAATTATGCAGTAATAACCTCAACGTTTATATGGAAAATGGATTAGTAGCACAATGGTCATCAGTGACATCATTTTTTAAAAATAACCTAATTTTTTTAAATATAGGTAGAATAGCTTGATACATGTTGAATGGTTGAGAAATACATAAATAATACTACAGTAAGTATCACATTTTTATTTTTTTATTGAAGTATAGTTGACACACCATGTCATGTTACATTAGTTTCAGGTGTACAGCATAGTAACTGGACAGCTCTGTGCTATGCTCACCACAAGTGTAGCTATCATCTCTTACCATACAGTACTATCACAATACCATTGACTATGTTCCCTGACTGTATATAGCTTTCATCTCCATGACTTACTCATTCTGTAACTGCAAGTCTGTACCTCCCACTCCCCTTCACCTATTTTGCCTGTCCTTCCATCCCTCTCCTGTCTGGCAACCATCAGTGTGCTCTGATATATTTATAGGTCTGTATTTATAGGTCTGATTTTGCCGTTTGTTCATTCGTTTTGGTTTTCTTTTAGATTCTACATAGAAGAGAAATCATAACAAATCAAAACATGCTGTTTGGGCGTCTGGGTGGCTCAGTCGGTCATGATCCTGGGGTCCTGGTATCGAGCCCCGCATCGGGTGTCCTGCTTGGCAGGGAGTCTGCTTCTTCCTCTCCCTCTGACCCTCCCCCAACCCTGCTCATGCTCTCGTTCTGTCTCTCTCAAATAAATAAAAATCTTAAAAACATACTGTTTCCTTGTGGAAATGGGTGGCAGAGAGTTACAGCTTGTAGATTATTGTGAAGTGGTGGAAGGAAGGCTGGCTGAAAGCAAAAGGAAAATTGTACCGCCAGATGTGGATAGGTATGGCATGTAACATAGATAGATGTTTGAGGTGTATGTGTTTTGAGTTCACCTGAGTACAGTTGTCTATAT
This sequence comes from Mirounga angustirostris, assembly GCF_029215605.1. Lineage (NCBI taxonomy): Eukaryota > Metazoa > Chordata > Mammalia > Carnivora > Phocidae > Mirounga > Mirounga angustirostris. The sequence continues at coordinate 103,250,458 of NW_026991711.1, read as the reverse complement.
TGACCTGATGTTTCTCACTGATGAAGTCTGGCGTAGGTAGGCATAAACTTCTCATTATGCTTAAATTGATACCTAATGTATCAATTGTGTTGGAATTCACATTTTCAAAACAAGTATTATAGCAAAACTGATGGTACTCTTAAGAGATAACCATATTTGCCCAGTGAGTAGGTAAAAACATGAGTCTTATCTGTTTACTGACTGCTAATGTGTGGGGGTGAGGAAAAGAAAGAAGTGGACAATTACTTCAGAGTTTCCGGTTTGAGATACTATGTGGAAATGACACTGTCAATCTGGACTAAATTCCCAGGATGGGCTGGGACTAAACACGACCCACTCTCTCTGGACCTGTGATGGGCTCACCTTCTCTTAGAGCACTTTGCCAGATATTGAATGGGAGTGGGGCTCTGTTAGCCATGAAGACAAGGAGAGTGGGTTTGAATAGGCAGCTAGCAATATCACCTAAGCTTATCTGTGCTGAGTAAATTGGAGAGAAGTTCTAGCCTTTTGAGTTCATGAAGTTCCAAAGACTGAATGAAATAGGATATTTTACTCAAAGCCATTTTATTTTTCTGGCTGATAGTACTGTATTCCTCTCATTTCAAATCATCTCATGCTAAATGTCTTTAGGTGTTCATTTGGAATAGCTTGGCCTTAAAATTCCTTACTTCTCCTCCACTAGCTTCACTATTCATTTTAATAACTCACTCCTGGGGCTGTCACTTGGATTTCGGTCCTTGGAACTTAATTTTAAACTCCAGTGGCGATTCTCTCTAACCATAATTTCCAACTTTTTACCTGTCCCATGCCTCCTAATCTTCTGTTGGACCTCATCAAGACTTCTGGTCTTTTTACCAGTCTCCCCTTTTTGTCCTACTTTTTCTGTCCTCGTCTGACCTTATGCAAGCCAGTTCCATTCCCAGAACTACCCACACTGCATCCTTACCCACTGTTCTTTTGCCCTGTGAATGTGAACGCCCCATAGACTCCTGATCCCATAATCTAACAACGAGGTTAAGGAGTATATTGTGTATTTGTGGCACAACAGTTGATTTTTATTCTAAGCCGGGCCTAGTGGAATGTATTCTACTTTATAACGAAAATAGAGGTTTATAGGCTGCCCCCTGTTTTCATTGTTTCACTGAACTCTTCAGTATCTCATTCCTCTTCATCCCTTGATTTCTAACTACAATTATAATTAGAAAAGAAAAATTTGGAAAACACTATGACTTGTATTGCTTAATATATCATCAGCCTTGTATTATGATTAAAAACAACACATGAACAGCAACATATAAATTCTGATGGATTCTGTTACTTATTTAAATGAAGCAAAAATCCTTACTTATAGATGTTTTTAGCTTACTTTAGAAATTTGAGGACCAGCAAAGCATGAGTAATTCAAATGAATATTTACTAATACATTCACTTTGGAAAGGTAGCAGCTTAGTTAGTGAGTCAGCTAACCACCCTTTCTGCTAGGGTCTTTGGTTTGGAAAATAGCATGCTTAGAAATATGTCCATGAGAAAAAGGCCATTTCTAATCCTCAGTTAATTTTCATTTTGTCTTAGTTCTTATTTGTGAAATGCTTGCGATTATCTTTAGAGGAGTGCCTAAGGACTGTTTGTTTATTCTCAAGGTATTTCCATTTTGAATAGTGCTACCCTAAGAGACTGGACATTTAAAACATGTGAACTCCTACGCAACAAAGTGGCAGAAATAACGGTATTTATATGTTAATTCCATGAGTCCCTACATTTAAGTCTATTCCCTCTGGCCATATACCAGGTGGAAAAAAGCAAGGACTCCACTATTAAAAATATCAAATCAGATAGTTCCAGCTGGGGTTTCCCAATCATTTAAAAGGCAAAATATGAGGTCACTTTTAATATCTTAAGTGGATAACTATCTTAGCATTTACTTTAGATATTAAATCTGAGGTGCTTATCTTTGCCTTACTAACTAGATTGTACCGCTAGCAGTTTGTAGCTTTTGAGTGTATTCCTTAAGAGCAACATTGGCACTTAATATAGGGTCAGTTGTTTTCCCCACTTATCTTTCCTAGGAATATCCAATTCATCAATATACAAATCTGAAAAGTTGACTCACTAATTGGATTTAAGTGCCACAGGACTCTTCGACACATTATTTTAATCAGTTTGTTGGAAAGATCAATTTTCTCATGGTTGAATGCATATAAAAATGAAGCAACTAAATGAGTTACATAGGAAGGTTGGCACATCTCATTCCCTAGAGATCTTTAAGAAGAGGTTCTTAATTGTGTGTCCAAAATGGTTTGTGGTCTTTAAATGAAATTTGTCTGGAAGCAGGAAGATGGGATACCTATCCAGGCCTGTGTTTCTGGATCTCCATCTTACATTGACATTAACTTTCTAATATTTAGTAGCTGGTGTTTGAGTTAAGAGAAGAAGTCATCTCTTTTTTCTTTTTAAAATTATTTTTTATTTAGTGCCATTTTAAAGTAATGAACACAGTAATCTTGTGTTAGTTATGGTTGAGTTGGTTTTTTTTTTTAAAGATTTTATTTATTTATTCATGAGAGACAGAGAGAGAGAGAGAAGCAGAGGGAGAAGCAGGCTCCCAAGTAGCAGGGAGCCCAATGCGGGACTCAATCCCAGGACCCTGGGATCATGACCTGAGCCGAAGGCCGATACTTAACCATCTGAGCCACCCAGGTGCCCTATGGTTGAGTTTTGTAAAGACAAATATTTTTTAAAGGCAGCCCTAGAGGCCTTTTTTGTATTGACTGCTGTTAAGGAGTACAGTGAATGTAAACAGTGTTTAAAGTTTCAAGCTAGAAGAAAAAAAAAGAAAGAAGGAGCAGCAAGTTTAAGGTCCAAGTGGTTAAGTGATCTGTAATATTTCCTTCAGTGGTCTTCGTTCCATTTTTTTCTAATTTAAAAATTTGGAGAAAAAAAATGAAGTTTCAAGCTAAAGTTATAGTGACTACTATAAAGGACTACAGTTAATTTGAATACCAGTTGTTAAAGTTAAAAATTATATTTTTATATAAAGACCGCAGAATGAGGATGAAATTTAAAACATAAGCACATATGAGAAAATGTTAATGCTGACACTTCTACTCTTACAGATCTTTGTGTCAGCCAGGTTCTGCACTGCTTTGTGTGTGTGTGTGTGTGTGTGTGTGTGTGTGTGTGAGAAAGAAGGGCAAGAGAGAATCTAATAAGATTGGACAAGATGTCATTGCTCCCAAATAAGGAATTACTAGGAAGACTCATAAAGTATGAATCTGCATTCACTATTGCTAATTATGAACCTTACCCTGATTTTATGTTTGTCTAAGGGTAATACTTACGCTTAGGATTACATGTATATAATTTTAAAATAAATAAAATATGGGTGCCTAGGTGGCTCAGTCGGTTAAGTGGCTGCCTTTGGCTCAGGTCATGATCTCAGGGTCCTAGGATTGAGCCCTGCAACAGGCTCCCTGCTCAGCAGGCAGTCTCCCCCTGCTTGTACACGTGCTCTCCCTCTCTCTCTCTCTCTTTCTCTCAAATAAATAAAATCTGAAAAAAATAAAATAAAATATATACACATTGGGGTACATACCCTCCAATTTTTTTTTACTGATAGAGTATATCAAATTATCAGAAATGTTTGGAGACAGTCAACCTATAGTTGATATATTAATTAATCTATCTGTATTAATCCTATATGTAAGGTTAATCTCTATATTAACCCTATAGCTGATATATTATTCTCTCCTTTTTGAAACATGTTGCTTCCTTGCATCTCTAATGCCACTCTCTTGATTTTTCTTTTTTTGGGGGGGGGGTCTCCTTTTATCCCCCACACAGAATTCCGTCATGGTCTTCGGCATTTCTGACAAGTAGTAAACAATAGGTATAAATGAGATTGGCCCCTCAAAAAATAATTTATGTGACAAAACCAAGAGGTAATTCCAGATAAGTTGTTTTAAGATTGTTTTAGGCAGTGCTAATTTTGAAACGCATTTAGAGTCCCTACAACCTTTCCCTGAAAGTCACTTTGAAGAGGACAGTATTCATTTGAATGGGCAAATTCTGCTGTGTTTGATATTAAATCAAGCCTAATATTTCATAGTCAGATTTTGTATATCTTTTTTAAATCCCTTTACAATGCATAATACATACTGGAGGATTCCATTGTGTATGTAATAAGTACAAATAAACTTTCACTTATTTCAGAGTCCTTTTTTAGGATCAGATGATCGCTTTGAACTCAAGCATTTTTTTTTTAATTTTACGTTTTTAAACTTACGATTGTATTATTAGTCAGCTATTGCAAAAAAACTACTGTGTAACAAACCATCTTAAATTCTGCAGTATGGTAAGACTACTCAAAGCCATCTGCAGATTCAGTGCAATCCCTTTCAAAAATCCCAATGGCATTTTTTGCAGAAATAGAAAAATCCATCTTAAGATTCATGTGGACTCTCAAGGGGCCCAGAACAGCCAAAACGGTTTTGAAAAAAAAAAAAAAAAACAAATTTAGAGGACTTGCACTCCCTGATTTCAAAACTTCCTATAAAACTATAGTAACCAAAAGTATGTGATACTAACATAAGAATAGACATATAGGGTGCCTGGGTGGCTCAGTTGGTTAGGCAACTGCCTTCGGCTCAGGTCATGATCCTGGAGTCCTGGGATCGAGTCCCGCATCAGGCTCCCTGCTCAGCAGGGAGTCTCCTCCCTCTGACCCTCCCCCCCGTCATGTGCTCGCTCTCTCTCTCTCTCTCAAATAAATAAATAAAATCTTAAAAAAAAAAAAAGAAAATAGACATATAAACCAGTGGAATAGAAGAGAGAGCATATAAGCAAACCCTGGCTTAAATGGCCAACGGAATTTTGACAAGGGTACCAAGACCTTTCAATGGGGAAAGGATGGTCTTCTCAACAAATGGTGCTGGGAAAACCAGATATCCATATGCCAAAGACCTTACTGTACACCATATATAAAATTAACTGATGGATCGATTACCGGGACGCCTGGGTGGCTCAGTCAGTTAAGCCATCTGCCTTTGGCTCAGGTCATGATCCCAGGGTCCTGGGATTGAATCCCGCATTGGGCTTCTTGCTCAGCAGGGAGCCTGCTTCTCCCTCTGCCTGCTACTCCCCCTGCTTGTGCTCTCTCTGTCTTTCTCTCTCTCTCTGGCAAATAAATAAATAAAATCTTTTTTTAAAAACGGATCAATTACCTAAATATAAGAGCTGAAACTATAAAACTCTTAGAAGAAAACATAGGCCAGAAGCTTTATGACATTGGATTTAGCAGTGATTTCTTAGATACAACACCAAAAGTAGAAGTGACAAAAGTAAATCTAGATTAATTTGACTTCATTGAAACTAACACATTTTATGCATCAAAGGGCACTATCAAGAGAGTGAAAAGACAATCCACAGAATGGGAGAAAATATTTGCAAATCATATATCTGATAAAGGATTAATATCTAGAATATATAAAAACTCTGATAACTTATAACAATAACAACCCAATTCCAAAATGCGCAAGGGACTTGAATAGACGTTCCTCCAAAGAAAATACATAGATGGCCAATAAGCATGTGAAAAGATGCCCAACATCACTAGTCATTTGGGAAATGCAAACCAAAACCACAATGAGATATCACTTCATATCCATTAGGATGACTATTACCCCCCCCCCAAAAAAAAGGAAAAATAATGAGTGTTAGTGATGTAGCGAAATTGGAACCCTCATGCATTGCTGGTGGGAAATGTAAAATGGTACTGCTGCTCTAGAAAACAATATGGCAGTTCCTCAAAAAGTTAAACATAAAATTATCATATGATCCAACAATTCCACTTCTAGATAGATACCCAAAAGAATTGAAAGTGGGAACTCAAACAGATATTTGTTATGCTATTGTTCAAAGCAGCATTTTTCACAATAACCTAAAACAACCCAAATGTCCATCAACAGATGAATGTATAAACAAAATGTATTATGTACATATAATGAAATATTATTCAGCCTTAAAAAGGAATGAAGTTTTGATACAAGCTATAATATAGATGAACCTTGAAAACTTTATGCCAGGTGAGATAAGTCAAACACAAAAGGACAAATATTACAGTTCCACATACTTGAGGTACCTAGAGTAATTAAGTTCATAGAGACAGAAAGTAGAATAGAGGTTACCAGGAGCTGAGGTGGGGGTGGGAGGAAGTTGGAATGAGTGCAGAGTTAATTGTTTAATGAGTTCAGAGTTTCTGGCATAATGAAAAAGTTCTAGAAATGGATAGTGGTGGTGGTTGCACAAAATTGTGAATGCCACTGAATTACACATCTAACAGTGGTTAAAATGGTAAGTTGTATGTATTGTATACTTTACCAATAGTAAAAATTCAGCAGCATACAACAATAAACCTTGATTTCTTGCTCATACATCTGTGGGTCAGCTAGAATTCAGCTCATCTAGGCTTGTTTTGAAGCTGTGGTTTGTGTCCTGGTCTGCTCCTTGTGTTTCTCAGCTTCCTTGGACCAACAGCTACTTGAGACATCATCTTATGGAGAAAAGCAGAAATGCTGAAGGGCAAGTTCAGCTGCACAAGCACATTTCAAGCCTTTACTGGCATCACATCCACTGATATGTCATTGATAAAGCAAGTCATATGGCCAAAGCCAAGAGGCAAAAAGTTACCTTCTGTCTACCTTGAATCTATGGCAAAAGTGTGGATGAATACTACTACAATACGGGAGCAAAGACTTGAGAGTAAGAATTCAGTGCACCATAGAGATAAGCTAAGACCTTAAAAAAAATTTTTGGCAACATTGAAGAATAAGGCATTACTCATTAGTACATTATCTGAGGCTATGAAGTTTTAGCTAGATATTAGATAATGGCTCTAGTGCAGGAGACTTATGAATGTAAGAAATAAGCATATTTTTGGGTTTCTTTTAAAGTTGATACCAGACATATAGAGCTTTAGACAGTGTAGTAAAGTGAAATGAAAATTTTTCTTCCTTTCTTCACCACTTTTCACCTCTTACCCTCATTTTGATCCTTTTCCAACCCTGAGCAAATGTTCATCGAAATGGATTGTGGTGTTCTCTTGGGTAAAATAAGCATTGTTGGATTTTTGAAATCTTGTCAAATGGCACCGCAACTACTAAGGATCCAGTTCCTCATCAGAATAAATAGAACTTTTCCTGTGAAAGTTAAATCTTCTTTTTCTTTCCTCTTTTTTTTTTTCTTTTGTTTTTTTTTTAGATTCTTGTCATTCATTTTGTAGGATTCTGGGTTGGGACTTTAGCCATGAAAGGTCAATATAAAAGTTAATGGGGGCTTATGACATAGCAGATAAACAGGGAGTCCGGAACAGATTTTCTTGATGCATGTTTGCCCTTTCTATTATGCCAGCTGTGTCAGAAACTCCACTGTCTCCCAGTTACCACTTTTGCATTTTTCTTCCTTCTTCTCTTTTCACCTCACTTCTGCAGTTCCAATTATCACCTGAGAGTTTTAATTGGTAGTTTTACATTGATAATTTTGGCCAGTTGAGCTGCCATGATGCTGACATCACTCTCCAAAACTGAAAGTTAAATATTTATCCTTTTCCACAAATATATTATGATATATTCTGTCAGTATAATAATATACATAAAACTGGTACATTTTGTATGGGAACCACCATTTTGGATTATACCCTTTCTCCCTTGGTTATGTCCTAGAAATCAAAAAATAATCAATTGGTGAGCTTAATAAGCTACTTAATAAATTTTATATTTCAGAATATGAGTGTCTTATGTTCAAAATTCAAGTTTGTTATAAAATTCAACTGCCTAGGTGACCCATTTAGTGTATATTGAGCTTCATGTAGACATTCTTAAATGGGATTGCACAATCCTGTAGGCTGTCTGCCATAAATTCACTGACAGTGTGTACTCAGAAACTATAGGTGTGGAGAGCTTAATTGCAGCAACTAATATCCTTTTATTACTTGAAATCTTTTCAGTTGACCTTCTTCTATTATTTAATTCCATTACATACCAGTAATTGCATTTATTGAAGCCCATGCTTCTCCTTATAGGAGGAAATGCTGATCTTTGTAAATTTCAACTATAGGAAGGGAAATGTTCTTTAATAAATAATTGAAAGACTTTTTTCTACTCTTCACAATTCAGTGCTGGTCCTGTTGCCATTTATGTTCAGATTATTTTATGAATGGTAACTAAATTATGGCATCTAGAAAATCATCTCTTCAAGAAATCTCACTAGGTGTGCTATGTAATAGCTTATTGTAAGTAGGTTAAATAGACTGGCTCTATCTCAGGTGGCTTACTGTATTAAAAAAGAGTTTAATATTTCGGCTTTACTGTTGAAACACCAAATGAATTCTGACATCTCTGATGAGATGATTAAAGTTGGGAATTTTTTCTTTTGACAGCATTAACAAAGAGAGCATCGTAGATGTAGAAGGTGTAGTGAGAAAAGTGAATCAGAAAATTGGAAGCTGTACACAGCAAGACGTAGAGTTACATGTTCAAAAGGTAACTTTTTTCAAAATATAAATTTGGGTACAGAAATAGATTTGAGTGGTTCTCATAACCATTCATATCAAATCTATATGTTCTTAGAGTTGATATAAAATATTGAGATTTATAAATCGATTACCGAATCAATTAGCTTTTGTCCTATAACAAACCACCCCAATACTTAAAACATTTATTTGCTCATGATTCTGTGTATGGGGCCTACTGATATTTCTGGGACATTTCTCCCTGTGGCCTCTGTTCGTCCAGCGGGCTAGCCCAGGCTTGCTGACATGGTACCAGAAGGGTTCCCAGCAGCAAGAGAGGGAAGCCCTAGTGTGCAAGCACTTTTCAAGCTTCTCCTTGTGTCACGTTTGCTAAATATATCATTGGTCAAAGCAAGTCACATGAAATAACTTAATTAGATTTAAGGGATGGAGAAAGAGATTCCACCTCTTGATGGGAAGAGGGAACATCATTGAAAAAAGACATGTATATAGGAGGCTGAGGAATTATTAGAGCCATTTTTTGCAAACAAACAATATACCATAGTCACATAGGGAAAAATAGAAAACACATCTAAAAAGCTTTGTTTGCTATTATGAATGTATTTTGCTATGAACTTTCTTATGACAGTATACCTCTAAAGGTTGATTAATTATACTAATTTTTAATGATTATATTTCCTGATAGTCATTATATTACTGATACTTTACAGAGAAATCAAAAGAGACAAAACTGTGTTGGTCTTACATTCCAGCAATAACTTCCTTTCATAAAAGATTTTTCCCACGTCTATTTCCTCCTCAGAAATAAAAACTATAAGTGCTCGTTATCATTGACTTTTAAAATACTATAAGTGAACTCACACATATTTAGTACTTTTGAAATAACCCTGCAGTTTTGAACCTGCAGTTCTCAGGTCCAGGCCTAGTTTGTATCTACCATATGCATCATTAAATTTCTCTTAAAGTAGCCACTTCCTGCTCTTACCCTGTATGTGTATTTGCTTGTGTGTGAGCATATATAAGATAGAGCGGTCAGGCAGATTGACAGATTGCAGAAAGATGGACTCATACCACTCATTTGAGAGTAAGGTCGTATTTAACTGGACTCATCATGGGAACTCCTCAAGACTTAGAAAATCTTGTGTTTTTTACTGACCTAACTTGCCAGATTACTTTTTTTTCTTTGTGTGAGTTTCATTTCAAACCCACCACACCAAGAAGTGTGTAACCTATAAAGGCAGACCAACCTAAGCGTATGCTGACCAAGTAAAACAACCCCCATCTTCCAAGTAACATATCTTTTTCAATACTTCAATAAATAAAATTTTAGTGAGTAGAGCAAATGTATTCTAAAATATTCTAATTATCTAGCATTCAATACAACCCTAATAAATATAAATGATAAATATAAAGCCTAAAGAGCTTACAAATTTTGCCTTAATGGAAATAATTATGAACTATCTCACAAAGTATAAAGTGTTATATCTTAAAAAGGGTCTTATAGTAAGCACTGACTCTTATCAGTTATTTATTTATTCAGCCAGCAGTTACTGAGTACATACTTTGAGCCAGTACTGTGTGAAGTTGAGGATGCTCACAACCTAATGAAGTGAATTTCTACTAGTTATAAAAATAGAAGAGGGAGCTGTTCCATTCTACAACTTTGCATTGGAAATCAAGTTTCTATTAACTCATCGAAGGGAAACACTATACTTGAGCATAGAAGGTGGTGACAATTCTATTTTCCTATCAGAAGGACTGGAGTATCCTTCTGACACTTTTTCTTAAAGAGTCTGAACTGAACGCTAAATATGATCTACCAACTGGAAGAATGTAATTTCCTTTCCTGAATTAACTAAATAAGGTCTGTTTCCCTTTCGTGCTTTAACAGGTTTTTCAGGCATAGTTGGGAGTAACTAATAGGGTAACATGTTTTAAGAGTAGCCAAAAACCCTAGCTCATTTTTTATGACCTAACTGCATTTTAGCACTAAAATGTGCAATTAATGTGAGTGAATTCAACAAATAAAAAGGAATTTTAACACCATAGAAGAGTACCTTCTATGGCAGCTCCAAACCAGAAGAGTAGCAGGAAATGAGATATAACATGTTTGATGAAAGATGGCAAGGAAGGGATATTTAGAAAAAGAATGAGAAAAGGGAGTTGATGGACAGCAGAGTTGGGGTGACTTTGGTCCTAGCAGTAGAAATGGCCAAATGCTGTGAACAGTGATGATAACACATTTGTTTAATGGCCCTTTCAAAAGAGCAAAGTGTTTTCATATTCATTACTCCATTTGATTCTTACTTCAGACCTTATTTTACAGAGTAGAATATTGAAGCTCTGAGGTTAAATGATGTGCCTAACAACAGCTTTTATGTGACAAAGCAAGGCCGTAAGCTCAGACCCCTTGACCCCAGTTAGTACTTATTTGTCACACTGGTATGCACATTAGAGTTTACAAAGTATTTGTATATATGTTCTCTCATTTGACTTCCAACAACCTAGGGAAATAGGCAAGAAATACTATGATTCCCATTTTATAAGTGAAAAAACATGTACATCTTTGATTTTAGCAAGTAGTTTCAGTTAAGATATATGCAAACATAGCTTCATATTTATGTCAACTGTAGATTTTTTTTAAGTAAAAGATAACAGGTTTTGTGTGCTTCATGATATTTTTGGTAATCTCTCACTTTCAGATTTATGTGATCAGTTTGGCTGAACCCCGTCTGCCCCTGCAGCTGGATGATGCTATCCGGCCTGAGGTGGAAGGAGAAGAGGTTAAAATTACATTTTTGAAATATTTTGCTTCCTCTGTATGTTTAATTTATAGAACATTGAAAACATGATGTCCTAGGTACCTGTGAAGTGATTTGAGCTTCATTTTTTATCTAAATTTACTCTCACATTAACAGTTCTCCAACTTTTTGGTCCCAGGATCCCTTTACACTCTTAAAAATAATTTCCCCCATAAACTTTTGTTTTTGTATATCTTTATAAATATTTATAATATTAGAAATCAGAATAGGAAATTCTTAGTATGTATTAATAAAAGTAACAGTAATATAGGTATATTATGTGTTTATATATATTAATCCTATATGAATGATAAAAGTAACATTTTTGAAAACTGTTTTCTTTTTTTTTTTAAGATTTTATTTATTTATTTGACAGAGAGAGACACAGCGAGAGAGGGAATACAAGTGGGGTTGTGGGAGAGGGAGAAGCCGGCTTCCTGCCAAGCAGGGAGCTCGATGCGGGGCTCAATCCCAGGACCCTGGGATCATGACCTGAGCCGAAGGCAGACACTTAATGACTGAGCCACCCAGGCGCCCCTTGAAAAATATTTCCAAAAACAAAAAATAATTTAGTGTCAAGAGTGACATTGTCTTACATATCTACAAATCTTTGTAATGTCTGCCTTAATGGACAACAATTAGATTCTCATACCTGCCTCTGCATTCATTCTGTTGTGGTAGCACACATCATGAAGCCTTGGGAAAACTCAGTACAGAGTGAAAATTTGTCACTGTGAAAAATAGGTTTGACTTCATGGACTCCCTGAAAGTGTCTTCGGGACCTTCAGTGGTGCCTGGAACATACTTTGAGAACCACTACTCTGTCAGCTTTTATCTAGTCCTTTAGTCTTTAGCAGGTAAAATCCAGGAATCAATGCAGGTGCAAGTGATTAATTCTTCTCATGTCCCAGTAATGAGGCCAGGCTTTGGTGGGGTGGGAGATGGAAAGAAAGCATTAACCTCTGTTCATTTGCATTTCTCTTCTTTCCATCTCTCTTTTAACAATAGCTTCTCTCTGGCCCTGCTTCTTGTTTCTTGGATCCCTGATTTGGGGGTGTAATAGTAACACACATAAGCACACCTGTCCTCACTTAGAAGTAAACATGGCTTCTTAAAAGTGTTTTTGTGTTCTTAAAAAAATTAGTAAAATCTGTTTTTTCATCTTTTTTTAGGAAGGAAGAGCAACTGTTAACCAGGATACAAGATTAGACAACAGAGTCATTGATCTTAGGGTATGCCTCATTTATTTATTAAGTGACGTGACTGTGCCGAAATCAAGGTGGGCAGGGATACCACACCTGTCTCAGACTTATAGAACTAATTGGCATTTGCCTGTACGTACAACAATACAAGAAATAATTTACCTTTCTGACTGACCCTTCCCCTAAATATAATTGCAGGCAACAAGGACGGTCAAGTAATAATTCACAGGGTATTGACTTGCTTTGTTTTAAAATGACAAAGGAACATGAAGCCAATAAATGGGCTTGCTGCCAGGTGATACCTGTTTTGGACAAGTTAATAAGTAAAAACATAACCATTAATATCACTACAAAATTGTGAAAGAAATTGTATGACATTCTAGAATGTGGACCAGGTGGAGATTAGTAATTAATGCCTCAATCCTTTGAATTTGATCTGAGCACAGAATTAATAATAAAGAAGTAGTTGGCCCTGGTGGTTTATTTAGTAATCTCATAGGTCTTCTATTTCCCTTTCTGGTTTGGTTGCAAGTGAAAGAGTTCAGTGGTTTCACCATTGTAGTAAAACCAATGTCATCTTTCTTTCTTAATGTTTTGACCACATCTTCCTCCTTAAATATTCTACCTAAAGCTTAAATCCTTTGTCACCTTAAGAGTTCTTTACAACTTTTCTGCAGTCATATGGGTCTACCTTTATTATACACTCGTATGTCTCCCCTGATTATTTGCTTTTTTGTCCCTTTTCCTTTTCCATTTTAATTTGTAGTCTATAGAAAAGGCTATAAAAATAATCAGTAGTCCTCTTGATACTGCCTAGAAACCTCAGATGTTTCATAATTTTGGCCACAGTAGGTAGACATCATACTCTTTTTTTCCATGCTATTTATTCACAGAAATTATTGGTTGTGCCTGTAGAATTTGGCCCCAAAGTATTTTTCTTTGGCATCTTTTTTTTTTTTTTTTTTTTTTTAATTCATTGCTACCGTTGAAAAGTGAGGATTTACACATTAAATCTAGATGGCTTTTCTTAAAAAGTTGGAGGTGAATCTGGCAATACTGTGGCATGGCAACATTAGCTAGCACTCTAGATGAGGCATTATGTCCTCTGCTATGCCCTGCACCACCCAGGAAGTATCATTCATTTATTCCATTTATGTTATTTGTCTGGCCCTTATAAGCGTTCACATTTTTTTTTTAAGATTTATTTGAGAGAGAAAGAGAGAGTGCACACACGCACGCGTGCGCGCACACACACACATACACACAAGTGGGGTAGGGGGCAAAGGGGAGAGGGAGAGAGAGAGAATCTTAAGCAGACTCCCCGCTGAGTGCTGAGCTCGGAGCCTGATGCTTGATCTCATGACCCTGAGATCATGATGGGAGTGGAAATCAAGAGTCTGACACTTAATGTCCGGACTGAGCCACCCAGGCGCCCCTAGGCATTCACATTTTTTTTTTTTTAAGATTTTATTTATTTATTTGAGAGAGAGGATGAGAGGAGAGAGAGAGCACATGAGAGGGGGGAGGGTCAGAGGGAGAAGCAGACTCCCTGCCGAGCAGGGAGCCCGATGCAGGACTCGATCCCGGTACTCCAGGATCATGACCTGAGCCGAAGGCAGTCGCTTAACCAACTGAGCCACCCAGGCACCCGGCATTCACGTTTTTAAGCTCTACTTTGACTTTACATTTTGGGAAGCATTGTTGGTACTTGAAATCTTTTAAGCATCTTAGTTTATGTCTAAACTACTCTCTAATCTTTTATAGACTCTCAGCAAAGTCAAGTTGGAGATGTTGGAGATTTTAAAGAGCAAAATTGCCATTCTCCTATAATAGGAAGAAATTCCAAGATATATCCTTATACTAATTGTCATATAACCTAACTTTTCTCTCATATAATGAATTGTTTTCTCTGCGAACCTTCTAGGCAGGTGGCAGATTAGAAAATACTCCATCTCAGTTAATGTGTCAAATTGATTTCATTAGATTTTATTATTGTCTTTTAGACATCAACTAGTCAGGCAGTCTTCCGTCTCCAGTCTGGCATCTGCCATCTTTTCCGAGAAACTTTAATTCACAAGGGTTTTATGGAGATCCAAACTCCTAAAATTATCTCAGGTATGCTTTAAGACATTTCTCTTAGTTTTTAAAAATAAATTCGCTTTCTCCCAAGTTGCTTAGTTTTGTTTTTTTTTAAATTGAGAATCCCAACTGTCCCTTAAGGTTTATCCATGAGACTTTTTATTTTGAAGACTATGCCATATATATATATGTATGTGTATATATATATATATATATATATACACATATCAGCAGTCACATATCACTGACATCAATAATATAGCATCTTCTTGTTTCAAGAGTCATTATGTATAGTGATTATAAAATGAGGCAGTAACAGATGAAGCAAGATTGATATTATGTAAGTTGCACCAGAAACTACTTTCATTATGTAAGTTTCTTTCTAAATTGGTATTGCAATTTTGTTTTGTATAAACTGCATTGTAATATTACTAAATACTGCAAGTGGGAAAATCTCATTAATTCTCATTCTCATATGAGAATCTTATTTTAATCATTTTACCCTTTTTAGAGTTGCTTAAATAACACTAAAAAATGTGTTACAAGTGGCATTTATTTATAAATCAAGAATTGAACATTGCTTTCTTGATACTTAGAAAAATCAGTAAGAATATCTTTTCCTTTTTGAAAAAAATATTTACAACTCCAAAGTAGTTTTAATAGATTTGAAATTGATGCAGAAAGGAAGTGTATATATCTGATAAAGTGAAGATATAGCCAAAGAAGTAAATCTCTCCTAAATTATAAATGGTTTAGAATCAGGTATAAGTCATATATAGTTTCTCTGAAATTTTTTATTTTTTTAAGTGAAATACTTAAAAGCATAAACTGTTTTTATTAGAAATTTGCATTGATAAGCTTGCAGTTGGTTATAATAACATAAATGTTTACATTTCAGCTGCCAGTGAAGGAGGAGCCAATGTATTTACTGTGTCATATTTTAAAAATAATGCATACCTGGCCCAGTCCCCACAGCTGTACAAGCAAATGTGTATTTGTGCTGATTTTGAGAAGGTTTTCTGTATTGGACCAGGTAAGGTTTTGGTGGTTATAGTTTTCTCAAAATTTATTAATTGTACCATAGTTAAGGTTTTAGGAACACATTTTGCATACAGACATTTTGGAAGCTTAAATCCTTTTATATGTTGGCTATATAAACACTAGACTTTTAGGTAAAAATGATAATGTGCCTGGGTAGACATTTCCTAAAAAAAAAAATTGTATGCTCAATAATTCTTTAAGTAGCTGAACATCATTTATGTGAATAGATTCATAAGCATTTTATATTCCTACAGAAGATTGCTGAAGAAAATGTTTGCCTTGGGAATATCTTATTTTAAAAATGAATGCCTTGAAAATATATACCCTCTGAAATACACCTTGAGTATATTATTTATTATTATTTCAGTGTAATTAGAACAGAATTAGCTCCTGTTTGGACTCGCCTTTCAACTCTCCATGAACACGAAAGAACAAGTAGTTGCAGTCTTCCAAATAATGTATTTTGTTGTCCTTGATAGCCCCTTACTACTCTTGTAAGTTTACAAATGTACCTCTGGGTACTTTGCTACCAATTTATTTCAAAGCTGTTCTGTTTTACTATTACTATTTGTACTGTTCTTACTATTGAGAATATGCTAAAGTCCATTAGAAATTAAAAGTTAAGCATGGACGCATAATCATGTGGTAGATTCTTTAATGAAACCAATTATAAGCAAAAACCAGCTTTGCTTCATTCTGTAAAACTTACAAGTTATTTTATATATGTAAGTTTTTTGATAGCTAAATAAAAATTAAATGCCTGCTGTTAGAGAAACTGGCAAGAGCATTAATTGTGTTAATTCTCTGAATTTACTAATTTGTTGAATGCCTGCTACATATATAGCATTGTGCTAGGTAACATGTACATAAAAGAAAAATCAACCAGCACTTCTCAGATGTTCATGTGTGCATGAATTACTTGAGGATCTTGTTAAAATGCAGATTCCAACCAGTAGGTCTGGAGGGAGGCTTGAGATTCTGCAGTTCTCACAAGCTCCCAGGTACTGCTGATGCTGCTAATTAGTAAACCATGTTTTGAGTGACAAGGGAATAAACATTGTTCCTTCTCCCAAGACAGAAAAAGACATGCATACATATAGCAGTTGCAGGGAATAATCAACTGGTTTTCACAGCAAGATTGGTGTTAATTATGGGGTATAGATAGTGTAAAAAGAGGGAGAAGATGGAATTTGCTATAGTTACCATAAAGGAAAATGCAAACTGAAGTGGGCTTTAAGAACAGAGTAGGAGATACAGACTTCAGAAATGGCATTCTAGTCAGCAGAAGCAGAATGAGTAAAGAGCATGGGAGAAAATAAAAATAAGGCTACTTAGCGTTAAGAATAAATGGAAAATATAGGGTAAGATTAAATATGAAAGCATAAAGGTTTTAGATTTTTTGTCATTTTATATTCTATTACAGTGCTATTTGGGAACCATGATGATCAGTAGTTAATTACTGAGCAAGGATGTGTTGTAGGAATTTTAGTCTTAAAGTGATGTGAAAGATGGAGCAGAGCTAGAGTCAGGAAGACTGGAAAAGGAAGAAAGTACAGTTAGGACAGTAAGAGCTGGACAGAGGTAATGGCTGGAATATATATAAAGTTACTTCACTGGTACAGATTTCATTTAGCTGGAGTCAAGTTTTAATAAAATTGAGAAGAACTCACTATTTTTAATCATTGAGAAGGCACTTCAGGACCTTGCATTCCCTTAGGATTCTCCGAAGCCTCATTTATTAATTTACATTTGTTAGAGCTTTTACTACATGACTGTAGGAGTTGGTAATGAACTTGCTGTCCAAGAGAATGCTGAAGTATATGGCTTATCCAAAGTCTTTCCAGAACCCCATAATGATAAATGAAAATAATACCATTTGAGTACTAGTAAATAAAATTTTGTATTTAAATCACAATTTTTGCAAAACTTTAAAGCACCATTTACTATTTATTTCTTTTAATAATGTTACAGTATTCAGAGCTGAAGACTCAAATACCCACAGACATCTAACTGAATTTGTTGGTTTGGACATTGAAATGGCTTTTAATTACCATTACCATGAAGTTGTGGAAGAAATTGCTGACACCTTAGTACAAATATTCAAAGGACTCCAAAAAAGGTAAAAACAAATATTGTATATCCCTTAGATGGACTTAATGTCTAACCAGTATGGGTTCTCCAAAATAAAGTAATTCTTGAACTGAAACATGTAAACTAAGTTTATACTGAATATACATATATATATGGTGGGGAGAGGACTTGCCACATAGATGATCAATAGTTAATTAGTGAAAAAATGAACAGTCAGAATAGTACTTCTGGATCCAAGTCCGTTGGATCAGCTAGTTAACCTTATTTTGGTGGGGAAGTTTACCAGATTGTGAACCAGTCTAACTATATATTTTTTTTTTCCTTTATATTAAATATCCTGAATGTCTGAAAGAAACAGCGCCTATGTTACTTTCATAGCAGTTTATTATTAAACTGGTAGTGGTAATAATGTGGTGATAAGAATCTTACAGAAAATTGTTAGACATGTTCAGGATGTGCAGAGAATTGAATTATGTAAAATGTTCACATTAGGTACACCCTCTAAACTGGCAAATAGTTTCTTCCTTAAAGGTCATTGAAAGTTGTTTACTTGTGATGATGTTTAACACAGAGAAAATAGGAAAAGAAAATGGAAAACAAGTTAAGTAGGAACAAGAGAGTCTTTTTTTACTTTCTCCATACTTGAGACAGTACTAAATATTAAGTAGGCTATTGTAGACTTATCTAGCACTTTGATAATTGACAAAGGGCTGTATTTGAAATTTTTATTTAAAGATCACTGATTTAACTGTTAATTGTTGATGTATTTGGATATGCTTCATTGATACTTAAAAAGAGTTCAAAAATACTATGAATCTTATTTACTCCATTGCAAGTCTAATGAGTAATTTCAAGGATGCAGAAATTAATCATTGATCTTACAAAAATCTTGTAGCATAAGTACCGATATTTTCCAGGCATTCTCTGCATTGCATTGGTATGTTGATGACTAGCTCATTGTAGACGGCCTTTTTTTTTTTAAACCTTTGTACCCTGAAATTTTCAATGCCATTTATTTTAAGCAACTTTTGTTCAGGTAGTCTATGGAACAACTGATGTTTCCTTATAAAATAAAATACCCTTTGAAACTACAGTGAAGGAACAGAGCTTTTCTCTCTTTTTTTTTTTCCCCCCACATTTATAATTCAAGAAGGTTTCTGAAGCCCATTTATTTTGGGTATTGATATCTTCTCTAATATTGGGATATGAAATTTCCACTTCAGTTTTTGTAATAATAGATCGAGCATTAATCGGGCCCTTGGGATTAATCAAATCTCTGTTTACAAATTAGAGATTCAGACACCATCATCACTGGACTTTTTCAAGTAGATTTAAGGTGGCAACCTAGAAATAAAAGCCTTATTTTTATATTCCGTAAGGCATTTAGGAATTCTAAGTTTCTCTGTCAGTTGTAAGTTGCGTTACCTGGCTAGTGTCATATACCTCTCATGTTTATCCTTAGTACTTATCTCTCATAGAAGAATAATAGGCAAATGTATTTTAAAATATTGATAGACATGATTGGGTTAATATCCAAAGCAAAGAAAGAATTTAGAAATCAATTATTGGGATCTTCTTAACCCTTCTTACATCAAGATTTGAATAAATCAATGGCTAAGCTTTATTGCTCCCGTGAAAGTCTTTAAGACTAATCAGGAAATGATAATGTTTTAATTTCTAGTGTTTTCATGGAATATAAACATGCTTTTTCAATTCTATCAATTATGTAAAATTTCAAGACAAATACAAAATAGAGACTAGCCTAATGAACCCCCATGTACTCATCACCCAATTTCAGCCATTGTTAACCCATGGCCAGTTTTGTTTACCCATTTCTCCCATCCCCTGTTATTTTGAAGCAAATCCCAGCTATCATTTCATCCATAAGTGGCAAAAATATACTTTTTAAATCTTACTAAAATATGATCTTCCACAATTCAATACAGTAAACATTTGTGCCCCCTGTTTAAAGGCTAGACACTGTACTATAGTGGTTATTAAAATGGGAAATTGCACTCACAGACTTACCGTATAATGGGAATGGGGGAAGATAAGACAAATATTCATTAATTTAGTCTACCTTGAGGATAACAAGTGTTGTTAAAGGATTAAAAAGTCAGTTCTTTCTAATGCCTCATAAAATGGGTATTTTACGTTACTAATAGTGTTAGCTGATACGAGGTATAAAGTTTTTAATCCTTTAATGCCACTGTGGTGACAAAACAAGAGGAGACTAAGAAAGGTGTTAAATATTTTGAATATTTAAATTTCATCTTTAATGTAAATAATTTCTTGGTAACACTTTTTCTTGGTGCATACACTGATTCAAAGAATGATTTTATGTGACATAGTTAGGTACTCAGTACCTACCAGATATTTTTTCTTAGCTGTTTCTACTACTATAGTTGCACTACTGGGTATTTACCCCAAAGATACAAATGTAGGGATCCAAAGGGGTACGTGCACCCTGATGTTTATAGCAGCAATGTCCACAATAGCCAAACTATGGAAAGAACCAAGATGTCCATCGACAGATGAATGGATAAGCACACACACACACACACACATACACATCTTGCCATTTGCAGTGATGTGGATGGAACTGGAGGGTATTATGCTGAGCGAAGTAAGTCAATCAGAGAAAGACATGTATCATACGATCTCACTGATATGAGGAATTCTTAATCTCAGGAAACAAACTGAGGGTTGCTGGAGTGGTGGGAGGTGGGAGGGATGGAGTGGCTGGGTGATAGACACTGGGGAGGGTATGTGCTATGGTGAGCGCTGTGAATTGTGTAAGACTGTTGAATCACAGTCCTGCACCTCTGAAACAAATAATACATTATATGTTAAAAAAAGAAGAAGATAGCAGGAAGGGAAAAATGAAGGGGGGGGGAATCGGAGGGGGAGATGAACCATGAGATACTATGGACTCTGAGAAACAAACTGAGGGTTCTAGAGGGGAGGGGGGTGGGGGGTTGGGTTAGCCTGGTGATGGGTATTAAAGAGGGCATGGACTGAATGGAGCACTGGGTGTTATACACAAACAATGAATCATGGAACACTACATCAAAAACTAATGATGTAACGTATGGTAATTAACATAACATAATAAAATTTAAAAAAAGAGCCTGCAAGTCTCCAATTTTTGTATTGAGGCTGATTTTACACAAAACAACTTTCTCTAAAAGCATTTCCTTTTAGGGGCTCCTGGGTGGCTCAGTTGGTTAAGCGTCCAACTCTTGATTTTAGGTCAGGTCATGATCTCAGGGTTGTGAGATGGAGCCCTGCGTCGGGCCCAGTGCTGAGCATGGAGCCTGCTTAAGATTGTCTTTCTCCCTTTCCCTCTGCCCCTCCCTTCCCCCCTCTAAAAAAATTAATTAATTAAATAAAATAAAAGCATTTCCTTTTGAGTTACCTCTGAATTTCAAAATTGTTATCAGTGGAACACATAGAACTAATAGTATGTAGAGTAGACTCTTGGGTTCATGTCAGCCAGCCATTAGGGAATGGGTTCCCCAGACAGCTAGGAGGGTCTGTGGGGGTGGGGCTGAGTGGCTCAGCTGGAAAAGGCACTTCGCTGACCACGGAGCTGCTACTACCCCTGAACCTACTCAGATTGCCCTTTCCTCATCGCACATACAGTGACTCCTGTGAAATGTTAAAAATGTTGTTTCTTTGTTTAAAAAAAAAAAAAGTATCAAGTTGTAGAAGAATAAAGCTATCTACTCATTATTTCACTTATATTAGTAAAATCTTTCTTAAAAAATGTGTTATGTATTGCCACAGTGACCTCTTGTGGGGAGAACACGACACATTTTTTTTTTTTTTTTAACTCCATCTTGTACAAATAGGTTTCAAACTGAAATTCAGACAGTGAATAAACAATTCCCGTGTGAGCCATTCAAATTTTTGGAGCCAACTTTAAGACTCGAGTATTGTGAAGCATTGGCTATGCTTAGGGAAGCTGGAATCGAAATGGGAGATGAAGAAGATCTGAGGTTTGACTCTGATTTTTTAAACTTTAGTAATTAGGTTTAAGATATGAAAGAATGCATATATTAATGAATGATGATTTTTTCCACCCAGCTCATAAACCTCCATTTTATTAACTTTGGTATATATATAGTATGATGCTGTTTGTTTAATGTGTGATCTGAAATAAAATATTATGTTTAATGTGGTTTGCCTGAGCTTTGATAGTTTTGTTTATAAACACCATTTTTTACCCTACCACACCCCCATATTTGTAACACTTTAAAGAATATATAGGGACTTTGGCCCGTGATCTTTTTATCATCTAATATGTTACCTCTCTTTCTAAATCAGTGGTATTAGAGAGGGTAGACAGCAGTCTTAATCCATCCCCACACCGGACTAGGGCATAAAATTAATATCTCCAAAAGTTATAAAAATATCTGTTCTTTGTTATATAGTATTATGTTATCTAAATTCAGATCATATAACTTATAATTTTGAATAAATTATGTAGTTTAATAAAGAAATTACTGTCTACAGTACTTAGTACATTTTTCTCAAGAGTTCTTAAGTTAAAATATTTAAGCCCTCACAATAATTCGTATGGATATAGGAATGAAAGGAATGGTTATTGTCTTTTTTAGGGCTTTTTAAAGCATATTTTGCTCAAAACCCTTTATTTTTGTTTAACAGAAATATACATTTATGGTTTTAAGCATCGCCTTCATTGCTAGATTACATTTTTAAGGCAAACTATAAATTCTATGATTATTTTAAGCTGAGCAATATTTTCTTGAGTATTTTGTCAGTTGTTCTTACCTAGGATAGAAGCTAAAGTAACAGCCTCTTAGCTATAAAAACACAATTACATTTTAAAGACTTGGAAATACCGATTTTTGTTTTATAAACCTTTGATAAAGAGTAACAAAAGGAGAGAGCATCTTGAAGTAGAATCACTTAATGGCAAGAATAGCCTATGTTGCTATAGTGAACTTTAATTATATATAATTGTAGGAAATTATTTCATCCATGTTATTTCTGAATCTGTGAATTGCTATATCTGTTTATTGTTTTATTTAAATATTTTTGAGCAGCACCTACTAAATGTTGTCATTGTACTTGCCTTTTAAAAAAAGGAGCAGGATAGACAACTATGTATTTTGACCACATTTTTTATCCTTTGAGAACCTCAAATAGAAGAGGGGCCTTACTCTTTAAGTTGCTATTTGATCTTCAAACACCTAATTTCATGGGGGTTTTTGTTTTTGTTTTTCAGTACACCAAATGAAAAACTCTTGGGTCGTTTGGTAAAGGAAAAGGTAGGACTCTTGTGCATGCTGGATTTCTTTTTCTAAATCTGAAACATATTCTGGTACTAAAGAAGAGTTGAGGGGGAACAGTTTTCCAGAATGGTAAGATCCCAGAACAAATAAAAAACCACAAGGAACAATTTTTTTTTTTAATTCTTGGAAAAATAAAAAATATTCAGATAAGCTTTGCTCAGTTTGATTGGCTCAGTATCTGATTTTTGTACTAAGTTGTACTGAGGTCCCTCTAAAAGTGGTATCTGTATCAGACTGTTAGATTAGAAACAATCTCAAGATGATTTGAAATTCTTTAGAAATGGTCTTCCCTGAGTACCCCTGATGACTCATGGGACTTGAAGGTGAATGAGTTTCTTTTCGGCCTCTTTTGTGAAAGCTGCTTTCCTATCTCATTTTCTAAAACTCCAAAGAAGATAAAAGCTGAACTTAGTGTGGTCTTCCAAGAAATTAAGAGAATTATGTATAAATGAAAACAGTCGTTGAGCTCCTCCTGCTGGCTGCACTCAAAATTGACTGGGGAGCTAACCTATTTCTGAAACTGCTGTGTTGAGTTTATAGCTTCAAAATGCTGTTTCAGCAGAGCAGATTCCAGTTTGTCAGCTCTGTTGACATTCCCTCTACGCTTGCATTTTAGCAAAAATGTTTAATGTCAAAAGAGTTGAAATGTGATTGGTTTCTTTTTAATTAAATCTAAGTCATGTAGTAACTATTTTTTGTAACAAAAATGTCATAATTTCATGTTAATGTTACTTATTTAGTTCAATTATAGTTTTCATATGAAGAAAACTACCAAATTCCTTTTAGATGTTTGCACAAAAATTTAAATTGGGAAAAAAGTCAAGGTTTTTTTGAAGATGAATATTGTAAAAGATGTCAATTTTTCCTAAAGTAATTTATAGATTTAATGTACTTGTTGTAAAACTCAAAGAGATTTAGGATAATTTAACAGGAAGTTAACAAATTGCATCTGAAAGAGTAAATGAATTAGATTAGCAAAGAAAAGAATGAAATTCAAAGAAGTTTATCACAGCATAGTTTTCAATGGGGAAGAAATTGGAAAGAGATTACAAGTCCAAAAAAAAAAAGAGAAGAAAACGAATATTTGAACTATGGTAGAATAGTCAGTAGCTCCCACAATTTAAGTATTGGAGAAATTTTTAACATGATGGCAAAATACTAGAGGATACAAATGTTAATTGAAAGAAACAGAATACTTATTGTATATACAATGTAATTATAGTAATTTTGAAGAACAAAACTTACTTTTAAAAGGACAATTAATTATCAAAATGTTAGCCTATTTTTACTTTTGTTAAAATTTTTAAAAATTAATTTTAATCATTCTTTTTATAGTATGATACAGACTTTTATATTCTTGATAAATATCCATTGGCTGTAAGACCTTTCTATACCATGCCTGACCCAAGAAATCCTGTAAGTAATTTTATTTTAAGTAATTTGTTTTGGGGAAGAAGGAAAACTTTATTGTGACTATGTTAAATTGTACCATGGGAATAATGGTTTTCCTTAGTAATTTGCAATTTTAATGGGCCATTGTTATACGTATTACTACTAGTTTCTATCAATTCTTAAGTCAAAATAATACCATGAAATGTGAGAATTCTAAAAAATTAGTCCCAAAACCTGCATTAAAAATCATTTTCAAGGGTCATTTTTTTAAAGATTTATGAGGAAGAGATGCCATTTAAATAGTAAATAGTATCATTAGACTTGCAGACTTTAACACATCATATTATCATTGACTTTGAACTAAGAACAACAGTTTGTCCTGGGAGTTCATCTAATTTGTGTTTTGTGGCCTTTTACTGTTTTTCCATTGCAGTGGTTCCCAAACTTCAGTGTGCGTCAGAATCACTTGGGGGGCTTTTTAAAACACAGATAGATGACTGGGCCCCATCACCAGACTTCCTGATTAGCTGGTCTTGGGAGAGCTTGATAATTTGTATTTCTAACGAGTTCTGGGTAATACTGAGGCTACCGGGAATCATACTTTGAGATCCGGGAATCATACTTTGAGAACCATTGGTTTGTCCAAAGACAGGGAAAATAACTTAAAACCTGATATGGGAATAGGTGAAGCTATGGCAAATTGATGTTCCATTTACTTTTGTTAAAATAAAAAAAATTTTTTTTTAATTAAAAAGACTAAACACCTGTTGATAATTTGAAGTTCCAAGAATGACCCCAAATCATATCACACCTAAAAACATTTCAGATGATAAAGTGAAATGAGAGGGGCTCCTGGGTGGCTCAGTCGGTTAAACGGCTGCCTTCAGCTCAGATCATAATCCCGGGGTCCTGGGATCGAGCCCCTGCTCAGCGGGGAGTCTGCTTCTCCCTCTCCCTCTGCCTGCCGCTCTGCCTACTTGTGCTCGCTCTCTATCTCTCTGTCAAATAAATAAAATCTTAAAAAAATAAAAAATAAAGTGAAATGAGAATCAGCACTACTTCTTAAAGTTAGATATGGCACTCTAATTTGTTATTGGAAGGTGTAGGAGAAGGGGATCATAAAATCTGATAGAGGGAAGGAAGAAGTTGTTAATGAGCTCTCACTAGTTTAACCTTGTTTTAGAGAAGCAATTGTGTTCATTGGAGGAGATTGCATCATTAATTGTAGGGAAAAATGGACTTGTTCTTCGTGCAAAAGAGTTTTTTTTTTTATTCCTCATGTGAGTAATGGAAATGGAATGACAGTAACTTGAAGAGTGGTCTTTTCTTGTGTTTGCTTTTCCCTGAAGAAACAGTCCAACTCTTATGATATGTTCATGAGAGGAGAGGAAATACTATCAGGAGCTCAAAGAATACATGATCCTCAGCTGCTAACAGAGCGAGCCTTACATCATGGAATTGGTAAACAACTTAAATATATTTGGGAGAGTAATATATATTGTGAAAGCAATACATTTTAAACCTTTTAAAGACTTCTTAGAAACATCATCATTTGTTTTAATTTTTATTGAACGATAATTGCTTTTGTACCTTTTTTTAAGTTACTAAGTAAGATGATACATTATGTTTGGTTTTTTAGTTTGTTTTTGTTTTTTTTTTAGATTTGGAGAAAATTAAGGCATACATTGATTCCTTCCGCTTTGGAGCCCCTCCTCATGCTGGCGGAGGCATTGGTAATATTATTTTAA
This sequence comes from Mirounga angustirostris, assembly GCF_029215605.1. Taxonomy (NCBI): domain Eukaryota; kingdom Metazoa; phylum Chordata; class Mammalia; order Carnivora; family Phocidae; genus Mirounga; species Mirounga angustirostris. Next base: position 103,224,259 of record NW_026991711.1, on the reverse strand, counting down.
TATTATGATGATATTATTTCCAACCCAGATTTCATTTGGCAGAGTGCTCATTCAGTTCTAATTTCTTCAGCACTGGACTCCAAAAACTAAATTTTGTATATTGTTGTTGCTTACAAATAAGTCCATGCGTGCTAAGTATTATAACAAATTTTTAAGTTGAGTTGTGACTAAATGAAAAATTTGATTTCAAGAGAACAAAATGAACAGCTAATTTGTGTATTCTAAAATATTGTAATACATTTCTAGCCATCTTTTTCTCTGAAGAGTTTAGAAGCAAAACATCTTATAAACTGAGTATCCTATTTTCTCTCTGCATCCATGAGTTCATTCTGATTAGCCCAAATTAAAGCTCTCCCTCAAGTTAGCTCAGATTGCTGCGAAATTTCTTGTTGTAATGTAACGTTTCATTGACTTTTAGGACCACTTCTAGAGTATATGTAAGATACCACTCTGATTTAAAAAGGGTAAGGAGTGCCTGGCTGGCTCATTAGTGCAGCATGCAGCTCTTGATCTCAGGCTTGTGAGTTCGAGCCCCATAATGGGTGTAGAGACTACTTAAAAAAATAAAGAAATATTTTTAAAATAAATAAATAAAAGGATAAATGTTTAGCTCAATTTTGGATGTCCATATCAGAGACTCTTAAAAGAATTCTGAATTTATAGTTTTATTAAAATTTTTGTTGTTTGTTTTGGGAGGGTTGGTGAATAGGTAATATACTTTAAAATTTACCAAATTAAAAGGGTATAGAAGAGTGTGTATTCACCTCCCTCTAGGAAACTATTGTTTCTAGTTTTCTTTATACCTTTGCAAAAATAATCTTTGCATATGCAAAAATATACACTTTTAAAAAGATATTTTTAATACTACATAGAATCAGTCCATTGAAAGGGTACACCATAATCTTGTTAACCAGCTTCTTACTGATGGACAATGGATTGATACCAGCCTTTTGTTATTGATACCAGTGCTATGTTGGATATATAGTTTAATTTTTAATGGGAGAGTGACAACTATTTTCTCTTAAAATATTCAGTAATGTGCATTTTGTATATTTTGAAAATTTTTGTTACACAGTGTAAATTTTAATCGTACTTGTGAAGACCATTTGAATGGTTATCAAATACTACTCATTTTTTGGTAATTAATGATTGAAGGGAAGATAGGATATGGTGTTTTTATTTTAAGATTAGTATTAGATTACTGTAATACAAGGTTCAAATATTTGCAGATTTTTTTGGTAAGGAATAGCAATAACAATGTTAATGCTCTTATATTTATTTGTTTTAGATGTTAATACATTCCTTTAAAATTAAAAGTCATTACTATATAAAAATATTCTTTGACCTTGCCTTTTTTCTGTAATACATGTCTTACACAACTTGGGTAAAATAGATAAATTGCACACATGAAGTTTCATTTGCTAGTTCTGCTCTGTTTCTTAGGTGATACTTGGTCTTAATTCTTGCCAGTAATACAATATTTAAGTCACATGTCAAAATCAGTCTTTTCTGCACTTGGAACATTTACAGTAATGTATCCTAGAGTCTTTTATACTAAGAACCACCATGTTTCATATCTATTGAATTACAATAAATTTCTGGTATTTCCATTAATAAACTTCCTTGGACAAATTTATGGCTCTTATCTTATATTGATGGCCTGGACTACATAATTAAGATTCTGGTCCCATTTGAAAACATATAGGCAAACATGTAGGCACATATGTGTGTGTGTGTGTGTGTGTTTTTCTTAAGAGAGAGCTTGAGGGGAGGGAGAGAGGGAAAGAGAGAATCTTAAGCAGGCTCCATGCCCAGCGCCTGAGCCCAATGTGGGGCTTGATCTCACACCCTGAGATCACGACCTGAGCTGACATCAAAAGTCAGACACTTAACCTACTGAGCCACCCAGACGCCCCACATATAGACTTATAAAATGGCTTTTCTGTGTTTATTTAAATTGTAAGTTTTGGACATTTACAAGATTTTTGTAGTTCACAGAATCCAGAGAACTTAAGGATATCTGATTTAGTCCTTCCCACATACAGCATCATTTCTTTTTTTCTATTCCTGAGTCAGACCCAAAACAGTCCATTTTATTATATTTTATTTTGTAGCGAGAATATGCATAGGTGCACAAGGGCGGGTGGGGGGGGTGCAAAGGGAGAGGGAGAGAGAATCCTAAGCAGGCTCCATGCACAGTGCAGAGCCTGACACAGGGCTGGATCCTACAACCCTGAGGTCATGACGTGAAGAGAAATCAAGAATCAGATGCTCAACTAACTGATTAAGCCACCCAGGTGTTCCAAAACAATTCATTTTAAATAAACTCAAAATAATAGAAGTATTTTTTTGATCAGTGATACTGTGTTGGTAGTTTCAATGAGTAAGACCCTGAAAGGTTTTCAGAAAAGGAATTAATGATTATTTTGTTTTCCCCAGGGTTGGAACGAGTGACGATGCTTTTTTTGGGATTGCACAATGTTCGTCAGACCTCAATGTTTCCCCGTGATCCCAAACGACTCACTCCTTAAAGAAAGCTATGCTTTCTTTATTCTTTCCAGTAACGTGCTATTGATCAGGCTATCCTTAGTTACTTAAAATATTCAATGGAGTAAATGTCTTCTCTAAAATGCCAGAGTTACTTTGGATTAATTCACTATAGGTTACTTTAAAAGAGAAGATTTTTATAACTTTGGACATGCTTCAGTAGGAAATGGTTGAACATTTTAATGAAAAATTGGTTATGTTAAAAATTCATATTGCATTAGTACAATAAATGTTAACAATTTTAAACAGTTCAGATTGTGTAAGTTTTTTTTCTTTTCTATATTATAGTAGCTATGATATTAATGTCTTAAATTTTCAATATTTGAGCTTATTTTTTTAAATTCTGACATTGAAATAAGGACAATTTTAGGGCAGTATCTGAGATTTTAATGAATGTATAATTGGCATATCATGGAAAATTAGGCAGAAAGTATCAATTCTTTAAAGTTGTGCCCAGAAATCATGTAAAGCAGGTGAGAATACTGATTAGAAAATAATCAATATAATGCTGTATTAAATTGTTAAATTCTAACCTGAATTTCAATAAAATTTTAAAGCTAGTCATAGTTGTCTTTGTGTAACTTCATGGCAGTCTGATTTTGTAACTGGTTCTTGGCATTTATAATTTGGGAAAAGAAAAAGTACACAACTAGTTTATGTAAATACCTAAAAACAAATGAAAGCTGATATATTCATAACATGTATTCATATCAAGATATAAGTTCAGATTGGGTAAAGAGGATAGAATTCTTAAAGCTGAAAGCTTGGGTTGCTTAGTAGTTTATTTCACATAGGTTAAAAATACTACAGAATTTTTTTTTATTTTTAACTGGTACTAATATTTAGTGAATGTCACTAAAATGCACTCTCATTTTCCCTACCAAAAAGAAACTTTTGTGTAACAATTACAGTTAGGAACACTTTCCCTCTAGATGGTTGCAGCTACTGCTAATTTTACAGTGAACCACATGTAATGGGCAGAAACAAAACAGATGTTTTCCTACAGGAAAAGAAAAAATAACACAGAAAAACAGGGAGGTCCAAAAGGTAGGACATTACCCCAGACCATAAACATCTGCCTGTTACTTGGGAAAGTTAATTTATTTCACCACCTAGATTATAAGCTTCTCTGAAAGTAGAGACTAAATTTTTATATCTTTCCTTCATATCCTACAGACTATCTTGAGTATAGTAGGCACTCTAAAACTATTTAATAAATTTAAGCTACACCTAGAATAAATGGACTACTAACCTTATCTTTTTGTGTATTAATTCCCAGGCCCTAAATAAAATAGCCTAAAGCTATTCTCAAATTCATAGAATCATAGCTTCTTTCAAAATAATGTAAATTGTTAAATGTAAAGTATTAGAATGATATGATATTTTTTTAAGATTTTACTTATTTATTTGACAGAGCCAGAGAGCACAAGTGGGTCGGGGGGGGGGGGGGCGGGCAGAGGGAGGAGAAGCAGGCTCCCTGCCGAGCAGGGAGCCCAATGTGGGACTCCATCCCAGGACTCTGGGATCATGACCTGAGCTGAAGGCAGACACTTAACCAACTGAGCCACCCAGGTGCCCCTGATAAATGATCTTTTTTATCTAATTTTTTTATTATGAAGTATTCCAAACATGCCAACCAGATTAGATCATGATAAAAAGGTCATCCCTGTACTTGCCACCCAGCTTTATCAAATCTTAACATGGTCATATTTGCTTTCAAATATTTTATTTTCATTTTTTAGGGGAAAAGACGTGGAAACCGTTAAGGTGTCATGTGTACCCACTCTGATCCTATTCTTTCCTACCCTAGTGGTGACTGTTACATGAATGCAGGGTTTTTTTGTTTTTGTTTTTGTTTTTTTAAATGTCTTTCATGATCACCCTGGGCCATCTGCTAGCATTCTTTTTTTTTTTTAAAGATTTTATTTAACAGAGAGACACAGTGAGAGAGGGAACACAAGCAGGGGGAGTGGGAGAGAGATAAGCAGGCTTCCCGCCGAGCAGGGAGCCTGATGCGGGGCTCGATCCCAGGACCCTGGGATCATGACCTGAGCCAAAGGCAGACGCTTAACGACTGAGCCACCCAGGCGCCCCCGAATGCAGTGTTTTTTAATTCTTTTTCATGTTATATTTTAACTAAATACTTATCTTTCTATTAACATTACCTAGTATCTATTTGTGCAGATTTATTTGATATATTCTGGGATTTTGATTGGAATTACCATAAATCTGTAGACTAATCTGAAAGACTTGGAATTTTCTTCTCTTTAGTATTCCAGTGAATGAACATTGTGTATCCCTTCATTTTGGTATTTTTTTAATTATAAAATATATTGGTACTCTTGACTATCCTTGAAAATTGTTCTTTAATTTTTAGTTTATGCTAGAATATCTTACTACTATTTTCTATTGGAAATGGGATCTTTTTTCCAACTTTTTTTTTTTTAAGATTTTATTTATTTGACAGAGAGAGAGACAGCGAGAGCAGGAACACAAGCAGGGGGAGTGGGAGAGGGAGAAGCAGGCTTCCTGCCGAGCAGGGAGCCCGATATGGGACTCGATCCCAGGACCCTGCGATCATGACCTGAGCTGAAGGCAAACGCCCAACGACTGAGCCACCCAGGCACCCCTTTTCCAACATTTTTAAGTTGTCTGTTACTGAGGCATAAGAACACTATCAGTTACCAGTTTTTATGTTTTTGTGTGTGTGCAGCAACATACTTGAACTTTTAGTTTTATAGTTTGTATTGAGTGTCTTGTATTTTCAACGTAGACAGATGTGAAGAAGGGTAGCACAGGAGTAAAAGGTATGTATTCTGTGGCTATACTGCCTGGATTCACATCCTGATTTTGCTGTTCACTAGCTGTATAACCTTGGGTAATTTGCTTATCCTTAACTTTCCTCATTTGCATAATCCTATCTCATGGGACTATTGTGGGGTTTAAAAAGCGTGAAACCATTAGAACAGTGCCTGTCATCTAGAGTAATATCTGGCAGATAAGCAGTTTTATTTCTTCTAATTCTTGTATCATATTTACTTATTTCATTAGTTGAGCTCTCAAGTAGAAGGTTGAATAAAAGCAGTGATGGGGCCATGCTTTTCTTGGTTGTTATTTATATACTTGTAAAGTCTCAAGATTAAGTGTGATATTTTCTGTAGATTTTTAACAGATGCCTTTTGTCAGGTTAATGAAGATTCCATTTGTTAAGAGTTTCTGTTATGAATGACTGTTGAATTTGTCAAATACTTTTTCTGTATTTGCTGCAATTTTTTTCTTTTTTTTTAATTTTTATTTATTTGAGATAGAAAATATGAGTGGGGGGAGAGGGGCAGAGGGAAAGGAAGATCGAGAAGCAGGCTTCCCGCAGAGCAGGGAGCTCGATGCAGGGCTCGATCCCAGGACCCTGGGATCATGACCTGAGCCGAAGGCAGACAGTTAACCAACTGAGCCACCCAGGCGCCCGATTTTTTTTTCTTTTAGTTTTGAATATGGTAGATTACAGTAATAGAAATTCCTAGTATTTTTCTGGAACAAATAGTATTTGATCACTACATATTACTTTATGTAATGTATGTATGTATGTACTACTGAATTCAACTTGCTAATATATACAACAAAATTCACTTACCTTAAGTGTGTCATTTTGATTAATTTTGGTAATTTTATACAGTGAAGTAACCTGTACCATAATCAAAGGCAGAACATTTTCATTGCCCCAGCAAATTCCGTAGTACATCTTTTTAGTCAGTCTCCACCTCTGGCAACTAAAGATCTATTTTAATTACAATTGTTTTGCCTTTTCTAGAGTTCCATATAAATGGAACAATATAATAGTCTTTTGTGCTTGATTTCTTTAAGCATTCATTATGTTTTTGAGGTTCATCCATGTTGCATGTATTAATAGTATATATATACTATATATATAATATATATATATATATATATTTTTTTTTTAGAGAGGGAGAGGGGAAGGAAGGGAAAGGGGGAGAGGGAGAGAATCTTAAGTAGGCTCCACAGGGCTCAATCGCACAACCCTGAGATCATGACCTGACCTGGTATCATGATCTGAGCCGAAATCAAAAATCGGATGCTCAACTGACTGAGTCACCCAGGTGCCCCAGTATGTGTCTTTTTATTGATGAGTGTATTCCATAGAATAGATATGCCATAATTTACTTACCCATTCAGTTGATGGACATATAAGTATGTCTAGATTTTAATCTATAATAAATAATGCCCCTGTTGAACATTGGAAGTCTGTGTAGACATATTCTCATTTCTATTAGGTAGATACTGAGGAGTGAAATTTCTGAGTAATATGAGAAGTCTATGTTTAACTTTGTAAGATACTGCCAATCTGTTTTCCAAAGTAGCTGTGCCATTGTGCATTTCTACTAGCAGGGAATGAAAATTTAAGCTGCTCCACATCATCACCAACACTTAGAAATGTCAGGCTTTTTAATTTTAACTGTTGTAGTGATTGTATAGTAGTATCTCATTGTGGCTCTAATTTGCATTTCCCTACTGATTAATGATGTTAAGCATCTTTTCATATGCTTATTGGCTATATCTGTATCTTTGTGGAAGTGTCTTTATATCTTTTGCCCATTTCTTTTATTGGGTTGATTGTTTTCTACTTGAGTTATAAGAACTCTATATATTCTGAATATGAGGACTCTGACAGATGTATGTTTGGCAACTTGTTTCTTCCAGTCTGTGGCTTGCCTTTTTTTTTTTTTCTTAACTGCCTTTCAAAGAGCAAAAGTTTTTAATTTTATGGCTGTGCTTATGATCTGTTTAAAAAATCTCTGCCTCAGCTAGTGTCACAAGTGTTTTATATTTTTTTCTATAATTTCAGTAATTTGAGCTCTTATATTTAGGTCTATGATCCATTTTGAGTTAATTTTTGTATATGGTATTTGTAAGGGTCAAGGTTCTTCCCCCACCCCGACCCCCTCATACTGATATTTAGTTGATTCAGCACCATTTGTTGAAAAGACTGTCCTTTCCCTGTAGAATTACCTTAGCACCTTTGTAGAAAAGAGTTGACCCTATAGGTATGGGTCTATTTCTAAACTCTGTTCTATTCCATTGATCCATATTGTCTGTTCTTTTTTTTTAAGATTTTATTTATTTGAGAGAGAGTGAGAGAGAGAGAAAGCACATGAGGGGGGGAGGGTCAGAGGGAGAAGCAGACTCCCTGCTGAGCAGGGACCCACCCCCCCAATGAGGGACTCGATCCCGGGACTCCAGGATCATGACCTGAGCCAAAGGCAGTCGCTTAACCAACTGAGCCACCCAGGCACCCCATATTGTCTATTCTTGCATCAATACTACAATACCTTGATTTTTGCAGCTTTAAGTAAATCTTGAATCAGGGAGTTTAAGTCCTCCAGTCTTGTTCCTCTTTTTCAGGTTTATTTTAACTATTCTAAGTCCTGTGACTTTTCATTTAAATTTTTGTATCATCATGTCAATTTCAAAAAAAGTCTGCTAGGATTTTGACTTGGATTTTATTAATTCTATAGATCAATTTGAGGAGAATAGCTATCTTAATAGTTTGAGTCTTCCAATCCAAGAATATGAAATATCATCCCATTTAGTAGTTTTTGGTGTTCCCTGTACTAGTTCATCACATCTCTGTAAATCTAACCGTGTGCTTCTGGAAAGGTTGTATAGTCTGCCCTTGTTGGGTATACTGATAGAAATAGTATTGATAGTGTTGTTCAGAACTTCCATCTTTGCTGGGTTTTTTGTCTAGTTCTATCAGTCGCAGAAATTGAACAGATGATTTTGGAATTGTCTATTTAATTCCATAAAATTTTGATTCGAGTATTGAGAAGCTCTTTGTATATGTTATTAGGCATGCAATACATATTATGATTTTTACATATTCCTGATTAATTGACCCTTTTATCTGATGAAATGTCCCTTTATAACTCTGGTAATGCTCCCTCTTAAAATCTGTTTTATCTGATCTTAATATTGCTGTTAACATCTTGTGCTTATTGTTTGCACATATCGTTTTTCATCATTTACCTTCAGCCCACCTGTCTTTGTGTTTAGTGAGTTTCTTACAGACAGCATATAGTTGGGTCTTATTTATACGTTCTGACAATCTCTACATATTAATTGGAAAGTTTATCCCAAAAGATTTAATGTAGTTGTTTATATGGTTAGATTTGTATCTACCATTTAATGTTTTCTACTTGCTTCCTCTGTTTTTTGTTCCTGTTTTTCCTTTCTTGTCTTTTTTTTTAATGACTTTAAATATTTTTTTTTAGTATTTCACTTTCCTATTAGTATTTTAATTGAACTTCTTTGTATTGTTTTTTAGTGGTTGCTCTAGAGACTATAATGTACATTCTTAACTTCTATAGTTCACTTACAGTTACTAATTTTTTATTTAAGGATTTTATGTCTCTGTTTATAGCCATTGTTTTCTTTTTTATATTTTTTCTCCAGTTTGGATATCTATGGCATATCAGCCTCTGATTTTTGAAAAGGTTTGTTTGAGGGGTGCCTGAGTGGCTCAGCCGGTTAAGCGTCTGACTCTTGATTTTGGCTCAGGTCATGATCTCAGGGTCGTGAGATCGAGCTCCCAGTCAGGCTCTGCATTCAGTGTGGAGTGTGCTTGAGATTCTCTCTTTCCCTCTCCTCCTGCCCCTCCCCCTGCTCATACTCTGTCTAAATAAATAAGCAAATACATAAGTAAAATCTTAAAAAAAAAAAAAGGAAAGAAAAGTTTTGTTTGAGATAGAAAGTTTTCTATTTAATGGGATAAGCTTCACAGTATTCTCTTAGGGTTTTAAAATTTTTTAACTTCATCTTCTTGTACTTTTTTTCTCTTTAATCTTTAAGGTCTTATTAGGCATTTCTCTATTTTTTTAAATCACTTCACCTAATATCTTGAGCTTTTGATCCTATCGATCCTCTGTGTTTGTTTTTTTGTTGTTGTTCATTAATTTCTGCTCTTGTATCATTTTCCTTCCTTCTGCTTTCTGTAAGGTTTTTTTCCCCTAGTTTGCTAAGTTACAGTTTTCTTTTTTTTATAGTCTGTAGTTAATATACTGACTTTTATTTTTATCAAGTTTTGTGCCATTTTTTATATCTGTACATTTCATCTGGGTTCACTTCTTCTTTAGTATCTAGTATTATTTAGTATTCTTTCCTTTAGTATATCTTTAAGTTAGAGCCTGTTGATTATAAACGCTAAAATGTGCTGTCCTCTTGAGTGATAGTTTGGCGCAGTATAAAATTCTATGTTGGCAGTTATTTTTCCCTTAGCACTTTAAAATATTATACCATTCAATTCTCTTGTTGTCTATGAACAGTTTGCTGTCAGTATAATTGTTTTTCTTTGTAGATCATCTGGCCTCTTTCCTTGGAAGCTTTTAAGTTGCCTCTTTATCTCTGATATTCTACACAAATATCTTTGATATTTGTGATCTATTCAACAGTTACTCATCTTGCTTAGTAATGAATGTGCTTTTTGTCTAAGACCCACGTCTATTTTTCAATTATGAAAACTTCTCAGCAAGTATCTCTTCAATATTGCTTCTTTACCATTTGCTCCATTTTTTTTTAACTCCAGTTGGCTAAATTTGGGCCTCTGAATATTCTATTAGGTATCTAACCATTCTCATATTTTTCTTTTTTTTTTTTTTAAGATTTTATTTATTTATTTGACAGAGAGATACAAAGCGAGAGAAGGAACACAAGCAGGGGGAGTGGGAGAGAGAGAAGCAGGCCTCCCGCTGAGCAGAGAGCCCAACGCGAGGCTCGATCCCAGGACCATGGGATCATGACCTGAGCCAAAGGCAGACGCCCAATGACTGAGCCCCCCAGGCACTCCTATTCTCATATTTTTCATCTTTGTCTCTGTTCTATGTTCTGATTGAGTTCCTCAGTGCTATCTTCTAATTTATTTAATTACTCTTCAAATATGTCTAGTCTAAACCCCATTTATTGATTTTCTTCCAGTGGCTATATTTTTCATTTCTAAAATTTCTAATTAGTTCTTACCTCATTTATGCCTATTTTTGTTCATATATTCTTTGCTGGGAGGTATGCCATCATTTATGCTTTCAATAAATGCTTTATCATACTGTCCTACAAAATACTTTTGCCTGATTTTATTATGGTTTTGTTCTTGACATGTGTTCACATAGAAGGAGTTATCACATGTAAACCTTATGGACCATCTTGAGGAGGATGATTATAACATGAAAGAAGAAAATAATATCTGAACAATGAGTAAATGCTATCTCCTAGCACAGTAGTTTGCATATTGAATTGTTGCCCAGTTGGCTTTTATAGTGGCTGAGCGTAGCAGGCTCCACAGTAAGTTCTCTCTTTGGCTGTTGCATGGAGAGACAAAGGGTTCTAGGGTAGAGTCAAATTTGTTTTGAGGTTTTTGCCATGGACCATCTCTTGGACTGAATAACTTCCTGTATTTCAGATTTCTTTTTTCTCTGTAACTTATTTATAGTTAACAGCACTTTATGAAGTAAAACTTTGTTAACTCAGGCTGAAACATGAGTTCAAGACTTCTAAATTTTTTTTCCTTGAAGTAAATGTTTCTTTTTAGTACATTACTATACAGATGGATCATATAAGAATATATTTTTCAGCAAACAGGCTCCTGCAAGCTCTGGAAGGTGGTTTTTAACGGGGAAGGGGTTCTTTATTCTTCCAGCTTTATTGAGATAAAATTGACATATCTGGAAATATTTAGACCATTAAAATATTCTTTTGCATGGGTCAGCCTGGTCTTTCTTTTTTTTTTAAGGCTGCAGTTACAGACTCAGTGATACTGGCTTTGGCACTAGTTGTAGAGAAAATACAACATTCCCCTAATTTCTGTTTTAATTCACCCTGCTGGCATTTGAGGATTTCTCTAGATTTTTGAGTTGTATTTGTTATCTGGTGACTTCAGTTTCTCAAAAGTCCAATAGAAACATTTTTATTTTGCCACTTTGTTCCAAATGTCAACACCAACACAAAGGACTATGGTGAACTCACCAGAGTAGCCCTTTGTTCAACTGTGTGCTACGTTACTTCACCAGTACAGCAGAGCCCACACCACCTGCCCCTTGATGTGCTGACCCTTCTTCAGGGAAGCTGCATCTGTGATTCCTTCCCTTTGCTCAGCCATAAAATGTTTTCCTTTTATCTCATGGGACCCTGGCAAAGCTCCTTCAACCCTTCCTTTCCCATACCTGCGTCTGTCTCTCAAGATCCCACACGCTTAGAAGAATGGCTCTTTTGCTCCCAAGGTTGCTCAGGATCTTCTAAATATTGATCTATCCAATTGACTACACCCTAGGCTATTCAACCCATAGAAAACTATACCACCTTACTATTGAGACCACATGGTTTTATACCTAATTTTTGTCTAAAATTCTTGTTACTCTTCATTCCGGTTGTTTCTTCAACTGGATTTTTTAAACAATTTGGTATAGCAATGGGGAATTAGAAAACTTTGAGTTCAGTCCTGACAGGAAATAGGTGTGTAATTGAGTCTCAGATCTCCTCATCTGCATGGTAGTTAATTCCTACCTTGCAGGATTGTGGGGACTAAATGAGAGACACAGATAAAAGCTCTTTTGTAGTTCTATGCATATAAAATATATTCTCTGAACAGGTATTGTTAATGATGAGGGCAGAGACCGCATCTTAAACTTTTTATAACCCCATACTCATAGCAAAACGAATACATGGCTTGTGCCTGATACTACTTATAAATTGGTTAATTTTGGTAGTTCAGGGATGAAACTTAATAATAAGCCCAGGATAAAATGTTTTTACACAGGAGTTTATTTTTACATTCACATCTGAAAGTATATTATGTTCATTTAAATCTGACCGTGTGTATATATTTAGCTGAAAGACCAAAGTGTGACCCAGAGACCTTTAAAAACAAGCCATCTGGTAGAGTGGTAGCCACAAGTTTGTAAAGTCTTACCACTTTTCTGTACACTCTTTCTTCAAATCATTGTTTGTTTTGCTTAATTAAAATGAAACACCAGACTCTTAATTGCTGCTCAGAGAGATGGACTGGTGGCTTCCCTTGTTTTTAATAGATCAAGATGTCATTATGTCGCTAGAGCAAGTAAATGCTCTGTCTACTTACAACATGAGTAATCTTTAGGGAACTCTCTTTCCAAGTAACTTTTTTTTTTTGAAGATTTTATTTATTTATTCATTAGAGAGCGAGCGAGAGAGAAACAGCATGAGAGGGGAGAGGGTCAGAGGGAGAAGCAGGCTCCCTGCTGAGCCGGGAGCCCGATGAGGGACTCGATCCCAGGACTCCGGGATCATGACCTGAGCCGAAGGCAGTCGCTTAACCAACTGAGGCACCCAGGCGCCCCTCCAAGTAACTTCTTAAAACCTTATCTCTTCAAGATTTTCAACTTCTCTGGCAATCAAATTGAAACACTGAGATATCAAACTGGCAATGATGATAAGACATGGACGGAGAATTAGAAACTTGGAGGCACTGTTAGTGAAGTGTAAACTGGCACCAGCCAGCCTGTCAGGAAGGCAGTTTAGCAGCACATATCAAAATGTGAAGGTGCATAGCCTCTGACCCGTCATTGTTAGAATTTGTCCTAAGAATTCAGGTGCACAAAATACGATGTTTTAAGGATATTTATTGCAGCATGGTTTATACCAGTAGAAAAAATGCAAAAAACCCAAATTTCCACTAAATAATGCTTTTGTCCATGTTATAGAATGTTAATCAGTCATTGGAAAACACAATACAGGCAATCCTTGCTTTGCACAGTTGTGTAGGACCCTAAAAATCACCATACAAACTAAATTGCAAAACAATGTTAAAAAAGTGGGGGGGGGAGTATAGGATTATTCTATGACCTTTAAAATTTGTCAAACAAAAAATAGGAAAACTAATATTTAGTACATTATGATTTAAAACATTACAAGATTAAGAATTCAATTGTTTTATTCCTTTGTAAGAAAACTTAGCAAGAGTAATTTGAACAGTACTGCTCTTCTTCTACTCATAAAACTTTCAGTATGGAGTGACTCTCCTATACTTTGGTGAATTACCGTACTACTTCCTGAGTTCAGATAGCCTCCCACACTTTATCCTTTGTACTTGCAGTGTCATGAAATATCTGCAAGAGTTCCTTTAATGTGAAATATTTTGCTGTTGTCACTTCCTCTGAGATATCTTCATCCTTTCTTTTTTTTTTTTTAATTTTATTTATTTATTTGAGAGAATGAGATAGAGAGAGAGAGCATGAGAGGGGGGAGGGTCAGAGGGAGAAGCAGACTCCCTGCTGAGCAGGGAGCCCGATGTGGGACTCGATCCCGGGACTCCAGGATCATGACCTGAGCCGAAGGCAGTCGCTTAACCAACTGAGCCACCCAGGCGCCCCTATCTTCATCCTTTCAATCACAACTACTTTCCTTGTTCATGTCAATAAGTTCATCTTTACTAAGTTCCTCTGGCTGCATATCTGGAGTTTCTCAAATAGGACCATGTCTCCATGGTCAGCTACTATTTCTGACTCCATGTACATTCTATTCAGATTTCACTTATGGAATTCTGTTTTTCTTTGTGTTACTTTTTTTTTAAGATTTTATTTATTTATTTATTTATTTATTTATTTATTTATCAGAGAGAGAGCACGCAAGTGAGCACAAGCAGGGGGAGCGTCAGGCAGAGGGAGAAGCAGGCTCCCTTCTGAGCAAGGAGCCCGATGTGGGACTCGATCCCAGGACCCTGGGACTATGAGCTGAGCTGAAGGGGGACGCTTAACCAACTGAGCCACCCAGGCATCCCTCTTTGTGTTACTTTCATCTTTGTTAGCCAGTTCCCTCTTTCAATTATCTGCTTTTATAAAATGTCGCATAGGTTCATTAGTGGGAGACAAGGAGGCAACGCAACTACACATTCTGCTGTCTGTATAAACTAACAACATGTGCAGTGACCAATCACTGACAGATTTTGAAAGAGGTGACATGATTGATCCCTAAACATGATGAACATCTGTTATTTGCAGAACGATTTATGGACTGGAGAGTTAGCCGTGAAGTTTGTATTTTTGCAATTACTCATAGTTAATATACCATGATAACTGGAATTTGAACCATGTTGTTAGAAGATGGGTGTAATTTAACAAAACAGTGGTAACTGAGAGTTGTATATATCAGAACCATGCAAAGCTAGGACTACATATATGTATAGTCATTGTTATTGAAAGCTCTGTCTGTGAGCTAGGCATTCTTTACATCCCCCCTTTCTCCCCACTCTCTGCCCTTTTCCACTCTGATGTGTGCCCTAGGAGGCCAGTTTCTATAGACTGTATCAACCAAGTACCCTTCTCAATGGCTTCTAATTGGATTTGGTCTTTGGAAAGCACCAACATGAGATCAAATGGAAGGAGAAGAGAAAAGTCAGGATATTTATTTTCCTTCTCTGCTGAGCCATCTTTTGGCCATTTCTGCTGTCCTCTCCTGAAGGCCACAGCCTGCACTGAGCAGAAGGTCACAACTCCTTCCATATAGCCACAGCTTCTTCTCAGGTTCCAGTTAACTACTCTCTCTCTTTGCCCCTTCAGGTCTAGAGGTGGTTATAGCTTCCTATAGTCACTAGTTCTAGAGTACATCACCATCCCTTTCTGTTTTCTTTAAAGCTTCCCAAACCTTTGTTTATGAGCACTTCACAAAACTGTCTTCAAGCATACCACTCCTGAGTGTGCCATGTGTTTTCCACCAGGACCCTAACCTAGATCCCATGTCACACTGTTTACGGAAAATGATATGTACATATCCAAATATGTGTGTGTACTCAGAGAGGTCTGAAAGGATATAAACAGCAATGTCATTTTTAACCCTATGCTTTTTTTCCTATGTGCTTTTTTTTTTTTTTTTAAGATTTTATTTATTTATTTGCCAGAAAAAGAGGGAGCCAGAGAGCACAAGTGGACGGGGGCGGGTGGCAAAGGGAAAAGGAGAAACAGGCTTCCCGCTGAGCAGGGAGCCCAATGTGGGACTCGATCCCAGGACCCTGGGATCATGACCTGAGCCAAAGGCAGATGCTTAACCAACTGAGCCACCCAGGCAACCCTCATATATGCTTTTAAAAAATAAGTAGATGACATATACTGATGGATTATTTCAGCTTCAAAATAGTTCATCCATTTTTCTAACTTAGTCAAATCTTTACAGAAATCATTTTCAAATTAACTACAGGCATACCTTGGAGATACTGCAAATCAATTCCAGACCACCACAATAAAGTGAATATCTCAATAAAACAAGTCAAATGAGATTTTTTGGTTTCTCAGTGCATATAAAAGTTATGTTTACACTATATTGTAGTCTGTTAAGTATGCAATATGTCAAAAAAAAAAAAAAACAATGTGCATCCCTTAATTTAAAAGTACATTGTGCTAGAGCCCTGGGTGGCACAGTTGGTTAAGTGTCCAACTCGGTTTCAGCTCAGGTCATGATCTCGGCATTGCAACATCAAGTCCTGCATCAGGCTTCGAATTCAGCAAAGAGTCTGCTAAAGTTTCTCTCTACCTCTGCCCCTCCCTGCTTTCTCTCTCTCTCTCTCTCTCTTTAAAATAAATAAATAAATATTTTTAAAAAATAAAAATAAACAAAAGTACTTTATTATTAAAGAATGCTAACCATCTTCAGCCAGTCATAATCTTTTTGCTGGTAGAGGGTCTTGTCTCAATGTTGACAGCTCCTGACTGATCACAATGGTGGTTGCTACAGGTTGGGGTGGCTGTGGCAATTTCCTAAAATAAAACCATAACAAAACTTGCTGCATCGAGTTTTGACATTGACTCCTTCATGAACAATTTCTCTGTAGCATATGACACTGTTTGATAGCATTTTACCCACAATTGAACTTCTTTCAAAATTGGAGTCAATCCTCTCAAACCCTGCCACTGCTTGATCAACTAAATTAATGTGATATTCTAAATCCTTTGTTGTCATTTAAACAACCTTCACAGCATCTTCACTAGACATAGATTCCATCTCAAGAAACCACTTTCCTTGCTCATCTATAAGAAGGAACTCCTCACCCATTAAATTTTTATCATAAGGTAGAAGCAATAATGCAGCTGATGACATAACATTTTTCCCCATCAGATTAACCGTGTTGATCCAGCTGAACCATTAGCCAGTGTTTTATCTGATGCATTGGAAAGGAAAAAAAAAGAGAGAGAAAGAACAGCAATTCAGCCACCTTCAGGTTCCATTTCTAATTCTAGTTCTTGC
This sequence comes from Mirounga angustirostris, assembly GCF_029215605.1. Classification (NCBI taxonomy): domain Eukaryota; kingdom Metazoa; phylum Chordata; class Mammalia; order Carnivora; family Phocidae; genus Mirounga; species Mirounga angustirostris. Next base: position 103,207,441 of record NW_026991711.1, on the reverse strand, counting down.
TGTTTCCTCCAGTGAAGTTTGAACTTCTCAAAGTCATCCATGAAGGTTGGAATAAACTTCCTCCAAACTCTTGTTCATGATGATATTTTGACCCCTTCCCATGAATCATGAATGTTCTAATGGCATCTGGAATGGTGAATCCTTTTTAGAAGGTTTTCAATTGTCTTTGCCCAGATCCATCAGGGGAATCACTATCTATGGCAGCTGTAGCCTTATGAAAGGTATTTCTTAAGTAATAAGACTTGAAAGTCAAAATTACTCCTTGACCCATGGCTATGGAATGGATGTTATGTTAGCAGGCATGAAAACATTCATCTCTTTGCACATCTCTATCAGAGCTCTTAGGTGACAAGCAGCATTGTCAATAAGCAGTAATATTTTTATAGGAATCCTTTATTCTGAGCAGTTGGTCTGAGCAGTGGGCTTACAATAGTCAGTAAACCATGTTGTAAATAGATGTGCTGTCTTCAGGCTTTGTTGTTTATAGACCACACACAGAATAGGTTGAGCATAATTTGTAAGGGCTCTAGGATGTTCAGAATGGCAAATGAGCATTGGCTTTCACTTCAAGTCACCAGGGGCATTAGCCCCTAAGAAGAGAGTCAGCCCGTGCTTTGAAGATTTGGAGCCAGGCATTGACTTCTCTCTAGCTATGAAAGTACTGGAGGCATCTTCTCTCAACAGAAGGCTGTTTTGTCTACATTGAAAATCTGTTTATTATCATCAATTTCAGTAGTCATCTTAGCTTGATGTTCTGCATAACTTGCTGCAGCTTCTACATCAGTACTTGCTGCTTCACCTTGCACTTTTATGTTAAAGAGATGGCTTCTTGCCTTACACATCATGAACCGACCTCTGCTAGCTTCCAGCTTTTCTTCTGCAGCTTCCTTACCTCTCTCAGAATTGAAGAGGGCTAAAGCCCTGCCCTGGTTTAAGCTTTGGATAAGGAAATGTTGTGATTGCTTTGATCTATCGAGACCACAAAACTTTATCCATATCAGCAATAAGGCTGTTCCACTTTCTTATCATTTAGGTGTTCACTGGAGTAGCACTTTTAATATCCTTCAAGAACTTTTCCTTCACATTTACAACTTGACTAGCTGTTTGGCACAAGAGGCCTAGCTTTCAGCCTGTCTCAGCTTTCAACATGCCTTCCTCACTAAGCGTAATCATTTCTAGTGTTTGCTTTAAACACTGTGCTGCATTCATGATTGTGGATTAAAGAGATTTCCTCCATACATTTTTATGGTTGCCCCACTTTTTATAAGACATTCAGAAAGTGTAATAATAATAATAATAATAATGATAATATCCTAGTTTCTTTTTACTTTCCAAGTCTAGAACACATGGAACTAATAACTCTTAACAGACTACTTCACAGAATACTGCTCTGACCCATCTATGTGGAATGCTCTCAGGTATGAGTAGTGCCTAGAACAGGAGAGGGCTCTACACCAGGTCCAGGCTGTGGTTCAAGCAGCAGAACCTGTGGTTCTAATTGTATCACTGGTGGAAAAGATACCATGTGGAGTTTATAGGCAGCCTCAAGAGGAGAATCACAACATAGTCCCCACAGGTTCTGGAGCAATGCTATGCCATCTGCAGCAGAAAACTATACACCATTCAGTAAACAGCCCCTGGCTTGCTACAGGGCCCTGGTGGAGATAGAGCACTTGATTATAGGACATCAAGTGACCATGTGGCCAGACCTTCCCATTACATGCTGGCTTCTATCAGATCCACCAAATTATAAGGGTCAATAGCAATCCATCATAAGATAGTGGGTTGTACATCTGGGACTGGACTTGAATAGAAAAAGGCCCAAGTAAGTTAGATGATCAGGACTCTCAGGGTCCCTTGTCATCACTACTGGTGCTTCATTGCTCCTCAGCTCAAACTTATGACCTTGTATGGGACAGAGGGGGAAAGGACCTGTTGGCAGAGGAAGAAAAGGGCCATATTTGGTTCAGGATTGGGCTGACTTTGCAAGTAACTGCTGTTGAACACTACTACCCTTGAGTGGTAACTCAAGGGTGGACTTGAAAGATTTTAAATCCTTCCAGTGGACAGTGCCTCTGGCTATCTGTTTCGCATAGAAAGAGAAGTGGCCCTAGGTAAGACTATACATTCATTTGTGGGCAAATGAAATGGCTACGCTGATTAGTCAGAGGCAGGGAAAGAGAAAGTTTGGAAATTGGGAATAAGGAGGCTTATAAAAAAGACATACGCGGGGCACCTGGGTGGCTCAGTCATTAAGAATCTGCCTTCGGCTCAGGCGTGATCCCAGGGTCCTAGGATCGAGTCCCACATCGGGCTCCCTGCTCGGCAGGAAGCCTGCTTCTCCCTCTCCCACTCCCCCTGCTGTGTTCCCTCTCTCACTGTCTCTGTCAAATAAATAAATAAAATCTTTGAAAAAAAAAAAGACATATGCACAAAATGTGAAGATCTTAGCATCACATGTTAATGCCCCCCAGAGAAGAAGCACCACGGAGGAGGCACTGGTGGACAGAGTGACTGGGCCAGCTGATGTCAGCCACTGCAAGGCTGGCACAATAGGCTCTTGAAAGAGTAGCCCAGTGGCAGAGATAGTGGATATGGACCCAGTATGAGTTTCCACACACCAAAGCTGATCTAATTATTCTCACTGCTAAATGTCCTATCTATTAGTGACAGAAATCAGTGCTGAGCCCCAGTATGGCACCATCTCTTGAGGAAACCAACCCTTCACTTTTTAGCAAGTTGATTACATTGGACCCTTCCACCCTAGAAAGGGCGGCCATTCCCCTTGACTTGACTCAACACATACTTAAGGTATGGGTTTTTCTTTCCTTTCCACAAAGTCTCATCTAGTAACAATATCCAGCAGCTTACAAATTTTGATCTAGCAACATGGAATCCCACACGACAACTCATACTAAGAGTCCCACTTTATAGCAAAACAGTAGGCACAATACCATGGGATCTACTGATTGGGGAGTCTAGCACCTTGTTAAAAATCTATGTGTGAGGGCGCCTGCGTGGCTCAGTTGGTTAAGCGACTGCCTTCGGCTCAGGTCATGATCCTGGAGTCCCGGGATCAAGTCCCGCATCGGGCTCCCTGCTCAGCAGGGAGTCTGCTTCTCCCTCTGACCCTCCTCCCTCTCGAGCTCTCTCATTCTCTCTCTCGCAAATAAATAAAATCTTAAAAAAAAAAAATTCATCAAAAAAAAAAATCTATGTGTGATTTTTTAGGCCTGGCCATAGGTGCTTACAAAGGCCTTACCTGGCAGGCCTCATAGGGGAAAGGTGCCCTGGCAGTCTGGTGCACAGCCAATGCATCACAATCTCTGAAGGGAGATGCAATCAAGGATTCAGACCCTTTGGCTGGTCACACTCCTCACATATTTATATTCCTAACCTTCATTCTTGGGTTTTTCTATCTGAAGTCTTGGGCAGAAGTGTTCTACAGGTCTGCTGAGACCTCCTTAGAGAAGAGAAGAGGGGGATGCACCCTGCAGGTGCATCTCCACTAGGGCAAATTTGTCTGAGAATCAGCACGACAGGCCCCTCCCCGAGAAGACCAGCACAAACCCCTTGCATGCACCAAGTCTATTGATCATAGAGTGCTGCAAGGCTTCAGCTCTAGGGGAAATAGGATCTAGCTTCCGTTTTATTTTATTTTATTATTTTTGGATCTGGCTTCTTTTCTTTTTTAAAAATATTTTATTTATTTATTTGACACAGAGAGAGAGAGAGCACAAGCAGGGGGAACAGCAGAGGGAGAGGGAGAAGGGGGCTCTCCACTAAGCAGGGATCCCAATGCAGGGCTTGATTCCAGGACCCCGGGATCATGACCTGAGCCAAAGGCAGATACTTAACGAACTGAGGCACCCAGGTGCCCCAATTCTTTTTAAGATTTTATTTATTTACTTATTTTAGCGAGAGAGGGAGAGAGAGAGCGAGCACACCAATGCAGGGAGGGGCAGAAGGAGAGGGAGAGAATCTCAAGCAGACTCCACGCTGAACTCAGAGCCCGACACATGACCCCAAGACCATGAACTGAGCCGAAATCAGGAGTTGGATGCTCAACCAATGGAGCCACCCAGGCGCCCCGGTGAATAATTCTTTTAATGTATTATTGGATTTGATTTGCTAGTATCTTGTTGAGAATTTTTGCATTCATGTTCATCAAGGGTATTGGCTCATAATTCTCCTTTTTAGTGGGGTCTTTGTCTGGTTTTGGAATCAAGATAATGATGGCCTCATAGAAGGAGTTTGGAAGTTTTCCTTCCATTTCTATTTTTTGAAACAATTGGAGAAGGGACGCCTGGGTGGCTCAGTTGTTAAGCGTCTGACTTTGGCTCAGGTCATGATCCCAGGGTCTTGGGATCGGGCCCCGCATCGGGCTCCCTTCTCATCAGGGGAGTCTGCTTCTCCCTCTGCCTCTGCTCCTGTGCTCTCTCTTGCTCACTCACTCTCTCTCAAATAAATAAAATCTTTAAAAAAAAAAGAGAGAGAGAGAGAGAATTGGAGAAAAATAGGTATTAACTCTTCTTTAAATGTTTAAATGTCTGGTAGAATTCCCTGGGAAGCCATCTGGCCCTGGACTTTTGCTTATTGGGAGATTTTTGATTACTGATTCAATTTCTTGGCTGGTTATGGGTCTGTTCAAATTTCTTATTTCTTCCTTTTCAGCTTTGGTAGTCTGTATGTTTCTAGGAATTTGTCCATTTCTTTCAGATTGCCCAGTTTGTTGGCCTAGGATTTTTTTTTTTATGTTATTTATTTATTCATGAGAGTCAGAGAGAGAGAGAGAGAGAGAGGCAGAGGCAGAGGGAGAAGCAGGCTCCCCGCCTAGCAGGGAGCCCGATGCGGGACGCGATCCCAGGACCCCGGGATCATGACCCGAGCTGAAGGCAGACGCTTAACCATCTGAGCCACCCAGGCGCCCCTGGCCTAGGATTTTTCATAATAGTCTCTTATAATTATTTGTTCAGTGGTGTTGGTTGTGATCTCTCCTCTTTCATTCGTGATTTTTATTTGGGTCCTTTCTCTTTCCTTTTTGATAAATCTGGCTAAAGGTTTATCAATTTTATTAATTCTTTCAAAGAACCAGCTCTTAGTTTTACTTGTTCTACTGGGTTTTTGTTATTGTTGTTGTTGTTTCTGAATCATTTATTTCTGCTCTAATCTTCATTATTTTCCTTCTTCTGCTGGCTTTAGGCTTTATTTATTGTTAGTTTTCTAAGTCATTTAGGTGTAGGGTTAGGTTATGTATTTGAGACTTTTCTTGCTTGTTGGGTATGCCTGTATTGCCATACACTTCCTTCTTAGGACTGCCCTTTCTGCATCCCAAAGGTTTTGGACTGTTGTGTTTTCATTTTCATTTGCTTCCATGGATTTTTAATTTCTTTTTTATTTTACTGGTTAACCTATTCATTCTTTAGTAGGATGTTCTTTAAATTCTGTGTATTTGTGGTCTTTCCAAGTTTTCTCTTGTGGTTGACTTCAAGTTTCATAGCATTGGGGTCTGAAAATATGCATAGTATGACCTCAATTTTTTTGTACTTGTTGAGGGCTGATTTGTGACCTAGTATGGGATGTATTCTGGAGAACGCTCCGTGTGCACTCAAAGAGAATGTGTATTCTGCTGCTTTAGGATAAAATGTTCTGAATATATCTGTTAAGTCCATCTGGTGCAATATGTCATTCAAAGCCATTGTTTCCTTGTTGATTTTCTGCTTAGATGATCTGTTCATTGCTGTAAGTTGGGTGTTAAAATCTACTATTATTGTATTATTATCAATGAGTTTCTTTATGTTTATTATTAATTGATTTATATATTTGGTGCTCCCAAGTTGGGGGCATAAATATTTACAACTGTAAGCTCTTGATAGATAGACCCCTTAATTATGATATAATGTAACTCTTGTTACAGTCTTTTGTTTAAAATTTAGTTTGTCTGATATAAGTATGGCTACTCCAACTTTCTTTTGATATCCATTAGCATGACAGATGGTTCTCCACCCCCTCACTTTCTTTTTTTTTTTTTAAGATTTTATTTATTTATTTGACAGAGAGAAAGAGAAAGAACAAGCACAAGTAGGAGAAGCAGCAGACAGAGGGAGAGGCAGGCTCCCTGCTGAGCAAGGAGCCTGATGTGGGGCTTGATCCCAGGACCCTGGGATCATGACCTGAGCCGAAGGCAGCAACTTAACAACTGAGCCACCCAGGCACCCATCCATTCCCTCACTTTCAATCTGCAGTTGTCTTTAGGTCTAAAATGAGTCTCTTGTAGGCAGCATGTAGATGGGTCTTGTTTTGGTTTGGTTTGGTTTGGTTTTTATCCATTCTGACACCCAGTGTCAGATTGGAGTATTTAGTCCATTTACATTCAGAGTGATTATTGATAGATATAAATTTAGTGCCATTGTGTTACCTGTAAAGTTGGTGTTTCTGGTGATGTTCTCCAGTCCTTTCTAGTCTTTGTTGCTTTTGGTCTTTTTTTCCCCACTCAAAGAATCCCCTTTAATATTTCTTGCAAGGCTGGTTTGGTGGTCATGAACTACTTTAGGTTTTGTTTGTCTGGGAAACTCCTTATCTTTCCTTCTATTCTGAATGACAGCCTTGCTGGGTAAAGTATTCCTGGCTGCATATTTTTCCCATTCAGCATGTTGAATATATCCTGCCACTTTCTTCTGGCCTACCACATTTCTGTGGACAGATCTGCTGTGAACCTGATCTATCTTCCCTTGTAGTTTAAGGACTTTTTTTCCCTTGCTGCTCTCAGGATTCTTTTCTTGTCTGTGTATTTTGTGAAATTGACTATGATATATCTTGGTGATGGCCGGCTTTTGTTGAATTTAATGGGAGTTCTCTGTGCTTCTTGGATTTCACTGTCTGTTTCCTTCCCCAGATTAGGGGAGTTTTTAGCTATAATTTGCTCAACTAAACCTTCTGCCCTTTATCTCTCTCTTCGTCTTCTGGGACTCTTATGATATGAATGTTATTCATTTTAAGGAGTCACTGAGTTCCCTAAGTCTACTTTCGTGATCTAATACCTTTCTTTCCCTCTTCTTTTCAGCTTCATTATTTTCCATAATTATATCTTCTTTTTTTAAAGATTTATTTATTTATTTATTTATTTATTTATTTGAGAGAAAGTGAATGAAAGAGAGAGATCAAGAGGAGGGGGGAAGGGTAGAGGGAGAAGCAGACTCCCCGCTGAGCAGGGAGCCCAATGTGGGACTCTATCCCAGGACCCCGGGATCATGACCTGAGACAAAGGCAGATGCTTACCTGACTGAGCCACCCAGGCACCCCATAATTGTATATTCTATATCACTGATTGATTCCTCTGATTTGTCCATCCTCATTTTTATGGCATCCATTTGGGTTTGCATCTCAGTTCTATCATTTTCACTCTCAGCTGACTAGATTTTGGTTCTTTTGTCTATGCAGTTAGGGATTCTCTAGTGTATTCTATGCTTTTTTCAAGCCCAGCTAGTATGTTTATAATTGTTGTTTTAAATTCTAGTTCAGACATCTTACTTATATCTGTATTGATTAAATCCCTGACTGTTACTTCTTCCTGTTCTTTCTTTTGGGGGTGAATGCCTCTGTCTTGTCATTTTTTCCAGGTGGGAAAAAAGGGGAAGCTAGATCCTAGGTGTGTTTGGTCTGCTTTTAAAAGAACCTAGATCCAGGGAACCCAGGTGGCTCAGCAGCGGGGGCGTGCTTCTCTCTCTCCCTCTGCCTGCTACTCCCCCTGCTTCTGCTCTCTCTCTCTGTCAAATAAATAAATAAAATCTTCTTTAAAAGAAAAAGAATTAATCACCACAATCAAGTGGGATTTACTCCTGGGCTGCAGGGGCGGTTCAATATTCACAAATCAATCAACATGATACACATTTTAATAAAAGAAAGAATAAGAACTATATGATCTCAACAGATGCAGAAAAAGCATTTAACAAAATGCAGCATCCATTCTTGATAAAAACCCTCAACAAAGTAGGTATAGATGGAACATACCTCAACATCATAAAGGCCATATATGAAAGACCCACAGCTACTACCATCCTCAATGGGGAAAAACTGAGAGCCTTTCCCCTGTGTTCAGGAACAAGACAGGGATGTCCACTCTCACCATTAATATTTAACATAGTACTGGAAGTCTTAGCCTCATCAATGAGACAACAACAACAACAAAAAATAAAAGGCATCCAAATCAGCAAGGAAGAAGTCAAGCTTTCACTATTTGCTGACAACATGATACTCTATATAGAAAACCCAAAGGACTCCACCAAAAAATTGCTAGAACTAATACATGAATTCAGGAAAGTCTCAGGATATAAAATCAACATCTGTTGCATTTCTATACACAAATAACAAAGCAGCAGAAAAAGAAATCAAGGAATCGATCTCATTTACAATTACACCAAAAACGGTAAGCTATCTAGGAATTAACCTAACTAAAGAGGTAAAAGGTCTGTACTCTGAAAACTACAGAACACTTATGAAAGAAATTGAAGAGGACACAATAAGTGGAAAAACATTCCATGCTCATGAATTGGAAGAACAAATATTGTTAAAATGTCTATACTACCCAAAGAAATCTACACATTTAATGCAATCCCTACCAAAATACCACCAGCATTTTTCACAGAGCTAGAAGAAACACTCCTAAAATTTGTGTGGAACCACAAAAGACCCCAAATAATCAAAACAATACTGAAAAAGGAAAGCAAAGCTGGAGGCATCACAATTCTGAACTTCGAGCTATACTGCAAAGCTGTAGTCATGAAGACTGTATGGTACTGGCACAAAAAAAGACACATAGATCAATGGAGCAGAACAGAGAACCCAGAAATGGACCCACAACTATATGGTCAACTAATCTTCAACAAAGCAGGAAAGAATATCCAATGGAAAAAAGACAGTCTCTTCAACAAATGGTGTTGGAAAAACTGATCAGCAACATGCAGAAGAATGAAACTGGACCACTTTTTTACACCATACACAAAAATAAATTGAAAATGGATAAAAGACCTAAATGTGAGACAGGAAACCATCAAAATCCTACAGGAGAACACAGGCAGCCTCAGCCTTAGCAAATTCTTACTATACACATCTCTGGAGGCAAGGAAAACAAAAGCAAAAATGAACTATTGGGGCTTCATCAAGATTAAAAACTTCTGCACAGTGAAGGAAACAATCAACAAAATGAAAAGACAGCCTCCAGAATGGGATGAGATATTTGCGAACAACATACCCAATAAAGGGTTAGTATCCAAAATTTGTACAGAACTTATCAAACTCAACACCCAAAGAACAAATGATCCAGTTAAGAAATGGGCAGAAACCATGAATAGACACTTTTACAAAGAAGACATCCAGATGGCTAACAGACACTTGAAAAGATGCTCAACATCATTCATCATCAGGGAAATACAAATCAAAACCATGAGTTACCACCTCACACTTGTCAGAATGGCTAAAATGAACAACACAGGAAACAACAGATGTTGGCAAGGATGTGGAGAAAGGGGAACCCTCTTGCACTGTTGGTGGGAATGCAAACTGGTGCAGCCACTCTGGAAAACAGTATGGGGGTTCCTCAAAAAGTTAAAAATAGAACTACCTTATGACCCAGCAATTGCACCACTAAGTATTTACCCAAAGAATACAAAAATACAGATTCGAAGGGGTACATGTACCCCAATATTGATAGCAGCATTATCAACAATAGCCAAACTATACAAAGAGCCCAAATGTCCACTGACTGATAAATGGATAAAGAAGATGTGGTATAGGGGCGCCTGGGTGGCCCAGTTGGTTAAGCGACTGCCTTCGGCTCGGGTCATGATCCCAGGGTCCTGGGATCTAGACCCGCATTAGGCTCCCTGCTCGGCGGGAAGCCTGCTTCTCCCTCTCGGACTCCCCCTGCTGGTGTTCTCTCTCTCTGTGTCATTTAAATAAATAAATAAAATCTTTAAAAAAAAAAAGATGTGATATATATATATATACACACATACACACACATATACATATATATATAATAGAATATTACTCAGCCATCAAAAAGAATGAAATCTTGGGGCACCTGGGTGGCTCAGGTGGTTAAGCGTCTGCCTTCAGCTCAGGTCATGATCCCGGGGTCCTGGGATTGAGTCCCACATTGGGCTCCCTGCTCAGTGGGGAGTCAGCTTCTCCCTCTACTCCTCCCCCCTGCTTGTGATCTTGCTCTCTCTCAAATAAATAAATAAAATCTTAAAAAAAATAAAATACTTAAGAAAAAGAATGAAATCTTGCCATTTGCAATGACATGGATGGAGCTAGGGTATATTATGCTAAGAGAAATAAGTCAGCCAGAGAAAGACAAATACCATATGTGGAATTTCAGAAACAAAACAGGTGAACATATGAGAAGGGGGAAAAGAGAGAGGGGGAAACAAACCAAACCATAAGAGACCCAATAACAGAGAACAAACTGAGAGTTGATGGAGGGAGGTGGGTGGGGGATGGGCTAGATGGGGGATGGATATTAAAGAGGGTACTTTTATGAGGAGCACTGGGTGTTGTATGTAAGTGATGAACCACTGAATTCTACTCCTGAAACTAATATTGCACTGTATGTTAACTAACTAGAATGTAAATAAAAGTTTGGGGAAAAAAAGAAAGGAAGAGAGGAGGGGGAAACCTTGAAGACGCTTTTTCCCACACTAACTCAGTACTTTCCCCTTCATTCTAGCCTCCACCTCAGTGTCCATAAAACTACCATAGCTTTTTTTTTAGGATCTATTTATTTATTTGAGAGAAAGCACATGAGTGGGGGGGGGGAGGGGCAAAGGGAGAGGGAGAGAGAGAATCCTCAAGCAGACTCCCCACCTAGTGCAGAGCCCAACTTGGGGCTGGATCCCAGGACCCTGAGATCATGACCTGAGCTGAAATCAAGAGTCAGCCGCCCAATCGACTGGGCACCCCTACCATTGCCTTTTGTTCAAGGTTACCTCAATAATGAGATGACCCCACCTCTGCCCTGATCCACCTGACCCTCCACCACTCATCAGTCCATGGGGGAAAGTGCAACAGAGAAGATTTTGCTTTCTCTGCTTTCAGCATCTTGCTCAATATCATAGTGGTAAGGGATTTATGGCTTTCACTTTGGGCTTCTTGCTTGAATCAACTATTCAGACACTTGACAGCTCAGCTCTTTCTCAACTCATTTGAGTTTCCAACACTGATTCTATTACATTCTGCACCACCCAGAAGCTTGAAGCCTTCTAGAATGATAGAGGAGCCTTCTGAAGCCTTGACCAAGGTGCCAGTATGGAGATACTGTGCAGGAGGGGGCACCACCTCCAGGACATGGTATGTATATACCTTGAATCAACAACCACTGTAAGATGCATGGTGCCCATCAGATGGAATGTAAGCGTCCAGGATACAAGAGTTGGAAGGAGTGGCCCTGCTCATCATCTCTTCCAGTAATCCCCTTGGGGAAATTTGTGCCCTTCTCCACAGCTTGAGACCCAGGATCCAGAGGTCCTGGCTCCAGGACAGTAACATCTCTACCAGGAGACACAGTAGAGCCCCATAAACCTGAAACCACAGCCTGCTGCTCTGCCATTTTAGGCTCCTCATGCCAAAAACTAGGAGGCAAGGAAGAGTCACAATATGGCAGGTTTAACTGACCTTATTAGCAGTAGCTGTTACGCGTTGGGGGGAGGGGAAATGTCTGACACCAGATAATCCAGTAGGGCTTCTCCTCATATGACCATCACCAGATTCAGCCATGGCCTGAAAAAGGTATGGTACCCTTGTATAAGCCATGGTGGAACAAAGAGATCCAGGCTTAGTGCAATACACTGAACTGTATTTATTGAAAGCTGGTAAGGTGTCTTAGGAAATGATTAGAATATATGTAAAAACTAAATGTGGTCTCATTTTTCCATCTTAAATTGGCAAGGAAGAACAAACTTGCAGTGGTACTACTATAATGCTGTACAGAGTGCACAAGTTTTCTAGAGGTCAGTGTGGTAACATATATCAAGAGTATTAAAATGTTTTCCCCTTTGACTCATTAATTCCTCATCAAAAAATTATCTAAAGATTTAAACTGGGGCGCCTGGGCGGCTCAGTCAGTTAAGCGGCTATCTTCAGCTCGGGTCATGATCTCAGGGTCCTGGGATCGAGCTCCATGTCGGGCTCCCTACTCAGCAGGAGTCTGTGTCTTCCTCTCCCTCTACCCCACCTCCAACCCTCCCCCTGCTTATGCTCTCTCTCTCTCAAATAAATAAAAATTTTTTTAAATAAAAATAAATATTTAATTAAATTTGTAAAAATATACTACCTGGATGGACTTCCCAGTAATCTAGACATCCATTAAAATAATACTGAAATATATTTACCAACTGAAAAGATGTTCGTTATATATTGTTGACTTCTAAAAGGAAAAAAAAAAAAACCCAGCTCACATAATAGTGTGTTTCACAAGGAAGGAGGTACAGCACCAAAATGTTAACAAGTAATATTTCTGTGTGATACAACTTGAGATGGTTTTTATTATCTTTTTGTTTATCTGTGTCTCTGCTCTTCTTCTGTTAATGTGTATTACCTGCAGTTGTTAAAATTATAATTTACTATAAAATAAGGAATCGATGATTATCTCATTTTACAGAAAACACACTAATTAGAATCCTCCATTTCTACTTTCCTCTTGTGTATCACTTTATACTTTACATATTATGTATACTGGCATATTTCTGCAATTTGCTTCCACCTTTAGGTAAGTTTCTAAGGCCCTACCTTTTTTTTTTTTTTTTAAGATTTTATTTATTTGAGAGAGAGAGAGAGCGCGAGCAGGGTGGGGGGCAGTGGGGAAGGACAGAGGCAGAGGGAGAAGCAGGCTCCCCGCTGAGCAGGGAGCCCTACTCGGGGCTCAAGCCCAGGACCCCGAGAGCATGACCTGAGCCGAAGGCAGACACCCAACCGACTGAGCCACCCAGGCGCCCCTCTCAGCCATATATACAAAAACGGCTGCCCACTGCAAGATACATCAGCACTTTGATGAGTGAATAACAGAATACACACACCAAGCTGTAGCACAGAAGGGACTAGTAGCTGCACAAAGCACTAGAGCCCTTTGTCCTGTTAATTAAAATATAACGCAAAACCCACAGAGACCACACCCTTGGATATTTCAGTTGCAGTCATGCTGGGAATCAGACTAGCCATCCTGTTGCCTCCCACATACCCTGTAACCCGATGCTTTCTAGAGAGCTGCTATGGGTTGTACAATCCTCTCTCTAACTGCTGAGAAGAGCTTGGGCTCTTTTTGGTTTTGTGTTTGTGTTTTTGTTTCGTTTATTTACTTCAGAATAACTTGTTGGGCTTGCAGCTCAGATCAGAAAATGTTTCATTTGGTTCCATCTGAACTGCTTGGAAGTGCATCTTTTTCTGAGTTGCCTGTCAACCACCAGTCCCCTAGGCCTAGGATGATCTCCTGGAGCTGATAAAAAATGGGTGATTAACCCATGACACTCACACAGCCTGCCACAACTGCACATGAACTATATGAATCTCTTTGTCTTTGAAGAATGGGGTGTGAAATTTTCTTTTTCAATTTCAAGTCAAGGAGATCGGTTTTATCTCTTTGTGAAACACTGGGTAATTATTGGTAGAGAGAGGAATGAATTATATCAAAGTCTTCAGTATGGTCCAGTGTGCCTGGCTCCCTAGAATGTAAGCTCCATGACAGGCAGGGACTTTTGTCTGCTCACTATGGTATCACTAGTTTCTATCTTAGTACTGGCATATAGTAGGTACTCATTAAATATTTGTTGCATGGGGGCACCTGGGTGGCTCAGCTGGTGAAGCGACTGCCTTTGGCTCAGGTCATGGAGTCCCAGGATCCTGGGGTCCCAGGATCGAGTCCCGCATTGGGCTCCCTGCTCAGTGGGGAGTCTGCTTCTTCCTCTGACCCTACCCCCTCTCGTGCACTCTCTCTCTCACTCTCTCAGATAAATAAAATCTTTAAAAAAATAAAATAAAATAAATATTTGTTGCATGATTGAATAAATAAATGAATGGAACAAAGTACGGGGATTGCTGAAATTTTAGGGGCACCAGGTAGCTTCTATTGCCCAAATAATCTTTTTCCATCAGAAGACCACAGCCTGTAATTCTAAGGTCAGAACTGAATCCATTTGCCTTAAGGTTCTTATTACACTTAAAATGAAAATGCCCTTGGGGCACAAGGGTGGCTCAGTCGGTTCATCATCCAACTCATTATTTCGGCTCAGGTCATGATCTCATGGGGCATGGGTTCCCACTCAGCAGAGAGTCTGCTTGAGATTCTCTCTCTCCCTCTCTCTCTGCCCCCCCCCCACTTGTGCACACTTTCTCTCTCAAATAAATAAGTAATCTTTTAAAAAAAATGAAAATGCCCTGTGCATTGTTAAGAAAATAAATTGGTGGGCACCTGGGTGGCTCAGTTGGTTAAGCAACTGCCTTCGGCTCAGGTCATGATCCCGGGGTCCTGGGATCGAGTCCCACGTCGGGCTCCCAGCTCGGCGGGGAGCCTGCTTCTCCCTCTGACCCTCTCCCCTCTCATGCTGTTTCTCTCTCGCTCACTCTCTAATAAATAAATAAATAAAATCTTTAAAAAAGAAAAAAAATAAACTGGTACAACTTTATTGAAAAATAACTTGGCAGTTTATGAAAATGTAGAATGTCCATTCCCTCTCACCTAGGGCCTGCCCTTCCAAGAATTTATCCTCAAGAAATACACACACATACAAAGATGTTTAATGCAGGCGCCTGGGTGGCTCAGTTGGTTAAGCAACTGCCTTCGGCTCAGGTCATGATCCTGGAGTCCCAGGATTGAGTCCCGCATCAGGCTCCCTGCTCAGCAGGGAGTCTGCTTCTCCCTCTGACCCTCCACCCTCTCATGCTCTCTCTCTATCATTCTCTCTCTCAATAAATAAATAAAAATCTTAAAAAAAAAAAAAACAAAGATGTTTAATGCACTGTTGTTTCTAATGGGGAATAAGGGAAGGAAAAGAGGGAAAAAACCCTAACCTAATCTAAATAGCCATTGGTAGGGGATGCGTTAAGGGTAAAAAATTTAACCACTGACTCTCCTCTTCCATTGATCAAAGATTCTCTTAGGGCCTTCACTTCATTTCTCCTCCACAGTGCTTCTGAGAGGCATGAGCCAGTTCCTCAGTGCTGACAACAGGGAAACCTGAGAGGCACAGGGGTAAGGAGATGCAATCAAGTGGCTCAGAGCCCACATGGAACTGGAATGAGAGACAGGTGAGCCTGGGAAGATCTGACCAGATGCATAAGAGCATCTGAAAAAGTGATAAAGTGGTGATATAGATAGATAGATAGGTAGATTGATAGATAGATGTATACATATACATATATATATACACACACATACATACACATATACATACATACATATATGTACACAGACATACACATATATATATGTATTTTTTAAGAATGCTCATCTTTTAAAGATACATTACATACTAGAATATTTACAAAAGAAATTATATGTCAGAAATTTGTTCCCAAATAATTTGGCATCAGGAGAAGATGGTGGACTTATAGATCCAGCAAGATTGGACTAGATGATGGATACATGGGGGGTGCATAATTCTATTCTCTCTGCTTTTTTATATATTTGAAATTTTTCCATTATGCACACCAAAAACTTTTAAGAAAATGTGCTCTTTTTTCTTAAATGATTTTAAGTCTTCCCAAGTTCCCAGTTTTAATCACTCAATGAAAATGTCTGGCATCAAGCCAAAAGATAACAACCTGAAATGAAAACCAACCAAATTAAGGCAGAAAACTGCTTGTGCCAACTGGGTGATGTACTGTTTCCAGAGTTCAGAGAAAAGAGGGAGAATCATAGGCGGGGAGGTCAGAAAGCTTCACAAAACAGGTGGGACAGTAAGGAGACAGGTCTAATAGTTATGAGCACATGTCCCATGCTGATAAGGGGACTATGGATCCCTACAAATGGGAGTGCCAGCCAGATCAGCCCCACGTGGGTCCTCATAGCAGTCTTCAGGGGAACATACTCCTGGAATATTGGCATTTAATCTTGGCCTCCTCAAAACTCCAGTAGTTTCTCCCAGGCATACATCCTACACATTCTCGGTCTCTGCTCCCAGGTGGCAGTGATGTTTATGATGCCCTTCCTAACGTCTGTCTTCCACCAACCTCCAACTGCTAGTCCTAAATACAGCTGAGGTGCAGAATACACCCACGTCAGCAGATGAGGTATGCAGTTTTGCAGTGTGGTGGGCTAATGAACCTTTACTGGTACAGAGAGTTACAGTGGCTCTCTTTGGCTGAGCACACGTAAGCACACTCAAAGCAAGGTTTCACAGACACACACACACACATTACACACGTACATATGGTACACCACAATGTATTTATATTATATAAATATACTTTTATGGAAAACATTTTAGACACGGAGTTATAATTAATCAGTCCTGAACAGGGTTAAATAATAGAATATGAGTATGATATATGTGCCAGGCATATTTACACATATTATGAAGCACTTTACACATATTCTCTCACTTAATTTTTATGGCAACAGCCTTGTTAGCAGATACTATTATTTTTTATTTATTTTTTTATTTTTTTAAAGATTTTATTTATTTATTTGACAGAGAAAGACACAGCGAGAGAGGGAACACAAATGGGGAGTGGGAGAGGGAGAAGCAGACTCCCTGTCGAGCAGGGAGCCCGATGTGGGACTCGATCCCGGGACTCCAGGATCATGACCTGAGCCGAAGGCAGTCGCTTAACCAACTGAGCCACCCAGGCGCCCTAGCAGATACTATTATTATCCCACAGATAAAACCCTCTTGCACAGAGAGGTTAAGTAACTTACCCAAGATCAGTTAAGTAGTGGAGTCAGGATTCCAGTCCAGAGCTCATGTACTTAACTGTTTAAGCTACAGCATTTACTCGGCATACAAAATGTCCTTCCTGATGTGACTGGATTCTGGTGCAAAGTTCTAAGTGAGTACTCCTTCATTGCCCACACCTGTGTAGAGCAAAACATCTCCCCCATATTTGCCTTTTGGGGAGGAGAAGTGGGATTAGCTAAGGCCAAGATCCTTGGAGAGAGATGGGCTATTTGCAGGGAAGTGGCTAGCCCATCTGGTGGCTCTGTGCAATCCGGAACAAAGTTCTCCTTCCTCCCTGGTGAAAGGCTGGAGTCGGACTGGATTCCAGCAGCCCCGGGCCTTGCCTACCATAGGTGGTGACCCTGGCCATCAGAGTGGAAGAGGGAATAGCGGGAAGCCTCCATAGAGTATGCCACACATCTCATCACAAAAGTTGGGGGCCACGTAGTCCCCCCTCTTCTCCTGGGTTGCCAAGGGGAGGGAGTAACCGCTGACTTGGCTGGCTCTCTCTCCCTGCACTCCTGCTCCAACAGCTAATGGTTTCAAAAGCACCAAAGCTTGGGTCAAGGGTCTCTCAACCCAGGGCAGAGCAGAGCAGATCCCTCACAATCCACTCTGTCATTGCAGACTGACTTGGTAAAGCGTGGCTGCCTGTCAGTCTGCTTCCTGGCCTCCCTTCACCCCCCTGCAATCTGACTTCCACCCCTTCCATGTCCCTGAAACTCCTTCTACCATGTTCAGTTGCTGTCCTCTGGGACTGCTCTGCAGCACTCTCTATTGACAAGAATTGTTTCTGGAATCTCCTCTTTTGACTTTTGAGATTCTCCTCCTATTTCTCTGGCTGTTCTTTCTTAGTCTCCCCCATGGCATTTCCTCCTCAGCCTCTCCTTTACTGCTGGTCTTCTCCAGCTTTCATGCTTGGATCTGCCTTTTCTCGTTCTTCAGATGCTCCCTGGGTGACTGCATCTACTTCCAAAGCTTCTCCATCATCTCTTCTGAGGATTTCTCAACATATTTCTGCTGCCCAAATCTCTCTCTTCTAAACTGAGAATTTAAAAAAATGTTAACTTCAACACACCTCTGTTTATACATTTTTTAATGAAGTGTTTTCATTTTATAATCTTTTTAAAATATGATTCTGGAAAATGCCCACCATTTAACCCACTAAGCAAAGCCCATCCTCATTTTAAATCAGCCTAATCATACTTACCATTTGTTAGTACCCAACTTCGTTTTTCAATACAAACAGATGTATTAATACTTGTTTCAATAAATAGTCTAGGGGAGCCTGGGTGGCTCGGTTGGTTAAGCATCTGACTTTGGCTCAGGTCATGATCCCAGGGTCCTGGGATCCAGCCCTGTGTTGGGCTCCCTGCCCAGGAGGGAGTCTGCTTGTCCCTCTCCCTCTGCTGTCCTCCCGTTTGTGCTCTCTCTCTGTCTCGCATGCTCCCGCTCTCTCTCTCTCAAATAAATAAATAAAATATTTTAAAAAAAGAGGAATAGTCTAATAACCACTGGGGGACTAAATATGGAATACAATTTATAAAGGTGATGATTAAAAACTTGAATCAATATTAAAATAACATGGGTACAATGTGATTAATGTATCCATTTTTATAACAGCTATAAAACCAAGAGTAAATCTGAATGCGGTTTCTCATTCTTTTAATTTATAATAATATAATGTAAGGCATGGTTTAAATAAATTGTGAAATGAGAAGTATGATGGAAGTTTTAAATATTTTTTCAGTAACTGTGTATGTGTATAATTCTGATATTTAGCTTTTAGGAAAAATTAAACAAGTATCATATAAAAATAGGTAAAAACTGCCATCATTCCCACTGCCCTCACCCCTACATTTGATATACATCATGATCAAATCCTACCTTCTCATCTGTAGGTAACTAAAGAGAAAAGCAAATGACTAAAAAGGCATTTCATCAAGTACTGCTAAAAACTAATTTGGTCAGTAGCTAGCATAAAATTTTCTTATCCTGTTAAATAAGAGATTGGATATATTAATATTTTATAAGTTGGGGATTGACTATACTTGGAAAAAAATACCTCATAGTATGTTTGGTAAATATCTTATTGAATATTGCACACCAGCTAAAATAAATCACATCAAAATTTAATCTGGTAGTTTTTTTGTTTGTTTTTTTTTTGTTTTAAAGATTTTTTATTATTATTATTCATGAGAGACAGAGTGAGAGAGAAAGGCAGAGGGAGAAGCAGGCTCCCAAGGAGCAGGGAGCCCGATGCGGGACTCGATCCCAGGACCCTGAGATCATGACCTGAGCCGAAGGCAGACGCTTAACCATCTGAGCCACCCAGGCGCCCTAATCTGGTAGTTTTATTCAAAGTGAGATAAAGTGTTGGTAATCCAGGAAAATATTATAGTTTGATTTAAATTATTATAGTTTGATTTAAAAGAATCAGCATCATTAATCTGTACTGTTACAGCTGTTTGAAGGAAGGTTCCTTCCCAGCCAAAGATATGTCTCTGGAAAAATAGCCCTTTTTTTATTGAAATATAGTTGATGTACAATGTTATATTAGTTTCAAGTGTACAACATAGTGACTCAACAATTCTATACATTACTCAGTGCTCACCATAAGCACAGTCACCTTCTGTCATCATGTTATTACAATCTCATTGACTATATTCCCTATGCTGTAGTTTCATCTCCATAATTTATTTATAACTGGAAGTTTGTACCTCTTGATCCCCTTCACTGATTTCGCCCATCCCCCACCCCCTTCCCCTCTGGCAATCATCAGTTCTCTGTATTTATGATTCTGTTTCTATTTGTTCATTTGTTTTGTTTTTTAGATCCCATATGTAAGTGAAACCATATGGTATGTGTCTTTGCTTGACTTATTTCACTTAGCATAAATACTGAGTTCATTCATGTCACAAATGGCAAGATTTCATTCTTTTTTTATGACTGAGTAACATTCCAATAGTCTGTATCTTCTAGAGATTCATTCTGAAATGTCTACATATGAAATGATACACCTAGGATTTGCTTCAAAATTGTAAGGGAGTGGTAAGAACTATACTTTACTTCTGTGGTCTTCCTTCCAAAACCAGTAACTACAGTTTAATCATGAGAAAAACATCAGACAAATCCCAATTGAGGGATGTTTTGCAAAATATCTGAGCAGTATTCCTCAAAACTATCGATGTCATCAAAACCAAGGGAAGCCTAAGTAACTGTCACAGACCTGAGGAGACTAAGGAGACATGACAGTACGATGTAATGTGGTATCCTGGATGGAATCCGAGAAGAGAAAAAGGACATTAGGGGGAAACTAGCAAAACTCAAATAAAGTATGGAGTTTAGCTAATAGTACTGTGCCAAAGCTGATTCTTTAGTTGTGACAAATGTATTATAGTAAGATGTTACCAGTAGGGAAAACAGGCACAGAATATATGAGAATGGATGTACTATCTTGCACAACTTTTAGTAAATCTAAAACCATTCTAAAATAGGTTTTTTTAAAGACAATAGTAACAGTGGAGAAGGAAAAGCAGAGAAGTGTGTTGTTGGACCAGGAATGGCCACATGTTGACAGTTATTGGGGCTATATAATGGAAGTTCATTATACTATTCTGTCTATATTTGAGTATGTTTAAAATTCTCTTTATAAGAAGGTTTTATATATATATATATAGTGTTGGGGGTCCTCAGTTTTGATACTTTGCTAGGAGGGCTCACAGGACTCAGCATATAATTGTACTCCCAGCTACCATTTATTACAGCAAAAGGATAGAAAATAAAATCAGCAAAAGGATAGAAAATTAAATCAGCAAAGAGAAAAGGCACATGGAGCAGTCCAAAGGAGACCAAACACAAGCATCCCAGAGTCCTCTTCTTATGGAGTCATAGGGAATGCATTTAATTCCGCCCCAGCATCTAACCGTGACAACACACGTCACACTGTTTACCAGGGAAGCTCATTAGAGTAGCCCAGAGTTTTTACTGGGGTCTGGTCACATAGGCACCCTCTAACTAGCACATATCAAGATTCCAGACTCTTAGAACAAATTCAGCATAAACTACATTGTTTGCACAAACATTTTAGGCACAGTGAGCCATCCTTATCATTTAGGGAAAGTGTCTTATCAGTGTAGGGAACTTTTACCCATCAAGTTCCCAAGTGCCAGCCAAAGGCCAACCTTGCAAGCAGGCCTTTCTAAGAATGGCAGTCTCAGGCCTATACATACCCACAGGCATATGACTCTCTGGGACATAGCAGAGAGATGTTTCATAACCCACACCCTCCTCCTGCTATGGAAAGAATCCCCACAACCCTCACTTGGAGACCTCATGTACTATTCTGGGCCACAGGTGCATGTCTGAGAGAGGAAGGGAGGACCTGTGAGGTGTGGAGAGCTGAGAAGAGGAAATCCCAATTTTCTCAGTGAGCATAGCTCCGAATTAGCCTGAACTCTGCGCTCTTTTTCCTTGCTTTTTTCCTTCTGTGTGTGAGACTAAAGTTCGGAGAAATTGACCCTGAGGATAGAAGAGAAAGAGGAGGGCAGAAAGGAAAAATGGGAAAGAAAGATGAGAACTTTGGAGAGCAAGAGACCAAATCAGGTCAGCAAACTGCTCTTAGCTATCTCCTAGATCCATTCTTAGTAGCATGAGGGTTATGACTGTCCTGTAGCACATGGACTTTGAGGTTCCTAAAATGCATACAAGTGGTGATGTCCAGAATCTGGACGTTGTGAAGAGCTGAGGGATACAGGGCCACGAGTGTTCCCATCCCCTTCAAATGAGGTAAGACATACAGTCTCAGATAGTACATCAGCAGTGAGCATTTTTGTTAAACCTTGTATTTTGTGAAGAGTGTATTTGTACACGCATGGTGGTGTTAAAGGAATTAGAGTAACTTTTGTCACCCTGTTTGGCATTAAGAAAAAAATATTTTCATGTGTGGAAACCTCAAGAAATGGAAGTGGTCCAGGCTTCTCTTAATCTCTTGGAAGCCCAAGAAAGAGTACTGGTTGGTGATACACAAGGTGGAAGTCATTGGCACCCAGAAGCGATGGTGATTGAGAGATAGAAGCAGAAAAATGTTCATCTTGGGGCACCTGGGTGGCTCAGATGGTTGGGCGTCTGCCTTCGGTTCAGGTCATGATCCCAGGGTCCTCGGATCGAGTCCCGCATCGGGCTCCCTGCTCGTGGGGAGCCTGCTTCTCCCTCTCCCTCTCCTGCTCCCCCCTGCTTGTGCTCTCTCACTCTCTCTGTCAAATAAATAAATAAATAATCTTAAAAAAAAAAGAAAAATGTTCATCTTTAGCTCAGAAGGCTGACCTATTGCCTGCCTAATTCTGATAGGGATCAAATAAGTGCTGGCTGCTACATTCTTAAAGAGTCTCATGACTGCATGTACATCTCACCAATAATATCAAGCTGAATAAGCACCAGAGAACTCTTGTGAAAGTAGTTTTATGAGTAGAAATTCCAAGAAAATATTTATGATCTAATACTTCCTGCACGTCCCCTCCCCCTTGAACACTAAGTATATAACCACCAGTTTCACACAGCAAAGGTGCAGCTCTTTCTGCTGACGGGTCCTAGCCCCGTGCTATTTAAGTAAACTTGCTAAGTTGCACTGTAAAACCCCTCAAGAATTCCTTCTTGACCAGGCTTACTCAACGATCCTGCAACAACAGGAATGAAGAGGGTCGCCCAACAGAGCTTCTTTAGGAGAAAGAAGGGCCCTGGGACCAGACCACTTAAGGGGCTCACTGAAGAAGAGGCATCTACAAAAGCTAACCAAAAATGACCAAATAGGAGAAAAGGCAAGCGGAACGAAGTTGGGTAAAGATTGCCAAAAAGAGAGTAAAGAAAATCAAGAGGACGCAAACCAGCAGTTGAGTTTAGGAGAGGAGTTAATCAACAATGTCAAACATTTCGCTGATTTTCCCCAGTCAGCACCAACTACAATAACTCTGCCCACGCCCCTCCCTGGTACTATTTATACATCTCTTTGGGCTCTTGTACAGCTTTACCCGGTGATTTCGTTTATTTCCTCCAATTACACGGCTCAAGCAGGTCTGAATCTTACTCATTTCTCTTTTCCATAGAGCTTTATGTCTACTGCTCAGTTAATATCAGTGAAATGATTTGAAGAACATTTGAAAAACCACCCGAACCGAGATCCAACCTTTCAACCTGTTCAGAAACCAAACTGCCGGTGACACGGCCACACTACGCAGGCGCAAAGGCAGAACCCGCGGGCTTCCTCCAGGTCTTAGCATTTGGCGCGAAATCCCGGCTCCGTGGGCGGGGCTGAGGGAGAAGCCGCGCTCATTGGGCAGGTTTGGCGCGAAATCCGCGAGCTCTTGCGCCGCGATTGGTTCCGGCCATCCCGCGGGGCGAGGGGGCGAGCTTTGGCGGCGGCGGCGCGCGCAAAGCTGTAGCGTCGGTAGTGAAGCGACTCGTGGCTGCGGAGCGTGTCGGCTGCGACCCCTCTGCTCCAGGCAGCCATGGACCTCGCGGCCGCAGCGGAGCCGGGCGCCGGCAGCCAGCACTTGGAAGTGCGCGACGAGGTGGCAGAGAAGTGTCAGAAACTGTTCCTGGATTTCTTGGAGGAGTAAGTCGGCGGGCGCCCCTTCCTCGCGTAACTTCCCCGAGCTGCCCCTCCCCGCTTCCGGCCCCCGGGGCCGTGGAGCCGCCGTGTATTGGGGAATGGAGGGGTCACGCGCCTTGCAGAGTGTCCCACGCCCCACTTGGGGCTTAGCCGGACTGCCGCGCGGCACTAAAATTCACCGCGAGCCCTTCCTCAGACTCTAGGGCAGCGCTTTGGTCCCATCATTCAGTCTTCACCGCCTGTAAGGCTGGTGGTCCCGTCGGCCCTGGGTACCTGTACGGAAACTGAGGCTCGGGGAGGATAAGTAGCACGATCGAGTGGGGATCCCTGCAGAGTCCTGACTGGACCGGACAGCCAGGCCCCTTGGTGTTGGGGGCGCCGAGGGCCCGGGCAACCCCTGGAGCCTTTGGAGATAAAAGTACTAGAGTGAACCCTGCGCGTAGACAGATGGCTGGGGGGGCGGGGGGGGAGAGTCCCCGACCTGCTTGAAAGTGAGCACACTCCCTCCATCCATCCCTCCCTTTCCTTCCACCGCCCCCCTCCCCATGCACGGACTTTTTTTTTTTTTGGTCAGTTGCCTTCCAAGCTCCTGTCCTCTCATAACCTCCCTGCCTGGCTTTCCGCCACTGCCGCCAGTTACTTTTCTTAGATAGTGCAGATGTATCACTTCTTTCCCTAAGACACTTTGGAGTGTCTTATGAAATTCTTTTTTTGTTTATTGTAAAATATACATAACAAAACTTGGCATTTAACTTTTTTAAGTGGAGAGTGGAGTGGCATGAAGTACATACATGTACCTTATTAAGCAACTATCACCATCATCCATCTCCAGAACTCTTTTTGGTGTTCTCAAACTGACACTCTGCAACCACTAAACAGTAACCCCGATCCCCCACCCCGCCCCAGCACCTGGCAAGCACCCTTCTTACTATGAATGTCATTATATAGTTATCTCCTCCTATACTTGGAGTGTGTGTCCTTTTGTGACCAGCGTATTCCACCATAATGTCTTAAAGGTTCATCCGTGTATACAGCATGTGTCAATTTCTTTTTAAGGCTGAATAGTATTTAACTGTATGCGTGTACCACTTTTTGTCCATTCATCCACTGACTTTTGGGTTGTTTCCACACTTTTACTACTGTGAATAATTCTGCTGTCTTATGAAATTCTGATATATTTAAAACAATAATTTAATTTACATTCTTTACCTCTGCCTAACAGCTCTCATCTTTCAAAGCCAGTTAAAGACTCACAACTCCTTTGTGAAACCCTATAAACCTTTCAGGCAGCACCAATCCTTTCTTCCTTTATGCCCCTGAGGTGCCATTTACCATTATCTCTGTAGAGTATCTTATATCTACCTGTCAGCCACTTCATCTTGAATGTAAATCCCACCCTTAACCCCACCTGGCCACCACACCATATTGCAAAAGTCCTCAATGAATGTTTAATTTTAACAAAGGATATAATTGCCTTCGTTACCTTGCAGTTTACCATACAGCTAGGTGCTGGGGATGATGATAGATAAGACAGATAATCACTTTATGGGGGGGGGGGGGATGTTAACTTCCTCTCAAAATTCCAGCTTTGATTTGCCCTTGTTTATGGAATAAAGTCCCAAATTCTTCACAGCTCTTCCCAGTTTCATCTTTCACAACCAGCCTGTTCCTGTATCCTTCCACAACCATCCCTGTTCCTATACCTTTGCTGACATTGCCACTTATTTGCCAACATCTGCAGTCAGTTTCACCACCACTGGGGGTTTTTTGGTGTTTTTGTTTTCTTTCAAATTCTGAACCTTTTGAATTCTTGAAGCCTTTCTACATGTTCTTGTTGGGCAGAATTCGTTTATAGTCCCCCAGCACATTTCTTGTACTTTTTTTTTCCCCCTTGATTTTATTTATTTATTTACTTTAAAGATTTTATTTATTTGACAGAAAGACACAGCGAGAGAGGGAACACAAGCAGGGGGAGTGGGAGAGAGAGAAGCAGGCTTCCCACTGAGCAGGAAGCCCAATGGGGGTTCAGTCCCAGGACCCGGGGATCATGACCTGAGCGGAAGGCAGACACTTAATGACTGAGCCACCCAGGCACACCTTTTCCTTGATTTTATTGTGGAAAGAACACAACATGAGACTAACCTCTTAACAAATTTTTTGCTGTACAATATAGTATCATTGACTATAAGTACAATGTTACACAGTAGATCTCTTAAAGCTTATTCAGTCTCACTTGGCTGAAACCTTATGCCTATTGATTAGTACCTCCACATTTCCCACCTTACTCTAGCCTCTGGCAACCACCATTCTGCTGTCTGTCTATTTAATGTAAGCTCAGCACCCAACCTGCTTGAACTCCTAACCCTGAGATCAAGAGTCGCATGCTCTACCAACTAAGCCAGCCAGCTGCCCTCATTCCACTTTGACTGTATTAATTTGACTATTTTAGATATCTCATATAGGCAGAATCGCAATATTTGTCTTGCTGTGATCGGCTTATTTCGTTTAATGTAATGTCCTCAGAGTTCATCTTTGTTGACACATATAGCAGACTTTCCTTTTTAAGGCTGAGTAGTATTCCTTTGTATGTGTTGTATACATTTTCTTTACTCATTTGTCATGGATGTTTAGATTCTCTTGTTACCTCTCTTTAATAAGAGTGTCTCCTGTGTTCCTAGGGCAGGAACAACACTGTCATTTTAGCTTCAAGTGTCTCTGGCATAGTGCTTTGCAGGTAGATGTCCAGTATATATCTTAACAGAGCATGCTGTATTTGAAGAAGGAATTGATTTTTGCCTCAAAATGAATCTGCATTTTATGTTAAAAGAACAAAAAGCAAAAATATTTGTGATAATCCTTTATATTTTGTGTATAGATGTTTCTGTTTTCCTGAGGACTTGGACAGTGAGGCACCTCATCTCTGTATTTTCACGTTTTTTTGTTTTGTTTTGTTTTTGTTTTTTTTTTTAAAGATTTTATTTATTTGACAGCGAGAGATACAGCGAGAGAGGGAACACAAGCAGGGGGAGTGGGAGAGGGAGAAGCAGGCTTCCCGCTGAGCAGGGAGCCTGATGCGGGGCTCGATCCCAGGACCCGGGGATCATGACCTGAGCCGAAGGCAGTCGCTTAACGACTGAGCCACCCAGGCGCCCCTGTATTTTCACGTTTTTAAATTAACAACCAGTCTGTTAGTTTTCCCTATAGTAACTGAATCTTTGGATTTCAACCTGCATTTCTTGGTTTAATATTTTCCAATCTTAATTATACATAACAATAATAAAAGAATAGTTGGCATTTTTTTTTAAGATTATTTATTTATTTATTTATTTGACAGAGAGAGCGAGAGCAGGAACACAAGCAGGGGGAGTGGGAGAGGGAGAAGCAGGCTTCCTGCTGAGCAGGGAGCCCGATGTGGGGCTCGATCCCAGGACCCTGGGATCATGACTTGAGCCGAAGGCAGATGCTTAACTACTGAGCCACCCAGGCACCCGAGTGGGCATTTTTTATTAGAAAATACTAAATTAAGAAATGCAGATTAAAATTGGAAGGCCTAGTTTTTCTGTGTTCTAGGCTCTGTGCAAAGCATTTTACAGGCATTCTCATTTAAACTTCACAGTAATCCTCTGAGATAAAGCAATGTCCTAATTTATTTATTTTTTCTCAAAAAAGGGGGATAACTAACTTGCCCCAAGTTACACAATTAGTAAAGTGAGCCTATCTGACCCTACAGCTGATGAATTTTAACCAATACACTGAGTTATCAGGCATCTAGATTCTTCTTTTTACTACCTAATTCTTAAGTTTAATCTGACTTGCATGTACCTGCAGGTTCCAGAACAGTGATGGAGAAATTAAGTACTTACAGTTAGCAGAGGAGCTCATTCGTCCCGAGAGAAACACGTTGGTTGTGAGTTTTGTGGACCTGGAGCAATTTAACCAACAACTTTCTACCACCATTCAAGAAGAGTTCTATAGGTATGGTGTATCAATCTTCTTTACTTTAAATAAGCATGGAGCCTGTGAATCCAGATCTTCTTGAACTGCCAAGTGTTCATTTGTGAGGCAGAAGCCAGCTGTCACAGAGGCCCTTTGATAGAGCCAGTGGTCATTTTAGTTGAACTAATTTAGGCCTTTGTGGAGCCGAATATTTTTCACATGCGAATGTTGAAAACCTACGCCTTCTATGTAGGTTTCAGAGGATCGCTTACTTTCTTTCAGGCATTCAGTGCTATTGCTGTGTCATTCATTTGATCCTTTCCCTTGCCCCCAGAAGTAGATATTTGAGAAAGTGTGTGGATCCTCTTCTTGATCAGGGTGTCTTTAAAGTATGACATTGTCCTTAAAGTTTAATTTTTTTCTGATTATGAAAGTAATGTGTATGTTGTAGGAAAGGTAGAAAGTAGAGATAAGTAGAGGGAATACATACATATCTGTGGATAGTGGGATTACAAATATATTCTCATCATCCATAGATAACCCATCATTAGCAGGTCTGCAAATGTGGAGTTTCCCAAGGATCTTCTGGCACATTTTGTTTTATTTCCGGGTATTATGTAACTATTGAGGTCATACTGTAGATATAGTCGCCTGCCTTCACTTAACAGTATAACGTAATTTTCCATATCCTATAAAATCCCTTGAAAACATTTTAATAGCTGAATGGTATTTCTTTTGGGTAGAAACTAGACATTAATTAGTCTTTCATTTTATTTTTAATTGCTGTATAAAATAAGAAACATCTCTTTAAACAAATCTTTGTCAGCATTTGGATTAATAAATTAAATAACATTATGTAAATACATATAAATAAACATTAATAAATAAATGTGACAATCTGTATAAATAAAACCAGGTTAAAATAAACATTGTGGACAGTTGTGAAAGAGAAATGAAGACCCAGAAGTAAGGAGAGACAACCCTGTTCCTTTACATGGTGGGCTGGAGATGGATGACTTGTTTCAGTGTTTCTGATCATCGGGAATAGTTTCAGGAATAAGCAGCAGAGTTTACTGTAAGAATACACAGCTGGAAAAGTTGTATTGACAAGTGAGGGAGATAGAAAATCCAGGCTGGTGGTAGGTGGTAGAAATACCTATACCCATACCTCATGCACAGGCCATGTAGCAGTTCTGTCTCCTGAAGGTAGCTCATTGTTCAGAGGACTTCCAGATCCCACTGCTTAAACAAACCAAGCTGTAACAACTATTGGGAACTTGTATCAAGACACTTCAGTCTAACCGATCAAGTGGTATGTTTCTGCCAGTTTGCTCTCATGTCAGTACACAAATTTCTCCCCTCATCCGTTTCTTATCAGTCAAAAATTATACCTAGAAAAATATACCAGGCCTTGACATCAAATGGGAGACTGTCTTGCTGGATTGTAAACCACCAAGATTGTTCAGGTAGATTCATCTTGGACAGAGGAGTGGCCTACAGTGTTAGTGCTAAGTGCTAATTTAAAGATAGTGGATATTTGGGTATAACATTTTATCTTTTGTGTTTCTTTTGTCTTAGATCTATTTATGGTGGATAGGAGGGATTGGAAGAGGCTCATAAACCTAGACTAGACAATATAAGTGTCCTGCATAGTTAAATTTTAAGGCTTGGTTGTAGCCAGATGAAATTGCTTAGTCTCAGCTGTTTATAAGCATGAAAGGCCTTGGTAGGCCTCTTGAAGAGGACGTGTGATTTTTGTTCGTTTGTTTGCTTTTCAGAGTTTACCCTTACCTGTGTCGGGCCTTGAAAACCTTCGTCAAAGACCGAAAAGAGATTCCTCTTGCCAAGGATTTTTATGTTGCATTCCAAGACCTACCTATCCGACACAAGTAAGAAACCCTTCTTTGGAAGAACAGGAATTCACCAAACAGTATAGGCATCATTTAATGATTAAAAAACTCAGGAGGTTTAGTTGTTTTTTGTTTTTGTTTTTAAGATTTTATCTATTTACTTAGAGAGCAAGTAGGAGAGAGAGCACAAGCAGGGAAGAGGGGCAGAAGGAGAGGAAGAAGCGGACACCCTGCTGAGCAGGGAGCAACACAGGGCTTGATCCCAGGACCCTAGGATCATGATCTGAGCCGAAGGCAGACGCTTAATTGACTGAGCCACCCAGGCACCCATAGGTTTAGTTTTATATGTGTAAAGAGTTAGGCTTAGTTATCTAGAAAGTTTGGTTTTGGAGAAATACATTTTTCTAGGGAGATGAAATAGGAAGTAAGTTAAATCAAGCCATTTTTGGGGATTGTCATATTTCAGGACGCCTTTCAGGGGACATCTGGGGAAAAATCAGTCAAGTGAGAAAATACGAAAACTGAGAACAGTCACAGAAAATCATGAATCTTTGGAAATTTTTGTCAGAGCTTAAATGGCATAACTTTAAAACATGTTTTCCTGTTAGCAGTTATTTAAAGAATAAATTTACTGGAAGAAATTGAAGTGATATTTTGAAAACTTAAACTACTGAAATTACTTGTAAAATTAACAAGTTATTTAATATAAAATGGGTTTGTGAGGTAAAGGAAGTGTTTCTGAACTTCTGAGTATACCATTTTTTCCCTATGATAATTTTATTGTGAAACTAATACATGATTATTTAGAAATTATAGGTAAGCAGAAAATATTTGCATATAAAATAAATTAGGATCATCTGTTTTATAGTTGTAATTTCATTTCTTTGGTGTCCTTTAGTTTTCATATTGATGTTTTTTGCTGTGAATGCATATACACTGTCTAATTTAGGAATGGGCACATTGACTAAATCATTCTTGGAGAAGTCCAAAGAATTCCTTCTCTTGTTTTGTTTTTGTTTGTTGTAACATAAATTTATCCTTGAATACCCTATCATTAAAATGGAAACATTTCGGGGTGCTTGGGTGGCTCAGTCAGTTAAGCGTCTTTCGGCTCAGGTCATGATCCCAGGGTCCTGGGATTGAACCCCACATTGGGCTCCCTGTTCAGCGGGAGGCCTGCTTCTCCCTCTCCCTCTGCCTGCTGATCTGCCTACTTGTGTTCTCTATCTCTTTGTCAAATAAATAAATAAGATCTTTAAAAAAAAAAAAGAAACATTTCTTAGTTTGGAAATGAATATTTACTAATGAGATATCTATCTTTAAACAGAATTCGAGAACTCACATCATCCAGAATTGGTTTGCTCACTCGCATCAGTGGGCAGGTAGTACGGACTCATCCTGTTCACCCAGAGCTTGTGAGTGGAACATTCCTGTGCTTGGACTGTCAGACAGTGATCAAGGATGTAGAACAGCAGTTCAAATACACACAGCCGAATATCTGCCGAAATCCAGTTTGTGCCAACAGAAGGAGATTCTTGCTGGATACAAATAAATCAAGATTTGTTGATTTTCAAAAGGTATTATCTCCTGTGCGTTCAGATTCAGTTTATGCTAATAATTCACCTCTAGGCACTATTTGAGAGAGAACGCGAGCACTCACACAGAGGGACAGGGCGAGGGAAGAGCAGATCCCCGCTGAGCAGGGAGCCTGACGTGGGACTTGATCCCAGGACCCTGGGATCCTGACCTGAGCTGAAGGCAGACACTTAACTGAGCCACCCAGGTGCCCCCTAAAGGTGAAGTTTTTAAGTAGATGTTATCGCTTACCAAATTGCGAGGAGTATTAGGGTAGAGAATTTTTACAGTGAATTTTGACAAATGTCAAAAGTCTGCAAATGGTAAGAATTTGGAATATGTTGATATTTGTGGCATTAATTTAGATTATATGGCATTTGAAAGATAATCTCTTCTTCTTGGCCATTGTTACAGGTTCGTATTCAAGAGACTCAAGCTGAACTTCCTCGAGGGAGTATCCCCCGAAGTTTAGAGGTGATCTTGAGAGCTGAAGCTGTGGAGTCAGCTCAAGCTGGTGACAAGTGTGACTTTACAGGGACTCTAATTGTTGTGCCTGATGTCTCTAAGCTTAGCATACCAGGTCAGTAATCTTTGGCTCAAATCTAACAAATTCTCATTACCTGAAGCTACAGAACATTCAGCTTCTTGAATCTTCCTTATTTTTGGCTATCCATCAGGGTGACCAAGGAAATATGGTAAGAATAGAGACAAATTGATTTTGCATCAAAAAGTACAGTTCTGAAAAATTTCAAGGCCTAAATGAAATCTTTGGATTTATGGGGTTTGTTTATTTAAGCAATTTTGAGTCTCAGCACCTTTGATATTTGAGCTGTGAAACAAACTGTCATTCATTCTTTCAGGAGCACGTGCAGAAACTAATTCCCGTGTAAGTGGTGTTGATGGATATGAGACGGAAGGCATTCGAGGACTCCGGGCTCTTGGTGTTAGGGATCTTTCATACAGGCTGGTCTTTCTTGCCTGCTGTGTTGCACCCACCAACCCAAGGGTGAGTCTTAATAGAATGGAAAAGGTTGAGAAAGACGTCCCCTGGGGCTGCCACAACAATATAGGCTTCTGAAACTGCTGAGTTATCTAGTCAGTGTTAATGGTGGGGTGGGAGGATTCTTCAGTTTTTGTGTTTTTTGGTGGTTTGGTTTTTTAAGATTTTATTTATTTGTGAGAGCTCACATAAGCGAGCAGCAGCAGGAGAAGGACTCCCACGGAGCAGGGAGCCTGATGCGGGGCTTGATCCCAGGATCCCGAGATCATGACCTGAGCCAAAGGCGGTCGCTTAACCAACTGAGCCACCCAGGCACCCCTGATTCAAATCTTTTCATGTGTTTCTGACCTTGAGGAAAAACCTGTTTTCATGTTTAAGAGCTCAATGCCTTAACAGCATTGATAAAAATTATCCATGGTATAATTTTATTGTTTTTTTAATTAACACAGTTGCTCTATCATGCTCCTGGAGAAAGTACAAATAGAAAAATTTAGTAATCTGGGAAGTAAAGTAACTTGATCTTTCTGTGAGCGATGGATTCCTGGTATTAATAGTTGTGTAAAACTTGATTCTGTGTCCTTAGTGGGAAAGCAGTGAGAAAAAGTTTGGAAAATAGTCCAGTATTGGAAGAAGAGGGGTGAATATAATACTATGTTACTTTATGTTCGTATCAGTGATTAACATCTTATTATGGCTCATCTCTTGAGCGTTCAGATTCATTTCGATAGCAATATAAAACAGTGTTAGCTTTTTTGTTTTCAATTCACTGGAGAAATGACAAACTCTTCAGTATCTTGATTAACTTAGGCATTACAAGTTTGGGGATTTTTTTGAAAACCTTTGTAGTCAAGAGATTCTGAAGTTGACTTCCCAGGCTATTTTTTGTTTGTAATGAAGCTCTCTCTGTTTCACTTTACTTTGACTGTTCCATGCAAGTATATTTTCCTTTCTTCTCCACCCCTCAGTTTGGAGGGAAAGAGCTCCGAGATGAGGAACAGACCGCTGAGAGCATTAAGAACCAAATGACTGTGAAGGAGTGGGAGAAAGTGTTTGAAATGAGTCAGGATAAAAATCTGTACCACAATCTCTGTACCAGCCTGTTCCCTACTATACATGGTAAGAGTTCTTTCCATTTGTGGCATAAACTTGAAATCAAAATGATGATTAAGAAATAGCAATGAATACCTATGTTAACTATACTGGAACTTAAAAATTTTTTTAAAACAGCAATCAGTGATTTCTTACAGCACATAAATCAGATCAAAAGGTTTTTTAGTGGAGTTACAAGGGGTGTTAGAGTCATTTACAAAAAGACAAATATTACATGATTCCACTTAAAATGAGGTACCTAGAATAGGCACGTTCATAGGGACACAAAATAGAAAGAGGTTACCTGGATTTTTAACAGCACATTTGTAAAGATCCAGGTTTTTTTTCTGTACATTTCCTTCTTATATTGGATTCATAAAAAGCTTGTAGAAGCAGCCATAAATCACAATCAGCATCTTATCTAATCCATAGCAGTTCATTTAGAGTGTTTCTGTATTTAGCACTATTCACTGTTGGTGATACAAAAGAAGTAAATCATGGACTGTTTCCTCAAACTCTGGATACAACAGCAAGATCTGCTGTTAGAACTAGTAAGTGCAGTGTGCTGTGCTGGACATAGTTTATTTATGGAGTTGTTTTGAGAAGTACTACATCAGAAAAGGCTTTATGAGGAAGTAGGACTTGAAGGAAAGACTCTTAGGATGGTGAGCATCACCACTGGTGACATCTGTGGTATAGGTGAGAACACTGGGACAGTGATTAGCTGGCTTTAAGTTCACAAAGCAAGAACCGAGAGTAGAGGCCAGATACTTTTATTCAGTCTTACACTTCACTTCAGCTCTCTTGGCTCTTGATTAGTAAACGTGTTGTAGTTTCTTGTGAAATTGTTTAGCCTCATATTGAAAAATACCTTGTGTTTTCCTTTTAGGCAATGATGAAGTAAAACGGGGTGTCTTGCTGATGCTCTTTGGTGGTGTTCCAAAGACAACGGGGGAAGGAACCTCTCTTCGAGGGGACATAAATGTTTGCATTGTTGGTGACCCAAGTACAGCTAAGAGCCAGTTTCTCAAGTAAGCGTTTGCCTGAGGTAGCACATTGGAAAAAACAGTGTGTAGAGTTCCAGGTTTTCTGTGCTGTCAAGAATGCAGTCAGTGTGCCTTTACTAAAGCAGGAGTATAGATTATGATTGTTGAAAATATAACTTGCTTAGATTAAATCACCTTAATTTGTTTAACAGAATGTGACAACATTTTACAATTTTTTAGAACAGGGAAAAATTGCCTATAATCTCAATCCCATTTAGAATTCTTTTAATCCTTGTATAATGTCTTCGTATAATCTTTTTATAAGTCTTTGGATACATGAATATGTATTTTCATGGTTATAAATCATAGCATAGCTATTTTTTTTTTTAAGATTTTATTTATTTATTTGACAGGGAACACAAGCAGGGGGAGTGGAAGAGGGAGAAGCAGGCTTCCTGTGGAGCAAGGATCCCAATGCGGGGCTTGATGACAGGACCCTGGGATCATGACCTGAGCAGAAGGCAGACGCTTAACGACTGAGCCACCCAGGCACCCCAGCATAGCAATTTTTAATTTTAATTTGCCCTAATTTCCATGTTTATTTTCACCATTTCTTATTGGTGTACCATAACTTAAAAATTATTTTCCTAGCCTGTCTTCATTTATTTTAATGATTATGGATATCGATACAGTGAACATCATGATTTGTATAAATTTTTATTTTATTTTGTTTTGTTTCCTTTGGGAAAATCCCTAAACATGGGATTGCTGAGACTAAGGATACAAACATTTTTAAGGTTTTTGGGGTTTTTTTTAAGATTTTATTTATTTGACAGAGACACAGCAAGAGAGGGAACACAAGCAGGGGGAGTGGGAGAGGGAGAAGCAGGCTTCCTGCAGATCAGGGAGCCTGTTGTGGGGCTCGATCCCAGGACCCTGGGATCATGACCTGAGCCGAAGGCAGACACTTAATGACTGAGCCATCCAGGCACCCCCATTTTTAAGGTTTTTAACTAGGAAACTGCTTTCCAATAGCAGTGCAATAAGGATGA
Organism: Mirounga angustirostris; assembly: GCF_029215605.1. Classification (NCBI taxonomy): domain Eukaryota; kingdom Metazoa; phylum Chordata; class Mammalia; order Carnivora; family Phocidae; genus Mirounga; species Mirounga angustirostris. Next base: position 103,172,418 of record NW_026991711.1, on the reverse strand, counting down.
GACACGTTATGCTAACCTTATCAGTATGTGTACTGTTTTAGCAGTTTTGCTTATTTTTAGAAACTATAGCAAATACTTGCTTAGTTTCAAACTTTTAAGAAACTTGGAGGTCAAAATAAAAGCAACCAGTTTTGAAACACCTGCTGTGTTCTTGGTGCTGTATATGTATATGCATCTTGTCCTAGCAGCACCCAGACAGGCATGTAAAATAATCATCTTTTTGGGGGGAGGCAAACAAAACTTCTCTGAAACTTAGTAAATTACCCAACTTCTCATAGCTAACAAGTGACTGCTGAGCCATGAATATTAGAATTCAGATGTATCTGACTGCAAAGCTTTTGCTCTTCATAGTATATCAAGCTGCTTTTCCTTTATTTGTTTGGGAAATTTGTAAAATGGCACTGTTCTAGAACAGAGAACATTTTTAGTTGGTTTGGAATTTTATAAGTAAGTATTATTTCCTTCACATATATCAAGGACTAGGCTTTAGATTTGAAAATAGTAGTCCTAGGTTGAAAGGAATTCGTCTGGGGTGCCTGGGTGGCTCAGTCTGTTAAGTGTCTGCCTTCGGCTCAGGTCATGATCCCAGGGTCCTGGGATCCGTGCCCTGTGTCCAGGTCCCTGCCCAGCGGGGAGCCTGCCTCTCCCTCTGCCGCTCCCCCTGCTTATGTTGACGTTCTTTCTCTCTCTCTGTGTGTGTGTCAAATAAAATCTTTAAAAAGCGGGGGGGGGGGGGGGGCCTTCTCTCTTCATGTCCTCTGTTCCCACCTCCCCTCCACCACCACAAAAAGATGTGCCACAGTGTTGCTGTTGGTAACAGAGTTGTACACAGTTATCTTAGAAATAGCCTTTTATATCTATATCTTTTAGCATCTTTATTGCAATATAATTTCCATATCGTAAAATTCACCTCTTCAAAGTATACAGTTCAGTGGTTTTAGTATATTCACAGTGTTGTATGACCATCACCAAACTAAGTTTACAACATTTTCATTACCCAAAAAGAAATCCCATACCCACTAGCAGCCTTCATTCTCCCCACTGGCCGTAGGCAACCACTAATCTATGTTTGAGTCTCTATCTGGACGTTTCCTAGAAATGGAATCATATACTATGTGATTCATTTTGACTGGCTTCTTCTATTTAGCATAATGTGTTCAAGGTTCAGCCATGTTGGAGCATGCTGGTATTTCATGTTCTTTTATTACCTAATATTCTATCATACATATTTACCACATTTAGGTGTCTATTTATCAGTAATGGGCATTTGGATTGTTTTTACTTTGGCTTTTATAAGCAATACTGCTATGAACATTAGCAAATAAGCTTTCACCATTTTTTTTAAATTGTAAAATACACATCACATTTACCATTTTAAACATTTTTATATGTACATTTCTGTGGCATTAAGTACATTCAAATTGTGCGGTCATCACCACCATCCATCTTCAGAACTCCTTCATCTCCCAAACTGAAAGTCTCTGCATTAAAACAGTAACTTCACATTTACTCCTGTCCCAGCCCCTAGCAACCACCATCCTACTTTCTGTCTCTAAATTTGATTATTCTAGGTCCCTCATATACATGGAATCATACAGTATTTGTCCTTTTGTGACTGGTTTATTTTACTTAGCATAATAGTGAGGGGTCATCCATGTTGTAGAATATCTTAGAATTCCTTTCTTTTAAAGAGTGAATAATAATCGATTGTATGGACTTAACCACCTTTTGTTTTATCTGTTCATCCATTGATAGACATTTGGGTTTCCACCTTTGGGCTATTGTGAATAATGCTGCTGTGAACATTGATGTGCAAGTATCTGTTCAAGTCTCTGCTTGCAATTCTTTGGGTTATTTTTAGCTTTTAAAATTTAGGTCCTTGGGGCGCCTGGGTGGCTCAGTTGGTTAAGCATCTGCATTCGTCTTGGGTCATGATCCTGGAGTCCTGGGATCCAGCCCCACATCGGGCTCTGTGCTCAGTGGGGAGTCTGCTTCTCCCTCTCCCTCTGCTCTTCCCCCCACTAGCGTTCTCTCTCTCTCTCTCTCAAATAAATAAATAAGGTCCTTGATCCATTTTGAGTTAATTTTTTATATAGTATGAGGTAGGGGTCCAACTTTATTCTTTTGCCTGTGGATATCCAGTTATTTGAATGCCAAGACTATTCTTTTAGCCTGATGAATTGTTTTTGGCACCTTTGTTGAAAATCAGTTGACTGTAAGTGTCAGGGTTTATTTCTGGACTCTGGGTTATTTTCATAATCTCGATGTCTGTCCTTAGGCCAATATCACACTATCTTAATTACTATAGTTTTGTAGTAAGTTTCAAAATCAGAAATGTGAGTCATCCAACTCTTCTTTTTCCAGATTGTTTTGGCTATTCTGGGTACCTTGAGTTTTCACATGAATTTTATTTATTTTTTTTTTAATTTTTTATTTTTTAGTTTTAGAGAGAGTGCATATGAGTGGCAGGGGGAGGAGCAGAGGGAGAGGGAGAAAGAGAATTCCAAGCAGGCTTCACATCCGGAGTGGAGCCCAGTTGTGGGGCTCGATCTCACAACCCTGAGATCATGATCCAAGCTGAAATCAAGAATCAGACACCCAACCAGCTGAGACACCCAGGTGTCCCCTACATGAATTTTAGGATCTGCTTTGTCAGTTTCTACAAAGCGAGTTGTGATACTAATAGAGATTGCATTAATATGTAGATCAATTTGAGGTATATTATCTTTTTAACAATTTTAAGTCTTCTGATCCATGAACATGGGATATCTTTGCATTTATTTAGGTTTTTAATTTTTTTCAATGGTGTTTTGTAGTTTTCACAGTACAAGCTTGTGCTTCTTAAATTTGTTCATAAGTATTTTATTCTTTTTTATGCTATTGTAAGTAGAACTGTTTTCTTATTTTCATTTTTTACTTGTTCATTGCAGGTGTATAGAAATACAATAGATTGTTGATCTTTTATCTTGCAATCTTGCAAGTGCTCATTTATTCTGTTTTAATGGATTCCATAGGATTTTCTAACTATAAGGTCATGTTATCTGGGAATAGTGATAGTTCTTCCTTTCAAATATAGATGCCTTTTTGTTTTTCTTCCCCAATTGCCCTGGCTAGACTTTTCAATATAATGTTGCACAGAAATGACAAGAGCGAACATCTGTATCTTGTTCCTGAACTTAGGGAGAAAGCATTCAGCCTATTACCATTAAGTATGATGTTAGCTGTGGGTTTTCATAGATGCCCTTATTAAGTTGTGGGAAATTCTTATATTTCTAGTTTTTATCATAAAAGGATGTTGGATTTTGTCACATGCTTTTTCTGCGTCTATCGAGATTGTTCTTATCCTTTATTCTGTTGCTATGGCATATTATTAATGTTTAGATCTTAAACCAATCTATTATTTTGGAATAAATCTCAGATACAGGTTTGTCTTGTTTTGTTTTTTAAGTGCAAGGCCTTCTAATAGATCATTGTTGCCAAACTTAATTATTAAAGACTTCTTTAAAATGATGTTCTTGTCGGGGGAGACGGACCATGAGAGACTATGGACTCTGAGAAACAAATTGAGGGTTCTAGAGGGGAGGGGGGTGGGGGGATTGGTTAGCCTGGTGATGGGTATTAAAGAGGGCACGTTCTTCATGGAGCACTGGGTGTTACACACAAACAATGGGTCATGGAACACTACATCAAAAACTAATGATATAATGTATGGTGATTAACATAACATTAAAAAAAAGGGGAAAAAATGATGTTCTTGTCATGTATGAACTTCATCTTCCATTTGACAGGAATGGATTTAAGTTGATTTAAAAGGCCAAAGGAGATATAAGGCTTTCTGTTCAGTCTGTGACATATGTCTTTATGAAATGCTTATGTTTAATATCTCTCTCAGATGTTCTTTAAGAAATTTCAATTTTGGGAGGCGCCTGGGTGGCTCATTCAGTTAAGTGGCTGCCTTCGGCTCAGGTCGTGATCCCAGGGTTCTGGGATCAAGTCCCACATCGGGCTCCTTGCTCAGCAGGGAGCCTGCTTCACTCTCTCCCTCTGCCTGCCTGCCGCTCCCTCGCTTGTGCTCTATCTTCCTCTCTCTGTGTCAAATAAATAAATAAAATCTTAAAAAAAGAAATTTCAGTTTTTGATTGACATAAGCCCTGTCAGCTGACATTTCTAGAAAAGATGCTTTTGTAGTCATGTGTTAATGAATATGATAACGTTGAACAGGCACGTGGAGGAGTTCAGCCCCAGAGCTGTCTACACCAGTGGCAAAGCATCCAGTGCTGCTGGCTTAACAGCAGCTGTTGTAAGAGATGAAGAATCTCATGAATTTGTCATTGAAGCTGGAGCTTTGATGTTGGCTGATAATGTAAGAACATTTTATACTTTACTAAAGAAATCAGAATAGCCCCTACCCTATCAAAAAGGCCTATAAATTTCTATTAAAGAGAAAGCCTTTAAAAAAAAACCCATTTTTAGTAAATAATTCAGTTTTATTAGCTTAGAATTTGAGATAGTCATCATTAATTGGTTTCTGAGCTTCTCTAGAATGTATTGCCTGCCCTGAGCATGTGTTTGCTCTGACTAGTAGTTCCCAGCATTTGTTCCTTTCCAGACCATGACACCTCTATGAGTATGTCTCTTGCATTTTACATGTATTTGACATAGATCTGTTAGATCTGTGAAAGCATATAAGCCATAGCTATACGTTTATAAATGTTGTTCCAACTTTACCCTTCACTACCCCAGCCTAAAATGAATGCTAAGGTGACCCAGAATATTTGACCTAGAGATTTACACAAAGTTCTGATGTTGAATAAGGATGCAGTAAGTAACTGTATGTTTTTAATCCTGCTCTTGATTTAAAATGAGTCAACATGTATGGTTCCTTCTAGCTCTGGAATCTGTCGAACTATCCTCCTCTATCTAGTAGGGGAAATTAAGATTGCTTAGTTACCTACCTTAGAGTTATTTAGAGAATGAAAAGATCTCTGTAGTAGCAAACTTGAGTTTATACTTGGCATTTGACATCTCAAAGGCAATTTCTTATGCTAATTTGTTTGGTTACAAGGGTGTATGTTGTATTGATGAATTTGATAAGATGGATGTGCGGGATCAAGTTGCTATTCACGAGGCTATGGAACAGCAGACCATCTCTATCACTAAAGCAGGAGTGAAGGTATGTATGTTCACTTCTGTTCTGCTGCATCATGCCTTAGCCTTAAAGATTAGTGTAGCTCTAGAAACGTTCACTTGGATAAAATGCGTTATTTCAACATGAAATGCTGATCATTGAAGTGGGAAACATAGCCCTGAGCATTATTAATCCAAATTATAGGCGCTTTTTGGGGTACTTAGAAAATGTATTGCTATGACAGAAAATAGAGAAAGCATTGGTAAAATTTTTAGCATTTCACTTCTCAGAATTTCCACCAAGCTTCTATATTCTTTGATAATGTGTGCTTCCAGTTGTAACAAAAAATAATCAGAGTCAACAGATTATTTAAATGAAAATAATAAGTACAGTATTGTAACCAATATTAGAGAGAAACCAGACTTTTTAAATAAAAGTAATGCATTCAAATAGGTAAGGAAAATTTAAGCAGTAGAATAAAATATAAATTAAAAGGTGAAATCTTCCCCTGCAACTCCTATCACCAATAAATGCTCAGAAGTTATAGCCCTTTCAGAAATTTTTCATATATAAGTAAGCATAATACATATAAGTTAGTTCTTTGCTCATTTAACTTCATAATTTTGTTTTGGCAATCTTTCTATACCAGCACATATTAGATCCATTTTAGTATTTATTTTACTACATGGTTTTCAAGTCTTGTGTCCCCCAGTTTGGCTCATTAGATTCCCATAGAGTGACATTTGGTCATTTTCAGCCTTTTGATTACAAGCCATATTGTAGTAAACATCCTTGAACATGCATCTTCCTGTACCTAGCTGCAAGATAAATTCCTAACAAATTGCTGGCTTAAAAAATGTGTGTGTCATAACCCCACCATTAATATGGGAGTGCCTGTTTGCTATACGTTACCAGACTTTAATTTTGATGATTCAGTAGGTGAAAAATGATGCCTTAATATTTTGGTTTGCATTTAGTTAATTATGAGTAAGATTGAGCATTTTGTCCTATGTTTATTGACCATTCCAGATGTCTTTTTAAACCTATAACAATGATTTCTTTTATGGTCAGGCTACTCTGAATGCCAGGACGTCCATTTTGGCAGCAGCAAACCCAATCAGTGGACACTATGACAGATCAAAATCTTTGAAACAAAATATAAATTTGTCAGCTCCCATCATGTCCCGATTTGATCTCTTCTTTATACTTGTGGATGAATGTAATGAGGTAACTGTGTGAACTGTCGCTCTTGGGTTCCTTTGTTATTTCCAGTTTGAGTAACTGAAGGAGACAAGACTGTAGGATGTACTCTTGAACGGCTGGTGCATGTGTTTGCACTGACTTTCATTTCTCTCAGAATGGCATAAGATTGGGCAAAAGGTTTATTAAGAAAATCAAAATAAAGTCACTTTAATTGCTGGCTCCACTTAATTGTGCTGAGGAATATTGAGTTTTTTGTTGTTTTTGTTACTGTTTTTTTAATTCTGAAGAGATAAAAGGAAACATGGTTAACTCCCAGCCATACTCAAAGATTTTTACAGGAATTTTTTTTTGTTGGGTGTTGTTTTTTGTTTGTTTGTTTTTTAGTAAGCTTGGAAAAAATTGGTTTTTTTTCACCAAATCATGAGTCATTTATCTTCCTATATCTTCCCATCCAGTTGTTGAATGTATATCACACTTTTTTCCTAATTATGTAACAGTTTTAAGGTTGACTGTAAACTTGTAGATTTACTTGGATTCTAACATGTTAGTTATTAAAGTTATTTATACCTAGACTTAAATATTCAGCCACATTGCACAGCTCAGATGTGCACAGAAGTACAAAATGACATTATATGGAAGCTAACATTCTAGGCTATACAGTTAATTGCTGAGCATGAAAGTCCCTACATTACATTAGACAAAACGATTACCTCTTGCTTATAGCGAAACTTTATTATCTAAATAAAAGCTGCCTTCCATTATGTGAAGGCTATGGAACAGCAGATTTTTGGGGGGATTTTTAGTTCTTTATGTTTTGTTTTTTCCCTTCACAAATCCATATAAATATTTAACCCAGTCCTCCCCCTTCCCTATCTCCATCCTCATAGCTGGGAGTTGTCTGATTTTCATATATTTGTGTTTGTGTGTGATTCTTCAAAGATTTTATTTATTTGACAGAGAGCACAAATAGAGTGGTAGGCAGAGGGAGAGGGAGAAGCAAGCTCCCTGCTGAGCAGAGAGCCCATGGGATCATGACCTGAGCCAAAGGCAGCCGCTTAACCGACTGAGCCACCCAGGCACCCCTGTGTGTGATTCTTTAGTTTTTAAACTTTTTAATTGGAAATAATTTCAAACTTACAGAAAAGTTGCAAGAAATAGAATAGTGCATGTAGCACCCATGTACCCTTTACTCACATATTAACATTTCTCTATATATCTATGGTTTTTTTGTACTATAGGAGAGAAAATTGCTTATTTTTAGTGTGGTTTTTTTTAGGATTTTATTCATTTATTTGTCAGAAAGAGAGAGCACATGCAAGGGGGAGCGGCAGGCAGCCACTTAACCGACTGAGCCACCTAGGCGTCTTTTTTTTCAATGTGAATAACAATTCTTTGATTATCTTCATATATTCACAAGTGGCAATATAATATTGTGGCTAAGAGCATGGACTCTGAAGCTAGACTGTTCAAATCCTGGCTCCATTATGTATTGTGATGTCAGAAAAGCTACTTTACCTCTCTGGGCCTCAATTTACTTATCTGTAAAATAGGGATAATATTACCTACCTAATAAGATTTTTGTGAGGGTTGCATGAGTTAAATGCTTCTAGACACACTTAAGGCAACAGTGCCTGGCATATACGGAGCACCCTAGAAATCTTAATTCTGGTGGTGTTATTAAAATCCATTAATTCCTTCAGGAATATTCTTAGCGTGGGGCAAAGGTATGCATTAAACTATTAATTTTAGGGGTGCCTGGGTGGCTCAGTCGTTAAGTAAGCGTCTGCCTTCGGCTCAGGTCATGATCCCAGGATCCTGGGATCGAGCTCCGCATTGGGCTCCCTGCTCAGTGGGAAGCCTGCTTCTCCCTCTCCCACTCCCCCTGCTTGTGTCCCCTCTCTCACTGTGTCTCTCTCTGTCAAATAAATAAATAAAAATCTTTAAAAAAAAAAAAAAGAACTTTTGATTTTAAATGAAACTGGTACCAAACTTTGCTCAGAAACTTGGTACCCATTGATACAGCTTTCATTGGCATATTAGAGCTTGTTTTTAGCTATAAATAATTTTGTAATGCCAGGAATAATCTGGAGTGGATATTATTGTGACTGACCAAAGTGATTTTCTTCTTTTGAATTAGGTTACAGATTATGCTATTGCCAGACGTATAGTAGACTTGCATTCAAGAATTGAGGATTCCATTGATCGTGTCTATTCCCTTGATGATATCAGGAGGTATCTTCTCTTTGCAAGACAGTTTAAACCCAAGGTAACTTGCCCTTTTGTACTGGCATAGGGCATTGAAGAGGGCATTAAAAAGGGTTCTGTGGAAATTAACCTATACTTGTTTGGGGGTTTTTTTGTTTGTTTTTGTTTTGTTTTCTTTTTGAGGTTTTTCTGTTTTGAGAACAATGTTTCTTCAGAAAATTGGGAAGAGGAAATTTTCTAAAAATGTGAATAATTTTCTTTTACTTGTTAGGTGCTAATAAAAAGATTTTTATGGGTGAAGAATTTTGGATAACCAAATAAAGTCGGACATACTTTTATTTCAGCCATTATTCCTAAGAATCTTAAAATTATATGAGCTCAATCAGTAGTCTACTGAATGTTCTGGAATCTTTAAGGAAAAATTTGGATTCCTTTAGGTCATTGTGATGAACATGGCTTAATATTTTACAGTAATTGATGTAGTTCATTTAATTGAATCTGTACTGGATCCAGGACATTTATTTTTATTTATTTATTTATTTATTTATTTTTAAAGATTTTATTTATTTATTCATAAGAGAGAGAGAGGCAGAGGGAGAAGCAGGCTCCCCGCCGAGCAGGGAGCCCGATGCGGGACTCGATCCCAGGACCCTAGGATCATGACCTGAGCTGAAGGCAGACGCTTAACCATCTGAGCCACCCAGGCACCCAGGACATTTATTTTTAAAGTAAACTTTGTAATCCATTTGTTTTGTTTAACATTTTCCTAAAATAGAATACCAAAAAAAAAAAAATTGATTCTGGTTGAGGTTTTTACACTATTGTCTGGCTCAACTTTGGGGAGTTGCCCTTAGATTTTAATTATCTATCACCTTCACTGATTATATGTAATATTGAGATTGATTCTCATTGTCCTGAAAGAAGCTTAATGAGGCATTTAAAACTAAGGGTTACTGGTCACATATGTTTAAGGAGGCTTTTGTTCTCTATGACTGTGTACCGGTCCTTTGACCTTGGCAGGCTTCCTTAATGGGCTGAGTTCCTCGCTCTGAAAAACTGAATATTCTTTTTAGTATTCTCACTTTGTTATTATTCAACAAATAATAAGGTTTATTGAAATAGCTGGAGTGTGTGTGTGTGTGTGTGTGTGTGTGTGTGTGTGGACCTCTCTTTTTCTCAAAGACAGCATAAGTTAATTAACTGAGTTTCAAGAACAGTTTGAGCATTAATTTTTTTAATGAGCTTTGGCATCTTGGGTTTAAAAGGCATTACATCCTGTTCCACTGCTTTAGCTTGTTCTGTGTCTTTTAGAAATGGCATTTGCTTAAATACCCTGCTGTATTCCTGTTGACAAAATTAGTATATGAAATTCACAGGCATTCTTAGTTTAGTGTCTTTTGTTTGTTTGTTTGTTTTTTAAGATTTTATTTATTTGACAGAGAGATAGCAGGAGAGCACAGGCAGGGGGAGCAGCAGAAGGAGAGGGAGAAGCAGGCCCCCCGCTGAGCAGGGAGCCTGATGTGGGGCTCCATCCCAGGACCCTAGGAACATGACCTAAGCCGAAGGCAGTCCCTTAACCAACTGAGCCACCCAGGCACCCCAGTTTAATTTCTTTTGAAATGCATTTCAGTGTTAATTCTTTGTTGACTACAGAGTTTTGACCCTCACAGTTCCCCAGAGTGTCTCTACCTGGAAGGCTCTTAAACTTATGTTTAATGCAGCTCCCATCAAGTAGAAAAGCTCTGACTTTGGTGATGTTCTGAAACAGATTTCTAAAGAGTCAGAGGACTTCATTGTGGAACAGTATAAACGTCTCCGCCAGAGGGATGGCTCTGGGGTAACCAAGTCTTCATGGAGGATTACAGTGCGACAGCTCGAGAGCATGATCCGTCTCTCTGAAGCAATGGCTCGGATGCACTGCTGTGACGAGGTATCAAAGTCACCTTAACATAACGGGAGGAAAGAGCAATTGATTTGTTGGTTTATAAGCATGTTTTTATCTTTGGTATGACCGTTGAGTGCTCATAGGATACACGATGCTAAGATTTGTCACTTGAAGGTTGCTGGTAAACATTCATTAAACATAGTTAGATTAATATGATGAAATAATCATGTCATAGATTATAGAGTACATATAGAGGTGAGTTACCATTAAGAGGTAGATGATCCTCCTGAAGTATTGTGAGAAAGTCAGTAGTAGCCTAAAGCGACATCATCACATCACAAGAAGGGTGAGTACAATGTAATAAGTTATTTTGAGAGAGAGAGACCACATTCACATAACTTTCATTACAGTATATTGTTCTAATTGTTCCATTTTATTATTAGTTATTGTTAAGCTCTTTACCTAGTTGATAAACTTTATCATAGGTATGTATGAATAGGAAAAAACAGTTTATGTAAGGTTAAGTACTATCTGCAGTTTAGGCATCCACTGGGGGTCTTGGAACATAATCCCTGAGAATAAAGGGAGATACTGTGTACCACATTTTATTTACCCGTTGATCCATCAGTGGACATTTGGGTCACTTCCACCTCTTGGCTGTTGTGAATAATGCTGTGATGAACATGGGTATTTATATGTTTTGGATATTCATCCCTTATTAGATATATAACATGCAGATACTTTATCCCATTCTGTAGGTTGCCTTTTTTACTCTGTTGATGACCTTGATGCTCAGAAGTTTTTGGAATTTTATACTGTTTCATTTGTCATTTTTCTCTTTTGTTGCCTGTGCTTTTGACACCATTATCAAATCCAATGTCCTGAGGCTTTTTTCCTGTGTTTTCTTACAAAAGTTTCATAGTTTTAGGTCTTCAATCTATTTTAAGTTAATTTTGTATGTGATGTAAGGCAGGGGTCTAACTTCATTCTTTTATATAAGATACCCAGTTTCCACAGTACCATTTGTTGAAGAGACTATGCTTTCCCCAAGGAGTGGTCTTGACACCCTTGTCAAAAAAACTTTTGACCATATATGTGAGGATTTAAGGATAACCATTACTCTATATAAGCGTGATCATAGAGTATGTCCCCCCTTGTGTCTGGTTTCTTTTATACAGCATTAACACTATAAGATACCATCCAGGCTTTGTGTAGCAATAGTTTGCCTGTTTTCATTGCTTTGTAATATTCTGTCAATACATCACAGTGATTCACCTGTTCTGTTAATGGATATTTGGATAGTTTCCAATTTGGGTTCTCATGGGATATACATATCTTTTGGTCTATATATGTGTGTGTACATTTATGTTGGGTATACACCTAGAAGTGGAATTGTTGTCACAGGTTGTAGGTGTGTTAAGACTGCCAAAATGCTTTTCCATAGTGGTTGTATCAATTTATATTCCCACCAGCAGTGAATGAAAGTTGTTCTACATTCTTTCCAGTACTATATATTATTGGTCCTTATAAGCCATTCTGGTGAATTTATGGTGTTAACTCATATTCTATGTGTGTGAGAGAAAACTAAAATGCCACTGTGATTTGGTGTGGAGAAAATCTGTGTGGTGTATCAAGAACACTGACTTTCTGATTTACTTCATCTTGATTGGTTTAGGTCCAGCCTAAACATGTGAAGGAAGCTTTCAGGCTACTGAATAAGTCAATCATCCGTGTAGAAACACCTGATGTTAATCTAGATCAAGAAGAAGAGGCCCAGATGGAGGTAGATGAGGGCCCAGATGGCATCAATGGTGAGACACTTGTTTACTGTTCTGGAGTTAGGGACCAAAATGTTCTCTGAGATGTTACGGTAAAAGTGTACTTGTTGATAGTTTTGAAGTCTGTATAGCAAAAGGGAAAAAATGGATATTGTACTATTTACAAAGTAAAATACAATTAAATAGTTAATATAAAATATATATGCTTGAAAGACTGAAAGAAAATATACCAAAATGGTAAGAGTTGGACCTAATTCCCCGGCCTTATTTATCATTATTTTGCTTTTGAATTAAACACATGTTCCAGACAAATACCAGATTTTTAGATTTTGTGTATAATATTGCAAATGAACTTTTAGATCATGAAATCTTTGTATCTGCCATCCTTCCCATTCCTTCCACTTTAGTTTTTTTTGGGTTGTTTTTTGTTTTGAGAGAGAGAGAGTGCACTCACACAAGGAGGGACGAGGGGCAGAGAGAATCTTAAGGAGGCTCCACACATGGAGTCCTTCGTGGGGCTCCCTCCACACATGGAGTCCTTCGTGGGGCTCCCTCACAACCCTGAGGTCCTGACCTGAGCCAAAATCAAGAATCAGACGTTTAACCAACTGAGCCACCCAAGCACCTGCTTTCAAATTAGTTTTTGTCTTCACTACTAGCATTTACAAATTTGCTTCTAATTTATTTGTAAAATTACTAAATACTGAGTATAACTAAATGCTTATTTAGAAGTTAGTATTAAAATAGAAGTAGTAGGGCACCTGGGTGGCTCAGTCGTTAAGCGGCTGCCTTCAGCTCAGGTCATGATCCCAGAGTCCTGGGATGAAGTCCCACATCGGGCTCCCTGCTCGGCGGGAAGCCTGCTTCTCCCTCTCCCACTCCCCCTGCTTGTGTTCCTGCTCTCACTGTCTCTGTCAAATAAATAAATAAAATCTTTAAAAATAATAATAATAAAATAAAATAGAAGTAGTATACTTACAAACATTTGATTCATATGGTTGATAATTTACTTAGGTCATGTTGACAGCCCTGCTCCTGTGAATGGAATCAATGGCCACAGTGAAGACATAAACCAAGATTTAGTTCCTAAAGCCTCCTTAAGGCTGAGCTTCCCCGAGTACTGCCGAATCTCCAACCTTATTGTACTTCACCTCAGAAAGATGGAGGAAGGTAAGGCTGTACCTAGTGTGCGCACATGCTCAGTCATTATGTAGGTTGTATTTGCATAAACCACTTCTGTTGCTAAAGATTCTGTTTTGTCAGAAGAGATCATAAACGTTACACAAGCTCGCTTTGGCAAAGAAAGTCTTTGGGATATCAGTATAGATGACAGTCTAGACATTTACCCGTAAGTTCATTGCCAGATAAAGGTCATTTGTTTAATGTCCTTGGCCTATTTCAATGTTTTTGAGAAGCAGAAGTTGGGATCTGATAATATGTAAAGAAGCACTTAGCAAATGTTTATGCAGATGCAAAATCACTGTTCCTTAGAATAGCTTTACTTCAAATGGATGGAGTCTAGGTTGTTTATATCTCGTAACCAAGTAATTGAACTGAAAGGACCATATTAGCCCAGGTTATTCTGTACTAGAAATGAAGTAAAATCCTCATTTCTCCATAGGTAAAGTGTGATACCTGGACACTAGTACACTTCCTACCTTGACTGATTTACTGTGCTATTCTAACATGCCTATAGTTAACCACAAGGCAGAAGGAAAAATGATGAAGTCAAGGGGTCGAACTTAAACTTTCATTAGGTGGTTACCCATCAGGTAGTTCTTACTTAAAAATCCCCAAATGCTGGCTTCCATACATATTCTCTCATCACAGTGTGCTGTCTGTGATGGAAGAAGAGAACAGCAGAGATTGTCTTAGCTTACTAAAGATTTCAGCCCTGTAGTTTTTCCCCTGTTTCCTTGGAACTGTAGGCCAGGTGCGGGAAGGAGAGAAGGCAATAAAGAGGCCACTAGGACAGACAGGTTTAGCCCCACCCTCTTCTCACATAAAAACATTGGGGAGCTTACATGTTCGTATGTTCACACTGTATTTCATTTTTCTCTTTATCATGCAACTGAATTTTAAACATGGCAAACCATTAATGGAATAGAGGTATGGTTAGCACCCAGACACTATCTGCATTCCACAGACAAATTCTGCTAGGTCTTCCTTTAAAAAAAAAAAAAAGATACTATTCACCCAGTCAAGTAAGTTGTGAATTCTCAGTCTTCAGGTAGACAGCTGTTCTCTAGTCTAGCGCAGGAAGCACAACCTTTTTTTTTTTTTTTAAAGATTTTATTTATTTATTTGACAGAGAGCACAAGTAGGCAGAGCAGGAGGGAGAGGGAGAAGCAAGCTCTCTGCTGAGCAGAGAGCCCGATGCAGGGCTCAATCCCAGGACCCTGAGATCATGACCTGAGCCGAAGGCAAATGCTTAACTGATTGAGCCACCCATGCGCCCCACAACTTTTTTTTTTTTTTTTTTAAGATTTTACTTATTTTTGCTAGAGAGAGAAAGCACAAGCATAAGCTGGGGGGAGGGGCAGAGGGTGAACAGGAAGCCCGATGTGGGATCCATCCCAGGACCCTGGGATCATGACCTGAGCCACCTAGGCTCCCCCCACAGGGAGCACAACTTTAAACCAAGAAGGTCACTTACCAAGAACATTTAGATAATGAAGTTTCAGTACACCCATAATAAAACTTTTCAAAGGCATTGTCAGTAAAGCTAGAATTTTCTTGTTTTTGATTTTGTATTTTATTAGCAATAGCTAGAGTCAAGACTGAGTAGTTTTCTTTTATTATACTTTCTGTAGTAGTTGTATTATCCAAGTTCCAACTTTTCTTGTGACTTTAGAGTTCTGCTTTGGAGTCTTAAGAAGTAGAAAGTCATTCAGTATAGATAGACCTTACTGAAATAAATTGGTAATTTTTTATTTTGAGTGAAAGCCCATGGTTCACTTCTTGGTTGATCTCAGCTGCATGAAATCTTCCGTGTTCCAAAGAGGAAAAGTTATGTTTAAGAAGTTTTGTTTGCTGTTGCTAATTTATGCTTTCAGTTGCTATTGGCAAACGTTCCCATGGGTGATGAAGCATAGAAGGTGGAGGAAACACCTTCATACTTTGAAATCTTAATAGCTTTAAGAAACTTGTTTCTTATAATCTCTATTTATTAGATTTTTTTTCCTCAGGATAAAGTGAAGCATACTTTAATACAAGTAATATGACAGGTTATTTCAGGCTTACGCTGGAACATTGCAAATCTTATTTCAGCAGATACACTTTCTGACAGGTTGATGGTTATCTAATCTGTACATTATCTTGTTGTGTATGCAAACCCCAAGGATTGGCAATACAATTTGCTAGAAGGAAAATTTAATCCTTTTGAAATGTATTTTTTGTTGCAGAAGAGGATGAGTCGGCATTAAAGAGGAGTGAGCTTGTTAACTGGTACTTGAAGGAAATCGAATCAGAAATAGATTCCGAAGAGGAACTTATAAATAAAAAGAGAATCATAGAGAAAGTCATTCATCGACTCACCCACTATGTACGTACAGAACTACTCCTGCATGATTATTAATGGGGGAGGGAGTCCATGCCTCATGTTCATTTATTTTGAATTCTTGGGATCTACTTAGAATTATGAATTGTAAAAAAGAATTTACAGCAGTTAATTGACTTCTTTCCTCTGCTGAAACAAGCAGAACCTAAGTTAAATCTGGGAAGGTGGATTTAGGGTCTTACTGTCTTGAGTTTTTTGTTTTGTTTTTTTTTAAGATTTTATTTATTTATTTATTTGAGAGAGAGAGAGAGCACATGAGAGGGGGGAGGGTCAGAGGGAGAAGCAGACTCCCTGCTGAGCAGGGAGCCCGATGCGGGACTCGATCCTGGGACTCCAGGATCATGACCTGAACCGAAGGCAGTCGCTTAACCAACTGAGCCACCCAGGCGCCCCTGTCTTGAGTGTTTTTAACCTTTGTTTTCTACTCCCATAACCATAAACCTGCAAGCATTCTGACCCCTATCTCCTGTTTTCTATGTTTCCTCTTCTCCATATCCTCACTTCCCACATCACCCAGCCTACATATGTTCTGTCCCAGTGATCACTCTTTTCTCAAACTTTAAGCTGTAATCTCTCTGTTTTACTTGATTGGTAAAACCCCAGCCTTGGTTAAACATAATTCTTTAACTATCCTGCATCCAGGCAGTTAAAAGTATCTGGAGAAAGGCATACCACCACGGGCCATGTCCTACTTTAAATTCATGACCACTAATCTCAAGCGGATCATTCTTTACTGCGTCTTACCAACCTCACAATGACGCTGTGCAGTGCTGTGACTTCTCCCACTCTCTTACGGACCATTACAGGCATATTCCTCCCTACCTACATCAGTTGGTCATTCTCTGTATTCAGCCTGTCATTAGCATTTGTCACGTTGATTGCTCCTTCTAAGTCACCGTATTTTCCTGGCTCTTTTCCTATCTCTCTGATTATTTCATCTTAGTCTCTTTTCTCGAGTCTTGTAACTTTTTAAATGGAGTACTGTCCTCAGTCCTCAGACCTCTTTTCTATTTACATTGATTACCTGAGTGATCTCATTGGGTTCTATGAGTTTAAACCCATCTACTGATGACTCCCAGATTTAGCTCTCACCTCTCCTCTAAACTCCACATGTCTAGCCAGCTGCCTACATGTGAACTACAGGCATCTCACACTCAGTGTGTTCAAAACATTTCTTCCCCTGTGCCCATATACTTACTTGTTCTAAGCCTTCTACCTCAGAATCATCCATGATTCCAATTTTCCCTCATAGCTTCTCCTTTTAGCAACAAACCCCGTGAGCCCTGCCTTCAGTATGTGTATTCTGTGTTCTCTTCTCCCTACCTTCACATCTTAAGGTCCCATGCATGGACTTTCACAGGAGCCTCCTAACTGTCCTCCTTTGTACTGGCTCTGTGTCCAGCAGCCAGACAGAGCTTCTAACAAATCAGAATGTTTTAGTGCCCTATCTTCCAGTCCTTCCCTCATGTTTGCAATAAAATCTAGTCTCCATACCATAGCCTGCAAAACTTACACAATCAAATCCCTTGTTCACCTCATTGCGTAGGACTCTTCATGTTGCTACTCAGTGGTGCTGGCCTTGTCACTATTCTTAGACACACCAAACATGAAGACCTTTCACTTGTCTTCCTCCTTTGTCTCTTTACCCAAATCCCCTCTTCCATTCTGATGTCTGCTCAAATGTTACCTTCTCAAAGAGGTGGTTCTTGCCTGGCCTGTCAGAATAAGAACCTCCTTGGTATCACTCCCTAACCTGCTTCACGTTACTTCATAGTGCTTATCATTGTTCAGTTTGTCTCATTAGAATGCAAGCACCAAGAGGGCAGGAACTTTGTTTTGTTAACTACTATATCCCCAAGATCTGTAGTGGTGCCTGGCACATAAAGAGGTCAAATATTTGTTGAATGATTGAATATTTCTGTTTAAACAGCAGATTCAGCCATCCTGCAGTTCACTTTACAGTGTCCACTATATGAATATTATGGGTGTCACATATCAGTGTTGTGTCATCTGAAAAGTCATTTACTTGTGGGAGTAGATGTGAGTGTATGATTACAGGTGGTGTCTGTTGGAGCGGGGTGTTGAGAACAATTACTCAGATCAGAATTTAATAAATAATATCTATGAAGATAAAGCTGAATTGGGGTGGTGTGCATTCAGAGGTCTTTCTAGTGCTGGGCAGTGTTTGCACCAGGCCAAGCCCTTCCCTCCCTAGTGTCTCCTGGGATCAGTGTAAGATAAAATGACCCACACAAATCCACATTGGGACACCTGGTGAAATTAGCTGATCTGAACTGGGGCTAACTTTTTAACTTTACACCACCTGAGCTAGCTCACTACAGAATACTAGAGAAATTATACTGTGCTGATAAGGTGTTCTCCCTGTGAGGGTGTGTTAGTACATAAAGTGATCTCTTGAAAGTGTTCAATCCCTCTTAGTGACAATAGTGCTCCTAGTATGGGACATTTCTGCCTTCTTTGGATCAAATCACTGTTTCCTGAGTTCTCTATGGGCTTGGCTGGAAGTCCCTCTCCTTTGTGGGTTAGTCTTGTTTTTTTTAGGGAACACACGTGCCCTGGGGAGCCGGGGGGAGGGGCAAAGGGAGAAGGAGAGAATCTTAAACAGGCTCCACGCCTGATGCAGGGGTTTGATGTCACAACTCTGACATCATGACCTAAGCTGAAATTAAGAGTCGGATGCCTAAGCAACTGAACCACCCAGGTGCCCTTCATTTGTTTGGTTATTTTAGAATGAATTACAGGTACATGTGGCATGTTCTACCCTTTTTTATTAGCTCAGAGTGAAAATTTTTCCATGTTGATTATCTTTAGATTCTGCTTCTAACTGAATTATGAAGGGATGGTATATGAAAGAGTTCAGTGGCCAGTAATTAGAAGTTAACATAAGTGACATTAAAACACTTTTATCAGAGTGATAAACAGAATGATAAGCATATTTATCATTCGATTTTACACAGTTGCATAATCTTAAAATTCATGCATTATATCTTACCTTTTTTTTTTCTTTTAAGATTTTGTTTATTTATTTGACAGAGAGAGAGCACAAGCAGGGGGAGCAGCAGGGGGAGAGGGAGAAGCAGGCTTCCCGCTGAGCAAGGAGCCCGATGTGGGGCCCTATCCCAGGACCCTGGGATCATGACCTGAGCCGAAGGCAGACACTTAACTGATTGAACCACCCAGGCATCCCATCTTATCTTTTTTGAAATTATATTTATAGGCTGTAGTATGCCAGGAAACCTTACTGAAATCACAATGTTGTTGAGCTCATCTATGTATTTTGTAATTTTTCAAGAGGTTTATGGTATGAAAGGGTCTGTATCCTAGTGGGAAAGGAGTTTAACAGAACCTTGGTAAAGATTTTAAGGGGTAGTCCTTTTTCTAAGTCCTTCTGAAGGGGAAATGGAAGAAACGCTAATAGCAAACACTCAGAAGGATCAAGTTCTATGGATGGGGGCATTTTTACAATACCGCTGGAGACGTGAGGACAAATGTTTGTGTTCACAGGATCATGTTCTAATTGAGCTCACCCAAGCTGGATTGAAAGGCTCCACAGAAGGAAGTGAGAGCTATGAAGAAGATCCCTACTTGGTAGTTAACCCTAATTACTCGCTTGAAGATTGAGATACTGAAAGTAACTAACCGAGAGACTGTGGCCCCTACGTCCTGGCCTGGAGTACAGATGTAGCTCTACTAGCAAGAGAAACGTTTCTGGGAGCAAGGCTTCAGTAAAATTTATTTTGAGGAGTAAGAACCTAGTTGGTGTCCTGTATGTCACATTCCTGTAATACGCTTTTGTATTAACATAAGCTATGTTTATTGTCTAAATGAAGTTGGAACCCAGTGTTTGGTCTCTGTAACCAAGACCTTGTTTTCACATATATAGGAAAAGGTGCAGTACTTTTATGGTATGAATCACTTTATAATTGTAAATGACTGCTTTTCTTCATCAAAATAAAATAATATGGGGGCGCCTGGGTGGCTCAGTTGGTTAAGCGACTGCCTTCGGCTCAGGTCATGATCCTGGAGTCCCGGGATCAAGTCCCGCATCGGGCTCCCTGCTCAGCGGGGAGTCTGCTTCTCCCTCTGACCCTCCTCCCTCTCACGTTCTCGGTCTCTCATTCTCTCTCTCTCAAATAAATAAAATCTTTAAAAAAAAATAAAAAATAAAATAATATGTTCTTCAGTTGTCTATTGGATTTATTTCCTCCCTTCTCTAATTACTGCTTTCATCTGCAGTTGACCCTTGAATAACGTGGAGGTCAGGGGCACCAGATCGTCCAGTCAAAAATCTGTGTATTAATTTTCACTTCCCAAAAACTTAACTAATGGCCTACTGTTGACTGGAAGCCTTACTGATAATATAAAGAGTTGAATGTATTTTTTTTAAGATTTTATTTATTTGACAGAGATAGAGACAGTGAGAGAGGAACACAAACAGGGGTAGTGGGAAAGGGAGAAGCAGGCTCCCCACTGAGCAGGGGGCTCAATCCCAGGACCCTGAGATCATGACCTGAGCTAAACTAAAGGCAGACGCTTAACGACTGAGCCACCCAGGCGCCCATATTGTATTCTTAAAGTAATACTTTTTCTTAATTTTTTCAGTATTTCTAGGCTATAAGTCTTGTCTACAAGTTTTTTCAAATTGTTGCAGATCTCTAAAAAATTTTCCAATATATTTATTGAAAAAATCCATGTATAAATGGACCCACACAGTTCAAACTTCAATTATTCAGGGTGGTGGGGGGCATCTGTACTCACAAACATGAGTCTTTCCCTTTTTGTTTAATGGGTAGGTGGGTGGAAGTTTATAGCATTATAAGCCTCTAGGATTAGGTTCCTGTGAGGAGTCCTTCTTAGAATTAGTATGACGGATAAGGGGCTTTGGAGATTACTTTCCAAGGTTTATTCCAGTTCTGTGTTTTATTTTTTCAGACAGTTTATAAAAATGAAACGTTTATTATACTTTTTCATCATTAGTACGTTCATGATGTAGCAGTTCACACTTTTGCACCTTTTAACAACAGATGGCATTTGGGGCCCTGCAGGACCGGTTAGGGAATGTTTATATGTTTTATGTGAGTTCATTCTCCAATGGCTTGAAAACAGTAGAGTGAGGAGGACTGGGAATGGATAGAGAAATTGTGCGGTTAGCAGATACAGACTATAAACTCCTCTGTCAAAAGTATGTTCCTAACTAATGAAGGTAGAAGCTGTTGGGAAGAGGAAACCTCAGGGTTTAGGATACCAAGCTTCCTGTTGAGGGAGTTAGGAGATGCTAGCATAAGGCACAAATAACAGGCAGGACATTCAGTTAACAGGCTAGTGAAAACTCGGGACAGCAAGAAAGCCCCTCTCTGCACTGACTTCCAACATGATGAAATGAGATGGGGAGGTCCTGAAAGAAACACCCTGACAAATTTGAACTTTAATTTGATAAATATTTACCTAAAGGGAAATTTGAAGCATAGGAAAGATGAGTTTTTTGGTGACTCCTCCTCTTCCCAATTTTGCCATTTGAGTGGGGGCTTCCAGAGAAAGGTGAGGTCATTACTATAAATAAATCCCCAGTTTTTGCATGTCTGAATAAGTGTGCTTATATTTCCACACACCCTTCTGCACAAGTTACTTGTCAAGGAGGTGAAGTGGCTAATGGATGATGGAGCATGTATAAGATCCTTATGGAGAAATTAGACACGTGTTTAGTAAATGGATAGATGTAACATGTTTCTGAATGGGAAGACTTGAATGTTTTAAGGTAATTGAGCTATAATGTATTTCCCACAAAATCCCCACAGGTATCCATCAATAAAGAAATGACTACATAAATTGTGGTACAACTGTACTGTAGGATATACAAACAAAAATGGAGTAAACCTACATGTTTGAAATGGAAATTACCTCCAGGACACATGGAAAAAAATGCAAATATAGCCATAGGAGTACCTAAGTACATAAAGCAAGTATTAATACACCTAAAGGGAGAAATAGGTAGTAATACAATAATAGTAGGAGACTTCAGTACCCACTTTGATCAATGAATAGATAATCCAGACAAAATACTAATAAGGAAACATTGATTTAAATGACCTGTTAGACCAGATGGACTTAACAGGCCTATATAGGATAGTCCATCCAAAAGTAACAACACATGTTCTTCTTAAGCACACAGGGAACATTCTCCAGGGTAGATCATGTTATGCAACAAAATAAGTCAATAAATTGAAGAAGATTGAAATCATTAAGCATCTTTTCTGACCATAATCTAGTGTGAAACTAAAAATCAATTACAGAAGAAAACGGGGGCACCTGGGTGGCTCAGTCTGTTAAGCATCTGCCTTCGGCTCAGGTTGTGATCCCAGGGTCCTGGGATTGAGTCCCGTGTCGGGCTCCCTGCTCCACAGGGAATCTGCTTCTCCCTCTGCCCCTCCTCCCACTTGCTCTCTCAATATCTCTCTCTCTCAAATAAGTAAAACCTTAAGCAAACAAACTGGGAAATCAACAAGTATGTGGAGATTAAACATGCTACCAAACAACCAATTTCAAAGAAGAAAAAAATTCTAAAATACCTGAGACAAATGAAAATGGAAATACAACATACAAAAATTTATGGAATGCAGCAAAAGCAGTTCAAAGAGGGAACTTATTTTTTGTTTTATTGATTTAAGTAATCTCTAAACCTAACATGGGGCTCAAATTCATGACCCCTAGATCAAGACTCACACACTCTTCCAACTGAGCCAGCCAGGCGCCCCTAAGAGGTAACTTTACAGGGATAAATAGCTACATCAAGAAACAAAGATCTCAAATAAACAATCTAACTTAACATCTCAAAGAACTAGAAAAGAACAAATGTTAGTAGAAGGAAGGAAATAAGAGAAAATAAAGACTAAAATTAGACAATAGAAAAGCTCAATGAAACAGCTGGTTTTTGAAAAGAAAAAACAAAAGACAAACCTTTAACTAGACTCACCAAGAAAAAAAGAGAAGACTCAAAATCCAAAGGAAGAGGAGACATTAAAACTGATAGCACAGAAATACAAAAGATGGTAAGAGACTACTATGAGCAATTGTACACAAATAGAACAACCTAGGAGAAATAAATTCCTAGAAATAGACAACCTACCAAGACTGAGTCGTAAAGAAATAGAAAATCTGAACAGACCAATTACTAGTAAGGAGTTTGAATCAATAATCAAAAACCTCCCAACAAACAAAAGTACAGGATTATATGAATTCAATAGTGAGTTCTACCAAACATTTAAAGAAAATTAATGCCAGTCCTCCAACTCTTCCAAAAAATAGAAGAGGAGGGAACACATAAACTTATTTTACAAGGCCAGCATTACCCTAATACCAAAATCGGACAAGGTCACCAAATGAAAAAATTACAGGCAATGTCTCTGATGAACATTGATGCAAAAGTCCTTACATAATATTAGTACACCAAATTAAAAAATATATTAAAAGGATCATACACCATGATTAAGTGGGATTTGTTCCAGGGATGTAAGGATGGTTCAACATCTGCAAATCAGTGTGATACACCACATTAATAAAATGAAGGACAAAAATATGACCACCTCAGTAGATGAAGAAAAAAGCACTTGACAAAATTCAACATCCATTTATGATAAAAACTCAACAAAGTGGGTGTAGAGGGAATGTACCTCAACATAATAAAGGCCATATACAACAAACCCACAGCTAACATCATACTCAAATAGCGAAAAGCTGGAAAACTTCACCTAAGGTCAGGAAGGAGATAAGAATGCCCACTCTCACCACTTTTATTAATCTAGTATTGGAAGTCTAAGCCAGAGCAATTAGGCAAGAAAATGAAATGAAAGGGATCCAAATCAGAAAGGAAGATGTAAACTGTCATTATTTGCAGATGATATGATATTACATATAGAAAACTCTAGAGAATCCACCAAAAAAATTGTTGGAATCAATAAATTCAGTAAAGTTGTAACATACAAAATCAATATGCAAAAATGTGTTGAATTTCTATACACTAACAATGAACTATTGGAAAGAGAATTTAAGAAAACAATCTCACAATTGCATCAAGAATAAAATACCTAGGGCGCCTGGGTGGCTCAGTTGGTTAAGCGACTGCCTTCGACTCAGGTCATGATCCTGGAGTCCCGGGATCGAGTCCCGCATCGGGCTCCCTGCTAGGCAGGGAGCCTGCTTCTCCCTCTGACCCTCCCCCCTCTCATGTGCTCTCTGTCTCTTTCATTCTCTCTGTCTCAAATAAATAAATAAATCTTTAAAAAAAAAAAAAAAGAAGAAAATACCTAGGAGTAGATTTAACCAAAGATGTGAAAGACCTGTACACTGAAAACCGTAAGACATTGGTGAAGTAAATTGAAGAAGATACAAATAAATGGGAAGATATTCCATGCTCATGAATTGGAAGAATTAACATTGTTAAAATGTCCATACAACCCAATCTATGGATTTAATGTAATCCCTAACAAAATTCCATTGGCATTTTTCATAGAAATAGAACAAATAATTCTAAAATGTATATGGAACCACAAAGGCCCTGACAAGCCAAAGCAATCTTGAGAAAGAAAAACAAAACTGGAGGCATCAAAGTCCCTGATTTCAAACTATATTACAAAGCTATAGTAATCAAAATAGTATGGTATTGCCCCCAAAACACACATAGGTGAAGAGAAGAAAATAGCCCAGAAATAAACCCACACATATATGGTATAACATGAACAGCTAGCTATCCCCTTTAAGCAGAAAAATGAGAAATCAACAAGAAGATAATATTTTCATCTTTCAAAGTGTGAAAAATGTGAAGTTTTGTAACAGGTGTTAGCAAAGTAGAGATTTAGGCATCCTCCTAACGTTAGGTAGGATTTAAATTTCAAGAAGCCTGTTTTGGAAGACTATTTGGATTTCAATCAAAATTCTAATGTGTATAACATTGAGTCCAGAACTTAATTTCTAAGACTCTGTCTTAAAGACATGGTCATACATCTAGACAAAGATGTATAGGTATAGATATTCATTTGCAACACATTAAAATTAGGAATCAACCAGTGTTCTATATGCTAGAGATTCAATTAGGGTACATTCTTATGTGGAATGCTATGCATCTGTTAAAAATAAGTGGTTCTATATATTCTGATATAGACAGAGTTCCAGAAGCTGTTAGGTGGAAAAAAAGAAACCTGAGGAACAATACATAAGGCATAATCCCATATACGTTAAATTATACGTTTAAAATGTTATACACTTACATATGTTTGCATTTGTATATATTTAGTAATAGTTTTCATTGAGTTGCCTTGTTCTAAACATGCTAAAGAATGATCTCATTTCATTCTCACAACTTATCTATTCACTATTTTTACCAATGAGGAAACAGACATGGAGAAATTAAGTAACTTTCACCAGATAAGATTTAAACCCAAGCATTCTGACTCCTGAATAATCATTGAACTACAGAAAGAAAGAAAACTGGAAGGAAGCACAGTGTTGAGAGTGCTTACCTGAGGAAGGCAAGAGGGGCTGGGGAAGGGGAATTTGCAGGTTTTTCATATGTTTCTATATTTGAATCTTTTACACAATGTTCATCATTTACTTATATATATTTCTTTACATTTTATAATTTTTAAAAAGATTTTCTCTATTTATTTTAGAGAGAGAGAGCAGGGGGAAGGGCAGAGGGAGAGGAAGAGAATCTCAAGCAGACTCCATGATGAGTGCAGAGCCCGATGGAGGGCTCGATCCGAGGACCCCGAGATCATGACCTGAGCCAAAACCAAGAGTCCAACACTTAACCAACTGAGCCACCCAGGCACCCCTACTTACATATTTTTAAGGGGGGAGAAAGGCTTGACAAGGATTCACCTTTGTTCTATTATGTAAACGAATTTTAAAATAATTCATAATTCAGGGAAAAATGTGGACTACTTTTCCCCTTCATACATTTTCCAGGCTCATCTGCTTAAATTATGTGAGATGTTTGAGGTTTTCGTGTTATCTCTATGGTCTTTAAATTTTTGATATTATGCTGGTAAGCCTGCACTGATTTCATTACCATAGATAACCCAGTTAAATATTAAGTGTTAATAATCACTTAGCATTTTACAACCTAGCTATTGTTATAAAAGTAAGGATTCCACATACTTCCTAACAGGTCCTTGAAAATGGAGCTGGCTTGGAATTCAGTGTTTATTGTCCTCCTAAGCTTTTCATGCTGGGGGTTAGATTGGGAATCTGATAGAAACTTCATTTCAGCTGCTGGTCCTCTCACCAATGACTTGCTGTACAACCTGGGTGGTCCACCAGGAACCCAAGGTTCTAACTTTGCAGCAGAGGACAAAAGCGTTTATGTTTGTCAACAACCACTGCCTTCTTCCCTGCCGGAGTACTTCAGGCGTGTTCATGCCAGTGAGATCACCCATTATAAAGTATTTCTGCCATGGGCACAACTTCTCCCAGCAGGAAGCTCCGAGAACCCAGACAGCAAGACAGTGCAGTGCTACCGGCGATTCCTCGAGACCCTCAAGACAGCGCAGCTTCAGCCCCTGGTCGTTCTGCATCAACGGACCCTCCCTGCCAGCACCATCCGGAGAGGTGCAGTCTTTGCTGATCTCTTTGCAGACTATGCCACATTCGCCTTCCACTCCTTTGGGGACCTGGTTGAGATCTGGTTCACGTTTAGTGACTTGGAGGAGGTGATAAAAGAACTTCCCCAACAGGAATCAAGATCTTCACGTCTCCAGACCCTCACTGATGCCCACAGAAAAGCCTACGAGATTTACCATGAAAAATATGCTTCTCAAGGTAAGTGCACACCACCCTGATGGCTGACCCACTGGCCATCTTCATCACCCACCTTCCCCTACCCTCCTTACAGCAGGACTTCGCATTTCTTCTCACTCCCCTTCAATAATCTTGTCATGTGTATTCATTAGTGAGAAAATAACATTGTACTGAAAACTTCCCCATGGAGAGGGGCACAAGTGGCTCATATTGCAGAGTGCCCAGCATTTCCTTTGAAAATCTCTCTTCAGCACTCCTTCCCCAATCCTGAGTCTGTGCCACCACAGAGTATCTTTCTGCCCTTCCTTCTCCAGTCCTGCCTCCGACTCTCCAAGGCTTCAAGATTGCCCGTCCTCCCTCAGTCTCCCCTTTCTCTCCTGCAAAGCAAGTTATGCATTCTAGCTGAAGTTTTCATTCCAGCAAAGAAGACAGATAAAATAGGGATATACTGATAGGTAGTGAGAAGAGCGTAATTGCAATTGTCCATATTCCTGCTTCAAAGCTAATTTTGATTCAGGTTCTGATTCAGTAGGTTTGGGCAGTATGTATATTTGTATACATAGTATGTAACATATATGCCATACTTGTAAATCCTACTGTTTAAACTTAAGATATTTTATAAGTATATTCTCATTTTATTAAAAATTCATTGAAAGAGAGCATGATTTTTTTTTTAAAGATTTTATTTATTTATTTGTCAGAGTGAGAGAGCACAAGCAGATGGGGAGAGGCAGAGGGAGAGGGAGAAGCAGGCTCCCCGCTGAGCAGGGAGCCCGATGTGGGACTCCATCCCAGGACCCTGGGATCATGACCTGAGCTGAAGACAGACGCTTAACCAGCTGAGCCACCCAGGTGTCCCGAGAGCATGATTTTCAATGGTCTTACAGATTCTCATCATATAAAGGGATCAGAGTTTTAAATATTTCTTTCATGGGGTGCCGGGGTAGCTCAGTTGGTTAAGCTCAGGTCATGATCCCAGAGTCCTGGGATCGAGCCCCGAGTCGGCCTCCCTGCTCATCGGGGAGCCTGCTTCTCCCTCTCCTCTCTGCTTGTGCTCTCTCTGGCTATCTCTATCTCTTGCTCTCAAATAAATAAATAAAATCCTTTAAAATATAAATAAAATAATATATATATAAATGAGAGAAATATTTATTTATTTAAAGATTTTATTTATGTGAGAGAGAATGAGAGGGGCGAAGGTCAGAGGGAGAAGCAGACTCCCTGCTCACGGGGAGCCTAATGCGGGGCTCCATCCCAGGACTCCAGGATCATGACCTGAGCCGAAGGCAGAGGCTTAACCAAATGAGCCACCCAGGTGCCCCATATATATTATTTTATACATAGGTTTATTTAATTTTCACCATTATGAATTACACTGCAATGAATGTTCCTATATATAAACCTTTGCCTACCTTCTGATGAATTCTTTCTGATTCTTGGAATTGAAAGTACTAGGTCAAAAAATATGCATTCTTTAAGACTTTAAAGCATGTTGCTAAATTATCTTCCAGAAAAGTTTTAATAGTGTATACCAACAGTTTTTTTAAAAAGATTTTATTTATTTATTTATTTGAGAGAGAGAGAGAAAAACAGCATGAGAGGGGAGAGGGCTAGCGGGATAAGCAGGCTCCCCACCGAGCTGGGAGCCCGACGTGGGGAGCCTGACATGGGACTTGACATGGGACTCGACAGTGGTACCCGATCCCAGGACTCTGGGATCATGACCTGAGCCCAAGGCAGTTGCCCAACCAACTGAGCCACCCAGGCGCCCCAGTGTATACCAACAGTTTTAAAACTGCTCTGACCCGACTCAGCCTGTCTTCAATGATGTAATCATTTTTGTTATTGGTAATTTGACAGCTGAAAACTATTATCTTCTTATATGCTTCATTTGCATGTATTTGATTATAAAGAGATCAAATATTTTTTCTATGTTAAAAATGAAAGCAGGGCAAGGGAAGAAAGTGTGAGTGTGGACAGGGCCATTTCAGACGGGGGTGTCGGGAAGATTGTCTCAGAAAGGACAGCAAGGGAGGGATCTAGCAAATGGATTGGAGAAGAGGATTCCAGGTGGAGAGAAGAGCCCCTGAAGGGGGACAGCGACAAGCCCAGCAGTCACTTTAGTGAGCTGGGAGTAGAGGGTGGGAGATGAGGAGAGGTTGAATTTGAAACTGGATTCTTTGGAAAGAACCCTCCTTGGAGAGGGTGAGCAAGTAAATGTTTGTTGGCTATAATTCTACTGGAGAAGCACTGGGTAAATGAACTTTGAAAGAAGGCAAGACTGAACTTGGTTCATCTCAAACAAAGGAAAATCTATCTTGTTTTGAAGACAGACTCCATAGACTTATTTTGATTATAAAACTATATAAACATGTTTATTAAAATGTTTGCAGATTCCATTTTTCATCTTCATCAGGTTACTAAAGGCTGCTTTTTAAGCTCATATTTTCCTTTTCTTCTGCTGCTCATTCCTCCCATCCTTCATTTTGTGTTTCATCAATATCATTAGATTTTCTACCCCAATATAATGCAGGACACAAAATAAATTCTTTTTCCAGTCTCCTTCCTATTCCCAAAGGTGGTTTTCTTCTTTCTCTCTCTTATTCTCCTCTCCCTTTTTAGTTCAATCCCATAGCCTTTTGTTCTTTTCAAAATATATCACCTAATATACACAAAAAAGTTGTATAAAATATATTGGTTAAAAGCAAAACACTATAAAAAATTACTGAACTGTTTTTTAAAAAAAGCAAAATACTATAATAAATACCCAGTGAGTGACTTCTCAATCCAACAATTAAAATAGAATACCACCTCAGGTCAACTAGGATGGCTGTAATAAAAACAAAACATACAAAAGCAAGTGTTGGCAATGATGTAGAGAATTTGGAACCCACACCACTGGTGGGAATGAATGATGGTGCAGCTGTTTTGGAAAACAGTCTGGCAGTTTGTCAAACAGATAAACTTTAGAGTTACCCTATGACTCAATGATTCGTCTCTTAGGTATATCTCCAAGAGCAATGAAAATAAATGTCCGGGCGAAAACTTATCACAAACATTCATAACAGCATTTTTCATAATAACCCAAAGTGGAAACAACCCTAATGTCCCTCAACTGATGAATAAACAACATGTGGTGTATACATAAAATGGAATATTAATTACCCAAAAAGGAATGATACATGCCACAAAACAGGTGCACCTTGAAGACATTAAGCTAAGTGAAAGCAGCTTGTCAGAAAAGACCACATATTATATGATTTCATTTATATTAAATCTCCAAAATAGGCATAGAGACACTACAGTAGATTAGCAATGTCTAGGGCTAGGAGAGAGAACAGGAAGTGACTGCTAATGGATAAGAAATTTTGGTTTTGGTGATGAAACTTTTAGAATTAGTGGATATGATTGCATAGCTTTGTGACTATACTAAAAACCACTGAACTGTATACTTTAAAGATTTCATTTTTAAGTAGTCTCTGTACCCAACATGGGGCTCCAACTATCATCCTACTATCCCCATTCCCCTCTCTCACCTCAGCCCTAAACAACCACTAATTAGCTTCCTGTCTCTATAGATTTCCCTGTTCTGAACATTTCATATGAATGGAATAATATAATATGTGGTCTTTTGTGACTACCTCTATTGGGATTTGTTGGATATTTCTCTCATGGATAGGCTGAGATTATGAGTTTTAGGAAGGAAGATTAGAGAATAAAGTGCTATTTTCATCATATCATATCAAGGGCACATACCATCAACATGATTTATACTGTTGAAGTTGACCCTGATCACCTAATTGAGATTGTATTTGTCAGGTATCTCTAGGGTAAAGTTACTCTTTTTTCCTCCTTTCCAACCTGCACTCTTTGGAAAGAAGTCACCATACACAGCTTACACTTAATGACTGGGGAGTTATGCTCCCTCATTTTTTTTTTTTTTTTAAGTAAGTTCCATGCCCAATGTGGGGCTTAAATTCACAACTCTGAGATTAAGAGTTGGATGCTCTCGGTGCCTGGGTGGCTCAGATGGTTAAGCATCTGCCTTCGGCTCAGGTCATGATCTCAGGGTCCTGGGATTGAGCCCCACTTTGGGCTCCCAACTCAGCGGGGAGTTTGCTTCTCCCTCTCGCTCTGCTTCTCCATTTCCCTCTGCCTCTCCTGCTTGTGCTCTCTCCCTCAAATGAATAAATAAAATCTTTTTTAAAAAGAGTTTAAAATAAAAGAGTTGGATGCTCTACTGACTGAGCCAGCCAGATGCCCCAAGTTATGCTCCCTCTAACAAGTAGTTTTTTAAAGTTATTTTCTAGGGGTACCTGGGTGGCTCAGTCAGTAAAGCATCTGCCTTCAGCTCAGGTCATGATCCTGGAGTCCTGGGACCGAGCCCTGCATCAGGCTCCTTGCTCAGCAGGGAGTCTGCTTATCCCTCTCCCTCTGCCCCTGCTCATCTCTCTCTTTCTCTCTCTCTTCCAAATAAATAAAATCTTTTTTAAAACAGTTATTTTTAAAACTTAACCAAGGAGGCAAAAGACTTGTACACTGAAAACTTTAAAACATTGCTGAAAGAAGGTAAAGAAAACAAAAATAAATGGAAAGACATCCTTTGTTCATGGATTGGAAGACTTAATATTGTTGAGATTTCAGTACTACCCAAAGCAATCTACAGATTCAATAAAATCCCTATCAAAATCCTAGTGACAGTTTTTGCAAAAATAGAAAAATCCATCCTTAAATATGTATGGAATCTTAAAGGACCCCAAATAGCCAAAACAATCTTGAAAAAGAACAAGGTAGGGGTGCCTGGGTGGCTCAGTTCGTTAAGCCACTGCCTTCGGCTCAGGTCATGATCCTAGAGTCCCGGGATCGAGTCCCACATCGGGCTCCCTGCTCGGCGGGGGGTCTGCTTCTCCCTCTGACCCTCCCTGCTCTCATGCTCTCTCTCTCTCTCTCATTCTCTCTCTCAAATAAATAAAATCTTTTAAAAAAAGAAAAGAAAAGAAAAAGAACAAAGTTGGAAGACTCACATTTCCTGATTTAAAAACTTACTACAAAGCTACAATAATCAAAATAGTGTGGTACTAGTGTAAGGACATACATATATACCAATGGAATAAAACAGAAAGCCCACAAATAAACCCTTGCCTATATGGTCAAATGATTTTCTACAAAAGTGCAAAGACTGAACTTTCAGTGGGGAAAAGAGAGTCTTTTCAACAAGTGTTCCTGGGAAAACTGAACATCCACATACAAAGGAACAAAGTTGGACCCTAACCTTGCACTATATACAAAAATCACCTCAATCATTAAGAATGCTCAGCCATTATGGAAAGCAAATCAAAACCGCAATGTGATATCCCTTCACATCCATAAGAATAGCTATTATTTTAGAAAGCAGAAAATCACAGGTGTTGGTGAAGATACAGAGAAATTATAATCTTTATACATTGCTGACAGGAGTGTGAAATAATGTAGCCAGTATGGAAAAAGAGTATGGCAGTTCCTCAAGAAATTAAACATAAAATTACCATATCATCTAGCACTTGTGGGAACAGACACAAAAGAACTGAAAGCAGGGACTTAAACAGGTATTTATACACCTATCTTCATAGCAGTGTTAATTTACATAGCCAAAAGTTTGAAATAACCCATGGATGGATGAGTGGATAAACAAAATGTGCTATTTACATACAATGGAATATTATTCGATCTTAAAAAGAAATGAAATTCTGACACATACCATAACATGGATGAACCTTGAAGACATTATGCTAAGTGAAATAAGCCAGTAACAGAAGGACAATTATTGTAGGATTCCACATACACAAAGGACCTACAATAATCAAATTCACAGAGACAGGAAGTAGAATAGTAGTTACCAGGGACAGGAAATGGGGAGTTACCTGTTCAATGAATACAGAGTTTTAGTTTGAGATGTTGGAAGAGTTTTGAAGATGGATGGTGGTGATGGTTGCACAACAAAGTGAATGTACTTAATGCCACTGAAATGTACACTTAAAAAATTTAATGGTGGGACACCTGGGTGGCTCAGTCGGTTGAGCTTCTGACTTGATTTCAGCTCAGGTTGTGATCTCGGGGTTGTGGGATCAAGCATTTTGTCACGCTGCACACTCAGCACGGAGTCGGCTTGTCCCTATCCCTCTGCTCCTCCCCATGCTTGAGCTCTCACTTTCTCTCTAAGTAAAATCTTTAAAAAAAAAAAATTTAATGGTAGGGGTGCCTGGGTGGCTCAGTCGGTTAAGCATCTGACTCTTGATTTCAGCTCAGGTCATGATCTCAGGGTCATGAGATCAAGCCCTACATTGGGCTCTGCACTCAGCAGGGAGTCTGCTTGAGATTCTCTCTCCCTCTCCCTCTCCCTCTCCCCTTCCCCAGACCCCATCCTCTCTTTCTCTCTCTCAAAAAAATAAGTAAAAATAAAAATTTAATGGTAAGTTTTGTTATATATATTTTACCAAAAATTTTTAAAAATTATATTCTGGGGCGCCTGGGTGGCTCAGTGATTAAGCATCTGTCTTCGGCTCAGGTCATGATCCCGGGGTCCTGGGATCGAGCCCCACGTCAGCCTCTCTACTCAGCAGGGAGTCTGCTTCTCCCTCTCACTTTCCCTCTGTTCTCTCTCTCTCAAATAAATAAAATCTTTAAAAAAAGAAAGAAAACAAAATATAAGTCTTTCATTTATTTCATGACATCCCTGTAAGGGATAGTTTTGAGTAATCTGCCTTTTGCAGCATTTTAAGAAGTATAGTTTATGCTTGCACTGGGAAAAGTTTGGCAACCATGGTGGGGAAGTTTGATTATTTTGTGTAAGAATTTCTGGAACTTCAAGTACATTTGTTCACTAATTCTAAAAGCAGCTTGCAGAGTCAAATAGAAATGCTTTGTGAGTTCATTCTGCTTAGGGATTAACTGTAGTCTTGTTTCATTTCATTAGTCTAGAGATGACACTAAATTGTACATCTTAAAATGTTAAGCACAAGCTGTATGTTCCATGTGTGCTGACATGATGATGGACCAAAGCACGGAAATCTGTGAAAGGCGAAACGGAACCATCCGGCACAATCACTGAGTAACTAGATAATGGCGCTATCTTATCAGAACGAGGACTGAATGTCTCTGATATTCCTTACTCAGAAGATTTCAAAGTTCTATCATGTTTATCAAAATAAAGCCCCTTTGGGGGCACCTGGCTGGCTCAGT
The DNA here is from genome assembly GCF_029215605.1 of Mirounga angustirostris. Taxonomy (NCBI): domain Eukaryota; kingdom Metazoa; phylum Chordata; class Mammalia; order Carnivora; family Phocidae; genus Mirounga; species Mirounga angustirostris. The sequence continues at coordinate 103,138,630 of NW_026991711.1, read as the reverse complement.
TTGAAGAGCGAGCGACTCTTGATCTTGGGGGTTCTGAGTTCGAGTCCCACGTTGGACATAGAGATTACTAAAACAAAGCCAAACAAAGCCAAGCACTCTTGTAGTTCTCAGTGGTGGTTTCATTGTCTCAGGAGATCTCCTGAGAGAATCTGGATGAAAGTGAAGTCAGGAATACAGCCTTACAGTTTAACTCTCAAACTCCGGTTTTTTTCGGTTTTTGTTTAGTGTTTCCAAACCCCAGGTCCGCTATGCATCCAGTATTGAAGTTGATATCTGGAGGGATTAAGGAGATGTTTTAAATTTTGCTCCTCAGCAAGCACACAATCCAGGGGGAGAGAAACACTCAGGCGCAAGAAAGAATCCTAGAGCACAATGCAAACCGCTGAAGAAGCCCTCCCCCACCGCAGTGTTTCTCAAAGGGTGGTCAAGAGCACCTGGGAGGCTCCTTAAAGTGCCCTTGTTGTGCGGCTCAGCCCAGTCCGCGGACAAGCACGCGGGGGATTCCGAGGCACACAAGTACCAGCACCACTGTAGGTAATCCAAGATCAAAGCAAGTGGGTCCACGCGGCAGGTGTTCACAGTGCCTTCGGTTCCCCTCTGGGCATGCGCAGTAGGGTCTGAACAGCTGTTCCTCCAGTGAGTGAGGACCCGGGAACAGTAGCTTCCCGAGAGCACCCTGCCTTTAAGCGGGTGAGGAAGCAGTTCTCCCCACACCGCCTTCTACACTGTGGAGGCGCAGGGCATGGTAATTGCTTTTATTCTTCTAAAAGACTTACAGGTGTCCTGTATTTCAGAGTCCTGCTTTAAATGGAACATTCTGTAAAGGGACTTTTTTGTTTTTAAAGCCACCTTGTTATCCAAAATCTTTCAGCTGGGGTAAAGTGATGTTAAGTGATGTTTTTAAAGCCAACTTGTTATCCAAAATCTTTCAGCTGGGGTAAAGTGATGTAAGTGATGTTTTTAAAGCCACCTTGTTATCCAAAATCTTCCAGCTGGAGTAAAGGGATGTAAGTGATTTCTTCAGAAATCCTCCCCCACCCTTTTTTAAAGGCTTTATTTTATTTGAGAGAGAGAGAGCACAAGCATGGGAGGGGCAGAGGGAGAAGAAAACTCCCAGCTGAGCAGGGAGCCCGTTGCGGGACTCGATCCCAGGACCCTGAGACCATGACCTGAACAGAAGGCAGTCGCTTAACTGACTGAGCCACCACCCAGGTGGCTTTTAAAAAGAAATCCTTTTTTAAAGTCGATGAACACGGAACAGGAAAAGAGTCCCCACGCAGCTTCCGTGGTCCCAGTCCTGCCTCGCTCACCTGCAGCTGGTTCCTCTGGTTGGTTTTAGGTGGAAAGCTCTCTGTGGTCCTGCGAGCTGTCGTCGCCTCGGAGCTCCTGCTGGAACCATCCGCATCTTTGCTTGCCAAGGTGATGACAGTCGCCCCAAGTAGTATTTGTAACATCTGAGGAAAGTTGTGATTTTAATTTTAGAGCACAAGAGAAGTTTTCATCTGTCAGCTTGACATTTTTGTAAGTGCCTCTTTTGAGTGCGGTCCATTCTCTAGATTCATGTTTACAAACAAAATCTCATTTGTTGCAGCCCAAGCTTTTGTCTATGCAAAAAAGTCCAACACCTCTGTGTGCTCTGATTTTTTAGTCCGAGTCCAAAATAGCTTATTAGAGGAGAGGCCAGTTTGTAGCAAAACAGATACAAGGAAGAGTAAAGGGTTTTGTTTTTTAAGTAATGTGCTCCCTGGAGTACCATCTTGGTTCCTGCCTCCTCTAAACATAACTTTTTAACTACAATTTTAATAAGAAAAGTTTTTAAAAAAATCTGAGAATTAAACAGCTTTGGCCTCTGTAAGCTTGGCTGCTGGGCAGTGTGGAAAGTCATCAGACAAAATAGCTGATTTCTGTAGTTCTGTGGCATTCGACAGGGTGCTGTATAGATAGCATGGTGCTGGATGACAGACACGAGTGTCTCCATGTCCATGGAGGCTCCGTGGGTCAGGGTCCAGCCCTCAGATTTACCAGCTCAGGAACTTAAAATGCAGATGTGATAAGGTTCTGAATAACCAGCTCCGAGGCTGACTGTATGGCCAGAATGCCATCTAAATTAATTTACAAGGGGTAATAACCACTATCGGTCATGAACCCAGAAGACCAAAGTGCTGATCACAAAAGTGCTTGTTGAGCAATAGCCTTTGAACTGGTCTCTTTGCCCCAGTCCATGCCACCCAGGGCTTCTGGATTTTCCAAGAGCACAGTCTTTATCAGTTCCCTACTGGGAAGCTACACTCAGTGCTCACTCTGAGACTTAAAAATGCATCGCATGGATGGTGGTGATGGTGGCTCAATAATGTGAATGCACCTAATGACACTGAACTTGCTAAATTTTATGTAATGTGTATTTTGCCACAGATTGCAAGAATTGGTGCAAATTCCTCAGGGCCTTCCAGAGTGTGGCTCACTTGGGCTGTCTTGCTCTCTCTCAGGTTGCCCCTCCTGTTTTTCCCAGTGTGTATGCTATGCTTTCTTCCTGCTCACTTGCATGGGCACTCATGTGAGTTTCCTATCCTAGCCTTGCTCAAATCTCTTTCAACAAAATTCTACCCATTTACAACATACATGCGCATATGCTCTCCATCAGGAGGCCTCATTTAATAATACTCCCTTGCTCAACCTGATGTGCTCTCTCTCCACTTGGAACACTTAGCCCTTTATTTAGACCAGCACTTCCCAAGCCTTGTGAATCAGAACCACCTGGAGAGCTAGTAAGGCACATAAGGGCCATGGCTTAATGTGGCTTCATAGGCTTCCTCAGTTCCCAGGTGTGTTTGAAGACCACTGGTGTGGACTTTGCTTATCACATTTCTAACTCTCCTGTTTTTTCATGTCATTGGTGCATTTGCTAACACTCTATTAATTGGTAAGCTTCTGTGGTTCTTACTCTTTAAATGCGAATCCTCATCTGCTGCACTGAGCACAGTGATTTTAAGGGTAGGAACTCAACGACTATATGTTTTGTACAGAATCAACAGACCAAAGTAAGAGCTGAGAGGGTGAGGGGAGAAGGGTTGGAGTGATACTCAGGAAAGTGGAGCAAGGTGTGGACTATTTGGTAAACACTGATGACGACTTGATTAGAAAAGCCAGAGGGAACCACTGGTGAGTCAGTTATCGAAGGTCCACAACGCCCTTGGTTGTCATCGGATGCCATTATCCAGGGTCTTTGTCCTGAAAGAACAGATCATCTGTGGAGGAGAGATGACAGGTGATAATCTAGTCCTGATAAGGATAGAATGACTTCTGAGAAAGGCAGAGAGGGAATCCCAGTGGTATCTTTATGGGTTTACTCTGCGAATCTGAAGTTCTTAGAATGTATGCAGGGTGGTATGTCCAGGACCGTGAGAGCTGTGTTCTCCAATACTATGGGCCAAGCTAGGGTCCACTCGGGCAGACTTTAATCTGTGGCCTGACAGTAGCCAGTGACTATAGCCTACAATTAAAAACGATCCCCCAAATCCCCGTAGGGTCTGGAGAGATCCCTGAGGGTTCTGTGGGTGTCTGAGGGCTCCACTCTCTCCATCCTGGCAAAATGGGAGGGCTGCTGACCAGGGCAGCTCTGGCCTCTGACTCCCTTAGTGCTCACCTGTTTGGTGGGAGCCCACAATTTCTGGCATACAGTACTTCATTCATTCACTCATTTAATCATATACATTGATCAAGCACTTACTGTATGCCAAGCACTTTGCTAAGTCTCTGGTGATGTATTCCCAACAGAACATCCCACACACACATTCTCATGCTGTCCCAGCTTGTCCTCTGCCTGCTTTTCCCTTGGAAAATCTCACTTCAGAGTATCAGTTTAGGAATAGGAGGAGAAAGAAAAAAGGCTATTTCTGAACAGTAGTTTGCCTTGAAATTGCTTACGTTCTAACAACCCTATTTATTTCTAGGGCACTGTCGATTTCCTCTCTCTTGATTTGTCTTATGAATGCCAAAGTGAAGCAAGTTTGCCACAGAAGCTGAGTAAATTGCAGGTAATTTGAGCCATTTCCTATATTGGTGATGAATGGAGAAGTTCCCAACAGCATGGTAGACATTTAATGGCCTGGCTGATGGGTAAACTGAGCTTGCCCCCACAGTTGGCAGAGATATAGAGTTGCACTGGGGGAGATCGCCCTTGAATGCATTGTTGGAGAACATCAGGGCGGGGGTGGTGGTCAGGCAGTCTTCCCTGGAAGGGATCAGGAGGGTTATCATGTTAAATATTTATGTGATCTCTTGTGTAGAAATCTGAGAATTGAAATTTCAGTGTTCTTTCTAAGATTTAAGAAGGAATTTCATGGACAGTGGTCATGGTTATACAACAGCGTGAATGGACTTAATGCCACTGAACTATACACGTGAAAATGGTTACGGTGGTAAATTGTATGTGTATTTCCCCACAACTGGGAAAAAAAAAAAAAAGACATTTCACACCCAGGTCTGCTAAATCAGAGGCCAGCTCTGGGAACCTTCCTGTAACTTTAGGCCCTTTCTTCCTGTTCCCAGTATTGTTTTCCTCGAGGGTAATGATTGTGACTAGTTAGAGAAAGTATGTTGGTTGCCACCTACCTACCTGTTAGCTTTCTCCCCTGTGCTTGGTCACTGCTGAGCAACTTCCTTGAGGACGACAAACTCCAAATTCCCTGGAGTCCTGACTATTCCCCCCACCTCCTGATAGGGTAGAACGGATTGTACCTTCCGAGTCCTAGCAGCATTTCCATACTTACCCCTGAAGAGCTGCCTTCTCACAGGCCTCTCTGGGGATGCCTGGTCACCAGCATTCACCCGTGCCTTCCTGTTGCTCTTGCAGGGGTGGGCACAAAGCCGCTCCCCTCTTCTTTCTGCCCTTTGCCTCCTGGTTTGGAATCCCAGCATCCCCACCCCCAAGCCGGATGGATAGTTAGAGGAATTATCTGTTGAAAGGCCAAGCTCCTCAGTGTCAAACCCTCAGTGCTGCAGCTAGGTGGACTCTCCATTCGACCTGAGGCTGGAAGCTGGAAACGGACAAATTAGCGTCAGTCCCACCCCTGGGGTCTGTGGGTTTCCTGCTGCCCCTTGTAGGCACCACCACTTTTATTATCTATAAGTAATAGGATCTCATAAAGCCAGCAGATGCAGTTGCAAGACATTTGAGTGATAGCCACTGTGATTTTCGTGGCTGCTCTGTGCCCAGCACCACGTGGGGCACTTTATCCTCACAATATTTCTCCCCTCACAGCAGACCCCAGCACGCAAGAAACATAACCAAGGTCAGACACTAGGTGGGGAGCAGAACTGGGATTGGAAGCAGACTTTCTTATGACACCACACTGCCTCTCCAAAACAAAAGTAATTCCAAGGTGTTGGGGACATTATAATGAGAGTGGCATTTTTGAAAATCACATAATTTTAGTTTTTGTAAATGTATATATATATATATATATATATATATTTTTTTTTTTTTTTTTTTTTTTAGTAAATATCTTCTTACCTGAACCCAAATTGCCTTGACCCAGAGCCTGCCCTGGTGGGCTTGCTAGCCAGATTTCTGGTCCTTCAGCGGCACTTAAGTAGTGTCTTCAAGACCTTCCAATGCCTGTGATAACTAAACCTGTCTTTTATCATCCTTAAGGAAGTCAACCAGCTGAGCTTGTTGCTCAGTTAATGGGTTCAGAAAAGCTGACATTTTAAAACTGTCAGGGTTATGCAGACGCAGCATGCTTCGGAGAGCCCGTCAACAGAGCTTGGGCTTAATTTCTGCTTAAGGATGTGGTTTATCGGGTTTCCTTTTTTATATCAAAACATTTTCAAGAAGACTTGCTCCCACCAGTGCCTGGATACAGCTGTGAACCCTCAGTCAATAGCTGGCCAGCCAAACAGTAAAACCTTCCCTGGACAAACTTGGCAGCCATTGATTATGCCCTGCTGCAATTCTTTGTTCCTTTTATTTCCTTAGGTAGGAATTAAATTCCAGATGTTGCACGTGACAGCTCAGAGGCAGCCCCAGAGATTCAGGATGACCACCCCGATCACCAGCTATGAGGAGAGAACCGAGCTGGAGAGGAGACTGTCCCTCTCTGCGGTTGTCGGTTACGAGCCTGTGGCATTTTCCCACACAGTTAGCACCCCCAGGACAGGAAGAACAGCTGAGTTCTCCCCAGGAACCCAAATCACACCACCCACAGCTTCCTTCCCAGCATACCTACCGTCCCTCCTCAGCCCAGCCTCCCTGCGTCCTCCTGGGGCTGCAGGGAAGATAAGGCAGGGCAGCGAGGAGCAGGTGCCCGCTCCTTTCCCATTTCCCTCCACCCTCCCCAGAGCACTTGCCTGTCCCTCTCTGAGCCTCAGGGACCCTAAGCTGCTGCACCTCCCACCAGCACACCGGTGTTTTAGGGCTGGAGGGCATCCTCAGGCCCAGCACCTCGATAAAGAGCCACAGCACTTCTGAATTCTGCAGGAGGTCCATGAGCAGCCTCCCACATCGTCTTAGCAGGAAAGGCTCTGCTCACCCAGGGAATTTTCCACCCAGCAGAAGACTCCTCCAGCTCTCCCATCCTATGATATCACAGGCTGCCCCCACTGTGTATTGACCTTGCAGGAAAGAGAAAACCCTCTGTGTCCTTAATAGTTGGGCTTTCCCACACTGACCCAGCAAAGGGAAAGGACAAGGGCTGTGTGTGAGCTGCAACTCTACTAATTGTGGTCCTGGGCCACTTAGCTTCTCAAAGCTGAAGGCACCTTATCTGTAAAGAAGGGACACTGTTGCGGGTGACTCAGAAAATAATGTGCCTGCCTTCTTTGGCAGTGGTGGTATTGGTATCTCTCAGTGGCCTTTAGCCCCTCAGAAGAGGAGAAACTTGGTGTGGGGAAAATGACCAAACCCAGCCTCCCCAAAAAAGGTAATTTAAGGTGAAGTCAAATGACAGGTCAACCTACAAATGTTTCCTTCCACAGTGACATGGTTTAGAAATGGGAGAAAAGTCACACCTGTTCCATTTGAATGAGGACCACTCCTTTTAACTTTTTATCATGGGAAATGTCAAATATATCCAAAGGTAGAAAGAAAAGTATCATGACGCCATCCCCAACTTCAAAAGCTGTTGACTCATGGCTGACCTTGTTCCATCTATTGCCTACCTTTCCCTTCTCAATCCAGACTGGGGTTTTTTTGTTGTTGCTCTTGTTGTTTTTAACTCACGACCCTGAGATCAAGACCTGAGTTGAGATCAAGAGTCGGTCACCTAACAGACTGAGCCACCCAGGCGCCCCTCAAGCCAGATTGTTTTGAAGCAAACCCCAGACATTCATAAATACTGTTATGGTGACACCTGATTAAGCTTCTTGTAGTAACAAAGGCCCCTAACATGAGTGGATGGCCTTGTTCCTGGTCCCAACACTTAGTGCCTGGTTCTAGGAGGAGCCTTGTAAGCATGTGGAACCTGTCTCTTTGCTGGGGGTCAATGGGGAGGGTGGCTAATGTTACTGAAAAGTGTAGACTGGTTTCCCTCAGGGTCTAGAGTCTGCTCCCTTTATTAATTGACCCGGCTAGAGAACATTTCCCAAACCAGAGTGTTCATAGTTTCTCATCTTGAAGATCTGTCCCTGTTATCAAATCACTTAGTCTAGGCAGCTTCCATTCACTTGCTGGCTTTGATCTTTTTCAGACTATTGAGCCAAAAGTGAAAATTTTCATCTTCAATCTGAGATTCCAGGACTGCCCTTCCACCAGGAAGAACTCAACCGGGCTGCTCTTCAGCCTTCTCGAGGGTGAGTGGACCATTGCTGGAGAGGTTTGTTTTTGTCCTTCCAAGTTTTTATTTCAATTCAAGTTAGCTAGCATACAGTGTAGTATTGGTTTCAGGAGTAGAATTTAGTGATTCATTACTTACATAGAACACCCCGTGCTCATCACAAATGCCCTCCTTAATGCCCATCACCCATCTAGCCCACCCCCCCCACCTCCCCCCAGCAACCTGTTTGTTCTCTATAGTTAAGAGTCTTATGGTTTGCCTCTCTCTCTGTTTTTATCTTATTTTTCCTTCCCTTCCCCTATGTTCATCAGTTTTGTTTCTTAAATTCCACATATGAGTGAAATCGTATGGTATTTGTCTTTCTCTGACTGACTTATTTTGCTTAGCTTAGGCTAGTTCCAGCCACGATGTTGAAAATGACAAGATGTCATTCTTTTTGGTGGCTGAGTAATATTCCATTGCATATTTACACCACATCTTCTTTATGCATTCATCAGTTGATGGACATTTGGGCTCTGTCCATAATTTGGCTGCTGTTGATAGTGCTGTTATAAACATGGAGGGGGCAGGTGCCCCTTCAAGTCACTATTTTTGTATCCTTTGAGTAAATACCTAGTAGTGCAATTGCTAGATTGTAGGGTATTTCTATCTTTAACTTTTTGAGGAACCTCCATACTGTTTTCCAGAGTGGCTGCACCAGCTTGCCTTCCCACCCACAGTGTAGGAGGGTTCCCCTTTTGCTGGAGAGGTTTTCAGTGACATTTGGTGCATTGGCTTGGGGAGTAGCAGTTTTAGAAGTCTGGGGTTCCAGTAAGAGAAGGGACCAGAAGAGGGCTGGTCTGAGAGCCCATGCCAGACAGGTTTAATGTCCCTTGCCTTTGTATTACTGGTCCCTTAGCTCCCATTGACTCAAGAAAGAAGACAGGTTCTGTACAAAAATGACAAAGATGCTTTGGTCTAGTGGAAATAAAGACCATCAGGCTTCCAGGTTCAGGTATAAGCATGGGCACTGCTCTGTGCCTGAGTGTCCCTTTTCATTACCGCTCCCTCCAAGATCTCTCACCTTTGCCCCTGCTCTGCTTACCCTTGCTGTTTTCCCCATTACCTCAGCTCACACATGGCCCTGGTGCGCACCTCACTGAAGCCTTCAGGTCTAAGACCCACAGCTCATGGACCATCTTCTCTGTGTCTCTTACTTCAAATTCATGAGAGTGAATCTGATTGGTGGGCCATGGATCAAGAGATCACTCAGGGTCCAGTCACATCAAGGGAAAGGTGGATTGTGTTAAGGCATCAGGAGCTGAGGGCTACTAGGGAGGGGCAGGTTCCTGGGTGTCCTGATATTCATTCCAGTTGCCCTATAAGGCAGAGTATGGTAGAAGTCACTAGTGCCCTCTCTACTACCTGTAACCAGTGCTGAGCTAGCTTCAAAGACCTCATGACACTCATCCATAGATACAACTTAATAACCCTCACCCTAACTCACTTTTGATGGCATAATGATTTCTGTTCTTAAGTTCCACCCCTTTCTAAATGGCTAAAATGGTCAATTTATTGTTTATGCGTAGTTCACGACAATTATAAAAAATTCCATCTCTTTCTGATGTTTGAGTTCTTTTTTTTTTTTTTTTAATTTTATTTATTTATTTGAGAGAGAGCACATGAGAGGGGGGAGGGTCAGAGGGAGAAGCAGACTCCCTGCTCAGTAGGGAGCCCAATGCGGGACTCGATCCCGGGACTCCAGGATCATGACCTGAGCCGAAGGCAGTCGCTTAACCAACTGAGCCACCCAGGCGCCCTGTTTGAGTTCTTCTAAATCAGTTGTTCTCCATGTGTGGTCTTCAGACTAGCAGCATCAGCATCACCTGGGAACTTGGTAGATATTCAAATCCTTGAGCCCCACGTCAGTGCACTGCTTCAGAAACTATGGGGTGGGCCCAGCAAGCTGTGTTTAACAAGCTCTGCAGGTGATTCGGATGCACACAGAAGTTTGAGAACCACTGTTCTAGGTACATGGAAATCACTCCTGAGCTCCTTACATCTTCGGCCTGTGGTATTTTCCAGGGGGCTTAGAATGATTGCTTGGAGCTTGGGTGTGTTGTATAAGTAAGAAAACAATTGATGGGAGTCATGAATATTGTTGGTTGGGCTTCAGGGAGTGTTAATTAAACTTCTTCTTTTACAGCCATAAGTGAACACCAGGTTCTCACCATTGGGTTTGATCTTAATACGCTCCTAAGCTGTTCACGAAGTTCCAAGACAAGGTAATGTTAGATTTCCTGTTGAAATCTATTAAATAGCTGATATTTGAAGACTACTCTTTCACATGTGTACTCTCAGGGGACTATTGTCATCTGCCTCTGACTGACTTATTTTGCTTAGCTTAGGCTAGTTCCAGCCACGATGTTGGCTCACTGCCTCTTGGCCAGTGATTTTTATCATGGTGAGAAATGAAGGCTCAGAGGGGAAGGCAGCGAGAGAGCCTGGCTCCCACTGCATCTGACTCTGGGCCCACGTGTTTCTGCATCTCACTTGTCACTCTGCACTTGGGAGCCTTGCATTTTGCCCAAGTGAGCACAGCAAGCTGAGCTGGGATTTGAACCCCTGCCTTCTAGTTTAAGATCTTGTTGCGGGTAGTGTGAGTTTGTGGAAGGCTGAGTTAAAGATAGATCTGACCACCCCACTGAAGTCATGACCTGAGTAAGTGAGGTGAGTTCTCTGCACCTGTTTCCTCCTGTGAACTGTGAAACATCTTTCCCACAAGGAGACAGTGTAGGTTGGAGATTCAGCTGTTGCAGTGGGGCAGAAGCCTAAATCAGTGGTGTTCTGAGAGGTTTTATTTAATTTTTTTTTAAGATTTATTTATTTTAGAGAGAGGGAGAGAGCAAGGGAGGAGGAGCAGAGGGAAATGGAGAGAGAGAAACCCAAGCGGACTCCACACTGAGCACAGAGCCCGATGTAGGGCTTGATCCCACAACCCATGAAATCACAACCTGAGCCGAAACCAAGAGTCAGATGCTTAACAGACTGTGCCACCCAGGGGCCTCTGAAAGGTTTTAATCTATGGTGGGGTTGCAAATAATTTCTTACTGAACAACTGAAGTAACAACATTTGTAAATGGCATATTAAAAAAAAAAATTAGAGCAGGTTTGAGATTACCCCCATAATGACACCCTCACACACTCATAATCTAATGTGCTTCTCAAGTGATTAAGACAAGATGGTGTGGAAACCAGCATGGGTTGTTCCCCAGAACCCTCGGCCTTCCATGGGTGTGTTACACGCATGAGCTTCATGCACCATGTTTGGACAAAGGACAAAGACCAGAAAGAATCATTGGGCTTCCCAGACTTTCAGCTGGAGCTCTCCTTGCCCTTCACCTTAGACTTTGCTAGGACAGCTCTGTCCAAAGTCCTACGCTTCAGTTGCTACCACCTCTTTGTCCTTTTCCTCTTCCAGCACTTGTATATTTCATTCTGTTGTTCAATCCTCTCAACTCACTTCAAGCCAGCAGGTCAAATCAACAAGCCCGAAGCGGCTGCTACATGTAAGGCTTTGTCCTGGGACTGTGAACGGTGGAAAGAGGAGACAGGTCAGAACTGCTCCCTTACCACACTTAGAGTCAGTAGAGGAGTGCTGGGCCACGTCTTTTCAGAAAATAGAACTCAAGAGGCCATAAAAAAAGAAGGGTTGCCCTGAAAGCTCAGTGATTGTAAAACCACAAGAAGTCATGTGACACCAGCTCTAAGGTTCTCCCTCTAAACCTTGGCCTGAAGCAAAGGTCCAACGCTGGCTAACATCAAACTAACAGCCAGGGGTCCTCACTCAGGTGGACATTGGTGGAGAGCCCACTGGGGGCAGGAGCAAGTGCGGGCGGCGGGTTTCCAACAGGATTAACATGGTTTTCCCTTTGAGGATCTTAGACCTCAGCGGGGAGACAGAGAGGCCCACAAATGACTCTGACACCAGACTGTGGCAGGAAACAAGGCACTGCTCCCCAGACAGGGGAGAAAGAGCGTTATCTGGGATGCTCTGAGGCAGCTGGGGGCCGGGGAGGGACAGCTGAAGGAGGGCTACCTGGAAGGCCTGGGCATAGGGATTGAGGCTTTGTGTGCTAAATCTCTTCCCAAGTTAGGCAAACCCAGGACTCCCAGCATTAAAACCTTTAGAGTAAATTGAGGGGCACCTTGCTGGCTCAGTCAGAAGAACACGTGATTCTTGATCGCAGGATTGTGAGTTCTAGCCCCATGTTGGGTGTAGAGATTACTTACATAAATAATTTTTAAACTTAAAAAAAAAAAGCCTTTAGAGCAAATTGTATTTTAGACAGGGGCTGTTTATTTCTTCAAGACCTCATTTTCTCCAAGCCAGGAGGACAGTCAGGGTCAGGAGGGTTGGGTCAGAGCAGCTGAGGCTCTTCACTGAGTGGGTGTCACCTGTGTCCCTGATTGTGCTCCAGAGACCTGCATATATTATGAATAATCCATAACTATAGATCATTTCACCCCTACTGCTGTTTTAGCAAATGTGTTAGTTGATGCTTCATAAAACATAAGGTGCTTAGGTTTGGAAGACCCAGGTTTTGCTCCATGGGATGGAGGCCCCTCTGCAGAGTCCCTGTCATTTCTACCAGTTCTGTGCTCTGGGCCAACCTAGTACAAACGTCATCCTCTCTCCACATGATGGCCCTTGGACAGGAGATGCTCTTGTACTGCACCTCCTTGTACCCCCCACCCCCACCCCATGTATTTTCTTCCCCAGACCAAACACACCCACCTGCACAGACCCTTCCTCAAGGTTGTCCTCTGCTGGTGGAACTGCCACATGCTATTGAACTGTGCTTTCCAGCCTACAGGCCAGGACTTGGAGATTGGGAAACCAATTTAGGGTTTGTTTTGAAATGTTAGAAAAAACTGTTTTATTTAAAAAAAAAAAATAAAAGAATGAAAGACAGAAGGAGAGAAATGGATTAAAAATAAAATAGAAAATAGACTGCATTCATGGCAGGATAGCATTTTTATATTGTTTTATTTCACATATATATTTATCTGAATATATATGAAATATTAAAAATATATAAATGTCGGGCGCCTGGGTGGCTCAGTTGGTTAAGCGACTGCCTTCGGCTCAGGTCATGATCCTGGAGTCCCGGGATCGAGTCCCGCATCGGGCTCCCTGCTCGGCAGGGGGTCTGCTTCTCCCTCTGACCCTCCTCCCTCTCATGCTCTCTGTCTCTCATTCTCTCTGTCTCAAATAAATAAAATCTTTATTAAAAAAAAAATATATATATAAATGTCTACACACAAATATAGTGATACCACAGACTGCTCAATGATTTGCAAACTGTGTGATCACGGAGAAGTTCTCATTTAAAAGAAAATAAGAGGGGCGCCTGGGTGGCTCAGTCGTTAAGCATCTGCCTTTGGCTCAGGTCATGATCCCAGGGTCCTGGGATCAAGCCCCGCATCGGGCTGCCTGCTTGGCGGGAAGCCTGCTTCTCCCTCTCCCACTCTCCCTGCTTGTGTTACCTCTCTTGCTGTGTCTCTCTCTGTCAAATAAATAAAATCCTAAAAAAAAAAAAAAAGAAGATAGGAGTTCATTTACATTAAAAAGACTGGAGATGGGGGGCACCTGGGTGGCTCAGTTAAGCGTCTGACTTCAGCTCAGGTCATGATCCTGGGGTCCTGGGATCAAGCCCCATGTCAGGCTCTCTACTCAGCGGGGAGTCTGCTTCTCCCTCTTCCTCTGCCTCTCCCCACACTGGTTCTCTCTCTCGAATAAATAAATAAAATCTTAAAAAAAAGACTGGAGATGGATAATCTAGAATAGGTATAATCACTGGGAATCAAGGCTCCTATCTTCTACCTTATGGTCCAGGATGGATGCTTGAGATCCTGCCATTATGTCCATAATCGAGGCAGCATGAAGAAAGGACTGCCACTCACCGTGCTCCTGCAGTGCCCCGGGGCAGGTCTCGGTGGAAGAGCTAGTGTTAATATTTAGCTGGTGCATATCAGTAGAGCTATAGCAATAGCTCAATTATTGAACTACTTCTGTACCAGCTGGTTTATAGGTGCTGGTCCCCTGATGCCCAGAACTTATTTCTCTAAGTCTCCGTTTCCTTTTCTGCAGGGTAAGAATACATAATTATAGTACTTATCTCATAAATTTGTGAAAATTAAATGAGACCTACATTCTTATCACAGTGGCCAGCACAGAATCAAGGCAGAATGAATTAAAGCCATCATTATTATTAACTATGTTGTTTTTATTTAATTAGAGCGAGCGAGCGAGGTGGGTAGGGGCAGAGGGAGAGAGAGACTCTTAATCAGGAAACCAACACAGGGCTCGATATCAGGACCCTGAGATCATAACCTGAGCAGAAATCGAGTCTGATGCTTAGCCCACTGAGCCACCGAGGGGCCCCAATTAGCTATGTTTTGTGTTTTTTTTTTTTATAAATAATAAATAAGAAAAAAGCATGGCATCAGAACCAAAACCGGTACTCAAGGACAAGCTAATACAGGGAACAGGAGGCTTGGCACACTGTTTTGACTCCTGCAGGAGCAATAACAATGTACCTAAGGAGGGGCAATAATAGTAATTTTCCCACCCCTCAGTCACTTCCTGCCCACAACCTAGTGCGGATGGCTTTTGACTCCGTGTCCCTGGAGCCCTAACTGATGACACACGTTGCCGTCACAGGGCAGAGGACCCGCAGAGTCATTCCCGTGTCCCCTTGTCTTCCCAATCCCGCAGCGGGCCCTGCTCGCCGACGGCCGGCCCTCCCCTTCAGGCAGCGGTGCAGCGGGCCGTGTGGCCGCCGCGGGCCTCGGCCTACCGGAGAGTCTGGGGGACGTTTGCCAGCCAGTCCGGGGCCGAAAGAGACGCGTTCCTGCGGGATGTGTTCCCCGAAGGCTTCCTCTGGGGCGTCTCCACGGGAGCCTTTAACGTGGAAGGCGGCTGGGCCGAGGGCGGAAGAGGGCCGAGCGTCTGGGACCCACTGGGGCGCCCGAACGCCGCCCAGGGCGCCGCGACGCCGGAGGTGGCCAGCGACAGTTACCACAAGGTGGACACCGACGTGGCCCTGCTTCGGGGCCTCGGAGCTCAGGTGTACAAGTTTTCCATCTCCTGGTCCCGCATCTTCCCCAGCGGGCGCGGGCGCCGGCCCAGCCGCCGGGGCGTCGCCTACTACAGCAGGCTCGTGGACAGCTTGCTGGACGCGCGCATCCAGCCCATGGCCACGCTCTTCCACTGGGACCTGCCCCGGGCGCTGCAGGAGCACGGCGGGTGGCAGAACGACAGCGTGGTGGACGCCTTCCTGGACTACGCGGCTTTCTGCTTCGCCGCCTTCGGGGACCGCGTGAAGCTGTGGGTGACCTTCCACGAGCCGTGGGTGATGAGCTACGCCGGCTATGGCACTGGCCGACACGCGCCGGGCATCTCGGACCCGGGGGTGGCCTCTTTTAAGGTACCTCTGGGCCCCGTCGGGCCGCCTCACTGGGGGAGACCTTGCTCTGGGAGAAAAGTCCTTTTCTCTTCTCTTCAGCAGGCCTCTCCTTCCCGTCCTTTAAAGAAAGCCAGAGCGGGGGAGGGAAGGCGCGGGAAATTGTTAATCACCTTGTTTTGTCCAGACACCATGCTGGCACTTGCAAAAGTCATGGCATCCGTGGAACGGCGCTGGTGGCTGAGGGAACTGGGGGCCCAGAGAGCAGAAACTGCTTCATGATGGCATCTGTAGACGGGCAGCCGTTTGAAGCCAGAGTTCGGGCCCAAGTCTACTTGACTCCACAGCAAGTTCTCAACATCAGCCAGGACTCTTAGTGGAGGTGACAGAAAACCAAAGCTAGGCTGACCCAAGCAAAGAGGGAATCTGGCTGCTCAGGAAATGGAAAAGTCTGGGTTTTAGCTGGTCTCAGTGGAGCCTGATCAGACCCAAAACGCTGCCACTAGTACTCGATTTCTCTTCCTCTCTTGCCCCCCTACTGGCTTTCTACTTGGGCTGCCTGCGAAACCCTCTTTCAAGACGAGCAGGAAAGCTTGCCTCTCTTGTGGCATTCCCAGCAAACCCGTGCCTGGGCCTCCGGGCTGCTGCACGGGTGGCGTGCCCATCCCTGAACCGGTCACTGGGTCTAGGCTAGGGGACTGGAATGCCAGCACTGGTCTGGGTCCCGATCCCAGCTCTACCCTTCACACACTGGCTGAGAGGTGGGGCGGGAGAAAGGGTTTGGCTTTCCAGAGCCTAGTCAGCGTATCATTCCCACAAGAAGGGGATGTATATACTGGAGACAAAAATTTAAATGGCTTAATACAGGTCCTTCCCATCATTTCCATATTTCTTCAGAATCTCCGCTTCCCCTGGCAGCCTTCTCCAGGATGGACCTTTAGTCTGGCTTTCTCCTGCCGCACTTGGGTTCTGTTCAGAAATAGGAGTCTTTGCTGTGCCCCATGCTGGGTGTTAAGGAGGATGCATGGCCCATGTCCTTGAGATTTAAAACTTTTTGGAGGAGATGATACAAATACATATAAGAAAATTAGAGAACAGTCCAAAATGTCCACAGTCAGAATGCACTAGAAAAATCGGAATCAGTGACTTGATGAAATGCCAAAAATCCCTATAACACTGAAGTCAAGGCTTCCACTCTGCTCTCGTTCAGCAAAGTGACCGTATACACAGAGAGAACATTTCGGAAAATGGAAGGTTGAAACCTTTCTATTTGTCTCCTCATTGTAAAACTCATCCTAATCTCTTCTCCTTAGGCTTCTCCTTTGGCTTCTTATCCCTACAAGTGTGGCTCCTAGAAAGTCCACCTCACTTTGCTCCTTCACGTCTTGCTTTTATGTATTAGTTAAAATAGTATAATACCATCAAGGGAAAATTTCAAAGAAAAAGTGTCTCTCCTAATTCTGCCCTTGTTTCCATCCAGTCCTGGCTCCCTTGCATTCACAGTGTACTCAGAGTGCACTCAATTTAGTGCATATTTTTAAAGTAGACTTTTATTTTTTTACAGTAGTTTGAAGTTCACATCAAAATTGAACAGAAGTTACCTAGATTTCCCATATACCCTCTGCCCCTCCCCCTAGATTCCCCCATTATCAACACCCCCTCCCCACCAGCATGGTACATTTGCTTCAGTTGATGACCCTGCACTGACACATCACAATCACCCTAGTGTGCATTTTTCACCTGACATCTCATTAACCCTTTTCCGTGTTCTTACAAGTAGCTGGTTCTGCTAGTTGTCTGATCCTCCACTGAGCCCCCTGCCTGACGCGGACTGGTTTAGAAGGCAAGCATTTCTGCTTTTTGGAAAGGAGCACAGTTTGCCATGGAGTTGAGGACCCAGTTAAGGACTAACATTTGGAACATGAGAAGCAGTGAGGAGTTTCACTTCCTAGAGCATATTTTGATAATAAATTCTTCAAAAATAAGTGTCGTCCTCTTCAGATGATGATAACGAAAAAGGAAAGGAAGCTAGACTGCAGCAAGCTCCCTCCTGCACTCCAGCTTCCTGCTTGGTGCTTGATATACATGATCTTACTTTGTCCTAAATGGATCCGTAATTACCACTTCTTACAGACAAGGAAACTGAATGAGAAGATTGTTTGAGTTTACTCAGCAAGTTAGTGACAAAGTCAAGATTCAAATCTAGGTTTGTTATACTCCAGGCACCCCGCTTTTGCCCGTTTTCCCACGGTGCTCTGCCAAAGGAAGCTGTTGACTTTTGTAAGACCTTGAGTTGAGTCTACAAAGAGATTCCTGGTCATGGGTTTTCTTCCTAGATTTCATTAAGTAGAAAGGAAGACCGGTAGGTTAGAAAGAATTGTCCCATCCCTTGTATGTCAACTGAAATGACCCCCCAAATTCGTTGTTGATGAATTAGTCAATAAGGATTACTGAGAACAAAGGCAGAATAGCATTGTTTGGGACAGTACAGGCCTAGAGTCAGACTTCCTGCATTCTACATCTCTCTGGATCTTGTTTCCCTCCTCTGTACAGTGGTAATAATAATTATACTTCCCATATAAGGTTGTAAGAAATTCGTGAGAGAATTCATTAACAGTGTTTACTACGAAATATGGTTATTGATGCTGCTGCTGTTGACCTGTCAGTGGTGGTGACTCGTTGACATTGTCGTTGACTTACTGACTCTGTTGTCTGCATTGTTGATGTTGCTGGCACTGGTGTTGTGTTGATGGTGTTGTCCGTGTCAACATTGTCCATGCCGTTGATTTACTGACACTGTTAGCATCTGTCTTAACTTCTTATTGATATTGCTGACTTGTTGACATTGGTATTAATTTTTTTTAAGATTTTTTATTTATTTATTCTGCAGACAGCAAGAGAGGGAACACAAGCAGGGGGAGGGGCAGAGGGAAAAGCAGGCCTCCCCGCTGAACAGGGAGCCCTATGTGGGGCTCAATCCCAGGACCCTGGGATCATGACCTGAGCCGAAGGCAGACGCTTAACGACTGAGCCACCCAGGCGCCCCGACACTGGCATTAACTTGTTGATGACTTGCTGATGTTGTTTACGTTACTCTTGTTATTGACGTGGACATTTTCAGTGTTAGTGTTGTCATTAACATTGGTAACATTGACATTGGTGTTAACTTGTTGATGTTGTCGTAGACTTGCTCTTGGCTTATGGTTGTTGGCTTTACTGTTGGTTGCTATTAAGCACTGTATTTCCTTCTTTCTTCCTCACAAGGTGGCTCACTTGGTTCTCAAGGCTCATGCCAGAGTTTGGCACCACTATAATAGCCACTATCGTCCACGGCAGCAGGGACGCGTGGGCATTGTGTTGAACTCAGACTGGGCAGAACCTCTGTCTCCAGAGAGGCCTGAGGACCTCAGAGCCTCTGAACGCTTCTTGCACTTCATGCTGGGCTGGTTTGCACACCCCATCTTTGTGGATGGAGACTACCCTGCTGCCCTGAAGGCCCAGATCCAACAGATGAACCAACAGTGCCCCAGTCCTGTGGCCCAGCTCCCTGAGTTCACCGAGGCAGAGAAGCAGCTCCTCAAAGCCTCCGCTGATTTTCTGGGTCTGTCTCATTATACCTCCCGCCTTATCAGCAAGGCCCAAGAAGATTCCTGCATCCCCAGCTATGATACCATTGGAGGCTTCTCCCAACATGTGGACCCTGCTTGGCCCCAGACCTCATCCCCTTGGATTTATGTGGTGCCCTGGGGTATAAGGAGACTGTTGCAGTTTGCATATTTGGAATATACAAGAGGAACAGTTCCGATCTACCTGGCTGGGAATGGCATGCCCACAGGGGAGACCGAAGATCTCTTTGAAGATTCCTTGAGAGTAGACTACTTCAAAAAATATATCAACGAGGTGCTCAAGGGTAAGAATGGTGGATATGCTGGTGATTGGAACTTCTTGGTACTTCTTGGTACTTGGTACTTGGTATTTCTCCAAGCCTCAGAGTTTTGTTTAATGAGACAAAGACAGTCTTCCAGGAAAATGAAGCCAAAAGTAGTAGTAGTAGTAATATCATGAATCCCGAACATTACCCTCCTGTCTCCCCCAGAAGCCTCAAGTCTTTGTTCCTATGTTCTTATTCCCTATAATGCCTTCTACATTCTGCCCATCTGAGTCTTATCCACTGATCAAGACTCATCATCTTTTAATGCATTCATTTAATAAAAACGTATTCAGTGCCTATTATGTGCCACACATTGCACAAGACCATAGGGGTTAAATAGTGAACAAATATCATCTTTTCCCATAGGACACTCAGAGTCTACTGAGGAACACAGAAAATTACAATATAGGATGACAATGGCATTATAAGATGGGACTCCAACCCATTAAATCTTCCCTCATTGTTCTGGCCACATTCCTCTCCATCTTCTTTAACTATAACGCCTACATTCCACACCATTCACTTTGATCCAATTAATTCATATCTACAGAATCATTCTTTTGTATGTATGTCTTCTAAAATTTTTTTAAATTTTAATTCCAGTATAGTTAACATACAGTGTTATATTGGTTTTATGTATACAATATAGTGATCTGACAATTCTATACATAGTGCTCCTCATGATAAATGTACTCATAATCTCCTTCACCTATTTCACCCATCCCCACACCCCCTCCCCTTTGGTAATCATCAGTTTGTTCTCTATGGTTAAGAGTCTTGGTTTGTCTCTTGTATTCTTTGTTTTGTTTCTTAAATTCCACATATGAATGAAATCATATGGTATTTGTATTTACCTAATGGACTTATTTCACTTGGCATTATACCCTCTATATCCATCCATGTTGTTGCAATTGGTAAGATTTCATTCTTTTCTACAGTTGGGTAATACTGCATTGTATATATAAATACCACATCTTCTATATCCATTCATCTTTTGATAGACATTTGGGCTGCTTCCATAATTTGGCTGTTGTAACTAATGCTGCAATGAACAGGGCGCATATATCTTTTTTTTTTTTTAAAGATTTTATTTATTTGACAGAGAGAGACACAGCGAGAGAGGGAACATAAGCAAGGGGAGTGGGAGAGGGAGAAGCAGGCTTCCCGCGGAGCAGGGAGCCGATGTGGGGCTCGATCCCAGGACCCTGGGATCATGACCTGAGCCGAAGGCAGACACTTAACGACTGAGCCACCCAGGAGCCCCTAATAATTTTTTAAAAGATTTTATTTATTTATTTGATAGAGAATGGGAGAGCGAGAGAGCACAAGCAGGGGGGAGCAGCAGTGGGAGAGGGAGAAGCAGGCTCCCCACTGAGCAGGGAGCCCGATGCGGGGCTCGATCCCAGGACCCTGGGATCATGACCTGAGCCAAAGACGGTTAACTGACTGAGCCACCCAGGCACAGTAAGCAGATATCCTCATAGAACAATTGTGAAAACTGATGCTCAGAGAAATTACATGATGTGCCCAAACAGCCAGTGAGTGAAACAGTATGCCTTTCTATTTCTGTCTCAGCAATACCCACAAACCTATGAGGCTTCTATTCCTCTTTGTTTCCAGAGCCTATTACAGCCTGGGACAATGTAGGTGCTTACTAAATTATTTATTGAATGATTAAATGAACTATACAAAATATATGAATTACCTGCCTCTTATACAGTTAGTGCTTGTTGAGAGGCTGTGTAATCTGTTAAAAATAGGGCTTAATACTTTGCTGGTTCCCAGTTTGAGCCCAAAGCCATTGCTTTACTCTGATGCTGGTTTTTGGTTGACTCACTAGACTTTCTTTTTCTTTTCCTTCCTTTCTCTCTCTCTCTTTTCTTTCTTTCTTTCTTTCTTTCTTTCTTTCTTTCTTTCTTTCTTTCTCTCTCTCTCTCTCTCTCTCTCTCTCTCCTCCCTCCCTCCCTCCCTCCCTCCCTCTCTCTCTCTCTCTTTCTTTCATATTTTCTCATATTTCTGGAGGCCAGAAGTCCAAAATGGAGATGTCAGTAGGGCCACTCTCCCTCCAAAGTCTCCAGAGTAGACTCTTTTCTTGCCTCTTCCAGCTTCTGGTGGCTCCAGGCATTCCCTGGCTAGTGACTGTATCACCCCAATCTCTGCCTCCATCTTCATGTGGACCTTCTCTATTTCTCTTTTAAGGATGCTTGCCATTGGATTTCTGACTCACCCAGTTAATGTAGGATGATCTCATCTTAAGATCCTTAATTTAATTACATCTACAAAGACTCTTTTTCCAAATAAGATTACATTCA
Organism: Mirounga angustirostris; assembly: GCF_029215605.1. Lineage (NCBI taxonomy): Eukaryota > Metazoa > Chordata > Mammalia > Carnivora > Phocidae > Mirounga > Mirounga angustirostris. The sequence continues at coordinate 103,117,167 of NW_026991711.1, read as the reverse complement.
CTGGTATGGGAAGTTAAGATTTGGACATATCTTTTTGGGAATCACTATTCAACCCACTGTACCAGGGAATACTTTACTGTAGGCTTTATTTCTCTTTTTAAAGATGGGCTGTGTGATCATTTTATGTCCGTATTGCTAAACATAAGGAAAAACAAAAGTACATTGTAAATATTTATGCATTCTATAAAAAATTAAGAAGCCCTGATAATAGCAGATGGGACACATTCTCATATTCATGAGACTCCTCTGGATTGAGACTTATGACCATAGATGTGGCCTGATGATTTGTAGGGTCTTAGGAATTTTTCTTTTATTCATTCTAGGGAAAAAGGGTTAGCATTTTTGGGGTAACCCAAGTCCCCTCCAAAGTGTGCATATCAAAAGAAAACCTTTAAATAGCAACATCAGTAACAGAGACATTAAAATAATCCTGAGTTTTGTTTTTTTCTGTAGCTGTTAAGGAGGACTTGGTGGATGTTCGATCTTACATCGCTCGTGCCCTCATGGATGGCTTCGAAGGCCCCTCTGGTTACAGCCAGAGGTTTGGGCTGCACCACGTCAGCTTCAATAATAGCAGCAAGCCAAGGACTCCCAGGAAGTCTGCCTACTTTTTCACCAGCATCATTGAAAAGAACGGTTTCCTTCCCAAGGTAGTAAAGAGACTGCCACCACCCAGTACAGCAAACTTTCCGCCTAAAATGAGAGCCTTCACTTTTCCATCTGATGTGCCCTCCAAGGCTAAAGTAGTTTGGGAAAAGTTCTCCAACCAACCCAAGTTTGAAAGAGATCTGTTCTACCATGGCACTTTCAGGGATGACTTTCTGTGGGGCGTGTCTTCATCAGCCTATCAGATTGAAGGAGCTTGGGATGCTGATGGCAAAGGCCCCAGCATCTGGGATAACTTCACCCACACACCAGGGAGCAGTGTGAAAGACAACGCCACTGGAGACATCGCCTGTGACAGCTATAACCAATTGGATGCCGATCTGAATATGCTTCGAGCTTTGAAGGTGAAGGCCTATCGCTTCTCTCTCTCCTGGTCTCGGATTTTCCCAACAGGGAGAAAGAGTTCTATCAATAGACATGGTGTTGATTATTACAACAGGCTGATCAATGGCTTGGTGGCAAGCAACATCTCACCCATGGTGACACTGTTCCACTGGGACCTGCCCCAGGCCCTCCAGGATATTGGAGGCTGGGAAAATCCTTCCTTGATTGAGTTGTTTAACAGCTATGCAGACTTTTGTTTCCAGACCTTTGGGGACAGAGTCAAGTTCTGGATGACCTTTAATGAGCCCACATACCAGGCCTGGTTAGGTTATGGCTCAGGGGAGTTTCCTCCACAGGTGAAGGACCCAGGTTGGGCACCTTACAGGATTGGCCATGCAATCATCAAAGCTCATGCCAGAGTCTATCACACTTATGATGAGAAATATAGGCAGGAACAGAAGGGGGTCATCTCTTTGAGCCTCAGTACACACTGGGCAGAGCCCAAGTCACCGGAGATCCTGAGGGACGTGGAGGCAGCTGACCGATCACTGCAGTTCTCACTGGGCTGGTTCGCCCACCCCATTTTCCGAAATGGAGACTATCCCGATGCCATGAAGTGGAAAGTGGGGAATAGGAGTGAACTTCAACACTTAGCCACCTCCCGCCTGCCAAGCTTCACTGAGGAAGAGAAGAGGTACATCAGGGCTACAGCCGACGTGTTCTGCCTCAACACCTACTACTCCAGAATTGTGCAGCACAAAACGCCCAGGTTAAACCCACCCTCCTATGAAGATGACCAGGAGAAAACCGAGGAGGAGGACTCTTCATGGCCTTCCACAGCAATGAACAGAGCTGCGCCCTGGGGGACGCGAAGACTACTCAACTGGATCAAGGAAGAGTATGGGGACATCCCCATTTACATCACTGAAAACGGAGTGGGGCTGAGTAATCCGAAAGTGGAAGATACCGATAGGATATTTTACCACAAAACCTACATCAATGAAGCTTTGAAAGGTATGTGAGCATTCATGTCCCCTCTACAGAATCTTCCAGCATCCATAGTTTGGCGGAGTGGATTCCAAACCATCAACAAGTCTCTCTTAGGCCCTAACTCCATAATTCTTTTCCTATCTGGGGTTACATATCCCTTCAGAAATCTGAAAAAAAGCTACGGTCATCTTCCCACAAATAAAGAGTATTTTCATGGGTCCATCCATTCCTTACTGAGCAACTGCTATGTGACAAGTTCTATTCTAAGTGCAGTGAACAAAAAGATAACATGGAGCTTATATTCTGGTGAGTTCCATGCACCCCAGAACAAGAAACTCTTCTCTAATTCACATTTGTATGTTTAACTTCTAAAGTGGGCTGAGACTGTTGATTTGAGGCATGTCCCTTTACCCCAACAAAAGAATTTGATTTTGCAAAGATCGGTCATTAATTATTGCTGTGAGGGCATCAGTGCTGGCAAAAAAGACAAGGTGATATGTCTATCTGGGCATACATTACTTGTGTGTAGGAGGTAATGGTTTAGGACTACTGTCTTGAATGAGGGGCCAGTCTTGGCTAGGCTTCCTGGGGAACCTCACCCTCCTGGTGTAAAGCTCTTCTCTGCTCCCTTTGGGGTGTTCCCAGCCTACAGACTGGATGGTGTAGACCTTCGAGGCTATTCTGCATGGTCTCTGATGGACAACTTTGAGTGGCTGAATGGCTACACAGTCAAGTTTGGACTGTACCATGTAGATTTCAGTAACACAAACAGGCCTCGCACAGCCAGAGCCTCGGCCAGGTACTACACGGAGGTCATCACCAACAACGGCATGCCACAGCCCAGGGAAGATGAGTTTCTCTATGGACATTTTCCCGAGGGCTTCATCTGGAGTGCGGCTTCCGCCGCCTATCAGGTGAGAAGTCCGGGGCCGTTCAGCAACATGTGTTGCGTACCTTCTGTGCACCCCCCGGGAGGGCAGGTAAGAGCAGGGGCTTCTCACAGACCTGTGGGAGGGAAGTACAGGTACCATGCAGGGAGTCGGGGAGGTCCTTTCCCTGAACAGCCTGGCTTCTTCACATCCCCGAATTCAGGCAGACCAGCTTCTAGGGCTGTGCTGAGACGGGTGTTGGCAGGCAAAACGGAGCAGTGAAGCTGGGCACAGACACTTAGGCAGAGACGTGCAAACAGGAAGCTTCTCTGCTGGAATGGGGCTATTTGTCACCCAGCCTCTTCCAAGCAGGCAGTTGGCTCAGAATGACTGTCACAGGGGCCTGGGCTTGTTTTGATGTCCTGACCACATCTCAGTGTTAGCTTATTCGTGCCAAATGAAGCTCACTGATACAGAAAACATAAGGGTTTTGCTTTTCGCCAGAAAAATGGAAGATAAAAAACAAAGCGTGACTTGCCCAGGCAGTTAGTGAGGAGTCGCTGCTTTACATCTTCTGCCTCTGCTGATTGCCTTTGAAGCAGGAGTAGGGGGAGTGGGACCTGGTCAGGGTCAGTGCTGTGAGCTGACCTGACCCAGGATGCACTCAGCCCTTGGGTGTGTTCTAGACAACCAGAGCTGCTGAAAATGTTTTGGAGGGAGGTGAGGGTTCGCTACTCCCAGATGACCGCACTACCAGGTTACAGCAAAGTCTCAGGCCAAATTCTGCCATGTCCGGACATGATTAAGTAAATGTACAAACACAAAAGCTGTTCATGGATCCTGTTCTGTGGGCTGGAGGAAACCCCAGTTCTTGGTCCTCTTCGGTGCTCTGGCCAACACCTTGCATGAAAGAATCATTTGAGGAAATGCCAAGATTTCAGAGACAATACTCTGTTACTCTCACTTCAAGCCAACAGAACCCGCTGTCCAGGGTTTCCCCAGTTCGGCCTGATGGACATTGGCATGGATGATTCCTTGTTTTGGGGCTTTCCTCTGCCCTGCTGGATGTTTAACAGCCTCTCTGGTCTGTAGCCACTAGACATCAGGACATTCTTCCCCAACTTGTAACAACTAAAAATGTTTCTGGACATTGCTAAATGTCTGTTCTGGGACAAAATAGCCCCTGCGGGAGAGCCACTACCCCACAGGTTTACAGCTGGACACAGGAAGGGTTAGGGAATTGATTCTAGGGAACAGGCTGCAGGCCCTGTAGGATTCTTAAGCCCTGTCCATGCAAGGGAAAGGAGTGTCTTAAAAAGCTTTTAGCCAACCCACATCTTGAATGATTAAATTGGCGTCAGCAAGCACCCACTTCTATTCATCAGGTGGTTAGCAGGCACAATTCTCGTCATCTGTGACCTTAGATCGTCTAATTAACAAAGTGTCATGTACAAATCAAGAACAGATGAGAAGTGCTTATAGTGTGGGCTTCCTGATTAGATATCACCTGATTGTACATTCTTTTTTTTTCTTAGATTGATTTATTTGAGAGAGAGCATTCATGCGTATGGGGGAAGGGCAGAAGGAGAGGGAGAGACAGTCTTAAAGAAACTTCGCGCTGAGCATGAGTCCAACGCAGGGCTCGATCTCACGACCCTGAGATCAGGACCTGAGCCAAAACCAAGAGTCAGACTGCGTCAACCAACTGCACCACACTGGCGCCCCGATCGTGCATTCTTATTAAAACCTCTTATTTGGAAATCTTTTTGAACATAGAGAAAAGCTGCAGAAATAGTAGAGGACTCCTATAAACCCTTTTCCCATATTCCTCAACTGTTAAAATTTTACCATTTGCCTTATGTTCTGTGTGTGTATATACATACACATAGATATTATATGTATATGAAACTGATTTTATCACTTGAATGAGAAGGTCTTCTCCAGGTTTCTCTACCATAAAATTAGTATTTTATAGTTATAAATGATAAGTATTTTGTGGGGAGCTACTTGGAGACCCTATAAATAACCTGTTCCTCATCAAATTTTACCTATTCTAGCAACTGTTAATAATTTTTGCCTGAATCGGTTATTACAGTGATAGCCGACAAACTGATTTTTCTCATTTCATCATTCCTCTTGTATTTGTTAGGTGGCACTCAACAGAAGGGTCAAGCTTTTACTTTTCTCCTATTTACTTATACTATATAAATGTACATCAGCAGTATGGTCTCATGGAGTCCTATTTTATTCAATCAGTTATACTTTTGCTAGTGTTATGTATTTAGATGTTCACATTTTCCCATGGCGGGGGGTGTGCCTTTTAGCCTGATCCTGTGTCCCTTTCACATGGCCCATCATTCTTTGAGCACTTTCTTAGTTCTTTCTGGTACAAGATGCTACAGGCTCATCTTGGGCCTTTTTCTGCCCCAGCCTTATAACCATCTATTTCTCTAATGAGCCCCGGCCTCTTTTACCGGACGGGGCATTTAGAACCCCAGGTCTAGGTGCTGGGTGTGCTCACCACCACTGGGGTGTCTGCATTCCTCAGCTCCCGCATAGACAGAGCCAGGAAATACACGTGTGTACACGCAAACACGTGCACTTGTATGTATTTCTACATCCATCCCATCTCTATGTAGATTGAAAAACAGTGAGTTCATACTGATATCTCCTCTTCCAACCCCACTCCATAGGCTTAATGCTAGCCTTCCCATTGCCGTATTTGTATCTCCTTTCTCCAGTGGTGAAAAATCTAGCTCCGAAGAGCCTCAACCTCGTCACTTATGTTCTCCATCTCCCTGCATTCACCAATCTCCCAGCCACCAAGCCCATCTCCTGCACCGGTGCGGGCCTGCTGGCCCTGGGCCCACCGCTCGCATGGGGGCTGTGCAGGCCAGGCCTGGGCGGGTGTTCCTGGCTGGGATACCAGCACTACCTTGGCGGCGGCCAGTCACATAACATCACAGCACATGTGCTGTAGTGCTTTAAAGTGAAGTAGGGGCGCCTGGCTGGCTCAGTCAGTGAAGTGTCTGACTCTTGATTTCGGCTCAGGTGGTGATGGCAGGGCTGTGGGATCGAGCCCCGCGTCAGGCTCCTTGCTTGGTGGGGAGTCTACTTGGGATTCGCTCTTTCCCTCTCTTTCTGCCCCTGCCCCCCACCCCAGCTCGTGCATGCTTGCTCTGTCTCCAAAATAAATCAATTAAAAAAAAAAAAGTAAATTACAGAACTTGTACCTGTCCCATTACCTAAGTCTCTAAGTAGGCATTTGCCCAGTGGCTTACGGTCACTTTCCCTATAAGGTAGGTGGGAGGAGAGAAAGGAGGCACAGAAACCATGACACGGGTTAGAAATTAGAAATTCTGCCTCCACAGTGGCACCACTGGTATTTTTTGACCTTGATGGGGACTGGAGGCATGTGGCATTGTTCATTCCGACTTCTAGTGAGCACCTGCCATACACCAGACTCTGCTGTGTTGAGCACTGGGACACCCAGACGAAAGCCCCTAGGGAGGTCCGTCAGCGCTCCCACAACTGCGTGACGCAGAGCGACAGTGCTGGGGTGGACAGACAGCATGTACGGAAGGCTGCAGGAGCTCAGAAATCAGAGGGTGGCCAGAGAAGTTTCCCAGAGGAGGTGACTCTGCCTTGCGTCCTGACTCGCAACACCCCTGTTGACAGGAACTTGGGGGGGCTTGACTGCAGCACTTAACTAGACCATGTCTTGTCACCTTGAGATTGAAGGCGCATGGAGAGCAGATGGCAAAGGACTCAGTATTTGGGACACGTTTTCTCACACACCACTGAGGGTTGGCAACGACGACACCGGCGATGTGGCCTGTGACAGTTACCACAAGATTGCTGAGGACGTGGTCGCCCTGCAGAACCTGGGTGTGTCCCACTATCGCTTCTCTGTTGCCTGGTCGCGCATCCTCCCGGATGGAACCACCAAGTACATCAATGAAGCGGGTCTCAACTACTACGTGCGGCTCATTGACGTGCTGCTGGCCGCCGACATCAAGCCCCAGGTGAGGTCGGGCCCTGGCCGGGCTCTGATCCAGTCCACGTGTGGGAGCCGGTTGGGCCAGGGGGCTCTTTGTTCCATACACAAAGTGCTCTTTTCAGATTCAGGTTTTGAACTGTCAGTAAATTCACATGGCACAGAATTTTAAAGGTGTAAGAGTCCACAATGAAGATTTGCCTGCAATCTTTGACCCCCAGCCATCCAGTTCCCTGGCTTAAAGAAGGCAGTCAAGTTGGCTAGGTTCTCATGGCCTCCTTTTGCATCCATTAGCCAGGAGACGTATACATGTGTGCACGTCTGCTCCTTTCTCCCTCTTTTTTCATAACTCTCACATACATGCAGTTTGGTACTTGCTTTTTTTTAACAGTGTTTCTGGCCCATAATTCCATATCTGTATCTAGTTTCCTTGTCGATTTTTCTTTTTAAGTTACGTGGAATTCTGTTTGTTCCTTACCTCTAGAACTACTTTTCCTTTTTATCAACACTCTTCCCTGTGGCTTTTCCAGTCTTTTGCCATTTTAACCAGTAGTGCAGTGAGTCACCTGGCTGTAAATTCATCCGTAGGCTGTGGTCCTAGGAGCAGAATTACTGGGGCAAAAGGGCACGTGGTTTTCAGCTCAGAGTTATTATGAATAATGATACAGAAGCTCACTTGTGAGCTTACTTGGATCTCACCAAAATTTTAGAGTTTTACTTGGGAGCCTAAGGACGCTTTGCCTCTTGCCCTGGGCACGTGTGGTAAAGCGGTGGAGGGCACCTTCTACGAAGCTCTGCACTTCCTCTGCTGTATGGCTGAGATTACATACTGCAGCCAGACCGTAATCCCCACGGTTCCGACTCCCCCCCACCTCGCCCCAAATAAAGTGCTATCTGGACTTCTTTGCCCATACTGATACCATGGCAGGAGCTAACTAGCCATGCAGCACTTATTACCATGAATGCGGAGAGAAAACATGGCCAGTGGCTGCCCTGTGGGACCCAGGGTCTGAGTGGACAATGAACTTCATCACACACAATTCTGAACACCATCAGAGGGCAGGCAGCTCAGGGCCAAGGACGGTAGAGCTTTGAGGGCACCAAGCCGTGGTGGAAAGCAAAGGCGCTAGGGCGGTGTGGGGCTTGAATAGAGAGGAGAATCTGGATGGATACGTGGGCAGGGGAAGGCATGCCAGGCAAAGGGAGAGACTGCGTCTGGGCTGAAGATGGTTAGCAGGCCCCGTGCAGACCGAGGACAGTGGAGACCCCGCTTAGCCAAGATGGGGTGTGTGAGGGCATCAAGGGGAAGGCCACATGGACGTGGCCAGGGGGGCCGTCTCCAGCAAAGGGTTCCCAGCTGCACAGGAAGAGCATGCAGACACACTGGATGATGTTCTCGGGGGTGTCCCTTTATAAGGGAAACACTTCCACTCTCCCGGAGCCTCAGAGCCTCAGACGCTCAGCATGGTCTACGCAGGGAGGTTCTGGAGCACTAGTGGTGAGGATCCCTGGCCCCACCACGACTCCATGATGTGCAGGTCTCAGTGCCTGAGCCAGGGTCACACAGCGGGCAGATGGCAGAGCCGGGACTCAAACCCAGTCTTCTCCGACGCAGATGTTGATTCTCTCACACTTCAACACTTCTGCCCTCCCTATCCCACCAAAGAACCTTTGAACTGTTTGGTCTTCTCATTCCTTCTCTGCTGTGGTTGGAGCACTCTGGATGGAGATGCTGATCTTGCTTTCTCCACAGGTGACCATGTACCACTGGGATCTGCCACAGGCACTCCAGGATGTTGGAGGCTGGGAGAATGAGACCATTGTGCAGCGGTTTAAAGAGTATGCAGAGGTGCTCTTCCAGAGGCTCGGGGACAAGGTGAAGTTTTGGATCACCCTGAACGAGCCCTTTGTCATCGCTAACCAGGGCTATGGCTATGGGACATCAGCTCCAGGTGAGGGTCCCAGGCTCAACTTGCCAGCTCTCTGGAGCATGGCATTCTTAGCCCCACCAAAACTTGAAATCCAGGTGGCCCTGGAAGAAGAGGCCAAGAAAGCTCAGTGGTGCTGCCTCTGAATCTCTGCTCTTGTTCAAGGCTGCCTGACACACAGCAGGTTTCCCCTTCTGACACCACTTTTTGCTAAACATGGATTTTACAGGTCAGTACCTCCAAATGGCTTCATTTCTTTGTGCTTTTTTTGCCCTGCCTCAGATGGAAAGCTTCCTGAGATCAGAGACAGGGACTAATTGATGTAGGAAAGGACAGGCCATCAGACTGTACAGGTCCACTGTGTGTTTTCTGCAACTTCAAAACCCAAGTTTCCAAGAACTGATTCGGCTCACCTGAGCTCATCCTGACTTGAACCAATACGAGGCTGCTTACAGACATTATTATCCCACTTAATGTGGGCATTTCTGCTGCAGCCACATTCGGGTCCTTGATTACAGAGCGCTCTCCTGGGTCTGATTGGGGTGCTGTGTAAAGTTATCTGCAACTTATTACTTTTCTAAGACACAAAACACTTGTACTTCCAGACCACATAGACCTGAAGGGTTTTGAATAAGGGACTGTGGACCTGTTCTTGTGCCTTTAGAACCATCCAATTCACCTTTTCTCTAGTTCTGAGCTTAAGTCGTTACCACATTTATCTCCCATTGGTCCTTGGTTGGTGCTTTGGTTTACCATTCCTTCAACTTCCTTTAACATGTGAGAGGTGGGGCCTTTCTCACGACATTTGCTCTCAAGGAATCTCTTATCAGCTGCTTTCATCAGCCGAATTCTCCAACCCTTACTTCCACTGTAGGTCCCCACAGAGTTCCAGGATGTCCACTCCCAAGGCACATACTCTGCTGGGTACCTGGCCCGATCTGTAGGAGCCACTCTTTGGGAGAATGTTACAGAAACCAACATTTACCATCTTCTCACCAGACACAGTGCTGCTAGGTGCTTCACATACACACTCCCATTTCCTTCTCACAAGAACTTTCTTATTGCTCACTTTGCCAAGGAGGAATCTGAAAGACTGAATTACCCAAAGTTACACAGCCAGCTAGAAACCAAAGTTACACAGCCAGGATTTGAATTCGCTTCCTCCTAATACCAAAATCTACACGCTTTTTCCCAAACATAGATGTTATCTGTAGGGAGAGAGCAATATTCTTGGCCATGTTCATTCTTTGTTGACATCCCTGTGTTTCCAGGAATCTCCTTTAGGCCTGGCACTGCCCCCTACATCGTTGGCCACAACCTCCTAAAGGCTCATGCTGAGGCCTGGCATCTGTACAATGATGTGTACCGCACCAGGCAAGGTGGCGTGATTTCCATCACCATCAGCAGTGACTGGGCTGAGCCCAGAGACCCCTCCAACCAGGAGGATGTGGAGGCCGCCAGGAGATACGTTCAGGTCTGTGTTTCCTCTGGGCATTGTTAATACTCTTGCCTGTCTTTCCCTCCTGTCATCAGCTAATGGAAATGGAATTAGATTGCAAAACAAAGATTTAGGTTCAAGGCCCTGTTTTGCTATTACCTGATTTCGTGAGCTTGGAAAAATCACCTAAACATTTTTGTACCTTAGTTTTCTCATCTATGAAGCAGAGGCGACCTGTCTATATCATAGGTTTGCTGCGATCAGAGTTCTTTGGGGTTGAGTTTTAAGTCTTAAAAATGACTTGTCCATGTAGTCCTTGCTGCATGCAATACTGGCTTGAAGGTAACAGAAATTCCATCTCTTCAATCTCTGGTTTGATTATAGTAGCTGATAGAGCTGGGCTGCAATGTCACACTTCACCATCAAATTTTATGTATTCGGCCTAAGAATTCCTGGAGTTGGGGGACTTTGGATTCTGTGAAATTCATTAGTGCCCATAATTTTCCAATTCTTTGAGTTTAACATAAGGACATGCACCTTTGGTCATGGAATTTTGCTCCTAGAAAGTAGTTACGGGGTGCCTAGCTGGCTCGGTTGGTTAAGCGTCTGACTCTTGATTTTTGGCTCAGGTCATGATCTCAGGGTCGTGAGATCTAGCCCCATATGGGGTTCTGTGCTCAGCACAGAGTCTGCTTAAGATTCTCCCCGCTTCCTTCTGTCCCTGCCCCTGCTCACGCTCTAAAATAATCTTTCTTTAAAAAAAAAAAAAAAGGAAAGAAAGAAAGAAGAGTCACTAGTAAGCAGGTGCCAACAAAATAGCCCATCCTTCCTTCAGTGTGAGCCCCTGACATCAGGAGAGAAAAGAATGGCCTTTGTCAAGGCACAGCTTTTCCCTGATTCTTGCTCGTGTCTCTGATGGGGTTAGAAAGCACCCTCTCCCATGTTTCAGCATCAGAAAAGAAAGGCAAGGGTCTCTCCACACTGAACCCCCGTTTGGCTCTGTGGAGGAGCCTGAAGACAGCAGCATTCTGAGGGGACAACCTGGCTCTTTGTTTGCCAGACTTCTCACAAGAGAACTTGGTAACAGCGATCAAATTAATGAATGCAAGTAAGAGCTTAATTTTCCCATTTATTAGCCAGCTAGGAAAAAAGTCTTGGAACAAAAATAATGCATCTCTCATTTTAGACTCACAGAACTGGTAAAGTAGAGCAATAATTTTCCTGAAGTCAAAACCCCAAACCTCAGGAAATGTTAGGCTCTAATCTCATTAGATTGAGCCACCTGTTCAACTGTGATATTGCGGCCCAGGATCATGATACATACCCTAAAATCAGCTTCCACAGAAAGGGACACTTTACCTCGAGTACGCCAAAGCCTCTTTTGCCAGGGTGTGTGTGTTCCAAAGCCGCCTCTCTGAGAATGGAAGGCTGCCCTCACCCCACATTTAAGGCATCAGCCAGCAGGTAAGGGGATGGGGAGAGACCAAAGCAGCCTCTCAGGACCCCAGCATCATAGCATTTGGGTGCCACATATCTCCCCTAAGGGTAAGGATGGTCTAGACCCCATTCAAGAAAATAGGCTGAAAAGTTCCCCAGGGAACTTTTGGCCTTGGGCAGCCAGGAAATCCTTGCAACTCAGCCCTCCCCAGAGCCGTTCTGGTTGATCCTTAGGGCAGGATGATGGAGAAGGGCCTGCTCTGTGATAAAAGGAAATCCACGGCCTGGAAGCTTCTAGTCTCTCCTGCTCTTCTGCACGACCCTGCCAAGGGCAGCCAGGCAGCATCTATTGAGTCCTGAGGCAGTGCTCAGTGCAGTTCATCTCCTTTTGAGCTGCAGGGGTTGAGAATCTCCGCAAGGAGATGGTAGCATGTGGGAAGACCTGTGGGCATTTAAGCTGGAACATGCAAACAGCTGCAGAGGAGATGCAAGTTTAAGACGGGGTGGGGAAGGGAGGTGCTGGAAGGAAGGGGTGGGTTCTGAGTGACTTGTGAGCAGGAAAGCTGCTGTCTCCTAGTGTGACCCCCTGTTAATGCCCAGGTTGTCACCCCCACCCCACCTGCAGTTTATGGGAGGCTGGTTTGCACATCCTATTTTCAAGAATGGCGATTACAACGAGGTGATGAAGACACGGATCCGTGACAGAAGCTTGGCTGCAGGCCTCAGCAAGTCTCGGTAGGTCCTGGTGCCCAAGTGCTCAGCCAGGGAGAGGTCAGGAGGAAGTCTGGTCTGTGATACCAAACTGAGGCTCCTGGTAGACAGCTCAGTGGTAAATGTGTGGCCGTTGGGGTCAGAGAGGCCTGTCTTAGGCAAGTTACTGTATCTCTGAGCTTCCCTGCTTGCTGGGGAGACTGAACATGATTGTGTATGTGAAGCTCTCAGCCGAGGACAGGGCCTTGCTATGTGTTTGACAAAAGGTAGATGCGGTTATTCTCTGTAGAACAGCCAGGAAATATGTCTCAAGGGCACCCACTTCTTAGTAACCCACCACCTCCAGCAGGGACAAACTCCCCAGCTCATCCTATTTACTATTATCATCACCACCTTATGAGTGAATGTGGGTAGGAGTGGGTGACTGCCAGGCATGTGCTTTTTGTCATTTGGCCTGTAGGAGGCGATGGTTGCACCAAAGCAGTCCTACTTAGGGCCCACTCCTCTTCCTGTCAAGGGAGTAATAGCAATGACACCCAGCATTTATCCATCTTCCAGTGGCACTCTTAGTCCTATTTAAGGAGGAATAAACTGAGGCACAAAGATTATGGCAAGATTACCCAGCTACTGAAGTGACAAGAGTCGGGATTTGAAACCAAGCTATCTCCAGGGCCCACACTCTGAGTTTAAGAGTCATCTGGCTAGGATTAGAGGTGAGGTGTGCGGAAGGGGACAGAGTGACCTGACCCTCCCCTCCATGAGCAGGGCCTCAAGGATAAAAGGAATTCCAAAGGTATGAATTCCTAACATAGCCGGCGAGTCTTTCCCTTATGTAGCCCAGCTGTGCAGGTTCAATACTGCAGTCCCCATCCTTACAACATACTCCTGCCCTGGTTGGGGCAAGTCCTGTGGAGCGGACTGTGCGTCAAGGTCTGATCTGCCAACTCTGGTCTCCACCAAGCAAGCTGGCACTCTAGTCCACCGACACAACTCTGCTGAGCACCTCCGTGTGCCCAGGTCAGGGCCACGTCCAGTAAAGTCCACGTAAGGGGAGGCGGCTTCCAAGTCTGGCTCCTCAAGCTGCCGACACACCAGCTGGGAAGAGAGTAACTTTACCACTAAAGTTCTCTCCTGAATTTCTCCATACAAAGAAAACTCAGAAGATGAGATGAGGGTGGGCTGAGTAGAACCAAGAGACTTCATGGACAAGGTGGGACTTCAGTTAAGCTGGGCCTTGACAATGAAGTGTGGGCGAGCAGAGGGCATTCCAACTGAGGGGAAGGGCGTGAGCGTGGCCTGGTGGGAATGAGCGGGATACCTGCAATTGAGGGTTGGGAGGACTGGCCCAGTGGCTTGGGGGTGGGGGTGCCAGGCACAGGGGCTCAGCCTTGATGCCACAAGCCCTAAGGAGCTACTGCTAGTAGCTTCTGGGCAGGAGAGTGAGGGGCGTGAGGGGTTTGGGCTTTAGTTTTCTCCTAGCATTTCAGAAACCCCAGTAGGGGAAGGCTTTGATCCACCAGGTGAGTGGCAGCAAAAATCTCAATCAAAATGGAAGTGTCAGCTGCCCAAGCAGGGTCATCTCTAAGCAAGCCTAAACTAGCAGCCCCACGGTTTCCCTGTCAGGACACACATGCCATCACATGTGGCTGCAGAACCTGTAAGTGCTGCCCCCAAGTGCCTGTCAGTCACGTTCAGTAGAAAAGTCTCACTTAGACTACACGTGGAAAATGCTCCACAAGAGGTTTAAGAAAAGAAAAAAAAAGTGTAGTAAAATCATATGAGCATAAAAGTCCAAATCTCAAAAGTTCAATAAATTTTAAAAAATATTTCCCCTATTATAAGGATGGACTTTGGAGAAAAGAGGCAAGCCTAAACTACAACAGAAAAAAGTACCTTAGAAAGGGCAGATTATGGAAATAAAAATGATATTAAAACCTGGTGACCATGAAGGATTAGTCTCAAGGGATGTATCTCTGACACGTTCTTGATTTCAAAATCTATCATAGATGGTAAACCTCTGAAGTTGCATGTCAATTTTTGAAGTAAACAAAAATGTTCTGTGGATATGGACATGTGTGTACATAATGTCTGTATGGCCCTGAAGAGGTGGTTTATAAAAGTCACTTGTTGTTTCATTTGGCCAACACAAGAAGAGAGAGGGCCTTGTCACAAAAAAGGGCAGGGAAATTTATGGTCTGGTGGGAGGAGCCTCGCCTCGGGTGCTTCAGCAGCAGCTGGAGGGACCTCTCCTTGCTTCTGGACAGCTGCCCACCTCACCACCACCAGGCCTATAGTTAGAGCGCTCTCCCAACCCTGCCCTGGGACATTCTCTTCCCAAAGCATGATGCTCAAGCCCCCCACTTCTCATGGCTCCTTCCATCCAGGCTCCCAGAGTTCACGGAGAGTGAGAAAAGGAGGATCAATGGCACCTATGACTTTTTTGGGTTCAATCACTACACCACCATCCTGGCCTACAACCTTGACTATGCCTCTTGGATCTCTTCCTTTGATGCAGACAGGTAAGTCGGCCAACAGGGCATTTGGAACAATCTCTGGAGAAGACAGCAAGGTGCCTCTTTGCCCAGCTCTTACTGCACAGCCTCAGGAAAGTTACCTCCTGGTGCCATACATCCTGGGATTTGAAGATGAGTCCACTCCTGAGACACCTAATCAAACCTCTGTCAGTCTGCTAGTAATACCAGCTAGCATTTCCAAAGTGCTTCCCAATGAGACAGACATACTTGAAGTTTTTGTCAAACATGTTCAAGACTTCAAGTATTTTTCTTCCCTTGGTTTTCTTCTTTTGTCAAATTTGTTTCACTTATCAGATGTATTTCAGTCAAAGTAACAGTAAGGTTGGTGTTTCCTCCCCCCCCCCCCCTTTCTGGGGTAAAGGTGAAACTATTATTTCTGCATTACACAAATGCACTCATGGTGGAAACATCAGAAAGCAAGAACAGAAATTCTTGTGGGTGTCATTCCAGAAGTGTATGTGTATGTGTAGGGGGTATACTACCTCTCCTTCTCTTCATCAATATAACATGTAAGGACATACATTATATAAACTATGTAAGATATATAGTATAGTTTATGTAGTATGTATTTATACATAAAAATATATTACCAAAAACCAAGATTATATGTATATATATATGTACTATCTTGTTCCTTTTATAATGAGCATGTTTCCACATCAGCTGTGAATCCGTCTAGGTTCTTTTAAAACAAACACCTACCCTCCCCCCCAACTGCATTCTGCAAACCCCAGAGTCAGACTCGCTGAGGGGGCTGAGAACATCCCCCTGCTGGTCCCTGTCCGAGCACTCACTGGACTCTTGCTGCTTCATGGTTCCTTGCACTGTCTCCCCGTGACCTGTGTTCAAACTTAGAAAATGTTCTGGGTCCAGTTCAGCTGAGAAAGATAAATTCAGTTACTGATAAGAGTGTATTTTTTTTTTCCTGAAGGATTTGGACATTAAGATCTAAATAATTCATCCTTATTTGAAATGTATGACTCTGCAGAGAAAGACAAATACCATGTCATCTCACTCATGTGAAATTTAAGGGAAACAGAGAACATATGGGAAGGGGAGAAGAAAGGAGAGAGGGAAACAAACCATAGGAGACTCTTAATAGAGAACAAACTGAGGGTTGGTGGAGGGAGGTGGGTGGGGATGGGCTGCATGAGTGACAGGTTTTAAGGAGGGCACTTGTGATGAGCACTGGGTATTTTATGTAAGTGACGAATCACTGAATTCTACTCTGGAAACCAATACTGCACTGTAGGTTAGGCAAAATTAAAAAAAAAAAAAAGTGTGATTCTGGAGACGTTCAAGTTTTTGTGCTTCCCCCAGCAGGTGCTGCTTTGGCACAAGCTGTTGCCCTCTCCTGGTCCATCACTGGAGAGAGGCAGGGTCTTGGGCACTTAAAGCAGGTCCCAGCCTATCTGCTGCCTGCCCTCACCAAATGGGGGCCCCAACCATGGGTGCCTGTGGCCACACCTGTGGTGCTGACTAGATGTCACTGACGCAGGGAAGCCCATTCTCTCTCCTGACACAGCACTCAGATCCTATTGGAGGCTGTGATCAGGGAATCCCAGAGCCTTTCACAGCCTTTGGACGGTTCAGTCCATGAGTAAAGCCATTCATCTGTAGAGGTGCAAACAGAGAGCTCAGGTGGCCTGTCACAGCTACACTAGCAATGAGCAGTACGACTAGAACTAATGAAAAGAGGAGAACGTGAGGCAACCTGACTCTTCTGCGGTTAGTTATGACTGTCAAGTCTAGACTAAACCTAAGGCTTTGCCTAGTATAAATCCTGCTTCGTGTTTTGTGCAAAGGGCCTCTTGGGATTTACAGACTGAGACCTAATCTCTCGTGTTTGAACCTGTGTAGGGGAGTTGCCTCCATTACAGATCGCTCCTGGCCTGACTCTGGTTCCTTCTGGCTGAAGATAACACCTTTTGGCTTCAGGAAGATACTGAACTGGTTAAAGGAGGAGTACAACAACCCCCCAATTTACGTAACAGAGAATGGAGTGTCCCAACGGGGAGAAACAGACCTCAATGACACCCTAAGGATCTACTACCTCCGCAGTTACATCAATGAAGCCCTCAAAGGTAGGGAAGGCCCATCCCTTCCTCCGTGTGCACGTTTCACCACTGGAAACACCTGCTAACGTCTCCAGTTAGGGGAATACTGCATCCACGAGACCCCATCATGAGAAAAAGGCGGCTTCTCACTCCTGATGGGTTTAAGCTTTTCTTTGAGGCTGCACTCTGAGTCTTTTCCTTCCTAGATGTAACTCAGCAAGCAAACCCCGTTGCCTGGTAAGAGTGAGACCTGAATTCCTGGCCAGAGTCATCTGCTCTGCCAGATGATCCCTGATGTCTGATGTCCCTGAACAGCAGCGACCTGCTGAAAGCAGGGGCTAGGAGGAGGAGAAGCAGGCTGCGGGGGCTGTCTGTAGGGTCTTTTGTTCCTCAAGCAAAAGTCTGAGACCCTCAGCTCAGCAGAACCCCCTGGGATGGGATTAGGGCAAGGGCCTGTAAGTAACTGAGTGAAAGAGTGAGTACTGCAGCAGCGGAAAGAAATGCTTAGAAAGTCCTAGCCCAGTGAAAATCTTTTCCAAGGGCCACTTCTTTTCTTTAGAAAGAAGCATTAACACTCTAAGGCACTCCCCAAGACTGGTATCCCAACATGTGGAGACAGAGGATTGCGTGACTCAGCAGGATTAATGTAGCCTATCCATGTTCCTGATTCCCATTCAGGACTGAGCCTTTCTAGGAAAATGCTGATGGCTCTTAAGCGGGGACTGTGGGAGAGCTGTGGGCAGGCGTGGCTCCTGTAGGCCCAGCGGAATGGGGTCTTATAAGACAAAGGAAGCTCATGCTGTGGCCTCTGCATTTGGGCAGCTGTGCAGGATAAGGTGGACCTTCGAGGATACACAGTTTGGAGTGTGATGGACAACTTTGAGTGGGCCACAGGCTTTGCAGAGAGGTTTGGTCTGCATTTTGTGAACTACACGGACCCTTCTCTGCCAAGAATCCCAAAAGCATCAGCCAAGTTCTTCGCCTCTATAGCCAGGTGCAATGGCTTCCCTAACCCTGCTGCGGGACCGCACCCTTGCCTCCAGCCAGAAGGTGAGCCGTGGCTCTGGGAGGGACTAAAGCCAGAAGGTGAGAGGGGCCTTTTCAGTCTATTTTCTTCTAGTTTATTCCCCTCTTCTCTGCCTTTCTCATATTTATTTTCATTCATTCATTCATTCATTCATTCATTCAACCAATATTTTCTTTGAATGCTCCAGACATTCTTATGATGAAACAAAGGAACCAAGGATTAATGTTACATCTAGAAACTAGACCGTGGTCTGGGAAGAGCAAGTCTAGATTCTTGTCCCAGACCTACCACTAACTGTGCAACCTGAGGCAAGAAACTAGGCACATGCTTCCAGGTGGATGTGAGGATCTAATATAATGACTGCAAACAGTGCTTGGCATGATGTAAGGGGCCTAATACTTGAATGACTGAAAAAGCATTAATTACTACAGAAAAGAGATAATTATCCACTTTACTCCAATTGTTGACAGATTTTTTTAAAAAAACACAACTACTTCAGAGGTTCAATAACTCGGGGAAAGGGATGCATCCTGTCACCTCAGCCAGGAGCTCACTCTGGATACCTGTGTGACTCTATTCCAAGGACCTAGCTTGGGTTTAATATCGGTTAACACTGATTTGGTAACTACATCTGTATGAGTGCATAAACTGTCCTCTGTCTTCCTCTCCTAGATGCTGGACCTACCGTCAGCCCCCTGCAAGAGGAGGAAGTTCAGTTTCTGGGGCTAACACTAGGTGCGACAGAAGCCCAGACAGCTTTGTACGTATTCTTTTCTCTGGCAATTCTCAGCATCTCATGTGTGACGTTTCTGTCATACAAGTACTGTAAGCACTCCAAGCAAGGGAAAACACAAGCAGGCCAACAGGAATTGAGCACTATTTCTGCATTCTGACCCACAAGTTACCACTTGCTCCAGTTCTGCAAAACAAGCCGTTTGCCTGTATACCTTCACTGCCCACAAAACTCCTTAGGACCTTCTACTCTGCCCATGCCAGATTTCTTCACAACGGCCTTCTGCACTGTTAGAGACTACATGAATCTTGGAGGCTCTCAATCTCTAATTAAAATGGAAATACATGCATCTTGTCCCAGTATCAGGAATTCATTAGAGCACTGGAAGACCCTGTACTTGGCTCTTGTAGAAATAGGAGTAAAAACCATAGCAATCCTTTTTATAAGACATCATCTCCACTGTGTAGATGGACTGCACTGTCATCTCCTGCCCTCTCTTCAAATTGTGTTGCTCAGAAAAGAAAAATGGTACTGTAAGCTATATCCTATATCCTATGGCTGCTTCTCCTTGAGAAGGTAGGTTCCGCAGAATTTATACAGTCACACAAGCCCTCTGGGGCTTCTAAGCTTTTCCACGAGACCCATGGTTTCTGTTTATATTACATATTCCCTGAGCAGAGATACCCTAACATCCAAAGAGAGATGACCTCTGAATGAACCTTTATTCCCCTCATAGCCACCTTTTATGTCCTTCCTGCCTTTCCCCTGCCCAGGATGACTTCTAAGGACCCAAGTATAGCCTTCAAGGCCCATGTAATCTGCCCTTGGTTCACTTAGCCTGTTTCTCGTCTTTCCCTCTCAGTTTGTGGTAATTCTGAACCTTGTGTAAGCCCTTGACTATCCCCTCTTCCTTTGTGTCTTTGCAAATACTATTCTTCCCCCTAGGATGCCCCTTCTTCTGAAAATGCCTTCAATCTCAGCTCAAATAATGCACTTTTCCCTCTGCATAGCTTCCCCTGAATTCCCCCAAACATTCCTTCCTCTACTTTGCTTATAAATATCCCCTATTACAGCTTGTCCATATTATACCGGAAGTGTGTATTTCTCTATCAGCCTCTTGAGGATAAAGGACCATGTCTCACTGTCCCTAGCAAGCACATTTTGCAGACAGGGCATAGAAAGCACACCTGCTCCTTTTGTGTGTTCATTCACAAAACACATCCAAAGTAGTGGTAGGAAGTACAGAAAGATGATGTGGTCTTTATCAATTCCCCACAATGTGCTAATAATAGACAATCTCAGTACAGAATACTTAAAAGCTTATTTGGTCTATACATTCTTTATAGGTATCAGGGAACTGAATGTTATTTATAAATAGTAGTTTTCAGCTAGATTTAAAAGAGTGATCATGGGGGTGACTGGCTGGCTCGGTCAGTGGAGCATGCTACTCTTGACCACAGGGTCATGAGTTTCAGCCCCACATGTGGTGTGGAGTTTACTTAAATAAGTGACTGATAATGCTTGAAATTTTGTTTCTTGCAGGCATTCCTTACCTGAATTTGTTGTATCTGTAGAAAATTCCTATCAAATGTTTCACTGCTGGGGACCCCAGCCGACAATTTATGGTATAGAAACATTTTCCTCCATCAATAGATTGGAAAAGTTTGTCAGATGGGGGTAAGGGTGGTTCTAAAACTGAAAGACTCAGTATTCTAAATTGTCAATTACCTCTAAAATCTCAAAAGTCAATGTAACTTTTTTGAGGAGGGGGACATAGACTGATAGTTTCGCATTAAATAAACTTGTAGGAAGAGCAGAACAATCTAGGCAAAAAAAGAACATTAAAACATTATAGAGCTAGTTATAAAAAAAATAGCTTGGTAGCTAGCAGAGAGAAAAGATCAACAAAAGACAAGACTGTACACATAAACAACTACATATGGGCATAAAGGCCAGGACAAGGGGAGCATGCCAAATTAGGGGGACAGACAGAGTAGTCCATAAATGGTGGTGGGTCAAGAGGTTAGCTCCTGAGGATGTAAGCCACAAGGAAGGGAGCCAGATTCCATCCCAGGATACTAGATTTAAATGTAAAAAAACTGAAACCATAAGAATAGTAGGATAGGTGAATTTTTTAAAATTAATTTGCAAAGAGAGGTATTTATAAGACTTAGGACCCAGACGCCATAAAGAAAAACTGATAAATTTGATCACACAAATACTGTGGCAAAAAAATTACTGTCAACATACTCATCAAAAGATAAACAGGGAGAAAATATAGCATATGCTAGACAAAGGGCTAAATTTCTTTATGTACATGGAATTCTTATAAATCAATAAAGATGAAAAACAAAAACTGGCAAATACAGGCAGTTCTCAAAATAAACTGAAATGTCCAATAATATTAAAAGACAGCTACATTCGTGATCAACACAATGCATATAAAATGCATACAATTTTTCATCTACCACTGACAAAGATGAAAAATATAAGTCTTGGTAAGAATGTGGGGAAATCAACATTCTCAGACACTGTTGGTCGGAGGTATAAATTCATAGAGCCTTTAGAGGTGGCACTCTGGCAGCTTCATTTATAATCCAAACTACAAACACTCCATGACTCAGTTATACAAACATATCCTACTGGTGTATTTTCAAAGCTAAGAAGATACCGCCCCAAAGATGCTCAGTATAGCAGTATTTCTAATGGAAGAACAAAAACAAGCGGGAAAAAAAAACAAAAACAAAAAACCCTACAATAACAGATGCCACCAGAGAATGGATAAGTTGGGGTACATTTATCAAGTAAAATGTTACACAGACATTAATAAGAATGAGGTAGCTATGTGTTGACAGGGAAAGATCTTCGAGACTGTGTAAGTAAAAAACTAGATGCAGAGTAGTACATATATGATCGTATTTAGAAAACATCACATATTGGCTTCTATATACATAACATTTTTCTGAAGATTACAAAAGAAACTGTTATTAGAGGTTACCTCTGAGGACTAGAACTGGGGTAAGATGCAAGGAAAGAGACTTCGTTTTCATTTTACAGCCTTCTATACTATAGTTTTGAATTTTTTTTTACCAAGCATACTTTTTAAATTATAAAGCTGAGGAGGGAATCCTCCTACTCAAAGATTGTGAACCATTCTTTTATATCCGTTTCTCTGATATTTAATTTTTTTCAAGCAAACAGACTTGAGATACTCCAAGTTTCTGCAAGCATATTTCTAATAGTTATTAGCAGGGTCACACCCATTTGAAAGGTTGTGGGTTTTTTTAAAATCACATATTGCTGTATTTTAATCCTTGACTTAAATGGGATGCCTGGTGGAAGTTTTTCTTTTCCAAATTCACTTTTAAATTATGCAAGTAATATGATCATTGCAGAAAATTGGGAAAATCTATTAGGGTGCAAAAAGAATTAAAAGAACATATAACCATCTTACCACTGTTAATGTTTGGTTGTTTTCTTTACACTATGTTAATACAGGTACTATTTATATATAAAATGTGTTTATAAAGCTGAGATCATACTGTATGTACAAATCTGTATTCTGCTTCCCCCCCCCACAACACATAACAGGTAGTCAATGAATGTATGTTAAACTGAATTGTTAAATTAGTACTGTACCATTTCTCCTCATCAAAAGTTAATTTCTGCAGAAGGCATTTGGTTGGTGTAAGACCTAATGATTATGTTTGTACCTAAACTCTGTCTACACTTACGATCATTCCTTAGAAAAAATGATCAAGGAGTTTGAACCATTTAAGGTTGCTGATGTTTTCCGGAAAGAGTATACCAGTTTTCACTCTTACCAACATCACAGCCTGGCTGTTTCCTTGCCTTGTTTCCCTTTAGCATTTTTAAAAATCGTTATTTCATAGGTGAAAAACAGAGTTTGCTCTGAGAAAATTTCTTCCTCCTGTTACAAAATTAAGTCTATAAGTTCACTCAAAAGCACTATCTTCCAATCTAAAAATGGAAGGCTAAAAGAGGAACTGTCTAGCTTACTCTCTTTTTCAAACATGATGAGTTAGTGGTCTCCATTACCAAAAACAAAGGGATGAAGTATCGTGTAAGTCAGGTTAACAATCTCTTTAAAATTCTTAAGAATAAACCAAATGAGCAAAAGGCATATCTTTATTCCATACTTCCTGTCCTACCTACAGGTACCTTAGGTCTTTGAAAGGTGATTGTCCAGAGCAAAACTTCATGATAAAGGCGAGAGAGAACTAGCTATAACTCAGCAGCTGTTTTGCATCTGAGGAGAACAAAGACCATACATAACATTACGCAAAGTGATGCCTCACTGACTTAGGACAGACAGTAACATAGCATCCATGTGTGTCAGAAAACGTCTTCCTCCTCTATCAAGTAGGGTAGTCACAGCCACTTTCCTGAGATAGCTCCACGGCAGTACTGGGGGGGGGGGAATTAAACACATGACCTCAACAGAGCCCTGTGCAACAAAAAAATGCTAGGATAACAAAACTTAAAGCAAAACTAAGATCATTTCAATTTTTGGAAAAGATTTTTTATTCAGTGTTTAAAAACTACAAGATTTTGCTTGCAGCTGATGAGCAAAAAGAGAAAAGTTAAACATAAATTATCATCTGATTGGCTAGTTAAAAATGCTCTGACTCCGAGTCAAATTACTCAGTGACATACCAGTTACTTTGTGTGGACTTAAGAGTTCTAGAGCAAAATAGCTCTAAACAAAACGTGTCATCTGAGAGCATGGGGCTAATGGGTATATGAGATACTAAGAAAGCTGATAAAGGGGGGCTGTGGCAGAACTTTTGATTCTTTTAGGCTTCTAGCAGTTGGTTACCATATGCAAGGACCTAGTGGCCAGTTACTTCATCTCTTGAGTTGTCCAAGGAGTTAAACAACTTTAACCCACTAAGCAAGAATAAAGGGACACTTTATAGACCAGCTGGAAAACAAAAAAGCAGTCCCACTTCTCCAGTAGAATTTTAGTTGCATTAAATCGTAAGGGAAACAATGATTATTGCACATACTGTACTTGTCACACTACATCTGTTGAGTAGAATTTCCATTCCAGGTGTTGTTTTCATCTTCACCATCATCTTGAGTCCTCAATCTGTAGATCTTCCCCTCCTTTTTAAAGTCTTCCCCCCGTTTCTCCAGCACTCTTTTCCTGACTGGGTCCCTGACGTAAGGAGAAAGGGAGAAAATAGAAAGTGACAAAAAGTGAAAACAGCAGTAATACAAAGCTGTTTCCTTTACACTTCCATCAGGACAGGGAGCTGTACTTTACGGAGAGTCCAGGGGAGATAATTATATGCTAACACGGCACAAGACTATACACGTTTTTGGCAGGTTAACTTCATCTGTTTTCCAAGCCAAACTAGCCCAGTCCCTGCTCCATTATCATGGATCTCTTGATGGCTTTCTAAGCTTTAGGAGAATAGGGCCATCTGCTAACTAATCTTTATTATTTACTCAAACTGATTTATCTACTAAAATGTGTATAACTTACACAGCACCCTAGAGCTTATCCAAGCTCCATTTCTAGCCTAATTTACAGAAATCATCAATTATTAATTTTTAATCCTTTCATACTCTGTAAGAAGGATTGATTTATACCGGCAGATAGAGTCCAAGATGGTGAAGGAGCAGGAGACCTAAATTTCGTCTGGTCCCAGGAACTCAGCTGGATAGTTATCAAACCATTCTCAACACCTAGGAACTCAACAGGAGATAGAAGAAAAGAACAGCTGCAACGCTATGAACAGAAAAGTGACCACTTTCTGGAAGGCAGGAGGTGCAGAGAAGCGTATCCAAGGCGATATTTGGGAAGACAGACCGTGGCGGGAGGGAGACCCCGTCAGCCGCTACCGGCAAGTAATAGAGCAGCGGAGCACAAAATCGAACTTTTAGAAGTTGGCTCCGCTGAGGGACGTCGCTCCAGTGGCTAAGCGGGGCTGGAACCCTCGCTGGGACAATGTGGTCTCAGGACCCTCAGGGTCACAGAAAGACCAGGGGTGCCTGAGTGCGGCAGAGCTCCCAGGTATCAGAGCAGGGAAGCCGGCTGCAGAGACAGAGCTGAGGCGTGGGCTCTCAGCTCGGGGTTGCCATAAACCATGATTCGCGGCACAGTCAGGCCACTGCTCTTCCAGCAGGAACCCAACAAGGGGGAGATCCGGGGAGACTCCCCTTCCTCCCCCAGGAGGAGCGGCACAGGAGCGCACCGCAGGAATCTGCTGGGTTTGGAGACTCCACACAGGGTCAGGTGCCAGAGATAGAAATGTTCGGTCAAAGGCCAGGTAAGCATGGAGTGTGGCCGGAGACCGGGGGAGACGGGAGTGATTGACTGCTTTTCTCTGGGGGCGCACTGAGGAGTGGGGCCCCGAGTTCTCGGCTCCTCTGGGGCAGAGACTGGGAGGCCGCCATTTTCACTCTCGTCCTCCAAAGCTGTACGGAAAGCTTGCAGGGAACAAAAGCTACGAGAGCAAACCAGAGCAGATTACTTAGCCCGGACCCAGCAAAGGTGGGGCAATTCTGTCTCCAGCAAAGACATTTGGGAACCACGGCAACAGGACCCTCCCCCAGAAGATCAGCAAGAACAGCCAGCCAAGACCAAGTTTACTGATCAATGAGAACGGCAGAACTCCAGCGCTAGGGGAATATACCACATAGAACTTATAGCTTTTTATCCCCCGGGATTCTTAGTCTTTCAACTTTTTTTTTTTTTTATTTTTCTTCTTTCCTTTTCCAACCAACTTATCAATTCCTTTCTTAAAATCTTTAATTTTCATTTTTACAGCCATATTCTATCCCTTCATTATATTTTACCTTATTTGTTTGTGTGTGTGTGTGTATATACATGTGTGTGTATATATATGTGTGTGTGTGTATATATATATGTTTTTCTTTCTTTAAACTTCTGAGATGCAGTTTCTTCTAACAGACCAAAATACACCCAAAATCTAGTGTATGGCTCTGTTCTATTCACCAGCCTGATCACATTCTCTCCCTTTTTTCCCCCCGGTTTTGGGTCTCTTCTGATTTGTTTAGTGTATATTTCTCTGCGGTCATGGTTGACCTTTGAGTATTTTGTTCTCTCGTTCATCTATTCTCTGGACAGAATGACAAGATGGAAAAACTTAGCTCAAAAAAGAGAACAAGAGGCAGTACTGACTGCCAGGGACTTCATCAATATGGACATTAGTAAGATGTCAGAACTGGAGTTCAGAATAATGATTATAAAGATACTAGCTGGGCTTGAAAAAAGCATAGAAGACACTAGAGAATCCTTTCTGGAGAAATAAAAGAACTAAAGTCTAACCAAATTGAAATAAAAAATGCTATTAATGAGGTGCAATCAAAAACGGAGGCTCTAACTGCTAGGATAAGTAAGGCAGCAGAAGAAAGAATTGGTGATAAAGAAGACCAAATGATGGAGAATAAAGCAGCTGAGAAAAAGAGAGATAAACTACTGGATTATGAGGGGAGAGTTTGAGAGATAAGTGATACCATAAAGCGAAACAATATTAAAATAATTAGAGAATAAAATAATTCTCCCAGAAGAAGAATAAAGGGGGGGGCAGAAAGTATATTGGAGCAAATTATAGTGGAGAACTTCCGTAATATGGAGAAGGAAATAGGCATCAAAATCCAGGAGGCACAAAGAACTCCCGTCAAAATCAATAAAAATAGGTCAACACCCCAACATCCAATAGTAAAACTTACAAATCTCAAAGACAAAGAGAAAATCCTGTAAGCAGCTTGGGACAAGAGGTCTGTAACCTACAATTGTAGAAACATTAGATTGGCAGCAGACCTATCCACAGAGACCTGGCAGGCCAGAAAGGACTGGCATGATATGTTCAGGGTACTAAACGAAAAAATACGCAGCCAAGAATATTTTATCCAGCTAGGCTGTCACTGAAAATAGAAGGAGTGATAAAAAGCTTCCAGGACAAACAGAAACTAAAAGAATTTGTGATCACCAAACCAGCCCTAAGCAAAGAGAGCGCCTAAAAGTAACACAGACCAGAAAGGAACACAGATAATATAAAGTAACAGTCACCTTACAGGCAATACAATGGCACTAAATTCATATCTTTCAATAGTTACCCTGAATGTAAATGGGCTAACTGCCCTAATCAAAAGACACAGGATATCAAACTGGATAAAAAAGCAAGACCCACCAATATGCTGTCTGCAAGAGACTCATTTTAGACCCAAAGACACCTCCAGTTTCAAAGAGAGGGGGTCGAAAACCATTTATCATGCTAATGGGACATCAGAAGAAAGCTGGGGTGGCAATCTTATATTAAACAAATAAGATTTTTAACCAAAGACTGTAGTAAGAGATGAAGGACACTATATCATAATTAAAGGGTCTATTAAACAAGAAGATCTAACAATTGTAAATATTTATGCCCCTAACATGGGAGCAGCCAATTATATAAGCCAGTTAATGACAAAATCAAAGAAACACATTTACAATAATACTAAGGGACTTTAACAACCCCCTCACTGCAATGGACAGATCATCTAAGCAGAAGATCAACAAGGAAATAAGGGCTTTGAATGATACACGGGACCAGATGGACTTCACAGATATATTCAGAACATTCCATCCCAAAGCAAGAGAATACACATTGTTCTCTAGTGCACATGGAACATTCTCCAGAATAGATCACATCCTGGGTTACAAATCAGGTCTGAACCAGTACCAAAAGACTGGGATCATTCCCTGCATATTTTTGGACCACAATGCTTTGAAACTGGAACTCAATCACAAGAGGAAAGTTGGAAAGAACTCAAATACATGGAGGCTAAAGAGCATCCTACTAAAAAATGTGTGGGTCAACCAGGAAATTAAGTAAGAATTTTAAAAATTCATGGAAACAAATGAAAATGAAAACACAACTGTTCAAAATCTTTGGGAGGCAGCAAAGGTGGTCCTAAAAGGGAAGTATATAGTACTACAAGACTTTCTCAAGAAACATGAAAGGTCTCAAATACACAACCTAACCCTATACCTAAAAGAGCTGGAGAAAGAACAGCAAATAAAGCCTAAACCCAGCAGAAGAGAAATAACAAAGATTAGAGCAGAAATCAATGAAATAGAAACCAAAAGAGGGCGCCTGGGTGGCTCAGTTGGTTAAGCGACTGCTTTCGGCTCAGGTCATGATCCTGGAGTCCCTGGATCGAGTCCTGCATCGGGCTCCCTGCTCGGCAGGGAGCCTGCTTCTCCCTCTGACCCTCCCCCCTCTCATGTGCTCGCTCTCTCTCATTCTCTCTGTCTCAAATAAATAAATAAAATCTTTAAAAAAAAAAAAAAAGAAAAAAGAAACCAAAAGAACAGTAGAACAGATCAATGAAACTAGGAGCTGGTTCTCTGAAAGTATTAATAAGATTGATAAACCCCTGGGGGTGCCTGGGTGGCTCAGATGGTTGAGTGTTTGCCTTCGGCTCAGGTCATGATCCCAGGGTCCTGGGATCGAGTCCCGCATCAGGCTCCCTGCCTACCAGGGAGCCTGCTTCTCCCTCTGCCTCTGCCTCTCTGACTTTCATGAATAAACAAACATTAAAAAAAAAAAAAAAGATTGATAAACCCCTGGCCAGACTTATCAAAAAGAAAAGAGAAAGGACACAAATAAAATCACGAATGAAAGAGGAGAGATCACAACCAACACCAAAGAAATATAAGCAATTATGAGAACATATTATTAGCAACTATATGCCAACAAATTAGACAACATGGAAGAAACGGATGCATTCCTAGAGATGTATAAACTATCAAAACTGAACCAGGAAGAAATAGAAAACCTGAACAGACCCCTAACTAGCAGGGGAATTGTAGCATTAATCAAAAATCTCCCAACAAACAAGAGCCCAGGGCCAGATGACTTCCCAGGGAAATTCTACCAAACATTTAAAGAATTAATACCCATTCTTCTGAAACTGTTCCAAAAAATAGGAATGGAAGGAAAACTTCCAAACTCTTTTTATGAGGCCAGCATTACCTTGATCCCCAAAGCAGACAAAGACCCTACCAAAAAGGAGAATTACAGACCAATATCCCTAATGAACATGGATGTAAAAATTCTCACCAAAATACTAGCCAATAGGATCCAACAGTATATTAAAGGGTTATTCAGCATGACCACGTGGGATTTATTCCTGGGCTGCAAGGGTGGTTCAACATCCACAAATCATCAATGTGATACACTACATTATTAAAAGAAAGGACAAGAACCATATGACACTCTCAATAGATGCAGAAAAAGCATTTGACAAAGTACAGCATCCTTTCTTGATCAAAACTCTTCAGAGTGTAGGGATAGAGGGTACATACCTTAGTATCATAAAAGCCATCTATGAAAAACCCACAGCGAATATCATTCTCAATGGGGAAAAACTGAGCTTTTCCCCTAACGTCAGGAACACAGCAGGAAGTCCACTATCACCACTGCTGTTCAACATACTACTAGAAGTCCAGCCTCAGCAATCAGACAACAAAAAGAAATCAAAGGCATCCAAACTGGCAAAGAAGAAGTCAAACTCTCACTCTCTGCACATGATTTGATACTTTATGTGGAAAACCCAGAAGACTCCACCCCAAAACTGCTAGAACTCATACAGGAATTCAGTAAAGTGGCAGGATATAAAATTAATGTACAGAAATCAGATGCATTTCTATATACCAACAATGACACAGAAGAAAGAGCAATTAAGGAGTCGATCCCATTTAAAACTGCACCCCAAACCATAAGATACCTAGGAATAAATCTAACCAAAGAGGCAAAGAATCTGAAGACACAAAGAAATGGAAAATGTTCCATGCTCATGGATTAGAAGAACAAATATTGTTAAAATGTCTATGCTATCTAGAGCAATCTACACATTCAATGCAATCCCTATCAAAATACCATCAACTTTTTTCATAGAACTTGAACAAATAATCCTAAAATTTGCATGGAACCAGAAAAGACCCCGAATAGCCAGAGGAGTGTTGAAAAAGAAAACCAAAGCTGGTTGCATCACAATTCCAGACTTCAAAGCTCTATTACAAAGCTGTAATCATCAAGACAGTAGGGTACTGGAACAAAAGCAGACACATAGATCAATGGAACAGAATAGAGAACTCAGAAATGGACCCTCAACCCTATGGCCAACTAATCTTCGACAAAGCAGGAAAGAATATCCAATGGAAAAAAGTCTCTTCAACAAATGGTGTTGGGAAAGTTGGAGAGCCACATGCAGAAGAATGAACCTGGACCATTTCCTTACACCATACACAAAAATAGACTCAAAATGTAAGAAAGACCTAAATGTGACACAGGAATCCATCAAAATCCTTGAGAAGAACACAGGAAGCAACCTCTTCGACTTCGGCTGCAGCAGCTTCTTGCTAGACATGTTGCCAAAGGCAAGAGAAACAAAGGCAAAAATGAACTATTGGGACTTCATCAAGATAAAAAGCTTTTGCACAGCAAAGGAAACAGTCAACAAAACCAAAAGACAACCGACAGAATGGGGGAAGATATTTGCAAATGACATATCAGATAAAGGGCTAGTATCCAAAATCTATAAAGAACTTATCAAACTCAACACACAACAAATAATCCAATCAAGAAATGGGCAAAAGACATAACAGACAGGTCTTCTGCAAAGAAGACATCCAACTGGCCAACAGACACATAAATAAGTGCTCAGCAACACTCAGCATCAGGGAAATACAAATCAAAATCACAATGAGATACCATTTCACACCAGTCAGAATGGCTAAAATAAACAAGTCAGGAAATGACAGATGTTGGTGAGGATGCAGAGAAAGGGGAACCCTTCTACACTGTTGGTGGGAATGCAAGCTGGTGCAGCCACTCTGGAAAACAGTATGGCAGTTCCTCAAAAAGTTGAAAACAGAGCTACCCTATGACCCAGCAATTGCATTACTGGGTATTTACCCCAAAGATACAAATGTAGTGATCCGAAGGGGCACATACACCCCAATGTTTATAGCAGCAATGTCCACAATAGCCGAACTATGGAAAGAGCACAGATATCCATTGACAGATGAATGGACAAAGATGTGGTGTGTACACACACACACACACACACACACACAAAATGGGTATACAACGGATATTACACAGCCATCAAAAATGAAATCTTGCCATTTGCAACAATGTGGATGGAACTAGAGGGTATTATGCTAAGTGAAGTAAGTCAATCAGAGAAAGACAATTATCATATGATCTCACTGATATGTGGAATTTAAGAAACAAGGCAGAGCATGGGGAAGAGAGGAAAAAATGAAACAAGACGAAACTGGAGAGGGAGACAAACCATGAGAGACTCTTATCTCAGGAAACAAACTGAGGGTTGCTGGGGGAGGTGAGGGAATGGGGTGGCTGGGTGATGGACATTGGGTAGGGTATGTGTTGTGGTGAGTGCTGTGTATTGTGTAAGACTGATGAATCACAGACCTGTACCCCTGAAACAAATAATATATGTTAATGATCAAAAAAAAAAGTTAACTCACGCAATAATCTGGTTAAAACAAGGGACAGATGTAAATCTAGTGGCAGGAAGATCAATTGGATTATTCCAATGATTCTGGTGAGAAATTATGAGATCTTTGACTAAGGCAGTGGAAAGGAATGAAACGAAATATATTTAGGAGATTAAATCTGTGAAACTCTGACAGATTAGATATAGAAGGGTAAGGAAAAGGGAGAAAAGAAGTTGACTATGAATTTTATTTCTTGATTGACTAAATGAATAGTTGAGAATAGAAAGGAAAAGGTTTGTAGGAAAATATGTTTTACTGTCCAGTGAATAAATGTATTTCATAAATGACACTAAAAAAAAAAAAAGAATAAACAGGCTTTCAGCATCTGAAAATGGAAAGGAAAACGGGTGAAATTTAAGCTAATATATTCTCCAATGGTCAGTGGGGTGAAGGGGGGGACCAACAGTGGAACACAAAGCTTTGCTCTCAAGATATACATTCATCCATCCTTTGCCCCAACCTAGTATCTCTTCCCTTATTTGAAAAAAGTTTTAAAAGACCACACAGCAGGGCACCTGGCTGGCTTAGTCAGAAGAGCTTGTGTCTCTTGGTCTCAGGGTCGTAAGCTCGAGCCCCACACTGGGGGTAGTTTACTTAATAAAAAAAATAATAGTAAAAAAAGAGAAAAACAAACCCACATAGCAAGCTATGCTATGTAACAGTAATTCAGAATTACATGCATCTACCCATTGCTCGGTAAGAGTTCTAAAATTCAGCACTAACAAGACCTAGTTTGGGGGCGCCTGGGTGGTTCGGTTGTTAAGCGTCTGCCTTCGGCTCAGGTCATGATCCCAGGGTCCTGGAATCAAGTCCCACATCGGGTTCCCTGCTCTGCGGGAAGCCTGCTTCTCCCTCTCCCACTCCCCCTGCTTGTGTTCCTGTTCTCGCTATCTCTCTCTCTGTCAAATAAAAATCTTAAAAAAAAAAACCTAGTTTGAATGCCGTTCCCAGTCTAGAGAAGAATTTCCCTGTATCCCCACTTAAGTAATGTACTAAGGATATGATTGGTCTTCCTAATAGCTACAAAAGAAACCAAGATAAAGGCCAAATCAGCCCAATCACAATATTCACTAAATCTTCATCTAGAGAGTCAATAGGAGGGCGCCTGGGTGGCTCAGTTGGTTGAGCGACTGCCTTCGGCTCAGGTCATGATCCTGGAGTCCCAGGATCGAGTCCCGCATCGGGCTCCCTGCTCGGCAGGGAGCCTGCTTCTCCCTCTGACCCTCCCCCCTCTCATGTGCTCTCTCTCTCATTCTCTCTCTCAAATAAATAAAATCTTGAGAAAAAAAAAAAAAAGAAAAGAGAGTCAATAGGATATAAGACCAAGGACCTTATTTACTGATGGCAGACCGAAGCAAGGATTTTCATTACTTATCACACAGGATTGGTGTGTGCTATAATGCGTATTAATGGCTGAACAATGTTTAACAGCAAGAGGTATATATTATAATAAATCGTGCTATTATTTAATTAGAAAAAGCTACAATCCCACCTTCCAGGAAAATACTTCCATTAACCTGTTTCAAATATGCAGAATCTTAACAGAGGTATGAGCTAAAATCATTGGTGTTGTTTAGAATTACCATTCTAACCTTGGCCATGTGCAATAAAAAGAAGGCCTCTTGCTTAAGGGGACTAGTGTAAAATAACACTCTGAAGAAGGCTCCATTTTCAAGTGAATATCTAGTTTTCTCAGTTTGGTCTTTCTCTGAATGAAGACAAGAAGAAGACAGGAAGCAGATCAAAAAGCTACCAGGGATTAAAATTATCTAAAGCACAGTGACACCTCCAAAAAAATGTATGCAAGATTACTGTGAGAAATTAATTAAATGAAATATCTTGTTGGACAAAACATGGTTAGCAAGAAAGATACTACTATTTAGGCCTGGAAAAAAAAAATCTGCCTTTACAGTTACAGGATAAGGAGAAGTCAATAAATAAAATCAGCGGAGGTGATGCTGATTTTTGTGGAGGAGGTTCTAGAAAGATGGTTGAGAAAACTCAGGTAGTGAGCGTCCCAGGAAAGATGACAGAGTAAAACCTGAGAACATTTAAATTTTTTCCCTTATGCAGAAAGATGGCAAAGTACCCATAACAAAAATGTTCATTTTGAATTTGAACATTACTAACACATTCTGAAATGGGTAAACACAAACAAATACCTTTTTTCTGAGTTGCTAGATGATGCAAGGTTTGAGGACTCCGATGATGCTGCTCTCACAGAGGTCTGTGCAGGAGGGTTACTAAATAGGAAGTTGCTAATCAATCTCCAGATGGCAAGGAATGGGTAAAGGACTGTCCCCAACAATGTCCAAAAGTCTCCACTGGAAGAATGTACCATGGATGTGGTTGTTCTTCCTGCCTAAAAATTAAGAAATAAACCTCAATAAAGGCTCCATGAGCCCAACCACATCACACTCAAGGTTCTAGATGAATCTTTTATCTGGAAAACAAAGTCCTATTGACTTTAGTTTACTGCAAGAAGGTACCATTACCATCTTCTGCTGTTTTTCAAATGTATATTTTATATAAACTTCTGGGAACTCCAGGAGCTCTGTTTTTTAAAGGAGTAATCACAACACTGAAACTAGAAAGTAGTTCTTGGTGAAATGAACCAATTATTTTTAAGAGAACTAACCTTCTGTTTGTAATGAAATCAACAACTTTGGTAAGAAAAGTCTTCCTTGCTTATTAAAAACAAGGGAAAGGTTTCAAAACCTCAGTGAATACAAATTAATCCTGATTAAGACTAATTGTTTCAGGTGTGGGGCTCTAGTTCAGAACCAGGAAAACTATCCTAATCAAAATACAGAAGACCAGGCTCTCCATCTCTGGTACTTAGGGGATGCCTTGGCCAAGTCATTTAAAGTTTCTGAGCCTCTTCATCAGAGATTAAAATACTGTTGTGAGGATCAAATGTGATCAATATGTTTAAAAATCAATGTTACTTTTATGTTAAAATCTTTTTTTTAAAAACTTCGTAAACAGTAGGGTCATACATAAATAAAAGACACTAAAACCATACATTATACCAATACTGTGCATTTCTTATTTTCTTCTCTTACTGGTCATTTTTGTACATGAAAATAGGTGAGGAAAAAAGGGGAAAATTAAAATATTTATTTAATGCATTAGCAATAGAAATATAAAACACACAGGATAATGGAACAATAAATTAATCTAATATTTTTGGACAATCTGAATTTAATTACACACAGTACATGTTTCACCTTCCCTTCCACTGATTTTAAGAAATGATCAGGAGTAGAACAAATAGGATTGTAAAGATAGAAAAAAAAAAATACGTATATACATACCGGCAATAGTACCACTGAAGCACTTGGGGCAAGTTCCAAATCCAACAATTTCTTTTTATAATCTTCTTTGGTAAATTCCCTCCGGGGAAACATGGTTGCTAGTGAAAAATTACCGTAAGTGTTGCCAACAGTCTGTAACATAACGTAAGTTTAAAACCTTACAAAGGTGCCTTTTTAAAGTAAGATATTACATACCCAAATGCATCCAAAACAACTGCTTTAATTCAAACTACCTTAATTTTAAAGTTCATTCAGGGGCTAAGTCAGTTAAGTGTCCGACTCTTGGTTTTGGGTCAAGTCATGATCTCAGGTTTGTGAGTTCAGGCCCTGCTCAGCACAGAGTCTGCTCCAGATTCTCTCTCCCTCTCCCTCCCCGCCGTGCCCCACCCTGCACGTGCTCTCTCTCTCAAAAAATAAAATCTTAAAAAAAAAAGGGGGGGGGCGCGCCTGGGTGGCTTAGTGGGTTAAGCGTCTGCCTTCCGCTCAGGTCATGATCCCAGGTTCCTGGGATCGAGCCCCGCATTGGGCTCCCTGCTCAGCAGGGAGTCTGCTTCTCCCTCTCCCTCTGCCTGCCACTCTGCCTGCTTGTGCTCACTCGCTCTGTCAAATAAATAAATAAAATCTTAAAAAAAAAAAAAAAAAACTGGGGACGCCTGGGCAGCTCAGTCGGTTAAGTGGCTGCCTTTAGCACAGGTTATGATCTCAGGATCCTGGGATTGAGTCCTGCATAGGGCTCCAGTCCTGCATCGGGCTCCTTGCTCAGCGAGGAGCCTGCTTCTCCCTCTGCCTGCCTCTCCCCCTGCTTGTGCTCTCTCTGATAAATAAATTTTAAAAATCTTAAAAAAAAATGAAATAAATTTTAAAGAAGTTCATTCAAAGGTAAACTCACAAAACCTTTATAAAAACTTTGTGCTTCAAAAAGTAGCTCAAAGCTACCAAATCCAAATAGTACCTAAAAGCTTTTACAAGCCAAAAATGATCACAAAATCGCAAGATTATAGTTCCTAAAGCCATCTAAATTGATTGAGTAAAAATGAACAGTTGTCTATCTCTTTTGAATATTCCTACAGTTTGCCATTAGTTTTCACTATACTTTGGTAAACTTGTATTACTATCTCTCCATATACATCTGGATTACAAGCATTCCCTATTAAAAATCTGGAATAGTCCAGAACTTTCCTCATATATATAACATCAGGAGTTTCACGTCTTCCTTGTCTCAAAAAAATAAATGGCCCATAGTCTAATCCCTGCCACACACACTCCCAGATCCAGGAACCTACACTGGGCAGCATCACGATCACCTTCATAATTTTAAGTCACCTATACCTGTAAAATCTTAGATAAGTGTTTCTCTCTCCCTAGAAGATTCCAAAGAAACAGACCAACACCTTTGTTCTTTGTATTTTTTTTAACTGGAGGTCATATACATACCTTTCACTGTTCTTACTCTAACATGAAGAAATACAAAAATACAAAATTAGGTTACTGTACTGAAATAAAGTTCTAATAGGACTAATGCAAAGATTTTTTTTCTCATGTGGCTTCCTCCTTCACTTACCTGTGGTAGCAGTGGTACGACTCAGGCCAGAAGTAAGTATTCCCTTTTGGGAGGCCCCAAGTGGGGCTCCAGGGCAAAAGAAGAATAAAAGAGCTACTGGGGGTTGGTTCCACTGTAAGCTTAGGGAAAAAGATTCTTAAAAATGTTTTTACATTGCAAAGCCCAGCTCACCAGTGGAGGAAGGCAGACAGCTTTTTAGGTACTCTCTTGGGATCCATAAGTGAGAAAGCAGACTAAATGGGGAGATGAGGTCTAGGGGAAAGATCTGAACCCTAATTTTAACCTTGAAAAGCTACGTGAGACCAAGAGTGGGGCATATCATGAGCCCAGATCCTAAAGGACATTGAATGCCTAGAATCCTTTTTGAAAAAGGACTCATTCAGAGAATAAAAACTACAGCTGACCCTTGAACAACATGGGTGTGAACTGTGTGGGCCCACCTAGACACGGATTTTTTACAGTACAGCATTATAAATGTATGTTCTCTTCCTTATGATTTTCTTAACATTCTCTTTCCTCTAACTAACTTTATTATAAGAATACAATATATATGATACATATAATATACAAAATATGTGTTAATCGACTGTTACTGGTAAGGCTTCTGGTCAACAGTAGGCTAGTAGCAGTTCAGTTTTTGCAGAATTGAAAATTATACATGGATTTTCAACTGTGCAGGGGGTTGGCAACCTTTAATACCCACACTGTTCAAGGGTCAACTGTAATTGGAAATTACTCGTATCTTATTTTCTAAGATACAAAATTTCACACCAACTGAGATTTTGAGTAAGGCCATATTCTGGAAGAAGATACCTGTTACCAAATAAAGATTACTGATCTTTAGGCCTGGCCACCTGGCAGATGGTGGAAAAATGGCCAGCCCCAAGGTGACCTGCAGAAAATGTGAAGAGAGAGGAAGAAAAACTGCATCCTTTTACAGGTGACAACTCCCTCAGATTAGACCTTTGGATAATCATTTGCAAAAGCAGTGAGAAAAGTTTCCAAAGCCTATTTTACAGTATCAGGAAATCCCTATTTCTGCACAAGAAACAGATGCGCTTTCCTTATGTGGCACTAATACATGCTGGAAGCTCCACCACACCCCAGAGGTGTCTGGTGCTTCCCTCCTGGGGATAAGTCATGACTTACACTCTACAAATCAGGCTTGGAAATTTTCTCCTCCTACATTTTAATAACCTATTCATCTACCTTTACTACAACTCAAGACAAGACATAAATTTACCTGTGCAGCAAACTGTCTTGCTTCTTCTAGAGGAGCATCAGAAGGGAACTGATTTGTAAAGGACGAAC
The DNA here is from genome assembly GCF_029215605.1 of Mirounga angustirostris. Classification (NCBI taxonomy): domain Eukaryota; kingdom Metazoa; phylum Chordata; class Mammalia; order Carnivora; family Phocidae; genus Mirounga; species Mirounga angustirostris. The sequence goes on along the minus strand of NW_026991711.1, from coordinate 103,079,702 downwards.
CATCAGGAAGACGAAATTGAATTCTTGCAACAGTGCTATGAAAAAAGAAGATTAAAATCAGCATCTTTACTTCTACATATTCTCAAACAATATCATTAAAAGAGAAAATGAAGTGAAAATGTGCAAAATAAAAATGGGATTTTTCCCACAATGTGAGACCTCTTCATTTATTATTTTTTAGTAACAGCTTTATTGAGATATAATTTACGTAACATAAAATTCACCTTTTTATTTATTTTTTAAAGATTTTTAAGTAATCTCTACATCTGAGTTGGGGCTCGAACTCACAACCCCGAGATCAAGAGTTGCACACTCCACCAACTGAATTTTAATTCACCCTTTTAAAGCATACAATTAGGGGCGCCTGGGTGACTCAGTTGGTTAGGCGTCTTCCTTTGGCTCAGGTCATGATCCTGGGATCCTGGCTCGAGTCCCACACTGGGCTACCTACTTAGCAGGGGCCCTGCTTCTCCCTCTCCTCCTCAGTCATGCTCTCTCCCGCTGTCTGTCTCTCTCAAATAAATAAAATCTTCTAAAAAAAATAGCTTTATTTTTTTTACTAAATACAATTTACTGGTTTTTATTATAGTCATAGTTGTGCAACCATCCCCACTATTTAATTCCAACAAAACATTCTCATCACCCCAAAAAGAAACCCTGAACCCATCAGCAATTGCTCCCTACTCCTCCCTCATCTAGCCCTTTGGCAAGCACTTATCTACTTTCTGCCTCTAAGAATTTGCCCATTTCAGACAAATTCCATTATATGGAATAGTAGAATGTGTGACTTTTTGGTAACTGGCTTTCATGTAACATTATGTTCTCAAAGTTCATCCACGTTGTAGCCATGTGTCAGGACTTCATTCCTTTTAATTACTGAATAATATTTATAATCCCATCAGCGGTGTAGGAGAGTTTCAAAGTGGCCACATTCTTGCCAAGATTTGTTGTTGCTTTTTTAAGCTTAGGCATCCTGAAGGGTATTAAACAGTATCTCACTGTGGTTTTGATTTAATTTTCCTAATGACTAATAATGTTGAGTATCTTTTTATGTGGCTTACTGATCATTTGTAGATCTTCTCTGGAGAAATGTCTATTTAAATCCTTTTCCTATATTTAAAAACTGGGTTGTTTGCTTTTTACTGTTAAGTTATTAAAAACTCCTTTTTGTATTCTAGATACAAGTCTCTCATCAGCTATATGGCCTGCAAATATTTTCTCCAATTCTGGGGGCTAGCTTTTCACTTTATTGATGATGTCCCTTGAAACACAAAATTTTTAATTTTGATGAAGTCCAACTTATCTATTGCTTTCTTTTGTTCCTCGTGCTTTTGGCGTCATGTCTAAGAATCACTGCCTTTTCCAACAACACAAGATTTTCTCATTTTTTTCCTAAGAGTTTATACCTGAAGAAAGGGTTCAAATTCATTCTTTTGGATGTGTCCAAGCACCATTTGTGAAAGAGCCCTTTCTTTCCCCCACTGAATGACCCTGGTACCATTTTCAAAAATCAATCGATCATAAATGCATGAGTTTCTTTCCTTTTTTTCTAAAGATTTTATTATTTTAATTTTTTATTTAAATTCAATTTAGTTAACATATAGTATATTATTAGTTTCAGAGGTAGAATTTAATGATTCATCAGTTGCATAAAACACCCAGTGCTCATTACATCAAGTGACCTCCTTAATCCATCACCCAATTACCCCATCCCCCCATCCACCGCCCCTCCAGCAACCCTCAGTTTGCTCCCTATAGTTAAGAGTCTCTTATGGTTTTGCTTTCCTCTTTTTATTTTTCCTTTCCTTCCCCTATGTTTATCTGCTTTGTTTCTTAAATTCCACATATGAGTGAAATCATATGGTATTTGTCTTTCTCTGACTGATTTCGCTTAGCATAATACTCTCTAGTTCCATCCATGTTGTTGCAAATGGCAAGATTTCATTCTTTTTGATGGCTGAGTAATATTCCATTGCATACAGACACCACATTTTCTTTATCCATTCTCCTGTTCATGGACATCTGGGCTCCTTCCATAGTTTGGCTACTGTGGACATTGCTGCTATAAACATTGGGGAAATGCATGCGTTTATTTCTGGAGACTCAATTCTATTACAGTGATCCATACATTCATCCTTATGCCAATACCACATTGTCCGGGTTACTATAGCTTTGTTTTAAAATTAAAAAAATCTGAGTGTCCCAACTTTGTTCTTTTTCCAGATAATTTTGACTATTCTGGGTCCCTTGCATTTCCATATGAATTTTTATGCAAAAATTTTGGCAAAAAAAAAATCACCTGGGATTTTAATAGGGATTTTGTTGAATCTACAGATCAGTTTGGGGAATACAGCCATTTTTTGCCCCTTTTTCATCTCTCAAGCCCCTTTTGTACTGCCATCTTAACAATATTAAGTCCTCTGATCTATAAACACAGAATATCTTTCCATGTATTTATGTCTGCTTTAATTCTTTAAAAAATGTTTTCTAGTTCTCAGTATGCGAGACTTACACTTTCATTAAATATATTAAGTATTTTATTACTTTTGGATAACAGTTTTTAAAAAGTAGTTTTTAAAAAGTAGTTTTTAATCATGCTGTAAGCTCTGTACTTTGTTGGTTGGTACTGCTTACAGAGGGTTTATATAAACACTGTCTCTCTTTGACTTCATCTTTCTGCTCCCTACATCCTTTGCTTATTCTCTCATATTCTGTTCCCCTTCCTCCACTAGTACCTATGCAACAAAAAGGGAAGGAAGTATTTATTTCCTCAAACTGTATCAACTTAATAAGGACTCAGAAATCATGATTATAAAACAAACGTGGTAAAAATTGAAAAAACAAAATAAAAAGTAGTTTTTCTGGGGTGTCTGGCTGGTTCAGTTGGTGAAGCATGCAACTCCTGATCTTGGGCTTGTGAGTTTGAGCGCCAAAATGGGCATGGAGATTACTTAAAAATAAAATCTTTAAAAAAATAAAAAAGGTACTTTTTCTGATTACAAAAGTAATGCTCATTAATTTTCCAATACAGAAAAGTACAGGACTGCCTGGGTGGCTCAGTTGGTTAAGCATCTGTCTTTGGCTCAGGTCATGATCTCAGGGTCCTGGGATCGAGCCCTGCATTGGGCTCCCTGCTCAGTGTGGAGTCTGCTTCTCCCTCTCCCTCTGCCCCTACCTGTCCCCTTCATGTGTGTATGCTTGTGCTCTTTCTCTTTCAAATAAAGAAAATCTTAAAAAAAAAAAAAAGAAAAGTACAGAAAAGAAAATATTAACCATAATCCAACTAGGATGTACTGGAAATCTGTATTTTTCTCTTTACAACATATTTTTGTTTTGGGAACTGTCTTATCCCTGCCACCTGTCATTCATTCTGTTATGATTATCAGTAACATTTCCCTGACCTCCTCACCACAGAAGTGAGCATGTGAACTCCCCCAAGCAGGGAGCCAATTTAAGCAGACACAGGGATTGAGCTGAAGGTGGCCGCATCAGCCAAATAAGGCCAATCAGAATTCTCCCTACTTAACTTAATGATATAGGACTTGAGAAAGAGTTTTTCCTCTCTGGGATCAGGAGCTCAAAATCCTGAATGTGCCAAGAAGCCCTGGGTTCACCATCATCATAAAAGTTTCTTTCAGAATGAAGCTAAAACAAAAAAAAAACCCCAGGAGATTAAAAAGAGGGAGAGAAAATGTTATCTTTTAAATCCCTGTATCTAGCTATACCTAATCAAATCCATCAATGGAAATCCCAACTGCAAAGCCAATGGATTCCCTCTTTTGCTTAATCTTATTTGACCTGAGATTCTCACAACTAAAGAATCCTAATACATGTAAGATAACCACTATAATCATTTCAATGTATGTGTTTTCTGTCTTTTGAAAATAGATTTCTTGAGCCTTCTTTTAGAAGTGACTTATTTTGTACTGTTACACTGCACACTCACATTCAATGACAAATATCACTGGCAACTGCCACACTGGTCATTACATCCTCCTGGAACTACTTACTATAGCCACAGCACACAATAGTGTTAAAAAGCAACTCACAACTGCTGTTCTCCTCAGCGGCTATGTACGCACAGATAACTTAGCAGGAAATAAAGTACCTTCTTTCTCTTGCAGAAGACTCCCTTTTGACTTCCATTTCTGCCTGTTTGGCCAGCAAAGCAGCAGCTTTAGCAGCCTCTACTTCTTCTTTTGTCTTTGCAAAACGAGCAGCTCTCTCTGCACGGTCCTTTAAAACAGGTATTAGACACTAATTATCTTTCACTGCTAGAATGATCTATTCACGTATTTCTAAACAGAAGGAACAAACACAAATGTATATGCGGTATTTTTTTTTAATTTTATTTTGTTATGTTAGTCACCATATAATACAGCACTAGGTTTTGATGTAGTGATCCACGATTCACTGTTTTCGTGTAACACCCAGTGCTCCATGCAGTACGTGCCCTCCTTAATAACCATCACTGGGCTAACCCATCCCCCCACCCCCCTCCCCTCTAAAACCCTCAGTTTGTTTCTCAGAGTCCATAGTCTCTCATGGTTCATCTCTCCCTCTGATTTCCCCCCTTCATTTTTCCCTTCCTTCTCCTAATGTCCTCCATGCTATTCCTTATGTTCCACAAATAAGTGAAACCATATGATAATTGACTTTCTCTGCTTCACTTATTTCACTTAGCATAATCTCCTGCAGTCCCATCCATGTTGATGTAAAAGTTGGGTATTCATCCTTTCTGATGGCTGAGTAATATTCCATTGTATATATGAACCACATCTTCTTTATCCATTCATCTGTTGAAGGGCATCTCGGCTCTTTCCACAGTTTGGCTATTGTGCACATTGCTGCTATTAACACTGGGGTGCATATGGCCCTTCTTTTCACTACATCTGTGTCTTTGGGGTAAATACCCAGTAGTGCAATTGCTGGGTCATAGGGTAGCTCTAGCATATGAGATTTCTTAAAGCCATCTGTAAACTTTATCACTCTGGATCTGGTATTTTTTAGTTTTATGAACTATCAGAGACCAGCGAAGTTGTTTATTAAACAAACAAGGACTTGATTTTGGTCACTACTGTATCGCCAGAGCCTAGAAAAAGATCTGACACACAGTAGGTAATCAACAAATATTTGTTGCATAAACAAATGAACAATATTATTAAGTAGACATGGCTTTCGTATGTATTATAACTACTTAATTCTAAAAGCAGTTGTTGCGGGGCACCTGGGTGGCTCAGTCGGTTGGGCACCTGCCTTCAGCTCAACTCATGATCCCAGGGCCCTGGGATCGAGCCCCACATCGGGCTCTCTGCTCAGCGGAGAGCCTGCTTCTCCCTCTGCCTGCCACTCTGCCTATCTGTGCTCTCTATCTCTCAGTCAAATAAATTTTAAAAATCTTTTAAAATAAATAAATAAATAAAAGCAGTTGTTGCAAAACCATCTTAACCTACTTGATGTCTATATCTTTTGAATGTCCCAGAAAAGAACAGTTGTGACTACAGGAGAATGCTACATAACCAGTTCTAAGCTTCTTTTTTAGGGATTTTTTTTTTTAAAGAAAGGCAGACTGCCACATGCAGCACCTCATTTGGATGTGTCTGAGTCTTGGAAGCCTAACTACGTTCTTCTACAAATGGACCTTGGGAGCTTGTTTAGAGGTTCTAGCAGGGGAGCGCAGCTTCAGAAAGGACACACATGGAGCAGCGATGGAGGAAGGGGACACACACCTAGCCAGCCAGATTATCTGAATCAACCCTGGCAATCAAATAGCATGACAGATGTGGCAGCCAGATCGCCCTCACATCCCTAGGGAATTTTTGAAAACTACATTTGACTACTGATAAAATTCATAACATAGAGAAAAATTACTTTGAAAAAAATCATCTCAATTTTAATCTTTTATCAAGTTTTTGTTTTAATTTCAATATAATTAACATAGTTATATTGGTTTCAGGTGTACAGTATAGTGACTCAACAACCCCATACATCACCTGGTGCTCATCCGACAAGTGCACTCCTTAATCCCCATCACCTATTTCACCCGTCCCCCCGACCACCTTCTCTCTGGTAACCAGCAGTTTGTTCTCTAGAGTTAAGAGTCTGTTTCTCGGTTTCTCTCTTTTTCCTTTGCTCATTTGTTTTGTTTCTTAAATTCCACATGTGAGTGAAATCCATATGGTATTTGTCTTTCTCTGATTGACTTATTTCACTTAGCATAATACTGTCTACCTCCATCCAAGTTGTTGCAAATGGCAAGATTTCATTCATTTTGGGCACCTGGGTGGCTCAGTCGGTTAAGCGACTGCCTTCGGCTCAGGTCATGATCCTGGAGTGCCTGGATCGAGTTCCGCATCGGGCTCCCTGCTCAGTGGGGAGTCTGCTTCTCCCTCTGACCCTCCCCTCTCTCATGTACTCCCTCTCTCTCACTCTCTCTCTCAAATAAAAATAAAAATCTTAAAAAAAAAAAAAAGATTTCATTCATTTTATGGCTGAATAATATTCCATTGTGTGTGTATATATATATATATATACATATATATATATACTACTTCTTCATCCAATCCCAATTTTTAATTTTTTTTTTTTTTTGTTAAAGGGGGTGAGGGCAGAGGGAAAGGGACAGAGAGAGTCTTAAGCAGGCTCCAAGCCCAGCATGGAGCCCAAAGTGTAGCTCGATCTCACAACCCTGAGATCATGACCTGAGCCGAAATTAAGAGTCAGCCACTTAAAGGACTGAGCCACCCGGGCATGCCCCCCAATTTTAACTATATTTTATGGTTTTTTGGAGGGGGAGAGGCCAGCTCAGAGCCCGACACAGGGCTTAATCTCACAACAGTGAGATCACGACCTGAGCCAAAATCAAGAGTTGGCCGGTAGCTATCCAATATACAATTTCTACTAAAAGGAAGCTGAAAATTGGTACTCTTTGAGTCACTAAAATCTAATATTTTTGTGTTCATGGCCTGGTAGTAAACCAAAACCACTGTGCATGGAAAACAATTGCACAAGAGTCAAGCATTAAAAATAAACTTACTACTCACCAACGCAATCTGCTGTTTTATACGTTCTCGAGCTGCCCTATCTTCTGCCTTTTCTCTGTTTCTTTCCTCTAACATTCTTTTTGTTAATTCTTCTTCTTGTTTTCTTTTATAATCCAACATTTCTTTTCCAGTTTTTCTCCTCTCAATTTCCTTCTTAATTTCTCTCTAAATTAAAGAGAGGGTAAGTCTTATGAGCCCAAAAGACAACTTAATAATCCACCTTAGGTATTATTTTATATGAGCTGGCTGTAGGGCACAGCTAAAGGAATAAAATAACTTTGTAAAATATAAGGGTCTAGAGAATTTATTAACAGTATGAGTTAAAGGTCAAGTGTCTATCAACTTACAAATCTTAGCATTTCTATTAAGCTTATGATATAATTTGTGATGTGATTTGAAAAAAGAATTACAGGTCTTTGGTTTGTAAAGTAAATGTTACCCTCTAAGGATACAAGGTAGTCATTTATTTGGCATAAAGAATTGATAACTTTCTGATACTACAACCTCAAAGAGATGATGTAGTTTAGGGGCACACGATGAGAAAAATGAATGGTGTACCACAATGTGGCAACACCAGAGGGAAAATTCAGCAAAATGTCTACAAATTTCTTTTGCATAAAAAGGAACTAAGAATTTCATCTGCATCAAAATAATACAATTTTAATTCAATTCCCTTTATTCTTAGTGTAAAAGACTCACTGCAGGGGTAAAAAAGATGATCAAACTTATTCCTAGCAATTTACAAAAAAGTATACACTATGATCCTACTAAGGAAGCCACGTAATTCCCTTCACTATGCTTCAACACTCAACTGTAACCAGAAAGCCATCCAAGGTCTGCCAAATTGAGCAGGGAATCAAACATTCCCTCACTTACTGGAAGAGTAAAATGATGATGTACGTGAACTTTACCTGTTCCTCCTCTTTCCTTTTCTCTTCTCTTCTTTCTTCGAGTTTTTTAGTGAGTCTGTATATAAAAAGTTAAAAAAAAAAAATACATTAATGGAGACACATCTTATTAATATAATAAACAAATGGGAGATTCCTTTCACTAAAAACAACTGGGAAATGAAGTAACAAACAAAAAAAGCTCCTGCAGGCAAAGGAGCAACTCATCCGCCTGGCCTCCGGCCCCAAGAGAAATCCATTATCAGTCAGTGGGAGCCTTTTAGAAGCCTAGTTCCACCTCCTACTTAACCATTAGTTTTCCTTTCCCCCACCGATATATCTGATACTGATTTAAAAACATACATACACATCTTCAAATAAGTACATAAATTAACGAGTTACAAATGCTACCGTCACACAGAAGTAAACAACAATATAGCACAAATGTTAAAAGTAAAAGCAAAAAACTGAAGGCTAGCATTTATAAAAATACCAAAACTGATTCCCAACTCTAAGAAGTTCATCAATTAAAAACAATTATGAAAGCAAACAGTAGTAATGGTTGCAAAACCTAGTGAATACATTAAAACCCACTATGAGTTTCGTGATATCTAATTACTTCAATTTTTAAAAATTAATGGTACTTTCTCAGAGGGATTTCAGTTACACAGTATAAGTGTTTCTTTAGCTCAGTTAAACAACCTGAACCAGAAATCAAGGGAGTGCTCAAAGAATGATGGGGACATACATCAAAGAACAGAAGAGCAAGAATGAAGAGGATGTCACTAGTCAAATCAACGGTAATGTGTGCACCAAAAAGAATGGTAAGAGAAGTGAACTGTAATGCAGAGGAAAAAAAGGATCCATAAAATGTCTTACTGCTGAGGGGAGTTATAAACTGGTACAACCACTCTGGAAAACTGTTTGGCAAGTGTTTATGACCCTTTCTGCTCCGTGGGAGGCCTGCTTCTCCCTCTCCCACTCCCCCTGCTTCTGTTCCCTCTCTCATTATCTCTCTCTGTCAAATAAATAAAATCTTAAAAAAAAAAAAAAGAATGAATCAGTCAAATAAAAGAATACTATACAGCAACAAGAGTATACCAATTATTGCCACAAGCAGCAGCACAAAAGAGCTGAAGCAAAGGAGAGCAGAGAGAGAACATGTGGTGATTCCATCATGAAGTTTATGAGCAGGCAAAACTCAGCTATGGTGTTAGATGCAGGACAGTGGTTATTTTGGGGAGGAAAGTACTCATTGTGAAGGGGTTCTCAGGCCCCTAGTGTTTGGAGTACACTGGTAATTTTCTATTTCTTGATCTGGGTGCTGGTGTCTAGTAAGTTTACTGAAAAAAAGGTAGGGGAAAGAAAGTAGGAAGAGGTGGATCAAAGCAGTTCTCTACAGAAGAATGCTAACTAAAAAATGTATAAGGTATAAAATTAGAAGGTATAAAACTAGAAAAAAAAAATCACCATTTTCAACTACCAATGAAATAACTGATCCAAGCAAAAATAATAGATGCCAGAACCACCGGGTAAAAGCTTTTGAAGAACAGCATATTCACTGTTTCAAAGAATCACCCTATAGATACTTATTAATTAGGGAAAAGGGCATATTTATAATCAAGAAATCCAACAGACACCATCTTAATTAATAATTAAACTTAACATCACCAATAATGCAAACATCTGATATCAGGTGCCTCCTAATGTGAGTAATGAGAAAGACAAACATTACCTACGTAATGTTCTCATACTTTAACCTGAACCTAGAATGATAAAACAGGAACCAAATCAAAGGACATTCCAGAAACCGGGATGCCTGGGTGGCTCAGTGGGTTAAGCATCTGCCTTCAGCTCAGGTCATGATCCCAGGCATCGGGCTCCCTGCTCAGTGGGGAGCCTGCTTCTCCTTCTGTGCCTGCCGCTCCCGCACTCTCTCTCTCTGACAAATAAAATCTTAAAAAAAAAAAAGGCATTCTAGAAACAATTAGCCTAGACACTTAAAGAATGTCCAAGTCATGAAACATAAAAACAAAAACAAACAAAACAAAGGAAATGTTTTGAATTAAAAGAGACTAAACTAAATTCAATGAATGATCCTTGAATGGATCCTATATCAGGGGAAAAAAAGTTATAAAGGACATTACTGAAATAACTGGGCAAATTTGAATGACTGCTTATCAGATAATCTTACTGTATCATGTATTTATAATCTGAGTGTGACAATGGGATTATACTAATATCTGAAAATGTCTTTAATTACATGCCACTTGCAGAATTCTCTTCTGAGAAAAACAGATGTTATTTTGTTCTAATCTAGTTGAAAAGCCCATTGCATCTTACTCAATGACATAACTATTGACTGTTTCATCACTCCTGCATCCAGGAATCCACTGCTAAATTGTGTTCATTGGCCTGAGGAATGGGGTAGGGCATGAATCAGTAGGCAGAGACTCCCAGGCCCCTTCCTAGGCTGTAGCCCCTGCTCCGAGCCCATAAAATCTCAGCCAATGTTTTTATTCTTAGGAGATACACACTGAAGTATTTAGGGTAAAATGAAAATGATGTCTGCAACTTTCAAATAAATTGGCAAAAAAAAAAAAAAAAAAGGTCATTATACTATTCTTTCAACTTTTTCAGGCTTGAAACCTTTCCCCAAAAAAAGGTTGGAATTGATGGTAGAATTAATTGATAATATATCTATTATCTTTCCCAGAGAATTCTGCCAATTTTTAAACATAATGACATAAAAACATAAGCAAAATTTAACTAAAGATTTATCTTTTCATGTGAGTCGCTAAAAGATTCAAATTTCAGGGCCACCTGACTGGATCAGTTGGTAGAGCATACAACTCTTGATCTCAGGGTCGTGAGTTCGAGCCCCACCGCTGGGCATAGACATTATTAAAAAAAAAAAAAAAAAAGATTCAAGTTTCACATCTTTTAGCTTTGAAAATAAAATTGTATACGTTTTAATTAATATTAAGAAAAATTGAGATCTCACAATTACAAATCATCAATCTGTTTCTTAAAAAATCAAGTTTACTTCCCTTTAAGACAGTTTTTTTTTCTTTTTTTTTAAGACTTTATTTATTTGACAGAGAGAGGGCACAAGCAAGGGGAGCAGCAGAGGGAGAGAGAGAAGCAAGCTCTCCGCTGAGCAGGGAGCCCAATGCAGGGCTTGATGCCAGGATCCTGAGATCACGACCCAAACCGAAGGCAGACGCTCAACCAACTGAGCCACCCAGGCGCCCCAGATTTTTTTCTTAATATGTATGGGATAGGATGAGTTTCTGAGCTGACATCAATTTGATGTAGTCACCTTTTCACCTAACAAAACTCCATCTCCTTGAAGCCAGATGAGAAAAAAGCCTAAGATCTAGTGGGAAGTACTTAGTTTTCCAGAAACTTGGTCTCTGGAAACACATGTTATGGCTTGAGAGGATGATGAGAATCCTATATTTAATAATCCAACCTGCCAAATTTTAAGGCTGAGTTTTTATTTTTTTATTATTACCATTTTTAAAGATTTTATTTATTTGACAGAGAGAGACACAGCGAGAGAGGAACACAAGCAAGGGGAGTGGGAGAGGGAGAAGCAGGCTTCCCTCCGAGCAGGGAGCCCGATGCGGGGCTCGATCCCAGGACCCCGGGATCATGACCTGAGCTGAAGGCAGACACTTAACGACTGAGCCACCTAGGCGCCCAAGGCTGAATTTTTAATCTGTAGGACAGAAATTTTAAAATATATTCAAAGTTAGAGAAAAATGTATATATATTTTGCTTCACACAGCTTAGTATTACAAAATTCTATAAGTATCAGATTACACCATAGGTATTTGATGTGTCACATTTATCTGGGCTGCGAAAAAGCACTGCAGCTCAGTTCTATGGGCCAGGGAAAACTAGCAGTACATTAGGGTTTCAGAACCGAATAACCTGCAGAAGATGGGTAAGTCGGGGCGCCTGGGTGGCTCAGTCGTTAAGCGTCTGCCTTCAGCTCAGGTCGTGATCCCCGGGTTCTGGGATCAAGTCCTACATCGGGCTCCCTGATCCGCAGGAAGCCTGCTTCTCCCTCTCCTACTCCCCCTGCTTGTGTTCCCCCTCTCACTATGTCTCTCTGTCAAATAAATAAAATCTTAAAAAAAAAAAAAAAAAGAAGATGGGTAAGTCAACGGCATAAAAGCACTACAGAGTCTATGACAAGGGATGATGGAGATGAAGGCCACCCGAAGGGTAAAATGATGAGCTAAGATGCCATTTGGGATAGGAATATTATATAGGCTATTTTTTTTAGTTGTCATTGTCAGTGAATCCAATTCCATAAAAGAAACAAAACTCCTAATAGGTTACAACTCAGATGAATAAAATACAGGACCACAGTGTAGGAAATAATCTATATTAGCACCTAGGCTTTACTGGTTAGCTGAGTCTGATAAATTAATCTCAACAACAATCTGAAATGCTTTTATGGTTTAATTATATGACCTGGATTTTTCAAAAGTTGTTTAAACAGAGAACAGTTACTTCCCAATGAAAACTGTTCCATTTGTAAGTATGCCAACATTTCATCCAATTTTAACACTAGTGTCCTTTTTTAAAAGGCCCTAGCCCACATACATTTCATGTAACGGGTTCTAACAGTATATGGTTTAAAAAAATATACATGTATGTATCTCCAAGAGTGCTTTGAAGTTTTTTTCAGTTTAAGGATCTCAAACAACTTGTAGACCCACTCTATCCTGATATGCGATTATAAAAGTAACAATGCTCAATGAAGACAGTTTGGCAACCTCAGAAGAAAGCAAAGAAAAAATCCCTTAATTTCCCTTTCATAGATATTAATATAAATGTTTTCTTCTATGTCTTAAACTGTCTTTATCTGACTCAATATACTATATATAACACATATACACCAGCGTAGTTTCTTTTAATTAAAGATGGTATATTTGTTTATAGCATAAACCATAGGCAGATAAACCATATAGGCAGACAGGGGCAGACACGCTCTTACTTAAGAATGGAAGGGGGACCTGGTTGGAAGCTATTATGAAACAAGAGAAACTCCCCTTTCACACTGCAATTAAATAGCACGTAAGCCCACCCTACAATGAAGGGATATCTGCTGTGTGTCTTCTCATTCCCCCCAAGTCTCCAAATCCTTTTCTGACCTTTTGTCACTTCCCCCCAAGGTGGTGCAAATAAAGATGCCCAGTGATGGGACTTGGTGTTAGCAAAACAGAATGAAACAAAGAGGATGAACCACTGGGTGAACTTTGGTTCCCTGCTAATATTCTTTGAGCCTTCTACCTCTTCTCACCACCGTGAGCAAATCTATCCTTTTTAGCTCAAGATCTTGGCCCTGCCGTGACTCCTACAAAGAACCATCAGAATCTAGGTTTTGCTGAAATAAAGCTGATTCTCAGTCATGAGCAAACCCAAATGCCCAATGTCAGTAGTCATTCTGAAACTTGTTTCCCCATAGCATCTGTGTGGACAAGAAACTCAAATCTAAGGAATTTTAACTTCCATATAACACTAAGTTGTTTTAGGTCAGGATCAAAAAATATTCCTGCTTTATCCATTTACAATTCATGTAACTTCAGAATCATACTATAGGGGCGCCTGGGTGGCTCAGTCCTTAAGCATCTGCCTTCAGCTCGGGTCATGATCCCAGAGTCCTGGGATCGAGCCCTGCATCGGGCTCCCTGCTTCTCCCTCTCCCACTCCTTCTGCTTGTATTCCCTCTCTTGCTGTGTCTGTGTCAAATAAAATCTTTAAAAAAAAAAAAAAGAATCATACTATAAAGGACTCTAATTTGGTAATTTCTGTTATTAAAAATACTAAACTACAAACCACAAAAAGTCAGAAATCTGTATCTGATTATTACACCAACTAATAACACATGACATTTAACAGACACCCACTTATGCAAAACCAAGACTCAGTACAGTCATAAAAGTAGCTGAAGTTCTTCCCACCTGGAACTTACTATCCTATGGCATAGAGTGTTAAAAGCAGAAGTGATGGAGAGAAACACACATGTACCAAAAACCAGTGAAAGAGATTCTTAGGCTGATCAGACCTAAAGGTGACTGATGACTTCAGATACCCAACTTTATTTGTAGAATATAGTTTTTATGGATACAAATAAGTTGGCCAGGAAATAAAAAATTTCAACCCAAGATTCTGAAACTTCATTTGTGTAATTTTAACTTTTATTCAAATTAATTAAGTAACTGAAAACCACTCTCTATTTTAAAAATACTATTTGCAAAAATAAGAGCAAACCTTTCCACTCTGACAGTGAGGTCCTCCGGAGGTCTCTGATTTGAACATCCACCAGGCTCCTGAGATGGACTGGCATGGCCTGAACTTTCTCCTCCTTAATTATTTAATAAAAAGAAATAAGAATATTGTATTTAATGCCTAATTTTAAAATGTATAAATGTTTTAGGTTACATTTGTTAATCCTTTTTTTTTTTAAGATTTTTGTTTATTTGACAGAGAGAGAGAGAGAGAGACACAGCGAGAGAGGGAACACAAGCAGGGGGAGTGGGAGAGGGAGAAGCAGGCTTCCCGCTGAGCAGCAAGCCTGATGCGGGGCTCGATCCCAGGACCCTGGGATCATGACCTGAGCCGAAGGCAGACACTTAACGACTGAGCCACCCAGGCGCCCCCATTTGTTAATCTTCTTAAACATTAAAAATTTTTCCTTATAATGAAGAAGATAAGAAATGAGTCATTACTGGGGCACCTGGCTGGGCTCAGTCACTAGAGCATGCGATTCAGGTTTGTGAGTTTGAGCCCCACACTGGACGTAGAGTTTACTTAAAAAAAAAAAAAAGAGAGAGAGAGAGAGAAAGAAATGAGCAATTACTAATTTTGGCATTTGGATCTGGATACAACAGTATATAAGTGGAAAATAAGGTAGTTACCCTGGCTGAGGGCCACCAAAGTCAGAGTCAAAGGGAAAACATGAAGAAGTATTATTCTGGCAGAAGTTCGGGAACATAACAAAAAGAGTAAGCATGACTGACCATGGGTAGGCTTCACTCTAGAGCATCACTGTCCAATATCTATGCTGTCCAATACAGTAGCCACAGTCACATGTAAAGTTCTAGAGGCAAAGTCTGATCCTGGGTATCACTCTAGACTTATACTGGTCCAAGTGATCTGCTTTTGCAAACCAGAGTAATTCCTTAAAGAAGCTATTTTTATCTACACTAGTACTAGATGGCCTCCAACTTAACTATGGTTTGCCTTATAGTTTTTCAACTTCATGATGGTGCAGAAGTAATACACATTCTAGAAACCATACTTCCAATTTTGATCTTTTCCTGGGCTACAGATAATGCACTAAGATACTGTCTTGTGATAATGGACAGTGGCAGCTCTCAGTCAACCACAAAATCACAAGGACAAACAACTAACACACTTATATCATTCTGTACCCATACAACCATTCTGTTCGCACTTTCACTACAGTAGTCAATAAATTACATCAGAGAGTCAACCCTTCATTATAAAATAGGCTTTGTGTTAGATGACTTTGCCCAACTGTAAGCTACTGTTTAAGTGTTCTGAGCATGTTTAAGGTAGGCTAGACTAAGCTATGATGTTCAGTAGTTTAGGTGTATTAAATTCATTTCTGACTTACAATATTTTCAACTTAGAATGGGTGTATCAGGCTGTAACCGCATCATAAGTCAAGGAAGATCTGTATATTTTTAAATATTTCCTGGGGCATCTGGGTGGCTCAGTCAGTTAAGCATCTGACTCGTGATTTTGGCTCAGGCCATGATCTCCAGGTCATGAGATCGAGTCCTGTGTCGGGCTCTGCACTCAGCGCAAAGACTGCTTGTCCCTCTCCCTCTGCTCCTCCCCAGCTTGCACTCTCTCTCTCTCAAAAAAAAAAAAATAAGTAAATAAAATCTTAAAAAAAAAGTTTCCTGAAGGCCAGAATTTTCTCCTTGGCTTGTAGAGAACAGCTATGTTCTGGTACTTCCCTTTAGAACCTCTGCCATTTTTTTCCTTACCACTTGTGACTAACTTGATTCTTTACATTTTTGATCTTTGAAAGAGCAAGGACTGGGGTGGGGTGCCTGGGTGGCTCAGTTGGTTAAGCATCTGCTTTCAGCTCAGGTCATGATCCCAGGGTCCTGGGATCGAGCCCCGCACTGGACTCCCTGCTCAGCGGGGAGGCTGCTTCTCCCTCTCCCTGCCACTCCCCCTGCTTGTGCTCTCTCTCTGTGTCAAATAAATAAATCTTTTAAAAAAAAAAAAAAGAGCAAGGACTATGAAGAAACAAAATCTGGATTCAAATCTTGTTCTATTACTTTAGTAAATTACTTAATCTGGGTCTTATCTATAAAATGGGAACAGTAACCTCATAGAGTTATGTTAATTCAAATAAAATGCTTACACTTTTACTTTTTTTTTAGATTTAATTTTTTTTAAAGATTATTTATTTATATGACAGAGAGAGACAGCAAGAGAGGGAACACAAGCAGGGGGAGTGGGAGAGGGAGAAGCAGGCTTCCTGCTGAGCAGGGAGCCCGATGTGGGGCTTGATCCCAGAACCCTGGGATCATGACCTGAGCCAAAGGCAGACGCTTAACGACTGAGCCACCCAGGCGCCCCCGCTTACACTTTTACTAAGATAGCACAAAGTAAGTGCTTCAGCTATCACAGTGGTGGTGGAATAGGAGAATTACTAACTAGAGCTGATGATGCACATCTATTCCTACCTCTGCATTCAGTGGCATCACCTAGATAATCTGAAACCAGCCACAGCAGGAGTGTTTACACCTTGGAAATTAGCAAATACTGCCAATAAGGGCCCTCCCCCCACCCCCAACAGAGCCTCTTCTTAAATATTTACTGGCACATCACTAAATGCAACCCTTGAATAAGGAGTGGTAACCACTAACATCTGGTGTGTGTTAAATAGGAAATAAATCAATTTCTTAAATAAATAAAATGAATGCCAAGGACACTCATATCTTAATACAGCAAAAAAATTAACAGAACTGTGGAAGATAACTTGTAGACAGTTGAAAAAAACGGTGCTGAACAATACAGTTAGATGGATCTATGACTAAACACAAAGAAAAATGGATAGATGTTATATACAGTAAGATTTCCAATGGCATGGCAGAGTGACTTAAAAGTACAGAATATACATTTATAACTTTATGCATGAAACAGCTTATATGCATGAAAAGCTTATATTAGCTCATATTTAACAGGTAATTAATGAATGAAAAGTTCCAGATTTTCAAAAAAAATGCTAAACTAAAACAACTGATAAACATCCAAACATAATGAAAATTTATTAAAAGTTCTAACTGAAGGTTTAAAAACATAACTGGATAATTAGGCATAATGTATCTCCCACTTACAAAGCAGTCTTGCCAAAAAAGAATACATAATGAACCTAAATCTGTTCAAGCCTGTAATTTTAATTAACAACTTAGAAGAATATTTACATAATACCATAAGAATGCAGCAAGGTCCACATTGAGGGGAAGATGGAGGTGAAGTAGGAGGACCCTAGGCTGGTCTCATCCCACAAATACAAATAGATAACTATCAAATTATCCTAAATACACCTGAAGACTGGCAGAACATACTCCACAACTAAAAGTAGAAAAGAAGTCACATCAAAGAAGGTAGGAAATGCAGAGACGCACTTTGGAAGAGAAACGAATCATGGATGTTGAGGAGGAGAGAGGACTGTGGTTGTGGAGAAGGGTGAGAAACAGATAAGAGAGGGGAGTGCACAGGGAAGACAAACCGCCAGAGCAACTGGCTTGGAAAGCAAGAGGGCCCAAATTTCATGAGTTCTTCTAACCAGCAGGGCTTAAAGCCTAGAGTTTTAAAGGTCAGTGTACTTGGCTCTGGGAGAGCTCAAAGGACACTGGGGCTGCTCTTGGAGAAAAGGCAGGGCAAACAGCCCAGAGACATGCAGCATGGAAAACAGTGATCCAAAGAGTACCTGGAGCACATAATGGGGAAGTTAGTTGCTCATCTCAGACTGTGTCCCAGAGAAGCAGCACTGACAGAGAG
Source organism: Mirounga angustirostris (assembly GCF_029215605.1). Classification (NCBI taxonomy): domain Eukaryota; kingdom Metazoa; phylum Chordata; class Mammalia; order Carnivora; family Phocidae; genus Mirounga; species Mirounga angustirostris. The sequence goes on along the minus strand of NW_026991711.1, from coordinate 103,061,701 downwards.
ACCCCTCCAGAAACAAAGGAACTGGCCAGCACCATTTCCCTCCCTCACCCCTCAGCATAAACACAGCCACAAGCGGGAAACAGCACAGCACCCACACTTGCTACCTAACTTGCTTAGAACAAGCCCTGCCCCCTCACACTCTGGAAAAACTACCCTTCCCAGTCATATTGCCTCAGTCCCAGCATGGTGAGCCCCCTTCCCTGAAAGACCAGCCCAAATCCCTGCTCACAACACATCTCCCAACCCTGGAGTATAGTGGGGTCTCAACTCTGGTGGCGGTGGTGACAGGTGTCATTTCACAAGCAGACCAGGGCACACCACTTTCAGGCCAGGAACCAAACACTGTCCACAAAAGACAAAAAGACAAAGAGAGCATCTGCAGACAACTGGCCTGAAGCATAAAGCAGCCAGGACACAACAGCAGAGTGCATGAAGCACACATTGGACACACTCCCAGAAGCGCGGGCCCTGGGGAACAGAGGATGCTACACTGCAGGGCACTACAGGACCTCTTCTTCATTAAATCATTACCCTCAAGAACAGGAGACGTAGCAGACTTTCCTAGCACACAGAAACAGGCACAGAGACTTAGACAAAATGTGAGGACAGAGGAATTTGTCCCAAATTAAAGAACAAAACAAGGCCATGGCTGGAGATCTAAGCAAAACAGATGTAAGTAACATGCCTGATGGAGGATTTAAAGCAATGATCATAAGGATACTCACTGGACTTGAGAAAAGAGTAGAGGACATCAATGACCATTAACACAGAGATAAGAAATAAGATAGCAGAGGGGTGCCTGGGTGGCTCAGTCAGTTAGGCAGCAGCTGCCTTCAGCTCGGGTCATGATCTCAGAGTCCTGTGATCGAGACCCGCATCAGGCTCCCTGCACAGCAGGGAGTCTGCTTCTCCCTCTGCCCCTTCCCCCCGTTCATGTGCACAGGCATGCTCTCTCTCAAATTAATAAAATCTTAAAAAAAAAGAAAAAGAAAAAGAAAGAACATAACAGAGATAAATGGCTCAATAAACTAAATGAGAAACACACTTGAAGCAAGGAATAGCATGCTGGAAGAAGCAGAGGAATGAATTAATGACCTAGAAGATAAGAGTAATGGAAAGTAATCAAACTGAACAAAAACAAGAAAAAAGAATTATGCAAAACGAGAACAGACTTAGGGAACTCAGTGAAAACATCAAACATAAAATTTGTATTACAGGGGGTCCCAGAAGAAGAAGGGGAGAGAGAAAAGGGGACAGAGAATTTATGTGAAGAAATAATAGCTGAAAACTTCCCAAATCTGGGGAAGGAAACAGATATCCAGATCCAGGATGCACAGAGGACCCCCAACAAAATCAATAAAAGCAGATTCACACCAAGACATACTGCAATTAAAATGGCAAAATAGGGTGCCTGGGTGGCTCAGTTGGTTAAGCGACTGCCTTCAGCTCAGGTCATGATCCTGGAGTCCCAGGATCGAGTCCTGCATCAGGCTCCCTGCTCGGCAGGGAGTCTGCTTCTCCCTCTGACCCTCCTCCCTCTCATGCTCTCTGTATCTCATTCTGTCTCAAAAAAAAAAAAAAAGGCAAAATATAGTAAGAGAGAAAAAATTTTAAGGGGTGCCTGTCTGGCTCAATCAGTGGAGTGTGTGACTCAATCTCAGGGTTGTAGGTTTGAGCCCCACATTGGGTGTAGAGACTACTCAAAAATAAAATCTTTAAAAAAAAAGGAAAAAGAAAAAAGAAAAAATACTAAGCAGTGAAATAAAAGAAGACAGTTACATAAAAAGGAAACACCATATGGCAATCAGAGGATTTTTCACCAGAAACTTTCCAAGCCAGAAAGGAGTTGCATGATATATACCAAGTGCTGAAAGGGAAAAACCTGCAGCCAGGAATACTCTATCCAGCAAGGCTATCATTCAGAAAAGGAGAGATAAAGAGTTTCTCAGACAAACAAAAACTAAAGGAGCTCATGACTACTACACCAGTCCTGCAAGTAACATTAAAGGGGAATGGAAAGGAAAGACCAAAAATGACAGTATGAAGGTAGAAACATAAAAACAGTAAAAATGAATATTTATATAAAAAATCAGTCAAGGAGCTCTCAAAATAGAATGATGTAAAATATGACACCATATACCTAAAACATGGGGAGGAAAATTGGTTCAAACTTAAACAACCATCAATTTAAAATAGACTGCTACATACAGAAGATGTTATATACAAATCTAATGGAAACCACCAATCAAAACCACTAATAAATATGCAAAGAATAAAAAAAAAGAAATCCAAATATATCACTGAAGAAAATCAGCAAACCATGAAAGAGAGAAAGATAAGAAAGGATCAGAGAGAATTTTCAGAAACACAAAACGAATAATAAAATGGCAATAAATACATATCTATCAATAATTACGTTGAATGTAAATGGACTAAAACCCCAATCGAAAGACAGGGTGACAGAATGGATAAGAAAACAAGACCCATCTATATGCTGCCTACAAGAGACTCAATTTAGACTTAAATACATCTGCACTGAAAGTGAGGGAATGAGGTGCCTGAGTGGCTCAGTCAGTTAAGCATCTGCCTTCAGCTCAGGTCATGACCCCAGAGTCCTGGGATCAAGCCCTGAGTGGGGCTCTCTGCTCAACAGGGAGTCTGCTTCTCACTCTCCCTCTGCCCCCCCCAACTCATGTTCTCTCTCTGTTTCAAATAAATAAATAAAATCTTAAAAAAAAAAAAAAAGGGGATGAAGAAACATTTATCATGCAAATGGATGTCAAAAGAAAGCTAGAGGAGCAATACTTATATTGGACAAAACAGACTTTAAAACAAAGACTATAATGACACAAAGAAGGATACTATATAATAATAAAGGGGACAATCCAACAAGAAAATATAATAATTGTAAATATTCATGTACCCAACACAGAAGCACCCAAATACATAAAACAGTTAATAATAAACATAAAGGAACTAATCAATAATAATACAATAATAGTAGGGGACTTGAACACCCCACTTATATCAATGGACAGATCACCTAAACAGAACATCAAGAAGGAAACAATGGCTTTGAATGACACACTGAACCAGATGGATTTTTTTTTTTCCTTTCAAGATTTTTATTTAAATTCAAGTTAGTTAACATATGGTGTAGTATTAGTTTCAGGGGTAGAATTTAGTGATTCATCACCTGCATATAATATCCAGTGCTCATTACAACAAGTGCCCATCGCCCATTTAACCCATCCCCCCCCAACTCCCCTCCAGCACCCCTCAGTTTGTTCTCTATAGTTAAGAGTCTCCTATGGTTTACCTTCCTCTCTCTTTTTATTTTATTTTTCCTTCCCTTCCCCTAAGTTCATCTGTTTTGTTTCTTAAATTCCACTGAGTGAAATTGTATGGTATTTGTCTTTCTCTGACTGACTTACTTCACTTAGCATAGTATGCTCTAGTTCCATCCCTGTCATTGCAAATGGCAAGATTACGTTCTTTCTGATGCCTGAGTAATATTCCTGTGTGTGTGTGTGTGTGCGCGCATGCACGCGCGCATGCCACATCTTCTTTATCCATTCATCCATCAATGGACATTTGGGCTCTTCCCATATTTTGGCTATTGTGGATATAGCTGCTATGTGGAGGTTCCTCAGAAAATCAAAAATAGAACTACCCTACGACCCAGCAATTGCACTACCAGGTATTTATCCAAAGAATACAAAAACAGTGACTCAAAGGGGCACACGCACCTAATGAACCAAATGGATTTAACAGATATATCAAGAACATTCCATCCTAAAGCAACAGGATACACATTCTTTTGAAACATTCTCCAGAAGAGATCACGTATTAGGCCACAAAACAAGCCTCAACAAATTCAAAAACACTTAAGTCATACCGTGCATCTTGTCTGACCGCAACACTATGAAACCAGAAGTCAACCACAAGGAAAATCTGGAGAGACCACAAATACATGGAAGTTAAATAATATGCTACTGAACAATGAATGGGTCAAACCAGGAAATAAAAGAAGAAATAAAAAGCACAGAGAAACAAATGAAAATGAAAACACAATAGTTCAAAACATTTAGGATGCAGCAAAAGCAGTATTAACAGAGAAATTTATAGCAATACAAGCCTAACCGGAGAAGCAAGAAAAATCTCAAACAACCTACCTTATACATCAAAGAGCTAGAAAAAGAACAACAAACAAACCTAAAACCAGCAGAAGGAAGGAAATAATATAGAGCAGAAATAAGTGAAATAGAGGGGCGCCTGGGTGGCTCAGTCATTAAGCGTCTGCCTTCGGCTCAGGTCATGATCCCAGGGTCCTGGGATCGAGCCCCGCATCAGGCTCCCTGCTCCGCGGGAGGCCTGCTTCTCCCTCTCCCACTACCCCTGCTCGTGTTCCCTCTCTCGCTGTCTCTCTGTCAAATAAATAAAACCTTTAAAAAAAAAGAAAGAAAGAAAGAAGTGAAATAGAAACTAAAAAACATTCGAACAGATCAATGAAATCAGGAGCTGGTTCTTTGAAAAAAATCAATAAAATTGATTAACCTCTAGCGAAACTTAACAAGAAAAAAAGAGACAGGACTCAAATACATAGAATCAACAAAGTAAGAGAAGAGAAATAACAACCAACACCACAGAAATACAAACAACTGTAAGAGAATATTATAATAAAATATACACCAACAAACTGAACAACCCAGGAGAAATGGATAAATACCTAGAAACATATAAACTACTGAAAGAGAAACTGGAAGAAAACAGAAAATTTGAACAAGACCAATTACTAGCAAATAAACTGAATCAGTAATCAAAACACTCCCAAGAACCAAAAGTCCAGGACCAGATGGCTTAACAGGCAAATTCTATCAAATAAGGAAGAGTTAATACCTATTCTTCTCAAAGATTCAAAAAACTAGAAAAGGAAGGAAAACTTCCAAATATATTCCATGAGGCTAGCATTACCCTGATACCAAAACCAAACAGACAACACACAAAAAGAAAACTACAGGTCAGTATCTCTGATGAATATATATGCAAATATCCTCAACAAAATACTAGCAAACTGAATCCAACAATACATTAAAAAAAAAAAAATCACCATGGGGTGCCTGGCTGGCTCAGCTAGAAAAGCATGTGACTCTTGATCTCAGGGTCGAGTTCAAACTCCACATAGGGGGTAGAGTTTAGTTAAAAAAATTAAAAATAAAAAGCAATCATTTGCCACAATCAAATGGGATTTATTCACAGGTTCCATGGGTGGCTCAATATTTATGTATCAATCAATGTGATATGCCACATCAATACAGAGAAAGGATAAGAATCACATGATCATTTCAATAGACAGAAAAAATGGATATGACAAAGTACAACATCCATTCATGACAAAAACCCTCAACAAAGTAGGTCTAGAGAGAACAGATCTCAACATAATAAAGGCCACATATACACAAAATCCACAGCTAACATCATCCTCAATGGGGAAAAAGCTTTTCCCCTATGGTCAGGAACAAAACTAGGATGGCCACTCTCACCACTTTTATTCAACACAGTATTGGAAGTCCTAGCCACAGCAATGAGACAACAAAAAGAAATAAAAGGCATCCAAATTGGCAAGGAAGAAGTAAAACTTTCACTATTTACAGATGACATGATATCATACAGAGAAAACCCAAAAAGACGCCACCAAAAAACAGCTAAAACTGATAAATGAGTTCAGTAAAGTTGCAGATAACAAAATCATTGCACAGAAATGTTACATTTCTATGCACCAATGAAGCAGCAGAAAGAGAAATTAGGAACATAATCCCATTTACAACTAGACCAAAAATAATGAGATATCTAGGAATAAACCTACCCAAAGAGGTGAAAGACCAGTACTCTAAAAACTATAAAACACTGATGAAAGAAAGTGAAGAGGACACAAAGAAATGGAAAGATGCTATGCCCATGGACTGGAATAACAAATATTGTTAAAATGTCTATACTACCTGAAGTAATCTACACATTTAATACAGTCTCTATCAAAATACCAACAGCATTTTTCAAAGAACTAGAACAGACAATCCTAAAATTTGTATGGAACCACAAAAAAGCCCAAAATAGCCAAAGCAATCTTGAAAAGCAAAGCTGGAGGCATCACAATTATGAACTTCAAGTTATATCACAAAGCAGTAGTAATCAAAACAGTATAGTACTGGCACAAAACAGAAAACCGAAAATAAAGCCACAACTTATATGGTCAATTAATCTTCGACAAAGCAGGAAAGAATATGCAATGGGAAAAAGAATCTTCAACAAAAGGTGCTGGGAAAACTGGACAGCTACATGCAAAAGAATGAAACTGGCCCACTTTCTTCCACCATACACACAAAAATAAACTCAAAATGGATTAAAGACCCAAATGTGAGACCTGAAACCATAAAAATCCTAGAAGAGAACACAGGCAGTAGTTTCTCTGATATCAACTGTAACAACATCTTTCTAGATATATGTCCTGAGGCAAGAGAAACAAAAGCAAAAACTATTGGGACTACTCTGTATAGCAAAGTAAACAATCAACAAAACTAAAAAGCAATCTCTGGAATGGAAGAAGATACTTGCAAATGACGTATCTGATAAAGGGTTAGTAACCAAAATATATAAAGAACTTAACAAAAATTCAACACCCATGGGGCAACTGGCTGGCTCATTCAATGGAGCACGCTACTCTTAATCCTGGGGTTGTGAGTTTGTGCCCTACACTGGTTACGGAGATTACTTAAAAATAAAACCTTAGGGGTGCCTGGGTGGCTCAGTTGGTTGGGCATCCAACTCTTGATTTCAGCTTGGGTCATGGTCTCAGGGTCATGGGGTTCAGCCCTGCATCAGGCTCTGTGCTCAGCGGGGAGTCTGCTTGTCCCTCTCCCTCCCCCTCCGCCCCTCACCCCACTCACATGTGCACTCTCTAAAATATATAGAAATCTTAAAAAAAAAAATCTAAAACTAAACCTCAACACCCTGAAAATAAATAATCCAACTTAAAAATGGGCAAAGATATGAACAGACATTTCTCCAAAGAAGACATCCAAATGGTCAACACATACATGAAAAGATGCTCATCATCACCTATCAGGGAAATGTAAATCAAAACTACAGTGTGATATCACCTCACACCTATCAGAATGGTTAAAATCAAAAAGAAGTGTTGAAGAGAATGTGGAGAAAGGAAACCCTCTTGTACTACTGATGGGAATGCAAACTGGTGCAGCCACTCTGGAAAACAATGTAGAGGTTTTTCAAATAGTTAAAAATAGAACTATCCTATGACCCAGCAATTGCACCACTAGGTATTTACTCAAAGAACATAAAAACACTAATTCAAAGTCATACATGCAACCCTATGTTTATAGCAGCATTATTTACAATAGCCAAATTATGGAAGTAGCCCAAAGTCCACTGACTGATGAACAGATAAAGAAGATGTGGTACACACACACACACACACACACACAGAGGAATATTATTCAGCCATAAAAAAGAATGGATCTTGCTATTTGCAACTGCATGGATAGAGCTACAGAGTATAATGCTAAGTGCAATAAGTCAGTCAGAGAAAGACAAATACCAATGATTTCACTCATATGGGGAATTTAAGAAACAAAACAAATGAGCAAAGTGAGAAAAAAGAGAGAGACACAAACCAAGAAACAGACTCTTAACTATAGAGAACTGATGGTTACCATAGGGGAGGTGGACAGGTGGGGGGATGGATGAAATAGGTGACAGGGATTAAGGAGTGCATTTGTGATGAGCACCGGGTGATTAAAATAAAAACTTAAAAAAAAAAAAAAAGAATGCAGCAAAATCCAGACTGTGGGAAGTTACAGAAAAAAAACAGTGAGAATGGTAAACTGTTTATGAAATGAAAAATAAGACAAAAAAAAAGAAAAAGGAAGACTCATCAAGCAATAACAATATATTGGACTGACTCCAAACAAACAAAAATTTAATGTAATATAAATACTACCTAGATAATTAATGATAAAAAGGAATTACTGTTCAATTTTCTAGGTTTCATAAGGGATACCAATTTGTGGTTATTTATTTATTTTTAATATTTTATTTATTTATTTGACAGAAAGAGACACAGCAAGAGAGGGAACACAAGCAGGTGAAGAGGGAGAGGGAAAAGCAGGCCTCCCACAGAGCAGGGAGCCCGATGCGGGGCTCGATCCCAGAACCCTGGGATCATGACCTGAGCCGAAGGCAGACACTTAACGACTGAGCCACCCAGGTGCCCTGTGGTTATTTTTTTAAAGTTCTCATCTTTTAGGGGCGCCTGCGTGGCTCAGTCAGTTAAGTGACTGACTCTTGATTTCAGCTCAGGTCTTGATCTCAGGGTCATGAGTTCAAGCCCCAAGCTGGGCTTCACACTGGGCATGGAGCCTACTATAGATGATTGATAGATAGATAGATAGATAGATAGATAGACAGACAAAGTTCTCATCTTTTACATACTAATATTTTAAAAATGAAATGATATAATGCCTGAGATTTGTTCTAAATAATAAGTGAGAAGGAGAAGAGGAGTAGGGAGCTCCAACGAAACAATACCAGCCATGAGTAGGCAGGAGTTGAAGACAGGCAGTGAGTTCATGGGATTTCTTACACTGTTTTCTCTACTTTTCTAGAAGTCTGAAATTTTCCATAACGAAGTAAGAAAAAAAAAGCTACAAAGAACTGAGATTAGAGCTTCTACTCACACTTCAGGTAAGGCAGAGTTTGAGTTAAAGTTAAGTGCCTACTGAAACAAAAGCATCAACAAGGTTTGTAGGAGTATAACAGAATCCAGAGTGTCTACAACAATGTACAAGATACAATCCAAAATTTCTTGACACAAGGTCCAAAAGGAAAATGGGACTCATTATCAGGGGAAAAGACAAAAAAAACGGCAATCCTGAGATGAGCTAGAGCCATTATAACTCAATGAGGTAAAGAAAAATGAAATGAATTAAAAGATAAATTGAATAAAATGTTGGTAAATGGTACTCAGGGACCAAGAATAACTACTGTAACTTTCTGTGAGTCAAACTATTTCAAAATAAAAAGTTAAAAGAGGAGGAAGAGATGGAAGGAAGAATAAGAAAATCTAGAATCATTTTACCTGCAAAATGGTACAGCCACTTTGGAAGACAGCTTGATGGCTTCTTACAAAACTAAACATATTCTTAGCACACAATCCAGCAATCACGACCTTGGTATTTACCCAAAGAAAGTAAAAAAACTTATATTCACACAGAAACCTGCACACAGATGCTTACAGCAGCTTTATTCATAATTGCTAAAACTTGGAAGAAACCAAGATGTCCCTTCAGTAGGTGAATGGATTAATAAACCGTGGTACATCTAGACAATGGAATATTATTCAGCTCTAAAAAGAAATGAGCTATCAAGTGATGAAAAGACACGAGGGAAGCTTAAATGCATATTACTAAGTGAAAGAAGCCAATTTGAAAACACTACTATATGACATTTTGGAAAAGGCAAAACTAAAGATCAGTAAGGATGAACAGGGAGAGCACAGAGGACCTTTAGGGCAGTAAAAATACTTTGTTCTATATTATGCATTTGTCCAAACTCATAGAATGTAGAACACCAAGAGAAAACAAACTATGGACTCTGCCTGATTACAATGGTGTTAAATGTGGATTCATTAGTTGTAACAAATGTACCACTTCCGTGAAAGATGTAGATAGTGGCGCAGAAGGTATATAGGAAATCTGTACCTTCCTCTTAATTTTGTTGTAAACCTAGAACTGCTCTAAAAAAAAGTCTATAGGGTGGCTCAGTCGGTTAAGTGACCAATTCTTGATTTCGGCTCAGGTCATGATCTCAGGGTCATGAGATCGAGCCCCACATTGGGCTCTGCACTGAGCATGGAGCCTGCTTAATATTCTCTCTCTCCTTCTCCTCCCCCACTTGTACGAGTTCTCTCTCTAATAAAAATAAAAATAAAAAATATTTTAAAACTCTATTAAGAAGGTAACAGGATCTGAGCTTGGCGGTGACGGGCAGCCCTCATGTGACCAGGAGCCTATGTCTGCCCGAGTCCCTCCCTCCTGGTCCTTTTTGCCTGTCCAGACACCGTCTGCCTCCTGCCCTTTGGTCGAGGGGAAGAGGAGAAGGAAGTCTGCAGATCTGCAGGTCACAGCAGTGCGCCTCGAGGACTCCTAGAGCAAACTGCCAGGAGAGGTCCAGACCGTCCTGAACACGGAAAAATCCTGCAAAGAACATGAAGAACAGCCACAGGGAGCACCCAGGATGGATGAGGAGCAGCCTCCTGTGGAGCACTCTCCCAAAAAGCAGTCTCCAGAGGAACCATCTTCCAAGGAGCAGTCCTCAGAGGAGGAGTTCTTTCCCGAGGAGCTCCTTCCCGAGATGCTGGTATCCGAGGAGCACCCTCCTCAGGAGCACCTTTCTGGAAGGGACCTTTTTGAAGAGCGCCCTCCCATGGAGCAGCCTCCTTGTGGAGTGGGAAAACATAAGCTAGAAGAAGGAAGCTTTAAAGAGAGGCTGGCTCGCTCTCGCCCGCAATTTAGAGGGGACACACACGGCAGAAATTTAAGCAATGAGGAGATGATAAAGGTAGCAGAGGAGATGGAAGAAATGAAAAGAGTACACAACAAATTGATGGTTATGCACTGGAAGGCGAGACGGAATCGTCCTCATCCTATTTAATGTGTTCGGCCTTTAATTCTGTTTTGCCTGATATAAGTATTGCCACCTGAAGGTTGTATCTTCTCATATACCTTTCCCCATCTCAATCATAACTTTTCGCGTGGCTTTATTCTAGGTGTTTCACTTGTAACTGGCATAAAATTGGGTTTTCCCCACCCACAAGCTGGAAGTTTCCCTTTTCCAATCATGGGTCTCACCCATTTGCATGAAAAGATGTACATTATATATCGTGAAGTGAAAGAAAATTTTCAAAAAGTATATGTTGTATCCCATTTTTGTAAAAAATGTATATTTTATATTAATATGCAAAGAAAAAACTTATATACTTAAATGGCTTAACAGTGGCTATCTGAGGTAACAGGTGTTCTGGTTTGTTTTTAATTTTTGCTTCATCGGAACTTCTCATTTGTCAAGACGAACATTTTACTTTTGTTGCAAAAATATATAATGGAAAAACTTTAAAAGCTGTCAATCAGCTTATAAAGACAATGTGGCACTTAATAAATACTTCTCAGAACTTAAAAGTAAAAAAAAAAAAAAAAGTCAATTAAGAAAAGGTCAACTTAAAAAAAGTATAAATATGTTACCAAATTTTATCTAAAATAAAAATCCACTAGGGGCACCTGGCTAACTCAGTTAGTAGAGAATATGACTCTTGATCTCAGGGTTTTAAGTCTGAGTCCCACATTGGACAAAGAGATTACTTAAAAATAAAAATCTTAGGGGTGCCTGGGTGGCTCAGTCGTTAAGTGTCTGCCTTCAGCTTAGGTCATGATCCCAGGGTCCTGGGATCGAGCCCTGCATCGGGCTCCCTGCTCAGCAGAAAGCCTGCTTCTCCCTCTCCCGCTCCCCACTTGTGTTCCCTCTTCCGCTGTGTCTCTCTCTGTCAAATAAATAAATAAAATCTTAAAAAAAAAAATCTTAGAATAAAAATAAAATAACAATTCACTAGATGGGCTTAAGAGCAGAACAGAAAGAGATGATAAAGAAAAGTCAGTGAACTTATAGATCAACAAGATTATCCAATCTAAAGAACAGGAAAAAAAGAAAAAAGTGAACCTGTGGGATAATATCAAAGAAGCCTAGCATACATGTAATTATTTCTAGCAAGCTAAGAGAAAAATAGTTAAATAAATAATGGCTCCAAATTCCCCAAATTTAGTAAAAGTCATACATTTTCAGATTTAAGAAGCTCAGCAAACCCCAAGCAGAATAAACACAAAGAAAAGCCCATCTAGGCATAATATGGTCAAACTGCTAAAAACCAAAGAAAGAGAAAATCCTGAAAGCAGAGAAAAAAGCAATATATTCCATATATGGGGAAACACTGCTACCAACAGAAAGTTCTCATCAGAAAACTATGGAGACCAGAAGATCCTTAAAGGGTTGAAAAAAATAACTGTAAACCCCAAATCTTGTATCCGGTAAAAATACCCCTCTAGAATGAAGATAAAATCATTTTTCAGAGACAAAGAGAAGTATTTCACCAAAAGACCTGTATAATCAGAAATACTAAGCAAGGGGCACCTGGGTGGCTAAGTCAGTTATATGTCCGACTCTTGGTTTCAGCTCAGGTCATATTCTCATGGGTCATGAGATACAGCCCTGCATTGGGCTCCTTGCTCAGCAGGGAGTCTGCTTGAAAATTCTCCCCCCCCCTCCCCTTGCGCATGCCTTCTCTCTCTCAAATACATAAATAAATCTTAAAAAAAAAAAAAAAAAGAAAAATGCTAAGGGAAAATTTTCACACTGAAAGAAAATGATACCAGAGGAAAACATACTCGAAAGGGAGTGAAGAATTTGGCAATGATAAATATCCAGGTAAACGTAAAAGATTAAGTATCCTGCTGTACAGTTAAATGGGCTACATTCACTGTAGCATCCCCTCGTTCTGTATGCATCCAGAATTTGAATGATCTGCAGATGTAAACCTCAAAATGAGACTACTGAGAGGGGACATGACAGCTATTCTTCAAATATTCAAAACCTGTTATGTGTAACTTCTTAAGTAGCACTAAAGTTAATGAGAAATTACAGGGCATCAAATTTCATCTCAATATAAAGAAGAATTTTTCTAAAAACTAGGACTTTGACAGTAGGCTTTCTTGCAAGGTAATGAGCTTCCTGTCAGTAAATAGAGGTTTGATAATTATCTATCTGGGATGCTAGAGTAGGATTATCTTTTAGGATACTAATCTACTAACTTCTTGATTTATCTAACTCTATGTTGCCCAATACAAAGATATATTACACCAAGCAACTCTGAACACAATCCCTAATATACAGTATAAATTTTCTCTTTTGCCTTTTCTATCAACCCCTCTGCAGTCACATCTTTTATTTCCACAATTTTATCTTTTAATTCTAATTTCTAAAAATGCAAATACTATTTTTTAAATGTGTATGGTATCTTACAGGTTATAAAAACAATTCCAAATACATTAGTTCATTTGGACCTTTCAAGATCCTCTGGCTGGAAAGATATTTATAAAATTGTTAAGTGTCATAATGACAGTCCCTGAACTACAGCACAGTAAAAGAAATTACAAATCAACTATTCTGGACTGTTGCCTATTTGGATTTGAAAAGCATATTCACTGACTTTATTCTCTTCTGCCACTGTATGACCAACGCCTGTATTTAAGACAACCTTTAAATTTTAAGTTAAATGAGTATGACAGAGTTTGAGAAACACGCTATTTTTAAGGATATTAATCCCTGGCCTTTAAAACAAAGTGATGGAGTACTTCTACCTATACCCAAAAGGGTACACTAAAAATTACCTGTTGCAGAATCTGACTTTCTATCAGAAGTGGGTGGTGTCTCACAAAGCTCCACATTTCTGGACTGAGAGTTTTCAGAAGTGTTGTTAGGTTCACATGAGGTGGGTGGAGTAGAGACTGAACTTTCTGACTGGCTGCCATTTGCCACCGATGTTTCACCTTTTAATGAGTGCATCTAGGGAGAAAACACATTGGAATTTAATGAACAGGTAAGAATCTAAACCTACCTGGCAGATGAGGCCAAAATATAAGTCAATTGTCTCCATAGGAGGGAAAAGTACTAAACCTTCTAAGTACATGAATCTAAACTGTGTAATCCTACACATGGTATAATCACACTGTGGAATTCAACTACAATGTGACAAGAACATAAAAAGATTTTCAAAGCACAATGATTTTCCTTCAAATTAGAATTCTAGGAAAAAAGTTTGAAGCTATCTTAGCCATTTGCCCAAAGAGGATACGAATGAGAAATTGACTAAATTCCTTAAAATGTGTCAAGCAATACAGTTTGGGAACTTAATGTGCAACCTCTCTCTCGCAACAAAGGAATAGTGATGTGTATTAGTAGTTACATGAGGGAGGAAAGAAGGGAGAGTAAGAAGTCACTCATTAGGTTCAGGTACTTACAACTTCACAATGCTATTTTCAAAACCAGTCCAGGAAAATAATATTTACTACCTTTTAAAAGTTTAATGGCATGGCAGGTTCCTGATTATACAGAGCAGCTCCAAAAATATTCCAATGTCAAGTTTCTGACATACCATTTTCCCATGTTTATAATAAAGAAATTCTGTTCCTTCTCACCTGCCGGACTTTGTGAATTCTGGTAACAAGTTCATCTGCAGAAACACTTCCTGCTATTACTTCCAAGGGAATTCCACTGTCTCCAATAAAGAAACTGGATGGAACACACACTACGGGATCTGTACAATTTAATTAAGTCTAACGATTCATGAAAAACAAGGGCATAATTTTATGAAATATTACTGATAAAAAAGCAGAACAAATCTTTGTTAATTTCACAATGTTATCAGCTAACATGTTTACCAAATAATTTCAACTACCTTATCATTATGCTTGTCATGCATGTGATAGATAAACTGATTTGTTTTATTTGTATTGTATAACTGAGTGGAGAACATCCACTACATTCCCCTCTATTGTCACTTTTACATCTATCTTGCCCCTTAACAGCTTCTTCTAACATTCCAACCAAACTGCTCTATACTGCTTTCCAGATATTGACAATAAAAAAACTCTCTATGATCCCCTTTGTTACAATGTATTATCTCAAAGGACACTTAGTAACATAAATTTTCAATAAACAAGAATGCAAGAGTTCCTAAATAAAAATGAATAATTTCAAAATGTCATGAATTAACCAAAAGAAAGGCAAATCCTCAAGCAAAATATGTATCAAACCAATTCTTTATTGAAAGGATACAGATTTGTGAAAATTGTAGGCAGGCTTCACTGTAAAACAAAATCAAACAGAAAATCACTAGATGCATGCCTTTTCCAAATACTCCGTTGTTTTTATAAAAATGTACTGAACCAATTAAAATGATTTTTCTGAAAGTACTAGTTCCTTTCACAGTCATCAGGTGGGAGGAGAAAAGTGCAATTCTTATTTTAGAGACCTTTTCTGGTTTGTTTTATAATTTTCGGATTAAAGAGCTACTTGCTCTTGCAACCCACAAACTCGTGGCTGGATCTGGGGACTAAAAATCAAGCAGGTATCTGCCATGTTGCTTCCTCAGCAGCAAGTATACCTCAATACAATACCTTAACTTGTAACAAGAGGCTATTAATGCTTATAACTTACTTGTGCAAAAGATAATACAGTACTTTGTAGTAAGAAATGATTCAAAACAACCTAAATATCCACCAGTAAAAACTAAGCAATCATTAAAAAGATACAAAAAAGTGTATCAAAATGCTACCACTTTTGTGAAAAAGGGGAGGAAAATAAACAAGAATGTAAGAAAGGGGAGGAAAATAGATTTGGTTACTGCAGAGAAGGGAACTGGGTGGTTAGGGACAAGGATAGGTGGGACTTTACATTATGATACAAGTAAGAGATACTAATCACTGTGGGTCAATAATACCAAGAATCAAATTAATATTTCCAAGAATTAGAAATTTGTTTCATTTTCTGAATATAAACCATGATCATAAAAACATCTGAGAATAGAATGGGAAAGTATAAAGAAAAAAATTACGAAGAGTCCTACCTTCCCAAAACTAACCAAAGTAAACTTTTTTTAAAGATTTATTTATTTGGGGGGAGGGAGGGGCAACAGGAGAGGAGAGAGAGAATCTTCAAGTAGACTCCCTGCTGAGCACAGAGCCCAACACAGGGCTATATCCCAGGACCCTGAGATCATGATCTGAGCCGAAATCAAGAGTGGGACCCTTAACCCACTGAGCCACCGAGGCAGGCGCCCCACCAATGTTAACTTCTGATGTATTTCCTACCAGTCTATTTTCAACACAGGCTATCTCTATAAATAAATACACACCAGAATGTTACTAAAACATTAGATAATTTCATAATTATATAATATATAAAATCTACTTTCATCATTTAAGACACATTAGATTCTATTAGCAGGCAGTCCATAATGAAACAAACAGCAACCATCCTATACACAGGTATCCCTGCAACTGCTTTTAGAAATTTGTTTTTAAAAAAGAAAAAAAAAAAATTTGTTTTTAAAAATGCTAGATACAGGGCTCCTGGGTGACTCAGTTGGTTAAGCGTCCAACTCTTGATTTTGGCTCAGGTCATGATCTCAGGGATGTGAGATCAAGCCCTGCAGTGGGCTCCTCACTGGGCATGAAGCCTACTTAAGATTCTCTCTCTCCCTCTCCCTCTGCCCCTCCCCCTCTCCCCCCTCTCTCTTTCTCAATAAAAAAAAAACTGCTACATACATCAGTCTGTATATAACCTCAAGAATTCTGATATTCTCATCTCTTCCACATTTCCAATATACCCCTACACTCCTCCTGCCATTACTGGTACTTCTGGAAATAATGGACAATATAAATGACAGGATATACATTAAAATGGTAAGATTCTTTTTTTTAAGGATTATAGCTCAATAAATATATAGTTCAATAACTCCTGCTGTGAGGCAAACCACTATGATTTGTTTTATGACATTTTTAATACTGAAAAATTTTTAGTAAAAAATTTACAAACTGGGGCACCTGGATGGCTCAGTCAGAAGAGCACGTGACTCTTGATCTCAGGGTCATGAGTCTGAGCCCCACGTTGGGTGTAGACATTACTTAAATAAATAAAATTAAAAAAAAAAAACAAAAACCTACAAACTTACAGGTAAATTGCTAAATATTTTAATCTTGACAGTAACTTTCAACCACCACTCATTCATTCTGATATTATCAGTATCAAAAGGACAAAAATGCCATTTTATAGTTGCTAATGAATTAATGCTTCTAGGACTGATCATTGATGCCTGCTGCTAACATCATAAAGTAAGACAACAGGTCATTATGTGCCTTCTAATGGAAGAATGGAAGACATTACCACTATTTATGAAGTAGTCTTGATGGAAAAAAAAAATCTAACCTGAATCCAACTGTCAATTTACAGGAAATAGAGGACAGAGGAACATATTAGATAACACTAACAGGGATGCAGTCAACAAAATCCATACTGTAGGAAACTAAAGAACAAATGACCTAGTTTCTCCAAAATATTAACTGCAAAGAAAAAAAGGGGGGGAGGGGGGAGTCTACAGACTAAAGGAGACTTGAGAGATCAACACATCACAGTGTGTGGACCATGATGGATCCTCAACCAAACAAATTATAATAAATTAAGAATACAACTATGACATAGATAAGACAACTGAAAATATGAACAGTAGCTGGGTATTTGCTATTAAGAAACTTTTATTAATTTGTTTTTGAAGTATTACAGTTATGTTAAAAATTTAGTTTTTCACATATTAAATTTAGGTTAATTAATGTTAAAAAATATATTTTTTAGAGACATACTAAAACATTCATTGATGAAGTGACATGATGACTGAGATTTGCCACAAAAGTATACGTGATGAGTGGAAATGGGTCGGGGTATAGCTCAAACAAGACGGACTATAAGTTGATAATTACCGAAGTAGTTGACAAGTACATGGGAGTTCATTACACTTTCACTTACTTGTGTATATGTTTGAAATTTTCTACAATAAAAAAACATTTTTAAGGGGGGAGGAGAAGGAATGGATTAACAAATAAAAGAGACTTGTGGATATCAAGTACTGTGAGGACCTAAAAAAGTCCTTACTCCTACTGAATTAATAAACAGCTTCATTCCCAAAATAGGATCCAAAACAGTGGTCAACCTTCCAGAGATAATCGATATATAATTTATAATTTACAGTTACTTCCAAGTTCTTAGAAGCTAAGGATCACATTCTTTTGCATTCCTGGTACATGTCACATTGCTGCTTGGTGGACCAGCAGAACTTAAAAGTTTTTCAGCAAGATATCATGATGTATTTGGAAAATGGCAATCAGAATTTAAGTCCCCAACATGCCCTAGAGAAAAATCAACATTCTTATAATCTAAGAGTATCACCATAAATCTCAACAAAAGACAATGGTTATAATATTTAAAAAATTAACACATATAAGCAAACCTTTTGGTATCGATTTTAATAGCAACAAAACTGTCTGAAGATGCTTCTGTCACTTTCTCATCTTCCCAACTTGCAGCCATCTGTGTAGACTGCTCATCATCACCTGTAAAACATTTCAAGGATACTTATGAGCCAATATCTGCAGATTCTTTTCCCTTAGAATATGGAATTTCAAATAAAATATAATTCCACAAATACTACAATTGGTATTTTCTACCAAGTTTGAAAACTAAAATTTTCCCATAAAATGAAAAGCATGATAATGCACTGTTAACATTACAAAAAGTAATGAAAACAGCTTAGACAACTAAAAATAAATAAATAAATAATGACGATGTAATGAAAAAGAATGAAGGTATCTCGATTTTACAAAGTATTTTCTAAAAAAAGACATCCAAATTATGAAGCAAATGGTATCACAATAATTGGAAGTCATAGTAGAAATGTACAGCAGCTATTTTGGCTTTTGTATGTGTGATTTTAGAAAATAAATGCACAATATTCTTCCTTTATGTAGCACTTTTCTGTCGAGCTCAATGTTCCCACACCACACCATCACTCCCCAGAATTCCTCCAAGGTAGACAGAAGCAAGTGCAATTCTGATTGCAGTTTTGGACTTGCCTTTTATTATAGGTATGCTAATTTTAAAAGATATGCTGATCCAGGGGCACCTGGGTGGCTCAGGTGGTTAAATGTCCACTCTTGATTTCGGCTCGGGCCATGATCTCAGGGTCTTGAGATCAAGACCCTGACATGGGCTCCACACTCAGCAGGAGTCTGCTTCTCTCTTCCTTTCCCTCTGTCCCTCCCCCTGCTCACATGCGTGCACACGTGCTCTCTCTCTAAAATAAATAAATCTAAAAAAAAAAACAAAAGTTATGCTGGAGCGCCTGGGTGGCTCAGTCGGTTAAGCGGCTGCCTTCGACTCAGGTTGTGATCCCAGGGTCCTGGGTTCCAGCCTCGCATCAGGCTCCCTGCTCAGCGGAGAGCCTGCTTCTCCCTCTCCCTCTGCCTGCTTGTGCGCTCTCTCTGTCAAATAAATAAATAAAATCTTTATTAAAAACAAAAAAGTTATGCTGATCCAAAAGTTATCTATGGTGATAGAATTCAGCATAGCAGTTACCTGGGTGGAGGTGTTACTGATTGGGAAAGAGCATGAAGGAGCCTTCTGGGGGTGCTGGAAATATTTATATCCTATCTGGATGAGAGTTACACGAGTGTGTTAATATATAAAAATTCACTGAGCTGCTCACTTAATATATTTCACTTAATATACTGTATATCATACTTCAATAACAAAATGTTTTAAAAGTTATATCTATCAGATATTACTTCCTTTTTAGACTTGTTACGTCTAGACTTTGACATAACCACTTACTGGTGGGCAGAAGGAAACTTACCCAAGTAAGTCAATGAAAAATACTTCTGATGTTTAGCAGAGCTAAGTGCTTTCTCAAAAGTGAACAACTTCTGCCAATTTAAAGATTAAAAAAGTTCTCAGGTCACATTTTTGCTTACCAAAAATGAGATAATTCTGTGTCTATTCTTCCACAAGCTGTTTTCTTATGTGTAGCCCCTTTCCCCTATTTAATCCACCCTCAGCCCTCCTCATCTCAGTTACCTGTTTAAGGTAACTCCATCCTTTCAGTTTTTAGGCTAAAAACTAATTATCCTTGACTTCAGCTGACTCTACCTCCAAAATATATCCAGAATGTAATTATTTCTTACCACTTTCACTGCTACCACCCTGATTTAATCTACCACATCTCACCTAGATGATTACAATAGCCTCCTAACTGGTCTCCCTTCCCAATCTAGCCCCCAACCCCACGCCAATCAATATAGCTTTTACTACATCTTTTAAAATACCACAAATAAGTCTGAAAAGTCATCTAGCATCTTGCTGTTGCTGTAGCTGGACAACTTAGATCTTATTCATTAGCCTGCTGAACTCTGCCTTTTTCAGAAACATAGATACCGGGCGCCTGGGTGGCTCAGTTGTTAAGCGACTGCCTTCGGCTCAGGTCATGGTCCCGGGGCCCTGGGATCGAGTCCCATATCGGGCTCTCTCCTCTGCGGGAAGCCTGCTTCTCCCTCTCCCACTCCCCCTCCTTGTGTTCCCCCTCTCACTGTGTCTCTCTCTGTCAAGTAAATAAATAAAATCTTTAAAAAAAAAAAAAAAAAAAAAAAGAAACATAGATACCATCCAAAAATTTACTGATATCCTTGTTTTTAACTACTGTGGCTTGCTAAATCAAAGCAGCTGAGTTTGATACAAGCCCAATGTCATTTCCTTCAAAATTAACTCATCTTTCTGGACTTGAGACACTGAACAAACAATACTTGGCCTCATCCAAACCCCACAGATGTGCTTTTCAACCAAGAAATTCCAGATTTCAACAAGAGAACCATTCTACTGAATAACAATATTTATGGGGAAGTGACCATACAAAAACCTCATCTTGTAAGGGAAGCCCAGTGTAGCCCCCTTGATCGTGTTCTTTTTTCTTTTTTTTTAAAAGTAATCTATATACCAGGGGAGCCTGGTTGGCTCAGTCGTTAAGCGTCTGCCTTCGGCTCAGGGCAGGCATGATCCTAGGGTCCTGGGATCGAGCCCCACATCGGGCTCCCTGCTCCGCAGGAAGCCTGCTTCTCCCTCTCCCACTCCCCCTGCTTGTGTTCCTTCTCTCACTGTGTCTCTCTCTGTCAAATAAATAAAATCTTAAAAAAAAAAAGTAATCTCTACATCCATCGTGGGGCTCAAACTCACATGCTCTACCGACTGAGCCAGTCAGGAGCACCCCCTCCCCCAGATCATATACTGTACATGACTACAGGTAATGGGAATAGTAGCCAATTCTTTTCTATTTCCCCACCATTTGTCATCTCAGAGCCTCTTCTTTCTCCTTCCAAGGAGATGGAGTTCTACACTGATGTGACTGAAGTCCCTTCACAGGGTTCCTCTGGGGCCTTTCACAATAACTATGCATCCCTTCACAGTGATGTCGACATTTTCTGGTACGCCAACAGTCTGACTGCTGGCTGCAGTAGATGTGGCAAAGCTTCTCAGTCTGTTCTTAATACGGCAACTTTCATCAAAGAGTCTTACCACATCAGTCCTCTGCTCAAAATCCTACAATGGCTCCCAATTTCCCTCACATTAAAAGTCAAACTCCCTACAAATGGTCTCATACCTCCAGTTACCTCTGACCTCATTTCTCTTTACCTTATTCTGATTCAGCTAATACAAAAACACTCTTACTTTAAGGTCTTTGTACTAGTTGTTTCCTCTGCCTGGAATGTTCTTTCCTCAGATATTTAGATGGTTAATACTCAACTCCTTTAAGTTCTTGGTCAAATATTACCTTCTCAATAAAGCCTTCCCTACTACACACTACTTTAAATTGACAGCCTTTAGGGGCAGCTAGCTGGCTCAGCCAGTAGAGCATGTGACTCTTGATCTCAGGGTCATGAGCTCAAGTCCCACAAGTCCCATATATACAAATATATACAAATAAAGAACAAAATGACAGCCTTCAGACATTCCCAAAGTTCCCTAATCTCCTGGTCTTTTGTTCCCCCTGTAATACTTAGGATCTTCTAATAAACCATGTGTTTTACTTACTATATTTACTGTCTCCCTCAACTAGAAAGCAGGCTCCATGAAAGCAAGGACTGTTTTCTTTTTTATTTACTAATATAACTCAAATGCCTACGATATAAGCTGGCATATGGTAAGTACCTGGCATACAGCAAGCCCTCAGTAAGTATTTTGTGGAATGAACAGCTAAATTTCTGGTATAGTAAGTATCTTGGCATACCTACAATAACTGACTAATGCTGCATATATATACATATTTTTTAAAGATTTTATTTATTTATTTGACAGAGAGAGACACAGCGAGAGAGGGAACACAAGCAGGGGGAGTGGGAGAGGGAGAAGCAGGCTTCCCACGGAGCAGGGAGCCTGATGCGGGGCTCGATCCCAGGACCCTGGGATCATGACCTGAGCCAAAGGCAGACGCTTAACGACTGAGCCACCCAGGCGCCCCTAATGCTGCATATGTGAATATATTCTATGTGAGATGATCCAGGAATAATAGGAGCTTGACAAATCTGGCCATGGAAAAGTAAATAGGGGGTAGAACGCATCCACAGACCAGGACCAAAAAGAATGCCCATTAGCAGACTCCCAGATGTTGAGGAAGCAAATGAGGAAAACTATAAGCTAAATGTGAAACAAATGAGACACTGCCTGCCCTCCGTGGAGTTTAAAAATCTAATGGTACAAAAAATGTACTTGTTTAGTAAACAATTATAAATAATTATAGTAATAAATACGGTGAAAAAAAAGAACAGATCTAAGAAAATAACGAGACCTTTTTAGATCAGTCAGGGAAGCCTTCTCTAGGGTGGCATTTAAGGGAAGACATAAAGGATGAAAAGGCTGAGCTGGGCCAAGAGTCTGAACAGTTCACTAAGAAGGTATTTACGTGTAGGAAAAGGCCCGTGTGACTGGGAATGTCATAAACAACAGGGAACACGAGACAAGAGGAGACTAAAGAGTTGAGATTCAAAGATGACTCCCACACTACGGTTTATCCACCTGAATGTAAAAGTCGTGCCATATACTAAATGTACAACACTGATGGGGAGAAACACAAGTTCAGGCAGTAAACATACTTTTATACTTGAGAATCCTGTGAGGCATCTAAGTGGGGATGACGACTGGGTAGCTAGAAGTATGGATCTCCTATTTCTGAGGTTGGTACTTCTTACTATGTTGTACCATGTGGGGAGGGTCCCAAATATCACATCCCCGTTAGCAGTGTCTGTCCATAGCTCAGCCTAGTGGCAGCAACACCTCTTAACTAACAAGAGACGTAAGGTTGAATGGAATTACTTAACTCACTGCGACCTACCTTAACTCTACGGAGTAAGATTATTAACTGCTGATTTCAGTATCTTTAGTTTCTTATTAATCAGTATATGAACTATGCTATGGAGTTAGGTCAGCCTAAAATTTTAGTAGAAAATGTTGTATCTTTGGTAGTATCAGCAGTACCCAAAGTAAAGACACTTAAAAAGAACAATACAAGGACACCTGGCTAGCTCAGTAGGTAGAGCATGTGACTCTTGATCTCAGGGTTGTGAGTTCGAGCCTCACATGGGCTGTGGAGATTTTTAAAAAAATAAAATCTTAAAAACAAACAAACAAAAGAACAATACAAACTCAGAAGCAAAGAGTTGCAGATCTTAGTACAGCCAGGAATTCCAATCCAGAAAACGTCAACTAGTCAAAATCTAAAAGCTTTTGTGGTCTTTTTGAACCTAAAAGGGCAGTAAATAGTGTCTGTCATGAAAAGTTTAGCCCACTAGCAACACTAGTCTGTGAACTGACACCTTTGCTTCAGGATCCTTGTCAGAATATTCTGCCTTCCCAAGAACAGAATCAAAATCTTCAGTTTTATTTCTTTCAATTTACAAAGACATAATACCTTTACAAAGACATAATACCTTGAAAATACTTGCTAAGTTCTTCTCTGAACTAGTAGTAATCTCTCCAGTTTTAATTCTACAATTTTCTTTAATTCATCCATGAAATCAACTTGCGTGAAGTGCTTCCCAAATGAGGGGTTATATGAAACAAAGTATACCCTTAAGACCACTTCTTCCAGCCTTTAAGATATCTTTTTAATTTTCTACTGAGTTGGTTTATTATTGTAAAGGTATCCCATCTAAGAAAATCATAAATTCTGGCTATGAACAAAGGTCTAGGCAATATGTAAGTGTTGCAGTTTCAAGACCCCAATATCTACATATTCCTGGAGTGAAACTAATCCTACCTAGTGTTGGAGATTAAATTCCTAAAAACTCTAGGAAAGCCAACAGTATTTTGAACAGGTCAAGGGACAAACTCCTTTGACAGATTGCTAACGGTGTTCCTACAAACATTCAACAAACATTCATTGATACTCTACAAACATAATATGTACTCATCCGTAAAAAGTTAACTGAAGAATGTATACACACACACACAGAGTCCCAAAGACCTCTAACCTTATTTTGCTATAGTAATAACTACCACTACTGTTTCCTATGTTTGTTCTAGAATTTCTTATTTCAAATTAACTATTTAGCCCAAAAAGATCTTCTAGGACCATTTAGACACCATCAGTTGTGTTTTTTGTTTAAAAAATGACTACCATCAGGGAGCCTGGATGGTTCAATCGGTTAAGTGTCTGACTCTTGATTTCGGCTCAGATCAGGATCTCAGGGTCCTGGGATCAAGCCCAGCATTGGGCTGCCCACTCAGCTGGGAGTCTACCTGAGGATTCCCTCCCTCTCCCTCCGCCCTTCCCCCCTAAAATAAATAATTTTTTTTTTAAATGACTACCATAATCCTAGATTTCCTGACTTCTACACCAATTTCATTAATACATGAAGTCTACAGTTCTTGTTTTTTCTTAAGAAACAAACAAACAAAACAAAACAAAACCAAAAAAACACACCTGAAGCTGCTAAAAAAAAAATTTGTCAAGACAAGATGGAAATACTTTTTGTGATCCTGGTGCAGGTCACTTAACCACTGTGGACATAAATTTCCTCATCTATAAATGGGTATAATAATACCTGTTCTACTTACCAAAGAATCAACCAAAATTTTATATGAAAAACAACTTAAAATGTCATAAAACTATTAATATACTCTTAATGAGCATAGTTAAGTATCATTTAATTCTCCTTTCCTTTGTAATCCCTTTTTTATCCCACTTTTTTTTCCTTACAAGATTATAGCAGTTATGTATGTAAAATACAACTCTAAAGCAGCATAAGAGGATCAAACTGCTTTTCTAATTAACAACACTGAACTAAAAATTTGGCATAACTTAAAACAATTATAAATTTCAAATTTTATGTTAAGTGAAACTCGTATTTTAGCATTTCTTCACTGCAGTGCATAAAGTTATAGAGCTGTTATCTACTCTCCCACGAGTCATAAGTGAATGCGTACACCGTTATTAAGCACAAATTGCTGAAATAATACACCTCAAATTAATAGAAGTCACAAACACTAATTTGGCTCATGTAATGAGAACAGCAAAACCATAGAGGCTTAGGTCTACTATAAATCTAGATGATTTCTGTGATAAAATAGGGTGGTAATAAAAGACGGAGCAAAATAAACCAGAGTAACACGGATAAATGAGTTAGCTCAGGTTCTCGAAACTGTAGATATTAGACTAGGTAGACAGCAAAACGAACCAAAGACTGAACGTCTTCTTCTAAACAAACGGTACAAAAAACAACTTGCAACAAAGCAAATATTCCACATTAGACTCTCTCCCCCCATTACAATTGAAAAAAAAAAAATCCAACCTATATAAATCTCAAAAGTTTGCGTTTCAGGAACGTGACGACCGCTAGTAGCCGTCAACATCAGGTGGCTTCTCTTTGTTGCTCACCGATGACACAGCTTTCTTCCTGACAGTCCACAACTAATTACGAACCCAACTCCCTGTCGAAAGGCCTGTCTCTATCCCCACCTAAACACTTACGCTACACAAACGTTAGGCATCCCGAGGTGGGTCCCAGGGGACAGAGAGATCTACTGAGGTCCCGAGAGGGGGCTGCTGGGGTCTAAGTGCGCCAACTCCTTAGGGGGCTCAGCGGCGGTGGGCGGCGAGGGCCCGCCGGACGCTGTCCGGTGCCCCGCCAGAGCTGTAGGCGGGGCTCAGCAAGCTTTGGGGGCGAGGCGGGGACCGTGCCTCCCGCCGGGGTGCTGGGAGAAGCGGGAGCTGGGGGCCTAGGCAGGCTCGGCATGCCCCAAACGGAAGGGGGGAGCGCTGAGAAGCCAGGGACGGCAGCCTGGGCCTGTCGGAGCACGGAGGAAAGGCTGGTGGATCCTAGGATTGGAGGTAGGCCGGAGGGGTGTTCGGCCACAACTCGGGCCCCCGCCCCCTTCACCTGCCACGAACACCACGAAGACCGCGCCGCTCCTCTTGGCCGACGCGATGGCGGCCGGAATGGCGCCCTGGAACCACAACATCGCTCTCCTCGGGCCCAGGCGCTCGCTCGGAGTGTTGTCGCCGCGGTCCCGAAGCTGGCCCCGCCCTCTCCTTCGTCTGGCCCCGCGGCCCCCGCAGCCCCAGCTGGTCTGCCCCCCGCCTCGGCGCAAGCACGCAATCCCGTCAGCAGTCCCCTAGGACGCGCGCAAGCGCGCGAACCAGGAGCGCCCTGCGTCCCGTGACGCCACACGTCGCCGTTGACACCGCGCCCCAGGGCCTTGTCTCGTTGGCAAGTTGGTGTGTGCGCGCGGCCGCTAGGCCTCAGACCCTGCAGTTCCGGAAGTGGAAAGAGCCAGTGGGAAAGCTGACTAACCTCTACGGCGCGTCGGCGGCGCCTTCATGAGGCATGACGGGAATTGTAGTCTTCTTAGGCTTCTTTTCCTCCTATGTGGAAAACGTAACTGTGGTTTCCGGGGCACAGCTGAAGGGGGCAGCAATGAGAAAGCCTTTTTCCAATCTGTAAAGGGGAGGAGAGGACGCGGGGCTCACTGTCGAGGAGGTGCTCTGCGCCGCCTCCCTGAGACGGTAAGTATGGAGGAAGTCGTCCCCGCCCCGGGTGAAACCCTAATTGTGGACGATGTAATTCTTTATTATGATGAGTGGCCATTGTGTGATAGGGTAGGTGTTCCTCTGTATGGAACTAAGTGCGCTTCGACTTCTGCTGAACGTAGCAGCCCAACCCTGAAGAGAAAGGGTAAAAGCCGCAACGTCAACCTCTGTAATACCGTACAGCCCGTGTACCTGAGGGGAGGTGTTGGTAGAATGCAAGCCTCCAGCAGTCTCCTAGGCGTTTCCAAAACCTCAGAACATTGGCTCTGCTAGTGCCACAGCTGCTTTCTAAAGTGACTTAAAAGCAGAGAATAATCATTCATTCTCCATGGTAATCCAAAGGAGGAGGACAGATAATGCTTTTGTTTACAATTTTATATGTGAATGTTCTATAATCAAGATATGGCCTTTTGTGCTCGGTTGCCATCCCGGGGCTCCTGGCCGCTCAGTGGGTGGAGCATGTGACTCTTGATCTTAGGTTCTGAGTTCCAGCCCCACCCTGTGTGTAGAGATTACTTAAAAATGAAATCTTTAAAAAAAATTTTTTTTAATAACATGAAAACTGGTCTATACTTAATACTTTCTGGAATTACACAGTCTCTAATAACTATTAGCTAAGACTTATATGGCTTTTTTAAAGTTGCATATGTTATTATATTATACATTCTATCAATTGAATTGCCCTCTCAGCAGTACAACCATTTGACAATCTTTGCAGGATTAAGGTGCTACATCTGAAAACACCTCTTCCCTATAAATATTTTACCTAAAAATAGTTAACAGATTGCACTCTGATTGTATTTACTTTTTTCCAATCAGGCCTCTTATATAGTGTTCTTATACACGGAAACATAATGCTGCTTCTATAGGACATCATTTCTCAAGAAGAATTAAGAGTTGTTCTTCAATATCAACTTTAAATGGATGTCTTAAAATTCAGTTAACCTAGGGGCGCCTGTGTGGCTCAGTCGTTAAGCGCTGCTTTCGACTCAGGTCATGATCCCAGGGTCCTCAGATCGGGCTGCACATGGGGCACCCTGCTCGGCGGGAAGCCTGCTTCTCCCTCTCCCACTCCCCCTGCTTGTGTTCCCTCTCTCGCTGTGTCTCTGTCAAATATATAAATAAAGTCTTAAAAAAAATTCAATTGATCTGTAAATTCTTTCAGTAGAGTGATGTCTTTATTTCTAATGTAAGAATCATTCATAGCCTTTAATTCATTTATCAAATGTTTATTGCTCATCTACTATGAGCTAGACATACATACCAGGCATGGATACAGTGAGGCAATCAGACAGGGCCCTGCCTTTGTGACTGCACAATCTAAAGAGGAAGGCAGACACTGAACAAGTGATTGTAAGTGAGGATGAATGTCACAAAGGGGAAATTCTAAGTGCTTCAGAAATGTGAGATGATGACCAAAAATGTGTGATGACCAAACATGGATAGCAGGGGTAAGGAAAGCCCTTCCTGAGGAAATGACATGTCAGGGAAAATCTAACCAGGTGAAGGAAAAGACTAATCAAAGTAGAGGAAACAGTAATGTGAATGCTCTGAAGCCAGTGAGAACAGCACTTGAACTGAAATGTCCAGTGTGGCTAAAACATAGAAAGGGGAGTGCGGTGCAGATGAGGCTGGAAAGAAAGGCAAGAATTAGATCATACAAGGCCTTGGAAGTCCTGTTAAAGATTGGAGACATTTTTCTAAAAGTTGCAGAAAGCCATTGAAGAATTTTAAACAGAGGAGTTACATATAAGACTTGTGTTTTTAACATTTAACTATGCTACAGTTTAAATGGACTGGACTGGAAGTGGGATGGGTGAATGTGAAGAGACTGGTTTAAGAGGCTACTGTCCATGTGTAAGGGAAATGGAGAAGTGGATACTTTGGATATTTTGGAAGCAGACCCAACAGTTTTGTTGATTTATTAGATACAGAATTTGAGGAAGGAGGAGTCAAGAAAAAATCTTGGGTTCCTGTCTTGAGAAATTGTATAGAAGGTCTTACTGAGAGGGAGAACATTGAAGGACGAGCGGGTTTAGGGGGAGGAGTGTACGAAGACGTGAGTTCAAAATTAGACATGTTTTTGGAGTGCTGGAGACACAAAGTGGAGATAGTAGGCAAATACTAGGTTTGGAGCTCAGAAAACAGTTCTTAAACCTAGAGGTAGGGATTTTCTACATGGGACAATTGAGGCTCTGGAGGATGCTATCACTTATGAAGTATGCAAAGTCAGGCGAAGACAAGGGTATATGACTGAAGTCTCAACCTCTAACATCTACAGGGTTGTATAGAAAAGTATAAACCAATAAAGGAAACCCAGGAAAAATGGTGGGGTTGGAGGGAGAGGGACTGTGTGGAGGAAAATGGGAGAATGTGATACCAAAGAAACCAGGGGTAGAGAGAGTTTTGAGAAGGGAGTGAAAACAGCTATGTTGAATCCTACTGTTGGGTCAATTTAGATAAGATCTTTAAATGTCCATAGTTTTTAGCAACATAGAGGTGATTATCAACTTAGCAAGAGGGGCTTTGGATTCTCTGTGTAAGTTAGATGGCAATGGGTTGAAGAGAGAAGGGGGAAGTAAGGAAGGGATGTCAGTAAGTGTGAAGGGAAGGAAGAAAGGGGTACAGGTATTTGGAATGGTAAAGAACAGCCTTTTTAAATGATTGAAGAAATGTGTACACAATTCAGTACTGATAGAAAAGAGCTATGGAAACACAGGAAAGAGGGAGGGCTATGAAGATTGGAAGGAATATGAGGTATATGGCAAATTCTGCTAAGAGCCCACCTGACAATCATTCTTTTTCCATGCCCCCATTATCCCTTGCTGCCAGAGTTTCCCCACTGAGAGGGGAAACTGCCAGACACTTATTTTTTCAACCTCCCCTTCCTTCCAGGGCCTCATGGGAAGGGAGGGTGGCACTTCTAGGAGGAGTTTTCCTAATAAAAAGAGACACATGGAAGAAAGCACAACCCTTCTTTGCTGTATGTGGTTGTGTGCATATGATGCCTGGTACTGCTGCAGCTATCTTGTGGCCATGAGGAACGACATTGCCAACACTCTGAGAATGACAAAATGGAATATGGAAAGCACTGGTATCTATGATGACACAAGTCTTGTGAGATAATAACTAGGACAGTTACTGTAAGTCAAATGTTGCTTATTGTACACACCACGGTTCTAAACAAGCTGCAATGGGACCCAGAGCAGAAGCAGAGGAGATACCCCTTCCATTTTAACAGGAAGAGGGGGGAAAAAATAACTTTAGACTAAATCCATTCGTAAGTTTCAAGATACCCAATATTCACAAGAAGGTGGATGATTCAGTGCCAGCCCTTTACCATTGCTTGAAAAAGAAGTCAAAGCTGGCTTGGTAATATCACCTTGAAATATAAAGTCCTACACCTGCTTTTTTAACCTCCCCCCCCACCCGCCTTTTTTTATTCCATAGAAGCTTGCACCTGTTTACCACCAGAGGAGGCTATATGACTTACATATTGCAAAGCCATTTATATAAAAAACACGTAAAGGGAAAATAATATTCTCTGTTTTTGTTTTTTCTTGAGTGAAAGAGGGAAAAGTGTAAAGAAATTAAAATGATTATACAAAGGATAATCACTTGCCTATAGACCAGTGAGAGAATAGTTACGATATAAGGCTTATGGATTCATATGAATTTAAAAGGAGAGAAGGAACATTTAAATATATTCCAAACTTCACTCACAACAATCAAATTTTCATGAGTAAAGATGGGATGGCATTCTTTTCCCACTTCTCATAGAGATCCAGGTGAATAAGACCAATAAAAGTGGCAGTCACTCTATTAACAAGCTTAAGGCAGTAATGTAAGTAATTAAGCCCATGGACTCTGGAGTCAGGCTTTCCTGGCTCAATTATACAGCCAACAGTTACTGTGTGACCTTCGGAAATTTCTTCACCCCTCTCTCACTTCAGTTCCCTCACTAGTAAACTGGGATAAAAATAGAAACTCTCCTTTTAGGGCTGTTGTCATAAAATAGGGACCTTTGTAAGTGTTGAGCAAGTGCTAGTCACATAGTAATTAACTGCTTTATACATGCTAGCTATTATTTCTGCCTGCCTGCCAAAACCATACTTAAGAAAAATAAATGTGTGCCTTTCAGGATTCAAAGCATTTGACTCAGCTAGATCATTTCTTCATTTGATTACTGGACAAATATTTGTTGAGAAAGGCCCTGGTAGGATCTGAGAATGTATTAGTAAACAAAAGAGTAGTCATTTTTCCTGCTCTGAAAATTACATGCTGATGGATAGAAAAACATTAAGCAACCAACTGACCAATTACTCATATAATTACCATTGTGATTAATGCTTCAAAGAGAAAGGACAGGATATTATTAGGGTTAATACTGGCAGAAATGACTTAGTCTGGAGGACTGAAATAGGGAGCTCTAAAGGAAGAGCAGGCTACCTGAAGGAAGTGATATTTGAGGTAAGATCTGAAGTGTGAGCACAGATTAACCAGAAGTTGGTATAAGGTGGCAAGAACAAATGTTCCGGGCAGAGGGTAAGTTACATGGGGAAAAAATCCTCAAATTTCAGTGGCTTCACACAAGAAAGGCTTATTTCTCATTCACTTCACAGACTATGCCAATCAGAGGTATAAAGGGGAGTTGGTGCATGGGGCTCTGCTCCGTATAGTCAAGAACTCTTGAATCTTCCCATCCAGTGGCTGCTCCTTTTCTTGACACCCTGGAGATCTCCATTAGATCCTCCACATGCAGCCAACAAGCAAATTTCAGTGTCTGCAGATCACCTGGAAATCTTTGTTAAAAATGCAGATTCTGATTCAAGTAGGTGTGGGGTTGGACCGGAGATTTTGCACTTCTATCAAGCCTTCTGATGATACTGATAACAGCTAGCTTCTAGCCCCCACTCTGATTAACAAAGACAAAAGAAATGTCTCAGAAGGTTTAGGGGCCAGGCATGTACTTCTGCTCACATTGTAGGCTAAAACTCAGTCACATGGCCATCTAGGTGCAGAGAGCAGGAAATCCTAATCTGGCCATGTGCCGGAGAAGAGAGAGACATATCCACCTCCTCGTAATTTGCTGAAAAACTAACTGATCTCTGCCATAGATGGGGAAGAGCCCCAGTTTCTGGCAGAAGATTACCACTGTACAGAACTCTGGAGACAAAACAATTTGGCATGTTTGTGAAGCTTAGGGAGGTCCAGTGTGACCAGAACCTAGGAAGGGAGAGGGCAAGCGCCAGGTAAGCCTAGAGAGGTTGGTAGGCAAGGGTCATAGCATGCAAGACCTAGGAGGTGATGTTAAGGATTTTGGACAGTGGAAAGTCACTGAAAGGTATTAAACAGGAAAGTGACATGATATGATTTGTGTTTTAAAAAGTTCACCCCAGGGGACCTGGGTAGCTCATTTAGTTAAGCATCCAACTCTTGGCTTCAGCTCAGATCATGATCTCAGAGTTGTGGGATTCAGCCCCATGTCAGGCTCTGCACTGAGCAGGGAGTCTGCTTGAGATTCTCTCTCCCTCTCCCTTTCTCCTGCTCATGCTCTCTCTCAAATAAATCTTTTTTAAAAATAATTTTTAAAAAATGAAAAGTTCACCCTGATTGCAGAGTGGAGAGTAGATGGTGAGGGGAATGAGGAGAGAGCACTCAGAACCTATTGCAGTTGTGCAGGTATGAAATGGCAGGGGTCTTCAGACACTACACTGCTCTCCTATGCTACCAAAGATAGAAGACACATTGACTGTTCTACCCCGCATGTCTGCATATTTTTGAGCTTATACTCTCAAATCATACAATCCATACTTTTTTTTTTAAGATTTTATTTATTTGACAGAGGCAGCAAGAGAGGGAACACAAGCAGGGGGAGTGGGAGAGGGAGAAGCAGCCTTCCTGCTGAGCAGGAGCAGGGGCTCGATCCCAGGACCCTGGGATCATGACCAGAGCTGAAGGCAGATGCTTAACGACTGAGCCACCCAGGTGCCCCATCCATACTTTTTTTTAAAGTCAACTCTACACCCAACATGGGGTTCAAATTCATGACCCCAAGATCAAGAGTCACATGCTCTACTGACTCAGCCAGCCAGGCACCACTGTATAATCCATACTGTATTTGCAGTCTTCGTCTAGTCAACATGTCTACTGTATATAAAATTTTACTGGACATCAAGGATGTATGAGATGTTATCAGTTTTTAGGACAGTGTTGTCTGATAGAATTTTCTGCAATGGAGGGAATGTTTTATATCTCCTCTATTCAGTACGGTAGCCACTAACAACATGTGGCTATTGAGCATTTGAAATTTGGCCAGTGCAACTGCGAAACTGGATTTATATTTAATTTAATTTAAATGTAATTCATTTACTAGCTACATGTGTCTAGTAGCTACCATTTTGGATAATAGAGCTTCAGGAGTTGGAATAAAATGGGAGGATAACTAGCAATTCTTGGCAGTACATATTTAAAACCAAATAAGTCACATAATACAGAATAAACTGTGTTAGGGGTGCCTGGGTGGCTCAGTCGGTTAAATGTCTGCCTTCAGCTCAGGTCATGATCCCAGGGTCCTGGGATCGAGCCCTGTATCAGGCACCCTGCTCAGCAGGGGAGTCTGCTTCTCCCTCTCCTGCCCATCCCCCTGTTCATGCTCTCTTGCTAATAAATAAATAAAATCTTTTAAAAAAAGAATAAACTGTGTTACATACAATTAAGAAAGGGATACAGAGTTTAGGGCACAGTCTCTGGAGCTCTCTGTCTCTCATTCTCTCTCTCTCAAATAAATAAAATCTTAAAACTGATGAAAAGACTTATTAGCTTGTTTAATCTCTCCAAGCTTCGATAAAATGTAGCTAGTCATACTGACCTCCATGGATTATTTTAAGAATGAAATGAGATCAGGTATGTAGTATAGATACACAGAAACAATACAACTACAAGGAATTCTGTGCAATACCTGCTTCCTCTCTTTGTTCTCTTCCTAATCCCATTCTCCTGGATGTAAATGTGGCTGGTGGAGACTCAGATCACAAGCCCTATCACAGCCTTGGTCTTCTGAGCAAAAGGAAAGCTAGGAATTGAGTCATCCTGGCCACTCTTTTGGGGAAGAAGGACTTGTAATATGGGACTTTCCCCAAATATAGAAATATAAAGGATATTCAAAAGGTGTCCAACTTTGACAGATGTCCTCCACCAAGAGTGATGTTTTGGTGACAGTGGAATATAGGATAATGTAGACCACAATTAAAGAGGAATAACTCATAGATATTTGTACTGATGTGATACTGTGGGGGCCAAAGTATAAAATGAATACTTTATTGGCTTTCATCCATGTTAGTTGAAGATGCTTGTTTCTTCTGTTTACATGTGGGGTTAATGACGCTAATGATGTGTCAGAGCTGCATGATTTTCAACTACTCATAGGAATTTTCTCCTCACCTGGAATAATAATAGCCTCTTCCTCTCAGGACGTCCAGGCAAGTCCCAGTTCTAGCTATGTGCTTGGAGTGATTTCTCTGAAAATAGGGATGCCTTAGTGCTTACTCCAGGTGTGGTCTGAGTACCAGCAGCATCATCGACTTGAAGTTTGGTAGAAATGTGGGACTCTTTTTTTTTTTTTTAAGATTTTATTTATTTATTTGAGACAGAGAGAATGAGAGACAGAGAGCATGAGAGGGAGGAGGGTCAGAGGGAGAAGCAGACTCCCCGCCGAGCAGGGAGCCCGATGCGGGACTCGATCCCAGGACTCCAGAATCATGACCTGAGCCGAAGGCAGTTGCTTAACCAACTGAGCCACCCAGGCGCCCGAAATGTGGGACTCTTAAGCCCTATCCCCGACCTACTGAATGAGGATCTGCAATTTAAAAGATTACCCAGGGGATTTATATGCATATTTTGTTCCACTTTCTCTTGTGACCAAGCAGCACTGCTGTAGCTCCAGTCATTAAGGAACTGAACTAAGTGCCAAGACAGCCAGAGCACGGTATGTGAATCATCCTTCTACTCCAGCTCCCTGCCATCTCCTGACATCACTTAGTAGGAGAGCTCAAGACCAGCAAAATGACCATGGCTGGAAGCTAGGGTTCTTCTGGTCCTCTCTTTGTCATGAAGCAGTCAACAAATATTTGTTGAACAACTAACAGGTGCTTGGGAATAAAGCCACAAGCAAGACAGGCAAGATCTCTGATCTCATGGAATTTATATTCTAGTGGTAGACGGAAAACAAAGAAAAGACCTAATAGTGGTAAATAATATGCAGAAAATTGAGATAAAATGATTTAGAAGGTTGTGAATGGTTGGCTAATAAAGATCTCTCTGCTGGGGACACCTATATGAGAGATAAAGGAGTTGGCTTGGCAAAGTTCATGGGAAGAGCATTCCAGGTAGAGGGAACAGCAAGTACAGATACCCTGGTATGAGGTAAGATCAGAGACTAGACAGGGCTAGATCATGTAGTAGTGTTCTGTAAGCCAAGATAAACATTTGCTATTTAATACTAGAAAGCCATTGAAGGATTTTGGCAGGGGAATTATATTTTAGGTCATTCTGGGAATGTGAGGACATGGGAGCAAGAATGCAAGCTGGGAGACTGGTTAGGAAGGTTGTTTCAGTAGTTCAAACACCAGAAGTTGATAGCTTGGATTGGGTGGGGGTAATGGAAATGAAGTGGTCAGCTTCAGGAATTGGTTGGGAGGCAGAGTCAATGGGACTTTTTTTTGTCTATTTTGTCTATTTGTGTTTGTGGTAAATTGTTTCCAAAATTGGTTGCTGCCACATCTTTCATCCTACATGCCTTTTGGCCCCCTCTCTCATCAAGAGGTGGATTTTATTTCCTCTGTTGTGGGCTGGCTCCAAGACCTCAAGAAGAGAGTGTCCACGTAGAAAACTGAGGTATCATAGTGGGGAGTCAGCCCCTGGACCTCAGACGTGAACGAGACCATTTTGGAACTTCCAGCCCAGCCCATCCTGAGCTGAGGGCAGCTAATTTCAGGTAGAGAGGAGCAAAGCCACCCTTTTTGAGGCTCCCCCAATTCCTGACCCATAGGATTGTTGCTTTAAAGCACTCAATTCTGGGTGGTTGGTTAAACAGCAAGAGATAACTGAAACAGTCTGGGATTTTTTGAGGGGTATTGGGAAGATTATGTAGCTAATGATTTATCTATTTCAGTGCTTCCCCCTCCCTTTGCAAAGAACCAACTTCTGTTTTCTGATTCAGAAATTCCTACCGTCTTTTCATTATACTTTTCGAATATTCTTATGCTGGTGAAATCAAACCAAAATGATAGACACTAAAGGGGAAAAGAACTGATATGCAATATGCAGCCTGAGCATATGTAGGCATGGGCTAGATTAAAGGGCAACCATACCTGCCTGTCTCTAGACTGGTGAAGGGCTACATATAGGCTGCATGTGTTCATGTGAGCTCTGGTTTTCAGCATCAACTCATAAGACTTCCAGAATTCCAAGCAATGTGGGGCTAGATTTGAATCACACCAGCATGCATAGAGCCCCGTGATGCTACTGCCATACTGGCCCCTAGCAGGAGATGGGAGTCTGTGCTCTCTGCTGTTGAGGACTAGACATACTGTATTTCATTATGTGGGCAGGTAGTATACTGGGAGAGGGGCTCTGGCCGCCTTCACAAAGGCCCTGTGGCTGGCCTCTGCTGAAGTCTTAAGCTTGCATTTTTTCTGTTGCTGGTGACATGTGGAGAACCCAACTTTTGCTGCTGCCTGAGGCTGGCTTTGACTCTTCTCAAGCCACTCAGGCAATGTGGGTTCACTGAGACCTGTGTTTCCATACTATTCCCAAGCTGCAGGTCCCTCCCGGTGGGATCAGAACAATGGCTAGCTTGGTTGAGGGTTCAGACACCTATTCTGTCAGTTCGGATGACAAGCTAATTACTGATTACTGCTGGCACCATGGCAAATGCTTTGTGCTCTAGATTCACAAACACATACCCAATATATTCGTGTTCTTCATGGACCAAGGGCTCAAAAATATTAAGCTGTATTCTCAGCTTTCTAATACATAAAGTAGCAGAAGTGGACCAAAATTTATAAAGTGATCTCTATCGTTCCCAAAGAAGGGGCTGCTGGAGCTGCTATTATTGGCATAGGTAAGAATGGCCTGTTTTATTGGCAAAAGTAGTATCTGTCCCTAAATACAGCCAGTGCTCTGGGAGAATCCACAGCCAACGCCGTGGGACATCTGAAGTTGTCTTTAGAAGGTTTGAAGTCTGGGCCAAATCACATCTTAAAAGCTTCCTGTGTGTGCTTCTTCCTCCCACCATTTTTCTGTAGGTGAAATCAGATTCTAGAAGATCAAAAAGAACAGGGGAATATAGCCTAGGGAATGTATGCATATTTTTGTATGTGGGGGGTTGGCAATATTCCCATGTGATTGTCAGGGAATTGCAGTGGTGGTGGTGGGGTGGCTAAGACCTGACTTCACAACAGCTTTGCTCTGGTTTCTGACCTATTTTCTCTGGGCAGGGTATACCAAGTGTTGAAAGAAAAAACAGGTTTTAATGTATAGCATGGTGACTATAGTTAATAATACTGTATTGTATATTTGAAAGTTGCTAAAGAGAGTATGTTTTAAAAGTTCTCATCATACGTAAGGGGCATCTGGGTGGCTCAGTCAGTCAAGCAGCTCTTGATTTGGGCTCAGGTCATGATCTCAGGGTTGTGAGACTTAGTCCTGTGATGGGCTCTGCTCTGGGTGTGGAGCCTGCTTAAGATTCTCTTTCTCCCTCTGCGCCGCAACCCCCCCAACCACATGCGTGGGCTCTCTCTCTCAAAAAAAGTTCTCATCACATAAAAAAATTGGTAACTATATGAAGTGATGGAGGTTAGTTAGACATTGTGGTGATCATTTTGCAACACATACAAATATCAAATCATTATGAAACTAATATAATGTTGTATGTCAATTATATCTCAATGAAAAAAAAAACCAAACCACTTAGTTTACCAGGAATCCTATTGCAGGAGTTAAATGTTCAGAGAATTGAAATAAACCAAAAGGTTGTGGTTTTTGGTCTCCATCCCCCATATATGACTTGAGTAATAATTCTTGCTGCAGTGCTGGCCCTAACTGTGTATCCTCTCCTTTGACTCTCTCCAGTCAAAACTAATAAAAATTCAGCTGGCCTTGGAAGTGAGGCACTTTCACAGTGCTCATTCTTACTTCTTCCTCTGTGCGTGGCTCCTTAATCTGAGGCATGCTCCAACTTCTCCCAGGAGTAAAATATTCACCATCAGGATGTACTAGCTTGCGGGGAGGCCTGGGATTCCCTGAGACCAAGTGGGACTTTGCAAAAGCTTTAGAGTGAGTGAGCATCTGCGCCAGAGTCTGGTAACACCTGTTGATCTTGAGTTGCAAAGTAAACCCGTAGTCTGGGTTGGAAGCAAACCAGGCTCCAGGCAAGTTGTAGATGGCAGACACTCCCACCTTTGGGTTTCACAACGAGTTTGTGCTTGGCTAACAAATGGAAAAAGCTTTCTATAAAGCACTTGAGCTAAACTGGACAATGGGGTGCTCAATATACTAGCTAAAACCACAGATTCTTTGTCCAAACAAACATAATGTTCTATTTTCAGTTGTCTGACTTTAAGTATATTCATACTCAAAACCGTCTTTAATTAATTGGTATTAACTTTATGATAGAACAAAATGACATGAATCATACCCATAGCAATCACTCCCGCAGAGAAAGCGATGTTTTGTAGGACTTTCGTAAAACTAGTTGGTTTTACTGTCTACCATCTTTTGTAAATTTAAAATTGAAATCTTCAAGACGGGTTAAGTCTTCAATACTGATACTCATTTAAAAAGGTGTTTTTAATTTACAAAAGACAAAATGGGTCTATATTTGTAAACATTTATTCTCTTGAACTGAAAAAGGCTTGCATCAGCACACATTGTACAGCCTTGCAAATTACACAGAAATTGAAAAAAAGTTCCTTGTTCATAAGTGCAATGAATCTTTGATGTCCAGTGATCCGCTGCAAACAATGAAAACAAATTATAAACCACTTAAGAAGTTTCCAGCACTCATCAAATGCATTTCCTTAGGTGACAAAAAAATCCACAAGGAGGGGAATGCAAATAAGTGGCATTTAGTTATCAGAGGGACACTTAAAAAAAAAAAAAGTGGAAGTATTTTATTGCCTAAAATGATTCCTATTCCCCTTTGAATCTAAGTGGTTTGATTAAGAAGTGTTAAGAACATAATTTACTTTACATCTAATGTTCATACTACCTAAATGAATAAGGAAAACACCTTATGAGAGAGCTCTGCGTTTTCTGAAAATTGTTTCTATGTTTAGAGATACAGGGGAAGAGTAATCTTCTATTTGTGGGCTCTCCTTAGGTACCCTCCAGCCCCCCCAAAAGACAGTACACGGCTTTGACTTGGTTCTTCCACTCCTGCATTCTTTTCCCCCCAGATTCTATGTTGGCTCACATTGTGCTGGCTGCAAAAAAGAAACACAGGCTGCAACTGGTTGTAATCATTTTGAAGAAGACTTTGCTGTACAATAGAGCTTTGGATCTGATACAAGAATTCAGAAATATAAAACAAAATAACTATAAAAGTTAGGAGGCATTTGGACAGCATTTCCTCAGAAAAAGCTGCTAACTCTGTTATCATTCCGATGTGGATTCCTACAGTCATTTGGGGTGAAATGTGTAATTTTCCCCCTTTGCTGGATCACTGGCCTGTCTTCAAAGCTATAACGCCATGACCACACGTCCTAGGAGTCTCTATCATGTTAACAGAAGCTCCAAATACCAAGCCAATTAAAGATGGGTGAGGACAGGGGAATCATAAAGGCCAAGGGTCCAAGGTGGCTCTGTTACTGAGAACTTGCCCTTTCCAGAATGTGAAAGTCATAGTGCTTCTTGCTCGTTCTCAGCTTAAACTTGTTAACTGAGTTAATTTGTTTCTTCAATGCATTCTGTGCAGCTGAAATGGAGGGGAATGTGGCTAAGACTGTATATGTGGAGGCCAAGTCACTGGGTTTAGAGCGTTCAGGGTTGACGGTGTTGTCCCCGCTGCCACAGCAGAGGGGGTGACGACGCAGCTGGGGCTGGGATTGAGGGTCCCGGAGCCACCGGATCTTGGCGCCAATTTTAAAGAGTTCCCCAAAAAGCTTCTCGGCTTCCATGCGAGTTATTCCATCTGGTAGTTCAGTAATTTCCAAGACTTTCCCAACAACTAGAATGGAAAAGGTATAGAATTAATAATCCCTGTTACCAAGATGGTGGGCAAAAAGTACTGAAGACCCAAATATGACATAAGAAACGAATGGGATTTTTGTGAAACCATTCAAACCCCCAAAACTATAATTATGGCCATCTTTTAAATCGTTTCTACTTACCCCTAAGGCAGGGGATGTAGAGCTAATGGTACTAAATTACCCGTCTCAGTCTTGACTGACAGTTGTACATAGAAAACACAGCATTGTATAGTGGATTCTCTAAGTTTGGTGTGTGATCTTGGGCTGTTTCCTGAATTTCCTGTTCCCATTGTAAAATAAACATAAGAGCACTTGCTGTAACCACCCAAGGCTGTTGAGTGCATACCTGAACGCCCAACTGCCAAATAAAGGCAGTTATTTGTTCATCAGACTATTTCTACGTGGGTGTAAGGACTACTTCCTTTCTCCAAAAATAGAGAGGCAAAGAGTGTCATTCTACCTGTTCCTTTCACACATAACTTTTTCCTTTGGTCCCTTCATCCTTCCTAAATCCACCTGACCTTGCTGTACTCTGAAATCTGAAATGAGACAATTAAAAGAATCTATTTTAAGAGCCCTACATTACAGATGGCATAATTTCTTGTAAGGTTGTGCAAGACTTCATGCAGCGGAAAGCCCATTTATGTTTAAAGACTGTTGAACTGGCCAACAGTTTGTAGAACCACATCCAATTGCCTCTCAGGGACATACCTGCTTCTCCTGCACCAAGATCAGTGGACGCAGCTTTTTTAGCTTGTTTCCTTCCTCGGTTTCCATGTCTGTTGCCAGATTGACCCTGAAACCCCACAAACAGATGAGAAATAAGGTTCATAGTGCTGAAAAATGTGACTGTAATATTTAGACACTTAACACCTAAACATACTCAGTCTGGGTTTTGTACTTCAGCAGAAAAAATCCAATCCCAGGCTCCTGTGGCAATGGCATTTCTGTCCCTCACTATGACCAGTCACTTGTCTTTCTTAAGCAAGGTTGCCCTGACGCCCCAGTCACCCTCTGCCCCCCCTTTTGGAGAGCGCTAGTGCATGACTGCTCAGGCAAACAGCACACCACCTTCTCTTTGTCTGTTCTCAGTGGGGCCAGACCCACACTCAATGCAGTCAGATGACACTGATAAATCAGCTGGCTGAGGCACACAGGTCTCCCTTTGCAGTGCCCACGAGTGGGCCCAGGGCCCCCTACACTCTCTGCAACCCAAGTATGATGTTCTGCCAACAAAGCCTAGGTCGTCAGACAGCTAGCTTTCACACCTGTTGGGTTGGAATGTGTCCATGCAGAACAGCAGGAGGGTTGTACTGCAGAGGCTGGCCAAGTAATGGATATCTGGCATCTCCTGAAAGTCAGTAAGAAAACATTTTTACATTGTTCTCTGCTCATTTATCAAAGTACTTTCCAAAGTTTTCTAAATTGTCCAAAATAGTTAAGATGACTAGGGGAAACACATTTGGTAGAATAAAAAAAATGCAGGTACTGACGTATTTTTAAAAAGGATTAA
This sequence comes from Mirounga angustirostris, assembly GCF_029215605.1. Lineage (NCBI taxonomy): Eukaryota > Metazoa > Chordata > Mammalia > Carnivora > Phocidae > Mirounga > Mirounga angustirostris. Next base: position 103,020,135 of record NW_026991711.1, on the reverse strand, counting down.
AAGTGGCGCCTGGGTGGCTCAGTTGTTGGGCGTCTGCCTTTGGCTCAGGTCATGATCCCGATGTCCTGGGATCGAGCCCCGCGTCGGGCTCCCTGCTCTGCAGGAAGCCTGCTTCTCCCTCTCCCTCTGCCCCTGCTTGTTCCCTCTCTTGCTGTGTTTCTCTCTCTGTCAAATAAATAAATAAAATCTTTAAAAAAAAAAAAAGGATTAAAAGTTTCCATTTTTCCTTTAAAGAGCTGGGATAAATTTATGAGAGGAATTAAGACTAACAGTGGCTATGAAGGAAGGTAAGCGGTGGGAACTGGGTGGAAAGGGGATAGGATGGAGAGAAAGTTCCCTAATTTACCTTAACATTCGATATGAAATCCTTCAAAATAACTGTAATACCCATTCCACCCACTTGAGATGCTAAAATCCACATTTTCTATGATGATTAAAAATTGATATAACTTACATTTCAGGAGAAGGAAAATACCCTGGAAAAACATTAAGCTCTCTATCTCCCCAAAGTTACTGCTTTTTTAAAAAAAGTATTCTTAATTTTTTTTTCAGTAATCTCTACACCCAATGTGGGGCTCAAACCCACAACCCCGACATCAAGAGTTGCATGTTCTGATTGAGCCAGCCAGGTTCCCCTCCCCAAAGTCACTATTAATTACTAAAAATATATGCATGAATACATTTATATACACTCATTACAAACATTTTTTATTTTTATTTTTATTTATTTATTTGTTTTTTAAAGATTTTATTTATTTGACAGAGAGAGACACAGTGAGAGCAGGAACACAAGCAGGGGGAGTGGGAGAAGGAGAAGCAGGCTTCCCACCGAGCAGGGAGCCCGATGCGGGACTCGATCCCAGGACCCTGGGATCATGACCTGAGCCAAAGGCAGACGCTTAACGACTGACCCACCCAGGCACCCACAAACATTTTTTTAAAAGTTCATTTATTTTGGGGAGCCTGGGTGGCTCAGTTGGTTGAACAACCGACTCTTTTTTTTTAAGATTATTTATTTACTTGACAGAGAGAGAGAGACAGCGAGAGAGGGAACACAAGCAGGTGGAGTGGGAGAGGGGGAAGCAGGCTTCCCTCTGAGCAGGGAACCCGATGCGGGCCTCGATCCCAGGACCCTGGGATCATGACCTGAGCTGAAGGCAGACGGTTAACGACTGAGCCACCCAGGCGCCCCTAAACATCCGACTCTTGATTTCAGCTCACCTCATGATCTCAGGGTCAAGCCCGGCATTGGGCTCCACATGCATGCTTAAGATTCTCTCTCTCTCAAGAGAGGAAAAAATAAAACAAGACAAAACCAGAGAGGGAGACAAACTATAAGAGAATCTTAATCATAGGAAACAAACTGAGGGTTGCTGGAGGGGAGGGGAGTGGTGGGATGGGGTAACTGGGTGATGGACATTAAGGAGGGGACGTGATGTAATGAGCACTGCATATTATATAAGACTGATGAATCACAGGCCTGTACCTCTGAAACCAATAATACATTATATGTTAATTAATTAAATTTAAATAAAAAAAGTTAAAAAAAAAGATAATGACATTGGGGGAAAAAAATTCTCTCTCCCTCTCCCTCTGTCACTCCCCACCACCTCTGTCTCCCTCTCAAAAAAAAAAGAAAGAAAAAAAAGGAAAAAAAAAGTTTATTTATTTATTTTTTTAATAATCTCTACACCCATTGTGGGGCTTGGACTCATGACCCTGAGGTCAAGAGTTAAACTCTTTCAACTAAGCCAGCCAAGTGCCCATTACAAAGATTTTTATAGTCTTAACCAATGGGTATATTTATACTTTAGGTCTTGGGTCTGCTCTTGAACACTCTTTAAAGGGATTAATAAATGCTGATGGTAAAAACCTTGTCCTGGAGAATAATGTTTTCATTTGTTAATATTCTCACTTTAGGGACGCCTGGGTGGCTCGATTGCTTAAGTTTCTGACTCTTGATTTGGGCTCAGATCTTGATCTTAGGGTCCAGGGATTGAGCCCTACATTGGGCTCCATGCTCAGCAGGGAGTCTGCTTGAGGATTCTCTCTCCCTCTTCCTCCCGCCCCTGCTCACACATGTGCACTCTCTCTCTAAAATAAATAAATCTTAAAAAAAAATTTCTCAGGGTGCCTGGGTGGCTCAGTCGGTTAAGCAGCTGCCTTCGGCTCAGGTCATAATCCTGGGGTCCTCAGATTGAGCCCCATGTCCAGCTCCCTGCTCAGCAGAGAGCCTGCTTCTCCCTCTCCCTGCCACTCTGCCTACTTGTGCTCTCTCTCTCTGTCAAATAAACAAATAAAATCTTAAAAAAAAAATTTCTCATTTTATTTTTAACCATAAGTTCCCCAATTCAGTACATTCTGTATTTGGAGGGGGATTATGCATAGGTGCTAGAAAAGCACTTCAGGGAACCATACGTCCCTTCTCCTGAAAGCTTCCTAACAGAGAAAAAGCAAGGTGTAGACTTCTCTCTACTCCATGGAGCTCTTTTCAGATGAACAGTGTGAAGGTGCTAGGGCAGCTCCCTGGCAGGACACACCTGTGACACACTTGCTCCTTCCCAAGCACTACTTGAAGGGCAGATATGCCATGGTGGCTTAACGTTGAGATCAGAGAAGCATGAAGATGCATAAAAAACAGTTTCAAGAAAGTCAGTTAAGTTTACATCATGGAGCAGTATTCTTTTGAAATATGGAGATGAGCTGTAGACAGCAGTAATCAAAGACCCCTCCTTATAAGCCATGCTATGTGCTCCTCTTGGGGCATTCATACCAGACCATGCATCCCAATATTACTATATTGCCATATGCTGTTTAAATTTAAGGTATGTGGCTTTGTAGAAAATTTGGAAATAGAATTACAAAGGAGAAAATAAAAACCTGTCTGGTAATTCTATTACTTCTAACATTTTGGTATGTACCTTTTCAGTCTTTGTTCTACGTATGTGTGCTTGCACATATGTACATGTGTGTATCTTATGTCTTTTTTTTTTAAAGATTTTATTTATTTGAGAGAGAGAGCATGAGTGGGGTGGGGGAGGGACAGAGGGACCTGAGCCGAAGGCAGATGCTTAACCAACTGAGCCACCCAGTCACCCCATAAGTCTTTAAAAAATTGAGATATAATTTACGTAAAATAAAATGCATATCTTTAGTGTTGGGTTTGATGAATTCTAACAATTATAAAAGTTCATGTAATCACAACCCAAAAAACACAATGAACGTTTCCATCCCCTGAAAAGTTCCCTCAAGCGCCTTAACAGTCAATTCCATATCCCATCCACATCACTACCTGATTTCTAACATCATAGCTTAGTTTGCCTATAACTGGATTTCAATTAATTAGAATCATATAGTAGGTCTTCTTTTTTGTGTCTGACTTGTTTTTTGCTTAACCTGACTCTGAGATTCATTGATGTCACTGCAGTCAGTCTGTTTTGTTCAAATTGTTGAGCAGTATTCCATTTTAAGGATACATTACAATTTGTTTATCTAATAGTCTTCGTTTGGTGGACATTAGGTCGTGTCCAGTTTGGGTTATTATAATAAAATAGGTTGTTATATATGCTGTGGTACAAGCCTGCATAGACATGTTTTCATATTTCTTGGGTAAATACCTAGGAGTGGAACTGCTGCATTTCAAGGTAAGTGATTAACTTTGTAAGAAACTCAAATCTTTTTCTAAAGCGGTTTTAAAATTTTACACCTCTACACCAATGTGCAAGAATTTTATTTTATTTTATTATTTATTATTATTATTTTTTAAAGATTTATTTATTTATTTATTTGACAGAGAGAGACACAGCGAGAGAGGGAACACAAGCAGGGGGAGTGGGAGAGGGAGAAGCAGGCTCCCCGCAGAGCAGGGAGCCCGATGCGGGACTCGATCCCAGGACCCCGGGATCATGACCTGAGCCGAAGGCAGTCGCTTAACCGACTGAGCCACCCAGGTGCCCCAATGTGCAAGAATTTTAGTCACTCTGTAACTTCACCTACATTCAGTTGTGTTAATCTTTTTGATTATAGCCATTCTCATTCGGATTTTAATATTCCTTTCCCTAATGAATAATGAATGATGTTGCGCACCTGTTCAAAGGCTTACTGGACATTTGTATATCTTCTTTTTTGAAATGCCCACGTAACTTTTATTTTTAATTAAAAACATTTTTTTAATTAAGTAATCTCTATGCCCGATGTGGGCTCAAACTCATGACCCCAAGATCAAGAGTCACATGCTCTACAGACTGAGCCCACCAAGTGCTGCCTTTTTAAATTGAAGTATAGTTGACACACAATATCACATTAGTTTCAGGTGTACAACACAGTGACTCCACAACTCATGCGTTATGCTATGCTCACCACAAGTGCAGCTACCATCTGTCACCATTATAATACAACCGAGTATATTCCCCTATGCTGGGCTCCCCATCCCTGGGACTTACTCCTTCCATAACTGGAAGTTTGTATCTCCCACTCCTCTTTATGTAACTGTTTTTTTGAAATCACTCACTGTACTGTGAATATTTCTTCTAACGATTCTTTAAAAATGATTTGTGGATAACTGTGTAGTATTCCTTATATAGATAAACCAAATCTAATCCTTACTGATGGACATTTAGGTTGTTTTGCATTTTTCTGCTATAGACCCAAACTCTTCTGTGGATAAATCGTTGTGTGCATTATCCTTAGGATAAATTCCAGAAAATATAATTAATGTTTTCCGTATTATTTTAGAATCATCCATTTGCTGTTCCTCCAATTAGACTGAGGGTCAGTGAGCGTGAGGACTTCACCTTATTCATCTTTGTATGTCAGGGGCACATTGAGGACTCAGTAACTGCTGAATATGCTTTTGAATAACGTCTTGACATATACTACTCTGATATAAAAATTAGAAATAAAAAACAAATTTATAGCATTGCCTATTACTACGATAGAGAAATGGAGTCTAAGGATAGTAAATTATGGTCATTTTAACTCTATCACATAAGTAATTATTAAATGGAAGTAGTTACTAAGATAGTAATTATTAACTAGTGATGAAACATTAAGGTTAGGACAGTATATGGTAACAAACACATATGCCTGGGTGGAGGTGGAAATGCAGTTCTGTGGAGAACTGAAAACAGTACCAAGGGAAATCACAAAGTAATTGGGAAGGGATGTCTTTTACCTTCAATTTTTAATTTTTTAAAAAAATTTAATTTCAGTGTAGTTAACATACAGTGTTGTAAGAGTTTCAGGTGTACAATACAGTGATTCCACTCAACACCCGGAGGGGGATGCCCTACAATCCTCTGAAGCTGTGGCTAGTTTCGTACACTTACCTTGCCCTGGAATGAAAGGTCTAGAAAACTGAGGTATGATGGAAAGGGGTGGTCCAGAGGGACGGACAGTTTTGAGGGTGGTCAGCTGAGCTGGTGCTGGCGACTGAGCTGGTGAAATAATGGGACTACTGAGTTGAGGGCTGTGCTGTAATCACATCAAAAAAGCAGGTTAGCATTTTAGTCATGCTCTTTGCAAATTAACTTTTGGACAGATTTCTTATTTTTTTTCTGATTACAAATACGTATTTATTAAAAAAATTAAAACAGAAATTTATAATTTTCAACTTCTGAAGATACACACTGGAAGATTATTTCTATGCATATGTATCCATATGTCTATGTTTTACAAAAACAGAAGTAAACTATACACCCTGTTTTTGAATCTTGCTTTTGTACCTGGACAGTAATATTGTAGATACTTTTCCATGACAAAAAATATCCATTTATCTGATTCTTTTTGTCATGTTAACTGTTTAACATTTTGTTTTTAAACAATTCATCCCTAAAGAACAATTACCAAAAATAGTACAAAGAATTCTCAGGTTTCCCAAATGTTATTTTCTTATATTTTTTCTCTCTCTCTACATACTTTTAAATCTTTCTCTCTCTCTGTATATACTGTTATTTTTTTCATTTGAGAATGAGTTGCTTACAATACCCCCATCCCAAAATAACTTAGTGTCTTCTTCCTAAAAACAAGGACATTCTCCTATATAATTAACCAGAATAGGATCATCAAAATCTAAATAAAAGTGGTTCTACTCTGTATGTAGTGGAGTGTTTAAGAACATTGAAATAAAGATGCTTCTAAGAAAAGTCCTTAGAATTATCAAAGAATTATCAAAATCAGGCAATTAACAACACAGCAATATTATGTAATCTATAGAATTTATTCAAATTTCACCAATTGTCCCACTAACATACTTTATAACCAAAAAAAAAGAAAAAAAAAAAATCTCCCTTTTTAGTCCAGAATCAAATGGTGCATTTAGTTGTCACGTCTCTTTCAACTTTTTTTTTTTTTTTTTTTAAGTAGCTTGGGGCTTGAACTCACAACCCTGAGATCAAGACCTGAGCTGAAATGCTCAGTTGGATGCTTAACTGACTGAACCACCCAGGTCCTCCTTTTTCCTTTTTCTTTTAAATTGGGAACACAGACTTAGTCTTTTTTCTCTCTCATGACTTTGACATTTTTGAAGGTCATTTTGAAGATCAGTTATTTTGTAGAATGTCCCTCAATTTGGGTTTGCCTGCTGCTTCCTCATGCCCAAATTCACAGTGTACATTTGGGTAAGGACTACTAGAGAAGGGACAATGTGTCCTTCTCAGTGCATCAGGAGAGGGAACTTGAGGTCCACGTGTCAACACAGTCCTGGTGATATTTACTTCCATCACTTGGTTAAGGTGGTGTCTGCCAGGTTTCTATGTTGTGAAGTTATTATTTTTTCTTTTCTCGTTATAAGTGTCTTAGGGGGAGATCATATTTTCTGTAAACAGAGAATTTTACTTCTTCCTTTTCCAATTTGGATGCCTTTTATTTCTTTTTCTTGACTAATTGCTCTAGGTAGGACTGCCAGTACAATGTTGGCTGATATGTACCTTTTAAAATCTACTGAGATTTAACTTGTGGCCTAACATATAGACAGTCTATCCAAGAATATGTCCCATGTACACAGGAAGAGTACAAATGTTGCTGTTGTCAGGGAGAGTGTTCTCTACACCTCTGTTGGATCTAGTTGGTTTGTTGTGTAAGCTCTCCATTTCCTTACTTACCTCTTGCCTGGTTGTGATATCCCTTATTGAGAGTAGGGCATTAAAGTTCCCAACTATTATGTGATGGTCTGTTATCAGGTAAGTAATTATTAGGTTCATATAATCAGGTTTATAACTATTTTATCTTCTTGCTGTATTGAACTTCTGTATCTTGAAAATTTTTTGGATCTAGAGACTTACTTTGTTTAATATTAGCAATAATAACCCCTATTCTCTTTTGGTTACTATTTTCATGAAATATCTTTTTGCATCTTTCATTTTCAATTGATTTGTGTTTTTGGACCTAAAGTGAGTCTCATAGACAGCATATAGTTAGATCGGGTGTTTTCAACCACTCTGCCAATCTCTGTCTTTACAGTTAAAATAACTACTGATAAAGAGGGACTTACCTTTGTCATTTTGCTTTGTTTTCTATATGCCTTCCAGCTTCCTCCTCACCCTTCATTTCTTGCATTACTGTCTTCTTTTGTGTTTACTCCATTTTTTGTAGTGAAATGTTTAAATTCCTTACACATTTCCTTCTGTATATATTCCCTAGGTTTTTTTTGGGGGGGGGGGTGTGGTTTACCTTGGGTATTACACCTAACATCCTAAAGTCACAACACTCTAATTTGAATTTATACCAGTTTAACTTCAATAATATACAAAAACTCTGCTCCTTTACAGCTCTGTCCCCACCCCTTTGGTTGCTGATGTCATAAAACCACATCTTTATACATTGTGTGCCCCAAAACATAAACCAGTAATCCCTTTAAGTGCATTAGTCTCTTAAATTATGTAGAAAGCAAAAAGTAGAGTTATGGACCATTGGTACAACCAGCTTTTATAACTGCTCATGTGTTTAACTTAATTGAGAACTTTATTTCTTCATATAGCTTTGTCTTACTGTCTAGTGTTCTATTTCACTCCGCAGGACTCCTTTGAGAATTTCTTACAGTGTAGGTCTCAGCTTTTATCTGGGGATTTTAATTTCTACCTCACTTTTGAAGGGCAGTTTTGCCAGGTATGGGATTCTTGGTTAACATTTTTTTTTTTCTTTTAACACTTTGAATATACTGGTCTGCTGCCTCTGGCCTCCAGTTTCTGATGAGAAATCTGCTGATAATCTTTTTGAGGATCTTTTAAATGTGTCAAGTTGTTTCTTTCCTGCTGCTTTTAATATTCTGTCTTTATTTTTTGAGACTGATTATATTGTATTTCACTGTGGGTATTTTGGCAGTTCTTACCTGGAGTTTGTCAAGCTGCTTGATGTTTACATTCATGTCTTTTATCAAATTTGGTATGTTTCCAACCATTATTTCTGCAAATATTTCTCTTCTCCTTTTGGGACAACCACAACATGTATGTTGGTCAACTTGATGGTGTTCCACAGGTCCCTTAGGCTCTGTTCATGTTTATTCATTCTTTTTTCTGTCTGTTCCTCAGACTTGATCATTTCCACTGTCTTGTCTTCAAGTTCTCTGATTCTCTCTTCAGCCTGCTCATATCTGCCACTGACTTCCTTCACTGAACTTTTCATTTCAGTTACTATATTTTCAGCTCCAGAATTTCTTTTTGGCTTCTTTTTAGGTTTTCTATCTCTTTAATGATATTTCAATTTTGTTCATATATTGTTTTCTTGTCTTTTTCCGTATCTTTCTGTAGTTCTTTGAGCAACCTGAAGACAGCTGTTTTAAGGTCTTTGTCCAGGAGATGTGTCAATCAGGTCTTTTTCAGGCACAATTTTATGTTGACTTCTTTTTTCTTCCCTTGCATGGGCCATACTGTCCTGTTTCTTTACATGCCTTGTGACTCTTTGTTGAAAATTGGACATTTGGATCTAACAATGTGGTAACTGGAAATCTCCCCTCCTTCCCAGGGTTTGTTGTGTTTTGTTGTTGCTGTTATGGTTTTTGTTTATTGACTGTTGCAGCCTGTCTCTGTGCCAAAGATCGGCCTGAGGTATAACCTTGACGTCTTCTCAGGGTTTGGCCTGTGCCTTTCCCTGGCATGTGCCCTATATATTCAGTTGCTTTTGAATGTCCTAGGCTTACTGTGTGGCTCCCAAAATGGATTCCAAGAGAACAATGAAGGGAGGAAAAACAGGGTTTTGTCCCTTTAAGTCCCCTAGAAGTGTCAGGGGGAGAGATTTGCAACAATGTGGGGAGGTGCACCAACAGTGATTACTGCCCCTTTGTCTACACCTCTGTGATCAGAAGCAGAGACCCATGATGAGAACACAAATCCTTTGTATTTGGAGGACAGGGTCCTTTTTGCCCACCCTGACTCCTGTAAGCTGCTGTAGTAACGATGTGCACAGTTGCCTGTCTGGGGGCGGAGGTAAGGAAAGGTAGCTGCTACTGGGCTAAAAGCCGAATTTAACTGAATTTAATTACAATTTATCACCCAAGCTTTTCCTGGCAGTTGCAAGCCTTCAATAGATTCTAGAGCTCCAAAATTGTTATATCAGACAGATTCTACCAGTGCAATTATTTCTAGGTGGAGAGAGAGACTCCTGATGCTTCTACTCTGCCATTTTCCTAGAATCCTCTCTCCTCCAGTGATGATTCTTGCCTGGTGGTTTGCAGGTGGTGATTTTCTAATTCTATCATTCTTTCTATTTTTTACAGTTCACATTTTACTGTAAAGAAGAGCTTCACTTTTTCCCCATTCATTCATTTATATCAGTAAGGACTCATGGGTTCTTCTTTATTTTATGGGTGATCATTCATTTCTTATTTTATTCCTAAAGTATTCAAGCCTGGTCCTGTGTCCCTTGACACATCTCCATCATCCTTTAAGTACTTCATTACCTTCTGGCACAGCAACATGTTCCAGAATCATCTTCTACTTTTCCCTGAATGAACCCTGGCGACAGTCATTTCACTAAGGAGCCCTGGTTGCTTTTAGTTTGGAGAATGGTATTTAGAAACTACCATTTGGGTAGTAGGTATATCCCATTCTTTTTAGTACCTACACTTAAGATATTTTCCTAAATGGCATAGTAATTTATTTATTTATTTATTTATTTTTAAAGATTTTATTTATTTATTTGACAGAGAGAGATAGCGAGAGCAGGAACACAAGCAGGGGGAGTGGGAGAGGGAGAAGCAGGCTTCCCGCCGAGCAGGGAGCCCGATGTGGGACTTGATCCCAGGACCCTGGGATCATGACCTGAGCCGAAGGCAGATGCTTAACGACTGAGCCACCCAGGCGCCCGGCATAGTAATTTATTTAATCGGTTATCCACTGTTGAATATCAAGATATTTTTAGCTTTTCAAGGTTACAACAGGTAAGAAAGAAATATCCGTGTACACGTATTCTTATATGCTTGTTCCACAGTTTTTATTGGACAAAGTTCTAGAAGTAAATTTGTGGATCAAAGGCTATGTACCTTCTACGTTAAGTTTTTTTTTTTTTAATTTGAGTACAGTTGACAGTTACATTAGTTTCCGGTGTACAACACAGTGACTCAACTTCTCTATATATTATGCTATACTCACCACAAGTATAGCTACCATCTGACACCACACAATGCTATTACAATTATCACTGACTATATTCCTTATGATGAATGTTTCATCCCCATGACTTATGCATTCCATATGAATGTATCGTCTGTATTTCCCACTCCCCTTCATCTATTATGTCCACCTCCCCATCCTCCCATCCCTCTGGCAACCATCAGTTTGTTCTATGTATTTATAGGTCTGACTCTGCTTTTTGTTTATTCATTTGTTTTGTTTTTTAGATACCACATATGAGTGAAATCATATGGTATTTATCTTTCTCAGTCTGACTTATTTGACTTAGCATAATACTATCTAGGTCCATCCATGCTGATGCAAATGGCAAGATCTTATCCTTTTTATTTTATTTTTTATTATTTTTATTTTTTTTAAAGATTTTATTTATTTATTTTTTTAGAGAGCGAGCGAGAGAGAAACAGCATGAGAGGGGAGAGGGTCAGAGGGAGAAGCAGGCTCCCCGCTGAGCCGGGAGCCCGATGTGGGACTCGATCCCAGGACCCTGGGATCATGACCTGAGCCGAAGGCAGATGCTTAACCATCTGAGCCACCCAGGTGCCCCAAGATCTTATCCTTTTTAATGGTTGAGTAATACTCCATTGTTTATATATACCACACCTTCCTTATCCATTCGTCTATCATTGTACAGTTAGGTTGCTTCCATATCTTGGCTATTGTAAACAATTCTGAAATAAATGCAGGGCTGCTTAAATTTTCTTGAATTAGTGTTCCCATTTTCTTTGGATAAATACCCAGTAGAATTATTACATCACATGGTATTTCTATTTTTAATTTTTTGAGGGAAGTCCATACTGTTTTCCACAGTGGCTATACCAGTTTGCATTCCCACCAACAGTGCATGAGGGTTCCTTTTCCTCTACATCCTTGTCAACACTTGCTATTTCTTGTCTTCTTGATTTTAGCCATTCTGACAGATGTAAGGTGATATCTCATTGTGGTTTTGATTTGCATTTCCCTGATGAGTGATATTGAACATCTTTTCATGTATCTGTTGGCCATCTGCATGTCTTCTTTGGAAAAATGTCTATTGAAGTCCTCTGCCCAATTTTTAATTGGATTGTTTGTGGTTTTGGTGTTGAGTTGCTATGTGCCTTCTACATTTTCAAAAATGTCATTAAACTGCCTCCAAGAAGAGTTCTATCAATTTGTAGTATCATCAAGAATGTACAAGAGAGTTTGTAACTGGACATCTCTGCCAACACTGCAAATTTTAGTCTTCCTAAATTTCCCCAATATAGATAAAAATATTTTTATATTTTCATCTGATTAATGGCCATTTATTTTGTGAGCTAGCCTATAAATTGATCTTTGCCCTTTTTATTCTGATTTTGTCATGTGCATTAAAATATTTATTCAGTTCATCTTTTTTTTTAAAGATTTTATTTATTTATTTGACAGAGAGAAACCAGTGAGAGAGGGAACCCCAGCAGGGGGAGGGAGAGAGGGAGAAGCAGGCTCCCCGCAGAGCAGGGAGCCCGATGTGGGGCTCAATCCCAGGACCCTGGGATCACGACCTGAGCCGAAGGCAGACGCCTAATGACTGAGCTACCGAGGTGCCCCTTATTCAGTTCATCTTTAAAAAATATTTATTTATTAATATTTTCTCTCAGGATGTTATTTTAGTTTTTTTTAAGTAATCTCTACACCCAATGTACATGAACATAATGAACTTCCATGGACCCATCACCCAACTTTGACTGTGTTCTCCCCTGCTTTGTTCCCCCTAAAGAGTTTTAAGCAAATCTCAGATATCACAGGATTTCACTTGCAAATATTTTAATATATAAATATTTTTATCTAATGGAACTACTTTTTTTTTTTAAGTAGGCTCCACATCCAGTGTGGAGCCCAATGTGGGGATTGAACTCATGACTCTGAGAACAAGACCTGAGCTGACATCAAGAGTCAGATGCCCAACCAAATGAGCCACCCAGGCACCCCAGGAACTATTATTTTCTAAAAAAAAAACCAAAACATGATTCTCATACTAACAAAATTAACATATTTAAATATCCTCTCTATGCTGAAAAATGTCTTCTGAGTGTTCAAAATCCAAGGAAGATCTGCATGTTTTATCTGATTATAACAACTGAGTATCTTTTAATCTATGAAAGACTCACCCTTCATTTCAAAATGCTATTTTTTTTTTTTTAAAGAAAGGAGGCCAATTTGTCCAGTAAAATATTCCATGGTATAGTTGTTTTTTTCCCCTTCCTATATTTTCTGTAAATTAATAGCTAGATTTAGAGGCTTGGTTCGATTCAGGCTCCATGTTTTTGATAAGAGTACATTATACTGATGCTGTGTACTTCCTTCTACACTACATTAGGAGGCAAGTAATATTTGGTTGACCCACTTTTCAGTGATCTTATAATTGATCAGTTGCTTCATGTGTTGTCTGCCTAATCTATCCATTTTAAATTCCCCCATAAACCTTTTCCTAATGTTCCTGACATGTGCTGATGATTTTCTTTGATCCATTATTTTAGTGAAATTCCAAAAAGTCCACCATTGCTTTTACATTTATTAACTGTATTTCTTCTACAATAAAGAGTGTTCTCGCACCAACCTTCTGGTTACACTAATAGTTCATATGGAAAATGTAGGAAAATGACTTAATTTTTTTAAATCAAATTTTAGATCTAGTACATCTTCTGATTTTTTTAAATTAAAAATACTTTGAATATGCAAAAGTTGAAAAATAATATTTACATATTGAAAGAAATAGTGTGGATATAGAGAATGTTCAAACTTCTTTACTAATCTGAGAGGATTTCAAATTCAAAGTCAAGCCTTATAAGGCCTATCACATGTGTCTAAAATGTAGAAAGTTATAAATTACAATAAACAAAAGAAGCATCTTACCTGAACAATATTGTCTACATTGCTAAATTCCACACACTTCTGCCCTCTCTGGTGATCACAGTAATATTTGTTTTGTTTCCATTGTGGGGGTGAGTGGGCACGAGATTGTGGATTGTTTGGTACATTGAGCTGCATCATCACCATTCCTCCACCAGGGGGCGGAGGTGGCACAGCTGGAAATCAGAGTTGGGACACTGCAATCAGTATACTTTACCAACTAGCTGGTATCTTTAAACACTAAGAAAATGGCAATAATTTTACACTTCTGAACGAAACTTTACTATCATATATGCGAGCCAGATTTAAGCCCTAAAGCTTCATGCTACAAGCATGTGTGTTTAAAAAGGCATTAAAATGGGACTCTGTAGGCCTAAACATCTTATTCTGAAAATAACACAGTTCCACAGTTACTCAGGGAAGTCCAATTACCTACTACCAGACCTAGTAGAGAGTAGCATAATTGAGACATTATCTATAAAAGTGATTAATTTAAAAAATAAACTAATTTTAACACTGGCATTAAATACACAGAGAAGAAAAAGTTTGGGATGTGGGAATCAGAAAGCACAATTTTAGTACTCTGAAATGTTCTAGGACTCTGGGAAAATCATTTAACCTCTTTTATTACAAGTTCTCATCTGAAACAGCAGCAAAGACTTCCTTGGCTAACTTTATTTATTTTAAAGATTTTATTTATTTATTTGACAGAGAGAGATACAGCAAGAGAGCAGCGGGAGTGGGAGAGGGAGAAGCAGGCTTCCCGCGGAGCGGGGAGCCCGATGCGTGGCTCGATCCCAGGACCCTGGGATCATGACCTGAGCCGAAGGCAGATGCTTAACAACTGAGCCACCCAGGCACCCCTCTTTGGCTAACTTTAAAAAGTTGTACTGATCACATGCATGCACAAACACTTGTTAAGTGTATAGCAGAGATAAATAGTCTATTTTATCTGTCTCCTTATCTGATTTATTTCTCTTGTGTATTAGACTGCAGCACTACTAGTATTAGGCATGTATGTTTCCTGCCACCCACCCCTTCAGCGTAAGGTAAGGTAGGATTCTTATGCCTCGAGGGCCTTAGTTCTCGCTGCAGTAACCAAAATGGTAGTTTCCAGTTCCCTAGAAGTAGAGCCAGGCTGACCAGCGAGGCAAACCACAGAGGGCTGACTGCTTAGGGACACCTCAAAGTTCTCCTCAGCAACAGCAGCCATGCTGGATGCACACTATTAGCCATTTATTTGATAATCATTTACTGTTTCTCTGTTTCTCAGAGATTTACATATGTCAATAAATCATTATAATAAAATATGGCATCATGATAAAGGATTAAGACACTACAGAAGCCAAAAAAAGAAGCAACAAAGTCTATTTTAAGTGCTAGGGAAGCCTTTGTAGAGGAGGTGATTTTTGAGTCAAACCTTAAGCACGAGCAGGATTTTGGCAAATAATGGTGGATGGGTATTTCAGGCAGAGGGAGGAACAGGTACAAAAGTGTCTTTGGCATGAAAAAGCATGGTACTTTCTCGAAACACAGTTCTGTTTGACTTGAACATGTAAATATAAATAGGAGGCTTACTTGCTAGGGAGTTTAGACAGAGAATCCATGCACATTCCTGATTCAGAGGAATGACATAAAGAGACTTTTGTTTCAGGAAAGTATTTCTTGAACAGTGTGTGTGTGTGTGTGTGTGTTTTGGGGAGGTGGGAAGCTGGGTGTGGGGGAAACATGAAACCAGCAAAATACTCAGGAGATTGCTGCAAATAAGATGTGAAAAGACTGACCAAGAACGGTGGCAGTGGGGAAGGAAAGAAGGCATGATATTTGAAGGAATGGTGGCATCACGAATGTGAAAGGAGAGAAAGAAGAGAGGTGATTACGACTTTGAAAACTTTTTGGTCCCTAGAGAGAAGGTGAGGTAAGGGATGCAGGAAGAGGGAGGAGTATTAAATCTAAAGTGCCTC
The DNA here is from genome assembly GCF_029215605.1 of Mirounga angustirostris. NCBI lineage: Eukaryota > Metazoa > Chordata > Mammalia > Carnivora > Phocidae > Mirounga > Mirounga angustirostris. The sequence continues at coordinate 103,004,681 of NW_026991711.1, read as the reverse complement.
TGGCACAACCAGATAGGGATGCCCAGTAGGCAGTTGGCTATCTGCCTTTTCTCAGCCAAAAGAAGATTTAAGAGGCGTGCTGGCAAAAAACAGTTGTTGAAGCCTTGGAGGTAGATGCATCCGCTAGGAAGAGCATGAAGAGTAAGGATATGATCCCAGAGAACATCAATGTTTATGAGGCAGGGAAGGAAGGAGAGTCTGAGGAAGAGAAACAGAATAGCAGTGTGGGAGTAATAACAGCAGAAAAGGAAGGAGCGGACGGGAACTGTTAGCTCTGAATTTGCAAGGCACCCTAATTATCTTGGCTATATCTCAGCACATAACAAGTTGAAAACCGCATTTGAGAAATGCCTAAGGAACTTTATTTCTCAAATGGACAAACCATTACCTATTTTCCAATTATATTCATACCTGCACACTGGTGGCTTTGAAGCTGCTGGGAATTGCATGGTGAAGTAGTTCGAGGAAACTGTACTTGTTCTGATCCTGGATGTGGCAAGTAACCTACTGATGAGCTATGGGGGAAAAATCAGACAAACACAAAAACACAGCACAGTGAGATGGAGAGGACTGTAAAGATTCTTTGAAAGAACAAACCTACAAATTTATTTAAATGAAATTATTTTTCAAATTGATTAGGAGTAAAAATAAAATCTACCTCTATTCTCTAAGAGTTATGAACAATTACTTTTTGGACAAAAATCTATGTTATGACAGTAATACTGATTTTTCTAAAAATCAGGAAACACCACTCCTAATTTCATTGCTCTTACTCCTTTACAACGTATTCTAAATATGACTTTTTTTTTATTATTCAAATAATTATTTTAAAAAGAAGAAAAATAACTCACTAACTTTACAAAATGAAAAATTAACTTACTTGGATCTCACTAAGCTATATTTTAGAAAAGATACGCAGTTTGACAACAATGAGACTCAAGAGAAAAATGTTTTACTGCCTTTTTTAAAAAAAGATTTATTTATTTGACAGAGAGAGAGAGAGAGCACACAAGCAGGGAGATCAGCAGAGGGAGATGGAGAAGGAGACTCCCTGCTCAGCAGGGAGCCCAACTTGGGCCTTGATCCCAGGATCCTGAGATCATGACCTGAGCTGAAGGCAGATGCTTAGCCAACTGAGCCACCCAGGTGCCCCTGTTTTATTGCTTAAAATATGTACTAAGAATAAAGGAAATAGTAAAACATAATTCTGACATATTCTAACATAAATACTGACAAAATTAAAGGCTGCTAGTATAAAACTATTCAGTTTTTCCTGGATTTTTCTTTTTAAAAAGATTTTATTTATTTGAGAAAGAGAGAGAGCAGGAGTAGAGGGGAGAGGCAGAGGGAGAAGTAGACTCCCTGCCGAGCAGGGAGCCCCACATGGGACTCGATCCCAGGACCCCAGGATCATGACCTGAGCTGAAGGCAGATGCTTAACAGACTGAGTCACCCAGGCACCCTTCTTTATTTTTCAAGTTAATCTTTGAGACTCAAACTAACATGGAATCTGTCACAACATGTCTTTAAAGTTTTCTCTGTTTAGCAAATTCTTTGAGGAATATAGTTTCTTTCCTTTTTTTTTTTTTTTTTAAGATTTTATTTATTTATTTGACAGCGAGAGAGGGAACACAAGCAGGGGGAGTGGGAGAAGGAGAAGCAGGCTTCCCACGGAGCAGAGAGCCCGATGCGGGGCTTGATCCCAGGACCCTGGGATCATGACCTGAGCCGAAGGCAGACACTTAACTACTGAGTCACCCAGGCGTCCTGAGGAAAACAGTTTCAAATTAGAGAGTGATACTATTAGTTCTTTCTGAGAATTCTCAAGTGATCAGAATTTTTTTTTTTTTTTTTTTTTTTTAAGTAATCTCTACACCTAATGTGGGGCTTGAACTCACAACTCCAACATCAAGAACTGCATGCTCCACTGACTGAGCCAGCCAGGCACCCCTCAAGTAATCAGTCTTAATTTATATATAAAACCCCATTAGTTACCAGTCTTTTTTCATCATTTAAAAAAACTTTCCTTACATAGTGTAATTTCTTAGTCTAGCTTTAACAACTTTTTGCATTAAAATATGTTAGATCCAACTACTGAATTATTATAAAGACTATAGGAAGATGTGTTCAACACCATGACACAATCAGTAAAATTCACACTATGGGACACTCAAAAAGACAAATGTGTAAAAACATAAGCAATATTTGTAGGGTAGTTGGAAATAAAAATGCTAACTAGATATTTGATATAACTAAGAAGTTAACTATTACAATTTTTAACATGAAGAAGTGTAGTTCTGTGGGTAAAAAAAAACCAAAAAAACAACTTTTAGGGATTCCTAAACTGAAATACTCATGATTGAAATGCCATGATATCTGAATTTATTTAAAATCATATGGGACGAGGGTGAAATAGAGCTTTAGAGGAAAACAGATGGGTCATTAGTTAATAACTGTAGAAGTTACGGGTACGTGGGGGTTCAGTGCACTTTACATTTATGTGCACTGAAGAATTTCTATAATAAAAAGTTAAAAATGTTTCTCTAAATTAGGCTGACAATTCTCCAATTACTAAAAATTCATAAAGTTTTATTGTTTTTCAGTGGCAGTAACTCATTGTGGTTCAATAAAAAGGAAAAAGAAAGGGCTGTAAAGGGAGGATTTCACAAGAGGTGATTTGGGACCGTATGACAAAATGTAAAAACAGTACTTCCTGAAATTGATATTAATTATGATTGGGATGCATTATGAGTCTTAGCTAAGCTGTGGAAATAACACAGCCCAAGACATGGTTTGTAAACATGCTGCTACCAGGAGAACAGAAAATTTCACCACAGGATGGAAGGATTTTTAGGTTCTGTTCTAACTGGGATACATGTCCCCTTGGGCCGTACAGGACCCCTCACCCTGGTCTTGTTCACTAAGCACCTTCTAATGGCTTATCCAAGTTTTGAAGCACCCGAGTGACAGGAAGCCACCCAGAATCGGAATAAGAATATTCAGGCCACTGAGATGAGTGATCTATCCCAAACTACTAAACTGCAAATTGCCATTCCCTTTACCACTGTAGTGGGCTTTAGTTTTATATAGTTAGTATAAATTGGTTTTCTAGTCCTAGATTATCCCTTAGGTAAATGAATTATAAAACCGAGTTCCAAGACTAACTGATCTCCTCCAAAAGACATGGAGACACTTCCAGGGATATAGACTGGGCAATGAATCTCTCTCTTAAATTTCTTAAATGGTCTATTTTCAATTACCATCTATTTTGTCTTTTACAAAGGCAGAACTAGAATAGGTTAGAAAGAAAAAGAAAAGCAAAAGAGTCAGCTTTTTAAATAACACTCTCACTTTAAAAATACAAATATTTAAATAATATATCAAAAAGGAAAAACCGTTTTGTAGTAATTTCAAAAATTTTTCCTTTAGAAGACAGGGTATAAACAGAAAGGGTACTTTTAATTTTTCATTTTATTTTAAAGACTTTTATTTATTTATTTGACAGAGAGAGAGAGCACAAGAAGAGGGAGAGGGAGTAGCAGATTCTCTGCCGAGCAGGGAGCCCGACGTGGGACTCGGTCCAGGACGCTGGGATCATGACCTGAGCCGAAGGCAAATGCTCAACCAACTGAGCCAAGCCAGGCGTCCCAGAAAGGGGACTTTGAAGCAAAACACCACTCCTAGTTCTTGAAGTTCAGACACTACCACTGAACAGGAAAATAAAACATCAGTCCCATGAATCCATTTGGTCCCAAGCTTCCTGAAAACCATGAATGTAAATTAAAACTAATAATATCAACTTTCAAAGGTATTAGAGTTCATTTTAACAAAAATTGGCCTTGCCACTTACACCAATTGTTTTGCTATTATTTTTTAGGAGCTGTCCCTTCCCATTCTTTGGTACAGCCAGGTCAAATTGCTGGAAAATTGCGTCTATGGGATCAGCAGAGATTGATAAATGATGTAAGTATCTGAAAGGTTTCTTCTTCTGGGTTTTCTATAATGTGCATCTTATTCCTACAATGTTCCACGATAATTCATAGGTAAAAATTCCTCTTTCCTCTAGTCATTTGTTTTTGCATTCTTACTGTATTTTGGAATCAAAGCCATAATGGGAAAAATGATAAACACATTATGTATTCTTAAAAATCAGAAACCTACTGTAGTCTACCAAAGTATGAAGAATTTTAAAAAGTGTCCTATAACCGGGCGCCTGGGTGGCTCAGTTGGTTAAGCGACTGCCTTCGGCTCAGGTCATGATCCTGGAGTCCCAGGATCGAGTCCTGCGTCGGGCTCCCTGCTTGGCAGGGAGTCTGCTTCTCCCTCTGACCCTCCTCCCTCTCATGCTCTCTGTCTCTCATTCTCTCTCTCTCAAATAAATAAATAAAAATCTTTTTTTTAAAAAAAGTGTCCTATAACCATTTATGAATGCTTAAAACAGTCCTTTTAAGGAGTACTCCTGATGCCTCTTTGATTAGATCATGGTAATCTATTTGATACACTATGAGTGGAAATTAATTCTTATTAAGATATACTCATTGGATATTCTTGCAAATTCAAGTGATATTACATTGCTCTCTATTTTAATGGCTTTTGACATTTAATACTTGATACAGTGGAAAGCACCATGGATCTGGGTGTCAGAGGGCAGCATGGGTTTGAGTTCAAACTCCATTTATTTGTAGTATGTCTTTGAACTTCAGCTCTCTCTTCAGTAAATGTGTGATTAATCTTTACCTTACCAAATATGAGGAAAGACTTGGCCAAATAATTCAAAATACAAATAGTCAAATGCAAAAATGTACATCTTCATTAATGACCAAAGAACCGAATTAAAATGAGATACGTCTTTATGAAACATGAAAACAACAAAAACAAGTCAGTACCTACAAGGATTGTAAATCAAAGGAAGATTTTGTCAAAATGCACTTAAGGACCTTAAAAACAGACATATTTTTTAACTTACTAATTTCCCTCTAAGGACTCTATGCCAAGAAAGAAATTCAGATTGCTCACTAAGTGGTTCAATAAAGTGAAAAAGATGAATACAACCTGTATGTTCTTTTTTTTTTTTTTTTAAAGATTTATTTATTTGAGAGAGAGAGAGGGAGGGTGTGAGCAGGGGGAGGTACAAATGGGGAGCGAGAAGGACAAGCAGACTCTGTTGTGAGCTCGGAGCCCAACAAGGGGCTTGATCCCATGACCCCAAGATCATGACCTGAGCCAAAATCAATTGTCGGACACTCAACGGACTGAGCCACCCAGGTGCCCAAACTATATGTTCTTTTCAAACTATATGAACAGAAAAAAGACAAAGGAAAAATATGAATGTGACAGTAACAGTCAACTTAGGGTTGTGGGAATATAGCTGATTCTTGACAATTTATACTATTTGGTATTTTCCAAAAAGGCATGCATACATTATATAAGTATAAAAAATAAACACTAAAAATATCCAATGAAAACTGCCTGGAAAGTTTGACGTTTAAATGTTGTTTTAGGGATTTAATTTCAGTGACTGATCTGAATCTCCTCAGAACTCCTCAGCAAATGTCAGAGTGAGGCCATCTGGATGGAGACCGTTAACACTGATCCTCTGCAACATAAACCTTCAATTCATTTGAGGGTCAGCCGCTCAGCTGAGCTTGCTGTGTCTAGAAGAAAATATTAGTTTTTGGCCTTATAACCTTTTTGCTTATATATTTTTGTGATGATGGTACTTACTTAGGACAACATAAATAAAACTCTCAACTAATTAGAATCTGACCAAACTACATGCTCAATTAAAAATAAATATCAAATAAAATTTTTACGGTACAATATTTTAGGTTTTCCCTTAAATGCGAATGGCCAATTTTCCTTAGCTTTCTGGTTAAATGTTCATATTTATACAAATACTCATTTACAGCTTACCTATTCCCAAATGTAAACTATTTCTAAAAACTCAATAGACTAAAAAACAGAAAAGAAAATATTTAAAAGACAAATAAAACAAAGATGGGATAAGGCCACCTGAGATAAAATTGTTGCTTTCATTGAGCACTGAATCTAGCTTTGTGTTTCTTGGCAGCTAAGACAAAACGGTGAACCCAGATGATAAAACTCTGCCAGGATGATAAAAGCAGGAAGCATTTAAGCCTCTGGCGGGTGCTGGATTACAGACATATCATAACTATGTTCTATGATGAATTTAAAGCATGTAGTTAATTATAGAAGAATCCAGTCTTTCGATATGAGACACAGTTCATATTTTACTATGAAACTGAGGGACTGGGGTGGAAAACTGGCCTTATGACAGGATTATTTCCCATTAAATAAACAGGTAGGCTGCAAAAGTACCTGTAGTAAGGGCTAACATTTTCCTTACAAATGAACTTTGAATTTTTCAATTACTGGCACGAGAGCCAAAAGTCCACTATAATATTTCACATAAAAATGTCTTTGGCTTGAGCACTGTAAGGGCAGCTATTATCAAACACAATCAACCATAAATATATCTCTGGTGCTCTTGGGAGAATGACTGATTTTGAGAAGAACCATATTCTGACCAACTCACTAGGATGAACCTGCTATCATTAAGCAGCTGTGTTACTTGACCTGTTGGATACATCACTTCAGTAGCTCAGTGAAGTGGTAGAAAACATAGGCCAAGCAGTAATTTTAGCTTTATTATAGTTGATCTTAAGTTGCTCTTTCTGGAAATAATTTAGCTACTTATTAAATCTGCTCTTAGTGTGACACCATAATATTGCCATTGACACTGAGGATGATGGTTATACACCTATAGGGATAAGCTAAGGAACATGGATCCTGTTCCTCAAACAGCTTCATCAAATCTTTTAAATATAATTTCAAAAGATGGGATGCCAGAATAGTGTAATTTCATATTTTTTAAATCAGTATTTCACCTATTAGAAACTGATTTCTGGCATGACAGCAATTCTGTTAAACTGCTCCCTAGTGGAACTGGTGAAACTATAAAAAAAGCAACCACTTAAAGCCTCTGGAAATGGTTCTAAGGATGACTAGTAAATAAGAAACATCTTAAGAACATCTACAAAAATTTGGCAAGAAAGGTTAGTCTGCTATTTGAACCAAGACTGCTCCCCCTTGCCCCCCCAGTTTAGTGAGAGATAGACTACTCCAGACAGCTGCAGCCAAGAACAGAGAGCTCCTTCTCCTTGAAGCACCCAGATGGAGGGCTTTCTTCCAAGGAGGAGTGGTATGTCAGCTTTCTCATCTTGCCCTCAAATACCTGTGCTGAAGCTAAGTCCAGTGTGAGTGAGGTTGAGAGGTGGAAACTCCTATTCCCCCAACCTCCATTTGTAGAACTGAGGGTCTACTGTGGGTATGACATGTTGAGCAAGTACTGGGCCCTGGCATGATCACTCTTGCCCCAGCTCCTTAAATGGTGATTCCATGCCAGGAGAGGTAAGCTGAGGACCCTAGGTTGTGGTTCCCTCACTCTCCACCAAATATTCAGCTCATGGGGAGTTAGGGTGTGATTCTGAAAGAAGCTTATGATTGTCCACATCTCCAGATCCAGAGCTCTCACTCAGAGATTTTTCTGAGGAGTAAACACCATAAAACAGCACCTAATTTCCTCCCAAAAGAACTATCTTAATTGCAACAGAAGGGGAAGAAGTTCAAGCCTACATGTGCAGTCAAGAACAGCAGAGGTTGTGGTAAAGACAACTGGGAGATTCAGGCTAAACTGTAGGCCTGCTAGTTTGCAGGAGGGCATCAGGTGAAAAAAGGGCTGGAAGGAGTCCTCTTGAGATCAGAATAAAAATCAAACACTGACCCCAGACACTTTACCTTCAAAGGAGCCAGATTTTGATAGGATTACTTTGTAGAGCAATTTATGCACCAGGGCATTGTTAAAAACAACAGAGCAGCGAGCTGGCAGTTAGTAGAGTTTAACAGTTGGGTGTTCTAAGGGAGAGAGGAAGACAGTCCTAAAAACATTGTCATCCTAGAATGACAGTGAGAATACCCAAAGCTTTCCCTTCTTGAGGAAGATCAGAGGCTGAACATTGGGGGTGGGAGAAAGTAAAAGAGACTTCACTAAAATGATCCAGTAAGTCACTAAACAAATAAACAACAGGGGTGCCTAGATGGCTCAGTTGGTTAAATGTCCGACTCTTGATCTCATCTCAGGGTTGTGAGCTCAAGCCCTGCACTGGACTCTGCTGGGCATGGAGCTTACTTTAGACTAAAAAAAAAAAAAAAAAGATGAAAAAAATTAAATGTCAAGTACCCAAAGTTGCTAAAATATATCATCTAATAATTGAAAAAAAAATACAGGGCATGCAAAGAAACAGGAAAGTATGACTTATACATTAGATAAAAGCAGGGAACAGACAGTTTCTACAAAAAAGAACAGATTTTTCACACATTCATCAGAAAAAGACCATAAAGTAATCATTAGAAGCAAGTTCATAGAACCAAAGGAAACCATGTTTAAGGAAGAAAAAATGGTGACAATATCACATTAACAAACAGAGAATATTAATAAAGACAAAGAAATTATAAAAAAGAACCAAATGGAAATTATGGCATTGAAAAACAGTTAAAATAAAAAATTCACCAGAAGGGCTCAACAGTAGATGTGAACTGGCAAGAGAAAGAATAAGTGAACAGATAGATCATGCAAGCTGAAGAACCAAGAGAAGAAGAACAAAGAGAAAAAAGAGCCTCAAAGAAATGTGAGACATCATCAAGTACACCAACACATGTATAATGGGATTATCAGAGGAGAGAAAGAGAAAAAAAAAATCCAAGAAATAATGGCTGGAAATATGCCAAATTTATTGAAAAACAATGACTTATTCATCAGGAACCTCAATGAACTCTAAACAGGATAAAGGCAAAAAGATCCAAAGAGACATCATAATAAAAATGCTGAAAATCAAAGACAAATAGCAAGGAAAAAAAATGACTAGCTACTTATAATGAAACCCCATTAAGATTAACAGCTGACTTTTCAGCAGATGGGAGGGAGGCCAGAAGGAAGTAGGATAACACATTCAGAGTGGTCAAAGAGAAAAAACTGTCAACCAAGACTCCTATATCCAGCAAAGCTATTCTTTCAAACATGAAGGCAAAATAAAAACTTTCCCTAGTAAATAAAAACTGAGAGAATTTGTTGCTGCCAGACACACCTTACAGTAAATACTAATTAGAATATACATAAAATGATAAAGAGTACCAGGATCATGGACTGAATGTTTGCCCCTCCTCACATTCACATGTTGAAGCCCTAACTCCAATGTGATGGTATTGGGAGGTGAGGCCTTTGAGAAGTAATTAGAGTTAGATGAGGTCGTGTGGGTGGGGTCCTGGTCCAACGGGGTTAGTATTCTTTTAAGAAGAGACATTAGAGAGTTTCTTCTCACTCTCTCTGCTTGCACATACTTAGGAAAGGCTATGTGAGCACACAGCAAGAAGGCAGCTGCTGACAGCCCAAGGGGAGAATCAACCCTGTTGGTACTTTAATCAATCTTGGACTTCCAGTCTCCAGAACAGTGAGAAAATACGTTTCTGTTTTTAAGCCAAGTAGTCTACGGTATTTTGTTATGGCAGCCTAAGTGGATGGATATAACCAGTACGGGAAATTATGTGATTGTACAAGACAGGAGAAATGCATATTTTACTTCCTTTCTCCTAGTTGATTTAAAAAAAAAAACTGTATAAAAGAATATATATATATATAATGTTGGGCCCATAGCATATAGAAATGTAATATATCTGTCAATAATAGCACAAAGGAAATAGGTAGGAGCAAATCTACAGTGGGATAAGGAAATGCCTATAGATGGGAACGTGATAATTAGAACGGGTACTTTTTTCTATGTGACGCTACAATTAAGCTAGTATAAATAAGAAGTTGATTTGGATACGTTAAGATGTATATGGTAAATCCTAGAAAAATCACTAAAAAATGCTAAAAAAGTAAAAAAAAAACATTAAAGAAAAAGTGACATTAGGAAATATTCACTTAATGCAAATAAAGCAGGAAAAGTAGAAATGGAGAAATAAAACACATGAGAAAGAGAAAACCAAAGCAAAATGGTAGACATAAGTCAATTACATCAATAACATTAAATGTGAATGGATTAAAGAATTCAATCAAAAGACAGAGATTGTCATAAGAATTAAAAAAATGATCATACACTGTCTATAGGAGACACACAGGAATAAAAGGATGGAAAAAGATATATCATGCAAACAGTGACCATGAGAAAGTTGGAGTGATTATATATTAATATAAGATGGACTTAATTTAAAACAAAAAACGTTTTGAGAGATAAAGATTTCATAATGAAAAAGTGTAAGTTGGACAATGTAACAGTTATAAACATATCAGCCCCTAATAAAGGAGCACCAAAATACATGAAACAAACACTGATGAAATGAAGGGAGAAATAGACAATCCATAATAACATGTGAAGAATGCAATGGCCCACTTTCAATAATGGATAAAATAATAACACAGAAGATTAATAAAGAAAGAGAAGACTTGGATAAAACTATAAACCAACCAGACCTAGAAGACATCTACAGAACCCTCAATCCAATGACAACAGAATACACAATAATTTTCAAGTGCACACAGAACATTCTGCAGGACAGACCATATACTAGGCAATGAAACAAACCTCAAAAATTTTAAAGGATAGAAACCATACAAAGTATGTTCTCCAACCACAATGGAATGAGATTAGAAATCAATAGGAAAAATAAAAAGAAATCAATAGGAAAAAACTGGGAACACAAATGAGTGAAAATTAAGCAATGCAACCCTAAATAACCAATGGATCAAAGAAGAAATCAAAAGGGTAACCAGAAAATACTTTGAGATGAATGACAATGAAGATACAACATACTAAAGGAGAGAACTAAAGCAGTGCTTAGAGGGAAATGCAAATGCCTATTTCAAGAAAGAATGATTTCAAAGCAGTAACCTACATTTCCATCTTAAGACATGAGGGGAGGGGCGCCTGGGTGGCTCGGTTGGTTAAGCGACTGCCTTCGGCTCGGGTCATGACCCTGGAGTCCCTGGATTGAGTCCCGCATCGGGCTCCCTGCTCGGCAGGGAGTCTGCTTCTCCCTCTGACCCTCCCCCCTCTCATGTGCTTGCTCTCTCTCATTCTCTCTCTCTCAAATAAATAAATAAAATCTTAAAAAAAAAAAAAAAGAAATGAGGGGAAGGGGAAAGAGCAAACCAAACCTAAAGCAAGTGGAAGAAAGTAAATAATAAAGATTACAATGGAAATAAAATACAGAAAAGAAAAACAGGAAAAAAATCAAATCCCAAATATGGTTCACTGAAAATATCAACAAAACTGACAAACTTTTTGTTAGACTGACAAAGAAAAAAAAGAGAAAACCCAAATTATTAGAATCAGAAACAAAGAGGGGATATTACTGACTCTATAGAAATAAAAAGCATAATAAAGGAACACTGAAAAACTGTATACCAACAGATTAGATCAAATTCCTAGAAATATGTAACTACCAAAATGAACTCAAGGAGACATAATCTGAATAGACCTAAAACAAATCAAGAGACTGAAGTAGTAATCAAAAAGCAACTTATAAACACAAAAGTTCCAGCATAGAAGCCTTCAACAGTGAATTCCATCAAACATTTAAATTAACACTTCCTCATACAATCTTCCAAAAAATAGAACACTTTCCAACTCTTATAGGGCTAGTATTACCCCATACTAAAGTCAGACAAAAGTATCACAAGAAAACAACAGACTGATATTTCTTGTGAATATACATGCAAAAATCCTTAATATACTATACTAGCAAGTGAACCCAGCAACACATGAAAATAATTATATACTAAGACTGAATAGGATTTACCCCAGGAATGCCAGGGCCATTTTGTATCTGAAAAATCTATTAATGTAATATATCATATCAACAGAATAAAAAACAAAAATCACATGATCTCAGTAGGTGCAGAAAATGTATTTGACAAAATCTAATACTCTTCCATAATAAAAATATTCAACAAACTAGGAATAGAAGAGAATTATCTCAACTTGACATAGAGTATCAATAAAAAATCCACAGCTAACATCATACTTAAGGTGAAAGAATGGGTGCTCTCCTGCTAAATTCATAAACAAGGATGTTTGCTCTCATTATTGTACTGAACATTGTGCTGAGGTTCTAGACAGAGAAATTAGGCAAGAAAAGAAAAGGCATCCAGGTTGAAAATGAAGAAGCAAAATTATTATTTTCACAGATGATATGATCTTATATATGGAAAATCCTAAAAAATCCACTGAAGAAGTATTATAACTAGTCAATCAGTTCAACAAGGTTGTACAATACAAGATCAATACAAAATAAAAATACATACAAAATACAATATATACAAAAATAAATTGTATTTCTATACATTTCCAATGAATGAGCAAAATAAAATTAAAGCAATTCCATTACAGTATCATTAAAAAAATGAAATACTTAGGTATACGCTTAAGAAAAGAAATATAAAATTGACTGAAAACTCAGGAACATTGTTAAAACAAATAAAAGATCTAAATAACTGGAAAACATCCCATATTCATGGAATGGAAGACTTAACATAGTTAAGACGTCAATACTTCAAATTAATTTACAGATTCAATGCAATTCTCACCAGAATCCCAGCTGACTTCTTTATGGAAACTGACAAGCTGATTGTAAAGTTCATATAAAATTGCAAAAGACCCAGAATAGCCAAAACAATCTTGATAAAGATCAAAGTTGGGAGGACTCACATATCCTAATTTCAAATTTCATCAATACAGTGCGGCACTGGCACAGGATAGACATATTGATTAATAGAAGAGTATTCAGAAATAAACCCAGACATCTATGATTATCTGATCTTTTAAAAAAGATTTTACTTATTTGAGAGAGAGCATCTGTGCAAGAGAGCACAAGAATGGGGGAGGTGCAGAGGGAGAGGGACAAGCAGATTCCCTGCTGAGCAGGGAGCCCAACGTTGGGCTTGATCCCAGGACCCTAAGATCATGACCTGAGTCGAAAGCAGACATTTAACGGACTGAGCTACATAGGCGCCCCAATCATCTGACTTTTGTTAAGTGTTCCAAGACCATTCAATGGGAGAAGAATAGTCTTTTCAACAAATGGTGCTGGGGCAACTAGACAGCCATGTGCAAAAGACTGTAGTTAGGTCTAGTCTCTTACCATATAAAAAAATTAACTAAAAATGGATCAAAGATTTAAATGTCAGAGCTAAGACTATAAAATTTTTAGAAGAAAATATAGACAGGAATCTTTGTGATCTTGGGAGTTAGTAATTATTTGATACGACACCAAAAGAATGAGCAACAATAGAAAAATAGATAAACTGAACATCAAAGTTAAATACTTTTGTATTTGAAAGGACTACATGAATAAAGTGAAAAGACAACCGACAAAATGGGAGAAAAAATTTTAAGTCATACATCTGCTAAGGGACTTTTATCAGAATACAGGAAGAACTCTTACAATTCAATAATAAAGAGACATATAACCCAATTATACTGGGCAAAGGATCTGAACAGACATATTCCAAGGAGGATGTACAAATGGCTAATGAGCACATGAAGAGATATTCAATATCTTAGTCATCAGGGAAATCAGTATCAAAATCACAATGAGACATTACTAGAAGGGCTATAATAAACAAGTCAAATAATTAACAAGTATTGGCAAGGATGTGGAGAAATTAAATCACTCATGCATTGCTTAAGGGAATTTAAAATGGTGTGGCTGCTTTGGAAAGTCTGGCAGTTCCTCAAATAATTAAACAAAGTCACCATGATCCAGTGATTCCACTCCTAGGTATATACCCGAGAAATATGAAAACATATGCCCACACAAAAACTTACAAACTAATGTTTATGGCAGTACTGTGTGGAACCAACCCTAATGTCCTTCAACTGACAAATGGATAAGCACAATGTGGTAGATCCATACAATGGAATATTATTCATCTATAAAAGTAGCGAACTACTGATATATGCTAACATAGAAGAACCTTAAAAACATTATGCCGAATATAAGTAGCTTATCACAAAAGACTACCTACGATTCCATTCATATGAAATGTCCATAACAGGGAAATCTATAGAGACAGAAAGTAGATTAGTGGCTGGGAAATGATGGTGGTGGTGGTATTAAACGGTGATAGCTAAAGAGTAGAGTTTATTTCCTTTATATTTTCATCAGTATATTCACATTAAAACATTTAATTGTGGTGAAATACACATAACTTACAATTTGCCATTTTTAAGTGTGTAGGTCAGTGTCATTAAGTATATTCACGTTATTATTATTTTTTTAAAGATTATATTTACTCATTTGAGACACAGAGATACAGAGGGAGAGAGCATGAGCAGGGAGAGGGGCAGAGGGAGAAGGAGAAGCAGGCTCCCCGCTGAGCCAGGTGCCCGATGTGGGGCTCGATCCCAGGACCCTGGGATCATGACCTGAGCCGAAGGCAAATGCTTAACCATCTGAGCCACCCAGGCGCCCCAAGTATATTCACATTATTGTACAATCATTACCACCATCCATCTCCAGAATTCTTTTTATCTTGCCAAACTGAAACTGTACCCAGTAAACACCAGCTCCCCACTCCTTTCCCCAGCCCATGGAACCACCATTCTGTGAATATGACTACTCTAGTTACCTCATATAAGTGGAATCATACAATACTTGTCTTTTTGTAACTGGCTTATTTCATATAGCATAATGTCTTTAAGATATATCCATGATGCAGCATGTCTGAATTTCCTTCCTTTTAAGGCTGAATAATATTCCATAGTATGGAATACCCCACATTTTGTTTATTCACTAATCTGCTGATGGACACTTGCTTTTTTCCCACCTCAGGGTTTCTTTTTGAAGAGATGAAAAGGTTCTAAAATTGACTGTGGTGATGGGTACATATCTGTGAATATACTAAAAACTACATTTTGAGTAGCTGAATTATACAGTATGTGATTTTATCTCAATAATACTGTTGCAAACAAAGATAAGTAAGGAAATGGTAGAATGGACAAAAATGGTGTGTGTGTGTGTACATATATATATATATAAAATTATTCACAAAGAAGTTCTATCACATTGGGATGCTGGGTGGCTCAGTTGTTAAGCGTCTGCTTTCAGCTCAGGTCATGATCCCGGGGTCCTGGGATCAAGTCCTGCATTGGGCTCCTTGCTCAGTGGGGAGCCTGCTTCTCCCTTTGCCTGCCGCTCCCCCTGCTTGTGCTCTATCCCTCTGACAAATAAATAAAATCTTGAAAAAAAAAAAGTTTAAAGCAGTTAACAAAGAACAAACACTTTGAAACCCATTGGTACCAATGTCTGACATACACCATGTGTATCAACGAAGCAAATTTCATTATAGTTTTTTTTTTTTTAAAGTAGACTTCATGCCCAACGTGGGGCTTAAACTCATAACCCTGAAATTAAGAGTTGCACACTCTAGCGACTGAACCAGCCAGGTGCGCCCCTATAAATTTAAACCAAACTTAATCGGCCTAGCAGAAAAATAGGAAATTGATAGTTTATTCAAAAGCCAGGGTGCCTGTGTGGTGCAGTTGGTTGAGTGTCTGGCTCTTGGTTTTGGCTTAAGTCATGATCTCAAGGTCCTGGGATAGAGCCTGTCTCAGGCTCCATGCTCATTGTGGAGTCTGCTTGAGATTCTCTCTCTCTCAAAATAAATAAATAAATCTTTAAAAAAAATAAACTATTCAGGGGGCCCAGGTGGCTCATGATCCCAGAGTCCGGGAGTCCCGGGTTGAGGCCCCAGGTCAGGCTCCCTGCTCAGCAGGGAGTCTGCTTCTCCCTCTGCCCCTCTCCCCACTTGTGCTCTCTTGCTGCCTCTCAAATAAATAAATAAAAGGTTTTAAAAAAAATAAACTATCAAAAATTATTCCATATTTCTTTTAGACTTAAAAAAAACCCCTTTCAAATTGAAGTATAGGTGACAGACTGTTCTGTTAGTTCCAGATACACAACACAGTGATTCCCCTTCTGTGTATGTTATGCTACGTCACCACAAGCGTAGATCTGTCACCGTACAATGTTATGACAATGCCACTCCATATATTTCTTTTGCATCTTTTTTGTTAGATTTTCTTATTAATAACAGCACTGTTGTAACTTGTCTTGCAGCAATTTTAATTTTATGAGTGGATTATATATGTGGTAAACTTTTAGAGATAGAATTACAGAATAAACAAGTATAGCAATTTTGTGTTCTGTTAAATGTCATCAGACTGATTTATAGAAAAGTGGGCTTTTCATATGCCTAGCAACCAGCAATATTTGTCTTTATGTATAACACTGTTTAAAGTTGCCTTAAATTCTCATTTCTTAGATTGCTGGTGAGAGTAAACATTTTCTCATGTGATAATTTACTATTAGTTTTTGTTTGTCAAGTCTCACTGTTCTTATTCTAGAACATACAGAAGTGACAAAAGTATTTTATATAATAAACTTTTATCAGACATAATTGTCACATTTCCTCACATCTTGCTGCTTTCCTTTTGAAATGTCTTAATATTACCATACTGGATCTTTACATTAAAACACTTTACAGTATTCGTCTACTCTTTGACAATATACTTCATATCTTAAATCAGTGAAAAAAACAAAGCCATGAGAAAAGAATTTTCATAAACTCCTTACTGCACCTACCCCCTACCAATATCTTAACTTGTGTACTTGGCTTTTCCTCTATTACCATATGTAAATCCTCTGCATTCTTAGCTAAGGCTTACATACTTACATTTGAATGTTGGCTCACCCCCTCTTTGGGGACCTTACAACTCCCCCCTCCTCCTATAGTGACAAATCTTTCTACTCTCTTTCCCTTCAACATAGTAACACTTCTTTTTCCAATTAAGAAAAGGACATTCTTTCCTGACCTCCTTTTCCCTTCCCATGTAAGATCGAAATTCAATGTTCCTTTTTATGAAAACAATCCTCCTCAAAAGCTGTCTCTATTTCTTCCTCTCCTCTCATTCACTTGGTTTTTAACTCCTAGAGTCTTTCCACATAGTTAAGTCCCTCTTCAAGTGCTTTTATTACCTTTTTTGGGGTTTGAAATATTTATATGACAAGAATGGCCAGAAATACGTTATACAGTTCAAAGAATTATAAATTGAACCGCCATTCAAATAAAGAAACAAAACATCACTAATATCTTAGTAGTCCCCAAACCTCCCCTAACATGCACCTCTAACTGTTGTATGGCTGTTCTCTGAATGAATACACCAAAAGACATTTATCCATTCTATTTGGGTTGCTGCTACAAACACTCATGTACAGGTCTCTGGTACATATCTGTTAAGGTTTTAAGGCAGAAGCTGGAAAATTTTTTTGTAAAGGACCAGCCAGTATACATATTTAGGCTCTATGGGATATGTATGGTCTCCATTGCCTAGTCTTCTTTCATTTTTAAAATTATCCTTTAAAATTTAAAAACCAAGGAGGATGGGGTGGCTGGGTGCTGGACAATGAGAGCACATGATGTAAGGAGCATTGGGGATTATGTAAGACTGATGAATCACTGACCTCTACCTCTGAAACCAATAATACATTATATGTTAATTAACTGAATTTAAATTAAAAAATTATAAAAAAAATTTTAAAACCATTCTTAGCTTGTGCATCATATTTGATCTGTGGGATTCTGATGACTTCTATTTTAAGGTATAAACCTAGTAGCAAAACTGCTAAACCACAGTTAGGTATGCACATCTTCAATATCACAAGATGTTTAGTTTCTCTCTATGTTTGTTTTCTGCATAAATGCCCACATTGGGCTCCCTGCTCAGTGGGGAGTCTGCTTCACCCTCTCCCTTTGCCCCACCCCCATGCTCTCTCTAATAAATATCTTTAAAAAAATTCATCTTCAAAATGATTCTGTAAAAGGTTTTAAAATTAATTATTGTGAGTCTACTTTTATGCCTCTGTTAACTGCTCTGCAGTATTTACGTTTCCTTAAAAACTCGATTTTAAAGATTTCTTGGTTTTGCAGCTTTTCTCTTCATTTTATTTTTTTATATTTTTTGTTAAAGATTTATTTATTTGAGAGAGAGAGAAAGTGTGTGAACGGGGTGGGGGGGATGCAGAGGGAGGGGGAGAAAGAGAATCTCCAGCAGACCATCTGCTGACTGCAGGGCCCAATGCAGGGCTTAATCTCACAATGCTGAGATCATGACCCGAGCTGATGAAATCAAGAGTTGGACAGACACTGAACTGACTGTAGGTTTTAAATAAAACTAGTCTTCGCTCAAACTTTTAGAAAAGGAGACCAAGATCATTTTTTTATAGCTTTATGGAGGTACTAACTGAACAGAAAATAAACTGCACACAATGTGTATTATTTAATGAGTTCTGACATATGTATATACCATGAAACCTTCACTAACCCCCAAAATTGCATTATGCCTCATTGTAGTACCTCCCTCCTTTCGTCCCCCTCAACTCCCCCTTAACCACTCCCTGGCCAAACACTGATCCGCTTTCTGTCACCAAAAATATTAGGGTGCATTTTCTAGAGTTTTATATAAATGGAATCATATGGTATATACCTTTGTCTGGCTTTTCTTCACTCAGGATAATTATGAGATTCATCCATGTTGTTGTATATATCAACAGTTCATTCTTTTATTTGCTAAATAATATGCCATTGATGAATATAACACAAATTGTTTATCCATTCAGATGTTGCTGGACATTTGGGTTGGTCCCAGTTTTCATTTCTCTTGGTTAAATACCTAGAAGTGGAATAGTTGGGTCACACAGCAAGTTTTAAGTTTAACTTTTTAAACAAACTGCTTCCCAAGGTGTGTTTTTGTTTTGACCGAGGTTTGAGGACTCTTGATATATTCTCCACAAGTCCTTTCTAAGATATTTGATTTTTTGAGCAGTGTACTGCTTGACTTTTAATTTTTATTCTTTTGTACAGGGCCAGTTTCCACCAGATACAGTTTTCTTTCTATCTGAAAGACTTCCTTTAACATTTCTTGCAGTGGAAGTAGCTGGTGATTATTAATTCCATTTTTGTACATTTGAAATAGTCTTCATTTCACCTTTGTTTCTGAAAAACATATTTACTGGTACAAAATTCTAGATTTTTTCTTTCACTACTTCAAATAAAGATGTGTGACACTGTGTTCCAGCTTGTATTGTTTCGAGCAAGAAGTGTGCTGCCATTCTTACCTTTGTTCCTTTATATCTAATGTCTTTTTTTCTCTGGCTGCTTTTACAATATTCTCTGTACCATTTTTCTAGAAGTTTTTTCCTTCAGGCTTCTTTTGCTTGGAGATTGTTGAACTTTTTGAAACTGTGGGTTTATAATTTTCATCAAATTTAAAAAAACTTCATCCATGACTTATTCAAATTTTTTTTGTTCTCTCCTTTTCTCTCTTTTGAGGATGCCAATTACACAAGTATTAGGCCCCTTGAAAAGCACTGCTGCTCTATTCATTTTTTCTCCCATCTTTTTTCTCTCTCTGAATTTTATATTTACATTGTTTCACAATCAGTTTTAATTAACTGTTTTCTCTCCTCATGATTGGCCTTAGTTTCCTATTTCTTTCCATACTTGGTAATTTCTGGTTGGATGGCAGGCATTGCAAATTTAACCTTGTTGAGTGTTGGGTATTCTTGTATTTTTTAACAGTACTTTTGAGCTTTGTTCTGGGTCACAGTTATCTAGAAACAAATTAATCCTTTTGAGTCCTTCTTTTCTTTAGGCATGACCAGAGCAGCCTATAATCCAGGACTAATGTTCCCCCACTACTGAGATAACATCCTTTTAGGTCCTCTACTCAATGCCTCATATATTATGAGGTTTTTATATTCTGGCTGCTAGGACTATAAACTATTCCTGTCCTTGTGTGAGTTCCAGGGACTGTCCTGTTCCTGGCCCTGTATGGTTTTTGCACATACAAGCACCAGGCAGAAATCAACTAGACTCAAAAGTGTCCCTCTGTAGATCTCCACAGCTTTTTCTTGGTAGCCTCTTCTCTTCAGCACTCTGCCCTGTAAACTCCAGCCACCTTGGCTTCCTTGCACTCCTAACCTCATCTCCTTAATTTAGAGAGAGGCTCTCTTGGGGACCCCTCCCTGTGTGGTAGCTGGGAAACTCTCTCAAGGTAGCAAGCTGGGGCACTGATGACTCATTTTATGTTCTTCTCTCAGGGTTTATAAGTCCTTCCCTGTTTAAAGAAAACTTGTTTCATATATTTCTCTGGTTTTTAAGTTAAGGTAGGAGGATAAATTCAGTCCCTAACACCCTATCTTGGCTAGAAATGGAAGACAAGAGGATGTAGATTTTTAAGATCATTTCATCAACTTGCCACATATTGTTCCCAACAGCAGTAAGTAAAATACAAAGTCAGCACACTCCCAAGCCACCGGAATTATTGGCAATATAAAATACATGGGGCCAGATGGGCATTCCGAGACAAACCTCTTCTGCCTCCTAAACTTGGTCTATTTCAGGGGACTGCATGTTATCTAGGTTACCCATGGCCTGGAAAAATACCAAATAAAATGGAAAGCCATTCAAAATCTTGGGCTGTGCAGAATGTCACTGTGGATATTTAGAAACAGTTTGGAAAAACTTAAAATGTACATGGCGAAACAAGTAGTGAAAATCTAATGATTCAAAAAGTAGATAGGGGAGATTAAGAGATTTTCTTTTCCCCTAATGTTTAAAAAATATACTTTTTAATCTGAATTTTTCCTTTATATAAAAGTTCTTTCCTTTCTATCTTTCAAAAAAGTAGTATCTATTTTTGAATAAATACTCTGGACCCTTCACACACAAGACTTCATGAACTGTCTAAACTTGTCATTTCCTTTTCAGAGTTCTCTAATCTACTACATACCTTCTGGAAGGTTGCAGACCTTCCAGGTTCTTACAGCCAATGTCTTTCCCTCTTAATGGTTTTCATGCTCCCCAGCAACACCTGACTGTTAATCTTTGAAATCTCCTTGTATGTTGGCTTCTCTTTCCCTCTTTTCCTATATGATCAGCCTTCATGTCAGACCACTTCCTGTTGGTCTTTTTTGCTGGCTATTAATCATCTAGTATAGGTACTGGTGAACTATGGCCACTGGGCCAATTATGACCCAATGTCTGCTTCTGAACAGCCCACATGCCAAGAATGGTGTTTACTGATAAATATTTGCAATCAATTTGATGATAGAGAACACTCACTTTGAGCCCCAATTAAATGAAATGCTATCTCCCTACCTAAAGTAATTCTATTCTCATTAATAGGCCTGTATTAAAAAAGAAAACACTATGCTCAATTATTGCTATATTTTGAATTGTCAATAAAATTTCTTTGGAAATTTATTGATTTAAAATATTTATTTATTTGAGAGAGAGAGAAAGAGCATGCGAGCACACGAACAAGGGGAGGAGACAAGCAGACTCCCTGTTAAGTGGGGAGCCTGATGTGGGGCTCGATCTCAGGACCTTGAGATCATGACCTGAGCCAAAATCAAGAGTTGGATGCTTAACCTACTGAGCCACCAAGGTGCCCCTGGAAATTTCTTTTGTTTTTTTTAAAGATTTTATTTATTTATTTGACAGAGAGAGAGAGAGCGAGAGCAGGAACACAAGCAGGGGGAGTGGGAGAGGGAAAAGCAGGCTTCCCGCTGAGCAGGGAGCCCAATGTGGGGCTCCATCACAGGACACTGGGATCACGACCTGAGCCGAAGGCAGATGCTTAACGACTGAGCCACCCAGGCGCCCCTGGAAATTTATTGTCTCTATTATTATATAAATACCTAAAATAGTATCCACAATTTTATATTCTTGCCTTTAAAACCTAAAGTATTTCCTTTCTGGCCTGTTACAGAAAAGTCTGTTGACCCTAGATCTAGTAGGTTATTATTATTATTTTTTAATATTTTATTTATTCATCTGACAGAGAGAGAGAGAGAGAGCGAGAGCAGGAACACAAGCAGGGGGAATGGGAGAGGGAAAAGCAGGCTTCCCCTCAAACAGGGAGCCCAATGTGGGGCTCGATCCCATGACCCTGGGATCACGACCTAAGCCAAAGGCAGATGCTTAACCAACTGAGCCACCCAGGTGCCCCTCTAGTAGGTATTTTTAAGTAAACGATATTCAAATAATAATTACACTAATCTCCAACCCTAGCATTCTATTGTTGCTAGTGAAACATTTTCCATCAAGATATCTGAATTTTTTTCTTTAATCCTCACTTACAATATCACCAAATATTTGTACCTTCTTTCAAAGGGCCACCTAAATGTATCCCTTTCCTACTGGGACCACCACAACCAGGGATCCTGCTACTTGATGCTTGTGGTCTCTGCTGAATTCAAATGTATCTCAACAATTGCTATGAACTAATTAAAAAACAAACAAACAAAAACAAACACATTATCACATCAATTTCATACTTCAGAAACCACATTTTTTGCTATTATTAAAAGTCTAAAACACAAATTCCTTAGTCTGACCTCTTACAAGCTGGTTTCTCTCCATTCTAACCTAAAAAGAAAAATTCAAATACTCTCTGGAAAGATGTTCAAAAGCAACATTTAATGAAAAAAACAAGCTGCAGAATAAAACATTTAAATAATCCCACATATGCAAAAAAAATTCACAGTAAAAACAAACAAAAACATTCCTAATCTCTTTACCTCAAAAACAAAAACGGTGATGCTCTCTTTTCAAACCACAACTATTTTACATGTCTACTTAAAAGTAGTAAAAGTGTTAGAAAGTACATACCAAAGTCTAAATGGTGATTATTTTGGTGAATAGTAATTGCTTTGCACAAAGGGCAATGGGTAAGGGAGAGTTTTAAAATTTTACTTTGTATTTTTATATGGTTTAATTTTTAAACCAGAGCTGATGAATAATACAATTAAAAATACAGAAAATACAATGTTTAAAACATTTAATTCCCAATAAAGTTTACATATTATGTGTGCACTGAAAAATGACTTGAGAAGTGCACCCCAAAATTTTTTTTTAAGATTTTATTTATTTATTTGAGAGAGTGAAAGAGAGAGAGAGCACACAAAGTGGGGGTGGGTAGGTAGAGGGAGAAGCAGACTCCCCACCGAGCAGGGAGCCCAATGTGGGGCTTGATCCCAGAACCCGGAGATCATGACCTGAGCCAAAGGCAGACACTCAACTGAATGAGCCACCCAGGTGCTCCTGCACCAAAATTTAACAGTAATTATTTCTGGGTACTGAGACTGTAGTCGATTTCCTTTTTCACACTTTGTAATTCTTCTATATTTTCAAATTTTCTACAATGACTATGTATCATATATAATGAGAAATAGAGAAAAGACTGTTTTAAAGACAAAATACAGATGTAGAAGAAATATTTTCTGTTGTTGACAGATACCCACTGAGAGGAGGGAGGGCCACAAGTATGGTCAGTTTACTTATGTATAAAATGAAGAGATTTTTGCATGAAAGGTTACCACTCCTCCCAATTCTTTAAGTACCTATGAAGTACTATTATTTTAATCTAAAATATTACTACTATCAGTCATTTTGGTGAATTCACAAAAAATCAAATAGCTATAGCACCCTCTTTCCTTCCCATTTAACATCATTTATGTCAGTAAAATTTAGTTTACTAATGAATTTGCAATAAATTCATGCTTCCAAAAATAGTAAGAAGATTTTATATTCAGTGAAGAGAAAATGAATGTTATGGAAAGACAATGTTTTAGCTCCAAAAGTCATTTTCTTATTCCATTTTATTTCTCTCGGCTAGGTGTTAACTTCCTTGTTAATAACAACAAAAGCAAAACTTCACTAAAAGGTATGGCTCAGATTGCCACTTTGTTATTGACAGTTACTTCAAAGGATGGCTGAGGCAAATGAAAAAATTAAAATGCAAAACCAGAAGTTTAGGAGAAATAAAATTAATCCAAGACAGGTTCCAGAAGTAGGACAAAGGGGATACCACAGGAATAGCAGAAGATAAAAATGGGGAAAAATATACTGTGGGGAGGAAAAAGGGAAAAGACTTAAAAGTAGGTTTTCTTTTTCATCATTTCATAAAGATACTGTGAAGCATTTTTATAGCAAGTTCTGAAAAATAGAGGTTACAATCTCTTCAAGTTTCTCTCTGTGTATGCTAACCCTTTGAGATGACAGATCAAAAACAAAGGTATATATTCTCCTTTTGAGTTTCAAGATAAAAATGAAAAATGAAAGGTAAAACAGGAGGAAAAAACCCACCAAAAATGAGGGCATTCTGAAGATTTATCCAACTAGCTTGCCACTTTTGAAGACACTGTAGGAATGGAATTAATTTTCTCTCTATACCAAAAACGGACAGAAATCCTATGATTAGTTGTAAAACTAGTTTCTCTGACCACTATATGGCTTGCTGAAAGTGACAAGACATGTAACGTATATCAGGCTATGCCAAATCTTCACAGTATACATAACAACACAATCTAATCTAAACACAAAGTAGCCTCAGTGATAACTGGAAGGCTGAGCGGGAAGTAAAAATAATAATTCAAATTCTATTTTTCCGCATAAGGAGTCTCTCCCCAAAAAAAAAGAAAAAAAAAAAAAAAAGAAGAAGTTGCTAAGCAACTCAAGCTAAGGAAGACATTTTTAAAACAAAGTCTCACTTATTGTTTTTACAGAAATCTTCTCTTCTTATAATCTGGTAACGGAATGAAGCTCATTACAGTCCATTTAGTAAAAACTTAAAGAATGTTTGGATGAGGACCTTGTAAGCTCAGAGTTTAACATATACTTCCCATCTAAAACTGAGTATACTTGTTGGTATGGGGTAATTTACACAGTTTTATCTTCAAACATTGGGTCTTGGATGAAAGTTTGCAAATAAATAGTGACAGACATAATTTTCTTGCAAATGTGTAAAATATTACTGGGTTATGGCTACACACAGCTCACGTCTATGGATAAAGATAAGAAGGGCTGGTTAGGTGTAGGTGAATGGGTCTTAGCTCTTGTTGCCTGAAGGCTTCAAAAAAATTATGTTCAGGCTTAAGAGCAGGCCCATGCCAGTGAAAGGAGAATGTGGAGAACTAGGGATTATGACCAGCACTTTTAACAGAGCCCTCTAAGTGATTCTAACATGCTGATAAGATTAGGAATCACGAGTAGATAGTTAACAAGGTAGGGTGCTACAAATCAGGGCCCAAGAGTTAAGGCCTTTAGGTTAAATTCTATGGTTAACCTTTTCGTGTTTCATAGTCTATATGTAAAATAAAAACAAACACACATTCTTATTCTTTTCAGAGGACACTCTGAGGACAAGCGTCTAGAAAAGTAAAATGTTTAGACAAGAAAAAATTTTGGAAGAAAGGTTTTATCAGCATTTGTAAGCTTTCTGGAATAAAAACACCATTTTAGATGGAATGAAACTGAAGGTGAAGAAATGTTGACCAGATAGGTAGGGCTCAAATGATAATATGGTTATATACCATTTGGTTAGCAAAATGCTTAGTATCTATACATATTTTAATACTCTCAAATTATCCCTTTCCCCCCTTTAAAAATTTTTTTTTTTTAAGATTTTATTTATTTGCGAGAGAGACAATGAGAGACAGAGAGCATGAGAGGGAGGAGGGTCAGAGGGAGAAGCAGACTCCCTGCTGAGCAGGGAGCCTGATGTGGGACTCGATCCCGGGACTCCAGGATCATGACCTGAGCCAAAGGCAGTCGCTTAACCAACTGAGCCACCCAGGCGCCCCCCACCCCTTTTTAAAAGATTTTATTTATATATTTGAGAGAGAGAGAACATGAGCAGCAGGGAAGGGTAGAGGGAAAGGGAGAAGCAGACTCCCCGCTGAGCAAGCAGCCTGATGTGGGGCTCCATCCCAGGACTCTGGGATCCTAACATGAGCCCAAGGCTGAAGCTTAACCGACTGCGCCACCCAAGTGCCCCTAATTATCCCTTCCTTATATGCATTCTGTATGACTTTCTTCTTGTTCCTTATGTATAAATTTAGCTTTCCATAAAAAATTATAGCTCTCTAAGGACAAGGATTATGTCCTATCGTTCTTCCTTATCTAAATGTATGAATTCTTGCTGGATTGAGTCTTTGGCATTAGAGAGGAAAGCAAACTTTTTAGTGTCCTGAAAAATAAAGGCTACAGATTTGTCAAATTTTATAGTCTTTACTTGACCATCATGCTTTACTAAGATTAAGTAGGCTTTAGCAGTAGTAATAATTAAAACTCAGTAACAATATGAACTCTATATTACTATTGCATTCTGCATGCGTTTATGGTACCTAACACAGTATGAGGCATAAGATGTAGTTGGTTCTTGTTATTCCTGACAATTATGTTCTAAAAGTCATACGAACACTGAATTAGCAAATACCGAGCCATTGTCCCTACAGGAAATACAGGGTTAGGTTACTGAGAGCCTCTGGTCACAACATCTTCATCAACTGTTCAATACATAACCTGTTTTTATGTGTTTCTGTTTAAAGATATTTTATTTAATATAGATTCCTTACAATAATTAATTAAATGCGGTATTTCTTTATAATGAAACGTTACTTGAGAAGGCTTTAACATTTTCCTGACCCAGAGTAATTTGACCATAAATCTCTTTGGTTTTGGCCTTAGAACAATGTTGTCTCTATGTTTTTTTTTATTGCTTGTCAGCCCAGAAATCCACAAATTTATCTGCTTTTCCATCCTTTCCATAGCTTGATCACGCACTTTAGATGTTACTTTAGCATTTTCTGGAGCGATCTCAACCTACAGACTGGTGAATTTCTTTTTCCTTTTTCTGGATATGCCACATTGTTGATTCCTTAACATTAATCTGATGGCTAGCAACAATATAATTAATGCCAGAACATACATATTTACTCCATAAGACACGTCACACAGCCTTCTTGTGATTAGGAACACTAGAACTTCAGTACTATGCTTGGGGGCCATTTTAAGCAGCAACATCACCAAATAATAGCACAAAAATGCCAAAACTGTGGCACCAAACAGGCTGAAAAGAATATTTACAGTATGAGAACTGAAGTAAGGAGGAGGAGTGTCAACTTGTTTGACCTCAGCTGAGAATGTGTTCGTCGGGTGACTCAAATTTTTCACTGTTCTCTGCATATCCGCAAATGACTGAAAAAGCCTGCAAATATCTATTTTGGGATTACAAATAAATTATAGGGAATACACAAATTTGCAAATACAAATCCACAATGTGATCAACTTTACAGATCTCTCTTTATGTAAGTGACTCTGAAGAGATAATGTAATATATTTTTTCTTTCCTCAGCTTAATGTTTTGGCAAAAATACAGGTTTGAAATTCAGTGAAGTAAATAGAGATAAATTTTTTTAAATCTACAAAATGGAGTGTCTTTTAAGAAGTCTTGACTTGGCATTACCAGAAAAGAACAAATATGTAAATTCTGTTCACACAGAAAACACAAATAATTCGGAAAACAAATGAACATTTTACTATATTTAGTCTACATGGGAACAACACTCAAAAATACTTTCTGCTTCAAGGAAAGACTAATGATATTCTATGGTTTCTTCCAGCTTTCTTACTGCTTTTCAGGGAAGTGTGCAGCCACCACAATGAAGGGGAAGAGAGCTCTGAACCAGGTAAGCAGTAAAGGCATGGAACTATTAAAACAGAAGTCACAAATTCCTCAAAGATATCACAACCTTTTTTCAAAGTAGAGCCCTCCAGCATCTGACTCACAGCCTTTCTTTTTAAAAACTTAGTTCTGGTAACTCCACTGCGGATTTAGAGCACTTACACTGACAATAACTGACAAAGAAAGACCCTAAGTTCAGAATGTAAATGAAAATATCTCCAACATGCTCAGGATTATGGCTCCGAATCAGCAATAAAAAGTTTAACTATTTTTAGTGTCCTCTACTTAAGGACACAGGCAAGTATATATTTTATTTATTTATTTATTTAAAGAGTCTATTTATTTGAGAGAGAAAGAATGAGACAGAGAGAGCATGAGAGGGGGTAGGGTCAGAGGGAGAAGCAGACTCCCCGCCGAGCGGGGAGTCCGATGCGGGACTCCATCCCAGGACTCCAGGATCATGACTCGAGCTGAAGGCAGTTGCCCAACCGAGACACCCAGGCGCCCTATATTTTAGAATAATTTTCATACACAAAGTCCTACACATGGAATTCCTCACACCAATCCTATAAGGTGTTCTTATTTTACAAATGAGAAAACCAAAGTGCAAAAAGACTAAGTAACTTGCCTAAAGTCACAAAGGCTTGAAGTCAGGTTTTGTTTGATTCCAAAGCTCATCTTCTTTCTAACCATATCATGCTCCCCCATCAATTAATGACTAAAGGCACAGGATTCAGTTATTTAAAAAAGTACCTGTTAGACCATTTCATAACCTGATATCAAATCAGTTAGATTCCAAGATGAAGAGCCTCAAGGAATAATGCATACATTTGGACTCCTGAGAAAATGGCAGAGGTTACAAGCACAGTGTCATAAAATAAACAAATGAAGCTACAGGAAAAAAACTACTGTATCATTTGTAATACTAAATTTGAAAGATTAAATTCTCTCATCATATTTCAAACATCATATGGTTGTGTATTAAAAAAAACCCAAGCTGTAGACATTTCATATTTAAAATTATTTATAAATTCCATTTTGGGTCTGTGTTAATCTTAATTGTGTCTCCATACCTATTATTTATGTTAGCATGTGATTAGGTACAAGGAGGAAAGTGAGGAAGGATATAAACCAGGATAGAAACATGGGTTACCCAGCATGTGTGTATATGGGGAATGATTTCACTGAAAGGGTCGGGGGAGAGAAGGAGGTTAGAACAATAGAAAACTGCTCGTATGACATGATTTCATTTATGTAAAATTATGTTTGTGAAGAAATGAGGAAAAAAACCACACATAAAACGAGAATGTCTTAGATGGAATTTTACTAATCTGATATTCACAATACACTATTAAAGAAAAAATGCAAGATAATGTCTATTTCATTAGAATTTACCACCTAATTTCAGTATATGTGTATTTTATATGTGTATATGTTTGTTTGGTCAGGAGGCTAATGTGACAGAATGCACATACTATCATATGAACACTGGTTACCTGGAGGTGAGGGCAGAGTGGGGCATGATGATTAGCTTTGTTTTTACACAATTTTGTCTTGATTGTTTAACTTGTGTCAACAAGCATAATTTATTTTGTAGTAAAAAAATGAAAAATTTAAAAAGTATAGAGAGGTTACAGAAACAAAATAATAATATTAAGGCCAATAATACTACATAAACAAGAATGAATAACATATATGTACCAACACATATGTGTAAGTTGGCCTTTACCACTAAGGAAGTGTGTTCATTCAGTATGCATTTACCAAGCTTCTGTCCTGGACTGGGCCCTGTTCTAGATGCTGGAATATTCAGACAAACCTCTGCTCTGCATGTAAACACAGTGGAATATGTAAGATAAAATATAATTTATACAAGCTAGTAAATCTAGATTTATGAAGGAATGGTCTCTCTAGTATTGACCCTTGGATAGTAATGATCTGGTTAATAAATGCCAACAGTTGATTTTTAAGTTGGAAATCTGAAATATTATGGCAATTTGCTTATTAAATATTGCCCAGAATCAGAAACAACATTTTCTGTAAGAAATGCTGTTATATTTTGAAAAATAACATTAATTAGAAATGGTTTTCACTCAAAGGTATCCTTAATTAATTCTGTATAACTTGTATTCCTACCTAATAACTAGCATAAAAGGTACCAGAATACAAGTCTGACAGGATACACATTCTTTTTTTTTCCTCCAAAGATTTTATCTGTTTGTCAGAGAGACAGAGAGAGACAGAGCACGAGCAGGGGGAGGGGCAGAGGCAGAGGGAGAAGCAGGCTCCCTGCTGAGCAAGGAACCCAACATGGGACTCAATCCCAGGACCCTGGGACCATGACCTGATTAACCAACTGAGCCACCCAGGCACCCCAGAATATACATTCTTGCTTTATGTGCAACTCATTCATTCCATTTCTCACACTGGCAATTGGTAGTTGGAAGAGATCAATGCTAGTTTGTTACATAGTAACAATCTCTACTGTCAAGTAACAGCTAGCTTATTTCAAATTTCTTTGACTCACTTAGGTCATAGCCCTAACCTGTGAGTAATTCCCAAAACTTTTTCTCAAGATTCAAGTTGGAGGGGAATCTCACTTCTCATTTAATTGCTGGGCTTCCAAGCTATTCCTCCAGCCAAGGCTAGCTCACCAAATTTTTATTTTCTTGCAGAAGCAGGCCCAGGGACTAAAAGTTGGTATGGTTCTTTCCAAAGTGTAGTTATGACAGCTTTTAGATCCTGCTGTCATACTTAAAGTTGAATGTGGGGGGACAGGACAAAGCTGTGCTCTCACCTCTACACACACTCCTGGGGTCAGTTCTCTTGCAAATCAAGGGGACAAAATTGTTTCTGTTTAAGGTATTGATAAATATAACAAACACGGGAAAGTTTAAAGTCTAAGTCATTTTATATAGGTCGTTTTAGGCTTGATCTTCCTTTAAGAAAGCTCCTCTACCCAGCATGGGGTAGGTCTACATAAGTTAACTTATAAAAACAGGTGTTTTTGATCTTGAACAAGTCACTGAATTAATACCAACTTCTCTTAGCCTCTGTTCTACACTGGAATGATTTCTTTGGTAATTTTCTCTCAGATAAAAGGTTATACTTTGGTTCAAGAAGCAGATAACCCAGCCATTTTCACACCATCTATTTCACCTGCTTTAGCACAGAATTCTGCTTCTGACACTTCTGAACCTGAACTGGCATTACAGACCTCAAATTTACCTAAATTGGAAAAAGAGGTTCAGATTGGGAGTATCTTCCCCTTATTTAGAGATTTTAAACTTAAACAACAAATGGGAAATTTAACACAGTACACATTTCTATTTTCATTGTGTAGTCCCTCTACCTTTAAAGAGCTGGGCTCATTAGAATTTAAAACTCCAAAGTTGCCTATGATTCACAACCAACTCACTGTTTAAAAAGCCTGGGCCTCTTCAATCTGTGAAACCACAGAGCTGGGAAGGGCAAGGAAGTATGTTGAGTCCTGTGTGCGTGTGTGACAACAAATAAAATGAGAATCAAGGCTGAGGAAATATGTGAGTTCCTGTGTGTGTGTGTGTGTGTGTTTGATAACAAATAAAATGAGAGCCAAGTTTCCATTCTCCCAAGTAGATTCAATGAAGCAAGTCTGTCAATCACTTTCTCACCCCTAAATACCATTATCTGTAACCATAACCAGTGCCAACCTCTTATCAGCAATTAGAACATAGGTCCTCTTTCTTAAAAAGAGCACTGTAGTCCCTCTGGCAACCTTACAGGGATGTCATGAAATAATGAAAGACTGTAATATTTTGTTTTCTTTCTTTCTTTTTCTTTTTTTTAAGATTTTATTTATTTGAGAGAGAGAGAACAGAGGGAAAGTGAGAGGGAAAAGCAGACTCCCTGCTGAGCAGAGAGCCCAACATGGGGTTTGATCCCAGGACCCTGAGATGATGACCTAAGCTGAAGGCAGATGCTTAACTGAACTGAGCCCCTGTAATACTTTCTGAATAATGGACTAAAGTTACCCAATTCAAAGGAAGATTACTCTGTATCACATTCGGCTTATCAGAAGAGCTTCTGCTCTTCCAAGTTGAAGTAGCTAAAGAAGTAGCTTCATGACTTGCTTTTATATAGAGCTACTATCATTTGCTTCTCCTATATGTCTCCTTCTTCTTACTGATGAAAACTGAGCTCCCTAGAGCCTGAAAAATTTTAGCAAGAAATTCTGTTGCTGAGGTTATATTCTCCCCCAACTCCTACAAAAATCTTAAATAGTAAATGCTCCAACTCCAGGGTCCATGGCCAACTACTATTCCATCTGGCTAAGAGGAGAATGGTCTGCTTTTAGGCAAATGAGAGAAGATGTGACTCTTCTTTAGGTTACATATGAAATGTCTGGCTTATCCTGACTTTGTTAGAAAAACTATGAGAAAAGGAGACTGTATCCTACTTTTTCTATTCTATATTAGATAATGATTTCAGGTCATGCTCCTTAATCAATTTTAAAATTAGTAACAGATCATAATCCTGATAAACAATGAGCAGCTATAAGATTAGGTTTCTTAGTTGTACTCACCTTAAATTATTTTGTTGGCCAGGCGGAATGACACTATAGTAAACTGGCATTCCTGTTGTGGGCATAGATCCTTGATTAGACTGATTAGGGAACATAATAGGCTGTTGATAAGTCTGATGGGCAATTCCTTGAGAACTCTGAGGCAGTGAAACCTAGAATTTGAAAGACAATTTAAAGGGAAAAACGTTCTTCAAAACCTTGCAAATGATAATGTCTCCAGCCTCCATAAACTTTTCCAATATCAACATTTAAGAATAAGCTAAACTGCCAATAGTCATGATAAGTTAGCCACAGTACTACCACTTTATTTCTGCCCTTTTCAGCCAGCTTTTGTTTTTGGCTAGCATTTATCAACTAAACAATAGGCTAGATGCATTAGATTATAAAAATGAAACGTGACTTACAACCTTAAGTAAAAGTTGTTTTAAAAAGAAATGGTTTCCAAATAAGGATGATCATTTGACGTGGAAAGAGTAAATAATACAGTACATCTCAGACAGAGCTAAATAAAACGCAGGTAGGGCACCAGTGAGATAAACTGGATCAGAATGTGTGAGTTTTAGAGCTTAAGATATCTAGATGTGGTATTGGTTTCATCCTTTAGCTATCTATGTGACATTAGGCAAATGACTTAACTATTGTGAGACCCAACAGCTCCTTATGTGAAAAAATGAGATGCTACCTCCATCTCGTGGGAGGCATTATCTCCACTGTAATCTCTACTTGCAGGATCTAGCAGAGTAGACGTCTGGTGAACAGTGTATCTTTCAGTTCTGTTTTCTATACTATCTACATAGAACCCACATGAGCACAATGGATTTTTCAGGTCTCTGGTTTCTAAAATAGAAACCACAGACACAATGGACTCTTCTGTTGTTGTTGTTCTGTTGTAATGGGTTCTTGTGCCACAACATTACAGGTGGATTATACTGATTTTGGTAAATAAGGCCAATATAAAAGCTTCTGACGGTTATGATGATGATGATGTTAGCAACAGCAGTAGCAATTATAGTAGTAATAGTGATGATAATGCAAATTAACATTACTAAGTATTTATTTACCACCATGCATCAGGTTCTGTTCTAATAACTTTATGTGTGTTATATAATATTAAGTCTTCCTAATAACCTTAAGAAGGTACTTTTATCACCCCCGTTTTATAGGTGGGGAAATTGGGGTTAAGTAACTTGCCCAAGGGTGTATAGCCAGTAAGTAGGGAAGTTAAGATCTGATACTATGCCCTCTGGCTCCAGAGCTTCAGCTCTTTAACCATTTCATTATTCTCTATACGTGGCTTCCATGATTTAGAAGGTGATTAACTTCTGAAATGCAAACTAGTCTTTTCAAAATACACAGTAATCCCTTAATTACTTTCAATTTGGCTCAATTATTGCAGAGAAAGCTACTGGTTTGATTTATCCAACTCTGTATAACATAATATATATCAGTGTTTTTGCCTATTAAGGGAGTATAACATTCTAAGATTATTATTTCTGATTGTATCTAAGTTAATATATACTCAAAGCAGATCCAGGGAAAACAACACAGTTCAATCTAGATGATTTAAACTATAGAACAGATCTACAACTAGTGGTAAAGAAAAATTAAAGTAGCAAAAGAGAGGGAACAGTATTTGAGACACGTGGCCACCAAATACAGTCTACTGAGGACAGATGATTTTTCTGACTTATTTTTTGGACAGCACTTTATTCCCACTCAGTCTCTCTACCAGAGGTAGCAGGAATATAAAGCAGGCTCTAATTGCTCTTCAGGGCTATCCTTCTCCTAGTCTTTTACCCAGTATGAGGATTATATAAAATACCTTGAGAAATGATTTATAACTTATAAAAAAGTATGCTATAGAAATTGTAATTACTGTCTTAGCTCTGACACATTTCCAGTATCTAGCTTAAACAAACCCAAAAACTACACTAACAAGTCTGTAATTTATTTAAAAATTGTATTACTTGCACTAGACTGTGAGCCCCTAGAGGTAAAGGGCAGATCTTATTTGCACAGTGCCTAGACATCTAACAGGTGCTCAATGTACTGGGTTAGGTAGCACAACCAAGGTCCTTGACAGGAGAGAGTTCCTGGCCTGGTATTGATTCTCTCTAATGTCTATCTATGGAGAAGAAGGGAATGGGCAGTCCCATGTGCCTGGGCTCAAGCACAGAGGATAAGGAAGAAGCATGGGGATGGGAGAGAAAATAAAGATGTAAAACCTAGTTTTATGATTAATCTTTTTAAAAAATTTTTTTATTGTTATGTTAATCACCATACATTACATCATTAGTTTTTGATGTAGTGTTCCATGATTCATTGTTTGTGCATAACACCGAGTGCTCCATGCAGAACGTGCCCTCTTTAATACCCATCACCAGGCTAACCCATCTCCTCACCCCCTCCCCTCTAGAACCCTCAGGTTGTTTTTCAGAGTCCATCGTCTCTAATGGTTTGTCTCCCCCTCCGATTTCCCCCCCTTCATTCTTCACTTCCTGCTATCTTCTTCTTCTTCTTCTTCTTTTTTTTTCTTAACATATATTGCATTATTTGTTTCAGAGGTACAGATCTGTGATTAATCTTTTCTTTTTTCCTTAGTTGCTTTCTATTATCAAGAAGCTAGAAAACTAGACATATATATATATATATTTCCTAAATATATCTTAGTGCTCACTAGTCCTTGACAATTCCATAGTTTACATTTAATTTCAATTTAAAATCTCTGGAATTATATGAAATATGCTAGCACCTTTACTCATATCCTTCCCCATCCCCAAGATTTCTTCTTAACCAATTTATGCCCATAATTTTCTTTTAAGAGCTAGTTAAAGGTTTTTGTCTTTCCAGAGAACTTCTACATATAAGTTCCTAATCTGTTCATGGCTCTACTGCATAATCCTTTTAGTTATGGGTCTGTGCACTATCATCAACTTGTTTATATGTACATTTATCTTCCTAACTAGATTGTCTTTACCTTGTTGAGATGAATGAAAATGGTCTTTGATTTTTTAACATTAGGCTCAGCTACGGAAAACCATGAGGCTAATAAAGTCACTTGCAAGTTATTCAGAAAGATGAAGGAAGGGTAAAACAAATTTCTGAAAATGTGCCGTATTATACTAGATATATTTGATTTATTTATAAAACAATAGATACTTCTACTTTAGAACTACAGATTAAAATCCACAACATTTTAAATACATGATATGCCATTCTTTTCTGGGAGTGAGGTGGGGAAAAAGATGAGTTCCAGCATGGAAAACTTAACATTCTTCTCTATTCCGTAAACACTGATTTATAGTTTGTACTCTACCTCACTCTTTTAGGTACCTACCTCTACCATTATTTTCCCTCTCATTCCACTCTTTCCTCAAAAGAGACTTTCTAAGAAGCTGAAGAACTGAATAAGATACTTGCTTATTATATACTTATATCGTTGGAAACACAGACAATGCCAAACAAAATTTACTTGCTACTACCAATGTGGTTAACATTGTAGTTCACATTTAATTATTTATAAAAATTGAAAAAGTGAATGAATAAAGCAATACAATGAGGATAAAACAAAGCTGCTGTAACTAATAAAACTCTTAAGACTATAAAGTTATACATCACAAAAGCATTTTCCCTATATAAAAAAAAGAGAGGAGATGAACTGTGGCTATACATTTTATTTATTCAAAATCTCCTCCATCCAAAGATGGCAATAGTGACCACATACCTGGTATGATGGCACTGAAGGATATGGGATGACTACTCCTTGGATCTGATTTCCAATGCTGCTGGGTTGGCCACCAACTAGGCTCTGACTCTGGGGTTGCTGAACTCCAACTAGTCCTTGGTAGTTTTGCTGGTGGTTGGGTATAACTTGATAACCTGTAATGGCACAGTGAGTTAAACCCTGCTTTGAATTTATTCTTCTTCATCTAATAGAATGTTTTGTGTTTTAAACAAATACTTTTGTGTTTTGAAATGACAAAATTCTGTTAAAATAGCAAATCTTAAAAACCCTCTATTATGAGAGCTAACATTTAAAGGGTTTACTGCATAGGTAACTCCCAGCTATATTTTTCTCCGCTTAAAATACATTCAAATAAAATTTGTGTACAAAGATTTCCTTTATAGTTGAGGCAATTTATATGGTCACAGGCTTGGTTTACAGACAATTACTTTTCAGTGTATATTACAATCTGTTACGACAACTAGTGTCTGAGGATCAGTACTGGTTACATAATTCCTGGTCCCTGGGCAAGAGGAAAATGCAGGGGTGCTTGTTAAAAATTATTGAGAATTTTGAGTTGGTAATAGCAGAACATTAAACCAAACACAGGACCCTGTGTTACATCAGAGGGTGCATGCCAAGGAAGCTGGCCCTTCTGAAGACCAAAAGTAGGAGAGAGGAGAATCGCTTTTATAGAATGGTTGTCATACTAAAATAGGAATCCTTATACTAGGAATGTGTCAAGGGCACAAGGAAAATGGAGTCACTTAGCAAATTTTTAGATTATTTCCTTATTATATTATTAAGGTCACTTGACAGAGAAACAGATCATGAAAGAGATTAAATACTTTGACTGCAGTCACAAATCAGACACCTAAGGGACAACTCTTCTCTAAACTAAAGGCACTATTAGTAACTTAAGTAGTAAATTAAGAGTATACATTTACTTTTACCAAGTGAATTCATCAGTTACTTAAATAACCACAATGATAAGCTTTGAGTAGTGAATAAGAATTGTATTAAAAAAAAAAAAAAGAAAATAGGAAGTGGTTTTGCTTCTTGAGCCCAAGAAGATTCCTTTAGGTAAACCAACTATCTCAAAACTTACGTAAATTACTAGAAGTTACCAGAAATCATTTTTTTCTTTTTTAAAAGAAACCAGATAAAAATAACTAACCATCCAGCTTCAGGGTATTTAAAAAGTTTCCACAAAGATGAACCAAACTATAGTATTGCCTATACAAACTCCCACAACTAAACGTCAGTGAAATGATTTCTCTGGTAATACCATAAATATATTTCACTATCCTATAAATAGCAGTTTTCATTTCTATCCTTATTAATCCCTAAAGCAACAGAAATGGCAAAGATCGCATCTCAGGTATTTGACTATAGACAACAGCATCACTGCAGTTGCCTTTCAGCCTCAATGATTCTGCTCAATGACTAAATAATTGAATAAAATCTAGCATTAACCTTCTCTAAAGATAGAAATACAAAGCATATTTGTTAACTAATCAACATATTAACACCAAAAAAGTAAAAATCCAGTTATAGTGAACTAGTTAAAAGTGAAAGGTTTTGTAAAATTATGCTATTTCTATGGCAACAGTGCTTTATGGCCATGTTACAAATGACTTCTGAGTAATCTAACTTTGTACAAAAAATTTATATTCTAATCCTAGTCAGTAATGAAGTGATTGATAATATGCTATTTTCTCAACTTCTCTGTGAATGAATTTTCTGTAATACTTAAAACTTGTAGGCAGATAAAGGACAAGGGGAAGCTTATTTCTTGCCCTTTAGTCTAACAATTAACAGTCAATCCTCTTTTCAGTTTATCAAATCACATGTACTTCAAATTCATGCTCTAAATTCCAAACACCATCAAAGCATACATTGACACATTTCCACTCCTAGGAACATAAAGGGCAGGAATGGAAATGGGAAGTGAAGATACAACCTTTTCTTGTGTTGGAAATATTACCTCAGAATATACACATACAGAAGCATAGACCGCAGTGTCAGAATTTGGGCTCAGCTCTTTATAGACTGGAAAAGTAACTTACAATGGTCTTGTAAGAATATAGTCCACTACAATTGACAAGAAAAATGTAGAAACCTGGCAGAATTTGCTGCAACATAACCTGACTTCAAATACCTTGACTTATATAGTCACATCCCCCCAAGGAACTTCAACTATTTCTCATACTACTTTTTAGTTTATTCAAAATACTTTCAAAGTTATGTTATCTTGAAATACAACTTTGGAAAAAAATGCCAATTTATGGACAGATGTGGCTCCGATTTCCTTTATTTAAATTCACTAATTTTTGGAGATTCACATTGGAGCCTCCCAGCCTAAAAATTCTCTCTTATGAAAAAACATCTGACAGCGAAAACTCTCAATAAATAGTTA
Source organism: Mirounga angustirostris (assembly GCF_029215605.1). NCBI lineage: Eukaryota > Metazoa > Chordata > Mammalia > Carnivora > Phocidae > Mirounga > Mirounga angustirostris. The sequence goes on along the minus strand of NW_026991711.1, from coordinate 102,966,306 downwards.
TAGACTCCATGTCAGAGAATACTGCGTTATGGAATTTGCATCAGTAAGTTTCCAATGGTATTTTAGATTCCCTAATGCAACCTAATCTCAATCAATATCCATGTCACAGGGTATCTCCACACAAACATCATGCACATTTTCAAAATGTGACAACATAACACGAAATCTAAAACATGTGACTCCAGCACCTCATCATTTGTAACAGAGGGTAGTAGGCTGTAAACCCAGGATATGACTGGCGGGTGATATAAAGATGAATAAGGTCCCTATCTTTGAATTAGGTATGCTTAGCCCTGACACCATATTAGAATAGTAGTATAAATAGGACTTATGAAAGCAGGAGGCAGAAATTAATCCTGACAGAGGTAGACATCTGAGCTTGGACTTACGGGAAAAAAAAAGTCAGAAAAAAGTATAAAATGAATAATACCTGTGGGGAAAAGTAGAAGTAGAAGAGTTGTGAGAACACGAAGTTCTAGATTTGAAAGACTTGGAAAATAGAACAATGACTAAATGTTAGTACTTCATTCAGAAGTAGCATAAATACACTGGTAGCATATTCTTTTTTTTTAAAGATTTTATTTATTTGACAGAGACAGCGAGAGAGGGAACACAAGCAGGGGGAGTGGGAGAGGGAGAAGCAGGCTCCCCGTGGAGCAGGGAGCCCGACGCGGGGCTCTATCCCAGGACCCTGGGATCATGACCTGAGCTGAAGGCAGACGCTTAAGGACTGAGCCACCCAGGCGCCCCTGGTAGCATATTCTTAAAACAATAGTGGAGCTATTAAAAACAAGAATGTCAAGCACTTTAAAAGAAAATATATTTCCTAAGAAGCTCTTATTAACATAATTTTGTTCACTGCCTTATTTCCAGATGTTTTAAAAGCTGTAAGTAACCCTCCTACGTGGCACCTGCTGCATCACATCCTGCAAGCAGCGTGGACAGGGATGGGAGGCACTCCAAAGTGACTCCTGTCCTGGGGAGAGGGCAAGATAACCACACAAACTAGTTCCACTGCAGCCCCAGCAGATGGACTGGGGGCAGACAGCTGATCTGACTGCCAATCACATCCACCAACAAAAAGCTCTCAAGTGGCAGCACAGGAAGAGAGCTGTGCAGTTTGGGATCACTGCAGCCATGCCAGACAAATTGGGGTAGGCATCTGGTCTGACTGCTGGCCCCACCTACCTACAAAAGCCTCTCAGGGGACCCTGCAGGGCAGTGCTACTGTAGACCCAGTGAACTGGATGAGGGCAGGCATCTGGTCTGACTGCTGACACTGCCCAACTACAGGCCCACAGTGGCCCTAAACAGCACAGGGACTAAATCCTGTCCACAGCATGCAAGGTGGGCCACTGCAGTTAAGAGGACTGAAGGCAAATGTGGCTCAGATACAGTAGCAGCGCACACGCAACCCATGGAGGAGACACCCTGAAGAACCGGGTTCAGATCAACAGGAAACATTGTGCTACAGGGCACCACCCGTCTTCCTAAGGCCACTACTTTCAAGATCAGTAGACATAGCTGACTTTCCTAATACACAGAAACAAACACAGAGAGTTAGACAAAATGAGGAGACAAGAATATGTCCCAAATGAAAGAACAGGACAAAAATTGCAAAAAAAAAGAGCTAAATGAAACTGAGATCAGCAATATGCCTGGATAAATAATTCAAAGTAATGATACTTTGTAATGATACAAAGATACTAACTGGACTTGGGGAAAAAAATGGACAAACTCAATGAGAACTTCAACAAAGAGAAAAAAAAAACAAACAAAAAACCAGTCAGAATGAAGAATTCGGTAACTGAAATGAAAAATATACTAGAAGGAATCAGCAGATTAGAGGATGCAGAAAAACAGACCACTAATCTAGAAGGCAGGGTAATGAAAACCAAAAAGAAAAAATAATAATAAAAAATGAGAATAGGTTAAGGGAGCTCAGCAACATCATCAAGTGTAATAACATTTCCATTATTGGGATCCCAGAAAGAAATGAGAGAGAAAAGGAGGCAGAAAATTTATTTGAAGAAATAATAGCTGAAAAATTCCTGAATCTGATGAAAGAAACAGGCATCCAAATCCAGAAGACACAGAGGGCCTCCAACAAAATCAACCCAAGGAGGTCCACACCAAGATACTTAGTAATTATAAGCAGTGATAATGAGAGAATTTAAAAAGCAGCAACAGAAAAGAAAACAGTTACTTAGGAGGAAAATCGCAGAAGACAATAAGCTGATTTTTCAGCAGAAACTTTGCAAGCCAGAGTAATATGATATACCTCAAAGTACTGAAAGAAACCACCAACAAGAACACTATGACTGGCAAGATTATCATTCAGAATAGAAAGAGAGAGTTTTTTAGGCAAACAAAAGTTAAAGGACTTCACCACCATTAAACCAGACTTACAAGAGAAATTAAAGGGAACTCTTTGAGTGGAAAGAAGGCCATAATCAGGAGTAACAACATTATGAAAGAATAAAATTTCATATGTAAATACAAACACAATAAAAGTGGTGGATTAATCATTTATAAAATCATTACAGAGGTTAAAGCACAAAAGCAGTACATTAAATTATATCTATAAAAAGCGTTTAAGGGATCCACAAAATAAAACGATGTAAGATATGACATCATATACATAGATTGTGGGTTGGAGGAGATTATAAATTTGTTCTCTTACAACAGGTTCAAAGTTAAATTGACATCAATGTAATATAAACGGCTAATACATAAGATGTTACATATGAACCTAATGGTAACCACAAATCAAAAATCTGCAATAGATACACAAAATAAAGAGAAAGGAATCTAAGCATTTCACTGGAGAAAGCCAGCAAACCACAATGGAAGAGAGCAGAAGAAAGGAAAAGAGAACTACAAAAACAACCATAAAACAAGTTAACAAAATAGCAGTAAATATATACCCATCAATAACTACTTTGAATGTAAATAGACTAAATGTAGCAACTAAAAGACATACGGTGAATGAATGGATAAAAGAAGCAAGACCCTGGGATGCCTGGGTGGCTCAGGTGGTTAAGCATCTGCCTTTGGCTCAGGTCACGACCCCAGGGTCCTGGCATCAAGTCCCGCATCAGTCTCCTTGCTTAGCAGGGAGCCTGCTTCTCCCTCAACCTGCCACTCTACCTGCTTTTGCTCTCTCTCTGACAAACGAGTAAATAAAATCTTAAAAAAAAAAAAAGGCAAGACCCACGTATGTGATGTCTAAAAAAGTCTTACTTCAGACCTAAATAATCATGCAGGTTGAAAGTTAAGGGATACAAAAACATTTACCATGCAAATGGAAGTGAAAAGAAAGCTGGGGAAGCAATACTTACCTAAGACAAGATAGTCTTTAAAACAAAGACTATAACAAGAGACAAAGAAGGATACTACATAATGATAAAGGGAACAATCTAACAACAGGATATAACAATTGTAAATATTTATGCACCCAACACGGGAATACTTAAATTAACATAAAGTAACTATTAAGAGACATCAAAGAAGAAATTGATAGTAATACAATAATAGTATGGGACTGTAACACTCCAATGTTACATGGATAATCAATGGATAGATCATGATGGATAGATCATCAATCAATGGATAGATCATCCAAACAGAAAACAAGGAAGCAGTGGCTGTGAATGACACATTGGATCAGGTGGACCTATCAGATATATTCAGAATATTCTTTCAAAAAACAGTGTAACATACATTCAAATGCACATGAAACAGTCTCCAGAACATCACTTGTTATGCCACAAAACAAATTTCAGTAAACTGAAAATAATTGAAAACATATCATGCATCTTTTCTGACTACATGGTATGAAAATAGAGATCAATTACAAGAAAAAATCTGAAAAGAATACGAATACATGGAAGCTAAATAACATGCTACTAAACAATGGATGGCTCAACCAAGAAATCAAAGAGGATATCAAAAAATACATGGAGACAAATGAAAATGAAAACACAATGGTCCAAAATCCTTGGGATGCAGCAAAAACTGTTCTAACAGAGAAGTTTACAGCAATACAAGCCTACCTCAAGAAGCAAGAAAATTTTCAAATAAACAACCTAATCTTAGACCTAAAGGAGCCAGGAAAAGAACAAAGCCCAAAGCCAGTAGAAGGAAGGAAATAATAAATTTTAGAGCAGAAATAAATGAAATAGAGACTAAAAACACAACAGAACAGATCAATGAAACCAGGAGCTGATTCTCTGAACAGACAAACCATTACCCAGATTCATAAAGACCAAGAGAGAGACAGATACAAAGAGAAAGGACTTAAATAAAATCAGAAATGAAGGAGGAGAAATAGCTGACAGCCACAGAAATACAAAGGATTATAAAAGAGTATTATAAAAAATTATATGCCACAAACTGGGACAATCTGGAAAGAATGGATACATTCCTAGAAACATATAATCTTCCAAAATGAAATTAGGAAGAAATAGAAAATCTGAATCTCTCAATTACTAGCAATGAAATTGAATCAGCAATCCAAAAGCTGCCCCAAAACAGAAGTCTAGGACCAGATGGCTTCACAGAGGAATTCTATCAAACTTTATTTATTTTAAAAGTTTTTACTTATTTATTTGAGAGCGAGAGAAAGAGAGTGTGAGAGATCACAAGCAGGGGGGAGGGGTAAAGGGAGAAGACTCCCTGCTGAGGAGGGAGCCCGATGCAGGACTTAATCCCAGAACCCTGGGATCATGACCTGAGCTGAAGGCAGAAGTCTAACTGACTGAGCCACCTGGGTGACCTCTATCAAACATTTATTTATTTATTTTTAAAGATTTTATTTATTTATTTAATTGACAGACAGAGAGAGAGAGAGAGAGACAGCGAGAGAGGGAACACAAACAGCGGTGAGTGGAAGAGGGAGAAGCAGGCTTCCCGCTGAGCAGGGAGCACAATGCAGGGCTCGATCCCAGGACCCTGGAATCATGACCTGAGCCAAAGGCAGTCGCTTAACCAACTGAGCCACCCAGGTGCCCCTCTATCAAACATTTAAAGAAAAGTTAATACCTATTCTCAAACTATTCCAAAAAAAAGAGAAAAGGAAGGAAAGCTTCTAAGTTCATTGTATGAGGCCAGAACTACTCTGATACCAAAACCAGATACACTACAAAAAAGGAAAACTACTGGCCAATATCTCTGATGAACACAGATGCAAAAATTCTCAACAAAATATTAGTAAACCAGGGTGCCTGGGTGGCTCAGTTGGTTAAGTGACTGCCTTCGGCTCAGGTCATGATCCTGGAGTCCCGGGATCGAGTCCCGCATCGGGCTCCCTGCTCGGCAGGGAGTCTGCTTCTCCCTCTGACCCTCCCCCCTCTCATGCTCTCTCTCATTCTCTCTCTCAAATAAATAAATAAAATCTTAAAAAAAAAATTAGTAAACCAAATCCAACAATACATTAAAAAAAATCATTCACCAGTGTAGCAGTGAAATTTATTCCAGGGATGCAAGCGTGGTTCAATATTTGTGAATCAATCAATGTGATACATCACATTAACAAGAGAAAGGATAAAACCACATCATCATCTCAGTAGATGCAGAAAAAGCATTTGATAAAGGACAACATCCATTCATGATAAAAACCCTCAACAGGGGCGCCTGGGGGCTCAGATGGTTAAGCATCTGCCTTCAGCTCCAGTCATAATCCTGGGGTCCTGGTATGGGGCCCTGCATCAGGCTCCTTGCTCAGTGGGGGCATCCTTCTCCCTCTCCCTCTGCTGCTCCCCCTGCTTGTGCTCTTTTGCTCTGTCAAATAAATAAATAAAAATCTTAAAAAAAAAACCAAAACCCTCAACAAAGTAGGTTTAGAGGGAACAAACATATATAATAAAGCCCACATACAAAAAACCCGCAGCTAATGTCATACTCAGTGGTGAAAAAGAGCTTTTCCTCTAAGAGCAGGAACACGACAAGGATGTTTACTCTCACTACTCTTATTCAACAAAGTACTGGAAGCCCTAGCCCCAGTAATCAGACAAGAAATAAAAGTCATCCAAATTGGAAAGGATGAAGTAAAAATTTCACTATTGGAGATGACATAATATTATATATAGAAAACCCTGAAAATTCCACCAAAAAACTACTAGAAATGATAAATGAGTTTAGTAAGGACACAGGATACAAAATTAACATACAGAAATCTGTTGCATTACTATACACTAATAATAAAGTAGCAGAAAGAGAAATTAAGAAAACAATCTCACTTGTAATTGCATCAAGAATAAAATACCTAGGAGTAAATTTAATCAAGAAGGTACTTTGAAACTACCAAACATTAGTAAGAGAAATCAAAGATGACACAAACAAATGGAAAGATATTCCATGCTCATGGATTAGAAGAATCAATATTGTTAAAATGTCTATACTACCTAAAACATTTTTTACTGAACTAGAACAAACAATCCAAAAATTTGTATGGAACCAGAGAAGACCCTGAATAGACAAAACAACCTTGAAAAAGAACAAAGCTGGAGGTATCACATTCCTAGATTTCGAACTACAGTATAAATCTGTAGTAATCAAAATAGTATGGTACTGGCACACAGAGAGACACATGCATCAACAGAACAGAATAGAAAGCCCATAAATAAATATTTATATGGTCAATTAATTTATGACAAAGGAGACAAGAACATACAATGGGAAAAAGTTTCTTCAACAAATGGTCCTGGGAAAACTGGGCAACTACATGCAGAAGAATGAAACAGGACCATTTTCTTACACCATATACAAATAAACTCAAAATGAATTAGAGTCGTTAAGTGTGAGACATGAAATCATAAAAATCCTGGAAAAAAACATATGCAGTAATTTAGTTTTAAGAGTTTACTTATTCATTTTTTATTTTAAGATTTTATTTATTTATTTGAGAGAGAGAGAGAGAGAAACAGCATGAGAGGGGAGAGAGTCAGAGGGAGAAGCAGGCTCCCTGCTAAGCTGGGAGCCCAATGTGGGACTCAATCCTAGGACTCCAGGATCATGACCTGAGCCGAAGGCAGTTGCTTAACCAACTGAGCCACCCAGGCACCCCAGCTTACTCATTTTTTAAAAGTAATTTCTACAGCCAACAGGGGGCCTGAATTCACGACCCTGGGATCAAAAGTCACATGCGCTACTGACTGAGTCAGGCGCCCCCCAGGCAGTAATTTCTTCTTTGACATTGCCTTAGAAACATTTCTCTAGATAGGTCTCCTTGGGTAAGAGAAATAGCAAAATTAAACAATTGGGACTATACCAAACTAAAAAGCTTCTGCACAGCAAAATAAACCATCAACAAAACAAAAAAGTAACCTACTGAATGGGAAAAGATATTTGCAAATGATATATCCGGTAAGCGGTTAATATCCAAAATATACAAAGAACTTACACAAGTCAACAACAAGAACCCTCAAATAATCCAATTAAAAAATGGCAGAGCACATGAACAGACATTTCGCTAAAGAAGACATACAGATGGCCAACAGACACATGAAAAGATGCTCAACATCACTCATCATCAGGGAAATACAAATCAAAACCACAATGAGATATCACCTTATACCTGTCAGAATGGCTAAAATCAAAAAACACAGGAAATAACAAGGGTTGGTGAGAATGTAGAGAAAAAGGAACCCTTGTGCACTGTTGGGAGGAATATTAACCAGTGCAGCCATTGTGGAAAACAGCATGGAGGTTCTTCAAAAAATTAAAAACAGAATTACCATATGATCCAGTAATTCCACTACTGGGTATTTACCCGAAGAAAATGAAAACAATAATTCAAAAAGATATATGCACCTCTATGTTTACTGCAGGATTACTTACAATAGCCAAGATATGGAGGCAATCCAAGGGTCCACTGATAGATGAGTGGATAAAGAAGATGTGGTATAATATATGTACACCATGGACTATTACTCAGCCATAAAAAATAATGAAATCTGCTATTTGCTACAACATGGATACACCTAGAGAAAGACAGATACCATATAATTTCACTCATATTTGGAATTTGGAAAACAAAACAAAGGAACAAACAGAAAGATTGAAAAAAAACCCAGACTCTTAAATAAAAAGAATAAACAGGTTGTTATGAAAGGGGAGGTGGTTGGCAGGAATGAGTGAAACAGGTGAAGGGGATTAGGAGTATAGGTATCCTGATGAACACTGAGTAATGTACAGAATTGCTGAATGATTATATTGTACACTTGAAACTAACAACATTGTATGTTAATTATACTTAAAGAAACTCCACTGTACAGGTAATATAAAATTGATCTCTTTAATTGTTCTCTCATGATGTATGCCTTAAAAAACAAAAAATTAAATGGTGTGCTTTTTAAGAGTAAGGTTAGAAACTTTAACATCTCCCTTCCCCACCCCCATTAAAAACAAAGAAACCTGTATCAGCTATTGCAGGGCTAAGCCAGTAAGCAGGCATTCAATATTATACTCACTGAATAGATAATAGAGAAAAACATATTCTTAATAGAGAATCAAAATAATATATGCTTCTACATGAAACCAGAAGCTTACTATGCATGCTGACAGGCCGACCGAGAATGGCATTTTTCTTTTTTTTTTTTTTTTTTTTTTTTTTTTTTTTTAAAGATTTTATTTATTTATTTGACAGAGAGAGGCACAGCGAGAGAGGGAACACAAGCAGGGGGAGTGGGAGAGGGAGAAGCAGGCTTCCCGCCGAGCAGGGAGCCCGATGCGGGGCTCGATCCCAGGGCCCTGGGATCATGACCTGAGCTGAAGGCAGACGCTTAACGACTGAGCCACCCAGGCGCCCCGAGAATGGCATTTTTCACTCTTCATGTTCAGCAAATGGCTCTGTAAGCAAAAGCTGAACTTAAGTTTTAAGGTAACATGTTTAAAATACGGTTAAACACATTAAATTGCCCTTTCATTAAAATGAAACTTGACCGCATGATTACAAAGCACCTCAGTGAATTCATGAATTCTTGGGTCACTCATAAATCCTCTCCTTAGAATCTGCACTGCAGCTGAAATGCAGATTTCATGTCATTAATCTCGAAGTGTTTACTTGATAAGGAGTAACACCAAACTGTTTTAGTTTACATTTAATACATAAAGCTTGAAACAAAGGTTTTATTTCAATATTTCTGAATAAGTCTGGACATTTAAAACATCTCTTAAAAAAAGCCTTACTTGATTATACTATAGGTTTTCATAGTAGAACATTTGGAAAATACAAAAAAGGAAAAAGCCACTACAGAAAAATCCATTTTTGTAAAACAATTATTCATAATCACAATTTACATGTATATATAGATAGCCCTATTTCTATGCTCAGATATAATACAAATATCCACTTACACTATTTATAGAAATGGCACACATACTGTTTTAAAACCTTTTCCATGTAATGTTTCCATAGCTATGGATAGATAGATTAACAGAAATTTTTAGAAATGATGGGAAGTCAATCAGAGGAAGACAATTACCATATGATCTCACTCAAATGTGGAATTTAAGAAACAAAACAGGATCATACGGGAAGGGAGGGAAAAATAAAACAAGACAAAATCAGAGAGGAAGACAAACCGTAAGAGACTCTTATTCATAGGAAACAAACTGAGGGTTGCTGGAGGGAAGGGGGCTGGGGGGCTGGGGGGCTGGGGTAACTGGGTGATGGGCATTAAGGAGGACATGTGATATAATGAGCACTGGGTGTTATATAAGCCTGACGCATCATTGACCTCTACCTCTGAAACTAATAATACACTATATGTTAATTGAATTTAAATAAAAACAAAACAAAACAAAAAAAATGGGAAGGAACTATTTAAGTAAATTTTCTTAGAACATATTTAGACCTCAAGTTAACAATTCAAGGATGAGAAAAGAAGTCAATTGATGTGAACTCTGTTGTACTTTAAGGAAAGGGCATATGTTAAGAAGCTAACAAGACAAAAAGACTAAATATTTTAGAACAAACTATGTCGGTTTCCTCTGGCCACTCTGGAATTCAGACCAAACACAAATTTAGCCCAAAATTCCTATGCCTTTTCATTTAGGATACTACATAATGTTCCTTTTTTTTTTTTTATGGTACCACAAAGTAACATTAGTAGCTAACATTACATGACATTTACTAGGTTTTGGGCACTGTTCTAAGCACTTTATATATGAAGTGAGATGAAGAAACAAAAGCACAGAGAGGTTCACACCACATTGCCCAAGGTTACCTCCTCGTAAGTGTTGTAGCTGGGATTTTCACAAAGTAGTCTGATTCTAAAATTTACTTTTCTCAGGGACAAATGTTGAAGTAGAAAGAGTATTAGAGTAATACTGCTCAAATAAGCAGTATTACAGTCTCCTTCCATTTTTTTAGTATTTTGGTTAATGAAGACTTTTACTGTAGTTTAAAATACTTGTCTCAAGATAAGTTTAATTATAGGAAAAAAATTATTGCAAATAGTCAAACAACAAGGGAACCTTTTTCATTTGAATTTAAGATTGTATGTATAAATATGGTTATCCAAAATAGGAATCAGAGTGAAAAGTTGCTGAACAGTTGGTGCAGATGGTAGTTATATGAACTTGGAGCTAAAAAAAAAAGACCATATATCAAAGAGTTTAAACGATCAGCCCATAATGTCCTCTCCTTGGGAGGGACTCTTCTTTACTTGTTTTGCCCATTACTCTCAAGGTGCGTGGTTTGTGACCTCCTGTATTTCAAGATTACACTTCCTTGCCTTATTATAATTAGATCTCACATGTACATGAAACAGTTGGAAGAGGAAAAAGAGGCTCAAATGGTGACATGTTTCAGGTTCATGTCCCTTGATCTGTGTCTCTCAACCTAAGTATTTTCATGCCAATCTTCAATGTTTCTTGTTGGGGTTTAGCTTTGCTATTTTGCTTCAAAGGCTGACTTTGCTCAAAATGTATACTGTTTCTATATCTCAGATGAATCCACACAAGATTTAACAGAATTTTCATTATCTGGATCTCTTCTCTGCAAAGTTGACTTGTTTTGCCAAGAAATCAGACTCTACCTGGTGGGGCAAAGCTAGCTTTAACCTGGATGCCTGTGTACAAAGGGCAATGTTCTGTATCATGGGTTAAGTCTTAAGTGCTTGTGAAGCAATGATTTTTTTTTCTATACAGAGTAGCTTTACATTCACGTTTATATTTGAGGCAGGAAAACTCACCAGGTATGAACCCCACTGGGCAGGAAGCTGCCAGGGCTTAAGGACTCTTAACTCTAAGCCTGTTATGGCTGAAAAAAAAGTTATCATTTAACATTTGATACTCTGTATGACTAGCACCTCAGGAGGTGAATTCTAGGGTAATTTGGACAGGTGCCCAAACCTTTTTCTAGAAGTCACAATGAGATGCCAGACCACTCATTCCAATAATGACAACAAAAAACCCACAACCTAGTAACTAGTTGAAAAGTAGGTAATTTTTTTAAAAGATTTTATTTATTGGTCAGAGAGAGAGAGAGTGAGAGTGCGCACAAGCAGGGAAAGTGTCTGGCAGAGGGAGAGGGAGAAGGAGACTCCCTGCTGAGCTGGGACCCTGATGTGGGACTCGATCCAGGACTCTGGGATCATGACCTGAGCCGAAGGCAGACGCTTAACCTACTAAACCACCCAGGCACCCCAAAAGTATCTAATTTTGGAGTGTATTCTCTAAAGAGCAGGATATTAAAAGTTGCAAAAAGACTGGGGCACCTGGCTAGCTCAGTCAGAAGAATGTGTGACTCTTGTTCTTGGGGTCGTGAGTTCGAGCCCCATGTTGGGTGTAGAGATTACTTAAATAAAAATAAAAAAAAGTTGGAAAAAAGATTAATCGACTTTTTTGGGTGACGTAAGACCATGGGAATTATGTTGGTTAAAGTTACTATAACCACAGGGAAAACTAGAAATATTCAGTTCAAAAGCACTAAAAACAGAAAAATCCACCACATCATTCTACTAATCAAATTAAAGATGAGAACCTTACCACTGTCTATGCAAGACAAAGTCATTAATAATTTATTAGCAACATAATATAAAGGATCATCTAATCACAAGTATGCCTCACTTTATGCACACTTGGTAAATAAAATTTACATTTAAAAGAACTGTTCAAGTTACTCACAAATTCCTCTGAACCTGTGTTTAAGCAAAGGAATCTCAGGCTGCTAAGTGTCAACTGTTACAGAGTGGCAGTAGAGAAGTGGCACTGTGGTTCAAGTTCATTATCTAATTATTCAGTCTAAAAGGAAGGGAAGGGACACAGTTCTGATAGTTTAGATGGTATAGTTTGAAGACTGCCAAGTATGAGTAAAAAAAAAATAGTGATCTCGAAAAGAGGGAGAAAGCCGAAGACCTGGAAAGAGGAAGTAGATTCCTAGAGAATGAAAAGTATCATTAGGTTGCTGGAGGGGAGGTGGACAGGGGGATGGGTTAAATAGGTGACTGGGTAGAGGCACCTGGCTGGCTCAGTCAGAAGAGCATGTGACTCTTGGTCTCGGGGTTGTAAGTTCCAGCTCCACGTTGGGTGTAGAGATGACTTAGATAAATAAACTTTAAAAAAAAAATAGGTGACGGGTATTAAGGAGGGCACTTGTTGTGGTGAGCACCAGGTGTTGTATGTAAGTGATGAATCACTAAATTCTATTCCTGAAGCTAATATAGCACTCTATGTTAACTAGCTGGAATTTAAATAAAAACTTGGAAGAAGAAAAAAAAATTCTAAGAGTATTTCCAGTATTCTAACACGCAATATATCACCAACTTGGCTACACCTAAATTATTCTTCCTTTAATAATAAGTGTTTCAATATATCAGAAATTAAAAAAAAACACAAATCATTCCTTCGATCTATCTAGGTTTAACCTGGAAGTCAGAGGAAAATAGGATCTATATCATCTGTAGAAATTTGTGTCAATATTGTGGGAAAACATGTATTTTGTAAAGTAAGCAATGCCAATAAAAGTGATACCAAACAACAGAAAAAAAACCTCCAGATCTCAACATAGGTGTTACTTAACAATGTCATTCTCCTTTGTTAAAGGACTGCACTGCTGCAATATTACCCCATTTCTTCCAGCACTTTCAGAGAAGAGTACAATCAATTCTGCAAGCAAAGAGAACTAGGACAATATAAATTGATGGCTTAGGCACTTCCCTGGAGGGCTCCAAAGAATATTCTATTTTTAACTCTCTCTCACTTCAACAGAGAAGAGAGCAAGAAGGAAACACAGTGCTCAGCAGAAAAGTATTGCACAGGCTTTAACAGGCTCATTTTACTTTATGCAGGTGACCTGAACAGCATCTGTGTTAAAGGAAAGCATTCTTAGTAATACGAATTAGATATAATAAGAAAGATAATAAAAAGAACCGAAGAACTGCTTTGTCAGAACAGCCCTAAATCTAAGGTGATTTCATTTAAGTTTTTCAAGACTAAACTTGTATAGCAGAAGCAGTGTGAGGGGAGATTTGTTTTTGTTTTGATAAGCCATTTTTGCCAACTCTAAGTTTATATGTAACTAGGTATCTACAGTGCAATTTAGATGAACTGTTTCCAAATCCTCAAAGCCTCAAGTTTGTAATCCTGGTCTGTCTTACACACCTGCAGCACATTTTTAGTGAGCAGGCAAGTTCAACTAAGGATAGCATCTTTGGTGCATTTAGAAGAAGACACAAACACCAGCACACCTTCACTATTCTTTCTCCTGTATCACCTTCTGCTCCACTATTTCTGTGCCTGAAATAAACATAAACACAAACACAAAAAATCGAATCTAATAAAAACAGCCACGTAGTGGTTATAACTCGTGGCTATTTAAATGATGACCCTATGGAAGAGTCTGTACAGCTCAAGGAAATCTGTGGGTACTTACCAGATACTTTTGGCTCCAAGTTTCAGTGGCGGCAGGTTAATGGAGAAGGGAAAAGGGAAATAGGTGGATTTGTAGGTATTACACAATGTCTGAATCTGTGCTGGTTACACAATACTCAGAAAAGCTCATAGAATCAATGAAAAAAACAAGGATAACCAGGGCCATCACGAAGTAACATCATTACAAAATTCCTCTTACTTGAGTCAAAAGATGCCAGTAAAGAAACTAACTTTGTCCCTATTTAACACAGCTAAGTCCCCTGTTAATATCATCCCTCTGATGCTTATCCAATATATCAATTTCTTCCTTGCTTTTATACCAAGTCAACTTTAAATTTGTGTTCTGCAATGCTGCCAATATTCTCCACGTGTTACAGATTGTTTATCCTAAAATGTTCCTTCTATGGTGTGGTTCATCAGGAACCTACTATAGTCTGCTGGTAACGAAGCTTAATTGGAACCACATAGTTTGAGTTACCTGAAAAGCTAACACTGATGATATAATGCATTGATATTCTTTGCATTTATCAACTGGCAGCAAAACTAAAATGACATTTCATTTTACAAAGTCATTTTGCTTCCCACATGCATAAAATATCACAGTTTGGGGAAAAAAATTGAATTCTATCCTTGGTCAGAGCCAAAGTAGTTTCAGATGCTTTTAGGTGTCTTAGGTCCATTAGATGGCATTCATTAATGCACACTAATATTCCTTAAAAGTTATGTAGCAATAGACTTTTGCTAATGAGTTTGGCATGCTTAAGACATTAGATTTTTAAGAAAAGCTATAAACCAAACTGAATCTGTCATTCAAATCTGCTTTGGAAGAGAAATTAAAGCAATAGCTTTCACAAATTTTTAAAAGGTAAATTATATTAAGACAAAGTTGTCATTTAAATTCAAATCCCTATTTCTGAGTATGATGCATGATTAAAAGGCATTATATGGAAAATATAAGCAAATATTAATACCTTAATACAGCATTTAAAAAAAAAAAAGAAAGAAAAAAAGCAGTGGAAACCTGAGTAAAAAGAAGCCAGGAAGCAGCTGAAAAAGAGACCGGTTCACTGTGAGAAATGTAAACCTCTCAGACAGTGCTACGGCCCCGAATCCAACAGCTCAGCAACAAGGCCAATTATTGCAAAATATTAAACATATATGGTAAAGCTGCAAACCTTTCAAAAAAGAGTCATAAGAATGAAAGCAGCTACACAGAAAACAGCCAGGGCCGCATAAACCCAAAATCTTTGCTATAAGTACTATGTGCAGGAACGGTTTCTTTATATCAAGCTCCTTACATGTAGTATACTTTATAGTATTCAAGCGGTAAAGTTTATGATAAAGGGTTAAGCTAATAAATCCTTACTATTGTAAGTGGCAAATAACCGTATCTTTTGAAATAGTTGTTTGTGTGACTCCAGTTATTGACATTAAGTCACTAAGCTATTGCAAACCAGTCTTCCAATATTCTACCTTTCTGAACTAAAGGGGTCTCACATAAGATAGAAACCAGAATCATGGAATTTTAGAGTACACAGAGACTTCAATAGACTATACAGTAAACCTCCCTTAATTTGCAAGCAAGTAAATTGAAACCCAGAAGCTTTAAGTGATAGATCTAATACCAGTTAAAAATGAAAAAGGGCTGTCAGGATTTTACTCCTATTTTGTTTTCTTTCACACTATACATTCCATTGTCTGAAAATCCTCACGTAGCCAGAATTTCTTCTGCTTCTGTTGACTGGGGTTGACTTAACCTTGTTTTGAATGACCATGACAGTCTCATATTCATAACACAAGATACATATATTCATTCCTCAGCAACAGGGTTAGCACTGTTTTCAATTCAAGTCCCATAAGAGATGAGAGGTTTGTTGTTAAGGGGATCAATAACTATTGTGAACCTCTGACACGCATGTGGGATAGAAGACCAAAGCATTTTATCCTTGAGATATCTCCCCAACCTTCTTCCTGCCGCCAAAAAGGAAAATAACAGAAAATCTTTTATTTCTCTTGCCATATCCCCTGGTTTAAGAATACTTAATTCAATAGGTAAAAACAAACAAACAAAAAACCCCAAAAAACAAAACTCCCAAAACCCCAAAAACCACTTAATTCGATTGGATTTGTTAAGTTAGGGGACAATTTCTTTAAATTCACATACAAACATTTAAAAATTATTTATTTGTGCCCCAGTGAAGAACTGTTCCAAATTTATTGTTTTCATTATTTGGTTGAACAATTAGTTTTACCCTTTTATGTAATAAAAGAAAATATGTTTCTTCACTTAATGTTGTTTGACAAGAAACAAAAATGTAAGAGACATTAACAAATTATTTCTAATTTTAATCAGACTGGGATGGTGGAATGTATATAAGGAAATATAGGAAAAGAATAAAAAAATGAAATACAAAAGTATGATGTGTACATATCAAAACGTAAATTATGGAAGGAGAAATTGCTATAAATCTGTTAAAAAAAAGTCAGAAAAAACTGCCTTGTCCATTTCCCACTGCATTTTACTTTTCTATTAGGATATACACAAACATAAATGCACACTTTTCTATATGCTTTAACATAAAAAATAACCATCAGCTAACTACAAATTTTTAGATGATAACTTTTTTAGTAGTTAAAATACTACTAATTCCATTAAAAGGTTAAAATTACCAACACAATACTTGCCACTGGCACTATGAACTTTTCTTTAAAGAGGAATTTGCTATTGTACTTACTGACATAACATTCCTTTCCCTTTCAGGTAAGGATGCTTTGAGGACTAATTTCTCTTTTTTTTCTTCACACTGAATGATATTCAACTAACTTACGCTTGTAAACTGAGAGCAAAGTGCATAAAATAACTGGAAGGACAAATTTTATATAACAAGTTATATTGTGATGACTTTAAGAGTTAAACATAATGTCAAAAACTATTCAGATGTACTTTTTTCTGTGCCTGTTCTATATGGATGCAATCTAACTTACTTTCGTTTCCTTCCTTCTCACCATAATTAGCATTAGAAAAAAATCCACAATTAAAGTAACTGATGATAAAAACACCTACTACCTATAACATAGATATTTTGGCCTTCAACTGGGAGGAGTGGCATATTCAGTTGTTTTCCATTATGTGGGAATATTTTTGCTGAGATGCATTTGTAAAAGCACACTGGTCCAGCCTGTGATTGAAAGTTTTCATTCTGTAGGCAGTTTGACAATGCAGAGGAATAAAAGTTTAGCAATGGAAAAGAATGAAACTAATAAGCTCAAACAAATATAGACAAAGGATCTCTGCTTGCCTCAATTAAACGAAGTCACACAGAAGATATTTGAATTGGGAGAGTAAAGGTAAATTTCTTTTTTGTTATCATGACATTAACTATAGTCTGTATTATAATTTTGAAAGAAAAAAAATCAAGACAAAACAATATGAAACATCAGTCACTGTGGCCCAGGAAAACTCAGAAAATAATTTTTATTAGAATAAAACAACAATGTGTTTAAAGTTAATGAATGAACAGTGTCACAATGAATATTCTCATATAAAGAACAACTTTTGATGACTTTCAAAATTAGAGCATGTACTAATTTGAAGCGGACTGTATTATCAAACTTCACGAAAACTTGAACTAAAGGGAGTCACAACTAAGACAGAAGACAAATTCTAAGTTGGCTAAAATGAACAATGTTTGTACTCAATATCCTTTGGAAGAACATTTGCCACAAAAAAGGGAAGACCTTATACTAAGTGTAAGATGACTCCTAGGAACAATGGATTAAGAACCTGAAAGTTCCCCTACACGGGTGATAAGTAAGAATCCTCTCTGGTTAAGGAAGTTGGTGAGTCACAATGATCACCGAAGACTGCTCAAGTGGGGAGAAGCAAGAATACTTCTCTTCAGATTGCCTGGTGCAGGCATCTTTCTCCTAAAACTGTGGCTCCCCTTAAGACTTGCACATAATATCAAGAGCAAGAAACTGCCTAAGTGGAGGGTTTTGTGGCCTCAGTGAGTCATGCTGATATAGTGTGAGAGCCTCCAACAGTGACAACCAGCTAAAAAGGCCTCAAAGATACCAATAAACATTCCGCTTCAACCGCTAGAGGTATGGAAGGCTGAAAAGTACCTTACTACACATCTAGGGCAGAAATACAAATCTAGGTGGGAAGCACAGAAAGAAATGAATTCAGTCAAGATCGTTTTTTCCACTGAGGTCACAGCAGTTTTCACTGAAAGCTTAAAGAAAATTTAAGAGGGGCAAAAGGAAAAGAATCTTTTGAGTTTTAACATATGAGATATGCCTAGTATTAGATTGCATTTGGTTTAAAAATACCTTTCACTATACAACCAGCAAACCGAAAAACAAAACACAAAAAAGATATTTAAGGACATCATTCCTTTTAAAAGCATACTGAGACCAAGACATCAAAACATCTTCACCAGGCTAAATTCTCAAAGTTGGGTCACTTGGGTCCTTGCTTCTAGTTAGCTGTTCAGGAGACATCGTAGCTTGCCTCGTCTCTCTTTTGTTGTTAACAGAGGTGGATTATTGGTCCCCAAAGGAGGCTTTACTACAATGGCAGGGAGCAACATGCAGCTGCTCACCACTATGCTTGACCTGGTACAGTCTTCTCTAAACACTTTACCATATAAACCTGGCAAGAGTTATTTTCTGGCAGGTGCTAAGATTTGCCCACTCTTTCAATCTCAGTGGTTTGTATATTCATATGGATCATATCTGAGACCCCTGACAGGCAGAGTGTGGCAATATCTTAATGGTAAGACTGAAATAAAGCAGAATGAAAAAAGCAGTATCTGTAGCTAAGAGATCATAGCCTCAGAAATATTACTCACCTGTCTGCTGTGCAGGCTGTGGCAGTGGTTGGTTTAGATGTGAATTGTAATGGACAGAAGGGACTGGGCGGTACTGAGGTTGACTGGAGTGATAGTGGCCTGGAGCACAGTAACAGGCTGGCATCTAGGGTAAGTATTGAAAGAAAAAAAAGTCCATTTCACTTGCAATAGAAATGTCTTCTCTGAGGAACAACAGAGTGTAATGAGTAATTCTTTTTTTTAATGCCATCTAAAAAAAAATTTTCTTAGCTTAAACTGAAAAATTTTTTAAAAATTTCAAGCATGCAGTATATGTAACAAAAGACACCTACAAATATGCCCATCAATTAGATTTAATAGGTTTAAAGTTTTGGGGCATAATTGTTTCAGATTTTTCTCCCTCTTTTATAAAACCAAACACTATTAAAATAGCTAAGGGCTCACTCCAACATTCTTTTGCCCTATGTTCAACAGAAAAACCATTATCCTATAGTTGGTATATATGATTCCGTAAAGAAAATTGTTGAGGATTTAAAAAATTTACATTTATGGTACTCTACTACATAAAACTCCATGCAACTTATTTTGCAATTAACATTCTTTTTCGAGACTTATCTTGGTTGAAACATGTACACTCATGCTCATTCAATCTGAATGCTGAACTGCAGTCATTGTATAAATCAGCCTATCTATCTATTCTCACACTAATACACAGTTGCGCTGGTTTCATTCTTTTTCTCATACTTCTAATGTAAATTAAAATGCCAATACAAATCTTATTTGTCAATTATATCTTAATAAAGCTGGGGAAAAACCCAGTAAGACTAGCTTAATTCTATTTCCTTCCAGAGCTATTTATATCAGTTGTGCATTTCTCTTAAAGTAATCTGACCTAGTTTGGAATAAGGAATAAACAATCAATTCAGTGATGTAGAAGTTTGTGGTAAATTAACTTTATTAGCTTCATAAGCTCTTTCAGGTTCTGTCTTCCAATCGGGTTACTTCTAAAAGAAGAGACATCTGTAGACATCTTAAAGAGTGCCTATTTCATCTGGAAACCAGTTGAATACAGAATTTCTAGATCAGTTATAAGCCAAGAATCTCCTAAATTTACTGTTAACATTCTTCTGTTTTTGAACCATTAGATGCAATACATTTGTGATCCCTTAATTGTTCCTGGAGGTATCAGCAAGCAATAGATATGTCCTAATTTCAGATCTTAATCTATTATTATACTTTTCAGTATGTGTATAAATAAGAGTATACACTGTTCTCCCACTTAATTAAAAAAAAGACATCATTGTTTAAGGCAAAATTCGTAACCACGGTGTATATATATATATATATATATATGTATTTTTTTTTTAAAGATTTTATTTATTTATTTGTGAGAGAGAGAATGAGAGAGAGCACATGAGAGGGGGGAGGGTCAGAGGGAGAAGCAGACTGCCCACTGAGCAGGGAGCCCGATGCGGGACTCGATCCAGGGACTCCGGGATCATGACCTGAGCTGAAGGCAGTCGCTTAACCAACTGAGCCACCCAGCCTCCCATAACCACGATATATTTTATTTATAATGTATACACATGCAATGTATATGACAACAGCACAAACAATGGAAGGTAAATAAAATTATACTGTCAATATGACTACTATATTTTACTTGCAGTTTCATATGAACTTGGAATAGATAGTAATAACCTAAAGATACAGATCATATCCCTAAAGAAACTATACAAACATGAGATTTAAAGGACTGTAGTAAAAAGGCCAAAGAAAAAATAAATTAGAACACTAGAGGAGTTCAAATAATACAAAAGGTAGGATAGGAGGCATATAGGAATAAAACAGAGATAGAACAAATGGAAAACAAATAGCAATGTGGCATACCTACCTCTAACCATGTCAATAGATCTATTTAAGCTAAGAGGACTAGACAGTCCAATGAGACTAGATAGAACAGCAAAGATGAACTATATAACTATATGCAAAAGACAGACTTTAAATATTAAGGTCACAAATTAGAGGATGGAAAAGGCATACCACTTAAATGCTCATCAAAAATGCTGAAGTCACTATATTAAAGTCAGATAAAATAGGTTTTAAGACAAGAAACAGTACTAGAGAGAGAAAAACATTTCATAATGATAGGAGTCAATATATCAGGTAGAAATGATAAATATAAATCGCTTAATATAGGTTTCAATATTATTAAAAAAACTGGCAGAATTTAAGGGAGAAATAGACAAATCCACTATCACTTATTGGTAGAACTGGATAAAAGATCTGAAAGACACGAATCAACCACATCGGCTCAACTAATACTTAGAGAATACTAAATGCAAGAAACAGTAAAATATGAAAGAAATTAAAGATGACCTAAGTAAATGGAAAGACATCCCATGTTCATTAAGACTGGAAGATTTAATATTAAGATGTAGTAATATCCAAAGCAATCCACAGATTCAATGCAATCTCTATCAAAATTTTAATGGCCTCTTTTGCAGAAATGGAAAAGCCAACCATCAAATTTACATGGAATCGCAAGCCATATAGGCAAATAGTCAAAGCAATCTTGAAAAAGAACAGTTGGAACACTCACAATCCCTGATTTTAAAACTTACCAGAAAGATATAGTAATATAATAGGGTAGTACTGGCATAAAAGTGGAAACAGAGAGAATAGCATAAACTGAGAGTGCAGAAATAAACTCTTACATTTATGGTTAACTGATATTTGACAAAGGTACCAAAATCATTCAGTGGGAAAAGAATGCTTCAACAAATGATGCCAGAACAGATAGCTACACACATGCAAAAGAATGACGTTGGACGGTTATGCCTCATTATCATATGCAAAAATTAACTCAAAATGGATAAAAGATCTAATTATTGGAGCTAAAGACCACAAAACTCTTAAAAGAGAACATAAGGATAAAATCTTCATGACTTTGGATTTGGCAATGGATTCTTAGATATGACTAGAAAAGCAATGAGCAGTAAAATGAAAAGAGATAAAATGGATTTCATCAAAGTTAAATTTTTGTACATTAGGCACATTATCAAAAAGTCAAAAGACAATCAACAGAACAGGTGAACATATTTGCAAATCACACACCTGATGACGGTCTAGTATATAGTATATATAAAGAACTCTTACAACTGAACAACAAAAAGACAATCTCCTGAAAAAATTGGCAAAGGACTTAAAAGAGACATTTCTCCAAAGAAGACAGACAACAGCCAACAAGTACATGAACAGATGATCAACACCACCAATCATTAGGGAAATACAAGTCAAAACCACAATGAAATACCCACTTCACATCACTAGGATAGCTGAGATAATAATAACAACTTTTAAAAAGGTAAATAATAAGTGTTACTTTGTCAAAATGTGGAGAAACAGGAACCTCTCTATACATTGCAGACGGGAATATAAAATGACACTGTGGAAAACAGGCTGGCGATTTCTCAAAAAGTTAAACATAGATATACCATATAATTCAGCAATTTTATTCCTATGTATATACCCAAATAAATGAAAGTGGGTATCTGAATAAAAACATGTACCTA
The DNA here is from genome assembly GCF_029215605.1 of Mirounga angustirostris. Taxonomy (NCBI): domain Eukaryota; kingdom Metazoa; phylum Chordata; class Mammalia; order Carnivora; family Phocidae; genus Mirounga; species Mirounga angustirostris. Next base: position 102,944,021 of record NW_026991711.1, on the reverse strand, counting down.
CATGTTCATAACAGCACTGTTTACAATGGGCAAAAGGTGGAATGAACAAATGGTGGTATATTCATACAATGGTATATTATTCGGACAAAAGAAGGAGAAGGAATGAGGTACTGATACATGCTACAACGTGGATTAACCATCAAACATGTTAAGCTAAAGAAACCATACACAAAGGGTAACAATATTGCATGAGTCCATTAATATGAAGTATCCAAAACAGGCAAATCCTTGGAGACAGAATGCAGACTGGTGGTTGCCAGGGGCTGGGGGCTGGGGCGAATAGGTAGTAAATGCCTAATGAGTAGAGTTTTCTTTTGGGGTGATAAAAATAAAATGTTTTGGAACTAGAGAGAGGTGATTGTTGGAAAACACTGTGTATGTACTAAATGTCACTGAATTGCTCACTTTGAAATGGTTAATTTTATGTTATGTGAACTTTATCTCAAAACCAAAAGAAATCACAAAACACTAAAATGATAGAATACAAATTCTTTTCTTTTTTTTTAAGATTTAATTTATTTATTTGACAGAGAGAGACAGCACAAGCAGGCAGAGCGGCAGGCAGAGGGAGAGGGAGAAGCAGGCTCTCGCTGAGCAGGGAGCCCGATGCGGGGCTCCATCCCAGGACCCTGAGATCATGACCTGAGCCGAAGGCAGACGCTTAACGACTGAGCCACCCAGGCGCCACACCATTAGAGATCCTTAAGATACTAAAATTATAATAAGGGGATATCATGACTGACCTTTTGCCAATAAATGTGATAATTAAATTGATAAAAACTAAAAAATTCAATCCAAGAAGGAATAGGAAATTGGATTAGCTCTATATCCACTAAAAAATTGACTCTGTAATTTTAAAATCTTCACCACAAAAAACTCCAAGTCCAGATGCATTAGTGAATTCTAGCAAATATTTAAGAAGGATGTTAAGAAGAATCCTACACCAACTGCTTTAGGAAATGAAGCAGGCAACAATATCCCATTCATTTGAAGCCAGTATCACTGCCATCTTGATACTACAACCTGAAAAAGACATTACACACAAACTACAGACCAATAACCATTATGAACATGCATGCAAAAATCCCTAAGAAAATATAAGCAAGATGAATCCAGCAATATATAAAAAGATATTCTATCATGACTAAGTGGGAGTGTAGTCTCAAAATGAAAGGATTAACTTAACATTCAAAAGTCACAGTAATTCACTGTATAAATAGAATAAAAGGGAAAAATCACATGATCATCTCAACAGATGCAGAAAAGGAGATTTCATAAGATTTAATACTCAATTCATGGTAAAGACTCTCACCAAACTAAGAGAATTTTCTCAACCTGATAGAGGGCAAAAAACTCACAGATAATATCATAGTTAATGATGAAAGACCAAATGCTTTTCCTAAGACTGGAAACAAGGAAGAATATGTACTTTCAAAATTTGGCTTTAAGTTAATAAATGAATTCTAGGGATTTCACTTCTCCCTGTTGTGTTGTGTGTATATTCAACATCAGCGCTCATAGGTAATTCAATAAGGCAAGAAAAAGGAATAAAAGGCATATGTATTGGAAAATCCTAAGCAGTCTATGAAAAAAGTATTAGAATAATTAAATTTAGAAAGTCTACAGGATACAAGATCAATATACAAAAATCAACCTTATTTCTACATATGAGCAAATGAATAGAAAATGAAATTTTAAAATAATCTCCTTTAGAATACTAAGCTTTTTTTTTTTAAGGATTTTCTTTATTTGAGAGAAAGCGAGAGCATGTGCAAGTGGGGGGGAGGGGAGAAGGGTCAGAGTGAGAGAGGGAGAAGCAGATTCCTTGCTGAGCAGGGATCCTGATGCAGGGCTCAATCCCAGGACCCTGAGATCATGACCTGAGCTAAAGGCAGATGCTTAACCGACTGAGTACCCAGGCACCCCACGAAGCATTTAAAAACATTACATACTTAGAGATATATTTAATAAAATATATGCAATATTTATATAATGAAAACTACAAAATACTGTTGAGAAAAATTAAGGAATATCTAAGTAAATGTAGAGAAATAACAATAAAGCTTTATTAGTATTACAATGTTATTAATTCTCCCTAAATTAACCTACTTCTTCCTGAAATGCATCATTTTATTTTTACAGTGTATTTACCTTATTGTGTTTCTCTTAAGCCAATTAAAACAAATCAGTCAAGAGGAAACCCAAAGGTCGCATATTTTTAACCATCCAGCCAACTGAAGTGTCTACCAGTCATGTGGTTGTCTAGCATATATTTGAGAATCTCCAGAGAAGGGAAGATGATGACCAGCTTTGTTTAGACATTGTCACAAATTCTCTCCACATGAAATTAAAAGTAAGCTCTCTAGTTAGGGTTAAACTGATCTTAAATGAAGAGGTTTCCACGGGAGAGAAAAGATGAAAAAGCACCGTACCTGTGGTGAGGGCTGCTGAATATATCCCTGCTGCTGCAGCACAGGCTGGCTGACAGGATGGCCAGAGGCAGAATAGCCAGCAGTAGGGACTGGCTGCCCGGGTGGCAGGGGAGGGGGGGGAGGTGGCGGCGGTGGCGGTGGCGGTGGTGGAGGGGCTGCCGTCATGATATAACCAGACTGCTGTGGGGACTGAAGAACAACAGTGGACTGGAACATGGTGGCATGAGGGTCAGAACCATCTGCAGATGGCTGGCGGGCAAGACTCATGTGGCTAAACTGAGACCCAAGGTTGTCCGGCTAAAAAAGGGAAAAGTCAGAAATCAGTAAGCCTTCCATACATACTTACCAAAATCTTATCAACCAAGCTTATTGAAAAACCCCCACTTCATATATTTTAAGATGATTTGCAGTAGTATGCATTATGGATATCATACATCTACAACAGATATGACTTAATAGAACAGCTTCAATAAAATTAGAACTCTAAGGCAGGAAAGTAGGAATATTACAATGCTGTCATTACAAATTATTTATAAAGTGTATCTAGTAGAGTGCATAGCATGCAGAAGAGTAGGATGTAACAACATTTCACAATAGAAAATGAAAAGACACTTATTTAAATGACGATTAAAGGCACATTAGGATGTGGAAGTGAAACTGGACATATTTATATTATACAGTTAACATTTTCTGAAGAGACCTCAAGGACCAGGTAACTAGCAAGGCATGGTACTAATTTACACTCTTTACCTCTCTTCCTAAAAGGCAAGATTCTGCTTCTATGACCTCTGTATATCTTAGCATACCTGTTGAATATACTAGTAGAAATGAAATAAATATATAAAATCTATCCACCCCAGTCTTCTAATCTCTCAAAAATAATTTGGCCATAAATTCCATTCTTCCCTAGTGTTTTTCAGTCTCTTCTTAAAGTCAGATGTTAACACAAATTTAATCCAAATGACAGTTTCCTACTGCTTTTGCTACTTGGTGAGCAGGCAATGGTGTCCAGCCACGAGAGGGTTATGATTTACATGCCATCTGACAAATGTTTTCTCTGACTCAACAGCATAAGGACCAGTTCTGACTGGTCTAGACAATATCACTGAAATGATAAAAATGGGGTTAAAATGGTATCCCCTTGCTCCCAAAGAGACACAGATTGGCAACAATATATATCACAATTTGTTAAGAGGAGAATTTTGGAAAAAGTTACTTAAAAAATTGTGGCAATTGAGTTGTCAGTTCAAAGTTGACATGTCTGCAATTTCCACAGTCTGCTGGTTTTTGCAAAGTACATTATGGCTACGGAGAAGACAAGGGATCGAAAAGGGGAACCTGATTCAATGACTGAAAATATGTGGTTTTTTTACTCTTCCAGTGCTGCTCTGACATACTCTAGCACTATGAGCCTAATTCAGTGAATACTTTCAAAAGGGAAAAATGTACCAAAATATACTTATTAGCTGTAATTACATAGTAATCTGGCCAAATATTTTAACTATACACCACCATCAGAGTCATCTCAAAAAAAAAAAAAAGTCATTTTCTTATTCCAATTATCCACCATTTTTCAAAACATTTTTGAGGCTATTATGCTATTCTTAATGATGCTTTCAATCTTCTCAATGCCGGCAAAATTTTATTTTTTTCAGACTGGAAGTCATTTTTGAAAATCATTCAGAGCAGATGCTGTTAAATAAGGTTGCCGCCAGCTCAAAACAAAAACACTCCCAATTAAAGAAAACGCTTCTAAAAAGTGTCAAGTGACTTTAAGATATAGCTTACATTTTAACTTGAAAAGTAATGTCAAAATGTGATGCCATATAGTCTGGCAAAATAACAGCATCACTGGGAAAAGTGTATTAGGCTGAGACTCATTTCAAGGGAAGGAAAGTAACAACTTACTGAATACTGATTTCATGTTAGGCACTAAGCAGGAAGTACTTTACATGGTTATTAGAGAAGTCACTAGTAACTAGAGAAGGTTACACAGAGAATACACGGCACTGGTGCTTCTAAGCTCTTACTGAGAAGTATAATTTAGGGCATACTTTGGATTGAAGGTGGTTATCACTTCTTTACAGTCACAGATTAAATATCTAGGGATCTTCTTTGGAAATATACATAATGTCTTATGTAGCTGTAAGGTCCAATTCACCCTAATAACTGGTATGTAGTCTAATGGACCCAGGTATTGGGGAAAGAACAGAAAGCCTTAAACCCAGATGAAACCTGCCACTCCAGGATTGCAAAGATAGCACTGACCTCAGTGAGAAAAGTAGCTAAACTATCTTAGGACTAGAATACTCAACCTGAAAATCATTTCATTATGAAAAGGCAGGAAAAGATTTGGACTTATATAATCATGGTAATATGCAAATATAACCAATATTATACAGTAGAGATTAAATTATTTCTAATACAGGTCAAAAACACCTTTTCAGTATATATGTGTCCAAGACTTTAAATAATCACAGAAGTTCGTATCACATTAATCACATTCATGAGCATCCATCACACATCAGCCCACAGAAACAATGCAGGAGGTGAATAGAGATATAGTACCACGGAATATTGCTGGGTGGGTGAGACTGGCAGGAGCGGGGATGGGTAAGGGGCTGTAGAGTACTGAACAGGCTGTGAAGAGGACTGCAGAGGACGAACAGGCTAAGGAATAACAGGTTGGCAAACAATGTTAATGTCAGAATAAAATGTTACAAGAGTTGCATAAAATGGAAAGTTACAGTTTTTTGGCAATAGTTTATAACTACATTTATAAAGTCATCTTATACAATGATATAGGAAACAACAAAAATGATGCTAAATGAAGAAACTGCATAGTAAAAATTTTTTAAAAATACCTATGCTTTAATATACAGTAATTTTTTCATAAAAATATTTCTCTCTTAGATTCACAGAAACAGGTAATTTAGACATTTCAAATCCTATTATCTAACCAAAGTCCCCAGGTTAAGTCAGTAAAAGCAAAACCACTCATTCTTACTTCCTCGTTTGATGGAGGAGTTGCTCTGTTTAGCATTATGACACTAGATAATAAAAGAAAACTTCACTCCTTATCAGACAATAAAAACTTACACAATATGTATGCCAATTACCCTCTCTATTTGATAAGGCATGATTAAACACTCTTTGGGGACCGAAGTGCCTGAATTTTTTGCAATTTTTAAAGAAAAATATACTGTGGGTACCATTAAGAATAACAACCTAAAGAACCACACACACACACACACACACACACACACACACACACACACACGCACAAACATATCTCTTTTACACAAGGAAGATAAACACATTTTTCTTGCAACTAAAAATTTTTATCGAGAGAGTAGATGCCAGGAGCTAAAAAATTAGTTACTTGAAATTTTTTTTGGTAATGAAATACTCCTGCATTTCAGGAAAATAAAATAAGTTTTATGTTTCCCAGGGACAATCAAAAACAGGTGTTATAAAAAAATGAAAAAAGATTTAATCATTTCTAAACCTTAAGGAGTACACAGCTGGTCATCCGCAGGCTAACACTGGCATCTGATTTAGTTTCCCAGTCTTGCATTTATATTATCTAGTTTATTCCTAAGGGGTAATAGGCATACGGCTTAAAGACTCTGGTCATCCACATTACAGGTGGCAATCAGGCTAAGATAAGTGACCTGTAGACAGTCAGGTAAAGCAAACACCGGAGGAACCCAGGTAATTTTGTCCAGTGAAAACTCTTACTTTTGGTTAAAATGTACATTCATGAATCTCCCTCTGGACAGTATTTTCTAGAATACTTTACAAATGCAAAATAAATGAACTGAATAAGACTGCCCAGGAAATAATCTAAATACAGAGAAATTGTTCTGGCAACTAAGATGTGTAATGATGAGTTGCACTTCTACCACAAAATCAATGCCAGAGTTTCTAAAAAGTGAAAGTCTTAGATCAGAATCCCACAAAAAATCTAAAATTAAAGTAAAAGTACTACAAAAGGTAAAAGCTGAAAGATCTATAGAGCTACTGGTCCCTCACTAACCTCTTGATCAGCAATTAGCAAGCTTCCTAATGGATGGCAGCACATACCACATACCTTTAAATGAGGTACAGCAGCTCTAGAATTTCCAAAGTACAGGCTATTCGATCTGTTATTAAGTCAGACAACCATTAAGACATAACTTTCTTCCAGACATCTTGACCTACTATGTAAGTGTCAGATGAAACAAAAGCTTTAGACTGCTGGGGGATAAAAGAAAGGGGAGTCCTATGAGCACCAATGGTATGAATTAACGTCTCCCAGAGTGTCAAGTTGTAATGAGACAAATGTGGGCGAGAACACTGGTTGATCAAGGTGAAATTCTGACACCACTTAGAAAAGAAAAAGCCTTAGCACTTCCTTTCCCTACTTAAATTGCAACTGGCTGCAAAACAACAACCACTTGAAGTGATTGATTTTAAGACATGTAGCCCATCTGAAGGCTTTGGAAATCACAGTATTATTTTGTTTGGTTATTTGAAACTTCATGGATGGATTATCTCAGTGCAAAAAATGGTTACTGAGTATCATTTGTTCGTCAATACTCTCTCCTGGTATCTGATGGTGAATTACCTGAAACACCTGAGGCAATACCAGGAAAATCAGCCATGAAGTTTGACACATATCCCAAGATTTCAAATTACAGTCCATTAAGGCTCTATTTCTAAAGTAAGCTGTCTACACCTTCATTTAGGATTGTCTCATCTGTGAATCAGACAAAACTATTTCTAAGAGATAATAATCTGAAATATATAACCACAGATAAACGCTTTAGACTTTTTTGAAGCTGCCAGACAAACATTATTTCCATTGAATGAAATGAAAATCAGGACTATAAAGCTCCTGGTGAAATACATAGCACTACAAAGACAATTACGTGACAGCACGATGAAGGAAAAACACTTTAGGACCAAACCGAATGAAGGCAAGGCACAGAAGGCCAGAGAGGGAGTTTTACGTAGTCTAACGTGTACCTGAGAGTTTGTAATTAAATGGGGCTGCGAAGCAGATACAGGAGTCTTTGGAAACAGGTTTAGGCAACTTCCTCTACATGTATTTGTACTGTCTTAGAAGCACAGCAGAAACCTAGAAATCCTTCTACTTTATATAAGCTGCCTTGCCTATTAGGAGTTTTAATTGCCAGAGGTACAATTACCTACAAAACTTTCAAAATATTTGATAATCTTATCAAACTGCTCATATGTTCTTCACCCTTGCAATACAAACGATATAACTTGTGAGCAAAACTAATGAAATTTCTCCAGTTCAAGTTTCTCACCATACTTCTTTCATATATCATCAGAAAGTATTCTGCAAGTTCTCACCAGTGGAATATTTAGATAGTCTTATGGGGAAAAAGAGGTGTAACTAACTGTACAAACTGTCTTTGAGATGTTACACAACCTTTAAAAGATAGAATAAAATAAAAGAATTTACACTGGTATAATCAGGTTCCCCAAGGATGAGTAACACATCTATAGGGGAAAAAGGTGAAAGTGTATGTGTAAACTCTAAACATTTATACAAATTCAAGACACTGCTAAGAGTGCTTCTGCGAATTCTAATTCAGAATGTTTTTGCCTCTCTCTTTCATAGGGTAGGTGGGATGGAGGGTAACCTGCAGAACTTGAGCAACTCAACTCAGTTTCTTCTATCTTCTTGATCTGTTGAACCTTAGAGGAACTTACTTTGCTCAGCGGGATAGTCTTAGTTGTTTTTTTTTTTTTTTATTCCTTTTCTCCATTTCTTGCTGTTGTAGAATAGGGAGAACATACTCACCACATAGGCTCATAACACACAAAATTTCCTTCTTTCCAATATACATTCTATATTTATTAGCTGAAAATCCTGTGAAATTAACCTTTCTTCCTACAAGCAGGGAATGGGACGTCACTGGTACAGAATATTAAAGTTCTAAGAAATACTTGGGCTACCCAATTATAATTAGTGAGTTTAGTCCCAAATATGCAAAAGCAGATGAACTTAGCATTATGTAATCATGGATATGTGCACCTGTGAGAAAATGTGATTAGCTGCTTGTTGTTGAGGTGGTGGAGGTGGCAAAGGTGGTTGTGGAGGTCCAGGCACTTGGGTTCTAACTGGTTGTTGAGTCATAGGAGGATTATACACAACTGGACTTCCATCTGGGTTTATGAAGGGCTGACCTGAAAAATTAAAAGAGGAGGGGAAAAAATACTTTAACAATAGAGATCGAACATAGTTCATTCTATGAATAATTTACAACACATGTCTATAATCCTTATTCACAATCCTAAAGACCCAAGTTTTGAAAACCAAAAGATTTACTCAGCAGGGGAAACAAAGTCTGACCTTGCAAGAGGTTATTTTAATACTCTTTTTCTCACTTAGTGTAAATATTTGAAAACTGTGCCGCAGCATTTTACTATGGGGGTGTTGCTCCAAAACCTACTGAAGTTACTTAATAATATGTAGTGTTTTTCGAAAACCTCTGAATCCCGAAACATATCTTTTGCTCCAGGGACTCAGGTATAGGATTGTGGTCCTGTAGTGTTGTAACACAATTCAGTTTTAAGAAAAAATTCTTGACTTTGGGATAACTGGAATATTACTAATTAGCCTGTATTAGGTGGTGAGAAAGAGCTAATTTATAGACCACACTGCATATACTTGAGTAGTGAAATTAACACTGGATGAAAATTAAAAATGGTTGATAGCTTCAAATTTCAAATCATGGACTCGATGGCAGAGTCCTTATTTTATAATTTTTTCTAAAATAATTTCTTTTTAATTCCAGTGAGCTTGATTCATAGGTAAGAGAGAAAACTTTTGTATTGATTCTGTGGCTTGTTGTTATTGCTTACTAATTACGGGGGTTATCTTAAATGCCCAAGTAAATAAATTCTATTCTCTTTTCTATACATACATTCTAAACAACTTTTTTTTTTATTATAGAAAGTAATATTTTTATTGTGGGAAAATAACCAAAAAATAGAGATCAAAAGAAAACAATCTTATAGTTAACAATTTAGATACCTTCTTCCAGACTTTTTTTTCAACGCATATGTAAATAAATTCACAAAAATTAGTATTTTTCCTTATCCTATATAGTATATTATTTAAAAAAAAAAAAAGAAAACGGGGTGCCTGGGTGGCTCAGTCATTAAGCATCTGCCTTTGGCTTAGGTCATGATCCCAGGGTCCTGGGATCGAGTCCTGCATTGGGCTCCCTGCTCAGCAGGAAGCCTACTTCTCCCTCTCTTAATCTCCCTGCTTGTGTTCCCTCTCTCCCTGTCTGTCTCTGTCAAATAAATAAATAAAATCTTAAAAACAAAACAAAACAAACAAACAAAAAGGACTATGTGAAATACACTATGATATATCCATGTAGAATGGAAGGAATACAGAAGAAAGAGAAATCTGACTGAAAAACAGTTCTTAAAATTGTTTTCATAATATCCTTTCTTCCATGATAAATCCCCACGCCATTTTTTTTTGGAACTTACGACATAGAATAAAATAAAATAATTGTGGGGAGAGAAGAATATACTGCTCCAATGATACCAAGAGGACAAATTCCTTCAAATTCAAGTCATACTGGGTATTTATTGATGGTTAAATAATTATGAAAAAAAATGGTGGAGAAGATTTGGGTGGAAGCATGTTTTAAAAGTAACTTAAGGATTGTCTGAAAAAAGTTGGATGTGTTGTCATGGTGTTCTCAAAAAGCAAAGAGATCACTTTTGGACACATTAAGACTACAATTCAATTTCAGGTTGATCAGTTGCTCACTCTATCATTTCCTATTCAGTTAAACCTTTCATATTATCAAAAACTCATTAACTAAGATGTTTTGAATGAAAAATAATAGTAAACAGTAAATTAAGTCATCTTATATCCTGCTTCAGGAAAACAAGAAGTTTAGTAATATAATAGATCTGAAGGATAGTAAGATAATGGTTATTAAGCAAAAACTGAATTTCTGAATAGTCAGTTATTCAATGCTTATAATAGAAACAATAGTCTCAACACTTTATCTTAAAAAAGAGATGCAAAGAAATCTGAAGGTAACGAGTTCCAAGCCATGGTCTTCTCTACAACGAACAAAAGGAAAGGTTCAGGAGCACACAGAGACCCTGATACTCCCACCTGTACCTACCTTGCCCAGCTACTACTGTACTGATGTGACCACATCAGTTAAGTGTGAGAATTTCTAAGGAAGGTTATCAAATGATGTATAAGATTGTTCTCATTATCTCACAAAATTATTGGACTATAATACTGTGAATAGAGACCAAGACTTCATGTGATCTTTCAAAAGATCATGTTTTCCATATTTGCTCATACTGCATGCATAATGAAACATATTATGACTACAGTTTCTGAGTCTCTGAGGTTCAGTTTCCTTATCTGTAAATGAGGACTTCACCTACCTAATAGGGTTGCTATAATGATTATAAATAATGTATTTAAAGCACCTAACACATTATATGACACATAGTAAATGCTGAATAAATGAGAATTATTACCTAACTGAAAGAATAGGTGTCTTCAATATTAATTCATAAAGACTACCTAGTTCCTTTTTCTAATAATAAGTCCCTTACCTTTTCCTCAGGAGAAAACAATTACCATATTCAGGAGAAAAATTACTTATAGGTTCTTTTTCCTTCATTCTATAATGAGTAAGAGCTGCTTACTTTCTCCCTCCTCATGAAACGCATACTATTTTCCCCAGGATAATTTTTATTTTTTTAAATCAAATAAAGTTCTTTCAATGGTGTTTGTCTTATTTCTAGGAAATGAACTGTTTTTTTCAATTATGGTTAGGCCATTATTTGGCCTAAAAGATGACATCTGGATGTTACAAAGAGAAAAATACTTTCTGATATAAATATGTCTTAGAACATTTTCTAGCAGAAATGTTTTATTAAAGTTCTAGGGAAAATGCTAATTACTCATGAAAAATAAAAAGCTGACAACACATATACAAATAATACATTTAGTACATTCTTTAATTTTCAATAACTCCTGCTATCTCAACTGAAATAAACACCTTTTTCTGGATACCAACCTGTTTGTGGGTTGATCAGAATACTGCCAGGTGGTATGCCTGCCGCTTCCAAGGGAAGCAAAAAGAAGCTAGTGCTAGGAGATGCGACTTGCCCATTTAGGCCACCATCAAAGGAAAGAGAGCTATGAGTGCTGACAGTTGGATAGACGACAGGTGCGCCATGAGAAGACTGGCTGAGAGCTGTACCTGGAAGAGGCTGCTGGATGTGAGAAAGAGAGCCCGTAGATGACCCTACACTACCAGAAGACTCAGAACCTAGGGGAGGAGTAATGAAAAATATGGATTTTTTAAACCTCATATAAAAACGCAGGTTTTAAATACGTAACAATAAAATTCACATTGCATAACATGCGGTTACCACATAAAAGCATTGGGTATTTTTGATTTACTGTGTAATTTTGCTTCCCCTCCCCATCATGAACAAGTTTAATACAGCAAACTGATCACATAAGTTATCAGAGATATCATAGCCAAAGCATGCAACTTAAGCAAGTTTATAATACCACCAGCCACAGACAGCCACAAAAAGCACATTACCCACATTCCCCAAAGCACAAGGTTATGTACATTTTACCTTTTTAGATTAATACTTAGGAATATACAGATTATAATTTTCCCCCAGGAAAAAGAACATAGCACAGCCAAATGCCCAAAACCTCTTATATCAGAAACCCCTTATCTATAAGAACACAGAAAGATTAAGAATAGTGTAGGAGATAACAAAAATGATAAATTCTCTATCAAGAGAAACAACTGTGAAGTTTCACCGCAGAATTCCATTTTAAGCTCATAATCATAGCATCTTCCTATAAGGTAAAGTCAACTTCGCATTTTTTTATATCAAGGGACAAAGACAGCATGAAAAATAATCTAAGTACTTAGATTAGCATCAGTTTAAAATTTATTTTCACTAAACTTAGTAAATTTGATAATTTATTTTTAGCTGTTTTCATTCCTGCAATCTTATTTCCTTTTCTATTACCCAGAGACTGAAAATGTCACTGACTTTCAGGATAATAGCTGAAAGTGGATAATAAATAAGACAAAGAAAGGAAAAGATTTTGAAAATGTATAAAGTTAATTAGGTTTTGAATAAGAGTTGACTCTGGGATGGAGAATTAATCTTTAATGAATGAAATCAACAAATATGATACACTATACAGATTTGCCTTCTGAAGGATAACTTCTATTTTAAATTGTGCCAAATGACTACTGATAAAAACTCTATCAAAAATAATTTTTCCCTATTAAAAGAGGCGATGTTTCTTTTCATCTCTGAATACAAATTAAAAACAGTAGATGATCTTAAATGTTTTTATTCAGCAGTATGTGCCTAAGTAACATTCTCATAAATAATTTTTTTCTGTTGTGATGACTGAGTGGCCATTTTCCAAATAAATGCATATCTTGTACACATGCATATTTTTTATATTAATAAAATCTACCTATCTCTAGCAATATTCTATCATACACACTAAGACATTTTTAATATCCATATTATAAGCTGAAAAGGTGACAAGTGCAATTCATAAGCCTTAACAATTTAAAGCACTGACTAATAGATAAGGTTTAAAAAATAAATACTCGGCTACCTTCAAATCTCTCCCTTTGATTGTTACCTGTATAATACCGTATGTCTAGGCTAACCCAAATAAGCTAAAGACAGCCATTTCTGCTAACTTTCAATGCTTATTTTGGGATAAAAATAAAGATCTATAAGGATTCTAAGAGAGACGTGAGCTTCTCTAGTACTGAACCCAGTTGGTGAAGGTGAAGAGAAAATGTATGAGCCTAAATGTCAGGCACTGTAAAAGCAAAGAAACTAGGAAAATGAGGATGTTACTAAAATTTTTACTCACTCACAATAATTACATCACATTATTTTTCCTTAGTTTAAAATTCCTGAGAAACTTCTTGACAATTTTATTGATGTTTTGAATAGCAAATGAAGGACTTTATCATGAAAAATGCAATCAATAATTGATAGTATTAGCTGAAAATGCAATCAATGTTAAATAATCCTGGGTGAGAAATGAGGCCTTCCAATTATAAATAAGCAATGAAAAATTTCCAACCACCTCTGGGGACTCAAATAAGAGACGACATTTTACTGAACTAACTTGATTAAGTTTATGTCACAACAGAGAATTTTTACTTTAATTGATGTTTGTAAGTCTCTCTCCAACAGAGAATGAGTCTTAATGTTGATACATATATTACCTCTTAAGTACTGTGGAGGTGCTCAATGCACTGCTGGTAAGAATTTTATATGTTAGGATAACTGCAAAAGCCACATGATTAATGGGTAAGACAACAGTTGATTGCACAGCTGTAGACAAATACTTATACCTGTTTTTGAAAGCCTGCCTATGCTTTTGCTGCTTCCAGAACTATCACCTCTTGTCAGGACTGAGATTCCACTGAAGCTGCTGGCTTTAGTTACAGCAGGCTTGAAGTTTCGGAGAGAACTGTCAGAATCTGTGCTGCTCCAGGGTCGTGGTTCAGAATACTTCAGCTCATTCTCAGTGCTGCTTTGATGGCTATTTGTTGACCTCCCTGAAGCATCTTTATTAACTCTGTAATTTAGAAATACAACTTTAAGAAGCTAACAGGAACAAAAGGGGAAAGAATAGAGAAGAAAATGCTTTGATTTTTCAATATAGCATGAAAACATGCTTCCAATACCTAAATATCTGACGCCTCTGCTGGGTACTACTAGCATCCTCGTCTTGGATTCTGTTGGCATTTTAATAAGACATTTTAATTTTTATTAGCATCAGTCAGATAGTTAACAAATGAACGTTATAAATTCCCTCACCTTTTGTCAATAATATAATTCTCTTGGGAACACAGGGACTAGAAAGAAAGAATAGATATAAAAAGTTGAGCTTTTGTCAAATACATCATGCATCTGTAAACCAATGATGACAATCAAAATCATATATAATAATATTTAAAAAGTATCACCCACCCTGCCCACAAAATCCAAAATGGTGATTAGGATGCAAAATAAATAATAATGAAATTATTTCTGGCTTAGAGATACATGCATTCTTTTAACAGATACACATCTTGAAGCCATTCATTTTTGTGGTACAGATTCATTTGAAATTCAAATATTCTCTTCCAAACAAGTGAACTCATTTTCATGATTATATATTGAAGGTATACACCAATCTGTAGATTCTACCTCATTCACTCAACAAATAGTTTCATCACCTGTGCTTTGGCTGTGGCTGTAGCAATGAACAAGCAGCTCTACCTCAATGCAGATCATAGCCAAACTCTTCTAATGCTATTAACCTAGCTCAGGCAACCACCATTTTTCCTTCTATTATTACGACAGTCTTCTAACTAGTTTTCCGCTACCAGTTTTTGCCCCTTTCATCCAGTTTAAACAACAGAAGCCACAGCAGTCTCTCTAAAATGTCAATCTGATCACACCTCTTTCCTCCTTAATAGCTCCCTCATGTTCTAGCACAGGGGTCAGCAAACTGGTCAGCCACCTGTTTTTGCAAATAAAAGTTTTACTGGCACATACCCATGCCCATTCATTTATGTATTTTCTAGGTCTGCTCTCACATTAAAAAGGCAGATGTGAGTTGTTGCAATAAAGACTGCATGGCTCTAAAAGCCTAAAATACTAATTATCTGGCCCTTTACAGAAAAAGTTTGCTGACTCCTGCTCTAACTAAAAGCCCAACCACCTTAACCAGCTTTCATGGTCAAGTCATCTGCTTCCTGCTTATTTCTCTAATCTAAACTTTCCTCACTTCCTCTGTCACCTAGGCTATAGTCCAGCTTCTCTGAATCTTTTAATTCCTTATCTGTCAAGTTCTCCTTTATCTCTGGGCCTCTGCAAATACTGACCCTCTACTTAGAGGGTTCCTTTAGGTCTCCTCTTGGAAGCTAACTCTCCCCCTCACGCCTCAGTTCTGGTTTGTGGTGCTTCTCAGCTGTGTCCTTTATTTTACTGTCATGTCTCTGCACAAATCATACACCATATTGTCATTACCTGGCTATTTATTGGCGTAGAGACTTTATAAACTAGAGAGACAAATACATCTAGTTTAGGCTCTGAGTGCAGCAGACCTGGGCTAAAATCTCAACTCTGTCGTTGATATTTGTTGGGTATGCACACCACTTACTACTGGTGCTCAGTAAGGTTTGTATGAATATTAACTGATAGTTTAGATTTTAATGTTACTCTTTTTTTTAATATTGAGGAAATTTTTATCTCTGGCAGTGTTAACACAAATTACATGCATTCATATGTCTTTGAATAATACCTAGTACTGTACAGAATGGGTACTTAATAGACACAGGTAAAACGAAACTGAATCTCTTCTCAAATACATGTATAAAATAATTAGCCACTTGAAAGATTTTTCATATAATCACTTAAAAATAGAAAACAAATATAATCTAAAAATTAATTAGTTTTATTTATTTGTTTTTTTAAAAGTAGGTGCCACACCCAGTGTAGAGCCAATGCGGAGCTTGAACTCACAACCTTGAGATCAAGACCTGAGCCTAGATCAAGAGACTGACTCTTAATTGACGAAGGTACCCAGCTGCCCCTAATTAGTTTTATTTTAAAAGAAGAAACACGTTACTTATCGAGAAAAGTCTACTACCGAGAAGAATTTAGAGTACATGATTTTGTAGACTATGACCAATGCTCTTAAAATCTCAAGTCTGTGAGAGGTCTGGAAGAAAAAAAAATTACACAAACTATATACTCAGTCTGATATACTGCTCCTGTAGGTTATCTGCACGCAACATTTGAAATATTTATCTAACTGCTGCAATGTAGCATTTTATAAGCTATTAAATCATTAATATGAACAAGAGAGATCTCAATATTTCTAATAAGTGACTTTATACATAACAAATATGGTTACAAATAAATGATCAATAGATGATAGAAGGAATGAATTCCTGTAATGCAATTAGTATATATCCTAACAGTGAGATCTAAATCTAAGTCAGTACATACATCTTGGGAAAATATTCGGTCTCTAGCTCTCTGGTACTCTTCTTCCCTTTCTTCTATAGATTTGCTTCTTCTGTCGTCTTTCAAACGTATTCTCATCTAAAGAAACAAGGACAATTAATTCTTGGGAAAATGATCTACTGGTATAAGTCCTGGACCTAGAAAAAAGCTGCAACTGTCACAGATTACCTGATTATCATCTTTGTCAAAGCTGGAGTTATCTCTCTTGAGGATATATCGTTTCTGAAAATCTTCACCTTTATCATCCTTAATATGTTCATTGAATTTCTGATCAGGTCTAAAAAAACCCCACGGGAACAGAAGAGATAGTACACATTATTTACAGTAAAGTTAAATATAATATTTTATGTAATCAAAAGCAATAAAAAATTCCCACTCGCTAGTGCCACTAATAATTAATACTTGTGTTATCTCATTCACTCTTCATAATAATCTTATGAGAAAATATTAACCACCTTATGTTACGATTGAAAGGCCATTATGAAAAATACACTGTGGGCTCTGTAATCAGACTGCTTGGGTTCAAATATTCAGCTTTACCACTTTAGTTGCTTCAGGATGTGCACAAGTTACTTAACCTTTCTGTTCCCTAGTTTCCTCATTTATAAACTGAATTATAATATACTCACTTCATAGGCTTGCTCTGAAAAGGAAATGAATTAATAGATGAACAGCACTTAAAACAGGAAATACTCAACAGAAGTTTGTTATTATTATAAATAATACTAAAAAAAACTAAGGGTAAAATGACTTAAGCAACTGTCCAGGGTCAAGGGCAAGCGCATGGCTGAGTTGGAGTGCTGGTACGTCATACTCAAAGTCTATTTATCCTTTTTGCATTTCCTCCTCTAAATCTAAGAAAAAATTCCAGGAGAAAGAAAAAAGTATATAATACTTCATCTTATGTTATATTCTTACAGTACCTGGTTTGGTGTGACATAATTTAAAGTAATAAAATATTTTGTGTTTGAATTACCTAAAACCTAGGAGGCTAATTCAAAATGCTACCAAGTTACCAAGAATTCTTAATTATAGCAGGGTACATCTTTGTTTTATATTACTCGGAACAGGTTAAAAAATAGTTCTTTTTTTGGAGGTTAAAACTTCATTAAAGTTTTGGACCTTAAGGAATAATTATGAAATCATAACAATGGCTGAATGGTCTTTCCTCTATAGAAATGTTTCAAGTTCTAATGAGATCCAGAAGACAGACATAAGGTTATGTTCTGTGGAAAACTAAAATGATGTAAAACTTCACTTTCTAAAATATATTGTCAGCTTCAACAAATTAATTTATTTAATACTCTTGTGACTTAATAACATCTTATTATAAAATTGGAATTATTCTTTTGAAATACATGATACATAAAAATATATTTAGAGGCACAAAGAAGTCTAACCGAACCCGAGTAGATTTTTACATGTAGTTTAAATATGTATTATATAGGGACATAATGTATTGTGAATATTCCAAGTAAATATCTAAACCAAATAAACCTAAGTAATGATATCTTCAGCAAACGTGACCATATATATATTATACATAATATTCAAGTAACTCTTCTGAATATTTGTTTTAACCTAGTGAATTTTTAAAGTACTGTTTCTACATCCTGTCAAATTATGCAAAAGGAGATTTAAAAATAAGAATTATCTAAGTAAGCTGAAGAAATCTCTACTTTAAAATATACTCAGATAAGTGAAACAAGAGCAGATCTCCACACAGAGCTATGTACATAACTAGGAAGAACAATAAAAAGAGTAAAAACAATTTCATGACCAAAATGAGGAGGAAAAGACTGCTTTCTTTAGTAGGAGTTTGAAAGATTATCTATTTAGTTCTGAAGATGGCAGTATGTTATTTCTGTCACATGATTACCCTGCTTACTTTTATCAACTATTTTTGTAGCTGTTCAAAGTCATATTTTCTTCTTGAAGGAGTCTATACTTGGGTGAGAGATTCTTATTCCAACGTCAACTATAATGTTTGACCTAAGGCCTGGTAACTTTTCTAAAGCAGCTGGATTCCCACACCAAATAGCATTGGCAGGCATTTCAGCTAACCTTAAGACTGTCTTACCTCTTTCTTTTATAGATGCCTGATATTACTGCCCTGCAATCGCCAACTTCCCGCTCCATTGAGACACCCCAGTGGACACCGGGTTGTTGACATCCACAACACCACTGGTTCAAGGCTGGAGCGGGTAATTTGCCTATGAGGAAAAGGTAAGTTTGCATTTATTCAATGTGGAGCAGATCTCTAAGGTTTTCTGATTTACAACCTTCTTCATATTTCAGAAGATATAAAATAAGAATACAGTGTAACTTCAATGATCTGAATGTCTAGTTATAATTACACTACTGATCCATTCTTCTTTAAGTACATCATGAACATCTGTGTTTAGCTCAACTTTTGATGACTTTGATAAAGAGAATCCTAAAGCTTTCTGACACCATTCATAGCATTCAAATAACTGAGGTTACACTGTATCGAAAACCTTAGAGTCATCAGTCGAAATGTTAGACAAAATGCCTGCTAATGTACATGTGGTTGGGTATCCAGCAGCTCTGAGTAATGTTGAAAGGTATTGGCTAAATGAATTAGAGTTCTATTCACCTTCAATTCAGCTCAAGTCTTATGGTTACTTGAGCTATGATATAACGAATTGGGCAAAAACTAATTGATGAGGATATTTTTAAGAGTAAGGGACAAGTAGAGGAAAATTAAATCAGATTCACATTTGCAGTAGGTAAAATATAATCTCTAAAGAAAGACAAGATCCTTTTCAAAGACATCTATCTTCACTAATTTTAATTGTAGGAACAAAAATTTAAAAATACTAGGTTCCACCACTGTTATATATTTAGTTGACAAAACACCATATGAAATGGAAGAAAACCAACTTTGTTCCAGTAAACAATATGGCAGCTGTAAGAGTAAAGGCCATTATAACAGAAGGGATGTAAGTGAATTAAATACAACCATGCAAATTGAATAGTTCATAGATAAGACCCTAAGAGAAACATAGCTTCAAGAAAAGCAGAAAAATACTTAATTTTAGCATTATCTATGTCGTCTGAAGCTGACTGCTGCTCATTACCACAGACCCACTGCTGCCACATATGAAATTGATATAGAAAATGCTCCCGATAAGCAGATTACCATCAAAGTATAAATATTAGCTGAAATCAACTAGGTGCTTTAGGATTAGTTTTACAAATAGGCAGAAGAGGTACATGTTAAAATTTTAGGTACCTCTGCATTGGGCCTTTTGCTTCCAAATACCAACACTGATGATATAATTCAGCAACACTATAAGGCTATCACTTTTTAAAGCAAATGGCTCCTCTTAACTCCTTAAAAACTTTACCTCAGTCAATTATACATAGCTCAGAAGGGGGATACAACATTATGGATAATACTGTATTAATCAACAGTCCCACCTTCTTGAGATTTGTGGGATAAAGATGCAAAACTAGAGGTTGAAAGGATGGTAACATGACGGCAGATTAATTGAATGTGAGGGTGTCAAAATCTGCCTTAAAAAGATTTTTTTTACACTGTATTAACTTGAATTAAAAAAACAAGCAAAAAACCCCAAATTTGCTTAAAGTTGGCCACAGCTTTCTGAATTACATTAACTAAAAAATCCAAGTGAATGGTTTTCAAACATTAGGACTTCTCAAGTTTTTTTGTTTTTGCGCTTTTAAACCAGTCCTTATCGATTGCCTTATTTTAGTCTAGACTGGTTCATTTTGTATCTAGTGTGCTACAATACATTTTATGTATTTTTTGGCCCTATTACATAAGGTTGTCATAACGCTTAATTAGGCTGCTAAAACGTGGAAAACCTCGGATGAAAGGTGCTGTAGAAAGATGAAGTATGGTCACATACATACTTAACAAATGCCTACATTTGTTGATACTTACATTCTTGTATTACTAGTTTTGTTTACTATGACAGACTTCCCACTCTGATCAACATTGTGGTCTAATCCAAAGTAAGCAGCTACTCTGTGTAATAGCATCCTATGGTAAGATGTCATTGGGGGAAATTTTTTACGTGGAGACCTAGAAGTAGAAGAAAAACTAATTTAGTAAGTCAGGGAGAACTATGATGACAATTTGTTTTCTTGTTAAATGTCAGGACTTACTCATTATTACCAATGAAATCTAAAATTTCTTGTTCCAATTTCAACAGCATCATTCTGTCCCTGAAACAAAATATGAAGACTCATATATAAAACTTAACACTGAAATAATCATAAATACTGAATTATTATGGCTAAATTTTTCCCTAAAAACTGCATTTTTGAGGAATATCACAAACTTGATGCCAGAATATATACATGATTTCTAAAAAAGTAATGTTTAGAAAAAAATAAGAGATTACTTTTTTTAGTTTAATTTTTTATTATGGAAAATTTCACACATACACAAATGTACGGAGAACCGTGTAATGAATTTTAATGTAGCCTTTACCCAACTTCAACAATTACCAACATGTGGCCATTCTTAAAACAGATATATTTTGATCTGCTAAGTATCACTATGTTGGAGTCTGTTCTGTAGATACATGGATAATAAGAGCATATTAATCTTTACTTCCTTAATAAAGCTGAGAAATAGCAGGAACAGACATCTTTAGTTAGGCTCATGACTTTGTTATCCTGAACTCTATAGAAACAGTACTCTAAAGAACATGCAATGCCAGTAATAACAGGAATACTCCTGTGGGAATCTAATGCTAGTATACAGATGGAATTATAGCAGAGAAGTATGAATTACATTACTAATTCTAACTCAGAAGGAGAAGCCTTTTCAAATCATTCTGTAAACTTGCATCATACATTTTTAAGACTTTGGAAATTTTTGCCATAAAAATAAAAATGAACTCAAGGCTTCCAATATGAAAAATAAATAAGGACTCTAGGGAGAACCTGCATGTGCTCCTTTAGACCACTAGGGTCCTATTTAACGCACATATGCTGTAATGAATATTAACGGTATCACTACTCCCAAAAGGACCACCTTGCTCACATACCAAGGACATGGCTCAAATGAGTGTTTTTGTGCTCACTGGGAATTTCGTGTGCATGTGAAACAAACAAACACTCTGAGAATCTTCAAACTAGAAGTAGCTTTACAGATCATTCAGTTCCGTCCCTGAATTTTTAGAGATCAAGAAAACTAGGCTGAAGTTTAATGTTTCCCTCTCAAATAAACAATACAGAGTAGAATCCTCTAACTCTAATAGGACAGAGGATGTGGTGCTCCTGCTTAAGCTGCCTGAAAGTCTATACTATACATCAGCCCTGAGTTTGACCCTCCCTCTAGTTGCAAGGAAGTCTCATAAAAACCGAGTAATATTTGATATATATATATATTTATACATTAGTTGAAAACTCAAGAGAAAAACATGTCTACCTGGTGACTTTAAACCCAAAGCTGAAAACCGGATTACACTTTAACACAAATTCTAGCAACATTCAATTCTGCCCCAAGCCTGGTTTACCTTTAGTATTCCTCATCTCAGTAAGTGGCACTTTCTTTCACCCAGCATACTGTACTAGAAGCATCTGTGGCCTGCTATAATCCTTTTTCTAATCCTCCTATGCAGTTAATTACTACTGCAAATTTTATCTGCCTTCTATTTTTCTTCTTTTTCTCACTGCTGCTACCCTGGATCCAAGCAAGCAGGATCTCTGGCTTGACTACTAGAACCGTCGTCTATTGTTTCTCTGTGTCTTCCCTTGTTCCCTCCTTATCTATTCTACCTGGAACATCCATAACCATCTTCTAAAAACACACATGTGACCACATGTTATTGCCTTGGTTAAATATTTATCATAGGCTTCCCACTGCTCTTAGGTTAAAAATAAGTATCTGTAATGGGGCCTACATTTATCTACCTCTTCAGCCTCATCTTCTGCCCCTTAATCACAAAACTCTTACCATTTTGGCTTATCTCTGTACTTGCCAAGCTTCTTCCTGTCTCTGGTTACTTGAACATGCTGTTTCCTTTGCCTAGAACAACTTTCTATATTCTTTCTTAGAATCTGTTTCTTTCACACTTTTCTTTAAAAGCATTTATCACAATTGTCATTGTATACTTATTTGGACTATATAGAGGAGCTCAACAAATGTATCCGCACGGAATCTATTAATCAAATTATTTCACTCATAAAGTCTTTTAACATTTTTTCCCCGAAGTTTTTTGGGGCGGTTGGGAAGGTTTACTTCAGATGGCTCCTCCCGACAAAAGGACCAATTTATGTAACTATAAGACCCTCTTTTCATTTAACCTTTTGAGTACAATGTATATTGAGATGAAATAATTCTAACTTTCCTGATGTATTTTATATACTTATTGTTAAAAAAAAAAAAAAGGAATCTGAGGCAGGCAATTCATTAAGCATTCATGAAATAGTACTTTCAAGTTGGTCTTCTGTTTCACAGGTAAGTGCAAACCTATAATAAAGGTAGTAGATTAATCACTAATAAAGCCAATATGGAGGTTAAAATACACAAGTGGTAAAATAAATTATATCTATAAAAATCAGGCAAGGGGTACACAAAATAAAAGGATGTAAAATGTGGTATCATATATATATAAAACATGGGGGAGGGAAGTAAAAGTTTTGTGCTTTTAACGTAGTTAAAACTTAAGCAACCATCAACTTCATATAGACTGCTATACGTATGTTATACACGAACATAACAGTAACCACAAATCAAAAACCTAAAATAGATGCACACATAAAAAGAGAAAGGATAACACTGAAGAAACTCATCAGACCACAAGGGAAGAGAGCCAAGAGAAGAAGAAAAGAACAGAGAACTATAAAACAACCAGAAAACAAGTAACAAAATGGCTATAAGTACACACTTACCAATAATTACTTTAAATGGACTAAATGCTTCAATCAAAAGATATAGGGTGAATGAATGGATTAAAAAAAGATGATCCATCTATATACTATCTACAAATTTCAGACCTAGAGACATATGCAGATTGAAAGTGAAGGGATGGAAAAACATTTACCATGCAAATGGGAGTGGTGGGCGGGGGGGGGGGGGGGGGGGGAGGGAAGCCAGGTTAAGAATACTTGTATCATACAAGATAGAAAAAAAAAATGGTTTTCTGTTTTTGAACAGTGGGCAAAAGATCTGTGAAATGTTCTTCAGTGAATATATTGCTACTGAAAAGAAATTACTGTTGTCTCCATGAAAGAAAAAATTCTAACAATTTTACTAGCTACTAATAAAAATTCAGGCTTCTTTTTTTCTTTCACATGTAGATCTATGGATTGCAGAGGATTTTTTTTTATTAACATGTAATGTATTATTTGTTTCAGGGGTACAGGTCTGTGATTCATCAGTCTTACATAATTCATAGCGCCCACCATAGTACATACCCTCCCCAATGTCCATCACCCAACCACCCCATCTCTCCCACCCCCCTCCACTCCAGCAACCCTCAGTTTGTTTCCTGAGATTAAGAGTCTCTTATGGTTTGTCTCCCTCTCTGGTTTCGTCTTGTTTCATTTTTCCCTCCCTTCCCCTATCATCCTCTGTCTTGTTTCTCAAATTCCTCATATTAGTGAGATCATATGATACTTCTCTCTCTGATTGACTTAATTCGCTTAGCATAATACCCTCTAGTTCCAACCATGTCGTTGCAAATGGCAAGATTTCATTTTTTGATGGCTGCATAATATTCCATTGTGTGTGTGTGTGTGTGCGCGTGTGCGTGTATACACCACATCTTATTTATCCATTCATCTGTTGATGGACATCTAGGCTCTTTCCATAATTTGGCTATTGTGGACATTGCTTCTACAAACATTGGGGTGCATGTGCCCCTTCGAATCACTACATTTGTATCTTTGGGGTAAATACCCAGTAGTGCAATTGCTGGGTCATAGGGTAGCTCTATTTTCAACTTTTTGAGGAACCTCCATACTGTTTTCCAGAGTGGCTGCACCAGCTTGCATTCCCACCAACAGTGTAGGAGGGTTCCCCTTTCTCCACATCCTCGCCAACAACTGCCGTTTCCTGACTTGTTCATTTTAGCCATTTTGACTGGTGTCCGGTGGTATCTCACTGAGGTTTTGAGTTGTATTTCCCTGATGCTGAGTGATGTTGAGCACTTTTTCAAATGTCTGTTGGCTGTTTGGATGTCTTGCAGAGCATTTTTTATCATTATCTGGACCACATACTATTTAAACTAAGCCTCCCTGCTTAGTTTACTAAACTCTTAGTTACTAAGAAGTATAACTTATTAGAAAAATAAGGCTGGTAATCTTCCTAAATTCTTAAGATTTATACTTCCTGCCTTTTATCCACTACAGCTTAGTATATGTTTCCTGTAATATGTAATCAAGGTTAGATATTTTGGTAATGACTGTAAGTTAAAAAACTGATAACCCTTTAGAGAAGCACTGCATACAGGACTCAAACTAACAGGTGCACAAAATACTTTTCCCAAGGCATAAGGTTTTTAGCACATGAACCTAAAAGTGGGCATACTTATTGAAATTATTGTACACTCTTTTAAAGGGAACCAATGTATGCTATTATTTTATTTTATTTTATTTTATTAAAGATTTTATTTATTTATTTGACAGAGAGAGACACAGTGAGAGCAGGATCACAAGCAGGGGGAGAGGGAGAGGGAGAAACAGGCTTCCCGCAGAGCAGGGAGCCCGATGCGGGGCTCGATCCCAGGACCCTGGGATCATGACCTGAGCAGAAGGCAGACGCTTAACGACTGAGCCACCCAGGTGCCCCTGTATGCTGTCTATTATTTTAAAAATAAGAAGAACAGGGATCTCAATCAAACCAATCAATAAGCTATTACCTAAGGTTAAAATGAAGGGGAAAAAATCTTTTAGTTATCAGTGTTCTAGCCATTATACCAGAAATAACTTTAGAGAAACTGTACACAGCTGGTAATATCAGTGGCAAATAAAAAAAAACCCAGAAAACAATAATGCCTCTATCTGACCACCCCCTTTCCCAATATCCACATGAGCCTGGCCAAACATTTACAGTAAATAAATAAAATAAACATTACTTCCAATAAAAGCAATTTTAGAAATTAAAACAGAACTATTATATGACATTCCCCAGAGCAAACCAAATTACTTTTAAAATACCCATTCTCAGGATTAATCCAAAAGTTTCTCCCCTCCATTAGTTATGTAACACAGTTGCCTGTATTATCCATATTTCTTTACTACACATGGAATTTACACAAAATGGTATAAAATCAATACAAAAATAGGTAGAAGATCATGTCACTGAGTATAATTTCTATCAAAGTCAATTTTAGGTTCTTAGGTTCTAATTCAGCAATGACTAGTTAACATAGCCTCTGCAAATACTTTTTGCAATAAGAATTACTGATAAATTATTTTACATTTGGAGCTAAGTTTATTTATTTGGCTAAGAATAAGATAAAAATTTTATGATCAGAAGAAAAATTTTGAAATGAAACATTGAATTTTTATATTACTAAAAATAAATCTGCTTAAAATCTAGCAGAACTCTCTGAGCAATATTGAATCTTGAAAGTTTTACTGGAAACCTGTCATACTTACTACTACTTTTGTACCATGTACATCTGGCAATAATAATTGTGTGTTTCATTGAGAGAACACTGAGTCATTAATTAAGCAAATTTTATTTCTCACAAAAATTTAACATTTGCTACAACTTTCTAAAAGTCTTTTTTTTTTTTTTTTTAAAGATTTTATTTATTTATTTATTTGAGACAGAGAGCATGAGAGGGAGGAGGGTCAGAGGGAGAAGCAGACTCCCTGCCGAGCAGGGAGCCCGATGTGGGACTCGATCCCAGGTCTCCAGGATCATGACCTGAGCCGAAGGCAGTCGCCCAACCAACTGAGCCACCCAGGCGCCCTTGCTACAACTTTCTAAACCACACTGACATTAGTAATAACTTATACACTAGCCATTACATGAATTATTCACTTACGTTTATTCAAATATAAATGCATACACAGAAAAAAAATAAAGTACTGATACATGCTACAACATGGAGGAAACCTGAAAATATTATGCTACGTGAATGAAGCCAGTCCACAAAAGACCACATACACATGATTTCATTCCTATGAGATATCCAAAACAGGAAAATCTATAGAGATATAAAGTAGATTAGAGCTCAGAGCATAGGAAGATGAGAGCTAAAGAATACATGGTTTGTTTTTGGAAAGATGAAAAAATTCTAAAATTGACTGTAGTGATGGCTACATATATCTGTGGGTATAATAAAACCATTAAATTGTATACTTAAAAATATATATGCAGATAACTTTAAAATTTTTGCATTTGTAGAAGAAAACAGAGAACTTACAATAGAAAGATATTTTGGGATGTATAAAAATAGACTTCTAATTGTTGTCCCTACCAAGGTCTCTCCTACAGGTTCAGTGCAAAGAAAAATTCTGCCTTTCTAGCATCCTATTTTGTTTCATGGAAATTAGCTACGCGTTTTCTACCTTCCCCCTTATTCCTCAACCCGCTGAGTTCTGGTTTCCACCATCCCACCGCAAATGGAACAATTTATTAAAATAGCCAGCAATTTCCTAATTTCTCAACCTAGTAGGCTGATTTTGGTACTTCTATTTTCAAGTCCCTGTGTTATTTTATCTTTCATGAAACAGCTCCTGGCTTCTGACCCCCTGGCTAACTTCATTTTTCTTGAGACAGAAAAAGAGGGTGGGGGGGGAGGAGCGGGGAACGACAGCAGGAGAGGGAGAAAGAGATAGAATCTCAAGCAGGCTTCAAAACCAGGGTGGAGTCTGACGAGGGGCTCAACCTCGTGACCTTGAGATCATGACCTGAACAGAAATCAAGAGTCAGATGCTTAACGAATGAGTCACCCAGGCCGCCACTCCCTGCCCCAGCTAAGACAAATGTTCTCATGATTGTTCTGCTTTTAAGACTTAAGTCTCTTCCTTTCTCATCTACCTTGTTTATGCTGTCTTTCCACAGAATTTTATCCTTGTCATTTAATCCATCTCTCAGGGCAAACACATCCTTCTCAAGCTCCATCTCTACTAGTGACTCCCAAATCTATTACTTGAGTCAAGCCCATTTACTTGAAAACCAGAGCTTTTTAATTTTGGACAGATCTCATCTCCTGATTTTTCATCAGGCACCTCAAACTATACTTATTTATAACAGAACATGCCCTATTCCATTCAGGCCTGCTCCTTACCCACTTTCGCAGTTAATGGGGCTGTCAGCCTAGCCAGAAACCTAGTAGCTATTCTGTTCTACCATATCACACCACTACCATGGTACTTGCTAAGTATCTTTCTCTTTTCTTCCCTATGGTCTCCTAGCCACACTCCTTGTTTGTGGTATTGGTCCCTCACTGCCAAAGTAATCTTTCTAAAATGCACATCTGATTATGGCATTACCCTATACAAAATCCATTAATTATTCTTCAATTTAGCATGTCAAACTCAGTACTTAAATGGTACACTATTGACATTTCAAAAAAGACTATTTTTCACTGTTCCTTACTGTCTTAAAGATCTTTTTTAGCATCCTTGGCTTCCCAGTAGCACTCCACACTCACTGGGACTCACCACCCCATAATGTTGGTACAATCTTAGGTCAAGGACAAATGGAAACGGGCTGTCTTCATACCTTACCAACACCTTCCCCATCACTTTCTAGAATCACCTGCTATATGCCTCCCTGCTGGAGCCAGAATGTACAATCCCGCACAGTAGTGTGTGAGAAAGGAAGTATACTACTCACACACTACTGTATCTTGTCAATGCATGTGTAGACGCATTGCCTAGAATGCCTTTCTAGAATGCCTTTTTCATGCTTCTCTATACGGAGAGCTTCTACTTAATCTAGAATGCCTTTCTCATGCTTCTCTATACGGAGAGCTTCTACTTAAAGCACTGTGAATTCAAGGCTCAGCTCAGGCATACATTTTCAGTGAAGTCTTCCCATATCCTTTCAAAACGAGGTTGAGGCCTCCTCCCTGGATTTTTATAAAACTCCAAAAACTTCTTGAACAACATCAATTCTCTTTTGTTTTTTAAAAAAATTTTCTGTATTTATTTGACAGGGAGAGAGAGAGTACACAAGCAGTCGGAGCGGCAGAACCAGGCTCCCCACACCTCAATTCTATTTCAATTATATATCATGTCTTTTTTTCTAGCTCAGAAATGGTGAATACTTTAGGGTAGAGATTATATCTTCTTTATCTTTATATCTACTATTTTTTAGCACAATGTTTGGAACATGACAGATGCTCAGTAAATGCTCGTTTAATGAACTAATGAATTAATTGTTCTATTGGGACCACTGAGGAATAAACTTGAACTGAAGAAGTTATGTAGACTTGTCTTATCTTCTTCCTCACTCCATACTATATATTCCTTCAGCCCTTTTTACAAGGAGACCACTTTTCATTTTGGTGGTTCTCTTTTTGGCATTTATGTTAAATGTAAAATAGAAAACCCAGATGATACTGACTACAATAAATCCTGAATGAAAATAAAGATTATCTTGAAGCATGACATAAGCCTCAGTGAGACTAAAGAGAATTATTCCTGTTTTCTTCCATGTGCATATACCCAAAGAAACTGTTTTACTTTCATTTTAGTGTATGTTAAAAAACTATCACTCCAGGAAGCTAACATCTAGAAGAGGGATTCTCAACCTTGGAGTCTTCTACCCCATGGACGTGTATTTTGTAGATAAGCCTTTTTGTGGGGAGAATGCCACAAAGGGGTCAATGACCTACCAGAAAGTTAGAGTCTATTTATTAGTACCATGGCAATACAAAGGGTTTCACAGTGACCCACATAAGGACCTTAAAAATCTATGGGTTGAAGGTTAACACCTGAGAAGGAACAAAAATTCTGCATTTAGCTAAGTTCAAAAACCATTATAAATGAATACACCAAGTTCTTATGTGGTTGAGAGTATTATTACAAGGGAAGTTTTTTCTTTTTCTTTTCCATGATTCATGATTACCTCTCTACCTCAATTAAGAGCCAAAATATCTTGGTGATTCTGTATTTCCAAAAATTCCTACAAAAAGGATGAGTTATTTTTATATCATGGGACATGAATAATGCAAAGAACTATTTATACATGTTCATATAGTAGACCAACAACATCTTAGCCCTAAGAAACTAAAATGTTTCTGGTGTTCTTCAAACACTGTAATCTTATTCTAATATTCTAACTCAGTAATGAAAACAAACATAGCAAAATTATGGTACTCTAAGCAATGTAAACCTTATAAATTTAATTTTTACCTGGGATTGTTTTTTAATGTATTTACTAAAAATTCATGTAGATCTATGCCAGTTGAATCAGTGTATTCTTGACTGGAATCTAAAAAACAACAACACAAAAACCCAGTATAAAGCTGTTTGAAAACAAATCCCTTTCCCTTTCACACATGATGCATAATCTTAAATGAGATGCCCCACATGGGAAAAAAACTGACAAATTAGGAAAAGGGAATTTATGATGAACTCAGATGACCACAAGCTTTCTATTCCCATATAATAAACATGACATCGATTTATATAACTGCATGTACATGCATGTTCTTAAAATTTTTTCTCATATGTGCCAGTTTAATTTACTCTAAATTCTTTAAAGACCCTTTTATATACACACAATTCTCGTGATTAAAAATGCCTCCTTGAGTGAAAAATTAGAATGAGTTAAATCATCTACAATTAGTGCAAATTAAGACAGCTTAGTTCAGTTATGAATATACGTAGAGGCAATAATTTGGAGTTAGGTAGGAATTCTAGTTCTGAAAGAATATTTAATTAGATTTGATCAAGTCTATCACCAAAGGCTTGCTTTCAAAATAGTTTTTCAGACTACGCATGCATAGTTTTGCATATTTAAGTTCTTCCCCCTAAATGTAATATACTTATGCTGTTTATAATACCAGCCAATGTAACTGGGTTTATAAATCAAAGAAGCATTTTTATTGACTTGCAATGCTAGATGATGGTGGAGTTCCTTGAAACTGATTATGAAAGATAAACATTCTGGGTTTCCAAGAATATTCTTACTGGATACTGAATATTTTGGCATCAGATCGTTGTATCATAAAGAATTAAAGAGTAGTATTATTTTTAGCGGAATCAAGTATTCAAATTATAGTGATTCCAGTATTCCATTATGAGACCAATAAGAGGTCAAGACAGTTACCTGCCTCAGTGATTCTGGTGTATGTTGCAGTTTTTTGGCTGAAGCATCTTACTGATGTTCAGATTTGTGTTGCCATTTTGCCCAGATGAACAAATATTTAATCATCCCTTCAGTCTGTTCTGTTAGCATTTTTACTACAGATATACTATTTTTAATTTTTCTGGGGGTAAAGGATGGAATTATTGATATTAAAATTAAAATTTTGTTTGAAAACAGAAATAAATCGCAAACCTCTTGATAACATTTTTCTGGGCAACTTATCACTGGCTTTTTCTTTTTCTGCTTCATCTTTTGAGGGCTTCTCCTCTTTTTCAAATGATTGCGTTAACTGGATCTGAATTTTCTCCTGTTGGAAGGCAAAATCAGTTATAAATGAAAATATAAAGCAATTTAGTTAATACCATACATTTTATTTCTTGAGTAACACAAAACTGTATAGGAGGAAAGGGACACAGTTTTTATGTTATCCAATTAGATTCTTCAAACTGGAATACAACTTAATATTTTTATTTTTATCTAAGTCTAGACAGTAACAATGTTTTGAGTTGAATATATCAATTGAAACATATCCTCAAAATTACTTCAGAGAACGTAAGTATTTTCCACATTACTCTGAAGATATCTACTTATGAAACCCCTAGAGAGTCAGAAGCAAGGTCTTCTTAACCTATTTTTGTACTGGAGAAGCCACAGCCAAACAAAGAAATAATTATCATCAATTATGACAATACGAACAAATGACAAGTCAATACTTAAAAAATAATTTTTTGAGTATCCATTATTATCTCATACTCCTCCATTCTCTTAACATAAAAATGTAAGTAAAACTTTCCAAAACCAAATCCACACAACTGATTATCTTTAATTTATGATTTACACATTACTGTTCCTCCTTCAATCACCACAAAGTTTTAGAAAGGTTTCAAACAAGATTGTTTTCCTCCTGGATATGTAATATTTAACTGTGAAGTGATCACATTCTATAAAACTGAAAAGGAGAAGGAATTCTACATTCCATTTCAAAAATAGTGTCATTACATATAATTTCAGAACCCAAAGAAATTGTTGGAAATGAATTCACATAACCTAAAAAGGCAAAAAAAAAAAAAAAAAAAAAAAATCAAATCACATTGCTCTGTTTATTCAGGCAAAGTTATAAAGGTAGAATCACTTCCAGACCAGTTCTACTAATGCTAGAGGTATGATCTATTTGTAGACTAAATGATACTATTCTTTAGTGATGAAAAACTCTGATCAGATAATTACTTCACTTTTCTGGGCGATAGCTGTGGTGGAAATAGGTCTAATAAGTCAACATCAAAGGGGATATAAATTTCAGGAGTTGAACTTGAAACCACAAGAATTTTATTAACCTTTTTTTCCCCCCACATAATTTTTTTGAAATAATATTTGGCAGAATTTCAGATCATATATATATATATGTATGTATTTTTTCCTATAGGGTTGGTGACTGCTATTTTTATCTCCTTTTACTTCTGCTTCCCATTCTACTTCAGTTCAAATTTGTACTTAGAATACAGGGCAAAAGCTCTGCATGGCAATTTTTATTAGAATGATGGAATACTTGCTTTATGCCCTTCCTTTATCTTGCTTACTAAACTTCATATATTAAACAACTTCATATATTCATCAACTGGTAAGTCATTTTTCTCATTATAACTCGTTTTCTAAGCTTTCCTTATTCTATTCCTAAATGTAAAACAGATACTTAAAAACGAATCCCAGAACTATGTTTCAGAAGTAGAATATTACAGAAGTTTTCCTGACTTATAAATTCTACTCCTACTCAAGAATAATCTATGGAATACAGGTTGGAAGAAAAGATTTCACATTCAGACCTTCACTAAAAGGAACTTCCATTATCAAATTTCATTGCTAAATTCCCTTCCCAAAGCCCTACATTTTAATTACAGATACTAAATTATTTTATCAAGATGAAATGTATTTAAAAATCCAGTAGGCTTCATACATTGAGGCCTTGTTTTCGGTTGGTACTGAGGCCTTGTTTTTAGTAGCAAATGAGACATATTTTAAACTCAGTAGTCCTTTTAAATGAACTCTTCTGACTATAAATAACTGGAAGGATAGCAACATCTCCATAGGAAGCTGTAACTCCTTTACTCTTCACTCTGTCATTGAAATCTGTTATTGAGGTCACTTGCCTCTCATAAGCTCTCATCAGACACAAGTGACATTTCTCTTTTAATTGCCTCTCAATCTTTTGAATAATGAGTTTTATTCCAAATTAATTCCTCAAAAATCACATTCTGAAGCAGGCATTATTAGTTGGAAAGTGTCTCTACTGCCAAGAATTAGATACTACCACATTTCATGAGAAATAGTTCATTTTCTAATTCCTGTTCAGGTGCAATTTAGTTAACTCAAGGCTTGGAAGAAGACAACTTTCTACTAAAAGGAATATCTTTTGCTCAGAAAGAATAATAATGGATTATTATCTGAAAAGAAAAAATTTATTGTATCCAAGAGAAACTGAGAAAGAACCTATTAAGTGGAATACTGAACTCTGGCATAAATACCTTATTCATTTTTCACATGCTATAAACTCAGCTTTTTGAACTTTATATAAACACAAAAATTATTATCTCTGATCAATAATATATGTATTAATATACAACATACAATCCTGATATTTTTTCTCATATAAATTTTCACTAGGCATATTTATGTAGCACTGTGAGAATTTTCCCTCTAATATTTTTCAGATCAGGTTAAAATGTACTGAATAAGACCTAAGATCACATTACACTTTTTCTCAAAAAGTATGTACTTTTTCCATATTAACAGTCTTATGAATGCCTGACCCTTCTCATTTTCTCAATATCCTTGGATTAATTCCATGAGGCTAAGATGATGAAACATTTTGGACAGCGGAATGAAGAAATGAATTTTCAAAAAACGTTACAATATCCACTGCTCCACCTTGTAGAGGTGTACTGTTTACTCTGACTTGTACAATATAACTTTTAAAATTGCTATTAAAAAAAAATTTCATTCATTTCTTCCAAAGGGTGCCATAACTCTTCAGCCTTGTCAACAACCATGTAAAAGCCAAAGGTTAACATTTAAAAATGTTCTCCAGGCAATAATTCTTAATAAAGTATTTTGATTATATTTCAGCTTCTTGCTAGAAAGTCCATTATTTTATTACTAAAGTGTATCTACTTTATAGAATATACAGTTATCTTCTAACCATGTAGTTAAATTTTAAATAAAAATCACAAATTTTGAACCCCATGTTCCTGACACTTGAACAAATTTCAAAGGAAACGAATTTGTATATATTCTTCATTGACAATAAATAATTTATTTTCAAAACCTTCCTTTTCTTGTATTTTGGAAACAAAGAAGTGAAGTATTTTTAAAGAACCCAACACATTCTAAATATGTGACAACTATCTTCAGTATCTATAGGTGGGTTTTGAGGGTATAAGCTTCTAAATCAAGGTAAAGCACAACAGTCTTTTTTTGAATAAATGTACAATTGGCATTTATTTAAAAAAAAAAGATGTACAACCTGCCATGGTCATTTTTTTCCTTCCTCTTTTTAGTCATAGTTTCTTAAATAACCATGAAGCTGCTTTAGTTCTTTGAAAATGGATTATTGGGATGTAAGGGGATATCAGACATGATATATCCTTAAGAAGTAGAACAAAGCACAAACAGGCAAAATTATCACACTTGATAAAAGCATTGGTAGAGGGTCCTAAAATATTTATCTATAAATGTCCAAAGGTAACATGAGACAAAGATCAAAGCATAGCTGAGATTATTAGAAAAGTAAAGCCATAGCATTAAAAAGAATACAAAAGGCAAACTGAACCATTTGCTTGAACCTCAGTTGTTCAGTATTTTACAAGCACAAACAGAAGAGAAATTAGAAGTATTAAACTATTACAGCCAACCTAACTAGAAAACTGGCTTCACCATGCATTCAGGTTAATAAGTAAAATAATACATCAAGCCAAAGTCTTGGGTAGTCTCTCCTCTTCACACACAAGCAGTAAGTGTTTAACAAATTTATAAAAGCCAAAATCAAAAGGGTAAATTTCACCACAATTACATTCAGTCTAAGTACTACTTTAATATTTTATAACTTTTCAATAATAATTTATAATCCCTTAAAGTCATATTCCCAGTTAAGTATATAATCCCTACATTTTTCCAGAGAGAAGCTACTGCACTAAGCCTTAGATTGAAGTAATAAGGTTTTTCCACCTTTTCATGTGTATCTTCAGTAGCAAGTATTATGAAATCAGTTTCACTCATTAAAAATAAAACAAACGAATGAAAACACATACATAATGCACACACATGCATATACAACTTTTATTTAACCTTATGAAAAAGTATTCTCCAGGAAGCAGGTTACTGCACCATGTCTTTAAATAACAATTTTGTTTTGTTTTGTTTTTGTTTTTGTTTTTTTTTACCTGGTTCTCCTGTGATATCTCTGCTGTAGGGGGTGGTGGAGATTCTTCACACACTGCAAGGCTCCGAACTAGCTTTAACTTTGAGCTTGACTAAAGAAAAGTATTTAAAATTAACACTACATTTCACAAATCTAGGGCATATCCAAAAGCCCCCTAGAGTTTCTTAGAAAGTTTCTTTATAGTTTCTGCCATGTATAAAAGTAGGTGAAATGTACAAGTTAAATATATCATTAAATATCACAAAACCCTTTGTTAAAAGTGAAAACAAATAACTGCAGTTTCGAAAACTGTAGCAATAGCAAGAATGGGACTAATTCTAATTTCAAAACCCAAAGAATGGTAAGAAAGCCATTTTCTCTATAGAGAACCATTAAAGATATAAAAGCAATGCACAAAAGCGACTAGGCAAGACAAAAATCCCAAATAAAACAAAATAAGCTTTCTGCCCCAAACAAAATATGACAAAACTAAACTGAATGCAGTGCTGTATGAAAACAAGAATTCATCAAGCATGAAGGAAGGCCCTTGGCATGCCAGCACAAAATATTTACTATACCTTAGACCTTTTTCCTGTCTGTCCAAATGACTGCAATGGCCGCTGAACACACAAGAAAGATTTGTATTAAATATCATACCGAAACAGAGAGTTTGTTGCTTAATTCATAATCCTAAACCACAGAGAAACTACCTGCACAAAGTACTGGAAATGAGGAAATCAAAGTTGGTTTTAAGTAAAAAAGTATTGATTCCTCCCAGAAGTACACTTGCGGAAGATTCTCTAAAATCATTCTGTGGGTTGGTATTTTCTTTAAGTCAGCAAATGGCCACAATTCTCATGTTAACTGAGCTAAATGGAACTTGTAAGGTAACTTAGGTAGTACCAAAATCAAATACACTTCTTAAGTTATTTTATAACACATGATACTTTAAGATTAGGAAACACACACACACACACACACACACACAAAACCCTGAGGCATTTTAAG
Organism: Mirounga angustirostris; assembly: GCF_029215605.1. Classification (NCBI taxonomy): domain Eukaryota; kingdom Metazoa; phylum Chordata; class Mammalia; order Carnivora; family Phocidae; genus Mirounga; species Mirounga angustirostris. The sequence goes on along the minus strand of NW_026991711.1, from coordinate 102,907,783 downwards.
TAGCTGCACTTAGAAAAGTTCCAAACTTATTAAGAAGAATGTTTCAAATGCACATCGAGTCAGAGTACAACCATCTATCTATGGCGTCTTTTCAACACTGTAAGAAGTTCACCACCAGTTTATTAGTGATGGAATCCTATTTGCCTGGTCTAGGGTAAGACAGTGAAGCAGAAATGAAGAAAAGAGGGCAGAGTTACAATGTGCATGTTCATTCAGCATGACTGTAAGATTGTCAATCACATGACTGGGACACCTGCTGGGGCAACCAGCTGTAGTTTGTGATACCAGGTTTTGGTTTGGGAAAGCAGCTGAAGTGTCTGTGAAATAGAGCCAGATAGGTTTTAAACACACTTTACCACCTCCAATCTACCTCTCTAACCCCAATACCAGACAGGTATCTATCATTCATACATATTAAAAGCAAGAAGCTAGCTTGGTACCAAACATGAAACATTAAAAAAAAAAGTCCTTAATATCTAGATTAGCATGCTTGACCTATGAAAAAAAGCCACCATTTCATTCTAACATCCACGAAAGCCTTCTGTAAAACCAACAGAAATGAGAATCTGCAGTAACAGTGTGTCCTGTCCCCCATTTTGTGCCCAAAGTTCTTGAAAGATAAGCAGCATTGTATTTTGGGGATTTTGTCCCTGGATTATGCATACTACAAATTTAGCAGTGACAACAAAAGGAAAATAGATAAAATAAAGAAAAATTACTTTCCATGTCTTACAGAGAAGGAAGCAGCACGTAAGTGCATTCAGATGCACACATCAGTGCTCCCTACGAGAGCTTCTACATGTCAGGACTGTCCTCTGTTCCCATTTACTTTCTTTAATTTGGTCAAGAGGATTTCTAACAGTCTAAACCCCCCAATTTAAAAAGTTATGCTACATAATGGAGTGAGGGCTTACAGGCAAAAAGGTGGGAGAAATCAAAAGATGAATACTAGAAAATGCACAAAAGTAAATGAGTTCCAAGGCATTAGAAGAAAAAAGAATTTGTAACTTACTCCCATCCTCGGTCATTCCTTATAATTCTAAATATCAGGGGTATAAAACTTTCTATTAAAAAATTTTAAAATAAAAGAGATGAGGAATTGGCAAATACAAGCTGTATTTCCTGTGCAGGAGGATTGAATTTAAATCTCTAGCTTTGCTTATAAGTAGGTGATCCTGGTCAAATTTTTCAGTTTATTCTCATCTGTATAAAAGCTCATAGTATTTGTACTAGTTTTCAAGGCTCTTGAATAGGTTCATTAAAAGGCAGATTTAAAAAAGGGGTTTTGTAAAACCTAAAGCACTATATATATGTAATAGGTTATTAAAGGTTAGGAATCTAGCCTGTCAGAAGACCAATGTCCTACTTCTGCTCACTAGCCATAAGATTTAACTTAAAAAAAAAAAAAAATTAAGTGAGGGTACTGTATGTTACTCCTATAGTAATGATTTATAGTTTTCACAGACTTATACATGCATTCACCAGCTCAGTTTTAATTCTGTAGGAACCTCTAATGACAATGAAGATGAAAAGAAAATAGAGAGGTAAAATTATCTCAGTGTGACTTCATTTAATTAACATGTTCTGAGTTCCTGCTTATATACAAGACACTGCCAGGCACTGGGGCTACACAGATAAGTAAGACAGTTCTGGTCTCAAGAATCTCATAGTCCAAGTTCAGAATTACTAAACAGTCAAGCAGAACCCAAGACCTTCAGAACCTCAGTCTAGTACACTTTACATCAGACCTATAAAAAACCTTCTTGTGGATCAAATACTCTCTGTGGCAGAGAGAACACTAAAGATGGCTTCCCCAAACTCCCATCCCCTGATTATTTAATCAAACTCCAATCTAAGTATAAGTAAGGCTGTGAAGGGGGTTTTATAGATGTAATTAAAATCCCAAATAAATTGATGTTAAGATATAGAGATAACTCAGTTGGGTCTGATCCAATCAGGAGAGCCCTTTAAAAGTCGAAAGTTTACTTTAGTTGGGAGCAGAAAGGCAAGTCAGAAATAAAGGGTGAGAAGGAAATGACACACCATTGCTGGCTGCCAAGATGGAGAGGCCGTGGGAGGACTGTAGGCAGGCTCTAGGAGCAGAGTGGCCCTTGGCTGAGAAGTCAGTCAGGAAACGTGGATCTCAGACTTACAGCTAGCTGTGAGGAACTAAGTTATGCCAGCAACTGGAATGAGCTTGGAAGCAAATTCTTCTCCCAAGTCTTCAGATGAGGGCCCAGCCTGGCCAACACCTTGGATTTTGGCGTTGTGAAACCCTAGACAAAGAACTTGGCTGAGCCCAACTTAGCTTCTAATCTACAGAACTGTGAGTTGACAAGGGGATGTTCTTTTAAGCATCTAAGTTTATAGTATATGCTATGCTGCAACAGAAAACTAATACACTACTACATAAGTAGATTATAACCTGCCAAAGTGGCATTACTCAATAAAAATCAGTTATAATTTCACTTCAAATAGCAAAGAACTGAAATTACATAATATATACACAAGAACAAAGCAGAGAAAACAAGTTCTGTTTATTAAAGTAAATAGTCTTTGTTTTATATTTTGGTATCAATTTGGCAGCCAGATTTGGCTGTAATAGGAATACAATTTCTTAAAAAATGTATCTTATTACTTAAAGCATGCTTTAACTTTTTCCCATTTTTTTAACCAGAAAAATACACACAAAATTTACCATCTTAACAATTAAGTATACAGTTCAGTAGTATTAAATACATTTATAATGTTGTACAACCATCACTACCATCCACATCCATAATTTTTTTCATCTTGTAAAACTGAAACTCTATACCTAATTATATATAACTCCCATTCTCCTCTCCCCACAGTCCCTGGCAACCACCATTCTTCTTTGTCTTAATGTTCTATTTGAAGTACTTCATGTAAGTAGAATCATACAGTATTTGCCTTTTGTGATTGGGTTATTTCATTTAGCATAATGACCTCAAGATTTATCCATGTTATAGCATACTGCAGAATTTCCTTCCTTTCTAAGGCTGAGTAATATTCTATTGTATGTATACACCAAAGTGTGCTCATCCGTTCATATGTTGATGGATGCATTTGGGTTGATTCAATGTTTCAACTATTGTGAGTAATGTTGCTAAGAATAAGGGCATACAAATATATATTCAAAATTCTGCTTTCAGTTTTTTTGGGGTTATATACTTAAAAGTAGAATTGCTAGGCTATATGGTAATGCTATTTTTAATTTTTTGAAGAACTGCTATACTGTTTTCCATAATGGCTGTCCCATTTTAAATTCCCACCAAGAGTGTACAAGGTTTCAATTCCTCCACATCTCTGCCAACACTTGTTTTTGGTTTTTGATATCCATCCTAATGGGTGTGTGAGGTAGTATCTCACTGTAGTTTTGATTTGCTTTTCCCTAATGATTAATGATGATGTGTATCTTTTCATGTACTTATTGGCCATTCACAGATCTTCTTTAGCGAAATGTCTATTCAAGTCCTTTGCCCATTTTTGAATACAGTCGTTTCATAGTTGTGTTTTTAGGAATTCTTTATATATTCTGGTTATTAATCACTTGTCAGATACACGATTTACAACTGTTTCCTCCTATGGGTTGCCATTGCCTTTTTACTCTGTTGACAATGGCTTTTAATGCACACTTTAAAAGAATCTTCATGAAGTCCAATTTGTCTTTTTTTCTTTTGTTACCTGGGCCTTTGGTGTCATATCCAAGAAGTCATTGCTAAATCCAATGTTTTGTCCCAAGTTAATTCCCCTCCCCCTTTTAGAGATTTGATTTATATTCCCTTTGATACTCTGATTAGAGTAAGACCAGTGAGAATTATGCTTTATAAATGCCATGAGATATGGCTTTACATTGATTGTATATGGAGAAAAATTAACATTGGAATTAAGGCAATAACTACAGGTGCAAACCAAGCACATTACTCTGACACAGCCCTTAGTAACAAGCTCTTTTGGTTAGGTGATAATTGATCTTGCTGCACGGGGTCAGTCGCTGCTTTGAAGAATAATCTTTGAATGGCTTCATTCATTTAAAAAATACCTCCTACTGGCCCACAAAGGCCAGAGGGAGACTTTAGTAATCTCCACTAGTGTCACTTGCAATCACTGTGCCTACAGTCTTCTGAAACACCTGACTGAACATCTGTTTTATTTGTACAAGATCAATCTTCAGTGACCATGATCCTGATTAGGGTGGAGTCATCTGTGTTGGCACCTTTCATGGACTAGTAGAGCCCCTCAGTAAAGAAAGCAAGGTGGTTCAGGGCACACAGCAAGATGGTCTTCAAACCACTTCTAACTCAAGGTCAACACTGCCTAACAAATCTTGATTAGCCATCCTGGAATAAGGCTCCATGGTAGTTTTCAGCTGAGAAAAGCTACTTATGGCAAGAATCATGTTAAAGCAAGATTCATCTGTCCCTAGTCTCCCCTCATCAGCCTGATAGAGATGCTGAATACCTTTCCTGAGCCAATCTGTGGCATGTATGCATGTGAGTTTAGCATTTTATTTTCCCTTTCTAAAACCCATCCATCTTGAGAACACCCTATCTTATCTGACTCTCATCAGACAAGTCTCACAAATTAGGAAGCAAGTCAAAGCCTCCGACAGGGATGCCCCCTGGAGTGTCCTCATTTTTGCAATGTTGTAACATCTACAAGACTCGGCAAAAAGAGCCTGAGTTTGCTGGAAAATGCACTGAAACACAGATGCTGCTTTTAGGGTAGTTGGGCAAAAATGAGGTATCACTGCTCTGGAAAAAACAAATGGAGGTAGAAGGCTAGAGGCGAGTCTCAATTATGCCACTGGCTCCCCAGGTGACCCTGTGTAATTCATTTCCATTGGCGTAGGTATCTGGAAAACGGAAGGAGTGCTCAGTTGAACTTTGGAAACTTTAGCTCTGAATCTTTGAGTTTAATGAATTTAACTCCAAAATGATGGGTCATTACTTTGAGCTTCTCTTGCCAACTCAGGATCTTTTTTGGGAAGAAATGTCAATGGGATTAACAGAGGGCACCTCTCCTCCAAGGATTTCTTCCCCAAGTTCTTAAGGTTTTCAGGAGGTCCATGGTTTTCAAAAGGAAACCCATCCACTCTGAACCCAAACACATACTTTCAAGTTCCCAGGTATTGGGTCTGGCACCAGAAGACTAATACAGTCTTGTCTCAGATCTCAGCTTCGACTCTTTTCTTGAGAATGCCACATTCCCTCTTTGGTAATACTGAACCAGCCTAGTGGCTTTCCTCCTGTTGTCTGTGGGGCCATGATCAGTGTATCACTGCTCTGGGCTGTGTGTGTTTTTGCTGGAAACACCCAAGGGTCAAGGAGTCTGCTGTGACTAATCATTTGGTTGGCGTAGCTTCCATAGCTTAATGGTTGTTTTCCTTTATTAGTGTTGTTGCTTTTCTCTTAGGCATCTTATGTCCTCACTGTTCAAAGTACAGCCCATTAGCCTGTCAACAGCCAATGCTGGCATCAGCTGGGAGGTTGTTGAGATGCAGAATCTTGGGGATATCAACCCACACCTTGTTCAGTATGTTCTGTGGTTCTGTAGTATTTATCCTTTGACCTCCTTAAAGTTGTCAACTTTTAACAGGTCTGGCAGCCCCAGCTCCATGGCCTGTTCTCTCTCAGATATGCAGATTGTAGAAGGCATCCCTGGGGACTGGGGTGTCTTGGAGGTACGGTCAGTTAGGAACTGAAAAAGCCCTCTTGGCTGGTCCCTTTGGTGTCATATTTAAGAAATCATTGCCAAATCCAATGTCATGATGCTTTCCCCCTGTTTCTTCTAAGAGTTTCATATTTTAGCTCTTAAGTTTAGGTCTTTCATTCATTTTGTGTTAATTTTTATATACAGCATTAGGTAAAGCTCCAACCTCCTTCTTTTGCATGTGGATATCCAGCTGTCCCAGTCACCATTTGTTAAAAAACAGAATAAGTTCGGAAGAGTTTTCTTCTCTGTAATTTTTTGGAAAAGTGGAGAAGGATTGGTATTACCTATACCTTGAATTTTTCTGATAACCTTATTAGCTTGCCATTGCTTTCTTGTCTCTTACATGCCCCATCATCCCCTTTTTAAAGATATGCATTGGAACTAACTAGGTGATACAAGATGTAAGAGTCTCATCTTGATTATCAAAGGGCCTGCTACAGAAACTGAGAATATACTAAACACCTACTTCAACTGATTCTGTGTCTGGAAAATTCACTCATATATATCAGAAGCTGTTCATGCACTTTGGCACATAAAGGCCTAGTTGTTCACAAAAATCGGTTATTTCCTCCACAACAAAGGTAACCAACACAAACTGAATTGGCCATCCTATTGTTCAATAAATAGTTTGTCGAGAGACCATTGTTTAAATTGCTCTAAAATATGTTTTGGATCGTGTTTACATACACATGTACACGGATGAATACACCTAGGCAAAACATTTGTCAAGTAAAAAGATACAACTGTATAAGAATGGGAAAGTTGAGTATGACCCATTAGTAAGTAAGCAGAGTACAAGATTCCTAATTTTACATTTCAAATAAATTATTGCAAAAAATCAACACAATTAATTTACCCTAAATTTAATCTGAAAATTCTATGGCTGAGAAAAACCAAACACCAGACGTCACATAAATTAGTTATACAAAGAAAACCAAAGCAAACACTTCCTCCCCTGCCCCCACCATTCACCCCATATTACATATTAGTTGTAGTCAAACAAAATTTAGAAACTTGGCTCCTCATCACCTCTATCTTCTAAATACTTCATAACCATAGAAAGTCCAATATGCAACTTAAGATTTGCAATAGGACTAGCATGTGGCAGTAGAAAAGTTACTAAGCAAAAATTATGCACAATTATTTGGGACCATAATCAATAGTTCAGAGCAACTCCACAGCAATTACATGGGTAAGTTAACTTCTCGATATTAATGCACACAGATTGCTTGAATTAGCACTAAAGTATTCTTAAGGAAGTAATCCTTAAAATTCTGTAAAAGATTATAACCTGAAGCAAAACTTTGAATAAAAAACACAACTAAAATTTTTTAAAAGTAGAGAATCATGCAAGTAGAACTATGTATAAAAGCAAAGGTTAAGGAGCTCTATGAGAGAGTCTCTACTTGTAATGATCCACTGTGATGTCCAATGTTTGCTGGCTTCTCCCTAGTTGGATGAAATTTTTCATGTAAATGCTATCTTTAACAGATAGTAGAAAATCGTAAGATTTCTTCATAGTATTAAAGAAGCTAATATATCCCTTCATTTAAAAATGACTTTTTCTAGGGGCGCCTAGGTGGCTCAGTAGGATAAATGTCTGCTTTCGACTCAAGTCATGATCCCAGGGTCCTGGGATGGAGCCCTGCATTGGGCTCCCTGCTCAGCGGGGAGTGTGCTTCTTCCTCTCCCTCCGCCCCTTCCTCTCCACTTGTGCTCTGTGCTCTGTCTCTTGCTTTCTCTCTCTCAAATAAATAAATAAATATCTTTCAAAAAAAAAAGACTTTTTCTAAATAAAATACTAAGGGGATGGCCAGGAAATTAAGACTTGGAAATGGATAAAATGTATGATTGTTGAGGAAAACATTTTCATTTTCCTAGGTCACTTCAAGTATTACTGTGCTGAAGCAAGACAACTGGACATAAGTTTATTCATGGTAGTTCACTTTCAAAATGATACAGAAGAAAGTAGAGAATATATTGGTTTATTCAAAATTCTTAATGGGAAACCTATGTTAGTTCGCACATACACCTAAATTTGAGTAAAAACAGCTGCTATTTTCGAGCCCATGAACGTGGGGCTCAAACGCAAGACCTGAGCTGAGATCAGGAGTTGCACACTTAACCGAATGAGCCACCCAGGTGCCCCTAATAATAGTTGCTACTACAATTAAATCTTTAGGCAGTATCTTAGAGGTACCAAAGAAAGATGAACTGTCTACTAGTATGTTAGAAGAAAGGCATTTCATAAAGAGTAATTCCGTATTAAGTTAAAAGGTAACTTCGTATTAGCCAGATTCTTGTTAACAAGATTCTATTCTCTTAACACAGTTGTTCCAAGCAGAGTTAATATTCTCACACATAGTAAATTCTTAATAAATGTTTGAATAAACTGTGAATATAGCATTCAATGGATTAAATGAATTCTCATGTTCTCTTTGTTCCTCTTCCTAACTTTTACAGTCACGATGCTATATGGAATATGGTATCAGAGACCATGCCATTTTTGCTTACTATAGTATTTCCTTGACATAGAATAGGCCTTCAATAAGCGTTTGGGTAATGCATGAAATTTTCCTATAATATCAACAATTGGGCCATGATTCGATAGTCATCATCAGAATGCTCTTGTGCTTATTGCCAAGGGCAACACAATAGACACAGTTGGAAATGCAGTAATCCAAATTAATCGCTTGTTTATAAGCATGACCTAGAAGAGTGAACATTAGGTGTAAAAAGGGGACTAAAATGAAATCTTCTACTATTTCAATCATGAATAAAATAGAATTTTAGCAGATTTTCTCTGATTCAATCAGGATATTGGCATACTGCCATCACCAAGTATAGTGACTGCAGGCTTGGCAATTTTTTGTTTTAAAAAGTGCTATTACTAAAAATGCCTAGGAAAAGTATGTGATTTCTCCCAATTTCTTAGGTAATTACCACTTGACTATACTTAATAAGTGGGGCCTAAATGCTTTTTTATAGCTGCGTGAGTTGCTTTCATTTTCTAACACATTTCTGGCATATACTGGGGAATAAACAAAGTTTTTGACTGAACGAAGGTATGAAATAACCTTCAAAAGTATCTTCTTTACTTATAAAACAAACAAAACAAAGTAGCCCTCATGTACCCCTCAAGATCTCCAGGATGTATTAAGAATGATAGAGTAATGATAAAATATTTTCTCCAAAGGTAGAATTCTTTATCCATAGGGCTAAACTAAAACAAATGAGTTAAAAATAGTATTTTAAGGTAAGTTTTTTGTGGCAGATTAAAGGTCTTTCCTACTGAGAAGCAGGCTCTAATTCCCCTTCCCTTAAATCTGGATTAACTTTACTGACACATGTCATCAAAAGACAACAGTGGGGGGCGCCTGGGTGGCTCAGTCGGTTAAGCATCTGCCTTCGGCTCAGGTCATGATCCCAGGGTCCTGGGATCGAGCCCCACATCCGGCTCCTGGCTCAGCGGGAAGCCTGCTTCTCCCTCTCCCTCTGCCTCTCCCCCTGTTCATGCACTCTCTCTCTATCTCTGTGTCTCAAATGAATAAATTAAAAAAAAAAAAAAAAGACAACAGTGGAAGAGACATTCTGGGACTTCTTAGCCTAGGTCAAAAGAACGCTTGCAGCTGTGCTTGGCTTTTGGAACACTGTTTCTGTGACGCCCTGAGTTGTCACACGGTAAGTCTAACTACCCTGGGCCTCCCATGCTGGAAGGGCCATAGGTAGGCGCTCCCAGTTCCAGCTGAGACGACATTTCTGCTGTTCCTACCAAGGTGCCAGATATGTGGGTGAAACAGTTTGGACCTTCCACGCCAGCCCATCTGTCAGTTAAATACTAGCAAAAACCACTTTTGATGCCTTGTGCAATAGAAAGTTCAGTAAGCCAAGGCCTTATTCTTTTGGACTCATAAATCATGTAATATTAAAAAATAAAATGGTGTTTAAAAATTATTAACCCTTTGTTTTGCAGTAATGTCTTTTATAGCAAGAAGATAACTGGAACACTTAGAAGTGAATGTATGTACTACCTGAAATAATTTTTTACCTATCTTGAATCTGTTGACCAACTCATCAATTTCCATCTATGCCTGGAATTAAAAGCCTTCTCCACGGTTAATTCTGTCATCATATATGTGTAGTGACAAAAGCCTCAAGTGACTTCTTTTTTCCCCACCAACCACTTTTCTTAGTCATGGATGATTGCTTCCCTGGAGGGTTGTTTTTGCCAAGAGAATTATAGTTTTCAATGCTTATTCTGCTCTCTTTTAAGGGCTCTTAGGTTAGACTCTGAACTCTCACGACACTAACAGGTGCAGAATGGTATGAAAAAGTAGAAAGCCAATAAAAAACATATTGGCCACATACAAATAAAAGCAATTACATTACAAGTAAATACAAAGCAAATCAAAGATATAAGCAATTCAAAGAGCTACACTCAACAAGCTAATCCAGACCGCTAAAAATCCAGCTGGTCAACATGTCCCAAAGGGTCAACTTAACCTTTTAGAATTCTGAAAGTGAGTTTGGTATAAAGAGTATAACTCTATCTTGAGTATTTAGTATTTGTAGCCAGAGAGAAAATCCTGTTTACCTGCAAATCAATATTGTTGTCAATACAACGTTCATTCTTCTCTGCCAAAATCTTCCCATAGTTTTCTGATTTGATAAGATTTTCAACTCTGGTTGTATCTTTCACTTCTGCCTCCAAATCCTTCATTGTTTCAGTTTCATTTTTTACAGTAACAGTATCAGACATCCTCATCAGCAAAGGTTATTTTAGAATTCTACAGGGAACTTGAAGCCTTAGCAAGAAAGGAAAAAAATTTAAATTCAGTTTGAAACATTTCTTAAATTCGGGTACTGTACAATATTGACTAAGTGCCTTCTATGGTCCAGGAATAATGTTGAGTTTACACAGGTAGAAGCAAAATTCCTGCTTTCAAAGAGTACAGAGCTTAGTGGCAGACATATACAAATTTAAAAAAGCATAATACAACGAGATACGAGCTATAATAAGGATACCAGGTAATTCTGATTTACATATCACTTTTTTTTTTTTTAAGATTTTTATTTATTTGACAGCGAGCACAAGCAGGGGTAGCAGTAGGCAGAGGGAGAGGGAGAAGGAGAAGCAGACCCCCCACTGAGCAGGGAGCCCGATACGGGGCTCAATCCCATCATGACCTGAGCCAAAGGCAGACACTTAGCCGACTGAGCCACCCAGGTACCCGTACATTTCACTTTTAAAGGGTCTTAAACATTAAGGAGTGAGCCATATCAAAGTAAAAGATAATGGTTGCAGAGTTATAAAAAATACATATTTAGATGATATGAGAAATCTTTTTTTTCTAAAAGGATTTCAGGAGTATCATCCTGTAAGAAAAATGTATTTGTATTATAGTCTTCACTTATTCCTAAAGTTCTAAAATTCTTAAATTTTCTTTCAATTCCAAAAGGAAATAATTAAAAAAATAATAAACAGCAACATTATATACCAAATACAGTTGGGAATGTGCATTAATAGTCTGCATTAGGAATCAAGCATTGAAAACTCTCCTGACTAATGTGATTCAGTGCCTAACAACATGTATTACCAGACACTGAGGAAATCAAATCCATAGGATGCTAATATATTTCATATCTTTAGTGAGGTTAAGAAAACACTAGGGACTTTATACTGGGTATGAGATAGGAATGTATGAGGGACAGGTATCAATTTAGATCCTGTGAGAAATGTGATGCTGAAAAGGAGAACTTGATGTCAACAACTTATATTTTTTCCTAGCTTGAGATATAATTGACATATAACAATGTGTAAGTTCAAGGTACATGACATAATGATTCGATACTCGCATATACTGTGAAATGATTGCCACAATGTATCACTTAACATAATAACAATATCTAAACAGAAGAACAAAAAATATCTAAACACAAATTTCAGAAGTCCATAAACAATCTGAAAAGGTTTAAAAACAAAAAAAAAGAGGGAGAAATAGATTCTAAAGTCACAGGTAGACTAAACTGAATTTAAAAGTCTTCCTTAATTATATTCCATACCAGAGTTAATTGGCTCATTCTCAAAACAATAAGGTTATTAAGAGATAGGGCATTTCTTAAAGTACTCTGGTTCCTTGTTATTTGTAAGATTTTGAAAGAAAAAGGGATGTGTTTTTCTCAAGTGTTCAGACAGGTTACCTGACGTATCCTATGGAACTGGGATTGTGGTGTCCCACAAAAATAAAATAAAGTAATCCAAGGTTCTTTTTCGCAGTTGTCAGCCAGGATGTCAAGTGTACTGAACCATCTGGAATCTGGCAGGAGGAGTCCCATGTCCTTGTCACCACTGTAAGTTCCTGGGCTGAGGACTGTTGTGGATCAAATATATCATACCTTTCAGTGGCCTAAAATTAAAACAAAAGGAAATATTTTAACAAAATAGCCAAGAGAAATGGAACACTACATAGTATTTAGAAATTAAAAATGCTACTGTTGGTGAATTTATTATTTTCTTGTCCTAAACAAGTCAGAATGCTTAGTTATGACATGTATTTTGTGAGCCTGAAGTCACTCAGGGCATACAGAGAATTTATCAGTAAAAGCAGAGGGGAGAAGAAAAAAGGGAACTAACATACAGTAAGAATTTAGTATGTGGTCAGTGTTGTAAGGGAGATTACTGTTTATTTTATAGATAAAGGAAAAAAAGGTTTGCCTAAGATTGTGACCGAGAATGCTTAACTACCAAGAAGAGTTTTCTTCCAGAGCTACAACTCTATGGACTTAAGGGAAGACTGAAGTTGTGAATAATGATCACACTCTAGATTTTTAAGAGTACAAAAGAACAAAAGGCTGTAATAAGTCATTTAACATCTTCAAAGAAACCCACATTGGTCTGTTAAAAGCAAATGTCTATGAAGGGTAGAATGACCATTTTCAAAGACACCTGAAATGCCAAAATTCTTTCAGTGTCATCTGTTTTCAAAGTCAGTTTCATTTTATGTTTCTCTGGTGCAAATGAATATATTATAGTAAATAAACAGCTCTAAAAATCCTACATAGCTTTTCCATTTTCCTTTGACAGTGCTGTTGTCAATAAACAGATCAGTACAGTTCTAAGGTGAAACAACTGAATATAGAATGGTGTAAGCACCAAGAGATAATATTGCCAACCATGCATCACAGAACCATTCACATCTTATACTAGCTCTTCAAAAACTAATTTGAAATATAATAATTTAGAACCCTGATATAGATTCACATTAGTTTTCACATCTCAATTTCACTGACTAAGAGATAAGAGGAGGGATCAACAAATGTCCAAGTTGTCTTCTGACACCGTCCTCTCTATTTCATCGAGGCTGCTAAGCCACTAAATCAAATAACTGTTTTGTTTAATTTTCATAAAAAACAAAAACAAAAAATACTTCAATTTAATTTTTCTAATTTTTAACTTTTTGTCTCATAAAATGGTAGACACAAGATGGCAGCACCCACTAAGCACCCAAATTATTATGTGTGTGGTTTTTTTTTAGTAAAGGACTTGTGATTCAATCATGAATCCCTTAAGTTTGAAATTGCAAAGCAAGGCTATAATCCATATAAGAAAAAAAGGCGGGGGGTGCTCCTAGATGGCTCAGTCAGTTAAGTGTCTGACTCTTGGTTTTGGCTGGGGTCATGATCTCCGGCTTGTGAGATCGAGCCCCATGTCAGGCTCCACACTGAGAATGGAGCCTGCTTGAGATTCTCTCTCTCCCTCTCCCTATGCCCCTCCCCCTGCATGTGCTCTCTCTCTCACTAAAATAAATAAATCTTAAAAAAAAAAAAACTAAAAAAGGCAATAGCTGCAAGGAGTAAGGAGGACGAGGCACAATATAAAGAGGTAAACACTCAGTTCTGAGGAACCCCAATGAACCTTAGGAACCACCTAGTTGAATCTAATAATTTACCATGCAAGCTATTAGCACCCAGAAGTCAAATGACCTGTCCCAAATCACACAACCAATGTGATAACCAATACTTGTCAATATTCCACACTTGACAAACTAAATAAATAAATGATTTTGAACCAAAATGACCAGTTATTATTTCCTGGGAAAGAGATAATGATTAAGTGCATTAGCATTACACCAGAGTTTAAAACCCAGCTCTGCCAGTTATGACTTTGGAAATCACTTAATCTTTCTGAGCCACAATTTTCTGAGCTGTAAAGTAGGAAAAGGAACATTTCACTCATAAACTTATTGAGAAGACTGAATGTTTGGGTTTTTTTATGATTTATTTATTCATTTGAGAGGGAGAGAGAGTGAGTGGCGGTAGGTCAGAGGGAGAGAATCTTCAAGCAGACTCTGCTGAGCAAGACGCCCTATGCAGGGCCCGATCCTCTGATCCATGAGACATGACCTGAGCCGAAACCAACAGTCCGACGCTTAACCGAATGAGACACCCAAGCACCCCAAGACTGAATGTTTTAAATAAAAATGTTTTTCCTCTCCACATCTTCAAATAAAAGAGATAATACAGCTTTTTGGAACTCACTAAAACAAAACCCTTTTTATCTTGGCATAATGCCTACACTTCTGGAGTTACTCAAGGCTGTATGGGCATGTGGGGGTCAAGTATAGGAAGCTACAAGATCGGGATGGCATATGGTGTCTCTGCCATAACAATTAGGAGTCACTCTAATGTAGTAAATTGTTATACAGTAAGTGAAAGCAATTTAAAAACGTATATAAATTTGCTAAGTTTCTACAACAGAAAGGCAACTTAGAGAAAGTTAGCAAAATGTTGGTATTTGTTAAGTGCATACATGTGAGTACCTGTTACTGGTATTTAAAAATTGTCTCAATCTGTTTCAACCTAAAAGAGATGGATATATGTGCTCAAAATTCATATTCAACTTTGAATAAACATTCTTGTGACTGCTAACATGTTATTATTAGGAACAAGTCAGAGATTTGATTACATGCAATTTCTGTGCTACCAGGTAGCCAACAAAAGATAAACGTCTGTATAAATAATAAAATCTTCAGAACCACATGCACAAAAAGGTTTGCACCCACCTGGCACCATAAGCAAAAGGGAATCAAAGGTAAAATTAAAGATCGTAACCTAAAAAAAAAAAAAAACAAACTATAAAAGTACAAGGAAATACAAGAAATATTTTTATAATTATTGGGAGAGCCCTTACCAAGCATGATGTAAAAATCTAGAAGCTATCAAAGATATATTAATAAAACTTACAATAAAGTTTTAATATTTCTGTATGACAAAGTATAACAAAGAGATTAAAAGGCAAATGATAAAATCTACTTCCAAGAGAAAGGGTCAAAGTATCTAAAGTAAAGAAGCTTTTATAAATCAAGAGGAGAAAAAAAGAGAGAAATGGGGAATAGGCAATCTACAAAAGAAACACAAATAATTACCACCAAAAATTAATACTAATATATAGCTTACCACGTGCCAGGTGCTGTTCTACTACCTTTCATAATTAATAAATTTAGAGCTCACAATAATTCTAAGTAGGTCCTGTTATCACCCCTGTTTTACAGATTAGGAAACTAAGGCACAGAGAAATTAAGTGATTTGTCCAAGGTCACACAGGTGTCCCACTCCAGGCTCTTTCTTACCCACAGTGCTCTATCATCAGTCCTATGTACCCAGAAGGGGGGCAGTCTGTATTTAGAGAACACCTTTATTTCAAGAGTTCTTTCTTCTTTTTAAAACGATTTTATTTATTTATTTGACAGACGGAAAAGAGAGAGCACGCGCACAAGCAGAGGGAGCGGCAGGCAGAGGGAGAGAGAGAACCCAACATGGGGCTGGATCCCAGGACTCTGGGATCATGACCTGAGCCGAAGGCAGACGCTTAATCAACTGAGCCACCCAGGCGCCCCTCAAGAGTTCTTACAACATGTACTAACTCCCTTAGCATTGTGTTCATTACAAAAAGTAAACTTAGCCTTTTCACATGGATAGGAACTATGTATTGTTCTTTGCTGCACAGCAGGACAGCACTATTAACTTATAGTGGTCAATAAAGCTGATCACTACCGAAATATCAGAACTGCTGCATAATCATCCAGTTTCTCTTAATCTCCCTATCTCTGTAATCATCACTATCAAACAAGGTATACCTGGTTGGCAATAAGGATTCAGTTTGTGGCTAAGGAACAATGTGAAGCCTAGTAGTTTACAAATGATAAATATGAATACTTAAGTATCTTCTTCAAGGAAACAAAGCAAGACAGAATTGGGATCAATATTTGAAAAGACAGACTAGTATATGCAATCCATGAATGTGTAGTTTCTTTAGTGAAAATTTCAGATAGAATTTTCAGCAACAAAAATACAATACTGCTAATTCAAAGGATTAGTTTATTATGCCTGGGGTCTAATATTTGGTTCTACAGCACAAAAGAACTGAAAAGTTAGGCATTTACAAAAATAAATAGTCTACTTTCACATGAAGAAAATCAGTTCACTCCAGGTTAACAAAACATCAAAAAATCAATTAATTTTGTTACGAGGAAGAAATACGGCTCATACAGGTAAAAATTAAGTACTCTTCACGAGTATTGAGGGAAAAAAGAATTACATTACTGAAGTTATCTGAAAGAGAATTTGGCAAAGCACACTGCATTTTTATTCCCTTATGACTACCTGGTTATTCAGTGTCATTTCATTAGATGAACGCAGTGCTTATTTCTTCCTTCAGAGTAAAACATGTAATCAGGCAGGCAAATTTAGAAAATAAACCAAGTTGCACAAGACCAACACACATCAGCTTCTTCTCTTAAGGTCAGCAATCAACACAACCAATTGGTCATGGGCCTCTGGTGAGAACGACAAGGAAAACGGCTTATGCTCTATTTAGAAAGAATGAAAATTTACATTCTCAGAGTCAGTTACTTGAAGAAGAATATAAGCACCAATATTTCAAAATGCTAAATGTCTATGTGATTTATAAACAGCTGCTACCATCCAGAAATGTAATGAGGAATCACAGAAAGCAACAAAGCTGCAATAAGTATTAGCTATGTTTTACAAGAGCAAAAGAGAAAGAACTACATTGACCTAATGGAGTTGGTGAAACCCAAGAGAGATGGTTAGCAACGACATTTATCAACAACTATATAAAATAATTTTAAGATGATATTTAAGGAGAGGGGAAAAGACTTGGTAAGTTGAAGAATGGGTGCAAATAAGAGTCCTTACAAGACTATGAAACAAATTACTTTTAGAGAAGAAGTGTTACAGAGACGTAAGATGTTACAAGAGCATGTTGCATTCTCAGTGGAGAAATCGGGAAGATAGGAAAAAGAAGCCCATTTAATGGAAAGAGAGTATATATGTTCGAGGTGAAGACAAATCAACCAACAAACAAACCAAAAAAAACTGATGATACCTAGAGGTGTGATGGCATGGGGAATGGGAACTCTCAGCTGCTGTGAGTTCACTTTAGTAAACAATCTGTGATCTCAGATGAGGTTTAAATTCCTTATGTTACAGCCTAGCACTTCTACTTCTCGATCTACACACTAAAGAAACACTTATATGTGCATGAGGAGACATGTACAAAAATATCCACCGAATTGTTTTATTTAAAAGCAAAGAATGGGAAAGACCAAATGTTTACCAATAGAGGCACTGATTTTTTTTTTTAAAGTGTAAGAACTGTAGTATACTCCTACTGCACCGTATGATAAACAGTTAAAATGCATGAACTAAAGTTGTAGCAATACAAGTCTCCAAAAGAATGTCAGAATGTTTAGCGAAAAAGCAGAATTATCTCTACAATACAATGCAACTTACATAAACATTTAAAAACCACTCAAGCACTGATGGTAAAGGTACAAATCTATTTCACGTAATTCTCTCTGGGGAGGGAAAGGAAAAGGATTCAGGTGAGACAGAAAAGGGACTTCAATCATGTCTTTATTATTATTCTATTTCTTAAAAAAAAAAAAAAGACGTAGCAAATATAACAAAAGGTCAGCATTGCTAATTTTGAGTAGTAAGTACTGAATTTTTGCTGTAATGCTTCTTTTTTTGGTCTTGACATTTTTCATTAAAAACATGTTCTAAAAACAAACAATAGGAAAATAGCATCAAAGGGTGGATATATTTGAAGTTAAGACTAGAAGTTTACCCTTGATCTCATGAGGGATAGAAAGCCTGAATAATAGAGGAACGTATTTCAAGAGAAGCCATAGAGAATTATTTCAGTTACAATTGTAGATGGACTCTGTTCTACCAGGTAAAATGTTATAAGAATTGTGGTGGAAAGTGACTGGAGCCTAGACAAAGGACTGAGAAAGCTGAAAAGGAAAAAAGAGATTTCATTCATTCATTCTGATCTTTTGGTTAGGTACTATGTGCTAAGCACTGCTCTGACTGCTAAGGATATCGCAGTGAAACAGGCAGATAGGACCCTTTTACTCAAACTGCTTCCATTCTACAGCAGGGAAAAAGTCAAGATAATTACTGATTGTGATATGTGTGTTAAAAGCAATAATATTAACAACAAACTCTGAAATACCTATTATTATTCACAAAGCACTATTCCCAAAGCTTTCACTGTATTAATTAATTTAATCCTCATAATAACCCTATAAGGCTGGTACTCCTATTATCCCAATTCTACAAACAAGGCAAGTGAGGCAGAGAAAGGGTAATCAGCTTGCCGACTACTGAGTGGCAGAGTTAGAATTTGAATTCAGATAGTATGGTTCCAGAGCCCTTGCTATTAGCCATTACCTACATTATTGCCTCTAGAAATGAAGAGATATAACAGAAAGTAACTACCTGGGGGAAGCCAACTAGATACAGGAGTGGTCAGGGAAAAGGTTAGGGCTGTGATGACTGAAATAGTTATGATACAACACAGTGAAGGTGTAGGTGGTGCTTGCTACCCACGACACAGGAAATATCTGAGGGGGAAAAAAGGATTTGGTGCAGAACAATGATTTCTGTTATGAACACAGTAAGTTTAAGGTACCTTCAGGACATCTGGGTGGAGAAATCTAACAGGATGTTGGATGACCTGGAGCTAAGGAGAGAAGGCAGGGCTGATTCTATTTATTTGGGTATAATCACTGGATAGATGGAAGCCTTGAATTATCAACATAGATGAAATTGATAAGGACCCACCAAGCAAGACAAGAAGTAGGCTTAGGATAGAATCCCTAGGGCACCACAGACCCTTACAGATGATGAGTAGAGAGGTGGAGGAACAAAAAGAGTCTACCAGATTTGGCAACAAAGTTAACAGAAGATGCAAAGTTAGTGGAACACTGTCAGGATGGAAAGTGTGTAGGCCAAAGAGAAGCCAGAAGAGAAAAGAGAGAGAGGCTGGAGGTTTAAGAGGAAAAAAGAGTAAGAATTAGAAGAAAAATCTGAAGTGGAAAGAAAAGAAAAAAAACGGGGTCGGGAGCACAAAT
The DNA here is from genome assembly GCF_029215605.1 of Mirounga angustirostris. Taxonomy (NCBI): domain Eukaryota; kingdom Metazoa; phylum Chordata; class Mammalia; order Carnivora; family Phocidae; genus Mirounga; species Mirounga angustirostris. The sequence goes on along the minus strand of NW_026991711.1, from coordinate 102,888,605 downwards.
AGAGGCATAGACCTTAAAAGTATTCATTGTCCTCAGAAACTGAGGGAATTCATATCTAATAAATACATTTTCTATTTTACCCAGAACATTTCTTGCTGGAAGTCAGGAAGTTGGGATGACTGTAGGGGTTGGGGAGAACAGTGGGTGAGGATAAGTCCTGGAGTGAGTCTCTAAGGGGAGGCTCTTTAAGGCTGACACCTACATCCAGGACCATTTAGGCACAGTTCTCCAGAAGTCTGTAGACTACAAGATTTAGGGTTTCTATAATTCTGTAACTGAGGTCAGTGTAATGGGAGTGATTTAAATGAGATAGCTCAGGTGCAATTTGGCTATAGAACAGGCCAAATGTCCTTTCACAACCATTCCAGATCTGACTTTATAGTACTGTGTGGTACAGGCTTAAGAAGCCTAGTAATGTCACGGGTGCCTGGGTGGCTTAGTTGGATAAGCATCTGACTCTTGATTTTGGCTCAGGTTGTATGATTGAGCCCTGCTTTGCGCTCCCTGCTCAGGAGGGGAGTCTGCTTCTCTCTCTCTTCCTCTGCCCTTCCCCCAAGCCTGCATGTGTGTGTGCGCGCGCGCGCATGCGCTGTCTCTAAAAGAGATTTAATTTAAAAACAGATTTGATTTAAAAAGAAATCAAATCAGGGCACCTGGGTGGCTCAGTTGGTTAAGCGACTGCCTTCGGCTCAGGTCATGATCCTGGAGTCCCGGGATCGAGTCCCACATCGGGCTCCCTGCTCAGCAGGGAGTCTGCTTCTCCCTCTGACCCTCCTCCCTCTCGTGCTCTCTCTCGCAAAAAAAAAAAAAAAAAAAAAAAATTTAAAAAAAATTAAAAAAAAATCAAATCAAAAGGTAAAACCAAATCAAAAGGTAAAAAGTTAGAAACTAGGAAAGCTAGAGTACTAAAAGAGCTCTACATGTATCTTTATGTAGCAGGGGCCCTAGTTTGAGCCAAAGCAGAAGCTAAAGGGAATGTTTTCATTAGTGAACCAAAGCAGCAGAGAAGTGGGAGACAAAAAGCTTTACGGTACCCATGTGATGGAGCCAGGAACAGAAGACTCTAGGGAATATGGTACCCTGAAGACTAATGTTGGATGCTCTAGGAGATGGAACCTTGGGCAGGGACATGAGCAATTATGGCAAGCACTACCAAAACTGTAGTGCGCCAGGAGAAAGACAAAATTGGAATACTACAAAAGAGCTGTTCAGGAGCTCCCAGGAGATACCTGGAGAATCTTGGGGTAACCTGGCGAGATTCTAAAGGCATTTAGATATTGGGAGAGGAAGGCAAGAGACAATGCAATATGTGAGGGCCATTAATGTAACTCCATAGTTGAAAGCTTTATTAACCACCTCTTAGTACAGTGGTAGTGAGGATAAAATGTATTTTGCCTTAATTCTAAACCTATCACAGTCTGGGATTAAACTGGGAGCTCCCTACTTTTGTGTTAAATGTAGGATTGAGATAGATCAAGTTCTAATAAGCTCTCTTGGCACATAACAAAATCTCTTTTAAAGACTACAAAGAGAAAAAACGACTGGTCTTACCATCTGATCATGCTTTGGGAAATAAACAAAGAACATTTAAAGGTTTAGATTCCTGGAAACTGGGCACAGATAATGAGGATGAGACAAGAACTTAAGATAATGGGCACGTAAGGAGAGAGAACATGGATTTTTATTCCATACTGAGTTTAAATGATTATAGTTCATTCTTTAAATAGTGTATTATCTACTCAGATGCTTCTAAGCAATGGAACTGGTTAGAGGGAACCGGTTGGAGGGAGAAATATTGATGTATTCAGTCTGGAACTCAAGTTTTTCTCTTCTAAATAATGAGAACCACAAAAGTAAATTATTTACCTAATACAGAACACCAAGAAATATGATAGAGAATAAAATACTGTATAATGAAGAATTTGGCTGGCCTTTGTCCTTTGTTCCTGGGAGGTAGCTTCTAAATCCTTGCCATGGGAGTGTCTTTGTTACTGATGGTTATGTCCTGATAGTTTACCCTAATGAGGTGACTCATGGTGGGCCCCTAAGTAGTTTATGCTAATGAATGATCCAGGATGGGGACAGGTCACACCAGAAAGACTAACCAGGTAATTAGCAAGTTGCGGTTTTGAACCATGCGATAGCAGCATGACCTCTTAGAAGGGAAGGGTGGGGCGGCAGTTTGAGTTCAACTGCACAGCCAATGATTCAATCTTTCATGTAACAAAACTCCAATAAAAACTATGAATGCTGAAGCCTGGGTGAGATTGCTGGACGGCAACATTCTGCCTATTGTCACATATCACTGAATGGGAAGATAATGCATCCTAACTCCACAGAGAGAGGGCAAGGGAAGCTCTGCATTTGGGATTCTCCTAGATCTGGCCCTATGTGTCTTTCCTTTGGTGCTGACTGCATCCTTTATAATAAAACTGTAATTTTAAGTTTAGCACTTTCCTGAGTTAAGTTGTTCTAGTGAATTATCAATTCTGAGAGGGTAATAGGAACCTTCATATTTATAGCCAGCTGGTCAGAAGTGAGGGTGGTTTGGTGTCTGAAGTGAGAGTAGATTTGTAGGGAGTACCGTGTCCTTAACCTGTGAAGTTAAGCCCAACTCCAGGTTAGCTGGTATAAGAAGTCACTGCAATTATCAACCTTCTGCATTGTCTAGTCTCATTCGTTACATTCTTACCAATGTATTTTGTGCTGGGTTCATAGCATATCTGTAGTTTATAGCTCACGAATAAAAGTGAACATCATCATGAGCATATTCAGCCATTCCTAATGCCATCAATGAGAAGGTATATACTTTACATAGACTGTGCCAAGTGCTAGGATGGTCCCATAAGAAACCTTTATAGTCTTCATGGTATTTTAGCTAGACTGTGATGTGATGTTCCCTTTACTCCTTCAGAATTCTATTTCATTTGGTATTTTTTTCTCTGTATAACTAATATAACTAAGTGAATTTACCTCCATGTACTTTTTAGCCATGACGAGCATTTCATTCTTATCAAAGGATCACAATGAAAATTCTTTGAAGGCCTTAGAAGTATTAAGCTCTGTCATCAAAGAGTCTTAGTAAAACTCATGCTGGGCTTCTGGCACATGTATCTAATCCACCCAAAGGTTCTTTGATGGCTTAATATATTTCATCAACATGTGAAACTTCATATTCTCTCTAGCATTTGAATCAGTAGACCCAACAACCCATTTCTTTCTTACAACAAAATCTGTTTCCTTTATAGGATTTTAATTTAGGTTACAATTGGCATTCTGTTTTATAACTACTGATATGCCACTCTTTATTTCTTGAACTGCCAACTACATTCTTTCTAACAAAGGATCACAACCCTCTTTCAAGAAAGCACCTAGGGATTATGATTGGAGGGAGAAAAAAAAGCTCAAAAATGTTTTATTTCTTCTTTCAGTCAAAGAGTATTTCATGGTCAGTAAAAATAGCTTAAAAACAGCTTGAGGTAGAACAGGTGCTGTCTTTCAGTTGCCCTCGTCTACCTTCAGACTCGACAAAAGGATGTGTACAACAAAGTGCAAATACTTTTATAGCTTGAGGATGCTGCTACTAGGCATGAGTGAACACCGCTGAGACCTTCATGGTCTCTAGCATTCACACCATACACTGAACTTGTACAATGAGCAGATAAAATTTCTCTTTAAAACACCTAAGGTTCTGTCCAATTTAACTGGTTCAGCTGCCTATGGCTTTGCAAAAAATGAATAAATTCAATGTCTAATACATTTCAGATCTGATTTTTTAATGACTTTCGTTCATTATTTCCTAGCCATGTCCACATCAAATTGTTTTAGTAGTTATTAATATGTAATAAATTTCTTGCTTTCTTTACAACTCTTTCATTGGAGCTCAATGGGGGCATGCAGTCCTCAATGATTTTGGCATTCCTTTTTGAGCTATTAAAAGAAGTTGTGGTTTAAAAGTACTTTGAAAGTACTGAGGTAACAAAACATTCTGCTGTATCTTTCTGGTGATCCCGTATTGTAGTTTGACATCAGATGTGTTTGGTAATCAGTCATTGTGTATGTTCAAACTACTTGAAAAAAACTACGTATGATTTTTGTGGAAGTGCCTCCTGTTGGAGGAAATCATACACCCTTCTAAGCATTTGAAAATGAAGGGAAAGAGAAAATGTTAAATCCACATAGATTGAGTAATGATTTATAGACACCATAAAGCAGTAATTCTTAATTATTTTTAGACCATGAAAGGATCCTCTTGAGAGTCTTATTAAATCCAAGGATCTTTTCTGTAGAAACGCAGCACTCATACTTGTGTATGCTCAGAGACATTTTTGCATGTGGCTTTCAGGGTTTCTTGGTTCTCCAGAAGCATATACATGAATCCTAGAGTTAGCAATTCTTATTTTATATTTTACATGTAATATTCTTATATGCATGTTGTGTATAAAATATAGAATATATATATATGTGCATTCACACACATACGCACATTTCCCCTCCCTTCATTCCCTCCTCCCCCCAACCTTGCTCTCGTCAAATGAGAAGGTGGGGCTGGGTCAAGAGACATTAACTGGGCTTTAGGCTTCCCTCTAGTTACTAAAGCACATCTGTGGAACTCTATGGCTTAGAGGATCTTAGTCTGAAAAAATAAAAATCACTGTATTAACTTTATTAAAGATAACGTGTATCAATCAGAATCAGGGTTGGTCAGCCAGAGAGGTGTGATGAGAAAGTTTACAGAGACAATGACTTTTTGGTCCTATTTCACTCCCACCCCACAGGACCAGGAGTCTGATTGAACAGCAGAGAAGCAAACTATAACAAGCAGGGCAGGAAACAAAAGAAGGTAGAAATGACAAGTGCTACATAATTTCAGAGGAGAGATATATGTGAAAATGACATTTAACTCTGCTGAGAAGATTTTCATCTTACATAGCTTTCTTTGCTTTTTAAACATACATAACTTGTTAACTGTGAATTTTTCTTCCCAGATAGTTCTATGCTAGTTATCACGAAACCACAATGCTATTTAAGAAATACTATTGCCTTCATCAAATTGCTGTCTCAATCTGCTTCACAAAACAAAGCAAACACAGTATAATGACAGTTGCTAGGTTTGTGATTATGTAAACAGGTAAATGCTAAGTGAATTTTTGTTCTTCAGAATATTTTTAAAAACTGAGACACTAGATACAAAATCTTGAGGAAAGCATTTAAAAAATCTTAAAAATCTTTAAAAACACACATGGGACCTCTGTGTACTATTTTTGCTGTTTCCGGTAAATCTATAATTATTTCAAAGTAAAAAGTTAAAAATGAAAGAAAAAAAATCCCAACATATGTCCAATGTAACACATTTGGAAAATACAGGATGGTATAAAAAAAAAGCCATATAGGTATTAAAAATAATACAAGTTTACCATAACTTGGAACACAATTATGAGGTGGGATATTGTCTTAATTATCTTGAAAAGTTAAAAATCTTGAAAAATTCAAAAATTATTTAAGAGAAAAAGAATTCTCTTTAACAGTGTAAACATGTCTCTTTGGAAGGCAAAACACTTTAAATGATAATTTCAATATGTAGTCATTTCAATCTACTTATAAGGCCTGAAATATCAGTTTCTAAAAATAAAGAAACTGAGCAAAGGGTAAAATCTGTTTATTTCAAATATATTTAATTATTTACCCCTTAATATCTTTTAGAAAGCACAGGGTTTAATTAACATAAATTAAAATGCAACTAGTAACTGCTATTAATTAACCAAAAAAATAAAGTCAAGTGCAGATCTGGTTCCAATGAAAAATGAAAAACTGTATGACAATGAAAATTGGAGAGTGTAAGTGTGTGAGTAAAGCTTGGTCAGGAAAGACAGAAAGACCTGAGGGTAGGGTGAAAAGTGAGCAAAATGCCAAGAAAGGGAGGGAGGGACACAGAAAGAGAAGGGCAGTCAGGGAGAATGGGAAAGACAGAAAGAGGGTCAGAGAGGTAGGGAGAAGGTGAGGCACAGAAGAGTAAGAAGATGGTAAGTGAGGAAGAAGGAAGGGGTAGGGGAGAGGACAGACAGAAAGATGGAGGAAGGGGCACACTGAGAACCCAGAGACAAAGGCAGAGGGAGAGACAGACAGAGACCAACAGAAAGGGAGAAAAGGGATAGACAGAGAAAGACAGAGAGGGAGAGACAGAGATGGCTAGACAGGGACAGAGAGGCAAAAACAGAGAGGGAGATACCAGGAAGAGGGAGAATCAGATGAGCAGAAAAGAAAGAAAGACAGGAAGAGAGACCGTGAGACACCACACAGATGGACAGAAAGGGAGAGAGACTGAGACAAAGTGGGAAAGACCAACGGGCTGGGGGAAGGAAAGAGGGAGAGAGAAGTGACAGGAAGAGACACTCCTAAAGTCTCTCTCTCTCTCCCTCTCTCTCTCTCTCTCTCTCTCTCACACACACACACACACACACACACACACACACACACACACGTGGGGCAGGTGAAGGCAGAGAGAGATGCAACCAGAAACCTAAAGGAAAAAAAAAAGAATAAAAAAGAGGAAAGGTATTTAAAAAAGTAGAATATGACAAAAGATGGATGAAAGCAGTTGTAGGCAAGAATTCAGAGAATGTGCTATTTAATTTTTTCTTTTCTACTTCTCAACATAAAACTTCAAAGAAACCCTGAAGCTTAAAAGAGAAATGATGAAATTCTCCTGGCATTAGGCTGAAATAATGTATCTGATAAAAGACCCTAATTTTATTAGTAACTATTAATATTTTCATGATCCTAATTACTTACACAACTGGGAAGGAGAAAGAAACAAAAGAAAGAGAAGTAATGATATTCAGCATTGATAACAGGCAATTTAGTGATTTTCCTCCTGTTTCCTCTAAAAGAGAGGAGTTATTTCTCAAGATCAAAATAACTTTCATATGGGGGGGGCGTTGAAAATAGCACAGCAATTCCATATACTGGTAAAATTTCGGCTAACTCTAGGTGAAAAGGAAGCAAAACTCTCAAAAACCTTTCAAACGAGACAGTTACACACTAATGGACATATTTTAGTCATCTCAGTATACCTCACCTATATGGTGAGATTCCCGTTTTGAAGAATTATAAAATATCAAGGTAAATGTCAAAATTTTTAGACAGTATGATTAGAAATAAGATAGTTCTTTAAAATTACAGAGTTTTATTAGCATTAGCTCCTTTGCAATGTGGTATGATTATGCTAATCACAGCAATGACAGATCTAGGTATTGCTGTTATAAGCACTTTAAAAATTATTCTACCTCTTCCCCCTAAAAAGGGTACAAAAAATTAACATCATCTTTGAAAGTTAAGGTTCTTAGTTTCCTAATTTTCAAAAGAAGACTCTCATCTATACTGCACTTGTTCCACAATGAAATTTTTAAGATTCAACAAGCCATACAGCATGTCTATTTGAGATGAACCTGAAAGAAATCATTTCGCCAACTGACAATTTGTTCTGCTATACACAAATAATAAGGAGCATACAGATAAACTGTTCAATCAATACAGTACAAAGAGTTACCACAAATTTGGGGGTAGGGGAGGGGAAACTTGTCCTCGGCTAAGAAGTAAATGACTCCTACTACTCATTCTATCAACCTAAACAAATCTATCTTTGCAAAAATAAGCAAAAACCCCATTTTTAAAACATACTCTCATTTTGGACAAGGTAAGGATTTTACCACACATGCCCCTAGCAAAATTATGGTACTAAGTGACATGAAGAATAACTCTTCATATATTTGATTACCTTTTGTACACATTTAGCAAATAAACGAAGAGTCACATACATACCTTCATTGTATTGGTGTTTGCTTCATCATACAGAGTGAATGAAGATATACTTCCCATAGTATCTGTAAACTGGTGCTCTGCATTGCTCCTCTACAGAGCTCCTGCACACACAGCTAGCTGATTAGTCAGGCATCGGGAGAGCGCTGCTTTAGAGCAGTCTAAAGCACTTGCCGAGGACTCAGAGACAATAGAAAGTCAACAGCTGTATGTTGTGATGTCAGTAACACTCTAGCCAGTCACCACCAGAATATCTGAAATGCATCAGAAGCTATATTGAGCTCTTCATTAGCAATTCAGAAGCAATGATGCAAAAGCCCATGAAACTGTGAATGTGCAAAGGCTGTCAGGATTTTTGAGATTTCTCACTCTTAAATTTTGCACACTGATTCCTGATCTCACACTGGTGAAAAAAGTTGAGATAATTATCTTTCTCTGAATTCCCTAAAACAAAATGTATAGAATCTAGGCATGGTTAATATATCAGCTTTTTAATAACTCTCTTTGACACTTTTAGTATCATTAGCAAAAAAGTCTATAAAAAAATAAAGACAATCTGACTACGGAAGCTGACATCCCATCAGAGTTTTGCATCTTCAAACTGACTTAACTGTCACAAAGGAAGAAAATGCAATTAAGAGCATAATTCCTTATTTGTTAATTTGTTTTTGCTAAAATTAAAATGAGCTCGCTTATTCTGGCAAGAGCATTACTTCTTCACACCAACAGATGGAGACAGCAACAGAACTGAGATCAGAGGACAATTCTGCCTTGTGTCAGATGCTTGTTGTCTAGATGAGCTCAAGTGGTGGACTTACAAGAAAAGGAATTAACCGAAATAAAAAAAAAAACCCCAAAACAACTTATTAAACATTCAATATCTAGGAGCAGACACACAAAATAAAATGAAGAAAACAGACAACCAATCGTGTCTGTTGGGTAAAACATCAAATAAGCAGACAAATGTGTTTTTTAAATTCTCAGCATTGATTTCTGTGATAGCTGGGTAAAGCACAGGTCTGTTTCCCATTCTGTGAAACAAAGATCATACTTTCTGTAAGCATACAGGAATCTTGTACGGATCCTAATCGGACAAGGCTTATACATTACTTGTATATTGGAAGAAAAAAGTATCCCACCAACCAGACATACTACTTTTCTCTGCCACTAAAAGGTTAAGTCTTAAAGAGTTGATACGCTCTAACAGATCAGCAGTGCACTATATACCAGCTAGCAAACAGCAAAATAAAAGACACTGACTTTTTAACTTGGAAATGTTATTCCTTTCTCAAAAATAGGCTCTATTTCAGTCCTATAAATAGACTTAATAATAGATTTAAATCCACAAAACCTTCCCTGACTATACAAACAACAAAGGTGGTAACAGCAGCTACTATCAGTGATTCTTGACTGAGAGGTTTCACATTAATTTACTTAAAGTTCCTCAAAGTACCTACCTCCCCAGCGTACAATCCTTACCATGCCCTGTACTTTTTGGTATCTAGGTATGTGTTAAGAGGGAAAAATCAAGCATGAGAATCCCAAAACAAATACCCAAGTTCTTGACTTTTCCATAAATGGTTACTGCTTTTATCAAAGGGTACAAATGATTTTTTCTCAGATAGAATCTGTTACTTACGAGAAACAAATTCAAGGCAGCTTTTCTTAAAAACCATAATAAAGTCTTTTGCCATGAAACAGATGGACAAACTAAAACGCAGAATAATGAAGGAACTCACTTTCATTGTGGCAAAGATTAAAATGAGTATTTCTACTAGTCAGAAAGGTCAGGATAAATCCACTTGTATACGTGGATGATAATGTTCCACATGATTCTATTTCTCTTTGAGCTTTGGAAATTTTTAGGCCTTATAAATTCAAGGAATTCTGAATTAGTGAAAAATCATAACTAAACATTTTAAAATGTAGTTACATTACTGTCAAGTAGATTCTGAAGGGAAAGGATTTAGATGTTAATAGTGAATTCCATGGATAATGAACCTTTCTTTTTTTTTTTTTTTGTTTAAAGATTTTATTTATTTGACAGAGAGAGACACAGTGAGAGAGGGAACACAAGCAGGGGGAGTGGGAGAGGGAGAAGCAGACTGCCCGCTGAACAGGGAGCCTGATGTGGGACTCGATCCCAGGACTCCAGGATCATGACCTGAACCGAAGGCAGACGCTTAACGACTGAGCCACCCAGGCGCCCCGAGAATGAACCTTTCATTTAGGAACATCTACAACTAGCCAATAAGACACAGAACCTTCAATATTCCTTTTGGATACTATACCATTAATAACCATTAATGGATACTATTATCATTAATTACTAAGTCACCTTGTCTGCACCCTGTTAAGTGTTCCACACAAATAAACAGTGCAACAGATTTAGAAAGGTTTCTTATGATGCCTTAGAAATGTGCTTAAAACATGCCAACAAGGCCAGGTAACAAAGGAAAACTTTTGCGAATAAATCCTCAGTAAAAGAAAGATGAATTAAAGAATTTCATTTTTTGCTTGCATCTCAAGTTTCATACTATACTTCTTAGAATGTTCAGTAATGTCCTCTGCAAAAACTGAAGCATACTGACTCTAATAACATATTGTTTAACTGTAATTATAAGGTAAAAACCTAATTCCCAACCGAATTATAGGAACTAGGGCAACTATGGGACTAATAACAGAAATTTAATTGTCTAAATCTAATTACTGACATTCCTGATAAACTTTCTTAACTTTTTGGTGCCTTAGCTCTCACTTGACTTTAAGTACCTGATCTTTATTTTTTTTTATTTTTTTTTTTTAAAGATTTTATTTATTTATTTGAGACAGAGAGAATGAGATAGAGAGAGAGCACATGAGAGGGGGGAGGGTCAGAGGGAGAAGCAGACTCCCTGCCGAGCAGGGAGCCCGATGCGGGACTCGATCCCGGGACTCCAGGATCATGACCTGAGCCGAAGGCAGTCGCTTAACCAACTGAGCCACCCAGGCGCCCAAAGTACCTGATCTTTAAAGGTGAAAACAACATCTGAATCTAGTTCTCTCACATATTTCCCAAGACATTGTAAATAAAAAGAGTAAATGATTACCATAAGCAAGGGACATCTTACGGGAACTAATTTTTTAAAAAGTTAACATTTTCTTACAAGTAGAAAATCAGTATTTTGCAACTAGTAATGTAAAAACAGATTCTGGCAGGGATCAGGAATATATGACACAACCTACTGGGTGAAAGACAGTTACTGCATAAGATAGTCTCCAATTTATGGTTAACTTTTAATTACAAAGAGTAAAAGATATGTTTACAACCTGCAGACTCTACCTTAACCAAGTGACCAAATTTAACATCACAGGCTTCCTGATGTAATGCAGTAGGGGACAAAAATAACAACCTATGTGATATTCCTCTGGAAATATTTCAGCTGAATCTAGTCGTGAAGAAACAATCAGACAAATTTATACTGTGGACCATTCTATAAGACAGCTAGCTTGAACTCTTCATATATCAATATTATGAAAAAAATAAGCAAAATTATGAAAGACTAGAGAGATATGACAACAAATATGAAGTGTTATGTTTGACTGGATTCTGGATTCTTAAAAAAACTATGAAGGATATTTACAAACAACTGGGGGGAGGTGTCAATCGTATGGTTACTATATGAGATGAAATTTTTATCAATATTAAAATTTGGGGGTATGATAAAAATACATTAGCCAAAGAGACAGAACAAGCAAATATGGCAACATATTAAGAACTGGTCAAACCAGAAGGTATTTGGATGCTCATTATACTACTATCTTTAAACTTTTCTGTATAACCTGTTCTAGCAGTCTTCCTTCCTTTTTTCTTTTTGAGGTAAAGTCTTAATCTATTGTAGCTTTTTTTATGTATGGAATTTGACATATCTTTTAAACTGTGGTGTACTTTTATTAGGATTATTATTTCTTTATAATGTTATAAAAGGGGGGCAGGGAGACTGTCATAAGGCAGTACTCTATTAGCAAATATATCTTCCTTTCAAAAACTCTGTAATTTGGTAAAAAATACTTCACTTTAAAGTATTAAAAAATAAAATGCAGAAGACATTATCCTGCTAAGGTAGGGTTCTTTCCACTACTCCATGCCAAAGAATGTGGGTTTCTACACCTCCCTCCACCCCCTAACACACTCCTTGTGCTACTGAGTAAGCTAGTCTCTCCATGTGGTATTCTGTGTTAGAGATACATTTGAACCCTGGCAATTTCCTCATTTCCTTAAGATTCTGCTACTTTTACTGAAAATGAAATCACAGCAACATAAAAAGAAGAAATTCATTTCCTGTGTCTATTTTTATTTTTCAGCCAGAATAGCCCGCTCAATAGAAACACTTATTTCCAATAATTGTCAATAAACAATAAAAGTACGAAAATCTTGAGTCTTGGCTTGGTCAAGACACTTCTATTTATATCATACACCTTTAGTAAAATGCTTTTGTTGATTTATGAAATAACTAACAGAATTTTATACATTTGCAATGAACCTCAAGAACACTCTTACCTAGTCCCCACCTTATTTTATAGTTTGGCAACTAAAGCTTAGAAGTGAAGTGACATGATGACTGCCTGTCTTACTGTAAACTGGATGGTAGTATAAACTAGCTAATCAGATTTTTTAAAGATTTATTTATTTGAGAGAGAGTGAGAGAGCGCATGTGAGTGGGGAGAGGGGCAGAGGCAGAGAAAGAGCCCCCCAAGCAGATTCCCTGCAAAGCCCAACTCAGGGCTCCATCCCAGGATCCCAAAATCACGACCTGAGCCAAAACCACAAGTCGGATGCTTAAACGACTGAGCCACACAAGTGCCTTGCTAATCAGATTCTTTAACAAGTTTTTATCACACACTACTTACAAATGGCCCCAAATTAATCTGGCCTAACTGTTGGCTTGTTTGCAATCAGTGCATTTAATAAATTGCAAAGGTGGATAGTATACAAATGAAGGGATTATGTCCCTCATAGGATGGATTCCTTTCATCTTGTGAACAATGAAGTTCACTCCTTGATTGCTTTTCCTGTGTCCTGTCCTAACGAGTCTCCAGTTGTCTTATTACTTACATTTAGATGCTATGTTCAGCATTTTTAACATATGCTGAACCTGATATTACCTCCCCCAAAGTGAAACTACTTCATGTCTTAAGTGTTTCCTGTCCAATTAATACATACGTGCAGTTATATTACAAAAATATACATGTTTTGAGTGCTTCAGTAATGATCACCTACGATTAATGTCAATACACTTTTATTTGTTACCAATGTCAGAAAAATGTGGCAAATGTAGTATGCTAGGTAGCAAGCAGTTTGTAAATGTTAATTTAGTTAGACCTCATGACAATAACCCTAAAGGAGACATTATTATCCCTATTTTAAAGTTGAAAAGTCAATGGTACAACCAGATTAAGTGATTTGTCTTGTGTAGTGTCAGACCCAAGACGGGAGGCTGGATTTAAATTCTACAGCCTTTACTCTTGATTAGTACACGATTCCCTTCCTCTGTAGAAATTAAGGCTAAACAAATATTGGCTCAATTATGAAAGACCTTAAAAATCAAACATTAGAGTTTAAAATGGAAAGATTTTAAAGAAGAATAAAGCAAGAGCTAAGGGATATATATTACAAAGCCCTCATCTATTATCTCATTTACTACCATTCTGTCAAAAAATTAAATTCACTGAGATAATTCAGGGTCAAAACTTAAAGTCAAAATAACTGTGAATCTAAGTTGAGGATAATGAGGCAAAGAAAGTAATAATGTAACCTGGGAGGTTCTTATAATAATCTAGATATAAGATGACTATGGTTGCAGATGGAGTGCTACTTAGGAAAGAAAATGAAGGCAGTGGAGACACTTCAAGGCAAAACTTGGCAAGTTATGGACGACTGATGAAATGACAGGGAAGGTTAGGTCAACGATCCACCAAACACTAAAAACTGGGTAAGGGAAAGAATGTTGATGCTACTATAGTAAGTAGGACATTTGGCATGAAAACTGACATGGGGCAGAATCACTAATTTCTTTTTTAAGATTTTATTTATTTGTCAGAGAGAGAGACTCAGTACAATCAGGGGGAGGGGCAGGCAGAGGGGGAAGCAAGTTCCCCAATGAGCAAGGAGCCCGATGTGGGACTTGATCCCAGAACCCTGGGATTATGACCTGGGCTGAAGGCAGACGCTTAAGCCACTGAGCCACCCAGGTGTCCCAGAATCACTAATTTCTTATCTACCCAAGCTCATCCCCACCAAAATCAAGTAAACAAATTAGCAAGGGAGCAAATAAACAAGCCCAATCATCCAACTCAACATGGCACACAGAGAAGATTCTAGAGTAGTAAGATATTCCCCAGTTAGATGAACTGAATCAATATTTCACAGACTTTCACAGTTAATTACAGAAGTAAGGCATCGAGACAGGTAAAGGTAAAGTGAAATGTTCCACAGGCAGGAACTGGATTTATGACTTTAAGGCAGGATTCATGAGCGTCTCCCAGCTATGGATCTAATGGCAAACAGGACAACCCTGCCCTCAAGGGTCTTGCAATCTACTTTCTAAATGTTTGGATTAATAAATAAATAAATAAATAAATAAATAAATAAATAAATAAAAATAAATGTTCGGATTCCATCGCATTACCATTATTGCCTTCCTGCTTGATTTCCCCAAGCAGGGGAACTGGTCTCTCTAGCTTTAAAATAGCCATGTCCCTTTCCAATGTATTCTTTATACCACAGATAGTCTGGTGAGAGATACAAACATTATTATAATAGCATGGTGCGTGCTACAACAGGGGAACTAAATGACGCTATGGAAGCATCTAAGGGGCCAGTGAATGATTTGGGGGAAAAGAAACAGTATGAGTAGGAACCAAAAGGCATAGTATGAGTAAATTTGGTGAACTGAGAGTTAGCTCAGCAAAGCATGAGCTTCAAACTCAAGGAAGGGTAAGAGTTTTAAAAATGAGGGTGAAGATGTAAGTCGGAGCAAAACAGCCAAGGACTTGTGAGTGAAGTTTAAGAGCTAGAACTTTTATTGCGACTAATTAGGGAGACAGTGAAGACGATCAGGTTGGTGACATGAACAGATTTTTCAATGAAAGGGTGACAGCTGATGCCAAATAAATGGATGAGCTCTCTGAGAAAGAGAGAGAATAAGCAAGGACCTGAAGGTTGATCCCTGGGGAATAAAAATAAATACTAGACCAAGTTTCAATAATACTGCAACATAAATATCAATAATACATACATACATGTATTTGGTGAATCTATTCACCCTTATTTCAAATAGTGAGAGTTCTGACAGCAAAGGTTACTGTTTTGTCAAAATTTATCTGGTTTCTGAGTTCAGGTAACAAGAGTTCAGGTAGTAGAAGGTACCTGTATCTCAAGCCCTTATCTGTTTTTTAAAAACGTTCTATTTGGAAATAATTTTAGAATTGGGGAAGAGTTGTAAAAGTAGCAGAGTACCTGTATATACTTCAATCAACTTCTCCTAATAATAACGTGTTACATAACGATAGTACAATTACTGAAGTCAGAAAATTAACGATAGAATACTATAAACTAATCTGACCCTAGTTAAATTCTTGAAGCAAATGAATTCTCCAGTTTCTCAATCAATAAGAGCTTTTAATTTTTTTTTTTAAAGATTTTATTTATTTGACAGAGGGAGAGAAAGAGCACAAGCAGGCAGACAGGCAGGCAGGCAGTGGGACAGGGAGAAGCAGGCTCCCCACCGAGCACAGAGCCCAACGCGGGGCTCAATCCCAGGACGCTGGGATCATGACCTGAGCTGAAGCCAGATGCTTAACCGATTGAGCCACCCTAGGCGCCCCAATAAGAGCTTTTTAATACCTTTTCCTGAGCTAGGATCTAATCCAGGATCTCACGTTGCATTTAGTTGTCATGTCTGCTTACCCTCCCTCCCTTCAATCTGTGGCAGTTCCTCAGATTTTGTCTTTCATGACCTTTACACCTTTGAAACACAATGGTCAGTTATTTTATAGAAGGTCAATTTAGGTTTGCCTTATTTTCTCATTAGAAGTTAGATTAAATTAAGATAATGCATTTTTGGCAAGAATAACACGGAAGTGAAATTATACCCTTCTTAGTGCACCATATCCGGGTATACATGATGTTGCCATGTTGTCTTATATGCCATGTTGTCTTATAACTGGTGATTTTTACTTTGATTACTTAAGGTGGTGTCTGCCATGTTTCTCCTATACAGTTGCTTTTTTCCCCTTTGTAATTAATAAGTATCTTGTCGGGAGGCATTCGGTAACTTTGAAAATATCTTGTTCCTCATCATAATTTTGCCAATTTTAGCACCCACTGATACTTCTTGCATGCAATAATTATTACAATGCTGTTTGCCTAAGGATGATTTTCATTGCCTTCTTCTCTTCTATACTTATTGGAAGTATATAGTTATTGGAATTCCATTGTAAGAAAGCACTATCCCTTCTCCCCCTTTAATTTTGTTTTATATGTATGAATATTTGAATATATATTATAATCTAATACCCTCATTTTAAAAATTACTTTCTGGTACTACATGACATTCCAGGCTCATTCATATTTTCTGGGTCCCAGACTCAGACAGAACCACTTCTCCAAGGATCCATGTTTCCTTTTTCCAGGAAATGGTATTTACAGAGGATCTGGGCACTCATGTGCTCATTCTGACTAGGGTCTCAGTGCTCTTTGTCCCTCTCAAGAGAGAGAGAGCTAGGACATAAACATTCATACATCTAGATTTACTTTTGTATTTCTGCATTTGCATATGCATTCAATCATGGGTTCATGATTTAATGATATGTCCAACTCCAGGGAAAGAAAACACTGTTCATTCTAGACTATTCCTTTCACTATCTTTAAGTGCTTTATCCAACAGTGAGAAATCGTACTTTTGTTATCTATGATATATTCACTTAGTTGTTCAAACTCAGTATACAAAAAAGATAGTTTCAGAACTCCCAACCAATACCTCTGGAAGAACACATTTAGTACAATATTTGTTCTTTTTGTCTTCAGAGTACATTAAGTACTGTTTCCCAAGGTTAGTTCTTTTCTTCCCCACTCAAGTCACTGTACTTACGTTATTTATTTGTAATATAGTTAGGTTCACTGGCTAGGATTTGTATTCCATTTTGGAATCCTCACCCCCACCCCTCTGCCTGCCCAAACACACACACTGGGTTGATTTTTATTTATTTCTGGAGGGCATGTGAAATATCACCAGAGTTCTAAGAGTCAGAATTATAAAGAAAAGTATAGTTGGAGACATGTTACTTCCTCCTCATCCCAAGTATCTCATTCCCACTATCCCCAACCTTTCTACCACATTCCCACTCATTTCCTATAGGAAACCAATTTCCTTAGTTTTTGGTTTATCATTCTTGTATTTTTTGCACAAATAAGCAGATACATGTGTATACATCGCTCTACTTACACAAAGAGTAGGACAGTATACACTTTTATACTTTATTCTTTTCACTTAATTGCACCATAACAGTTCAGAGATAATCCTTTCTTTCTTACAGCAACATAGTACTCTATTGTGTGGCTTTACCATAATTGATTCAGCCATTCTCCTGAATGGGCATTTCAATATTTTGCAACTACAAACACTCCTAAAATGAACAAACTTGTGCATATGGAAGGGTTATCTTTACAGAAGATTCCTACAAGTGGGACTGTTGTGTCAAAAGTGCACGTTTAAGGGGTGCCCGTCTGGCTCAGTTGGAGGAGCACGCGACTCTTGATCTTGGGAGTTGTGAATTCGAGCCCCACACTGGGTGTAGAGATTAAATAAATTTTTTAAAAAGTGCATGTGTATTGGGGCACCTGGGTGGCTCAGTCGGTTAGGCGTCTGCCTTCAGCTCAGGTCATGATCTCAGGGTCCTGGGATCGAACCCCACGCTGGGCTCCTTGCTCAGTGGGGAGTCTGCTTCTCCTTTTCCCTCTCCTGCTCTCCCTGCTTGAGCTCTCTCATTCTCTCCCTCTCAAATAAACAAAATCTTAAAAAAAAAAATATGCATGTATATTTATTAGGGATTGCCAACTGCCCTCCAGAAGAAGGGCTATGCCAGTTTGCATTTTCCACCAGCAGTGTGTAATAAGGATGCCTACTTGCCAATAATCTCACAAGAGAATGTGCTGTCATTCTTTTTAATTTTCATCAATCTGACCAGTAAGAAATGTTATTTCAATGCTGTTTAATTTGTATTTCTCTAGTTTTAAGTGAGATTAAACTTAAAAAAAAAAAAATTTTTTTTTTCCCCTAAAGATTTTATTTATTTATTTGACAGAGAGAGAGATAGCGAGAGCAGGAACACAAGCAGGGGGAATAGGAGAGGGAGAAGCAGGCTTCTTGCCAAGCAGGGAGCCCGATGGGGGACTCGATCCCAGGACCCTGGAATCGTGCGTGACCTGAGCTGAAGGCAGACGCTTAACGACTGAGCCACCCAGGTGCTCCACCCGCCAAAAAAAAATTTAAGGGTCATATTTACATTGTGAGTTGTCTGTTTATGTCTTTCCCCCATTTTTCCATCATGTCTTCGGTCCTTTGTCTCTCTCTCTCTATTTTTTGTTAATTATTAAGAGTTCATGGGGAACCTGGGTGGCGCAGTCAGTTGTGCCAGACTCTGGTTTCCACTCAGGTTGTGATCTCAGGGTCATGAGATTGAGCCCCACATCAGGCTCTGTGCTCAGCCTGCTTGGGACTCTCTCTCCCTCTTCCCGCTCTCACCCCCACCCGTCAATCCCGTATGCACCCATGCACTCTCTCAAATAAATAAATAAATCTTAAAAAAAAAAAAAAGTTCTTTACTAAACTTTTGTCTGTGGTATATGTTGACAATATTTTTTCCTAGTTTCTCAGCTGTCTTTCAACTTTCCTCATAGTGGTTTTTGCCATGCAAAATGTTCTTATTTTTTTGAAGTCCACTTTATCAATCTTTTACTTCTTCTGGACTTTTGAGTCATAGCAGGAAAATCTTTCCATACACCATGGTTAAACAAGAAAATCCAATTTCTTCTAGTACTTGTATGATCTCTGTCTCTCTTTTGAAAATTTTATCCATCTGAAGTTTATTATTATTATTTGGTAAGAGTTTTATTAATATGTAATTCATATGCCATACAATTTGCCCATTTAAAGTACCTAATTCAATGGTTTTCAGTATATTCAAAGTTGTTCAACCACCAATACTTTGACCAAATTTAGAACATTTTCATCACCTCAAAGAGAAACACTGTACCCTTTAGCAGTCATTCCCCTTTACCCCAAATTCCCTCAATCCCTAGCAACCACTCACCTGTTGCTATCATTCGCCTGTTATGGACATTTCATGTAAATAATTAATAAAATCTGTGGCCTTTTCTGACTACCTTCTTTCACTTAGCACGTTTTCAAGTTTCTTCCATGTTGTAGTATATACAATATACTACAGTACATACAATACCACTTGCTATTGCCATATAATATTTCATTGTATGACTATATCACATTTTGTCTATCCATTTTTTGAGTGATAGACATTTGTGTTGTTTCCACTTTTTGGATATTATGAATAATGCTATGAATATCTCTTTACAAACTTTCACATTAAGTCTATTCTTGTGCAAAATGCAGATCTAATTTTATCTCTTTCCAAATGGTTACCCAGATATCCTGATACCACTTATTAAAAAGGCCTTCTCTACCTGAGTGAATTGAAATGCCACCTTTATTATTTCCACTTGTACCTTGGTTTGTTTCTGGGCTTTCTATTCCATTGCTCTATTTTATTCCTGTGGCAGTAGGACACTTTTTTAATTGTAGAAGTTGTATAGTAGATGTTTTAATGTCTGGTAGGGGAAGTCCCTCCTGGCAGTTTTTCCTTTTTTAGTCTCTTCTTGGCTATTATTGTATGTTTGTTTTTCCATATAACTGAATACCAATGAGTCTGTCTTTATTAATAAAAAGTTTCTTGGTACTATCCCTGAGATTGCATTAAATTTAGAAATTATAATGCAGTTGTCCTATTCAAGTCTACCACTGACCTTCAAAAATGTTAGGAAATTATTCTCATATAGGTTTTGCACAATTCTTTTTAAGTTTATTCCTAAGTATTTAACCTTCTTTGTTGCCATTGTAATTGGGGTTTTCACCACCATTACGAGTATTAATTGGTAACTGTGTATATGAGGCCAAGTTAATTTTATATACTGCTACCTTACTGAATTCTTTTGTTTGATTTAGTCTTACCAGTGATCCTCTAATGTTTTCTAGCTATACTACCATGAAATATGCAAATAGAGATAATTTTACTTCTTTACCCATTCTCATGCCTCTGATTAATTTCTTACCTAATTATATTTCTTAATACTTGCATTACAATGTTGAATATTAGTAGAGATAGCGAGCACTCACCTTGTTTTCATATAATGTGGAAATACCACTAGTATTTCCCATCTTATAAGCTTTCTGGCTTTAGGACTAAGGATTTTTTTAATTTAAAAAAGTATCCTGCAATTTCTATTTCCTTGAGGTGATATGTGTGTGTGTTTTATTTTTATCATGAATGGGTCAATTTTTTTTTTTGAAGCTCTTTCAGTATCTATGGAGATGATTTTTCTTACCAAATCTATTAATATGGAGTATCATATTAATAGATATCCTAATACTGAACCATCCCTGAATTCTTGGAATAAATAAATCTCATATGATCATATTACTTAATAATAACAATGATATTATTTAGTATTTTTGTATCGATATTCATAAGGGATATTGTAGTGCTTTTCTTTTTATTTCGTACTGTTCTCATCAGGTTAGGTATCACCACATTTGTTCCATAAAAGGATTAGGAAATTTTCTTTCTTTTTTTATTTAATTTTTTTTTAAGCTTTTATTTATTTGCGAGAGAGACTGAGAGAAGGAGAGCATGAGAGGGAGGAGGGTCAGAGGGAGAAGCAGACTCCCTGCTGAGCAGGGAGCCTGATGTAGGACTCAATCCCGGGACTCCAGGATCATGACCTGAGCTGAAGGCAGTTGCTCCACCAACTGAGCCACCCAGGTGCCCATTTTCTATAATTTTCAAAGCTCTGGAACAATTTATATAGCAGTGGAAATAAAATGGGGTTCAGTAGAAGTCCTCTATGAAACCATCTGGCTTTTTAGCTGATGCTTTTTAGTGGGGGTAATTTCTTAATAACATTATTTCTTCTGTGGAAATTGGTCTGTTTAAAATTTCTCACTCAAGTTTGGTAATCTGTATTTCCCTAGGAAATTATTCATCTAGGTTTTCAAACTAATTGCTGTGAGATCTGCTAAGTAGTCTCTTATGAATTTTAAAATAAAAAAAATTGTTTTCACTAGTTATTTTCACCCTTATCTTATTTTGCATATTTTTGCTTTATTCCTCTACATGATCAAGTTAGCTAGTAATGTCTATTTTGGTAATTTAAAAGAAATTCATTATATAGATTAATTAGGTCTACTGTTTTTCTATTCTCTACCTCATTAATTTCTACTTCTATCTTTGTTATTTCCTTCCTGTGCTCTCCTCAGGTTTACTCTGCTGTTGTTTTTCTAGATTCTGTTTTGAGCTGGAAACTGAATTCACTTATTTTCATTTTTACAGATAAATCTGCTTACGGCTATGAATTTTCATCTGAATACTATTTTAGTGGGATGATTTACAGATACCTATTTCAATGGTGCCCTCTTCTGTCAATATTGCAAATTCCAGATATTTCAGCCAACTCTTTTGTTCTGGGGGAGAAGTTGGTTATGAATCCTGCAGTTTTATGGTTCCCTTTGTCTTGCTGGATTCTGAATTTCCTGCTTTTGCTTTACTCTTTCTTCACCACCCAACTGCCAAAGAAGGAGTCTCCCTTCCTTATGTGCCTTCTTCCCTCCCCTGAAGCTAGACATGAAGCTCCCCTGAGCTGCCGCCTCAAATTGTATCTTTACGTTCTTTCCCTACTCCAATTGAATCCTTTTTCTTTTAGAATTTTTAGTGTGTACTTGGTCTTTCTGGCTGAGTGTTTAGATCAAGCTTAGCTTCCCTCTCCATTTTGCCCCTCCTTTTTGGGGGGGGGGGGCGCTTTGCTTGCCATAAAATGTTGTGTGGCAGGCAGGATGGAGTGAATGTGAGAGCTCATATGCTAGATTTTATATTTTTTCTTTTTACTTAAATTTATTTTGAGGTTTTAAATTCTCTCAAATTATGCTGTATCTACAAGTTTTATATAGATTTTTTCTTCTCATTCTGTATTTTTCCCAAGGAAAATTGAGAGACAGTAGCTACATGACCACCACTGTCTTCAGTGGAAGCCCTCCTGACATTTACTTTTTGTAACAGTTTCATTGAGATAGAATTCACATACCATATTATTTGCCCATTTAAAGTGTACAATTCAGTAATGTTTAGTATAGTCACAGAATTCTGTAACTATCACCACAATCAATTTTAGAACATTTTCATCACCCCATAAAGAAACCCTGTATGGTTTAACTATTATGGCCTAATCCCTACAACCCCTACCCAGCCCTGGATAATCATTAATCTATTGTCTCTACAGATTTCCCTATTCTGAACATTCATATAAAAATGATAGACACTTGAGGGTTGTTTCCCATCTTTTGGTTATCATGATTATGCTGCCATGAACATTCATGTACAAGTTTTTGAGTGGACATATGTTTTTATTTCTCTAGGCTATATACCTATGAGTCAAATTGCTGGGTCAAATGGCAACTCTACTTTCCCAAGTGGCTGTACAATTTTGCATTCCCGCTAGCATTGTAGGAGAGTTCCAATTTCTCTCTATCCTTGCCAACATTTATTATCTGTCTTTTTGATTACAGCCATCTCAGTGGGTATAAAGTGGTATCTCATTGTGGCTGTAATGTGCATTTCCCTTGATAGCTAATGATGTCTGTTACCCTGCCATGTGCTTGGCCATAGGTATATCTTCTTTGGAGAAATGTCTATTTAGATCATTTGCTCATTTAAAAATTAGATTATGTGTCTTTACTATAGAGTTTTAATAGTCCTTTATGCATTTTCCACATAAAAGTCCCTTATTAGATATTTTCAAATATTTTATCCTTTTCAAATGGGTTGTATTTCTCAATGATGTCCACTGAAATACAAAACCTTTTAATTCGACAAAATCCAATTTATCTATATGTGACATATTTGAAAAACAATACCAGCAAACATTCTATACTCCACATTAACTGAAAATACATATTGATTCCAGGAATTCTGGTAGTAGAACATGTGTTAAAGCAAGGTATAGTCATCTTTGGGCTCAAGAGAAATGAGTCAAAGAATGTTAAAAGGTGTGTATTAACTTTTCTAAGGGGTAGAAAGGCAGTTTTTTATAAAGTCATTGCCTAAACGAGTCTTCTTGAAGGAAATTTGGTCACAAAAGATATGTACATCAAAAATAGTTTTGAGGGGCGCCTTAGGTGGCTCAGATAGTTAAGTGCGCAACTCTTGATTTCATCTCAGGTCATGACTTCGGGGTTGTGAGACCCGAGCCCTGTGATGGCTCTGCGCTCAGCAGGGAGTCTGCTTGAGATTCTCTCTCCCTTTGCCCCTCCCCTCCAACACTTTCTCTCTCTTAAAATACATAAATAAATCTTTAAAAATAACAGTTTTGAAAATGAGATAGCAAAGCCTAATCAAAGACAAAGGACCTAGAATAATGAAAACGTGTATCTGATGTCATGCAAGAGTAACAAGTCCTCTGGTAATATTGGTGAAAAGCTTTATTTTACATCTCAACAGCAATGTCTAAGATTTACTTAATTTCATTCTTTTCATGCTCATTTCTACAACTTTGGGAGAACTGGATAGCTGTAAGGGGGAATTGATATTATTTTCTTTTGTTTTTAGAAAGGGAGGGTAGGAGGGAAAAAAAAAAGAGGGAGGGAAGGAGATGGGGGAGGGGCAGAGGGACAGGGAGAAAGAAAACCTTCAGCATGCTCCATGCACATCAAGGAGCCCAATGCGGGGCGGAGCCCAAATCAAGAGTTGCACGCTTAACCAACTGGAGCTACCTATATGTTCCAGGGGAAATCAATTCTGATTCTTGCATGAAGTGTGGGATATCATTTTTTTTTTCCAAAGAAGTTTTCTGTCCGTTTGGGTATATGAACCAGTTTTTCTGGTGTTGATCATCCCCTTCTTAGCTGACAAAATTAAGTTATACAAAATAAATTTCCAAGAGGCTGAGGGTAACCAGCTAATCACTTAACTACCAACAAACGAAAGATCATTTTTTTTTTTTTTTTGCCAAGCGTATGGGCTAAGGCACTATTTGCTTATACATTCCTAAATTAGAGAGACATGTAAGAAAATGCATTACAATTGGACACGACATTCAACATCCAGATCACTTAAGTTGTAATCAATTAACAACCAGAGAATTAATCTGGAGATCAACTGGTGGAACAAAAACTTAAGTGGCAAAGAATAAGAATGACTCAGTTGCTTAAATTTTAAAGTGACTACCTCAAATACTCTACCTAAATAAAAGAGCTATTGATAATTAATAGATTCAAATTTATTAGCCAAAGAACAGATTCTTCTAATTCTTGGACAAAAACAGGAAAAGGACCATGACCTAATGCTTAGAAAGGGTTTACTATGTGACAGGTAGGTATAGGTAGGTAGGTTTAGGTTTGCCCAAGGTCACACAACTAGCTAGTGGTAAAGCAAGGATTTGAAATGAGTAGTCTAGCTGCAGAGTCCATGTGCTTATTCACTTTGATATATCACCTATTTGTGATTGTATAACTTTTTGAATGTCTTCTACATTTTTTTTAAAATGGAAGGATCCTTTACTTATTTGAGAGAGAGAGTGAGAACAGGCAGGGGGAGAGGCAGAGGGACAGGGAGAAGCAGACTCCCCGTTGAGCGGGAAGCCTGATTCAGGGCTTGATTCCCAAGACTCCAAGATCATGACCTGAGCCGAAGGCAGACATTTAACCAACTGAGCCACACAGGTGCCCAATGTCTTCTACATTCTTAATTGGTTTAAATGGCAAACATTACCATCTATTCTAGTTTCCTTTTGTGGTAAAAGTAGGGCAAGTCTGGTCCATATACTCCAGAATATAAAGCCAGTGAAAACAAAACAAAACAGGATTACTGGATTGGGGGGAGACGGAGAAAATAAATATGATGCTAAAGTTTCTGGCCTGAGCAACTGGTTTTATAGAGCTGAAGTTAAGATCATGATTCCCTGGGGTGGAGGTGGGGGAGGAAGAAGTCTTCCCTTTGCTGTCTCTTTGCACATTCTTTGTCTTTCACATCAGAGAAATCCCAGAACAGAACTGGTAGGCCTCTTATCTACCTGAGGTGGTTACCAATGTGGAAACTGTTCCTCAGCAGCAAAGTGTTAACTCTGTATCCCTCCACTCCTTTTCTTCTAATAGGTCATCCAATATTCACTCTTTCCGTATCCCTCCACCCCTTTCTTCTAACGGGTCATCCAATATTCACCCTTTGAATAGGGGTTCTAGTGAAACAATTAAAAAGAGAAGAATAATAAAAAGACAAAAAAACCCTACATACAGAAATAAACCCTGAAATGAGACCAGTAGATGATTCTTAGGCATGGTTTAGCCCTTCAATGAAAAGGAGCTGTTATGAATACCACGTCATTTTAGACATTTAATTAAAAATAGGAAGACCTAACTTAGTTTTTTTAAAGGCAAGATATGAGAGCTGTATCTTGGGATATATTCTGCATTGCTGGAATTATCAACTTTACCATTCTTGGCAGTACTTCAGGCAAGCAGTGTGCCCCCAACCTTCTCCTTGTAGTAATAAAAAGATTACACTATATGGGTCAAAAGTAAAGCTTATGTGTATATGTGCATGCAAACATACTACACAATTGTCTATCTTTGGGAATAAATCAAGTCACTGTAAATATGACTCCAGAGTTTAATAGCACCTAAAGTACGTGGGTATATAGTCTCAAGTAGTAAGTACTTATTAATTATATTGGGCCTTAACTGGACCAAGTCTATAAAGAGAAGCAGGATTTATAGGCTATTGCAGGGATTACCAGATTACAAACTGCAGACTGCTGAGTAACAGCAAGATCTATATCCCAGGCATTTTACTACTGACCTTTTAGAAATTAAAACGAAATTCTTTCATACTTGAAAAAGTTGAGACCCTGATCTTGAAGACAAGTACGAGAGTCAGGAGTGCCAACACCAACAAGGAAGAAACCATTTTGCCCAGGCCTATAGATTTGATTGTTCCTTCCCTAGAATAGATATATTCCTCTGCGACCATCCAACCAACCAACTCACTTTAATCTGAACCCTGGTCACCAAAAACCTTCTAATTATAATCAGCTAGCCCATGCAGGTTACCCTGGATAGAATGCACTGGTAATGCTGACTAAAACAAAACTCAACTCTCACAATCAATTAATAATCTGACATCTGGATTTATTCATTCTCTGTAAACTTTATTAACATATATGACCTGAGTACTTGCTTTAAAACGTGAGTAAAGTGAAACAAAAACAAAACTTCAAAGTTGAGGCTCCAAACACTACAGTTGTGTAAATCCACCAACATAAATGATCTCTTGTGAGGTCTGTTGGCAGTACCACTCTTACCCTAACTCATGCCCCTTCTATAGAGGGAACAGGTAAAATAATATCAAGCGTTTTATACGTATCCTAGATCAGTATTCCAAAGCAACTGACAAGTTTATGAAAACAGAAAAAGAGAAATCTAGTATTCTACTTAG
Organism: Mirounga angustirostris; assembly: GCF_029215605.1. Taxonomy (NCBI): domain Eukaryota; kingdom Metazoa; phylum Chordata; class Mammalia; order Carnivora; family Phocidae; genus Mirounga; species Mirounga angustirostris. The sequence continues at coordinate 102,861,974 of NW_026991711.1, read as the reverse complement.
TGTTTCTAGCTCAGGGAGAGTGGTTGTTGAGGAGAACCTTCCAGATAAAATGAAATTCAAGAGTGATATCTGAATCATAAATTATTTGGGAAAGTTTTCAATTCACTATATGTATAGCTGCATTTAAATTTCAAACGTATCTTCTCATTGCAAAAGGCAGTAATTTATTCTTATTGTTGAAACTGCAAAGCATCTTCAGTTAGCTCTGTGCAATAATTTCCAGTAATAAAAATTTAATAGTTACTGTTAAAGGATATTTTTAATTTCTAAATAAAGAAGAAAAAGATGAACATACCTGTGAAAAATAGGCAAAAAAATAGGTATTTCACAGAAAAGAAATGAAAGATTTTGGATTAAAGAAAAGCACAATTTTAGAGAAGAGCATTTTTCACTGGTAAGGACAGAAGAGAACTCTGACAAGTGCATGGAGGGCCCAGAAAAATGGGCATTTTCATACATTGTTGGTGGGAGTGAAAAATGGTCCAAAAACTTTGGAGGTAAAATTTAGCAGTATGTATCAAAAGCCTTATACTGAACATATCCTTTGATCCAGGAAGACTACTTAGAGGAATTTTACCCAAAAGAAAAAATTACAACATGTATCATACTACAGTCAGAAAAACTGAACAAGTGTAAACACTACAGGACTGGCTGAGTAAATGGAAATACACTCAATAAGCTGCAGAAATTCCTTTATTGGCACTCAAGATGATGATATTTAGGTGAAAAAGAAACAAACCAGACCACAAAACAGTATGTACAAAATGATCTCATTTTTTGTTAAAATAAAAAAAGGAATTACTTATTAACTTAGTGATAAATAATTGGCTAGGAAATGCAAAAAATACATTTTTTAAAGTCTGGAAGGATATATACCAAATGCTAACAGTGGTTTTCTCTCCGTAATAATAATTTATTAGTGGCTAGTTTTCATTATTTTGGTTGATTTGTATTTTTCTTAAAGGTCTTCTAAAATGTATATTAAGTATTTGTTTATAAAAATCAGTAAAAATCTACATGCCACTTTCTATACTTGTGGGAAATGTGACTCTGTCAGACTTACCTTATTCTCCTCTCAAAAATAGACGCAAAGATTAAGCAACTGTCCATGACTACCTTACTGCTGAGGTAGAGATACAAAATATACAGGACAACACATAATAAAGAGCCAAACCATAAACGTTAAAACTTACTTTAAGGCTAGTACCAAGTAGCTAGCTTATTTTTAGTTGTTGGTCTTTGTTCTCTGTACCAGGGTTATAAAAATATTACACTCAGCTTTGCGTACTTTCTCCACCCAGCCTCAGTTTATTTCAAAAATAGTAATGGCTAACATTTATTGAGTGAGGAAAAGGTTATGATTTTATACCAATTACCTCGTCCCAAATTTAAGATGGCTTCCAAAGTGCCAAAGAGTATACCATAAAATCACTCTCACGGAAAGGGAAGACATATGTTAATTATCATAACAGCTACTACAGATACCTGATTGAGGATTAATTTGGGTCTGAGTGTTAAAGCAGCAAGGGCAAAAGGGGAACAAGAGAGACATGCAGTTTTCATTCTCAGAAAATGAGAAAATGTACCAAATCCTTCAGAACAGAGAGAATTCTTCTTTCTTTAAATTAAAAGGCAATTCTAATACTTCCTTTGGTGGTGCATGGGCAAAAATTAGATTAATATGACCCCTGCACAATGATGACATACACATTTGTGAATTATTCTCCTTGCTAAGGATTTCAAGGTACCCAAGTATCGTCCTGTAGACTACTTGCTGTTGTAAGGGATAAATGAAGCAAATCAAGTTCAGCCAAAAAATCCAAAACACCTGAATCCAAAATATTTCTGCCAATGATGGCCATAAGCAAATGACAGAGAGACTGACCATGTAATTTTCTGTCCAAATTAGGGAGAGTGAAGGGGGGCACATTATTTTTCACAGGGCAACAGGTGTAAACCGGTACTTGTGATCACCACAGTTATCAACCTAACAGCAAATGGTAAGGTGAGAAGTAAAAGGAAGAGCTCACTTACTTCCACAAGAAATTAAATGAAATCAATAGTAAACACTTACTGCAATTGAAACAGGAAGTTTACCTTTCCTAAAGCTGAATTTGTCCCAGCCAGATAAGTTTAGTTTATTAAACACACTTGGCTTTAAAAAGATACTTGCTAAAAGTACAGGACTAAGGTAGGGATAAGAAGGTGAAAACACATAGCCAACTTAAAATCTCAAGTGATCAACTGTTCAGGTCATCTCATGAACCTGATAGCGTAAATAAACCTGAAATGGTAAGTTTTTTAAAACTAAGGAGATGAAATTTTTCAAAAGTCTAGATATTGGTAAGTGATCTCCCAATTTTCAATAAATGGTGTAAAGACTGGTAAATTTGAGGTCAGTCCCCAGCAAAATTCTAGACTGAATTATTACAAGAAAAGCAACTAAAAAGGAAGAAGAAGAAAACAACATATGATCTTTAATTACTAAGAACTAGGATAGAAAAGTAAATCATATAATAATAACCACAATTTTGAACAGGGTTACTTTTTGTTAATATATTATAGACTATATGCTTTATGATTTTAAAAAGTTAATAACCAAATATGCTATGGAAGCTTTAGGGATAATGCTCAAAGATGGCTAGAAAGATCAAATGTAGAAGCTAATATTCACTTTTGGAATAACTGCTTAAAGCTCACAGACCTTAAAGATCTGATATCTCAGTCTCTCCCTAACCCTGGATATCCATATGCCTTATTCCCACAAACAGCCTAAATTAGCCATCCTCTCTGAAGATACAGAGAGAAAACTATTAAAAGATGGATTTCATTATAAACACTTGAGTATGACCATATGATGTCTGATGGCCCATTTCTCTTTAATAGGAAATCTCCCCAATTTCTTTAATCATTTTCTCTGTGATATTGTTTCTAGACTTTTGGTCTAGCCATCCTAGTGACCATTCTTATACACTAACTTTGTCGATTTTTCCTTTAGAACTTGGTTGCCTTTAATTGAATAGATGTGGCTACACTGGTTGTCAAACAGTAAAAAGATACCTGTACTAAACAGAAGACAAGGTTACAATTGGATTAATTTTTCAATTGTCATTTTACTGCTTTACACTAAGTTGACAAGTTTTTTCTCATGAACTGAGTCTGTCTTACCACTTACGCAACTGTTTTTCCTAAAATTAAGTGCAGCTTAACACTTTCTAGTTTATATAATTTTATTCTGAGTTTAATTTTTAAAAATCATTTTTTATTCTGTTTTCAGAATTATCACTCTAGGAGAGATCTGAAAACTATCATATAATAATAAAAAGCTGCCATAAAGTATAAACTTTATCCAGAAGCACAAGTGGAGCCAAGAGATAAAATGGTATCAAGAATTTGGCTTACTAAAAAGAGAAGTTTCTTACATCTGGAGTTGAACTATAATGGAACAGGCCCTTTTACAGAATGTGCAGTATGGAGATTCCTGATGTCAGAAGCATTCTGCAGGAATCTGGTGGGGTGAGGGATTCAGATGAGATCACCTGTATATTAGCCAGGTTATGCTGTAATATATAACACTACAACTCACAGGATTAACACAAAAACTTGTTTCACTTGCACCACACATTTGATACCAGTCAGGTGACTCTCTAGTATAGATGTTAGGACCTGCTGCCCCTTCCATATGTCCCTTGAGTTAACATGGTTTCTTTCATTTTTAAAGATCTGTGAAAACAATATAAAACAAACGACAAAAAAGAATGTGTGACAGGAATGGTACGTAGTCTGCAAAACCTAAAATATATACTATCTGCTCTCTGTGTGAGGACTCAAAGATTCATGCTACTTCCACCTGTGACTTCTTGCTTCCTTCTCTAAGTGTCTCTGCCATCACAACACCTACCCTCCATGACTCTCTTCTGCTCACCCTCCAGAAGGACTCATGTGGCACCACTTAACTGCAACACGGTTGGGAAGTGTGTTGTGCCTGATGTCCAAGGAAGCAGAACAGTACTGATATGGGGAAAGCACTGCCAAGTCTCCATCACAACTCACATATTTCATTCTAACTCAAAGATTTCATGGTTCTAAATATTTCAACTATAATTTTCATTTTTAGTATAAATCTTAATGAAATGGTTTTAAAATTGAGTTAGAAAGAAATGTATCGTAATATTGCAGCTGGTGGTAAAGTAAAAATGCTTTATGTGTGTTACAACTAAGACAAAGGAACCTAAACATCATCTGCAGCATGTCTGGATTAAATTGTTTAGTTTACATAGCCTTCAATTTTTAGTATGCCCACAGTGTTACTAATGATTCATAAAAACTTGAAATTTTAAACATTAAATGATTTAGAACAGAAGAATTAATAGGTCTTGCAAAAAATGTACATGTACTCACTTTGTAAATAAAAATAAAGTAAGTCCTATGCCATCACTGCAGGGAAAACTTGGTAATTTGGTCATTTAAAAATCTCAACACTTTCCACTGAATTGATTTAGTAAGTTATGGAACAGCTGCAAGCTGAATTATACATGATGATAGCAAAATATTTTATAGATTGTTCAGCCATATCTACTGGGCATACTAAAAGACATAAATTGGAGTATCTCTTTTTTTTTTTTTTTTTAAAGATTTTATTTGACAGAGAGAGACACAGCGAGAGACGGAACACAAGCAGGGGGAGTGGGAGAGGGAGAAGCAGGCTCCCCGCTGAGCAGCGAGCCCGATGCGGGGCTCGATCCCAGAACCCTGGGATCATGACCTGAGCTGAAGGCAGACGCTTAATGACTGAGGCACCCAGGGGCCCCTGGAGTATCTCTTTTTTCTTTAATTTAGCAAGTGAATATTTCATTACTTGGTAAAAAGACTTTCATTTACACAAACATATCAAGTTTTAAAAACTTAGTTCACAGTTCACTATAGGTTTTAAAAAACCCAGGTAAGCCGGCATACCTGCCCTATACTCATCTGTCAGGCATAATAGGAAACTATATAAGTATGATAAAAAAATATTTTAAAACACACACTAAAGATCAAATGACAGAAAAAAAACTAATCATACCAGAATATGTTATCACATTAGGAAGACTGAAAAATAATTTTAACAGTCTACATCTCACAAGGAAATTACAAAAACTAAGATCGCCTTTTTATGTTAATAATCAGTATCAATATAGAAAATGAGGAAGGAGGTATAAGAAATAAGATGAAGTACAACATATAAACTTCTAAACAAAGTTCACCACCAGTATTACTATGAGAAAGCTAAAAACTTGAAATTAATTTTAGTTCCACATTTCAAAAAGACAAAATACTGTCAGGCATACTTCAAACATTCACTGGGATAGATCTTTCAACCAACTAATAAACAACTGTCTAAAATATTCAATTGCAGATAATAAACAGGTGGATTGTAGTGTGAGAGGTAGGGAAATGCAAAGGCCAAGGGACTCAGCACTACTTAAGTATCTAACAATAATGTAGCAATTAAGGTGGTCAAGGACTTAAGGAAAAAATTACAAAAATAGAAGAAATACAAGAAGAACCCAGTAATTTTTCTAACATTTCAAAACATTTCAGGGAATAAAATATCAAACAGGTATTAAGGAATGAAAAAAAAGGGATGACAGGTAACATATTCTGCAAAATCGTGAACACCATTAATAAAGGTTAGTTTTAAGATCTCAGTAGGCAAACAATTTAAAAATGGAAGTAGATTAAAATGTAGTAATCTCTAAATTTTGTTTAGTTGTATTCTGACTTTCAGAGAAGGAAATCCTTAAAGAAAAGTTCTGCTGAAGATACTAATCAGTAAGGCCATAGCTATTACTGACAATTCAAAAAGGTTTCAGAGTATTTTTAAAAACATGACTATCATTTTAAAGGTTTCAAAATACATTTAGCCACCTTAAAAATGGAAAATACTGACCAAATCACCACAAATTATGTTCACGGACTTTGGTTTGATAAATACAATTTCCCCCATCTCTCATGACAACCAATCCCAGGAGCTGATAATACTTAGTACTGAAATGTTCTTCCCTAAATCTCTCCAAGCTATATTTAACCCCGTTTTCTATGCTCAATAATTCAGTCAGTAATAAGGTACACATTATCAGTAAATGGCCCAAATGCTACAGCTCCAAAAATCCTCAAAAAAAAAAAAAAAAACAAAAACTTAATTAATGGACTACTGGCCCATTTTTTTTTTTTAAGATTTTATTTATTTATTTGACAGAGAAAGAGAGACAGCGAGAGAGGGAACACAAGCAGGGGGAGTGGGAGTGGGAGAGGGAGAAGCAGGCTTCCTGCGGAGCAGGTAGCCTGATGCAGGGCTCAATCCCAGGACCCTGGGATCATGACCTGAGCCGAAGGCAGATGCTTAACGACTGAGCCACCCAGGCACCCCCTGGCCCCCCATTTCTTTAGCTCCAATTCTAAGGTGATGAAATGATGACAACAAAGATGATAATGACTAACACTTGAGTGCCATCTACCAGGTATGTGGTCTGAATGGTCCCCCTAAAATTCATGTTGAAATACTAATGCCCAATGTGAAGGTGTTAGGAGGTAGGGCCTTTGGGAGGAGCTTAGGTCATGAAGTCATAATTCATGGAACCCTCATGAATGGGGATTAGTGTTTTTAAAAAAGACATCCCACAGTACTCCCCTTTTGTTAAGTTGATATGCTTTGGATTTCTATTGCTTAAAATTAAAGGAGCAGAACACTAATCAGAGATAAAGAGTTCAAAGACCCTTGGTATTGTTTGGGAAGTAGAATAAGACACTAATGATCTATTTATGTTAAATATGCATAGTAAAAAAGGGTAACCACTGGGCACCTGGGTGCCCCAATCATTTAAGGGTTCTGCCTTCGGTTTAGGTCATGATCCCAGGGTCCTGGGATAGAGCCCAGCGTCGGGCTCCCTGCCAGCGGGGAGCCTGCTTCTCCCTCTCCCTCTGCCTGTGGCTCCCCCTGCTTGTGCTCTCTCTCTCTGTCAAATAAATAAATAAAATCTTAAAAAAAAAAAAAAAGGGTAACCACTAAAAGAAATAAATTCCAAATTAGTAAAGCAAAATAAAAGGCAAAATCAACCCCAGAAAACCAGGAGTAAACCAACAAAAAAATACCAACTTAGGATAACTATATTGCTAATTGCCACTGCTGAACAAGTGGGACAAGAAGGGCACTTGTCCTAGACTCCCAGTTCTAGGTCTCTGAACTAGAGCCAAGATGGGGTTTAAATGACTCATTAAGAAAGAAAAAAGGCTGTCGAGCCTAGACATTAGCCTGTGTTTTATGTTATTCAATCTTTAACCCGTGGCATCTTTCCTACAAGGGTAAAATACATTTCTGTAGGAAGCTACAGCAATATGATCTAGCTATATAGGAAAATGATGAAACTGTAAGATCTAGAGAACAGAAGTAGAAGAATTTTAATAGTTCTTTTCCCCCTCTGAAATCTAGTGAGTGTTGCTCCAAAATGACAATTTTGATTTTTGTTTTATTAAAGTTAGTTGCTAATGATTCTGTCTCTACAGCTAAGAAGGAACTTAAGTCTCTTAATTGTCTTTTCATACCTAGTATTTAACAAAGAACCTGATACACAGTATGTGTAATAAATGATTATTCAATTGTTCCTCCTGCCCACAAATTACAGTGATTTATCATGTGTTCTGTTTTTTAAAAAACTGCTTTATTGAGATACAATTCACATACCATGCAGTTTACTCATTTAAATGTGTAATCCTACGCTCTTAGTATATTCAAAGAATTGTACAACTTTACCACAATCAGTTTCAGAACATTTTCATTACCTGAAAAAGCAACCCCATTTCTCTTGGCCATCATCCCCTAATTGCCCCCATTCTCAAAGCCCTAGGCAACCACTAATTTACTTTGTGTCTCCAGAGATGACCTATTCCGGACATTCATATACACGGAATCACACAATATGCGGTCTTTTGTGACTGTCTTCTTTTACTTAGAATGGTTTCAAGGTTAATCTATGTTGTAGCATGAATCAATACCTCATTTTTGCTATCATATAATCTTCCACTGAATGGATACACCAACTTTTGTTTATTCATTTTTCAGTTGAAGGACATTTGTGTTGTTTCCACTTTTTCACTATTACAAATAATGACGTTATGAACATTCATGTATAAATTCTCTGTGAACTTACATTTTCTTTTCCTTCGGTTATATACCTAACAGTGGAATTCCTGGGTCTATGGTAACTAATGTTCAATCATTTAAATGCTTACTCATTTTGAGGAACTGGCAGTTTTTCAAAGCGGCTGTGCCATTTTAATAACCATGGGTGGTATAAGATTCTAGTTTCTCCACATCCTCAATAACACTTGTTCTTATCTACTGTTTTGATTATAGACTGTAGGTATGAAGTAGTATCTCACTGTGGTTTTGATTTCCATTTCCTTGATAGCTGATGTGTACTTGCTTTTTAAGCTGATTCCTGAATGCAACAGCAGGATTATGTCATCGGCACAAAGGAGGACGTTTATTTGCTAGGATAGAATGGGCACGGACCATTTCATCTTTGTATTAATTTGCTAAGGTTGCTGCAAATGAAATACTGCACCTGGGTAGCTTAAGTAAGAGAAATACATTGTCTCACAGTTTTAGAGGCTACAAGTCCAAAATCAAGGTTGCTGGCAGCATTGGTTCCTTTTGAGAGGTCTATTCCCGGACTCTCTCCTTGACTTTCAATGGTAGTCTTCCTGTTTACCCAGCATTTTCCCTGTATAAGTATCTATCTCCAAATTCAACCTTTTATAATGATATCAGTTATATTGGATTAGAGGCTTATCGTACTCCAGTAAGACTTCATCTTAACCACTCTATCTGCAATGACTCTATTTCCAAGCAAGGTTATATTCTGAGGTACTGGAGGTTAGGACTCCAACATAAGAGTTTTGCATTGTGGGTAGGGTTATAATTCCACCCATAATATTTTCAAAATTTATGGTTTAAAAAAGATGATATTGAAGGAAAGGACATAGCTTTGTCTTAGGTACCCCTTTAAAATTAGATCTTGCTCTGCCAAATGCCTTTTCCATGGCCCATGATTCCTATTGGTACTGCTAGGAATATTTTCCAGCAATAACAAAAGCCTGGGATCTTTACTGTTATAAGATGGCTTAGGTCATAAACTGTTTCTCTCCACGTAATCCTAAGGAAGCTAATAGAAGTGGAGGTTCTCTTAAAGAAATATTAGTCTTAAAAAAAAAAAGTACTTCTATATTTCAGAAGCTTCTGGCAGTCCATTGGCTTTCAACTTTCTCATCTACTGCTTTATTTTTCATTGTACCTTGGTGAATGTTTCTTTTCAAATACAAATATCTTTTATACAACATAAAGTTTTGAAGACTAGAAACAAAAATGAAAAAGTTTTTAAAGAAATACTAAACTTATCCCAGATGTGTAAAAATATTTATGAAATAGCCAACTGATATAGATACCGGAATTTTAGGAACAGCATTCCTTAGATGACCGATACTTTCAATAATAATATAACTGACTTGTAAACTTGGGAAATCCTAAGAAGTTTATAATGCATTTTAAAAACAACTTCATCAATTAAGACAGAATTCTAATTTACACTAGAAATGTGTAATTATACTATACTCTTAGATTGATTTATTAAAAACTGACTGAAGAGTAAAGTTAATTTCTTAAAAACCACATATAATATATATTTTCCCATGTCTAACTTAGTCCTCTGAAAACAACTTGAAACTGTACAGTGTAACTATATTTCTGATATATAGCTTCAATTGTTGCTAAGGAAAAAAATACCAGTACTCTTCATTATATTATTACTTTGGGAAGCATCCAATATTTAGGCTTCCAGTTACATGTACAGCACATTTTAACACATGTCATTAAATAACAATGGAATCTGGCTTTTAAAAAGTATTGCTTAAAACTGAAACCCAATAAATCTACAATATAAACAAAAAACACCTCCAACTCAACAATAAGAAAGCAAATAATCCATTAAAAAATGGGCAAAGGACGTGAACAGAAATTTCTCCAAAGAAGATATACAAATGGCAAACAACCACATGAAAAGATGCTCACCATCATAAATAACTAGAGGTATGCAAATAAAGGCCACCTCACACCTACTATTAAAAGAGCAGAAAATAACAAGTTTTGGTGAGAATGTGGAGAAATGAGAACTCCTGTGCAATGTTAGTAGAAATGTAAAATGGTGCAGGCATTGTGAAAAATATCATGGTGAATCCACAAAAACTCACAAACAGAATTCTATATGATCTTGTAATTCTACTTCTGGGTATATACCCAAAAAACCTGAAAGTGGGGTCTCAAAGGGATATTTGTATACTTACATTCATTGCAGCATTACTGACAGTAGCCAAAAGCTGGAAACAACCCAAATGTCCACCAACAGATGAACAGATACACAAAATGTAATATATACAGACAAAAGAATTTTTGTCTCAGACTTAAAAAAGAAGGAAATTATCTATGGTTTTGTTTTTCTTTTGCAAGATTGCTTTGGCTATTCAAGGTCTTTTGTGATTCCATACAAATTTTAGGATTGTCTGTCCTAGTTCTGTGAAAAATGCTGTTGGTATTTTGATAGGGATTACATTAAATGTGCAGATTACTTTGGGTAGTATAGACATTTTAACAGTATTTGTTCTCCCAGTCCATGAGCATGAAATATCTTTCCATTTCTTTACATCATCTTCAATTTGTTTCATCAATTCCAGACTTCAAGTTACATTATAAAACTGCAGGAATCAAAACAGTTAAGGTACTGGCACAAAAACAGACACATAGATCAACAGAATAGAATAGAAAACTCAGAAATAAAACCCACAGTTATATGGTCAGTTAGTCTTGGACAAAGGAGGCAAGAATATGCAATAGGAAAAAGTATCTTCAACAAATGGTGTTGGAGAGCTACACACAAAAGAATGAAACTGGATCACTTTCTTACACCATATATAAATTCAAGATGGACACCAAAATAAATTCAAGATGGATTAAAGACCTAAATGTGAGACTGGAAACCATAAAAATCCTAGAAGAGAGAGTGCACAGGCAATAATATCTCTGACATTGGCTACAGCAACATTTTTCTAGATATGTCTCCTGAGGCAAGGGAAACAAAAGCAAAAATAAACTATTTTTGACTACATAAAAATAAAAAGCTTCTGCACAGTGAAGGAAACAATCAAAAAAACTAAAAGGCCATCTATGGAATGGGAGAAGATATTTGCAAACACAAATCCAATGAAGGGTTAGTATCCAAAATATATCAAGAACTGATACAACTCAACACCCAAAAAACAATCCAATTAAAAAATGGGCAGAAGGGGTGCCTGGGTGGCTCAGTTGGTTAAGCGACTGCCTTCGGCTCAGGTCATGATCCTGGAGTCCCTGGATCGAGTCCCGCATCAGGTTCCCTGCTTGGCAGGGAGTCTGCTTCTCCCTCTGACCCTCCTCCCTCTCATGCTCTCTGTCTCTCATTCTCTCTGTCTCAAATAAATAAATAAAATCTTAAAAAAAAAAAATGGGCAGAAGACATGAACAGACATTTTTCCAAAGACATACAGATGGTCAACAGACACATGAAAAGATGGTCAACACCATTCATCATAAGGGAAATTCAAATCAAAACTACAATGCGATATCATATCACACCTGTCAGAATGGCTAAAATTGAAAACACAAGAAACAATAAGTATTGACAAGGATGGGGAGAAAAAGGATCCCTCTTGTACTCTTGGTGGGAATGCAAACTGGTACAGCCATTGGGGAGAACAGTATGGAGGTTCCTCAAAAGTTAAAAACAGAACTACCCTATAATCTAGTAATCATACTATTGGGTATTTATTTAAAGAATATAAAAACACTAGTTCAAAGGGATACATGCACTCCTATGTTTATTGTAGCATTATTTACAAAAGCCAAATTATGGAAGCAGCCCCAAGTGTCCATCAATAGGTGAATGGATAAAGAAGATGGGGACTATTATTCAGCCATAGAAAAGAATGAAATTGTGCCATCTGCAATAACATGGATGGAGGTAGAGCATATAATGCTAAGCGAAATAAGTCAGAGAAAAAGAAATACCATATGATTTCACTCACATGTGGAACTTAAGAAACAAAAACAAATGAACAAAGGGAAAAAAAAAGAGAAGACAGACTATGCAACTCTTGATCTTGGGCTTGTGAGTTCGAGCCCCACATTGGGTGCAGAGATTACTTAAAAATAAAGTCTTAAAAAAAAAAAAAAAAAGAAACAGTGCAGCATCTGGGTGGCTCAGTCGGTTGAGCATCTGACTCTTGGCTTGATCTCATGGGTTGTGGGATCAAACATGGTGGGCTCTGCACAATGGTGGGGAGTCTGCTTCAGATTCTCTCCCTGCGCCCCTCCCCCCACCCCGCAAGGGCATGCACATGTGCTCTTTCCCTCTTTCAAATAAATAAAAATTAAAAAAAAGAAAGAAAGAAAAAAAGACTCTTAACTATAAAGAACTGATGATTACCAGAGAGGCCGTGAACGGGGGGATGGGTGAAATAGGTGGTGGGGATTAAAGAGTATACTTATCATGATGAGCCTTGAGTAATGTACAGAATTGTTGAATCACTAAATTTTACACCTGAAGCTAATGTAACACTTTATGTTAACTATACCGGAATTAAAAAAACTTAATTTAAAAAAAAGAAGGAAATTCTGACACATGGATAAACTTTGAGGACATTATCTCAATGAAATAAGCCAGTCACAAAAAGACAAATACTGTTATGATTCCACTTGAGGTACCTAGAGTAGTCAAATTCATAGAGATCCAAAGTACAATACTGGCTGCCAGGAGCTGGGGAAGAGGGAATGGGGAGTTATTGTTTAATGGGCATGAGTTTCAGTTTTGCGAGATGAAGAGTTCTGGAGATTGGATGCAAAACATGAATATACTTAACATTACTGAACTATACACTTAAAAATGGTTAAGATGGTAAATTTTATGTTCCATGTATTTTACCACAATAAAATAAAACAAAACAAAACCTGCCAATCACCCACAGTTTCAAGATTTTTCTGCCCTAGGTTTAGGACTGTGCACACATAAACTCATAAAGAGAACATATATTAACTATATATAAAAGTACCACATTCCAATGAGATACTGTATTGATGTATAATTAGAGCATGGAATTTTACACACACACACACACACACACACACCCGCAGGGGCTAGGGGTACTGACCCCTGCATAGTTGAAAATCCATGCATAACTTTTAAGTCCCTCAGAACTGAACTACTAATAACCTACTGCTGACTGGAAGCCTTACCAATAACGTAAACAGTCAATTAACACATATCTTGTACATTATATGTATCATGTACCATATTCATATAATAAAGCTAGAGAAAATGTTAAGAAAATTGTGAGAAAATACATTTATAGTACCATACTGTATTTATTGAAAATAATCTGCACAGAAGTAAACCAACACAGTTCAAACTCATGCTGCTCAAGGGTCAAATGTATATATAATTTTGTATATATCACATATATTTCATATGTATAAATTATACACATAAAATAAGAAATAACTGGATTTAAGCTGTTCAAAAGTTGGGATTAGTAAAATATATATAGGAATCTTTACCACAGCAGAGATCTTCAGCTTTTTCTTTTTTGCTACCACACACTTTAGAGACATAATATACTCCTTTCAGAAATCTCAAATGGGAAGAAGGAGAAGGTATAATGTAAAAGAGGCTCCCACCTCTTATCTCCTTGAGGGAAAACAATCTTTCTCCTTTCCATTAAAAAATTCTCTACTTCTCGGAATACAAACAAAAATGAACAAATGACAAAGATGAGAACACTGCAAACAGCACAAACACAGGCCAGTAAGCTTCTTTTAAGAATTATATCTTGGGGCACCTGGGTGGCTCAGCTCATGATCTCAGGGTCATGGAGTCTGCTTAAGGTTCTCTCTCTGCCCCCCAGCCCCACCCCGCTTGTGCACCCTCTCTCAAAAAATAAAATAAAATTGTATCTTACTCATTACTGTGTTTCCTAGAAATCCTGTCACAATCCCTGGCACAGAGTTAGGGATCAACACATTCTAAAGAAAGGTGAGGAGTAAGTTTGAAGGAGAGGGACATCTCTTCACTTGGGAGTCATAGAAGAAAAAAGAGTATGGGCACTGAGACAGATACTTCTGAAGTGCCCACACCTAATTCAGTGATCCCATACATAATAAATAGCCTCAATGTCTTCAGAAAAAAGGAGAGAAATTCATTTATGAAAATAAGAGGAGGCAAGGGGGCTTAAAGACAGAGGAGAAAAGAAAACCATAAATGCAGGCTGTGGAAATACAAAAGAGATAATTAAAAGTATTACGATCCAAGTCCAAGCCAACATTGATTAAAGAAAAGGTTAAATACAAATACTTCTCTATCTTCTTTTAATACCACCCACATATCAGAAAAAGCATAGAAAGGAGACCATGTGGGTGATCTAGAAATGAAGGTCAGGGCACTGGCCTTGGTGAAGTAACACACCAATGAGAATTTACTTGAAACAAAATGGGTGAACAGGTGGCTAATATCTCTCTGAAAAGGTTTCTAGAAAAGGTAATTTTAATATGGCTTAACAGAACAAAAGTATACTACAAAGCATTTTTTTTCAGGTTAGTATTTATCCTTAGCAATTACACTATCAGTTTCTTATATGGCAGTGTTCAAAACAAGACAATGTCAATTAGCAGTTTGAAAATCAATTCTCCCAACCAGACGGAAAAGCAAGTTCCTCAAGTAGCCATGAAGACATACTTTGGTCCAGAGAGGAAACATGAGAGCATGAGGAAGGATAAGGACAGTTCAGTGTTCATGGATCAACCTAACCGCAGTGTTAAGACTGGGATATGGCATTAACTGGGATACAGGCATCAGGCTAATGAATAGGACATGAGTCTTGACTTCATTAAACAAAGGGTATCTGCCAGTTATCAGATTGTAATCATTTCTTATCAGAGTCACGCTTAAACCAAGGGGGAAAAATTTTACTCAAGATAAGGTTTTGACAAAATTTTATCTTGAAGTAGACTATCTCTGAATTTATGAAAAAGAAGTTTCTTTTTCTCAACCTGTTACTAAAATATTCTACAGCTGTAAGGTTCAGTCCTACTATTCTCACAAATCAATACAAGATATCTAATTACATTTAATTCCACATTTATTTTTTTTTTAAGATTTTTTTTTTTTTTTTTTTTGAGACAGAGAGAATGAGAGAGAGCATGAGAGGGAGGAGGGTCAGAGGGAGAAGCAGACCCCCTGCCGAGCAGGGAAGCCCGATGCGGGACTCAATCCCGGGACTCCAGGATCATGACCTGAGCCGAAGGCAGTCGCTTAACCAACTGAGCCACCCAGGCGCCCTAATTCCACATTTATTAAGTACAGTGGTATACAAGGTATTCTATCAAGCTGACCCAAGTCCTTGACTTCAGGTAATTTTAAAATGGAACAGTGCTTCTTTGGATATAGGGGGAAGGCAGGTAGTTAATGGAGGAGAGGTTGTGTACACGATGAACTACATTTAACACAAGGTTCAGAGTAATAAAAGTTAAAAGTGACACATATATAGTGCCTCAGAAGAACAAATCTGAGAGCATTTCTGGTATGTTTCAAAACAAAATTGGTATTTAAAAACAGGTTACAGAAACGTGACATACATAGTGGGGGAGGGAAGGATTAGTAAATGGTAATTTCAGTTTGAAGAAATATGAGCAAAGGCTGGAAGTGAGAAACTGCATGAGGATTTTAGGGATCACTCAGTTGTTTGATCTGAGTAGGGTTAACCTTGTGTGTTATGAAATGGTATCGTTAAACAGGAAAAGCTTTATCCATTTCATCTTTAAATGTTTTTGACACACATAGGGGATTAAATATGCAGATTAGCGAAATTTTATTATTCCTGTGCTCATCAGTGTTTATGGCATCCCCTTTTATTGTTATTTATCTATTTTCTATGGTTCTGTCCATTATTAGGTACATATAATTTAAAATGGCTGTTTTCATTTTGAACTGAAACTTTTACCTTTAGAAAGTCCTGCTTTTTTATCTCTAGTAATACTTTTTTGCTTTAGAAGCTACTTTGCTACAAGGTTGTATGTGTTAAAAACAAAAGAGAAATGGTAAGGTAAGAATTAAGGCAGGATGTTGCTCCACCGCACCCTGTACCTACCTCAACACACCTTTTGCTTTTTTTTAAACAAACAAAACAAAACAAATTATCAAGTGGATTTGTAATTACTTATTTAGATCGCTTCTCCTATTAGATTGGGCTCCTCCAGGGCAAGAGTCCAAATCATTGATTTTTGAATTCTCAAAGCCAGGCAGATATTCACTAAATGTTTTTTTGAAGTAATTGCTAAATGAACAAATGAATGGACAGTATAGTAGAACCAGATCAGAGAGTCTTAAATGCTTATTATTTTCTTCTGTAGGAGATTAAATGAAAATACTTTATGTAGTATCACATTTAAGGGACAGTTAATTCCTAGGAAATAAAAAAGTAGTCAAATAATACTAGAAAATAAAAACAGAAAATTACAGGGCGCTTGGGTGGCTCAGTCGTTAAGCGTCTGCCTTCGGCTCAGGTCATGATCCCAGGGTCCTGGGATCGAGCCCCGCATCAGGCTCCCTGCTCCGTGGGAAGCCTGCTTCTCCCTCCCCCATTCCCCTTGCTTGTGTTCCCTCTCTCGCGGTCTCTGTCAGATAAATAAAATCTTAAAAAAAAAAAAAAAAAAAAACCCAGAAAATTACTCTAAAAGCCATAAAAGTATTTAAAGTACACATAATCCAACATGGGTTTAAGGAAATTGTATTATTAAATTCTCACAACCCATTAAAAGTAGAGTATTTCCACCACTTAGGGTTATGAATTTGGCTTTAAGATAAACAGTTACATGTACTTCACATTTTAAACGCAGTTTTTATCTATATATTTGAAGTTAAGAAATCAACAAATGATGAGATGAGACTAGATAAATACTCTTGGGACCTTCTCACTTTTTCCTAAAGTCTACATTTATAATGTCTATGGATCCTTTATGACATTCCAGAAAACAAAACAAAACAAAACATAATTTTCTTAAGCTGAACTTGCTTTGCTTCTCTAAATATATATTTTAAAATAAAGGTCAAGAAAATGAGACAGTATAATTTTGGATCTTCACATACAAGGAGGGCCCAGTATCTTTAAATCTTTCCAGACTCAATTATGTTGCCTAAAATTCATATTCTTGAAAATTCATAGTATTTACTGAATTAAGCCATACTTTAATACTATAATAGTAGTGGAAATTTTGTCCCTCTCTTCCAGATCTAGTATTATTACTTTATTGTAATTAAAGAGATTTGATAATACCAAGAAAAATAAGGTGACAGGTTGATTAATAAAATAAAATTTAAAAAAACTATGAAAAAAAAGTCAATAAAAAAAAGAATTTAAAAACCAATTTCCTGATAACCACAACTAAAGTATTAAAGGAAAAAAGGCTAATAGCATAAAGAGGCAGAAGTAGCATTATAAATACCTCAAGAAAAACACAGCCCAAGTAACAATAAGGCAAGGAAATCTGAAATCAACTATCTTGCTCAAGAAAATCTTCAGTAGTTCCCCTTGACTCAGAGACACCATTTAAATCCTTCAGTCTGGCATTTAAAATCTTCACCAATTTTACCCAAACTTAACTTTCCATTTTTATTTCCCCTCAGCCATCCCAGACTGCAGCCAAGCCAGACCACTCACCTTTCATTACCTATACTCACTGGTTCTTTCCTTCTCTAGAATGTTCTTTCATCCATGTCTACCTAGTGAATTAAATCTATTCTCTAAGCTCTAGCTCAAACTCTATTGGACCCCTTCCTGTGTTGTCGTTACCTGTTTCATGACCTACTTTCTTCCTCACAACTTTCCCTAACCTCTCCAGTCCAGCCATTCCTTATTCTTTTGAACTTCTCAAGCCATTTATTATTGTGTTCTTCATTTGGCACATCATTATTTGCTCTTGTTCTCTCAGATAAATATATACAAATGAAAAGTCACTAGCTTTTGGAGACAAGAGTACTTGCTCCATAAATATGGACAAGTCTTAGTAATAATCCAGTGTAAATCATCTTACTATAAATAATTCATGACAGTTTCCCCAAGTTAAATTAACAAGCTGTTTCATTTCTCCACTCAGTTACTGTATGCTCAGAAGACAAATTATAATGGCAGACTTGCCATAGCATCAATTAAAAAAACCAGCATCTCTTCCAAATACACTTTGAATATATGCAGTTCATCCATTTTACCTCAATAAAGCTAAAAAAAAAAAAAAGTCCCCCCTCCCCCCAAAGAGTTTTTGGATGAAATACTGTGGTGTGGATAATTATATTGAAGACTGTGTTCCTTGGTATTACAGCCCATACAAGAGTTGGCTTGATTTTCTGGCTAATGTAAATATCATGAGGCAACAGTCATGTTGGGATGCAGATAAATTCCTAACTTTCCAGCCATGTCTTAACTAATTTCTTAATTATGTGTCATTGGTGGTGAAGGGTGATCAACCAAATGACCAAATGTGAATGGCCCAGTATAAGACCCTCCACAAATAACTAGTGCATATTACTTGCTTTATACTGAGTCAAATGTGTTTACTTTCATCTTAAAGACAGTTATACAATTAGCAAATAAAAAAATCTTAAAAAACTTGGATGGGCATCTCTGATACCTTTGTAAAAATACAGATCTCTTACAAGTGCCTGGACTTACAAATGACCATGTGCAGAAATATTCTCAAATCTCACTGACCCCCAAATAAATAAAAACCAATGGTACTACATTTTTTTCTGTAACCTAGCCTCGGAATCTGAAAAAACTTCTCCCACACCTCTGCCATTAGTTCTTGATCCCAGTTCTCAGGTATGAAGAACATCTTCATGAATCTCTCCTCTACTCTCATCCAACGTAAAGGGAAACATTACCGAGATGTTCAGTTTTGCTCATTGCCTCCATCCTGAGACCACCCTATTTCTAGAAGTGTATTTCCCTTTCTTTTCCCATACTCTTTTGCCCCTAAGAGCCTGTCCAACATGTGTATTATGAAATATTCCTCCTCTATCATTACTTTAAGGAGAAGGATGGCGCTAGCTTATCAAATGAAATTATTTCTCTCAAATTTTAACTTGGAACTCACTGTCCCACTAAAACAATGATAATGGGTTTTGGGTCACAGAGCAACACCAGCATTCTGCTAGAATAATATAAATGTGCTTGACCTTGAAGTTGCTAAAAACTTATTTCCAGGCACTTTTCTTGGAGGTTCTGATCTAGTACGTAGCAAATGTGTATTTAAATACTCTAGGTTAATTGTCAGTAGGATGGCCATATCATTTATTGTCCAAATCAGGGCACTTCAAAGTGAAAGAGGGCACTTTTATAATTATGCCACAACAATAGGCATTAATTGGGACTGTCCCAGGCAAACTAGTGACTATCCTAAATATCAGCTAAGTTTGGAAAAACAGATGAATCAGTATCTCTCCAATTCTCCAACAGGACATAGAACTAACTAGGACCTTTAATGTGTTCATATATACGCTGGCATTTTCTGTGGAACACAGAGCCTAAATACTGAGTAATTGTAGAGTGCATAAAAGCTACACAAACATCTAGATATCAAGGTCTACATAAACGCAACAGTAGCCAATAAGTACATGAAAAAATGTTCAACATCTTTAATCATTAATGAAATGCAGATCAGAACCACAACAAGATATTACTGCACACCTATGAAAATCACTATAATCAAAGACTGACAATGACAGCACTGGTGAGTATGAGGAGATTGCAACCCCTTCATATTGCTGCTGGGAATGCAAAATTGTACAGCTACTCTGGAAAATAGCTTGTCAGTCCTTCAAATGGCTAAACACAGAGTTATTATGTGACCCAGCAATTCCACTCCTAGGTATATACCCAAGGGAAATGAAAACATATACCCACACAAAACTTATACAAAAAATTTCATAGCAGTGTTATTCATAATTGCCAAGAAGTAGAAACAACTCAAATGCTCCTCAACTGATGGATTAAAAAAATGTGGTATATCCATACAGTGGTGTATTATTCAGTCAAAAAAGGAAAGAAGCACTGATTCATGCTACAACATAGATGATTCTTAAAAACTATGCTTAAGTGAAAAGACAGTCACAAAAAATAACATATTGTATGATTTCATGTATATGAGATGTCCGGAAGAGGCAAATCTATAGAGACTGAAAGTAGGTTAGTGGTTCTCCAGGCCTGTCTTTAAGATGAAAGCAAACAGTGCTTGCTTCGGCAGCACATATACTAAAATAAGATGAAAGCAAACACATTTGACTCAGTATAAAGCAAGTAATATGCACTAATTATTTGTGGAGGGTCTTATACTGGGCCATTCACATTTGGTCATTTGGTTGATCAAATTTTATACTGGCACATGACACATAATTAAGAAATTAGTTAAGACATGGCTGGAAAGTTAGGAATTTATCTGTATCCCAACATAACTGTTGCCTCATGATATTTCCATTAGCCAGAAAATCAAGCCAACTCTTGTATGGGCTATAATGTACAATGTACACTAACTATTAAATTTCTTAATTAGCCCACTCTGAGTAGCTCAGGCTTGGTTATAATGT
The DNA here is from genome assembly GCF_029215605.1 of Mirounga angustirostris. NCBI lineage: Eukaryota > Metazoa > Chordata > Mammalia > Carnivora > Phocidae > Mirounga > Mirounga angustirostris. The sequence goes on along the minus strand of NW_026991711.1, from coordinate 102,841,218 downwards.
CATAAATAACTAGCACCTGAGTCAAGAGGGAAGGTCCTCTAAGTACATAAGTAATTAGTTTTAAGCAAGTAACACTATAACGTATAGATGAACAAAGTATGGAGGAGTTTGTTGTAGTATGACAAGCTAGCTTGAAATATTCTCCAATAAACTTGCCTCCGTTAAGTTCTGAGGCTAAAAAAAAAGCATATTAATTGACCTGATTAATTCCTTTATACTTGGTATAGTATAAAGTTGGACTTGTAGTTTAGAGATGTGTGATGAAGTCTTGGCTGGGCTGTTAATTTAGTATCTTTGAAGCATAGGACGCCAGGTGAAGAGTTGTGAGAGAAATGAGATCAAGACAAGAATATCTGTATTCTTTAAAAAAAAAAATTTATTAGCGAGAGAGAGTGAGAGCAAGAGAGAGCACAAATAGGGGGAGGGGCAGAAGGAGAGGGAGAAGCAGACTCCCTGCTGAGCAGGGAGCCCCTAAACATGGGGCTCTATCCCAGGACCCTGGGACTACAACCTGAACCGAAGGTAGACACTTAACTGACTAAGCCACCCAGGTGTCCCTAGAATACCTGTATTCTTTATGACAGGATTTTATGATAGGATACGTGAAAGCAATTCAATTCATGGTTACCTGACCACCAACTTTCACTTGGTTTTCTATTGTGCATTTAGAAGGGTAAACCCCTTGGATTGAGATTCCTGTTCTTTCTTTTCCTTTTTTTTTTTTTTTTTTTTTTTTTTTTTAAGATTTCATTTGTAAGTAATCTGTACGTCAACTGTGGGGCTTGAACTTACAACCCCAAGATCAAGAATGGCATGCTCTAGTACTGGAGCTGGCCAGGTGCCCCTTGTTCCTCCTTTTTCACAGCTCATTCATCCTGTCCTATCTTTAAGTAAATATGTTCAAAGACAAGGGGAAAGAAGAGAAGAACAAGTAGGTGGAGGAGAAATCAAGAAAAGGAAATGGAAGCTGCAGCCATTTACAATATGGAAATTTTGACTCTAATGGATTTCCACTAAGTCATGAGCTTCTTGAAAGTAGAGTTTATGTCTTCAAGGACAGAAGCAATTTATTTAGTAATCATTTCTGTGATCTTAGTGGAACTTTCACAAACAAGAACATCAATTATTCCTTATCGTAGTACCAGCATTTCTTTAAGCATTTTCACAAATGCCACATAAACCAAGAGAAAATGACATGAGAAAAGATGAATAAGTCCTTTCTAAAATTAAAGTATAGGTGTTATATGCCAATAAAGTCCAGGTACACATAAGCAGTATTTAACATTTAAATCAATCCTCTCAAACTGTTGCCTATTTTATTACTGGGTTTTCCATTTCAGTAGTAAGGTAAATGCTACTGAAACGTTGTGTAGCAGCTGCATGTAGTTTTGGAAAAGCCATAAAATAATTTTCATACGCCACAAACACAGCCTGAAAACTAGACTACAAAAGACACTACTCTCTTTTTGTTTTAATTAAATTTCAAAATCAGCGTTCATTAGGCATAACATTAACACTCACAAAAAGCTGTGGAACGTGTACAATGGAACATTATACCAGGATAACCCTTTTGTGTATGTAATGTAATATGGCAACCAGAAAATTTCATTCTTATTTACCATAAGAATTTAACAAAATTTTAAGCTAGAAAAGACCCTCTAGATCATGTATATACGATTTTAAAATTTGGTCTTTAAAATTTCAAAACAATTACCAGTAGAAGCGACAATCTTTATTAAAAAATAAGCAAAATACACAGTACTCCTGCATAGCAGACACAAAAACGTAACTCAAAAGGTCATGCCTCTCTAGATTAAGGGTCATTCATATAAAAGTTAATGTCAAATTAATATATTCTTTAAAAACTTCTACCTCTAAAATTCAATGACTTTATGTGCTGAAATGCTAATTTCTAGGAAAGACAAATACTTTAAACACCCAATTACCTAAAATCAGTCAATGGACTGGGAAACACAGGTTAATCCTAAAATTTCAATAAGAATGTTCAAAACTTTAAAAAAGGGGGATGACTTTATGGGGTGCCTGGCTGGCTCAATCAGTAGAATATGCGACTCTTGATCTTGGGGTTGTGAGTTTAGCCCCATGTTGGGTGTAGAGGTTATTTTTTTATTTTTATTCATTTTTATTTTCTAAAGATTTTATTTATTTTGACAGAGAGACAGAGACAGCGAGAGAGGGAACACAAGCGGGGGAGTGGAACAGGGAGCCCGATGCGGGGCTCGATCCCAGGACCCTGGGATCATGACCTGAGCCGAAGGCAGACGCTTAACGACTGAGCCACCCAGGTGCCCCGAGAGATTATTTTTTTTTAAATGGGGATGATTTAAATAATCTTTCTACTTGCTTTTTGTATAGCAAGAAATAAAAAAGCGTGACAGGGGCGCCTGGGTGGCTCAGTCAGTTAAGCGGCTGCCTTCGGCTCAGGTCTTGATCCCAGGGTCCTGGGATCGAGCCCCACATCAGGCTCCCTGCTCAGCAGAGAACCTGCTTCTCCCTCTCCCTCTACCTGCCGCTCTGCCTACTTGTGCTCTCTATCTCTCTGCCAAATAAATAAATAAATAATCTTAAAAAAAAAAGGCATGACAATATTCTCAGCTATTGTGCCTTAATTTTGTATTAACAAAAATTCAAGATCTAGGAAATGAATGGACGAAAGAAATAAATGGATTTTTGTGCTGTACACTGCATGTTAGCAGGTGTTTCTAATTTGAAGTTTAAAACTTATTCTCAAATATTCTTGCGAGTCAAACAGCTTTATTTTATTTATTTATTTATTTATTTATTTTTTAAAGATTTTATTTGACAGGGAGAGACACAGTGAGAGAGGGAACACAAGCAGGGGGAGTGGGAGAGGGAGAAGCAGGCTTCCCGCAGAGTAGGGAGCCTGATGCGGGGCTTGATCCCAGGACCCTGAGATCATGACCTGAGCCTAAGGCAGACCCTCAACGACTGAGCCACCCAGGCGCCCCCCAAACAGCTTTATTTTAGATAAAAAGCAGAAACAACACATAGGTGGCAATCGACAGAATAGAAAAACAAATTCATACATGCAACAACATGGATAAATGTGAAAAACATGCTGAATTAAAGAAGCCTTACACAGAAGAGCACATATTGTATGATTCCATTTAAGTAAGTCCCTAGCACAGGAAAATATATGATGAAAATGAATCAAAACTTTTGGTCGTTGTTTACTGGCGTGATGGTAATGTTCTGTATCTTGACAGACACATGAGTCTATGTATACAATTTGCTGAAAATTCACTGAATGGTAAGTTCCTGATTTATGCATTTCCTGTATGTATATTTACCCATAAAAAATAATCAAATACTGAACTCTAGTTATTTACATGCATGCCAAAGTGTTCAGGAGTGAAGTATACTGATCCTTGAAATTTATTTTGAAATGTGTCAAAAAAATGAGATGGATTGATCTAGAAAAAGGAAACAGAGCAAAATGTTAACTGTAGAAATGAGTCACCTATCAAACTTTGTATATGCTTGGACAATTTCAGCAGCAGGTTTCTCAAAAGCAACCCAGATGCGAGAAGACACCAGCGACACATATAAGTACAAAGGGGAAATGACTCTGAAGTTAGCATTCTATACCCTCCAAGCACCTTGCACTGCTTGGAAAGGTTTACTTTCCAAGCAACCTTTTAAAGGAAAATATCTCAGGCTATAATCTAGCAAAATGAGTATAAAAACCAAGAGATGAAGGATCCACAGAAGTCAGCAAACAGCTGACTCAACCTCAAAGGGCAGAAGGGAAGTCCCAGGATGAGGGCAAGAAACAAGAATCCAAAAGAAAATCTCTGAGGTAAAGAGGCCTCCATGAAACTGAGACTGAATAACTTTGATATGTTGATGGTACATTATTGCTTGTCAATCAGAAAAAAAGACAATTAGAAACTCCAGAATAAATTTTAAAAAGTTACAGAAAATCCATGCTTTCAATGTGTAAGAAATGTGACATGATTTTGATAAACTGATGGAAGCATAAAGAAGAATGCATTTGATTTTTGGTGCTAAGAACATTCTAGCTCTCTTCAAGAGACTCCTGAATCCAGATAATAAGACAGTAGATAGGGAATGATAATCAATTACAGATCCACTGTACTATTTGATTTTTATGTGCAATGCACTGATTTGATTTTTAAAAAAGCTTTTAAAAACTACAAACTTTCCAAAAAGTTCATTTTAGAAAAGCAGTGAGTTTTAAACTGGTTCAGTTTTTATCCCAGTCAAAAAGTAAAGCTTACAATCTGTTGAGTGTATTAAATATTTTAAAAAATTTTAATTTTTTTTTAAAAGATTTTATTTATTTGAGAGAGAGAGAATGAGAGAGAGCGAGTACATGAGAGGGGGGAGGGTCAAAGGGAGAAGCAGACTCCCTGCAGAGCAGGGAGCCCGATGCGGCACTCGATCCAGGGACTCCAGGATCATGACCTGAGCCGAAGGAAGTCGCTTAACCAACTGAGCCACCCAGGCACCCTATTTTTTCTTTTAATGAAATATTTTTGACTTTAAAAGACACACAAGTTGGCAAAATTACCCGAGTTAAAAAAGCCAAAACACTTAATTCTGAGCATATTTTTCAAATCAGCTTATCAAAATGATTTAAAAATAGTTTTCAAAACTGTCCTTCAAAACATTTCTTTCCTGTGATTGTACCATCTTGCATAATATAAAAACCTAAAACCAGAAAGTGGTATCATTATGTTCTAGCTTCCTCGTTCTGTGACAAGATCTAATGCACTTTGAGGACTAGGATGGAGTCTCTCAGCCAGTAATAATATGGAATACAATCTGGTAAGTCTAAAGAGGGTGCTAAACATCCAGGGGGAATAAAATGGGGAGACACATACCTACCGAGGACATTTACAGGGTTACTTTTCCTTTCCCTTTTCCCCGTTATTAGGACAACTAGGCTAAGCAGGAGGGTCTTACACCTGGGCAGGTAAAGTTTCCCATCCTTACCCACACCTTAGGTTCTACTCTCTGGGGGCACTACTTTTTTTGACTGGGATATTTTTGACATGGATATTGATGCACCTTTATGATTAACATTTCAATTACACTCTTCTCCTCCAACTAGATCTCCTCTCCGCTGACTATGCCCTTCCTCCATATATCAAAAAAAAAAAAAAAGCTATACACACACACAAATATAAACATACAAATCTACACTATGTACACATCTGTATATATGTATATATCCATATCTGTGACTATATACCTGAAGACGCTGAAACATCCCTTAGAAATGTACTCCTTTCACAAGAATAGTTCAAGCAAAGGCTTAATGACTGTCTGCCTGATTTCTCTGTCCTATCAGATCCCCACCACAGCTGGCTTGAAAGGCAGGAGCGAGGCATCTCCCTCTCCTGTCCTCATTCTAATACCCCCTGGAAGAAAAAAGGAAATGAAAAGCAGGTAACTTTAGGACAAGCTGCCCAGGTGATTGCCACTGGATTGATCCCTGAGAACTACTGAGGTTGGACAAGATGAATTCTCACATTCCAACACAAAGATGTGCCTACTGCTCTATGTAAATACAGGTTAATTTTGTTTAAGAAAAACTACTGCATCTTTTGGTTTAGCACTGAAAAGACAAGAAATCCTTGATAAGTGAAGATTAAAGATTTGGGTTGAGACTTTGCAAATGTCCCTTAAAATCCAGTACATTTGGGATTAAGAGACTCTACAGTGGAAATGATTCATTTGGCTAAAAATATGCACAGCTGACAGTCCCAGAGCCACACCTCAAAGTGTTCTTAATGTACTTGTTCCTTTAAATACGGTCTTCAGGACGATGCTGCTGAACATCAGTAAACAAGTATAAATTCCATCTCCATCTCCTCCATTTCATGGCCTTTGCACTTTGTACCTTCTACCCGGAATGTTCCTCCCTTACATATCTCATGGCTTGTTCCCTTACTTCATTCAAGAGTTTGCTCAAATGTCAAGAGGTCTTCCCTGGTCACCCAGTCTCAACAAATAGACCCTATACCTCATTCCGTCAATCCTTAAGCTCTCAACCTGCTTTTGTTTTCATTGCAATAATTTCTATATTTCTATTTGACATTATATTTTATATATATTTCATTTCTTTGTCTCACCCGCAAGAAAATGAGATCTAGGAGGGCAAGGGCATTCTCTGTTTTACAAAACCAGTGGAGGGTACAAAGTAAGTTTTCAATAAATACTTGCTGAATGAATCCACACTTTTCATGTCCTATATAGCAACAATCAATTCACTTTATTTAGTTTTGCAGATAAATGCAAAGTTAAACTTACTACTCTAATGATGTAGAGTTTTAGTGGCAAGAATTTTTTTTTTTTTAGAACATTATATATGATTTGGTTCAGTATTACAGAATCATTAAAGATTTGGAGTCATTTATACTTCAATTTTATTAATTGAATACATGCTAAAGAACCATTCTTTAATTTAAGGCAGAGGTTTTTTTGGCAGTTTCCTTCATTCTTCAACATGAATAGCAGGACTGGAGTGAGTGACAAATGATCTTAAAGAAGGCATCAAAATTACTCCCCCATTTCTGATAAATTCTTTTACCTTCTTTGTCGACCCTTCTCTTTCCTTCTTACCATGATTCCTAGCTAAAAGGAATGATAATAGAAAACTATATAAATAAAGCTCCACTCTTAAGTAAATACCACTACAATGAACCAAATTTACATAAAGGTTACCATGCTGTGGTATGTGAACTTTCCGTGGAAAAAAATTAGCTAATCCCATACAACAGACAGAGGTGGACAAGTATGAATGGAAGAGAACAAGAATCAATTCTTTGGTGGTTTCTATATTCCCAAAACCTTACAGGCATGATCTTGTTTCCTCCCTTCAAAGTATGGTGTCATTTCCCCCATTTTACAGATGAAGAAACAGATTGAAAGGCTCAAAATCATATCAGTTGTTCAGTGGAAGACTTGTGATATTTAATCAAGTCTCTGAGTTTCCAAACATATATTTCTTTCCACTGGACAAGCTGTTTTCAAAGTGTGGTTCAAGGACCACTGTCGATCAAGATCCTTTCAAAGGGTCCATGAGGCCTCTCACTTTTCTTCTGAATATTGGTTTGTGGCCAAATTGTCTTCTTATATTTTAACCAAAATCAAATGTCCTATCAGAGTGAATGCAAAAGCAGATAAAAGAACCCAGCTACCTTCTGATAAGTCAGATATTAAGGAGATTTGCAAAAATGTAAAACAATCCCATTCTTCTTGCTATTTTTTAATTTTGAAAAGTTATTTTTCATAGAGTATGGTATTTATATTAATATGCAATGAGTTTATTATTCTTTTTAAATGAATCATTACATGTTAAAGAAATTCTCTTATATAATACTGTTAAAAATGGTAATATTCCCCAAATTACCAAACCTACCTACGTGTTTGACACAATCTGTATCAAAAATCCAAGCTGATCTTAAACTAATGAAGAAATAAAAGGGACCCAGAATAGCCATAACAATTCTGAAAAAGAGCAAAGTTGGAGGACTCAGAAGTCCCAATTTAAAAACTTGTTACAAAGTTACATAATCAAACGGTGTGGTACTACTGGTCTAGTGATAGACCTATAAATCAAGGTAATAGAATTTAGAGTTGAGAAATAACCTCCTACACTTATGGTCAACAAAAGCGCCAAGACAATTCAACAGGGAAAGAACAATGTTTTCAACAAATGGTGTGGACACAGAAATGATATCCACATGTAAAAGAATGAATTTGGACCCCCTACCTCATACCACACACAAAAATTAACTCCAAATGGATCAAGATCATCGATACCACAAAAGATGTATCCTCCCCAAGTTGGTGGTCTAACTTTTACTTTTGGCCTCCTCACATTACTCTCCAGTTACTTTAGAACATTTAGTACTTTTGTATTAAAAAGTGTAGGGTCATACAGTAACTACAGTGTAACTTAACAAGCACTTATATCACTTTCTTCCCCCAAATGATTTATTTGCTGGTTCTGTATGTCTTTATAAGAAGATAACATCTTTTTTTTTTTAATCTTATAGATAATCAATAGGTTTAATATATAAATATCTGGTTAAATAATGAATACATACCTTTTACTGCAACTAGAAAATGAACAATATAGATAACTAATGTCAGATTCCTTTTAGTTTATATGAAGAGGGGTTGAAAAGTCAAAGGGTAGCAAGCCTTTATAAAAGGAGAATGAAGAAAGAATTGGCATTTAGGGAAAACAAGGCATATAAGATGAAAACAGAAACTGCACCTTGGATATGTCTGATGTAGAGGTATTTCTGTTGTGCTCAGATGCATGTGAACTTGACTTGGTAAACTAACACAAATGAACAATATAAAATGTATGAATGGTATTTTAAAGGATATTTGCTTAAAATTACATTTTTTCTCAATACTATACAGGAATATATATGTAAATACCAGGGTTTGTGCTTAACTTTCATTTTTCAAATAATTATACATTCATAGGAAGTTGCAAAAAAAAGTATAGAAAGCTCCCCTGTACTCTTCACTGTTTCCCCCAATGATAGCATTATGTAAATATAGTTAAACATCAAAAGCAGGGATTGACATTGATATACAACCTTATTCATATTTTGCCAGTTTTACATGCACTCATTTGTCTTTCTTTTTTTTTTTTAGAGAGTGAGACAGTGCATATGCACAAGTGCTCATGCTTGAGTGGGGCGGAGGGGCAGAGGGAGAGACTGCAGGCTCCACGCACAGTGCAGAGTCTGACTCAAGGCTCCATCTTACCACCCTGAGATCATGAACTGAGCCGAAATCTGGAGTCAGACACTTAACAAACTGAGCCACCTAAGTGCCCCCATTTGTCTGTGTTTCTATGCAATGTAGATTTAGGTAACCACCATACAATCAAGACACAGACCCGTTCCATTACTACAAAGATCCTTCATGCTACCCCTTTACAGTTACAACCATCCTGCTCCCTCAAACCCCATCTCTAATGCCTGGCAACCACTAATCTGTGCTCTATCTTTGTAATTTGCCATTTTGAGAATGTTATATAAATGAGACCACACGGTTGTCTCATTTTAAAATTGTTTTTTTCACTTGGTGTAATTACTTTAAGATCCACCTAAGTTACTTTATCAGTGGTTTGTTCCTTTTTATTGCTGCATAGTATTCCATAGTATGGATATAGAACAGTTTAACCATTCACTCAAGGAAGGGATTTGGGTTGTTTTCAGCAAAAACATACTATTTTTAAACATAGCAATTCTGTAATAAGCATCTTTCCCAAGAGCACTTTAAAAATGAGGGCCTTATGTTCATTTAAGTCCTTGCTTTGCATACATTTACAGTTTTTTTTCCCCACATTAGACCTTTCTTTTGTAATTAAATTCCATAGCTTCTCTCCCTATTGAGAAACAAGGCATCAAGGTAAATCTGCAGTTAAACTTCCAACTCAGGCTATAAGTTGATATACTGGTTATGGAATATCTTTCAAGCAGAAGAAAGGTTAGTAAAGTTAACTGTACAAGTAGCCCACAAAATTAATTTTTATCTGTCAGTGATAAAACTAAAGTTGGGAGAAGTCAAATCATAGTACTTTAAGCTCTTAGGCAAGACAATATCAAATTATTGCCCTTCAAGAAGAAAGGTCAAGAATAAAAACATATGTAACTTATTTTCCATACTTAATTTCTTTTCAAGAGAAAGTACTTATAGGGAGTTGTAGATGAAGGCACTAGTCAAGCAGGCTATAAGAACAATAATTTAAACATGCTATATGGTTTAGTATTTATGAAATAAGAAGGCACAAAAACCACGATTTGCTTAGAGAAGTGAGCTTACAGGTAGAAGTTTTTTTTTTTTTTTTTTAAAGATTTTATTTATTTACTTGAGAGAGAGAATGAGAGAGAGAGAGAGCACATGAGAGGGGGGAGGGTCAGAAGGAGAAGCAGACTCCCTGCTGAGCAGGGAGCCCGATGTGGGACTCGATCCCGGACTCCAGGATCATGACCTGAGCCGAAGGCAGTCGCTTAACCAACTGAGCCACCCAGGCGCCCAGAAGTTTTTTTTTTAAAGTTACAAATCTACAGTTCACAAGGCAAAGAGAACAACAAAGATCATAAGTACAGGTTTTCAAAACTCATTGGGAAAAAATTTTAAGTTAATAGGCACATGTAGAGACTAAGAAGGTAAGAGGAGGCAAAATTTTCAAGGACAAAATCTGGGAAAAAACCAAACTGTTGGAAAATAAGACAAAGAACTAGCTTTGAGCCAGGATTAAATAACTCATCTCTTATTTCAACCATCATCCGATGACTAATTGAATTAAATTCTGGAAAAGATACACATGCTTACATCTTATCAGGTACACACAAATTTGCTTAATTTATATAACATATCCTTATTTGGAAAGCAAAGTTAGCTTAATAAAATTCTGTTTGATTTTAAGATTTGATTCTTTGCACATGTCTGTATTACTAGTAAACATGAGACTTCACAGGATCAAATGCAAGACTATTTTACTTTTTTAGGAAAAAATTAATATTATACTGAGAAAAAACTGACATGCTCCTTATGTATCCTAGTTATCTTAAATTATAAGTTATAAATAATAAGTTATCATCACTGTATACAGGTGTGACTACAAAGACAGAGTACAGATTCTATGATTTGGAGCTATAAGAGCCTTTTGAAAAGTTGACTGCTATTTGTAGCCACACCTCTTTGACACACAGACTGCCAGAGTATTTACAACAGATCATGAAAGTGTTAATAGTGACATTTTCTTTTCTTTTCTTTTTTTTTTAAAGATTTATTTATTTGAGAGAGCGAGAATGAGAGAGAGTACATGAGAGGGGGGAGGGTCAGAGGGAGAAGCAGACTCCCTGCCAAGCAGGAAGCCTGATGCAGGACTCAATCCCGGGACTCCAGGGTCATGACCTGAGCCGAAGGCAGTTGCTTAACCAACTGAGCCACCCAGGCGCCCAACAGTGAAATTTTCTAATTCAAATAGCAACAATATATTATAAACCCATCAAGTCTTAAGTGTTTATTATTGTAATATTTTTAAGAATGGAGAAAATAAAAACTTTATCAACTCTCAGTGCTTCTGTTTCTGCGGAATTAAAAGTTAACATCAACTCAAATGTGTATAATTAGGTATTCTAAAGTGCCAGTACTAGAAAATCTCTTTATTTGGCAAGGCATGGCAGTGCATTTCTTCTGCATAATTTTTGAAAAAGTTTATTTCAATTTTATAAAATATTCTGCTGATGCCATGTAACGGTCCCCAAAGGAGCATCCAATCATACTGTGTTCATTCACCATTCAGCATAAGGTACAGCTGCCGTGAACCCTGGCCAGGCCTTACTATCAGAAGACTTCACAATAAAACTTTTCACGTTAAACTTTAATTTGCCTACCGGGACAAACTCAAAAGACACTATTATATGTGAAGACCAATACATTTTCAAAAGTGCCTGAAAAGAGAAAGGAACAATGTATCTGGGATGTTGTTTCACAGAAAAGAAACACTCAAGTACTGATAAATATTGGGAATTAAAAACAGCAACAAAACTGCAGTCAGCCTATGGCCATAATGAATTCAAATGACTTCCTTAATCTTCACTCTGTATTAAAGAGTTGCTTGTCAGTAGCCTGATAGCACAGTGAATATGGAAAGCAACAATATAAACCTTGAAACACCTATCAGCTAACTAAAATTTAAAAGATTTTACAATTTATCACTACAACAATTTACCACATACTTTTATTCCAAATAATCCATTTGAAAGATATTCCAAACATGGGGATTTTAACGCAAAAATTAAAAACCTTCTCTAAAATCAACAACTCTTCAGTATCTGATTACCAGTTTCCCACATACCTTTTACTTTGAAAAATGGCTAGCAGCAAACTGCACCAATTTAAGTCCCTATATAAATGAAAACTCCCGTCGTACTCTGCCATAACAGAGCAAGTTCTGAGGCTTCAACGTCTTGTGCATGTATATCACTCATTCTCTTAAGATGCATTAATAAGTTAATATTTAATAACACATGCTATGTATTAAACACAATAGTAGGAGCTTTATATACTTCATCTCTAATCCTCACAACTCAAAGAGTTAAGTGCCATCATCCCAACTTTATACATGAGGAGACTGAGCTGAGGCTCATAAAAGGGTCCCACAGCTAATAAGAGAATGTAAAAGCCTCCTATATTTTCATCAGCCCTTTCTGTACATAAAATATATGAGATCTGAAAGTATTAATTCTGTAACTTATCAATTAGCCAACAAGTTATAGAAAATGCTAAGCTGAGTGACACGTGAATACATATATACTTATCAGTGCTTTGTGGGGAGCTGTGCGAATTTACCTTCCAGGGTTATGTTTCATTTTTTTAGCACACATCCACATTTCTTCCATATCTTGAATGTAGGATCTATGTAATTCTGTGTGCAAGTATATTAGCTATGGAACATGTAAGATCATTAAGCCAGTAGGATCTCCTTAGACCCTGAAGAAATGGTCTAACACATAGTCAAAACTCTGATTATTTTTTCAGAAGCCAAGTTTACTCTGGTAACAAGTTAAGCCTCAGAAGTGGGCCTAAAATTTTTTTACCTTTGATACAGCCTTGTCTACAACAAATTATAGAATCCGTTATTTAAGGACATACCCACGCAAAACACACACACGGCGTGAAAAGATGAGCGCCTCATCAATATGTGAGGAAAAAGCAATCGCTCTCAAATATGCCAAATTTTATTAAACTGAAGCATGTCCAATTACTCTAGTTACACTGGTATCGACTATATTAAATATTACATAGATCTTATTCTTTCAAATATCACAACTAGGTTAGCTTCCAGTTAGACTTTAACCACCTTTCATTACTCAAAAGTTCTTGTAATCAATGACATACAAGCTAACAGCAAAGGGTTTCTTCAGAATTACAATTTGGCAAACTATAACCATGGATACTTAGATCTATATACACATATTTTCTGGGACATCATATTAGAAAAATCATCTGCTATTTACTAAGCCTTACTTTTACTTAACTTGCTATCCAGGAAATTACACACGGGACAAGACAGCCTCAACAATTTGTTTCTACATAAAAGCAAGCTCAAAAAGCAGAGGCACTCTCCTCTGCACCTCGTAACAAAAAAAGGGAACAAAAAAAACTTCAAAAACATAGGGTGGAGCCTAAGGCTCAACCATAAGGTGTGTAAATCTGACCCCCGGGGTCCGTGGCACTGACAGTCATTCAACTTTCTTTTCAATAATCCCATTGTGCTTTTTTCTTGTACCACAGGCAAGATATGCCTGCATTTTACCAACTGGTCGGAACACCTTATTTCCTTTCTAAAAATTCTCCCGGTGCAAGGCCGGGGGCCGAGGCGTGGGGTGGGCGGGGGAGCCCGAGGCATCGGCGCCAGCCACCCGAGAGAGCAGAAACACGCACGGCACCCGCTCCTGGCAGGCCTGCTGTGGCTGGTTCCCGAGTCCCTGGGGCGGCAAAGGCAGCAAGCAGCAGCCATGGCAGGGACTCGGGAACCTTTCCCCTGCCTCCTCCGCTAGGCCTCGAGGGGTTTGCTTTTCACATGGTCCCCGGGTGGGGGCGGTGGGCACAAGGTAGTGGATGCAGCTGCAGCCGCAGCCGCAGCGGCGGGCCAGGCGAGCCGGGCTCCCTCGGAACCCGACCTCCCGGCGGGCTGGCAGCAGCAGCACCTTGGCGGGGGCCTGGCTGGGGCGCCGATGGCTCGGCGGGGAAGGCCACCTTCTCACACACATCTCTCCCCTGCCTGCCTCCTTCTCCGTTAGCGCTACCGGTTGGCGGGCGGGGGAGGGGACCGAGGCGCGTTATTCCCGGGGAGCTGGAGGGGGGAGGGGAGGGCATCTCTTACCCGCGTTACTGAGGAGGAGGAGGAGGAGGAGGCGGTTGGAGCGCGACGCGGCGGGGCGACGGCGGGGCTGGGTGGGTGCAAGTAAGAGTCTTACGAAAGGGAATTAACCCCATCACCAGCCCGGACACCGGCTCCAGCGGCAGCCGCGGCTGGCAGAATCCCGCCCCTTCCCACCACGCACTAGCCCCGCCTCTTCGTTCTCTTTGAGGGGCAGTCCACAAATCATAGGTTATACATCCTCCGAGTGACAGGAGGATCATCCAATCAGGCTTGAACAAACTGCCTTCTCTCCACCCCTTTATCTCCTCCCGGGCCGCGGGAGAGCTGTGCCAAGTCTTCCTCCACCCTCAAGAGAAAAAGAACCAATCGGTGATAAGTAACCGCCCTTGAAGGACGCAAAGGACAACCAATGGTAAAACTAAGAGGACAGCCATTTTGCCCACTTGTAAAAAAGGCACCTTTTCCCACGAGTTGGGAGCCTGAGGTGGAAGAGTTCTGTGGAGTTTTTACTGACCTGGAGATATCGGGAAGACAACCATATTTCTTTAGGGAATATTTATAGAGCTTTCTTGGAGTGAATGAACATTTTTATCCTCCATGGGAGGGGGAAGTGAGAAATGCTGCTTAAGGGCTTGGCTCCTCCCTTAGGGGTAACGGGTTCTAGGCCGAACACCTGGTTTCTCCAGCTTCAGTGGAGGAAGGCGGAGTTACTGCTCTGTTCGGCCAGCAGGGAACTACATTTCCCAATGTGCTTTGCCCCCGCCGCTGTCCTTTCCTGCTTTTACTTCCCGTGGGGCCTGACGGGAATTGTAGTTCCTGGGAGATACCCATGTCACTTCGTTGACCAATGAGAGGAGACGACCTTAAATGATTGGAGTTTGGAGCGGGGAACAAGTTGCAAGTGTGCGGCGAATCCTTTTTGCCACCCTAACAGAAGAGGAAGGCATAAAAGAGAGGGGTAGTCAGAGAGTAGCTTTCTCAGAACGCCGCAGGGGTTTTAGATTCCTGGTATTTGAACTCTCTTACTTTCAGTTTGTCCCTTTGAAGTCACTTCCGCCTTGGGGCGGACGCAAGCCAAACCTGTGGCGGGAGTTGGAGATTCTGCAGCGAATACACCAGGTGTGGCTTTCGGAGTGGCGTGGCGGGCAAGTCAGTAGTTTCTTTCGAGAGAGACAGGAAGTTGAACGGCATGTAATTGTGTTTTAAAGAAAGAGTGGGTGAAATGGGATGGCGGTAGTTCCTAAGTCCGGAATGCCATTCTCCACCTCTAGTCTTCAATCCCAGAGTCCCATTTTTCTTACCTTTTGACTTGCTCACGATTAGATTGCACCCGTGTATTTGTGGAGGGTGCCTCTAATGTTTTTAGCCGCTTTGCGTGCATGAAGCATGGCTTCAGGTCGTCTGTTTGAATAAAAATGGTCTTAGAAGTTCTGAACTACCCACTCCCTTATAGACAAACACTCTACTAAAGATTGGTTGGAAGGAGATAAGCTACGGAAGGGTACAGGACTAATACTCAAAAATGGTCCATTACCATTCTTGGTTTGTTTGGTTTTTTTTTCTTCAGTAAAGCATCAGTGTTGTGGGACCAACAGTCAAAGCATTATCTCTTTTTTTTGGTAATTTTTTATTTTAATTCAAGTTTGTTAACATATAGTATTAGTTTAAGGTGTACAATATACAGCTCTTCTTTTCTTTTCTTTTTTTTTTTTTTTTAAAGATTTTATTTATTTATTTGACAGAGAGAGAGATAGCGAGAGCAGGAACACAAGCAGGGGGAGTGGGAGAGGGAGAAGCAGGCTTCCCGTGGAGCAAGGAGCCCCATGTGGGGCTCGATCCCAGGGTCCTGGGATCACGACCTGAGCCGAAGGCAGACGCTTAACGACTGAGCCACCCAGGCACCCTAGAGCTCTTGTTTTCTTAATGCAGTTGGGATTTTCAGTATAATTTTGCAGTGTAGTTTCCTATAGATGCTTAGTTTTGTTTTTGTTGTGAGTTCTTCAAGTCAAGAAATAGTAATTGTGGCCATCATTTTTTATTGAGTGTTTCCCCAGCCAGGAATGATATTAAGTGCTTTAAGTACATTTTTCTTGAAATAATCTGCAGGTATTGTTATGTGACATTTATAGTTGAAGAAATTGGTGTTCAGTGACGTTCATTAAGACTTTAAGGCCTTGATCAGTAAATTTTGGAGCTGAGAATCATATCCAGGTCTGTCTCATTTCTGATCTCTTAATCACTACTCATCTTGCCTCTCAAATATTTATTAATTCCCCAATATGTGCTATAGACACATAGGGAGAGAGAAATGTAAAATTCCATTCTAGAATTCTGGAACAAATGGTGGCAGTCACTTCTTTTGAAGTATTCTCTGTCACGTACATAGTATGTACTCATTGTATTTAAAAACAAGGAAAATAAAAAAAGGAGGTCATCTGTAATACTGTTATCCAGAGATACCACCATTAAATTGGGGTGAATATCCTTACAGATCTGTCATAGGTACAGACATTTGCATGAATGCTATCATACTACCTTGCTTTTTTGTAAACTTTTTTTAATTCAACAATAGGCTGTGGATATGACTGGATATATATTAATGTCATTTTAAAAATATCATTTTTGATTGCGATCTGGTATTTCGTTATATGTCTCTAAGATAATTCCTACTTGATGGATATTATTTTTGATTAACTTTTTTTGATTGTGGTAAAAAACATAAAATTTACAATCTTAACCATTTTTAAGTGTATAGTACAATAGTGTCAAGTATATGTACCTTGTCATTAAACAGATACATGGAACTTTTTCATCTTGTAAAACTGAAACTGCACGTTTTGTACAACTCCCTTTTCCCCCTCCCACAGCCCTTGGCATCTACCATTCTACTTTTTTTGAAGAGTTAAACTACTTGAGTTCACTTGTATGAGTGAACTCATGGCAGTTATGGTTCTTCTTTGGCTTATTTGACTTACCATTGTATCCTCAAGGTTCATCCATGTTGTAGTGTATGACTGGATTTCCTTTTTCTTTTTTTTTTTTTTTTTAAAGATTTTATTTATTTATTTGACAGAGACAGAGATAGCGAGAGCAGGAACACAAGCAGCGGGAGGGGGAGAGGGAGAAGCAGGCCTCCCCCCGAGGAGGGAGCCCGATGTGGGACTCGATCCCAGGATCCTGGGAGCATGACCTGAGCCGAAGGCAGACGCTTAACGACTGAGCCACCCAGGCGCCCTGGATTTCCTTTTTCAAAGCTGATTAATATTCCTGTGTGTGTGTGTATACACTACATTTTATTTATCTGTTCCTCTGCCAATAGACATTTAGATTGCTTCTACCTCTTAGCTATTGTGAATAATGCTGCAGCCAACATGGATGTGCACATATGTCTTCAAGATCCTGTTTTCATTTCTTTTGGATATGTGCCCAGAAGTGGGATTGTTGGGTCGGTTATTAACATTTAAAAAGAATGCTCTTGTGAACAAATCTTTATATGCTTGTCTGATTATCCTGTAAATCTAACTTTTTAGAAGTAGGTTATTTAACCACAAATACTCTATAATTCCTAAATTGCTCTTCTGAAAGGTTGTACCCATTTTCTTTCTTACTAACAGTGTTTGAGAGCACCCAATTCCCATCTTTTATCCCATCCAATCAGATTGCAAAAAGTGATTCTTCATTATTTTGTTTGTAACTGAATTCTGTTGATGTTGAGCATTTTTTATATGTGTAGTGTCCATTGTTTAATCTCTTTTAAGTAGCTTGTTATTGGCTATCATAATCTCTTAATTTTAAAGGAATTACTTCTTAGGTTTTTAACTCTCATATTTTGCAAGCCTTGACTCTCATTTTGAAATTTGTCTTTTTACATTTTAATGCTGTTTTTCCATGAAATAGTTTTAATTATTTTACTTTGAAATCTGCCTTTTTTCTTTTATAGTTTCTAGTTTATTTGTGATGCTTAAAAAAACATTTCTGATGCTTATAAATTAGATAATAAAAATAGTATGAATATATAATTTAAAATTTGTTCTTACATTTAATTTTACAATTTATACACACTTGATTTTGTTTGGACTCTGTTTTTTTTCCCCTATTGTTCTGTCTTCGACTTGAACCATACACATTATCTTAATTTCTCTAACTTTAGACTATGTTTTGATATCAAGTAGGTAAAGTGTGCTTCCACTTTTCTTTTTTCGGTATTTTCTTGTTATTCTCATATTTTCTTGTATTTTTTTAGATGGATTTTGGTATCATTTTGTCAAATTAAAAGTACATCTCGGCACTTCTATATTTTAATAAAGTACAAGTTTAACATTTATATAGATACTGAATGCTACTTAATGACAAGTATTTCATTTCTTATTAATACAGAATTTTTCAGATACAGCCAAGGCTCAATGGGGGCTCTCTGTGCTTTGTGAAAACATGTTTTTATTACAGAATTGGATCTAAAAGATTACAGTTTAAGAGCATTTCCAATTTTTTAAAAATTATATGATCACTTTTTATTATAAAGGGGCTTGCATTTTACAGGTGGTTTCCAGTAGAAGCTGATGACTTCTGCATGCTTATTTTTTTAAAAAGATTTTATTTATTTATTTATTTGAAAGAGAGAGAGAGAAAACATGAGATGGGGGAGGGGCAGAGGGAGAAGCAGACTCCCTCCTCAACAGTTAGTCTGATGAGGGGCTTGATCCCAGGACTCCGGAATCATGACCTGAGCCCAAGGCAGACACTTAACTGGCTGAGCCACCTAGGCGCCCCTTTGGCATGCTTATTGTAACTATCCTTCTGTACTTCATAGTCTTCTCCAAGTACTTCAAACTTAGCATGTCCCCTAAACCTGTTCCTCTTCTCCTTTGTTTATTAACAATATAAATAAATAATAAATATTGTTAATATTTATTGAGCACCTACTAAGAGAAGTACTAGCTAATAATTAAGAGAATGGGCTTCAGACTGCCTAGGTTTGATTCTAGGTTCTGCCATGTACTTGTTGGGTGACCTTGTGCAGATAAGTTAGCAATCTGTGCCTTAGTTTTCTTATCAATAGAATACCTACATCACAGGGGCGCCTGGGTGGCTCATTCTTTAGGCGTCTGCCTTTGACTCGGGTCATGATTCCGGAGTCCTGGGATCGAACCCCGCATCAGGCTCCCTGCTTGGTGGGAGGCCTGCTTCTCCCTCTCCCACTCCCCCTGCTTGTGTTCCTCTCTCACTGTGTCTCTTTCTGTCAAATAAATAAAAAAATCTTAAAAAAAAAAAAAAAAGAATACCTACATCACAGGTTGTTGTGAGGATTAAATGACTTCATATACATAAAACACATAAAATAGTGCCTGGCCTATAGTAAGTATGTGGTACTCTGTTAATACTGTTTATTGACCTGGCTGATGCTAGTGTGCTGTAAAATGATAAACAAGACAGTTTATGGTCTTTGATTTTATGAAGGCATTCTAATAGGAGGGAAAGACAAAATTCAAATAAATAGAGGAATTGCTAATTATAATAAGTGCTGTAAGGAAACCAACTGATATTAAGGAAAATGTCAGGGACATTTGGGAGCTATTGCAGTATTCCAGTTGAGCAGTAATAGCTTGGGATGGCAATGGAACTGGAAAGAAATGGATGCATTTGAGATATGCCTTAGGGATAATTAGTAATAAATGGATTTAGTTTGGTGGGTAAAGGAGAGGGAGAAATCAAGAGCGAACCCAAGTTGCTGGTTTGAGTAACTTGCATGGTTGTACTATTACTGAGAGATTGAACAGGGAGCACCCAAGTTTGGTGGAGAAATAAGACTTTGGTTTTGGACATTTAGGCTAGAAATGTCTGTGAGACGTCCAAAATGTCAGGTAGGTAATTAAATATAGGAGTCTGAAGCAAAAAAATTATAAATTGTATTACCTGGGCTATTTGTGGTAGACTTCTAAAATGTTGTTCCCACCCTCACATCTATTTTTCCATATTTGACAAGGTAATCTTTGTAAACTAATGGCCTGATCAAAGTCTAAGAAAGGTCCCCAATTTCTTACAGGATAAAGTCCAGACTCTTTTTTTCACATGGCATATGAGAACTTCCCTAACCTGGCTTAATATTACTTCTTTACCACTTGTCAAAAGCACCGTATTTTTTAGCTATGCTAAACTGCTTACGATTTTCTGAAACTTTGTGCTTTTGCAAATAAGGCATCTTCCTGTCTAGGATATCCTTACATTGATTGTCCATCTGCAAACCCTGCTTTTCCTTTAAGTTTCAACTTGCATCAACATTTAATTTAATATAGGGGCACCTGGATTGCTTAGTTGGTTAGGTGTCTCTTGATTTCGGCTCAGGTCAGGGTCTCAGGGTCCTGGGATCGAGCCCAGTGTGGGGCTCTGCACCCAGTCTGCTTGGGATTCTCTCTCCCTCTTCTTCTGCCCCTCTCACCATGTGCTCACTCACTCTCTCAAATAAATCTTTAAAAAAAAATAATATAATGTCTCGTACATACCAAGCATTTTTTTCTCGTAAGTGAAGCCGCCTTTGATTGCTTGCTACCTTACACAGAGCAAACACATCCACTATTATATGGTATTCATATATATCTACTTCTTTCATAGCACTTATTGCATTGTGTTGCAATTATTTGTTTATAAGTCTTATTTCTGCCCTAGATTGGGCTAAGATGTGAGGCTGCAATGGCACAAACTAATCTTTGTATACGTGGTATTTTCTGCAATGCCTGGTCCATAAGGGCACTCAAAAAGTATTTCTTGAGTGAGTGATTTTAAGAGGCAGTGTTGTATAATGGCAAAAATTCAGACTTAAAATTAGAACAATCACCGTTCCAGGCTTACTTAATATAACCAGTTGTTAACTGGTAAGAAATTATTTCACATCAATTTTCCTGAACCTCAATTTTCTTGACCTTAATGTGAGGATAATAATACTTTGTGAGTTGTTTTGAGAATTACAAGAGATTAAAAAAAAAATGTCCTCACAGAGAGGTCACTCAATAAGTGGGAGGTATTATATCATTATTCTGAGAACAGTTGCCTACAGAATGAAACGTTCTAGTGTCCTTGCTTTTAAAGTAATTAGATACTAGATATGGTAGTTTTTAAAGCCCCATAAATGATTTTTTAAATATTATATAATTTTGTAATTTACTGAAATTAACTTATCATTTTAGAATATCAGTTTTATTGACAAAAATGTGATTTCCATTTATTTAATTTAGGTTGTAGCTTAACTGACAATTTTTTTTTTTTTAAGATTTTATTTATTTATTTGACAGAGAGAGACACAGCGAGAGAGGGAACACAAGCAGGGGGAGTGGGAGAGGGAGAAGCAGGCTTCCCGCGGAGCAGGGAGCCCGATGTGGGGCTCGATCCCAGGACCCTGGAATCATGACCTGAGCCGAAGGCAGACGCTTAACGACTGAGCCACCCAGGTGCCCCGACAATTTTTAAATATAGCTACATCAGATGTAAATGTAAAGATAATGTATGCTATTATGAAAGCACTGAGCATGTTAAAATGTGACATAGGTACATTTTCAAGTCTTGATCAGATTTGAAGAGTTTCTGTGATTGAATATATGACTTTGTGTATAATCACTTTGAAAATATTTGAGTGGATAAGTAGACTTCTTCATTGACTACCTTTTGAAACTTACAATGATAAACTTTGTTTTGTTTTTTTGTGAATCTGTGGTTTCTGGAATCCATGTGCTTTAAAGCAGAGTTGTCCAATAGACCTCCATATTAACCACTTACAGGAACTGGTACTTTTTCAAGCCAAATTTATATCCCCAATAAGGAACTTGGAATTATTTATGTTATTACATGGTTGCTTCCCTAGTTGGGAGAGGTATTTACTGAGGTTCCTGGCTTCTAGTCCTCTTCCCTTGCCTCTATCCACCTGCCTCTTATTATTAGTGGGATGGGAGGAGAGGAGGTGTGAGTAATCAGATGTTTTATCATAGGTCCTCAAAGATTTGTTAAGGCATTTCATTGTCACAGCATTTACTGGTTGTATCTATGTAGCCAAACTGCTGTACTACTTGGAACCATTTCCACTGATCATTTTTTGTTTGACTAGGATGAATTTATGAAATTTAGTTGTCTGGATTAACTGAATTTGATCTTAACTTCAACAGAAGATTTGATTGATATTCTGTAGTAGGAAGAATTTTCCATATGTAGGCATCCTTTCTTAGAACTTTTTTTTAATCACAAATTATTTATTTTATTCATTCAACAAAAACTGGTAGAGAATGTGCACAGTGTGCTGGGGACAGGAAGGAATACAAAGTTGAATCGGGCATGGCTCCTAGCCTCATGGGAGGTAGGAATTACATATGCCATAAAAAAAAAAGGAGTATGTGAGACAGCTGTCTTCTTAGCTGGGCGAGCAAAGAAGCCTCTTTAGAGAAGGGGACCCAGTGACTGAGCGAAGAACAATGCCAGCATGGGAAGAGCACCGGCAAAGAGATGACTCTTCAGAGTGTTCTAATACCCTAATATCCTAATAGGTAGCCTTAATCTGTATTCAATAAACAACCCTCCCTCTAATCTTAATCATTCTGCAAACTGCGTCCCCAATTTCCCTGCTAAAACTTGAATTTGACTTACTGTCTTTCTATCTACTTAGGGTGATTTCTGCGTTTGAATGTTTAGCCCAATTGACACAACATGCTAGTTTCTTAGTTCCTGGACTGCTGTGTCTCCTGTGAATTTGATTTCCACACTAGTTCAGCCATGCACTCCTATGGTCCTACTTTATACTTCCTCATCTCTATGAACTACTCTACCTCTAAACTCTCTAATCATGGTACCCCTGTCCTTTGAAACTTGAATGTAACAAATAATATTGAGTGCTTGGTGCCAGGCATCTCTAGATGCATGGAATACACCAGGAAACAAAACAGACAAGAATCTCTGTCCTTTTGGAGCTTATACCCTCATGGGGAAAGACAAATAAAAACTGCAATAGGAAACTAAATCATATAGTGTCTTACAAAGTGGTAAGTGCTGTCAAGAAAGAAAACGTAGGGTAAGGTAGAGATAATAGGGAGTTGCAATTCTTGTTTGTTTTTTGTTTTTAAATTTTTAAACTTTTATTCTGAAATCGTTTAAGACATACAGAAAGACACAAGAATAGTGCCAGGAACTCCCATATGCCCTTGACCCAGAATCACATATTGTTGCCACATTTACTTTAAAATTCTTTCTCTGAAAAATATGTAACAATTCATGAATTTGTGTGTCATCCTTGGGCATAGGCCATGCTAATCTCTGTATCGTTCCAATTTTAGTATATGTGCTGCTGAAGCAAGCGTGAAAGTTGAAATTTTAAATAAGGTAATCAGATTTTAAATTTGACGTTTCAGAAAAGACTCTTGAAGGAATCAAGAGAAGTAGCCATGTAGATAATTGGGGGAAAAGTGGTATAAGCAAGTGGACCAGCTAGTGCAGAGTCCAAAGCAGGAACATGTAAGGACATCATTGTGACAGAGAAGAAAAAGTGAGGAGGGATGGTAGTAGGAGTGGGAGCAGATTGTAGAAGGGCTTATAAGCCATTAATAGACCTTTTATCTGAGTAAAACTGGGAACTGCTGAGGAGTGTTAGGATCAGACTTACCTTTTCAAAGTATCTCATTGACTGCTACACTGAGAGGAGAATGTAGGGAGGGAGGTAGAAGCTGGGATATCAGTCAGATTCTTGCAGAAATTCAGATTAGAAATGATAGTAGCTCCGATCGGGTGAGTGGATTTAGAGGCAGTAGGAAATGGTGGGATTCTGGGTATATTTTGGATGTAACAGGAGTTGCTAATGAATTGGATATGCAGGATGAGAGACACTGAGAGGAGTCAAGGAATTGGTGTGGACAACTGGAAAGATGAGATGGGGAAGATTGTGGATGGAACAGGGTTTGAGAGAAAGATCTGGAGTTCAGTTTTAGTTGTGTTAAGATGCCCATTAGACTGCTAGGTAGAGATGTTTGGTTAGATTTATGAGTCTGAAGTTCAGGAGAGGTCTGATCTCTTTATATAAATGTGGGAGTCATTGGCATAGAGGTAATATTTAAAGCCATGACACTAATGATATCTCTGAAGGATAGAGCAAGGGTTACTAAGAACTGAGCTCTGGCACACTCTAACCTTAAGTGGGCAGGGAGATGAGGAAGAACCAGCCCAAGTGTAGACTGAGCAACAATGACCATTGAAGTAGGATAGAAACCATGGGGATGTGGTGTTCTAGAATCTTAAGTGAAAAACGTGATTTAATGAGGAAGGAATGATTTACTGATAGGTTCAGTAAAATGAAGACTAAGAATTCCTACTTGCTCTCTGCCTTTTATTTCCAAATCAGGGCCTTTGTATATGCTTCTCATCTGGTTATTGTGTATTCTTTATGTCTCAGCTTTGTATGTATCTCTTAGGAAGCCTTCCAAACCTCCAAATTTGAAAACTGA
Source organism: Mirounga angustirostris (assembly GCF_029215605.1). Taxonomy (NCBI): domain Eukaryota; kingdom Metazoa; phylum Chordata; class Mammalia; order Carnivora; family Phocidae; genus Mirounga; species Mirounga angustirostris. The sequence continues at coordinate 102,816,810 of NW_026991711.1, read as the reverse complement.
ATTTTTGTTATATGCTTCTTTAACACCTAATACTTTCCCTATAGTATTTCTTCAAAACTACATCTATTTTTTATATTATTATGTTTCCAGAGCCTAGTGCAGTGTCTGCTCCATGTCAACACCCAAATATATTTTTGTTGAATGCGTGAAAGAATGAAATTCGGGAATAAGATTCATTAGATAATTACTTAGTTTTTAACTGAAATTCTTTTCAGGGCAAATATTTTGACTGTTTAAGATAGATATTTTCACTGTGATTTAGCTCTGAAGCAGAGGTGGTGCATTCCTGTGTTGAAAAGGAAGCAGAGACCCAGCTATATATTTTACTTGTCAGTGGCTACATAATCTTAGAGTATTATCTTTGTGGACCTCCTCCTCCTGCACTTTGAGATCCATTGCTATGTGTTAAGCTAGAGTGTTTTCCCATTTTTTTAAATTAAACTTTACTTTGAGATCATTGTAAATTCACATACTGTTGTGAGAGAGAATGCAAAGAGATTCTGCATATGCTTTACCCAGTTTTCCTCAATGGTAACATCTTAAAAAACTATAGTACAATATCACAACCAGGATATTGACATAATTAAGATAGAGAACAGTTGCATCCCACAGGGATATCTCATGTTGCAACCATCACTTCTGTCCCTCTCCACCTTCACCCCTGGCAACTACTAATCCCTTCTCCACTTCTATAATTTTATCATTACAGGAATGTTATATAAATGGAATCAAACAATATGTAAACTTTCAAGATTGGCTTTTTTTCACTCAGCATAATTCTCTGGGGATTTATCCAGATTGTTGTGTGTATCAGTTGTGCCTCTTTTTTGTGAATTGTGTTCCATGATATGGATGTACCACAGTTTGACCATTCACTATGAGTATAACTGAGTTCTTTCTAGTGTTTGGCTGTTATGAATAAAACTACTGTAAACATTCATGAATAGTTGTTTTTTTGTGTATGTGTATTTTTTGTTTGTTTGTTTGTTTGTTTTTGTGGACATAAGTTTTGATTTCTTTAGGATAAATGCCCAGGAGTACCGTTGCTGAGTCAGATGGTAGTTGCGTGTTTAGTTATTTAAGAAATTGTCAAACAATTTTTCCCAGTGATTGCATACCCCATCTTCCTAGGAGCATACATCAAGACAGGATTTGTTTTTTCGTTTGTTTTAAAGATTTTATTTATTTATTTGAGAGAGAGAGAGAGACAAAGAGAACGAACGGGGGGAGGGACAGAGAGACAAGTGGACTCCCTGCTAAGCGGGGAGCTGGACACTGGGCTGTCCCTGGACCCTGGGCTCAGTCCCTGGACCCTGATATCATGATATCATGACCTGACCTAAAGGCAGACGATTAGCCAACTGAGCCACCCAGGTGCCCTGTTAGTTTGTTTGACTTTTGCTTGTGTTTTAATTCTTTGGATGAAGATATACTTCTTTTTAGGCTTTGTAGCCATACAAGCTTACATTTGAATCCTGGCTTTCTCACTCACTGTGTCATAGTTTCCTCATTAGTGAAGAAAAAAGTACTATAAAGTTCTTAGGAGGATTAAATGAGACAGTATGTGTTCAAATTCTTGGCAAAAAGAAGACACTGTGATAGGCACTCCAAAAATATCAGTTTTCTCCCCCACCTTCAGAACTAATACCTGTTTTTGCTGATGTTCATGTTGTTTTAGTGACATGTCACATCATCTCAAGAGTTTGTTTATATTATAATCAGTTCCAATCTATTAACAGAGTTATCACTTCTTTGTTTTATGTCTTGTTTAATTTTACTAAACGTCTCTTATAATTTTTGTTTACAGTTCTTGAATTTCTTTTTATTAGGCTTATTTCTAAAATTTGAATTTTTTGATGCTCTTGAGAATGGTTTTAGTTTAAAATTTTATTTTCTGCTTTTTGTTTATATAGAGGAACACAGTTGACTCTGTATATTGATTATGTATTCATTAATCTTACTAAATTTGCTTATAAACCTAGTTATATATAAATTATTTTTATTCTGTGTACGTAATCCTGCTATGTCATGTTATATTTTAATTTTTTTACTTTATATTTTTAATTGAAGTATAGTTGACATAAATGTTACATTGGTTTTGGGGATACAATATAATGATTTGACAAATCTATACATTATGGTATGCTCACCACATAGCTTCATGCAACTTTAATTATAATACCATTGACTATACTCCTTATGCTGTATCTTTTATCCCTGTGACTTATTTGTTCCATAACTAGGAACTTGTATCTCCCACTGTCCTACACCCATTTTGCTCATGCCTCCCTCCCACCACTGCCACTACATCCATTGGTGTGTTCTATTTATGGGTTTGTTTCTGCTCTTTGCTTGTTTGTTTATTCATTTGTTTTGTTTTTTAGATTCCACATATAAGTGAAATCACATAGTATTTGTCTTTCTTTGTCTGACTTATTTCACTTAGTGTAATACTCTTTTGGTCCATCCATGTTGTTGCAAATGGCAAGATTTCATCCTTTTTTATGGCCGAGTAATAGTCCATTGTATATATACCCCAACTTGTTTACCCATTTATTTATTGAGGGACACTTGGGTTTCTTGGTTATTGTAAGTAATGATGTAGTAAACATAGGGTGCATATATCTTTTTGAGTTAGTGTTTTTGTTTTCTTTGGGAAAATACCCACTAGAGGAATTATTGGATCATATGGTAATTCTCTTTTTAATTTTTTGAGGAGCCTCCATACTGTTCCTTACAGTGGCTGCAGCAATTGCAATAGTGTGTGAGGGTTCCTTTCTCTCTGGATCCTCGCCAACACTTATTATTTCTTATCTTTTTGATTCCAGGTATTCTGACAAGGTTAAAGTGATAATTCATTGTGATTTTGATCTGCATTTTGCTGATGATTAGTGATGTTGAGCATCTTTTCATGTGTCTGTTGGCTATCTGTATGTTTTCTTTAGAAAAATGTCTATTTAGGTCCTCTGCCCATTTTTAATCAGATTTATTTGTTTTTTTCGGTGTTGAGTTGTATAAGTTCTTTATATATTTTGGATATTAATGCCTTACCAGATAGATCTTTTGCAGATATCTTTTCCCATTCACTAGGTTGCCTTTTCTTTTTGTGGATGGTTTCCTTCCCTTTTTATTTTGTTATAGTCCCGATAGTTTATTTTTGCTTTTGTATCCCTTGCCTGAGGAGACATATCTAGAAAAATGTTGCAAAGTCAAAGAAATTACTGCCTGTGTTTTCTTCTAGGAGTTTTATGGTTTCATGTCTCACATTTAGGTCTTTAATCCATTTTTTTTTTTAAGATTTTATTTCTTTTTTGACAGAGAGAGACACAGTGAGAGAAGGAACACAAGCAGGGGGAGTGGGAGAGGGAGAAGCAGGCTTCCCGCTAAGCAGGGAGCCTGATGCGGGGCTTGATCCCAGGACCCTGGGATCATGACCTGAGCCAAAGGCAGACGCTTAACGACTGAGCCACCCAGGTGCCCCGGTCTTTAATCCATTTTGAGTTTATTTTTGTGTATGATGTGAGAAAGGGGTCCAGTTTCATTCTCTTGCATGTAGCTGTCTAGTATTCCCAGCACCATTTATTGAAGAGACTGTCTTTTTCTTATTATATATTGTTGCCACCTTTGTCATAGATTAGTTGACCATATAAGCATGGGTTTATTTCTGGACTTTCTTTTCTGTTCTGATGATCTATGTGTCTTGTTTTTGTGCCAGTACCATATTGTTTTGATTACGATAGCTTTGTAGTATATTTTGAAATCTGGGACTGTGTAATACCTCCAGCTTTGTTCTTTCTCAAGATTGCGTTGGTTGTTCAGGGTCTTTTGTGGTTCCATACGAGTTTTAGGGTTATTTGTTGTAATTCAGTGAAAAATGCCATTGGTATTTTGATAGGGATTGCATTGAATCTGTAGATTGCTTCGGGTAGTTGGGACATTTTAACAATATTCTTCCAGTGCATGAGCATGGAGGGTCTTTCTATTTGTGCCATCGTTCATTTCTTCATCAATATTTTATAGTTTCCAGAGTAAGTCTTTGATCTTTGTGGTTAAGTTTATTTCTAGGTATTTTATTCTTTTTACTGGGATTGTTTTAAGTTTTCTTTCTGCTACTTTGTTATTAGTGTATAGAAATGCAACTGATGTATGTGTATTAATTTTGTATCCTTCAACTTTACTGAATTCATGTATTTTAATAGTTTTATGTGGAGTCTTTAGAATTTTCTTTAAAGATTTTATTTATTAGAGAGAGAGAGAGAGAGCGCGCATGAGCAGGGGCAGGGGCCGGGGCAGAGGGAGAGGGAGAAGGACAAGCAGATTCCCTGCTGAGCACCGAGCCCATTGCAGCACTCGATTCCAGGACCTGAGATCATGACCTGAACTGAAGTCAGATGCTTAACTGACGGAGCCACCCAGGTGCCCCTGGAGTCATTAGAGTTTTCTTTTTTTTTTTAAATTTTTTTATTGTTAATGTTAATCACCATACATTACATCATTAGTTTTTGATGTAATGTTCCATGATTCATTGTTTGTGCATAACACCCAGTGCTCCATGCAGAACGTGCCCTCTTTAATACCCATCACCAGGCTAACCCTCCTCCCACCTCCCTCCCCTCTAGAACCCTCAGTTTGTTTTTCAGAGTCCATCGTCTCTCATGGTTCATCTCCCCCTCCGATTTCCCCCCCTTCATTCTTCCCCTCCTGCTATCTTCTTTTTCTTCTTCTTCTTCTTTTTTCTTAACATATATTGCATTACTGGTTTCAGAGGTACAGATCTGTGATTCAACAGTCTTGCACAATTCACAGCGCTCACCATAGCACATACCCATTAGAGTTTTCTGTGTGTAGTATCAGGTAATCTGCAAATAGTGACAAGTTAACTTCTTCCTTAGTAACTTGGATACCTTTAATTTATTTTTCTTGTGTGATTGCTGTGGCTAAAATTTCCAATATTATGTTGAATTAAAGTGGTGAGAGTGGACATGCTTGTCTTGTTCCTGATCTTAAAGGAAAAGCTCTTTGTTTTTCACCATTGAGTATGATGTTAGCTATGGTTTTTTCATATATGGCCTTTATTATGTTTAGGTATTGTCCATATAAACCTATTTTGAGAGTTTTTATCATGAACAGATGTTGATTTTTGTCAAATGCTTTTTCTGCATCTGTTGGGATTGAACAAATGATTTTTATCCTTAATTTTGTTGATTGTGGCATATCACGTTGATTGATTTGCTAATATTGAACCATTATTATGTCCCCGGAACAAACCCTCTTGATTGTGGTGACTCATCCTTTTAATGTATTGTGAATGTGGCTTGCTAATATTTTGTTGAAGATTTTTGCATCTGTGTTCAGGGATATAGTAGTTTTCTTTTTTTAGTAGTGTCTTTGGTATCAGGGTAATGCTGGCCTCATAGAATGAATTTGGAAGTTTTTTTATTTTTTGTTTTTCTATTTTATTTTTTGGACTAGTTTGAGGAGAATAGGTATTCATTCTTCTTTAAATATTTGGTAAAATTTGCCTGTGAAGCCATCTGGTGTTGGGCTTTTGTTTGTTGGGAGCTTTTTGATTACCAGTTTTATTTTCTTACCATTAATTAGTCTGTACAGATTTTCTGTGTCTTCCTGATTCAGATTTGGGACATTGTGTATCTAGGAATTTATGTGTTTCTTCTGCATTGTCCACTTGTTGGCATATAATTTTTTATAGTATTGTCTTAATTGTCCACTTGTTGGCATATAATTTTTTATAGTATTGTCTTACAATTCTTCGTATTTCTGTGGTGTTGAATGTTACTTCTCCTCTTTCATTTCTAATTTTATTTTTCTCCTGTTTGATTTTGTTTTTTGGTAAGTCTGGCTAAAGGTTTTTCAATTTTGTTTATCTTTCCTAAGAACCAGTTCTTAGTTTCATTGATCTTTTCTATTTTTTTGTTTTGATTTTAGTCTCTGTTTCATTTATTTCTATTCTGATCTTTATTAATTCCTTTCTTCTACTAACTGTGGGCTTTGTTAGTTCTTGTTCTAGTTCCTTTAGTTGTAAGGTTAGATTGTTTCTTTGAGATTTATATTGTTTCTTGAGGTAGGCCTGTATCACTAAATATTTCCCTCTTAGAACTGTTTTTTCTGTGTCCCAAAAACTTTGGACCATTGTGTTTTCATTTTCATTTGTCTCCATGTATTTTTTAATTTCTTCTTCAGTTTCTTTGGTGACCTATTTGTGTTTTTTCCAGTTTTTTCGTGTGATTAATTTCTAGGTTCATACTGTTGTGGTCAGAAAAGATGCATGATATGATTTCAGTCTTCTTAAATTTATTGAGACTTGTTTTGAGGCCTAAGATGTGATCTGTCCTGGAGAATGTTCCCTGTGCACTTGAAAAGAATGTGTATTTTGCTGTTTGGGGATCAGATGTTCTTTATGTATCTTTTACGTCCTTCTGGTCTAATTCAAAGGTGGTGTTTCCTTATTGGTTTTCTGCTTGGATGAACTATCCATTGATGTAACTGAGTATTACTGTCAATTTCTCCCTTCATCTGTATTAACTTTTGTGTTATGTGTTTTGGTGCTCCATCATTGGGTGCATAGATGTTTATAATTGTTATATCACCTTTTGAATTGTCCCCTTTATCATTATGTAGTGTCCTTTTTTGTCTCTTGTTATATTCTTAGTTTTAAAGTCTGTTTTGTCTAATAGAAGTATTGCTACCCTGGCTTTTTTCTCACTTTATTTGCATGGAATATCTTTTTCCTTCCTTTAACTTTCGTTTTCTATGTGTTTTTAGGTCTGAAGGGAGTCTCTCTCTCTTTTTTTTTTTTTTCAAAGATTTATTCATTTGACAGAGAGAGCACAAGCAGTGGGAGCGGGGAAGGGAGAAGTAGGCTCCCCGCTGAGCAGGGAGCCTGATGTGGGGCTTGATCCCTGGATTCTGGGATCATGACCTGAGTTGAAGGCAGATGCTTAACAGACTGAGCCACCCAGTCACCCCTGAAGGGAGTCTCTTGTAGGCAGTGTATAGATTGGTCTCTCTCGCTTTTTTAAAAATTTTCTGCTCCCCTTTGTCTTTTGATTATATCATTTAATCTATTTACATCTAAAGTAATTATTACTGGGCATGTGGTCTATTGCTATTTTGTTAATTGTTTTTAGTTGTTTTTGTAGGTCTTCTCTATCCTTTTTTCTTCTCTTGCTCTCTTTCCTAGTGATTGATTACCGTCTGTAGTGTTATGCTTGGCTTTCTTTCTCTTTATTTTTTGTGTATTTATTATAGGCATTGTGTTTGTGGTTACCATGAGGTTCAGATGTAGTATTCTAATTATATAGCAGTCTATATTAACTTGATGGTCACTTAAGCTTGATTACATTGATGTCACAACCTTGAGGTCATGACCTGAGCCAAAATCAAGAGTTGGATGCTTAACAGACTGAGCCACCCAAGTGCCCCTTATTTTTCATATTTTTATTTGTAATTTTCTTCTAATTATGAACTTTCCTTTTCCACTTAAAGAATTCCCTTTAAGATTTCTTGTAAGGATGCTTTAGTGGTGATATACTCCTAGCTTTTGTTTATCTGGCAATTCTATCTCTACTTCAATTGTGAATGATAATCCTCCTGGATAGACTATTTTTGGTTATAGGTTTTTTTCCTTTGAGCATTCTGAATATATCATGCCACTCATTTCTGGTCTGTAAAGGTTCTGCTGAGAAATCAGCTGACAGCCTTAGAGTGTTTCCTCTGTGTGTAACTTCTTGCTGATTTTAAAATTCTCTCTTTATCTTAAACCTTTGACATTTTAATTATTATATGTCATAGTGTGCACCTTCTTGGGCTATCTTTTTTGGAACTCTATGCTTACTGAACCTGGATGTCTGTTCCTTCCCAGGTTAGGGAAGTTTACGTCTATTATTTTTTCAAACAAGTTCTCTACCTTTTTCTCTCTTCTTCTCCTGGGACCCCTATAATGTGATTGTTCATTTGGTCTTGTCTAAGAGAACCTTTACCTTATCCTCATTTTTAAAATTATTGTGCTTTGAATTTGTTCTTTGCTCTTCATCTCAGGTATTTTCCAAACCCTGTCTTCCAGATCACTGATCTGTTCTGCATCCTCTAGTGTTTTGTTGATTCCCTCTAGTGTAATTTTTATTTCACTTATTGTATTCCTCAATTCTGATTGGTTATTTTTTTATATTTTCTCTTTGTCAAAATTGTCATTAATTTTTTCCACTTTTCTGTGTGGTAAGCATTTTTATGATCATTACTTTAAACTTTTACCAAGCATATTGCTTTTGTTTTGTTTCATTTGGAGCATATTCCTCTGTCTCCTCATTTTGCTTGACTTTCTGTATTTGTTTCTATGGATTAGGTGGAACAGCTGATTCTGTAATTGTCCCCTGTGAAGACTGTGTGTGCCTGGTGACTTTGGCCGGCCGGCTGGAGCTGTGTCTGGGGTGCACTGGGGTTCCTGGGACAGTCTGTACTGGTGCTGACCTGATATGATGGCCTGAGCTGAAGTGGGCATACATTGGGGTGATCTCAGGGCTCTTTTTGCAGGGGGCACCCTGGCAAGACAGCTAAAGTTGAAATGCATGCTATCCAGTGTGTCCTGGGACTGTGCAGAGAGTGCCTTGGTAGGACAGCTAAAGCTGAAGTGGGTGCGGGCCAGTGCAGTCCCTGGGTTCTCTGCACAAAGGGCACTCTGGCAGGGTACCTGAAGTTGAAGTGTCCCAGGGTTTGCTGCATAGAGGGTGCCCTGGTGGGGCAGCTGGAGCTGAGGCAGGGTGCAGGCCAGGGTGTCCCTTGTGCTACATGTAGGCGCACCTTGGTCAGATAGCTACAGCTGAAGTATGCATGGGCTGGGGCATTTCCTAGGGCTCTCCATGTATATGGTGCCCTGGGAGGACAGTTGAACCTGAAGTGGGTGCAAGCCAGGATGTCCTGGGAAGCGTAGCACAGGGGATTCCCTGGTGGGGTGACTGGAGCTGAGACTGGTAGAAGCTAGAATGTTCTGATGTGCTCATGCAGGGGGTGCCCTGGCAAGGTGGCTGGAAACTTTGTGGGGTGGGGACAGTGGTGTCCTGCTGCATTCCATATAGGTGGTGCCCTTGGCAGGTAGCTAAAACTGATGTGGGCATGGGCTGGGGATTCCTGGAATGCTCTGTGGAGGGGGTGCCTTGCATGGGTGGCTGGAACCTAAGCAGGGGTGAACCGGGAGGTCCTGGAGCACTCTGTACCAGGGCTGCCTTAGCAAGCTTTCTGGAGCCAGAGTGGTGTGGGCCTCGGGTGTTCTGGGGTCTTCGGTCCTGTATCACCTTGGCAGTATGGCTGGAGTTGTAAGCAAGTGCTGACCAGGAGTGTCCTTGTGTGTGCTGCTCTGGGGCTGTTTTCGTGGGATGGCTGGGCCTGGTGTGGGCTAGGGGCCCATGGCTCACTGAGCGAATAAGCTACATAGGGCACCCAGACCCTGCTCCTGTTTGCACTATCAAAGTGGATACAGAATGTAAACTGTGATGCTCTCTAGCTCCTCCACCCTGGAGAGAGTTCCAGCAGCTCTCTTGCTGTTTGATGGAGATCTATGGCTGGATATTTTACAAACTAGCCTCTCTTTGAAACCCTGACATTTTCTTCTGTGCCAAGGGCATCCGGGGCTCCTATGGGACGGGGACCCTGTGGTCACTAATGTGGTAGGCTGGCTATTAACACCTGGACCCTGCTGCCATCTGTACTCTCAAGGTGGAGGATGTGCATAAATGTGGGGTTTGCCAGCCTCTCATACTTGGAGAGAGTTCCAGCAGCTCCACCATTCAGCAGGGTTCTAGAGCTAGTTCCTTTATATTGTAGTTGCCCTTCTAAACTGTCGCTTTTTTTTTTCTGTGCCCCAGGGTAGAAGAATCTGCTCTGTGTCTTTCAGTCTTATCCCTTCACACTGCAGATTGCAGCATCAGAGGTGGGATTTCCTTTGTTACCATGTCTTCATCTCTCTTGCCTTTCTCTATGTGGTCTATCTTTTGTTGTATAGAAGTTGTTCACTCAGCCCTCAGTTCTTCAGGAGGGGTTGTTCTGTAGTAAATAGGTGTAGAATTGGTGTGTCCATGGAGGAGGTGAGTTCAGGATCTTCTTACGTTGCTGTCTTGGACTGGAACCAAATTTTAATTTTTTTTTCTCTTATTTCTTTGTCCTTTTCCTTTTGTCTTATTCAACTGAGGTGATTCCACTATTAAATAAAATTGGCAATAACAGGCATATTTGTGTCTTTTATGACCTTGCAGGTAAAACTTTCAACATTGTACCTTAAGTCTGATGTTTGCTGAAGGTTTTTGGTAAAAACTTGTATCATATTAAGGAAGTTCTCTTCTATTTTTCCTATGTCAGGTAGCTTTTGTTGTAAATGAATTTCAAATTTTATCAAATGCTTATTTCGCCACTGTTAAGATGACTGTACAATTTCTTTATTTTGTTATTTTTGAGAATTACATTGATTGAGCTTTTTTCACAGTGCATTTTTTAACAGCTTAATTGAGATGTAACGCGCATACCATAAAATTCACTTATTTTGCAATTCTTTGACTTTTGTTATATTCATAGAGTTTTGGAACCATCATCACAATCTAATTTTAGAACATTTTCATCACTTTAAAAAAAAACCTAGTACTCGTTAGCAATTGTTCTCTGTTCTCTGCCATCCTACTCTTCCCATCCCCTGTCCCAACTCTAACCCTAGGCAACTATTCATTTACTTTATGTCTGTATGAATTTGCCTAATCTGGACCTTTCATATAAATGGAATTACACAATATGTGGTTCATTGTGACTGGCTTTTGTCACTTAGTGTAATGTTTTCAATGTTCATCCATGTTATAGCATATATCAGTGTTTCATTGCATTTTATTGTCAAATAATACTCCATTGTATGGATACACTGTATTTTCTTTACCAGTTCATCAGGTGATGGACATTTTGTTTGTTTCCCATTTTTACTTTTATGAATAATACTGCTATGAAAATTTGTATGCAAGCTTTTGTGTGTATGTGTTTTTGTTTCTTTTGGGTATATACCTAGAGGTAGAATTTCCAGGTCTTATGGTAAGTAATTATGTTTAAAATTTTGATGAACTGCCAGACCGTTTTCTACAGTGCTACATTTTTATACATTTCCACAAGCAGTGTTTGAAGGTTCTAATTTCTCTACACTTTTGTCAACACTTGTTAGTATCTATCGTTTTTCCTTTAGCTGTCCTAATGAGTGTGAAGTGTCTTATTTTGGTTTTTATTTGCAGTTTCCTTACTACTAATGGTGTTGAACATACTTTTGTGTGCTTATTGGCCATGTATATACCTTCTTTGGAGAAATGTGTATTCAGATCTTTTGCCCATTTTTAAACTGGATTTTTTTTTATTATTCAGTTGTAATTCTTCTTTATATATTTTTGTCATACACAATGTACAAATATTGTCTCCCCTTCTTTGAGCTGTCTTCATTCTCTTGATTTGTAGCTGTAAAGTTTTTAATTTTGGTTAAGTCCAGTTTATCTATTTTGTTGTTGTTGCTTTTAGTTTTGGCTTTGTATCTAAGAAACCGTTGCATAACCCAAGGTCATGAAGATTTATTCTTTTACTTTCTTGTAAGAGTTTTTCCATTTTGGCTACTACATTTTAGTCTTTGATCCATTTTGAGTTAATTTTTATGTATGGTGTTAGTTAGGGGTCCAAGTTCATTCTTTTGTATCGGGATATCTAGTTGCTCTAGTGCTATTTCTTGGAAAGACTCTTCTTTTCCTGTTGAATTGTTTTGGCACCCCTGTGAAAAATGAACTAACCATAAATGTAAGAGTTTATTTCTGGACTCTAAAATCTATTCCATTGATCTATCATCATGCTAGTACTACACTGTCTTAGGTAGCTTTGTGCTAAGTTTTACAACCAGGAAGTATAAGTCCAAGTTTGTTCATTTTCAAGATTATTTTGGGTTTGATTGAGTTTTGAAAGTTTAACTAGGCTTGTGTTCCTAAAATAAGCCCGTTTTATTTTATTTTATTTTCCCTAAAATAAGCCCATTTTACATGTCTTGGTATTTTAGGCTTTTAATTTATGCTGTCTTTGGTTTGCTAATATTTTGTTTACCCAAGAATATGAGAAAATGGCTTGTGTGTGTGTGTGCTCACATGTGGTATGTTTGTATTGTGTTTGTCAGATCACTGTGTTTCTCCCAACCTGATGGGGGCCCTCAAATGTGGGGTGATGAAGATTGGGTGGGGGCTTTTGGTATGGGTGGTGAAAGAATTCACCTGAGGCGGGACAAAGGAGATAGAAGTTTATTAAATATACCACAAGAGAGCAAGGGGCAGGACAGCAGAGGAGAGACTGCAATGAGGCAGTGGTTGAGGGTTGTTTTTAAAGGGGGAAGGTGAGGAGGTATTGGGATATATGGAATTTTCCCTTTTTTGGTAAATGTGTGTTTGTTAGTACTCCATTGGTCAGTTAGGGCTTATGGATATTTTGAGGTGGGTTTCCTGATGGGCCTATCTGTATTCAGCTACGTGGTCGCTGTGGGCTCTTTTGCCTTGCTCTACATTTCATTGCTCAAGCCTGTTGTCTAAAAGCAGCCTCTACCGGACGCCTGGGTGGCTCAGTCAGTTAAATGTCTGCCTTTGGTGCAGGTCATGATCCCAGGATCCTGGGATCGAGTCCCGCATCAGGCTCCTTGCTCATCAGGGAATCTGCTTCTCCCTCTGCCTGCTGCTTCCCCTGCTTGTGCTCTCTCTCTGACGAATAAATAAATAAAATCTTAAAAAAAAAAAAAAGCAGCTTCTACAATCAAGTTTAGGCTGGCTTCGTAGAATGAGCTTGAAAGGAATACATCTGTCATTCACTAAATGGCTCAAGTTTGTATATTGGGTTCTTCAAATCTTCCATATCCTTTTTCTATTTTTAATCTGCTTATACAATCAATTACTGAAAGAAATATATTAAAATCTTCCACTGTAATTATAGATTTGGCTATTCTCCTTTCTCAGATTTTCCTTTTGTTTTTGTGTATTTGCATTTTATTTTTTATATATTTTTAAGGCAATGTTTATGTTTTTAGTAAGCTAAACCTTTTATCATTATAAAATACCCTTTATTTCTAATAATACCTTTTAGCCAATATTTGTTGCCTTAGGGGCGCCTGGGTGGCTCAGTTGGTTAAGCGACTGCCTTCAGCTCGAGGTCAGGATCCTGGAGTCCCGGGATCGAGTCCCACATCGGGCTCCCTGCTCAGCGGGGAGTTTGCTTCTCCCTCTGATCCTCCCCCTCTCATGCTCTCTGTCTCCCATTCTCTCTCGCAGATAAATAAATAAAATCTTTAAAAAAAAAATATTTGTTGCCTTATGTCAATAAAACTATACCAGCTCTATTTTGATATGCATACTATGTCTTTTTTCATTCTTTTCCATTCAGTGTTTAAGATGTGTCTTTTTAAAGCAGCATATAGATACTGATTTTTAAATCCAGTATGATAATCTTTTTCTTTTAATTGGCATTTTACTTCATTTCTATTTAATGTGTCTTCTATTCACTGATTCTCTTTTTGTCTGTATCTATATCTACTGCTTATTTCATCCAACAAATTCTTTTTTTAAATTAAATTAAATTAAAAATTTTTAAGATTTTTTATTTATTCATTTGATAGAGACACAGCAAGAGAGGGAACACAAGCAGGGGGAGTGAGAGAGGGAGAAGCAGGCTTCCCGTGGAGCAGGGAGTCCGATGCGGAGCTCCATCCCAGGACCCCAGGGACCTCAGCTGAAGGCAGACGCTTAACGACTGAGCCACCCAGGTGCCCTATAAATTAAATTTTATTTTTAAGTAATCTCTACACCCAGCGTGGGGCTTGAAATTGCAACCCTCCAACCAAGAATTGCATGCTCTATTGACTGAGCCAGCCACACATCCCTCATTGAACAAATCCTTAATTAAAAAAATAAAAATAACAAAATCATCTCCTCAAAGTCTATAATATCTCTGAGCAGCCATTTGGTTTTTATTTCCAAATAAATTTATTAGTACTATATTTCAACAATAGCTGATTCTCCTCAACACGATTCTAATATTTATTTAGGAATGTATCAGTAAATTCCATTTGAATTTATCTTGTTCCCAATTGATTATAAAAATGCCATCTTGATCTTAAATAAACTATTGAAAATGAAAACTTCCCTTTATTCACTTCTCAAGTGTTGTTTATCAAGAGAATTGCTTAGAAAATGAGTTCTGCTAGATTTTGCTTTTACTAAACTTCCCTAGCCAATGATTTTAATTTTGATAATTTTAATAACATGGTATTAAAAGGTAAATATTCTTGGTTCCATCTTACCAGCTCCCTCAATCTTACTAAAAAATAAAGTTGTATGTATACAATGAATAAAACTTTTTCCTAAATTTCTGAACTAAATTCTCTGTACTTTTCATGATTAGACATACACACTTAGTATTAGTTTCTTGATAAGTTAGAAGATGAAGCCCAAGTCTTCCTTTATTAACACAATATTGGTTACACCTGACCTTTTGCAGCAGATGAACCTATATGACTGACCCAAATGAGGTATTTTTTATTATAATATAATTTTTAGACTTTCTATAGTATAAGTGGGAAAGGGTATTTTAAAATTATTTTATTTTGAATATTAACTGAAATATCCCTGTGTTATTAATTAATCATACCACTACTTATTTTTAAGTTCTTTATGTATCCAAATACCTATTTGAATCATCAGTGAAGCAGGGACATCCCACAATTTTAGTTCAGTTGAAAGTTTTCTAAACATTTTTGTACTGTTGTAGACTTTTTTAATCTTCATCTATATTTTTTCTCTTATTTGTGACTCTCTTAAAACAATTTTTTTATTAAAATGGCTTTAGTTTCATTGTTTATTTTTACAAATGTAGTGCTTGATTCAGTCTTACTAAAATAAATCAGATAAGTTGCAGTATGACCTCATTTTAGCAGGTATTTTTTTCTTGGTGTTTGTTAAAAATTTTTACAATGTAAAGAAAGCAAAGATAATAGACAGTAAAATGGTTTTTGTATTTTTTTTTCTGAGCTTCTTGCTAGTGTTCCACCCTAAACTAATGGTATGAGGTACTCCTTAAAACGCTAACCCTCAAAATTGCTTCTGAAACCCTATTAGTTCTGGAAAGCAGACATGGCACTTTCTACTGCTGCTACCCTTGCCAGAATGGGTTTCACTTATTCACTGCTTCTTTGAGTTTTGACTTTCTGGATTAAAGTCTGGAATGGGTATATCTAATTAGCAAATCCAATTTCTGTAAGGCAGGCTGAGAAAGGAAGAATTTGCTATTTCCAGCTTTTCTATTGGGACATGGTATCTGACTCCTACTCAGATTTGTAATATGAGGAAAATGCTAGACATAGCAGGGGTCCCAGATGTTGGGTGGCCTCAAAGAATAATGTAGATAGACTATCCTATGTCAACTCCCAAATACATATATCCAGCCTTGTTCTCTCCCTAGGGTTCCAGACTCATGTATTTCCAAATCTGTTAGACATTTCCACTTCATAATTTACAACCATCTCAAAGTTTATATATTTCTAAAAGATGTATTGATTTTTTTTCTCCCCAATCCGTTTCTTCCTTAGTCTTTACTATCTCAATAAATTTGCATCAATTCCATCACTCTAAATGTACATCTTGAGTTCACATGTCCCTCATTCTCCACATGTCCTCCATCAGCAAGTTCTGTTTGCTTTACTTCTGATTCATTTCCTGAATCTCTCCAGTTCTACTGCCAAAGATGATTCTTGCCTTGTCTGTTTCAGCCTGGTAATAAATTTCTTGCTTTAATGCTTTATGCTTTTTGAACCATTCTCAGTTATTTACTCAGTGTTTTGGTGGTGTTGTTGGGAAGGGATGCCTACTCACTGGTGTTTAGGAGGACCTTATCAGACAGGTTTGAGTCTGTCATAAGTCATATCCAAATCCAGTGGCCTTCAGATGTAGTGGGGCCTTTATGGACTGGCCAAGTCCTCTAGGGACATTTATCCCCTATCTTTCTATTAATAGCTTTGTCCTCTACTGGTAGTTTTTAAAATATAAGAGTGTGTCCCGCTCCTGCTTAAAACTCTCCAGTAAGTGCTGTCTAATACAGCTTTCAGTGAAGATTGAAATGGTATATATCTTCACTGTTCAGTATGATAGCCACTAGTCACAAGTGGCCACTGAGCACTTGAAACATGGCCGATGCAACTGAGGAACTGAAGTTTTAATTTTTTTAATTTTTATTATTTTTTTCCAAGCCAAACTGTATCCAGCTTTATTAAAGATACTTTTCATAAACAATCATGGTATTTCAGGCAGCACATGGGAAGATAGTCATTAACAATATTCCATAACTGTTATACTTCCATGGATTACCAAAATCAGAAAGCCACTATAAAACCCAATGGAGTCTTCATCTGATCCCCTGAACAGGGTAAGTTTAGAGTGAGGGTTGACATTTCACATTTAGCATGTTGTTCAACAACCTTTTCACAAGCAGACACTGACTTTCAGGAAATGAAATGAAGATAGCATAATTAGCAATCTGAAGATCCACAAGCTAAAAAAGGAGGTCTTTTGAGGGATGCCATCTCCATGGTGACACTGTAAAGTCCAGATTGCCTGACATATACTGGGAACCATGTCTTGGGGTCAAGTTCCAACAGATCTCTGGGTTTAAGGGAGTTAAGTCTATGTTGAAGGCAGACAGGGAGAAGACCAAAAAAAAGAATTTTAGTTTTTCCATACCACAAGGCATTTGTGCCAAGGTGGCTAATGTGTTTCAACATCAAGGAATCCCTCCTCCTGGGAACCAAAAGGAAGATTCTCAAAACTACAAGGGAGGGGCGCCTGGGTGGCTCAGTTGGTTAAGCGACTGCCTTCGGCTCAGGTCATGATCCTGGAGTCCCGGGATCGAGTCCCGCATCGGGCTCCCTGCTCGGCGGGGAGTCTGCTTCTCCCTCTGACCCTCTTCCCTCTCATGCTCTCTGTCTCTCATTCTCTCTGTCTCAAATAAATAAATAAAATCTTTAAAAAAAAACAAAAACAAAAAAAACCCTACAAGGGAATGGTGTTTTTCCATTTGTATCAGTCTAGCTTCAGAGATATTCTGTTAGTGATATATGCCCTTCCCCCCCAAACAACAATGAAATGTTCTGTGTGCTAACAACATAGCTTAAAAGAAAAAAGTAAAACAAAATTCTGCATTTTTATAAAACTTGATAAAAAATAGTATTTCAAACTGTACAGTCACAAGAAATACACAGCTATCAAAAATGCACACACTTCACTTGGCATCTCCAGCACCTTCAGCCTTCTGTGCCTGGTCTGTTCTGGCATCTCTGTTTTCTGCAGGGTTATCCCCAATCTTTGCCCATTGGTACCTTCTCTCCCTTCTTTGCAGGGGCCTTTCTAGGCTTGGGCTCTGGCTTTAGAGGAGCAGGTTTAGCAGATAACTTTGCAGATCTTCTCTATGGCTCATTCTTCACCTTAGCTTTATCTCCTTTAGCATCCACTTCAGCCTTTCTCTTGGGCATGGTGGTGATGGTGGTACTGGATGCGGAGATATAGTGGCATGGGCTTTGGCTGTCCGGAGGTCATTCTTGTGTCTTCTTCACACCATGCCTGGAGTTTTAATTTTTAACTTAAATAGCCACTTCTGGTTAATAGTGTTTTGGATGGCAGAGCTGGATTGGCTCCCCTTCATTCTTAAAATAGAATCCAAAGCCCTTATCAGGGCCTTCTATGATTTTACTCTTGCTTATCTCAGTAGCTTCATCTCATACTATTCTCTCCCTTGGTTCAGCCACATTGGCCTCCTTTCTGTTTCTAAAGATCACTCAACCCTTTTTCAGCTTGGAGCCTTTCCGCTGATGCTGTCTGCCTGGAGGGCTCTTCTCTCAGTTTTGAACTTGGTTGACTCTTTCACACCCTTCAGTCTGTGGAGTAAGCATCATCTAGGAGAGTCCTTACCTGGTCAGCCTACCTAAATTGGTCATTACGATCTTAAGTTCCTTCATAATATTTACACTATACTGTAATTAATCATTTATTTATTTATTTTTAGTCTCCCCCTTAAGAATATAAGCTCTTTTGGGCGCCTGGGTGGCTCAGTTGGTTAAGCGACTGCCTTCGGCTCAGGTCATGATCCTGGAGTCCCTGGATCGAGTCCCACATCGGGCTCCCTGCTCGGTGGGGAGTCTACTTCTCCCTCTGACTCTCCCTACTCTCATGTGATCTCTCTCATTCTCTCTCAAATAAATAAATAAAATCTTAAAAAAAAAAAAAAGGAATGTAAGCTCTGTGAGGGTATGGTCCTTGCTTCTCTAGATCCTGGCATGTAATATCTATTTATTAACAAATACGCACTGAATTCTTGAGATTCTTAGACATTGGATACAGAGGTTGATTATTTTTTTTTGGGTGGGGTAAAATTTTATAAGTCTGCAAGCAATTGAGAAAAAAGCGAATTTGTTTTAAAGATGAAGTGAGATTACACATAAACAGATGAAAAGGTGCAATCTAAATACAAAGTATTATTAAAGAAGTTTTATAGTTTAGTGATTTAATAGGACTTTTTCTTGCAGAGCTCTGAGAATTTACAAATATATGAAATTTTCATATAGAAAATTAAATTGACATCTGTGGAAACCCAGGGGTGAGGGAGGTGCCAGTCAGGCGGAGTTTATACTGTGTATTCATTTGATTTAAAAGAATTCATTTTAATATTTAAAAATGAATCTCATTTAATATTGATTTAATTATAAATTTGGAGTTAATATCTTTGTATTTTGTAATTTTTGAAATGCAGTTTTACCCCATTCTTAGAAAATTTGGTGTGATATGAAAATGTACATCTACAAAAGGATTAATTAGAAAAGAATTCCTCTTTCTGTAGCAAATCATTCCTTATTTAAAAAATTATTTAGTCTTAAAAATCTGGCTGATTTATAAACTTTCAGTGAAACATTTATTGCTTAAAACAGGATAATGGTTATGTCACGGTTCAATTTGAAATATAAATGAAATAAAGGGTGCTGAGTTCCCGAATTGTGCACTAAGTAATTGCTTTTGGACTTAGTGCTTTGAATTTTCTTAATAGCTCATTTTGGATTGTGATGTAACCAATTTATATCTATGTAGATAGTATATCAAAGCTAATGGTGAGTACTTTATTATTATTTATGTTTAATTCTCTAATACACTCAGTAATAACTATTTCCCTACCCCTCCTCTTTTGTGATTTCTTTTTTTTTAGGATCAGGATGCCTAAAGTTCATAAGATAAAAAAGTCTCTTACACCTCAGATTTCTTGTTTGACAAATGAAGATTCTTATAAACAGTTGGATTTTTTGCCTGACAAACTAAGAGCAAAGCTGCTTCCTTTCCAGAAAGATGGCATTGCGTTTGCCCTCAGAAGAGATGGCAGGTAAAGTACTTTTTTCAAGACATGCTAAAAATACTTAATTTTGGAGTGTGTATATATATAAAAAAGAAAACAACAAAAGTTTGTGCAAACCAGTTTTTTGTGTGTGTACATAGTCTTCCTATTAATTTTTTTTACTGTATCTTGAAATAATTTTAGGATATACCTCATTTTGCCTTCTTGAATTATATTTTAGTTGACAATACAGCTCTACATTAATAGCCATTTTTTTCCTAGTACGTGGAAGGTTGTATCCTATTGACTTATGTCTTTCATGGTTGCCATTAAAAAGTATGCTCTTGAGTCTCAAAAACTTACTTTGCAGTTGACTTACTGATTACAAAGAGAAAATTACAAAATGTATATTTAGTATAACCAATAGTGGGGCAGCTATAGGCATAATGTGCTGCACAGGAGTTATACAACATTTCTTTCTGGAAATACTTGTCCTGTTGATAATGGGGAAACAGTCAAACCAGCTCAGAATGTGAGTTCTTTTTTTAGGACAATTGACCTGAACTCTTCAAATGATACAGTGTCATGAAAAACCAAGGGAAGTGATGAGAATGTCCTAAATTGAGAGACCGAAAAATTAAAACATCTGAAAGTAATACATAAATCTTGATTAGATCCTGGATAAGTAAAAAAAAGCTTTAGAGGACATATTAGGATAACTAGGAAAATTTCATCTGTGCTCTCTTAGAGTGGTGTTATTGAATTAATGTCAGTTATCATGGGTGAGGTAATGATGTTGTAGTTGAATGTTCTTGTTCTTGGAAAGTGCATGATAAAGAATTTGGGATGAAGAATTGTGATAGCAGCCTACTTTCTATATTTTCCCAAAAGGAAAGGACATATATATGTTTAGATAAACTTTGAGTCAGTCAGTCACAATGTTAACACTGAAGCTGGTGAGTGGTTAAGGGTGCTCGCTATAGTATTCTCTTTGGATTTTCTGTCAGTTTGAAAATTTAAAAAAAGAAGTGATCAGTCTGATTTTCATTCTTTGTAGGTCATCTGTGTTTTCTGATTGGATCCAATCTTTTTCTTTATCTGATTTTAAGATTTTCTCTTGGTCTTTGGAGTTCTGCAGTATCACAATAATTTATTCAGTGTAGTTTTCTTTTTGTTTATTCTCCTTGAGATTATTGTGCATTTTTTAATCTGGAATTTGTCATGTTGATTCTGGAAAATTCTCCGCTATTATCTATTTTTAAAAATTATTTTTAAAGATTTTATTTATTTGAGAGCAAGAGCATGAGCGGTGGTAGGGGACAGAGGCACAGGGACAAGCAGACTCCCTGCTGAGCAGGGAGCCCAACGCAGGGTTCCATCCCAGGACCCCACGATCATGACCTGAGGTGGAAGGCAGACGCTCAACGAACTGAGCCACCCAGGCACCCCTATCTCTTTAAATATTGATTCGTACTCATTCTGTTTATTTTCTTCTTCTGCAACGTCAATTAGACTTAAACTTAACCTTTTCACTCTATTTTATGCTTCCATTAACGTGTCTTATATTTTCTGTGTCTATCTCTGCTACAATATGGCTACTTTTAAAGATCTCTTTTTAAAAATAAAAGATCACGATTTAGTTATTCTAATCCATTTAACTTACCTATTCAGTGTTTAAAGAAGTTTTTGAAATGATGTATAAAATATATGGAAAAAAGTATGCAGATTATAAGTGTACAACTTGAAAAATTTTTACAGTATCACCATCACCAAGATCAAGAAATAGTACATTACCCGCATCCCAGAAACCTTTCTCTTGCCCCTTCCCAATCACTACTGCCTCCTTCCTCTCCAAAGGTAACTACTTACCCTAACTTCTCAATCTACAGATTACTTTTATATATTTGACTGTATCATTGTAATCATCCATATGTATCTTTTGTGTCTGAGTTCTTTTGCTCAACATCATTGTGATATTCTTTCTTGTTATTGCATGTGGTTGTAGTTGGTTCATTCTCATATAAAATTCCACTGTGTAAATATACCATAATTTTTTTTATTCATTCACTATTGGTGAATATTTGAATTATTACTAGTTTGGGGCTTTTACAAATAATAATGTTATGAACATTCTTATACAAATCTTTTGGTAAATACATACATACACATATATTTCTGTCATGTGTATACCAAGAAGTATAATTGTTGTATCATAAGATCTGTATATATTGCAAGTAAATAACTTCCTATATTAGTTTGCCAGGGCTGTCATAATGAAATACCACAACTGGGTGACTTAAACAACAGAAATTTATTGTCTCACATTTCTGGAGTCTAGGAGTCCAAATTCAAGGTGTAAAAAAGAGTTGATTCCCACTTAGGGTTGTGAGGGAAGGATCTGTTCCAGGTCTCTTTCCATGATTTGTAGAACACTGTCTTCTTCCAATGTCTTTTCACATCATCTTCTCTCTATTCATGTCTATTCCCTTTCTTTAAGGACACCAGTCATTATTGGATTAAGGCCCACCTTAATAATCTAATTTTAACTAATAATATCTGCACTGATTCTGTTTCCAAATAAGGTCACATTCTGAGGCACTGGGTGTTAGAACTTTAACATATAAGTTTTGTGGGGACATAATTCAACCAATAACTCAGACAGTTTTCAAAGTGTACCAATTCTTGTATCAATAATGTGTAAGAGCCAGCTGTATCACATCTTCACCAACACTTCTTATTGCCTGACTTTAATTTCATTTTAGGTATTCTGGCAAGTATATAATGATACCCATTTAGGTTTTCATTTGCACTTTTCTGATAACAAATGAAATTTAACACCTTTTCGTATGCTTATTAGCCATTCTGTCGTCCTTTATTATTAAGTGTCTGTTCATATGTTATCCATTTTTCTACCAGGTTGTTTGCCTAATTGTTTTCTAGGAGTGTTTTGTCATATTTATATTCTGGATACAAATTTTTTGTCAGATATATATGTTGCAAATAAAATTTATCAGGCTACAGTTTTCCTTTTCTCTCTCTCACTGATCTCTTTTGATAAGCAAAGTTCTCAGTTTTAATGTATCTTTTTTTTTAATTTTTTTTTTTTAAAGATTTTATTTATTTGAGACAGAGAGAACGAAAGAGAGAGAGTACATGAGAGGGGGGAGGGTCAGAGGGAGAAGCAGGCTCATTGCTGAGCAGGGAGCCTGATGTGGGACTCGATCCAGGGACTCCAGGATCATGACCTGAGCCGAAGGCAGTCGCTTAACCAACTGAGCCACCCAGGCGCCCCAGTTTTAATGTATCTTAAATACTCATTATTGGTATTGTATTTTATGGCTGGCACTTTTTGCATCTTATTTTACAAAACTTTGTCTACTACAAGGTTGTGAAGTTTATTTTCTATGTCTTCGAAAAACTTTATTGTTTTGGGGCGCTTGGGCGGCTCAGTCGTTAAGTGTCTGCCTTTGGCTCAGGTCATGATTCCAGATCCTGGGATCAAGCCCCTCATCTGGCTCCCTACTCCACGGGAAGCCTGCTTCTCCCTCTCCCACACCCCCTGCTTGTGTTCCCTCTCTTGCTGTGTCTCTCTCTGTCAAATAAATAAATAAAATCTTTTAAAAAATTAAAAAATTAAAAAATTAAAACTTTATTGTTTTATTTTTAATTTTTTAATTTTAATTTTTTTAAGATTTTGTTTATTTATTTGTCAGAGAGTGAGAGAGAGAGAGGAGGCATAAGCAGGGGGAGCGGCAGGCAGAGGGAGAGGCAGGCTCCCAGCTGAGCAAGGATACCAACATGGGACTCGATCCCAGGACCCTGGGATCATGACCTGAGCCGAAGGCAGACGTTTAACTGACTGAGCCATCCAGGCATCCCTGTTTTATTTCTTACATTCAAGTCTACATTCCACTTAGAATTGAGTTTTGTATGTGGTATAAGGTGGGGATCAGAGTTGATTATATATTTATTATTGTATTATTTACTTTTGTCTATTGGTGTCTGATTGATCCATCACAATTTATTGGAAAGACTAACTTTTCCCTACTATATTAGACCTTTGCCATAAATCATATAATTTTATGTGTGTCTTTCTAGATAAGTGCTGTCTAATGGAACTTTCTGCCATTATGGAAATGTTCATATATATGCTGTTTAATTCAGTAGCTGCATGTGACTGCTGAGTTATTGAAATATGGCAAGTGTAACTAAGGACTGAATTTCATATGTTAACTAATTTTAATTAATTTAGATTTAGCCACGTGTCTGGTGGCTACCATATGGGACAGTATAGGTATAGATTCTTTGTTTTATTTTTCTGATTGTCAATCTTTGTGTCAGCACCATACTTCTTAATTATTATAACTATAATAGATATTTTGGTCTGAGATAGCATAAGTCTTACAACTTTATTATTTTTTTCAAAATTGCCTCAGCTCTTGTTGACCCTTTGCATTGCCTATAAGTTGTAGAAATCATTTATCGTTTTTCACCAAAAAAGTTGCTGCAATTGTGAATGGGATTGTTTTGCATCTGTAGATCAGTTTGGGGAGAATTGATATCTTTACAGTATAAAGTATTTTAATCAATTAATGTGAATATTTTTCCTTATTTAATTGTCCTTCATTTATTTTCATCTATTTATTCTTTCCCTTAATTTCTTTTCAATAAGGTTTTTTTTTAAGATTTTATTTATTTATTTGACAGAGAGATATACAGCGAGAGGAGGAACACAAATAGGGGGAGTGGGAGAGGGAGAAGCAGGCTTCCCGCAGAGCAGGGAGCCTGATGCGGGGCTCGATCCCAGGACCCTGGGATTATGACCTGAGCCGAAGGCAGATGCTTAACAACTGAGCCACCCAGGCACCCCTCAAGAAGATTTTATAGTTTTCAGTATATAATTCTTTCATGTATATCATTATATTTATTCCTAGGTGTTTAGTATTTTTGATGTTGCTATAAAATGTCATTTCCTCCCTCTGGCTTTTCTAAGATTTTGTCCTTGTTTGGTTATCCAAAAGGTTTGCTATGTATGATGTGCCTAGGTTTGCATTTAAAGTTTTTCATCTGTGGGTTGATGTCATTTATTAGTTCTAAGATAATACTCAATCTCTTCAAATATTATTTTTGCCCCATTCTTTTCTCCTTGGTCTCCCATTATACCTATATTAGACCTTTTCTCTGTGTTCTATATATCTCTTTTTATTTTATTTTTTAAAAAAATTCTGTGCTTGGGCGCCTGGGTGGCTCAGTTGGTTAAGCAACTGCCTTCGGCTCAGGTCATGATCCTGGAGTCCCGGGATCGAGTCCCACATCGGGCTCCCTGCTCGGCGGGGGGTCTGCTTCTCCCTCTGACCCTCTTCCTTCTTGTGCTGTCTCTCATTCTCTCTCTCAAATAAATAAATAAAATCTTTTAAAAAAAAATTTCTGTGCTTTATTTGGATATTTGTTGTTTACTTATATTCTTCTTTACTAATCCTAAATTTTGCTATTAAATTAATTTATTGGATTCGCTAAAGGAAAAGACCATCACTCAAAATACTTGAAACCAAAACCCATTAATTATTGCTGAAACAAAGAGGCTGAATTTATTACTTGCTAAGCAAGGGAGAAACTGTGCTTCTTAAACATGGCAAACATAGCAAAGAGTTGGTGTTGAATCAGAGTTTGGGGAAGTTTGGAGTCTTTAAAAAGCCGGAGTGTTTAAGTATTTGCTCAATATCACAGTATACTTTAGGATTAGCTGACTGATGTCAAAGAACAGTTAGTCCTTCCCTATCTTGAAATTGGAGAACAGAAACATTTTATTTTCTGTTTTTGATGTCAGATAGTGTATTTTTAAGTCCTCGAATATCCAGTTCCTGTCTGCTGGTTATGTTGATAATATCTTGCTTCTTGCCATGTTTTAATTCCATCTCTTCTTTCTGTAAATATTTAGAACATACTTATTTTACATATCTGAAGTCCTTTGGAGGCTAATTTTACTTTTGTTCTTGTTATTCATGATGGTTTATTTCCCAATGTATTTGCTAATTTTTAAAATTTTTGTTTTTATAATTAGGTAATCTTAATCTCTGAATTTTGAGAGACTTAAAGAATGGGTAAATTTTTTTAGGGAGGATTTGAAAAATTAAATTATTGTTTTTTTTCCCACAGCACAGAGGCAGTATAAATTCAAAACCTCAAATACATTTTCAGGTAGGCTTGTGATTATGAATTTTGATAATTAATTATCACCTCATGCTAAACCATAATTTTCTTTAGTGGCTTTTAAAAAAATTTAGATACAATTAAATTTAATAAAATGCACAGATGCACAGGTTTTATGTGTATATTTCAGTGAATTCTGATGTTTGTCTACCCATGTGTTTTTTAATACCTCTGTCAATATATAGAACACTTCTACCACCCAGAATAGACCTCTTTCTAATCAACCTCATCCCCATGAATTAGGAAACTGTTGAGCTGACTTTTGTCACCAGAATATGTTTTTTTATGGTTACTTGATGCTCTTTATTTTTTTAAGTTTTAATTTTGAAATAATTTAAACTTTGATTTAAAAAAGGTACAGGGGGGCGCCTGGGTGGCTCAGTTGTTGGGCGTCTGCCTTCGGCTCAGGTCATGATTCCAGGTCCTGGGATCGAGCCCCGCATCGGGCTCCCTGCTCCACGGGAAGCCTGCTTCTCCCTCTCGCACTCCCCCTGCTTGTGTTCCCTCTCTCGCTGTGTCTCTCTCTCTGTCAAATAAATAAATAAAATCTTAAAAAAAAAAAAAAAGGTACAGAAATAACTTTCATATACCCTTTACCTCGATACACTAATTTCTAACATCTTAGCACTTTTCCTTTATTATTGTATTATTCTCTCTCCCTCTTCTGTCTTTCTACACACACACACACACGTGCACTTGCACACAAAGTAGTATTTATTTTTTTCAAAGCCATTTGAGATCAGGTTGCATATATCTTTCTCCTTTAACCTACAGTATTTAAGAATAGTTAATATTTTAAGAACAAAAATATTCTCTAACATAACCACAGTACAATCATCAAATTCACGAGATTTAATCTTTAATCTCCATATATGTTGTTTTTCAGACTTTCATGACACTGAATATAGGCCAACGTATTTTATAGAATGTGTCTCAATTTTTTTAAACGTTTTCTCATTATAGGGTTTAGATTGTGCAGTCCATTCTGGATTAGTACACAAGGGAGAAAGAAGTTCTATCCTTCTCAAGATATTGCTTTTGAAGGTACACAGTGTCTATCAGCCCCTCACTGGTAGTGTTATTTATTTTTTTTTCTGGAATGGTAGTGTTAATTTTGATTATTAGGCAAAGTGTTATAACTACCACACTCTCTACCACGTAGTTGCTATTTTTCCCTCTCACAATTGTTGCCTATTTAACAAACAACTAACATGAGATGTTCAGACCATGTAAATATGCTTCCCCTTATCTAGGTTTCTCTTTTGAATTTAGCTTCCATACATGTTCTTGCTCAAAATAATTTTTCCCCTGATAGTTATGAAATGATGATTTATTAATTGGCATTTTATTGTAAGGAAGAGCCCTCCCTTCTGTTGCAGCAATCTCTCTCTTTTTCTCTTTTTCCCTGTCTGTTTCTACCCATTTATCTATCCATCCATTCATCCGTTCTCTTGGATTCCTAGTGGGTTATAATCCCTTACTATACCATAGCTTACTTTAGTCTGTTTTGGAACTTGTTGCAAATGGAATCATGCAGGTGATATGAGTCTCTGACGACTTTTGCTCATCATGTTTTTGAGATTCATATATAGTTTTGATCTTTGAATATAAGACAGTTATTTTGTTCATTCACTTGCTGATGGACATATGGGTTGATTCTAGTTTGGGAGTCTTATGAATAAAGATGGTGTTAACATTTATGGACAAGGCCTTTTGTGGACATGTTTTCAATTCTATTGCTTTTTTTTTTTTTAAGATTTTATTTGGGTGTGTATGTGAGAGAGAGAGAGCATGAGTGGAGGGAGAGGCAGAGGGAGAGGGAGAAGCAGACTCCCCACTGAGCAGGGAGCCCAGTGATGGGCTGGATCCCAGGACCTTGAGATCATAACCTGAGCTGAAATCAAGAGTCTGACACTCAACCGACTGAGCCACCCAGGCACCCCAGTAACTCACTGATTTTGAATTTGTACTTTCCTAAAGACTAATAATGTTGGCCTCTTTCAACATATGTTAATGTTTTACATGTTTTAATTACTGTCTCTTTATTATTGATTTGAAGGAATTCTTTTATTATGCATAGAAGACCTTTGTCAGATATATGTATTATAATTTCTCCTAGTCTGTATTTTGCTTTTTTTAATTTTCTTTATAGTATTCTTTGATGAACAGAAATTCTTAATACTCTGGTTTTTCTTCAGTTGAAATTTTTTGCCTTTTGATGAACAGAAATTTTTAATTTTCTTTCTTTTTTTTTTTTTTTTTTAAAGATTTTATTCATTTGCGAGAGAGGGAGAGAAAATAAGCCTGGGGGTGGGAGAGGCAGAGAGGTAGGGAGAAGCAGACTCCCCACTGAGCAGGGAGCCCAACATGGGACTCAATCCCAGGACCCTGAGATCACTATCCGAGCTGAAGGCAGACGCTTAACCAACTGAGCACCCAGGTGCCCCAAGAAATTTTTAATTTCATAAAATCTAATTTATCAAATTCTTATGTAGTTAATGCTTTTTTTTTTTTTTTTTTAAGATTTTATTTTAGTTAATGCTTTTTATGTTGTCACGAAGAGGTCTTTTCCTACCCCAGGATCACAATGTCCCTATGTTTTCTTTTGGAAGCTTTCTAGTTTTAGCTTTTATGTTTTGATATATGATTCATCTCAAATTAATTTTTGTGTATGGGATAAGATAATAGTTCTAGGTTCAGTTTTCTTTCATATTGATATCCAGTTACTCTGGCACCCTTTCTAGTGGTGCCAGAGTAAAGTCTCTTCTGTCCCAAAAATTACCGTGACATCCTTCTGAAAAAGCACTTGACCATATGTATATAAATCTGTTTTCAGTTTTTTTCCCCCCCATATTTGTCTTTTAAAAAAATTTTTTTTTTATTGTCACCCCTTTTCCATTTTTACTTAGGTTATAGCTTTCTTAGGCTCAGGGTTTGTTTAGGAGTCATTTTCAACCTCTGCTTTGTGTAGATATAAGACCTTATTACTGTTGCTCTGCTTGGCTGTTAAGTCATAAGATTCCCTGTTGATGGTGTTTGCAGACACCTTCATTGTGGCCTGTAGTTTTATCCCTCACCTATCACTCAGGTTTTGATTTTTCTCTTTTGTTTCTGGCAGTTGTAAATTTTTTTACTTTTCTTCAGAACAGCTCTGCATTTTAAAAGATGGTATTTTATCTAAGTTAGCATTTCTAGGTGTTTGCAAAGGGAAGGATCTGACACTTTATAAACCACCATAGCACTGGGAGCTGAAATATTACTATTAAGTCTTCATTCATTAAAGATTATACTTGCTATCATTGTAAAATACCCTGATTATAGAATTACTTAATTCTTTCCTATTATATTCCAAATTTAATATTATATAATTTCCCAACGATTTCTTTCTGACCATATTTTCCTTGCATGCCTTTAACTATCTTTCTATTTTCAACATTTTTGAGACACTTCTTTTAAATGAGTTTCTAAGTTCCAGATTTGTATTTCACTTTGTGATTCCGTTTGTCTTTTCTTTTAAGTAGTATTAAGCTCACTTTCGTTCATTGACATTAGAGCTCTATTTGGTCTTAATTTTGCCATCATAGCATTTGTTATGGTTTCTGTTCCTAAAAATATCTTACTATATAATCACTATATGATCCATTAAATATATTACTATAGTAGCATCAAAGTTTTCTTCATGTTTAGTATACACTTTTAGTAAATTGAAGGGTTTGGAGCTTGAATCCATTAGTAATCTTTGTAATATAGCCTTGCGTAATATAGTTGATTCTCTTATTTTATTACGCAGGGTTTTCTTATTCCCAATTATGTACAGTGGCATTTGGTGTATTACCTTTTCCTTCCTTCCTGTCCTTCTTTCTCAGCACATCATATTGGTTAAATTATTTTTCTTGATATTCACCTTTGTATCTTTAAAAATACTTAAATTTGTTCCTATGAAATATGTATTATATATTTTTTGCAAACTTTAGATGATCTTTGCCTTTTTCTCCTCTTTGCCTCTTGTTAGGTATGTCATTTCTGTGCAGTCATTGTCTGTAACTGTTACATTCTTTTCTGTACCCAGATTATTTAAAGAGCCAAGTACTTTTCATTGCTTTCCTCTCGTCCATTTTGTTTTGCACAGTGTTCTTTGGTTAGGGTTATCTTCTCAAAGTTCTTTTAGAAGGGCTAATAGGAAATCATTTACCCAATTTCTTGCATTTAAAAATGTCTTTTCACTGAGTTTATACTAAATGACAAATTGGCTGAGTAAGAAATTTCTCAGTCCCAGGGCACCTGGGTGGCTCAGTCAGTTAAGCGTCTACCTTCAGCTCAGGTCATAATCTCAGGGTCCTGGGATCGAGCCCTACATCGGTCTCCTTGCTCATCAGGGAGCCTGCTTCTCCCTCTCCCTCTGCTGCTCCCCCTGCTCTTCTCTCTCTCTCTGTCAAATAAATAAAATCTTTAAAAAAAAAAATTCTCAGTCCCAGTTTCTTTTCTGGCTGATGTTATAGTTATTGTTCCACTGTTTGCTGTAGACAAGCCTGAGGGCTGCTTGGCTTTTTCCTCTTTGGAGATGGTTGTTTTTTTGTTTTTTTTTTTAATTTTTTTGTCTCACTACTTATTTTGGCAATCCAGTACTAGGGTATGGCTTGTTGTTGACACTTATATGTCTCTTTCCTTGTTGTGCTTTATTATTTTAATCTCTAGTTTATCTTTTTCTTTAATTTCTGGAAACTTTTCTTGAGTTATATTGAGAACAGTTTTCAGTTCTTTTATTTTGGTTTTCTTCTTTGAAGACACCAAATATGCCTATGTTGATTTGTCTTGACCTATCATCTATATCATTTGTATTTTCTGTCTTTTTGTTTCTTAATTTATTTTTTCTCTAAAACTCTTTTGGTTTCTTCATTCCCTTTGAAAATTTTCTTTCAGTCCTGTCTCATGTGTAATCTCCCCCCCCCCCTTTTTTTTAGCAGTACCTATTCTCTCCTGCTTCCATTTGGTCTTCATTTCAGTGATGTTTATTTTTCTTTTACTTCTCTGACCTTCAGCTCACATTTAAGTTCTTCATGTTTCTTGCCATATCTTTCCTGAGTCTTGTACCTCTGCTTTATGGTTCTTGTGTTATAAAGGTGATTGCTTCTTTAAGTTTATTTTTTTAGATTTATTTATTTAAGAGAGAGAAAGAGAGCACAGGGGAGGGGGCAGAGGGAGAGAGAGTCTTAAGCAGATTCCTTGCTGAGTGCAGAGCTAGACTTGGGGCTCGATCCCAGTACCGTGGGATCATGACCTGAACTGAAGGCAGATGCTTAATGACTGAGCCACGCAGGTGCCCCTGTGGCAAAATGTTTGACTATGATTTTCATCTGCTTCATAGGTACTTTTTTTTTTCTGTGTGTTTTTCCATTTGATTTCCCTTTTTCCCTTTTTTTATTTTTGTAGAATTGATTTTTTATAGTTGCTACTCTGTATTCATTGAGGAACATTTTTCCTGAGCCTGCTATTTGCAAAAGATCACCTGAGAGAGGGCCAGAATAATGCTCTAATAATGTTCTAGACTAACACCTATTCTCTCTATGACATTATTTTTTTTCATTTTATTTCCTGAGCCAAAAGAAATCAACATAGCGAAGTAGCTAATGTTACAAATCTGTCATTCCTGCTCTTACTCTGCTTCCCCCCCATCTGGGAGTTTTCATTGAAGGCCTTGCCTTCTCTGCTTCTCCTTATAGCCTGGCTGGTCCTGGGGATATTCTGGCCGCCAGTCTGTTTCTCGTCTTGTGGTGATGCAAGGAAAGGATTCTTGATTACGATACAAGTGTCCCTCTCACATTGGAACTATGTCTTGCTATTTTGTTTTGTTTTGTTTTGTTTCCCTGAGATGTTTAGTCAAGTGTTTTTTCTAAATATACCATTTTAGTTGTTGTTGTTTTTGTTCTTGTTTTTCATATTTAATATTTCTGGTAGCCCATGCTCTTTTTTGTCTAGTTTTCAAAGATGATAAATAACCATGCATTACATTTTTAATCTGTGCTCCAATAAGCTGCATATTGTATCTATTACTTAGCTCTTTATTAAATAATTATTTATATACATGAATTTATGTCTGCATATATGTGGATTTACATGGTTAAAAAGAATTGACAAACTTATTAATATATGAAATTTTTGGTATATACTTGAACAAGAAGGTTTACTGTATGTTGTTTGCTTATTCACATCCAATGAGATGTAAGAAGTATGTTACTGAATGAATTAATTAGACTTGTCATTGTTACCTTTGTCATTAGTTAATACTCTTTGTATAGATAGTGTTCTGAAATAAACTATTTCATTTCTTCTGAAAATTCTGGCAAAACAGTTTGTTT
Source organism: Mirounga angustirostris (assembly GCF_029215605.1). Lineage (NCBI taxonomy): Eukaryota > Metazoa > Chordata > Mammalia > Carnivora > Phocidae > Mirounga > Mirounga angustirostris. Next base: position 102,784,831 of record NW_026991711.1, on the reverse strand, counting down.
TAATTATCTGTCTGCGTGGAGGAAGAGAGGACTTTGTGGTATTTAAAGCTTTTACAAAAAGTATAAGAGGTGATTTTGTAGTAATTTGTATTCTTAAAGTATCACTTGATGACAGCCTAATTGCTTTCATTGTTTTCTTTTCTTTCCTAAAATTGAATAGTTTTCTGTTGTATTACCCATTTAGATATACTGCTTTTGTAGTGTTACACTCCTTAGTTGTTTCACTGAATGTAGATTGAATTTTTGCATCAGTGAACAAATATATTGAAACACCTGGTGGTTTTGCTATGAGAAAGTTCTTTGTTAAACTGTTTTAATATTAGGGTATAAATCACCATGCTTATCATTTCAGTTTAAGATAAAGGTAATTAAGTGAAAGTATGAATGAACCTTGAAGTATAGATATAAAAAAGCCAGACGAAATAAGTTAAACAATTTTACTTATTAATTTTATACAGTCTAAGTAATCTGATTTATGAAGCACAAAATCTTGCTATTCTAAATAGTGTTAATTTGAGTTTCAGAATGTCATTGTTTTGCCTCCTCCCCAGGCAGCGAGGGACCCTATAAGGGTGTGTAGAGAGAGGCTTGGCTGTGTCGAAAAGTGTTATTGATGCATAGGTATACATTTTGCACAAGCCAAAAAAAAAAAGCAAAAATAAATAAATGGGACTACATCAAAATAAAAAGCTTCTGCACAACAGAAAATACAGTCAACAAAATGAAAAGGCAGCCTATTGAATGGGAGAAAATATATGCAAACTATATATCCACTAAGGGTTTAATATCCAAAATATATAATAAACTCGTACAACTCAATAGCAAAAAACACCCAAATAATCCAATTAAAAAATGAGCAAAGGACATGAATAGACATTTTTCCAAAGAAGACATACAAATAGCTAACAGGTACATGCAAAGGTGGTCAACATTACTAATCATCAGGGAATTACAAATCAAAATCATAATGAGATACAAGCTCATACCTTTTATTAGAAAGGCTCTTATCAAAAAGGTAAGAGATAAATGCTGGCAAGGATGTGGAGAAATGGGATCCCTTGTGCACTGTTGGTGGCAATGTAAATTCGTAAAGCCATTATGGAAAACAGTATGGAGTTTCCTCAGCAAATGAAAAGAAGATGTACGGTGTGATCCAGCAATCCCACTTCTGAGTATATGTCTAAAGGAAATGAAATCAGTATCTTGAAGAGATATCTGCAACCCTACATTCATTTTAGTGTTAGTCACAGTAGCCAAGACATAGAAACAGCATAAGTGTTCATTTATGGATGAGTGGGTAAAGAAAATGTGGTATATATGTATATGTATCTATGTGTGTATACATACATGTACTTTTTGTAATGGAATATTATTCAGCCATAAAAGAAGGAAATTCTATAATTTGTGACAACATGGATGAACGTTGTTGGCATTATGCTAAATGACATGTCAGAGAAAGACAAATGCTGTATCTCATTTATACGTGGAATGTAAAAATGCTGAACTCATAGAAACAAAGAGCATATTAGTGGTTGCCAGGGGCTGGGGTGTGGGGGACTTTGGGAGATGTTGGTTAAAGGGTACAAATTTTCAGTTGTAAGATGAATAAATTATAAGGATCTAATGTATAGCATGATGACTATAGTATATATATACATAATATACTATAAAAATATACTTGACTGTTTACTTGAATGTTACTAAGAGAGTAGATCTTAAATGTTCTCACTACACAAAAATTGGTAACTATGTTTGGTGATGGATGTGTTAAATAGCCTTATTGTGGTAGTCATTTCAAAATATATACATACATCAGGGCGCCTGGATGGCTCAGTTTTTTAAGCGACTGCCTTCGGCTCAGGTCATGATCCTGGAGTCCCAAGATCGAGTCCCGCATCGGGCTCCCTGCTCAGCGGGGAGTCTGCTTCTCCCTCTGACTCTCCCCCTCTCATGCTCTCTCTCTACCACTATCGCTCTCAATAAATAAATAAAAATCTTTAAAAAATAAAAAAAAAAACAAAAAAACCCCCCCAAATATATACATACATCAAATCATTACATTGTACACATTAAACTTACACGTTATAAGTCGATTATATCTCGATGAAGCTGGAAGAAATAGGTATCCGTTTTAATAGATGAGCTTAATCTGCTTTCACTTTAGGTAAACTGACTTAAAATCAGACTTATTTATTTGAAAGTATCCTGTGGATTTGAGGAATAAAGTTAAGTGTGCTTTGGTCAACATATGTACTAATTTCTGTTGGAGATGTATATAAAAGCAAATTGCAATACCACTACTCACCCACTAGAATGGCCTAATTAAAAAAAAAATCAGGGATGTGAAGCATCTGTAATTATCTTACACTACTGTTAGAAAAGAAAATTGGCACGTCTACTTTGGAAAACTTTTTGGCAATATCTACTATAGGTGAACATATGTATATATTCTGAGACCTAGTAATCCTATCTCTAGGTCTATAGACACATATATATGTTCACTATAAGAATGCTCTTTACAGCATTATCCATAAAGCTAAAAGTTGTCCATCAGCAGTAGAATGGGAAATAACTGTAGTATATTCACACAACAGAAAACTTAAAACAATGAGAATGAACAAATTATAGCTACTATAACAGCAGGATGAATCTTACAGACATGGTGTTGAGTGAAAGAAGCCAGACATAAAAGAATACATACATTAACTGTATATATCCATTTATATAAAATATATGTAAGATACTAATTTATTTATGATCACTTACGTAAAATAAATATACTAATTTATGGTGTTAGAACTCAGGAAGTGGTCACCCTTAAATGGGAGAGCATTATGAAAGGAAGAGGGTCAGTCACAAGGGAGGCTTCTGGGGTATTGATAATATTCTGTTCCTTGATCTTGGTGCTGTTACATGGATATCTTCATTTTATGAAAATTCATCAAGTTGTAGCCTTAAGATTTGTTTAATTTTCTATATTTTTTATATGTGAATAACAAATTTACCAAAAATATTAAATGTGGGGGCACCTGGGTGGCTCATTCCGTTGGGTGTCAGACTCTTGATTTCAGCTCGGGTCATGATCTCGGGGTCATGGGATTGAGCCTCCCATCAGACTTTTTGCTCAGCAGGGAGTCTGCTTGAGATTCTCTTCCCATGCCCCTCCCTCGCTTGCTCTTGCGCTCTCTTGCTCTCCCGTTCTCTTGCTCTCGCACTCTTTCTCTCTAAAGTGAATAAAGTTTTCAAAAAATACTAAGTGTGCTTTGCTTTTAAATACATATATACATGTACATATGTACACATATATGTCTGTACATATGTATGCACATAGATTTTTTAAGCATAGACCACTGTTGAAATATTAGTGTTTCACTACTTTATCAAAAAGAATGCAGGGGTGCCTGGGTGGTTCAGTCGGTTAAGCATCTGTCTTTGGCTCAGGTCATGATCCCAGAGTACTGGCATCAGCCCATATTGGGCTGCCTGCTCAGCGGGGAGCCTGCTTCTCCCACTCCCTTTTGTCCCCCCGCCACTTGTGCTCTCTCTCTCTCCCTCTCTCAAATAATTACTCTTTTTTTAAATGCAATTTCTTTTTTGGGGGGGAGATAAATGTTCATAGTAGCTTGATTAATAATAGGCAAAAACTGGAGAAATTCAATGTCCATTAGCTGTTGAATGGATAAATTACAACACACTACTGTTCAATAAAAGACAGTGAACTACTGATACATGCATCAACATGGATGAATTTCAAAATAATTACAGTGGGTGAGGGAAGCCAGCTCCCCACTCCCAAAAAGACTATGTACCGTATGATTCCATTTGTTTAAAACTCTGGGAAATGCAAATTAATCTCTAGAGACAATCAGATAACTTATTGATTGTAGCCTCGTTCATTTTTGTAAGTGCTCTGTGAGTGCTTTAAGAGAATACGTATCCTCTAATTGTTGGATATATAATTTGTTTATGTTATCTTAAATTTGTTAATTTTTTGTTCCCTACCCTTTTGAATTTTATGCTCTCTTAATCCACCAATTACAGAGACATTTGTTAAAATGCCCTTCTTTGTCAATTTAACTCTTGTATTTTTGTTGATTTTTGCTTTACATATTTTGAGGTTATGTTATTAATTGCAAACAAGCTTATAATTGCTTCATCTTCCTAGAGAATTTTTCCATGTTCCTTTTTTTTTTTTTAAAGATTTTATTTATTTATTTGACAGAGAGAGACACAGCGAGAGAGGGAACACAAGCAGGCGGAGTGGGAGAGGGAGAAGCAGGCCTCCCGCCGAGCAGGGAGCCCAATGTGGGGCTCGATCCCACGTCTGTGGGATCATGACCTGAGCTGAAGGCAGACGCTTAACAACTGAGCCACCCAGGCGCCCCCATGTTCCTTTTTCATTATGATTCTTAGTAATGTTTTCTGACCTAACTCTAATTTGTTTAATATTGATATAGTAACACCAGCTTTCTTTCATTGATATAGTAACACCAGCTTTCTTTCTATTAGTAATTTCCAGCTCTACCTTTTTTTACTCTTTTACCTTCAACTTCTTTATATTTTATGTGGATTTTTAATAATAATTGTTAATAATTCATAACAAATTTTAATAGCACACACATATGGTTTCTGTATGTTACCTGAACTTGTTAATATTCTGTTTTCTTATTTAATTAGTCAGTAAATATACTCAGATGGTTCAATTTAAGAGATTTTAATGAGGGACTATTAGGAGGTATGGGTGAAGTTAAGAGAGCCAACATATGGCTAGGTGCTACAAGCAGCACCTGTGGTTCTGGTGGGACCCAGCCACTCGGAGACCTCCTTCTTCCCATTCCCTAAGCACCTCCCACTATCTAATCTCCAGCTGGTACCTTCATTGATCAAACTGTTTGAAGCCACCTGGCATGCGAGTAATCTGTAGGAGGAAGAAAATGGAGAATAATCAGTGAAATTACTTCGACTTTGGAAAACTCCTTCCAGAGAATTTATATGGAATATGATGTTTTGCCCTCTCATCACCTTTTGCCTCTGAAGTTCCATTTTTGGTAATTGTCACATTAAATATACCTATCCATCCACGCATTTTTCTTTCTCTCCCTCTTTCTCTCTTGTTTTTATTGAAGTATAGTTGATACTGTTACATTGGTTTCAGGGGTACAACATAGTGATTTGACAACTCTATATACTGTGCTATTCTTACCACAAGAGTAGCTATCATCTGTCACCATACAACACTATTACAATTCTATTGACTATTTCCTGTGCTGTACCATTCATCCCCATGAGTTATTCATTCCATAACTGGCAGCCTATATCTCCCACTCCCCTTCATCCATTTTGCCCATTCCCTACTCTCTTCCCCTCTGGCAACTATTGGTTTGTTCTCTGTATTTATGGGTTTATTTCTTCTTGTTTGTATGTTTGTTCTTTTGTCTTTTATTTTTTTTTTAAAGATTTTATTTATTTATTTATTTGACGGAGACACAGCGAGAGAGGGAACACAAGCAGGGGTAGTGGGAGAGGGAGAAGCAGGCTTCCCGTGGAGCAGGGAGCCTGATGTGGGGCTCGATCCCAGGACCCCGGGATCATGACCTGAGCCGAAGGCAGACGCTGAACCAACTGAGCCACCCAGGCGCCCCTGTTCTTTTGTCTTTTAGATACCACATACAAATGAAGTCACATGGTATTTGTCTTTTTCAGACTTAATTTATTTAGCATAGTATTCTCTAGGTCCATCTATGTTGTCACAAATAGCAAGGTCTCATTCTCTTTTATGGCTAAGTAATATTCCATTGTGTATATATGCCCCATCTTCTTTATTCATTTCTCTTTCAATGGACACTTGTGTTGTTTCCGTATCTTGGTTATTATAAATAATGCTGCAGTAAACATAGGGGTTCTCTTTATACATAGGCACATATATGTATGTGTATGTATATATACACACATACTTCACAACAAGTAAAATTAAAATTAACACTAAATTTAAAATCACTAAGTAAAAACAGTGATGATTTGTGAACCAATATGATGGTAAGAGTTTAAAACAATAGAAAAAATTTAAGTCATTAGAAATGTGGAGAACTGAATATGGGTTGAATTTTCAGGGTATCCCTATACTGAATTTTGCAACATGGTTACCCAAAGTTTTATACTAGAAAGAAATTTTACAAAGTTCGATACTGCAGTTTGTTTTATCCAAACATTTTTATTATGGAAATTTTCAAGTGTATTAAAAAATAGAATAGTATACGGAAATTTCATGTAGTTGTTACCTAGCTTTAATAATTATGAACATTTCTAGTTATTTGTTGTTCTATTCTGTATTTCTTCCATAAAAGCATACTTTTCTTAGCTGGTATATTTTAAAGTAAATTCAAGAAATTATATTTTACCCATAAACACTTCAGTTTTAATCTCTAAAAATAGGGATGTAAAAAATAGTGTAATTATCACAGCTAATAAATTCAAGGTAATTAATTCTTCATTATATCTATTATTTAGCCCATTTAAAAATTTTCCCCACTTATCTCAAAGTGTCTTTTGTACTATTGGTTTTTTCATATCAGATTGAAACAGGGCCACACATTGCATTTGGTGGGCTCTTTAACTTACAGATCAGCAAATTTATAGGAATATTATATTTTTGTTTATAAATTTGCTGATTTTAAAAATTTTCCTAGGTTGAGCTGGATTATTTTTAATATAAGGGAACATTCTGTAATGAATTTAAATATCCACTAGCACTTTGCATTTTTTATGAATCCTCAAAATAACCTAATGGAATAAAGAAATACTCTAATGACTGGCCTTTCCTGAAAGTATCTACATAGTGCCTGCTGTGGTGCCCAGCACTTGAAAACACTGGTGTGGAGCAAAAAGAACACGTGCTTTGGCCGTAGCTGGCCTCATGTCTGTTTGTTCCCTTTATTTCCACCATTACAGTCATGGTCATATTCTTAAAACTTTGTGAAATGGGGGATGATAACATGATTCTCAGTTCAAGAGAGATTCCCAAAAAGTGTTAGATTTAATTATTGTGAGTTACTTAAAATATTTATGAGTAAATGAATTATATCTGGGAACTTCAGACATTCAGAATGACTGCAGTCAGAGAAGTAGATGGAGGGCAGAAAGAACATACTCTCTAGCAGGAAAGACAGAGTAACTGAGACCCCAGTGTTAAGTGAACACTTCATGTCTAAGTGTAGACTCAGTGGTTAGACCTGATTAGACTATTGCAGAGGGAAGAAGGTCAGATTTTTATCAGTAACAAGTCTGCTTTTTTATTCAAAAACAGACTTTTGGGAATAGTGACAAAAAATGGGAAGCATGTTACATTGATGAGTAGTTACTGTTTCTGGCAGCAGTTAAAAGTGGTCACTGGGAGAGTGAATGGTTGATTCTATCATTAGAAAGGGGGGAAACCAACAGATGAAATACAAAGTAAAACAGCCCTTTGTTCTGCAGAAGAAAAATGCCACCATTCCTATCTGCTCCTATAGGCAGAGACTGATGGCCAATATCCTGCAGTAAGTCCTGTGTGTGAATAGTATGGTTGGGTGGTCTGTTGGGATGAGGGTCACATCCTTTTGAGTTTCTTCTTAGTTCTGTGTCTCTGCTACCTCTCTGGTATTTATATATACCCTCCCCACTTTTAAAATATTTAACCTTCATCCCATCATGGTAACTGAACTACATAGGAATCAAACCACAGCTATTGTTAAAAATATTTCAGTATCCATTCTTTTGTACAAGGAAATTCAGGGCAGGAGTTGGGGTCAAACGTGGCCGATTCCGTTGAATTCATATTCGTTACTCCAACTGGCATGAAACTAATTCTTCTTGATTTTATTCTCTAAGTATATTCGTCTATTAAGCAAAGTAAGTTTCCCTTGTAAAAGGGGTTTTTTTGTTGTTGTTGTTGTTTTTTAAAGATTTTATTTATTTATTTGACAGAGAGAGACACAGTGAGAGAGGGAGCACAAGCAGGGGGAGTGGGAGAGGGAGAAGCAGGCTTCCCGCTGAGCAGGGAGCCCGATGCGGGGCTCGATCCCAGGACCCTGGGATCATGACCTGAGCCGAAGGCAGACGCTTAACGACTGAGCCACCCAGGTGCCCCTGTTTTTTTTTGTTTTTTTTTGTTTTTTTTTTAATTTGAAGTTCCAGAGCTGAGAGTGATTTCTACTGCTCTGGGCCACACTGCCACCTGGAGGCTAACAGGAAAGACTGTTCTGGTGTTGTCCTAGCCAGTGCCAGAAATCTTTGACATTGACCTTGATTTTATTAAGACAAATACCAAGACACCATTATCTATTGGTAGGTACCAAAATAATGCAGTTGGCTTACCTAGTGGTGGTGTGGTATGATACAATATTATAAAAACATATTTAAAAATTTAATGTGATACTTCCATATTCTTTTGCTGTCTTTCACTTTTCCCTTATATTTTGGGGTATTACCAACTATCTTGAGACAAAGTTAATGTACATTTCCCGGGTCCTTTTATATGTATACTGCTACTTTATACTTACAGAGAGTAGTATGTGAGTACTGGTAGTTTACCTTTTATTACCATAAAATTGGTTAGTATATGAGTGTTTTTCTAGCAGAAATACTTTGAACATATATAAACATTTTTGTACTATTGATATGTAATTCTTTATTTTCTTTAATGAAAGATGATTTTTGTTACTATCTGCCACTTGGCGCTTTAAAATGTGTAATTGAAGAACAAAAATTATATGATTCCACTTATATGAGGTACCTAGAATAGTCAAATTCATAGAGACAGAAAGTAGAATAGTAATGGCCAAAGGCTAGAGATAGGAGTGGGGTAATGGGGAGTTACTGTTTACTGGATACAGTTTCAGTTTGGGATGATAAAAAGTGCAGGAGATTGACAGTGGTGATAATAACACAGCAATGTGGATGTACTTAATACCATTTAATTAGACACTTAAACATGGTGAAAATGGTAAATTTTATGTTATATATATTTTAGCCCAGTAAAAAAGGTATTCCTTTAGTAGTAGTATTGGGTGGTATACTTTCTTAGGGCATAGGAATGAGTAGGTATGTGAATTTCATTTTATAAAGCAGATATTATGTGCTAGAAACTCCACATGTATAAGGCTATAACCCTATGTGGTATATACTTACTAGATTTCTTTTACCCATTAAGAAACTAAAGCTCAAAGAGGATCTTTTATAACAAATTTACTGACAGCTTAACTGTTCGATCAGCTCTCAGGATAATTTGTCACAAGTATACGATTTTTTTTTTAAAGATTTTATTTATTTATTTGAGAGAGAATGAGATAGAGAGAGAGAGCATGAGAGGGGGGAGGGTCAGAGAGAGAAGCAGACTCTCTGCTGAGCAAGGAGTCCGATGCGGGACTCGATCCTGGGACTCCAGGATCATGACCTGAGCCGAAGGCAGTCGCTTAACCAACTGAGCCACCCAGGCGCCCACAAATATACGATTTATAAGCTAATGAAAGAAGTAGAGGAGATGTGGACCTATTTCTGCTTGACTCTAGCATATGTTCTTTCTATTCTACCACCCTATCCATGAGAACATTTTAGGTTTATGTTACAGTGAAATGCTGACATGGCATCCTGTTATACTATAGATTCTGACATGTTATCATTCGATATTGGAAAAAGGCCCTATAACAGCAGTGGGAACACCCTGAGATAACCCAAGCTGTGTGTAACATCTGAGGGCTTTAAACAGGTCATGTCTAATTGGAGTAGACTATATAAGGTGGAAATGACTCATGTGCTGAGAGGTCATCTAATAAAGTATTTTTTATTTTAAATTAGTTTTCCATCAGACATAAGGTTGGTGCTTCTTTTCATAATACCATGAGTCTCTAAGGGAAGAGGTTCATTCTTGTATCTGCTATTTTAAATTGCATTCTTCATTCCTATCTGCTTTTCTTGCTTCCTTTGGGAGACTCCTTCCTTCCAGTGAAAGAAAACTAAAGGTATCTCATCATGATGAATAATTTAATGAAGAAGTCTCAGCATAATGATTTTTAAACTCTAGTCATGAAACCACTGCCTTTCAGTAATGCTCTAAGCAAAAGAATTTTAGCGTAGACAACAAAAAAGATCTGGACATTCCCTTTATATTTGTGGTAATCTGATTTTACGTATATAACCTTTCAATTACCCTTGGAATTGGATATTTAGAATATTTCATATACTGTGGAGAAAACTAAATCAATCTTATTTTCTTGAACCCTAGTATTTAACCATCTTTAGTGTTCCTGGGAATAATTCCCCAGTAAGAATGTAATTGTTAAATCACTGCCTAATTACTTGATTTTGTCTATGCACAAAATAACTAGTATTTGTAAAACACCTAGGTTTTTAAATGAAGTTAGGATATTTGACTACAGTGAAACAATTCACATATTTTGTTAACGTGTTCCCCAAACTCTTAAGGAGTACTGAACCATACTGGAATGCTTCTTTGGAGGCCAAGGAACTTGTTGCTGACATAGTAATAATTTGGTTGTTTGCACATTTTATAAAATATTAAAATGTTCCCAGTTACCATAGTCCTTAAATAACTTAGGGTGAGATGTTATCTGTGAAGTGTTGGCTTGTGAGTAGGAGGGAAATTATATGTTACAGTGTTATATAAAACTGACTCATATGAGTGGGTGAAAAATCCCAAGAATACCAGACACCCACACTTGAAAAAGCCAGTATGTGTCGTTTTTCTCTTTATACCATGTTCCTGCAGGCTGCTTAATGGAGCTGTATTCATTAAAGAAATCTCTATAAGTTCTTTCATTGCCTTCATGAATATCTTCCTGTTAAAAAAAAAGTGAAATAACATTTTTTGTCATTTAAAAAATCATTGTTCACAGGACAAAAAGTTTGATTCAGTATTTGAAGTAATTCACTTCTCTGTGCTTCAGGTTTTTTAAATTAGTTAAAATCAAGAAAAACATACCTACTTTTGGAGTATATTAGAATATTTGTTAAATCCTATATAAATACAATTAAATTATCTTTTAGCAAGTAGTAATCTAGGTCTTGATAAACAGCTGATGCTGTTTTACTGATTAAAAACAGTATATTATATGGGGATGTTATCACAGATTAGCCCATTAGGTAATTCAAGTTTAATCAAGGTATTCCTTTGCCTAGTAACATTAGATATTTTTAAATATATTTGTTATGTTATCCAAAATGTTTTGGTTGGATTTCACAAATTAGGTTTTGTTTCTATGGAGATTTTTGTTGTTGTTTGATTTTTAAAGAATGCTTCCTTGGTTCTTGCACCACATGTGCTAACTAAGCCTTACTGTTTTATTCAAATTCTCATTCCTCTTTTTACCATTCTTTGTCCAAACTGAGAATCTCAACTGTACTAAAAAAAAAAAAAAGTTCCTATTGGTTGAGAAGAATGTAACCTTCATTTGAAAATAGTAAAAGGACAGTTCTTGCTGTGAAACAGGTCTTCCAAAAGACACTTTGATTTATGTTTTTTAATTATCATAAGACCTCTTTGATGGTGATGGTGTTATCCCAGCTTTTTTGAAATGAAAGCTATAGCTTTGAGAGGTAAAGTAACTTGCTCATCTAATAGAGTTGGGATTTCAACCTAGACAAAACCTCTGTTCTTTTATTTTTATTGTGCTGTAAAACACAGTATATATGCATTTTTGTACATAAATTTTTTGAAGGGTGTTTTGTTGCTGTTTACAGATATAGCATATATATATAATTTCTGGTATATAATTTCTGTTATATATACTGTTATATATATATATTCTGTTATATATATATATAATTCCTGTTGAATTGCATGCCTGTCTTGAAGTGTTAAAAAAAGAAATCTAATGGCAATTTGTCCCCTTAATCTTCTGAAAATGAGATTCTATTCAAACTGATTTCTATTATGATTATTATTAATATATTTTTAAAAATGAGTTTAATATGATTATTAAAATAACTCTCCTTATGACCCAATAGTAATTCTTGTTATAATTGTCATACCCCATCATGTAACTAAAGCTGTGATCAAATTACCAATATTATTTTTACAAGATGCTTATTTGCTTTAGTTAAGAGGCAGCATGAAAGCATATTAAGTAAATCCTAATTTCTGTGAGATACATATATACACACACACATATATATCATGTATGTATATGTATGTATTTATCTTTTTGTATTTGTGTATGTATGTATCATAAAATTTTAAGTAGGGTATGTTGCACATGTAGAAAACTGTTGATTTGTCATTTTTCCTGAGACTTTTCTTAGTTAATGAAAAGTTAATTTGATCAGCAGGGACCTCAGAGGATAATTTTAAGTTAGAATCTTTCCTACTTGTATCTAAGATTATCATTGCTTGGACTCATGGGGCATCTTTATTTTTTATCATTTATACTTTAATTTCTATGATCTCATCTTAGATATTACTCCTACTGTCTGCAGATAGATGTGTTGAGGTAATAATTCTTGATGATTTTCTCAGTAGAATTTAAGCTATTTGTGACAACTGATTCTTACTTAGTTCTATCCAGTAAATCATTATTTGCAAATATGTCTGTCATATCTATGGGAATTTTTTATTTTGTCTTTTTGTCTTAGGGATAAAAGTTCTATAGGTAAAAACTAGTTTCCAGAAATAATTCCCAATTGGAATAACATTTTCATAGAATTGGACTTTGTTTCTTAAACCATTGTTCCTCACATTAGAGTCCAAATAACTCACTTGTTTTCTGAGGTCATTTCAAATAAATATCCGCTGAATGGCTATTTACTGGACACAGAGAGAGGCCCTTGGAGTGCAGAAGTGGATAAGACATTGTCTTGTTTTCAGGAAATACATTGCCTAATAGCAGAACATACATAAAGAAATTTTATTGTAGTGTGATGGATGTTACTGTAGAAGGATGTTCAAGGTACAGAATGCATACTGATTGAAAATGAGGGCATGGAACAAAGATTGTATGAGAATGCTTCTCGGGACTAAATCTAAGCTGATTTTGAAGGACAAATATGCACTTACTAAGAGGCTGGAATATAGTAGGGAATTTTCATGGGCTTACTTCAGGTAAAATGAACACTGTTTAGGGAAATATATAGAAAAAAATTCATATTTATTCCAAAAGATTATTTTAAAACTGTTTCTCCTTGTTTTTTAAGTAAAATATTGCAGTAATTAGAGCACTTATCAAGAACACTTGCAGTGGGTGCCTGGGTGACTCAGTCGTTAAGCGTCTGCCTTCGGCTCAGGTCATGATCCCAGGGTCCTGGGATCGAGCCCCACATTGGGCTTCCTGCTCCGTGGGAAGCCTGCTTCTCTTCTCCGTCTCCCGCTCCCCCTGCTTGTATTCCCTCTCGCTGTGTCTCTCTCTGTCAAATAAATAAATAAATAAAATCTTTTAAAAAAAAGGAAAAAAGAACACTTGCAGTGACCTAAGTATTCAACCATCTCTGATCATTGGTAAGCATTAATGGTGGTCCTAAATAGCAGATAATGGAAATGAATAAGATACCTGGATTATCTGCCAACTTTTTATATATAATATATTATAATTAGCTGAAAATTTAACTATGTTATTTAAAGTGTACATTCTATGCGTGATTTATTTATTTAACATACGTATATTGAGTTGGTACCCCCACTTTACAAGCAGAAAACTAAGGTACACAGGTGAAGTAATTTTCCTACACGTACTGGTATAAATAGAGGAGCCAACATACATTTTGATTCCAGAGCCAGTGCTTAAAGAAATAAAAAGGTCAGTAGGCTGGAGTGGTGAGGGTGAGACACGGCACAAAATGAGGCTGGAAGCTTGGCTGTGCTGAGGTGGGAGAGAGTGAAGCTAGAGAGGCAAAGTAAGGAAAGGGAGGCACTCTTGTTTGTTTTTAAGTTGAGTAATACTTAGCCTATGGAAATGCTAATAAAAATGATCCAGCAAAGATGGACAATTAGAAGATACAGGTGACAGAAAAGCTAATCAATAATGAAGGGGCTGAGAATGTAAGATGGGGTGGTACGCCTCTGAAGAGGAAGGAGATGAGCATGGTACTGAAGCAGGTGAGTTAAGGTTGGTGTTGGGAAGTTAGAGGTGGTTAATATATCACCTGCACCAGCCTATTAGGCTGCTTCATTTCTGCACATCATCTTTAACGGATCTCTGTGGTATACCTGCAAGAACACCATATACAGTTTAGAAGTGTTCATGGAATTCATTTGGGAGTGTAATAACTGAAGAGGATAAGAATAGGAGGCTTGGTATTTGGAAGTCTTAAGGGAGAAATGTGACTGCATAGTACAAGGGGAAAATGAGGTAATAGTCTGCTCAGTTTAAATGGAAGCAGAGAATGAAAGCCACTTAGGGGCGCCTGGGTGGCTCAGTCGGTTAAGCGTCTGCCTTCGGCTCAGGTCATGATCCCAGGGTCCTGGGATCAAGCCCCGCATAGGGTTCCCTGCTCGGCGGGGAGCCTGCTTCTCCCTTACTCTCTACCCCTGCTTGTGTTCCCTTTCTCACTGTCTCTCTCTGTCAAATAAATAAATGAAATCTTTAAAAAAAAAAAGAAAAAGAAAAAGAAAAAGAAAGCCATTATTCCAGTCTTAATTAAGCTTGGGTCTAGGAGAAGCTGTAGCAAGAAATACAACTAAGTTACAGGAAGAAGTACTGGACTCAGAAAATACCTCTACCTTAAAGGAAATGAAGACATGCTGTCCACAGTAATAGTGATAGCATCGCACTTTAAAGAATCTGAACTTTTTCTAAGCTCTTTTTCTAAGAGCTTTTGTATGCAATAACTTTTCAGATCAATGAATCAGAATTCTAAAGCTGGAGGATACTTAGGTATTATTATTGTCCATTTAATAGAAGAGAGAACTGAGACCCGCAGAGGTGAAGTGATTCATCCAAGATCTGAAACACAGCTCTTGGTGTCCAAACTCATACTGCAGGTTCTTAACTTCTAGTTTATTGTTCTTCCCACCACACAATGCTGCCTCCCGTTTCAGCAACTTAACTAAAACTGTTTTTGCAAGGCCCTTATATGTATTTGAAGATTGCCATAATGCCTCATCCTCACTTTTCCAAACATTTTTCTTCTTAAAGTAATTTATTCATTCATTCTTCATATGTTATGTTTTTCGTATTCTTCACTCTCCTGGTGACTCTCTTCTGAGTTGCCAGCATTTAATCGATGTTTCTCTTCAAGTGTCTAATTTAGATTGTCAGCTACTTGGTCTGCATAATATCTGTTAGATGAAACCATGAACTTTATTTTGCTACTCATTAAACATTTATGATGTGGTAGGATAAATACTCTCAGTGAATATGCTACTTTCTTATTAACTTATATTTTAATTACCTTATTTAAAAACTGTATCAGAGCATCCTTTCTAAATTTAAATTTCAACTTTAATTTTTTTTTCTTCCCCTTAACTGGCAGTTACCAGATCTTTTGATGAAAATCTTTGAAAGTTTAAAATTCAGGTCAAGTGACAGTTCATTATCATTCTCAGGATGTAATCAGACTGGCTATTCCAGAAGGAATTTGGTGAACAAATGAAGCAATAAGATTTCATATTTTTCTGAATTCTTGTTTTTTTTTTTTTTTTTTGCTGGATTAAATTAATTTGCAGAACATGAAACTGAATATATATGTGAAGTTGAAAATAAATGTTTAATAACTCAGACTTGTACTCCCGGATATAGATTTCATTAAGTTTTTATAGGGACAGATGGGTAGGGTGATGACAGAATTAGGTAACTGCCAGTTAAAGGAGAAATGTTTAACTGAACCTTAAAACGCAATAAGAACTAAGAATTTCTGAATCTAAGATATTTTGCATGAGTGTCCTTTGATAAGTCTGCTGAGGATTTATTTTCCTCATCGATAGAATGAAGAGACTTATCCATGCATGCAGGAATCATTTGCATCATACCTACTTGTACCAGGAACTGAGGGTGCCATTCCAATTCTAACCTTCTTCCATTCTGTTCCATTCTGTTCTCCTTCTGCTTTCCTATGGACTGAAATGCCTTCTTCCACCCACTTTCTTTTTGGTGTTGGGGTGCAGTCAAGCTGGGGCTGTTTCTCAGTTCATCCTGCTTGCCCAGAGTACAAAAGCTTCTAACTAAATGGGTCTGGAGTAGTTTGTATAGTGTTCTTTTGAAGCAGAGCTGGAGTCCTAACACATCTAACAGACTCCCATCTGGCAACTCCTGTCACCTATTACAACATTAAGTGATAGAGAGATCCTTAAGCCATAGGAGTTAGATGAGTGGCATATGCATGCTGTGAAAGAAGCATACATATGAGGTAACTTTGTACTGTAGATCCTCTTCAGAACCATGCCTGAACTCCTCCTCAAACTACCTTGCAGGGGCCAGGTAGGTAGCACTTACCTCATATCTCAGGGGATAGCTGCTACTTGGGTCCAGCCAGTTATTGTCATACCAGAGGACCCACCAGAGGACCCATCCAATTTTGCTAGATTTCTCCATTTTTCAAGGATTTTTTAAAAAAGATTCCTTATTTATTTATTTGACAAAGAGAAAGAGCAGCACAAGCGATGGGAGGGGCGTGCAGCAGAGGGTGAGGGAGCAGGGACCCCACTGAGCAGGGACCCCAATGCGGGGCTTGATCCCAGGACCCTGGGATCCTGACCTGAGCTGCAGGCAGATGGTCGACTGAGCCACCCAGGTGCCCCTTCAAGGACTTTTTTTTTAATGAACTATTAGGATTTTTAAATGTTAGCAACAAATATGAATTTCCAGAAAGCTCTCTGGGTCCAAAACAAGTCCTTTTGTGAGCCAGACTGCCAGTTTGCAGCCTCTACTCTAAGGAGAACAGTGTGACATAGATCCCTGGACGTCCCCATAGCCCCACTTGCTACCACTGCCATTTTTACCCTGGCTCTGAGACTGGTAAGGAGGAAGAATAACAAAAGCAAGTGGGAACTTACTTGGTAAGTTGCATTACTTCATCTCTTCTATTTTTTGAAGAGGAAAAGCATTTAAAAAAAGCATTAAACATTAAAGCATTAAGCCTATTTTCCTCTGAGAAACTTTTTTGGGTAAGTTTATGTCAAAATGATAACTGCTCAATTTCGTTTCAAGAATTGACCTTACCTGTCTGTTGAAATTGACTGTAGTACATCTTTGAGATTTTATAATTCAGCCTTTTCTTGTCCTTTTTGCTTCTTAAAATGATGAGAATAGTGGATATTTGCAAACATAAACAGGTAGAAGCTTACGGTTTATAGATGAATGGATTTGGAACTTGGTCAGAGTATTTGATTTTTCTCTTAATTAAGCTGTTCCCAAGCTTTTTTTTTTTTTTAAGATTTTATTTATTTATTTGAGAGAGAGAGATCAGAAGTGGGGGTAAGGGACAGAGGGAGGGAGACAAGCAGACTCCCCACTGAGCAGGAAGCCCAATGCGGGGCTCTGTCTCAGGACCCTGAGATCATGACCTGAGCTGAAGGCAGATGCATAAATGACTGAGCCACCCAGGCGCCCCAAACAATTCCCAAGCTTATAATTCTAAAGCTAATTTCTGTGGCCAATGTTTATGTTAGTCAAGAGAAAGTTTCTGATACATTTTTGGGGAAAAACAGAAGGAAAAGCAGGGGCAATTGGCATTTGTAAGAAAGACCAAATGCCATTTCCTGAAAAGGCAAGACTACTTAAAAATTTCTACTTACTTATGTCATCCTTCCATAAAATTTTTAAATGTTTAATATAGATCCTTTCAAACATGTATGTAACAGAAAAAGAATAATATAATAGCTTCAACAAGTTACCAACCCACATAGATCCCCCAAGCTTTATCATCCTGCTGGAATTTTTTTTTTTTTTTTTTAGATTTTTTTATTTATTTGACAGAGAGAGACACAGCGAGAGAGGGAACACAAGCAGGGGAAGTGGGAGAGGGAGAAGCAGGCTTCCCGCGGAGCAGGGAGCCGATGCGGGGCTCGATCCCAGGACCCTGGGATCATGACCTGAGCCGAAGGCAGACGCTTAACGACTGAGCCACCCAGGTGCCCCTGGAATTTTTTTAAAATTTAAAAAATTTTTATTTATTTTTAAAGATTTTATTTATTCATGAGAAAGAGAGAAAGAGAGAGAGGGGAGGGCAGAGGCAGAGGGAGAAGCAGCTCCCCACAGAGCAGGGAGCCCAATGCAGGACTAGATCCCAGAACCCCGGGATCACAACCTGAGCTGAAGGCAGATGCTTAACCGACTGAGGTTAAAAATCCAGGCAGCCTGGATTTTTTTTTTTTAAAGCAAAATCACAAGCTTTTAAATATTACGCTTCTATGTGTGTACTCAGTTAAAGGGAATTGTCATCACAGATTTCTTCTATAACTGGATGCAGTCATTGGGAATAAGTTTTATTTATTTTTTATTTTTTATTTTTTTTTTAAGATTTTATTTATTTATTTGAGAGAGAGAGAATGAGAGACAGAGAGCATGAGAGGGAGGAGGGTCAGAGGGAGAAGCAGACTCCCTGCCGAGCAGGGAGCCCGATGCGGGACTCGATCCTGAGACTCCAGGATCATGACCTGAGCCGAAGGCAGTCGCTTAACCAACTGAGCCACCCAGGTGCACCTGGGAATAAGTTTTAAAGTGACCCTTGGGGCCTCAGTTGCAGGGAAGTCGGAGCTTTGTAGTACTTGTGATCAACTGAAGTAAAGAAGACTCCTGTACTACTAGATTTGTCAGACGAAGTGTCTGTTGGTGCTTTTATGTTATTACCCAGTCCATAAAGTGTTTATTAGCAGCACAGCAGTTTATTCAAATGTATGTGTCAGTGTATATATCTGAAGATTGAATAAACTAAGGTAATTAATGTTTTTATTTTACTTTAAGTTACATTTGTCTTTTAATTTGAATTCACATCCAATTTAGCCTTTTTCAGGGTAAGAATGTTTATTGAATTCTTAACTTGCCTAGAGACTCTGCTAAATGATTTACATGTTTTAAATTATTTAATCCTTGTAACAGTCTTTTGAGACATATACTATTGTCTAGGTTTTGCTAATGAGTAAGCCAGACTCCAATGCATTTAATGTTTCTTGGCCAGAAAATGGTAGACTCCCTATAGTTTGTTTGATTAATGAGCTACTGTCTTTTCATCATACCCTATTGCCAGAGAGCCTATTCAGAGCTGTCTGGTCAGTGTTAAGTGCAGTATTTTCAGTTTATCAGCTCACAGTTGTAGTCTGAACTACTAAACTATAATACCATAATCTACTATAATATTAATGTTGATTATATTTATCTATAGCAAAAACCTGCTTCATGAATCTGCCACTAGACCTAATTTACAGGCATTTTGTTTACTACTTACTTGACTGTGAAGGTCAAACCTGCCATTCTTATTCATAGTGTAATTTATGAATAATATATGCATCAACTATCCAGGAGTGATGAAGGTGAGCATATAAATTTTTCACTCTTATCCTCAATAGGAATATCCACCTGAATGATGATTTTCAGGCCTTTTCTCTATCACTATCTAGTAGAACTTCCTTTAATGAAGGAAATGTTCTGTCTTTGTGGCTGTCCATTATAACACCTGCTAGCTACTATGGCTCTTGAGAACTTAAATGTGGCTAGTGTGACAGAGGGGCTGAATTTTGTTTTTTCGTTTCATTACATTTTTATTGAAGTATAGTTGAAACACAATGTTATATTAGTTTCAGGTGTACAGCCAGTGATCTATTAACTCTATATGAAAGAAACTTCGTAGAGGTTTTCCCAAATTAGATAACATTCCTAGAAATGTACATGACTTATCAATATTGAGTTGGGAAATTAAAAGGCTATTTGTTGTTTTTTGTTTTGTTTATTTTTGTTTTAATTCCAGTATAGTTAACATACAGTGTTAGTTCCAGGGGTACAATATAGTGATTCAACAATCCTATACATTACTTACTACTACTCATTGCATTCTTAAATGCCTTCACCTATTTCCCCCATCCCCCTACCCACCTCCTTCTGGTAACCATCCATTTGTTCTCGGTAGCTAAGAGTTTGTTTCCTGGCTTGTCTCTTTTTTCCTTGTTCGTTTGTGTTGTTTTTTAAATTCCACATGAGTGAAATCATATGGTATTTCTCTTTCTCTGACTGACTTATTTTGGTTAGCATTATACTCTATAGATCCATCCATGTTGCTGCCAATGGCAAGATTTCATTCTTTTTTATGGCTGAGTAATACTCCATTGTACATATATGTCCATGTATATATATCCATATATACCTGGATACAATGAATATTACTGGATAAGTTCTTCCACTGTATATGTATATATACCCTTGTATACACACACACACACAATTCTATTCTTTATTGATAGACACCTATGTTCTGTTGATAGACACTTAGGTTGCTTCCATAACTTGGCTACTGTAAATAATGCTACCATAAACATAGTGGTGCATATATCTTTTTGAATTAGTCTCTTCATATTCTTGGGGTAAATACCCCATAGTAGAATTACTGGATCATAGAGTAATTCTATTTTTAATTTCTTAAGGAACCTCCATACTGTACAGTGACTGCACCAATTTGCACTCCCACTAACAGTGCACAAGGGTTCCTTTTTCTCCACATCCACTCTAACACTTGTTTCTTGTATTGTTAATTTTAGCCATTCTGATGGTGTGAAGTAATCTCATTGTGGTTTCGATATGTATTTCTCTACGATAGTGATGTTGACCATCTTTTCATGTGTCTGTTGGCCATTCATGTCTTCTTTGGAAAAATGTCTATTCATGTCTTCTGCCCATTTTTAAATTGCATTATTTCATTTTTTGTTGTTAAGTTCTATAAGTTCTTTATATATCTTGGATACTAACCCTTTAGAAGGTTGTCTTTTATTTTGTTGATGTTTCCGTTGCTGTGCAGAAGCTTTTTATTTTGATATAGTCCCAATACTTTATTTTTGCTTTTGTTTCCCTTGCCTCAGGAGTCATAGCTAGAAAAATGTTGCTATGGCCAAATGTCAGAGAAATTACTGCCTATGCTATCCTACAGGATTTTTATGGTTTTAAGTCTCACATTTAGGTCCTTAAACCATTTTGAGTTTTCATGTATGGTGTAGAAAAGTGGCTGACTTTCATTCTTTTGCATGTAGCTGTCCAGTTTTCCCAGGATCATTTGTTGAAGAGACTGTCTTTTTCCCTTTGCATATTCTTGCCTCCTTGGTAGAAGATTGATTGACCATATAGCTGTGGATTTATTTCTGGACTCTCTGTTCTGTTCCATTGATGTATGTGTCTATTTTCGTGCCATTACTATAGCTTTGTAGTATATCTTGAAATTTGGGATTGTGATACTTCCAGTTTTGTTTTTGTTTTTCAAGATTGCTTTGGCTATTCAGGGCTTTTGTGGTTCCATATAAATTTTAGGATTATTTGTTCTAGTTCTGGGAGAATACTATTGGTATTTTGATAGGCATTGCATTAAATGTGTATATTACTTTGGGTGATATAGACATTTTAACGATACTTATGCTTCCATTCCATGAGCATGGAATATTGTTCCGTTTGTGTCATTTTCAATTTTTTTCATGAAGATTTTATAGTTATTAGAGTACAGGTCTTTCACCTCCTTGGTTAAGCTTATTCCTATATATTTTATTATTTTTCATTCAATTTTAAGTGGGATTGTTTTCTTAATTTCTCTTTCTGCTGCTTCATTATTAGTGTATAGGAATGCAACAGATTTCTGGATATTGATTTTGTATCTTGTGACCTTACTGAATTCATTATCAATTCTAGTAGTGTTTTGGTAGAGTATTTAGGGTTTTCTATTTATAATTTTATTTCATCTGCAAGTAGTAAAAGTTTTACTTCTTCCTTATCAATTTGGATGCCTTTTATTCCTTTTTCTTGTCTGATTGGTGTGGTTAGGACTTCCAGTAGTATGTTGAATAATAGGAGAGTGGACATCCTTGTCTTGTTCCAGATCTTAGGGGAACAGCTCTTAGTTTTTCCCCTTTGAGCATGATGTTAACTATGGGATTTTCATATATGGCATTTATTATGTTGCAGTATGTTTCCTCTAGATCTGCTTTGTTGAGGGTTTTTATCACGAATGTATGTTGTACTTTGTCTAATGCTTTTCCTGCATCTACTGAAATGATCACATGGGTTTTATCCTTTTTCTTGTTGATGTGGTGTATTGATTTGCAAATATTGAACCACCCTTGCATTTTAGGAATAAATGCCACTTGATTGTGGTGAATGTGGATTCATATTGCCAATATTTTTTTGAAGTTTTTTGCATCTGTGTTCATGAGATACTGGCCTATAGTTCTCCCTTTTTTGGTAGTATTTTACCTGGTTTTGGTATCAGGTTAACGCTGGCCTCATAGAATGAATTTGGAAGCTTTCCTTCATCTTCTACTTTTTGGAATAGTTTGAGAAAAATAGGTATTAATTAACTCTTCTTTAAATGTTTGGTTGAATTCACTTGTGAAGCCATCTGGTCCTAGGCTTGTGTTTTTTGGGAGTTTTTTTGAATACTGATTCAGTTTCATTTCTGGTAATCGATTGGTCTATTCATATTTTCTGTTTCTTCTTGATTCAGTTTTGGGAGGTTATATGTTTCTAGGAACTTACCCATTTCTTTTAGGTTGTCCAATTTGTTGGCATATAATTTTTCATAATATT
The DNA here is from genome assembly GCF_029215605.1 of Mirounga angustirostris. Classification (NCBI taxonomy): domain Eukaryota; kingdom Metazoa; phylum Chordata; class Mammalia; order Carnivora; family Phocidae; genus Mirounga; species Mirounga angustirostris. The sequence goes on along the minus strand of NW_026991711.1, from coordinate 102,762,137 downwards.
CTCTTATAATCTTTCTTTTTTTTTTTTTTTTTTTTTAAAGATTTTATTTATTTATTTGAGAGAGAGAATGAGAGAGAGCACATGAGAGGGGGGAGGGTCAGAGGGAGAAGCAGACTCCCTGCCGAGCAGGGAGCCTGATGCGGGACTCGATCCAGGGACTCCAGGATCATGACCTGAGCCGAAGGCAGTCGCTTAACCAACTGAGCCACCCAGGCGCCCTCTCTTATAATCTTTCATATTTCTATGGTGTTAGTAGTTATTTCTCTTCTTTCATTTCTGATTTTATTTACTTGAGTTTTCTTTCCTTTTTTTTTTTTTTAAGTTTGGTTAAAGGTTTTTCAATTTTGTTGATCTTTTCAAAGAGCCAGCTCCTGGTTTTATTGATCTGTTCTAGTGTTTTTTATTTTCTGTTTCATTTATTTCTGCTCTAATCTTTATTATTTCCTTCCTTTTACTGGTTTTGGGTTTTCTTTGTTCTAATTCTAGCTCCTTCAGGTGTAAGGTTAGGTTGTGTTTTTTTATTTTTCTGCCTTCTTGAGGTTGGCCTGTATTGTGATAAACTTCCCTCTCAGAACATTTGTTACAGCATCCCAAAGATTTTGGAACAAATTTTCATTTGTCTCCATGTGGTTTTTTTATTTCTTGGTTGACCTGTTAATTGCCTGTTAACCTCCATGTATTTGTGCTCTTTCCAGATTGTTTGTTGTGGTTGATTTCTCCTTTCATACCATGTGGTCAGAAAAGGTGCATGGTATGATTTCGATCTTTTTGAATTTGTTGAAACTTGTTTTGTGGCCTAATATGTGATCAGTTCTGGAGAATGTTCCAAGTGCAGTTGAAAGGAATGTGTATTCTGAGGTTTATGGATGGAATGTTCTGAATATATTTGTTAAATCTGTCAAGTCCAATATGTCATTCAAAGCCACTATTTCATTGTTGATTTTCTGTTTGAATGATCTACTTTCAGATCCTTTAGGTTTGTTATTAACTGTTTTATGTATTTGTGTGTTTTCATGTTGGGTGCATAAATATTTACAATTGTTTTATCTTCTTGTTGGATTTTTCCCTTTATGATTATATAGTGTCTCTCTTTGTCTCTTGTATAATCTTTGTTAAAGTCTATTTGTCCCATATAAGTATTGCTACCCTGGCTTTTCACTTCCACTTGCATGAAAAAGTTATTTCTATCCCTTCATTTTCAATCAACATGTGTCTTTAGGTCTGAAATGAGTGTCTTGTAGGTAGGTTATAGATAGTCTTGCTTTTTTTTTTTTTTAAAGATTTTATTTATTTATTTGAGACAGAGAGAATGAGAGACAGAGAGCATGAGAGGGAGGAGGGTCAGAGGGAGAAGCAGACTCCCTGCCGAGCAGGGAGCCCGATGTGGGACTCGATCCCGGGACTCCAGGATCATGACCTGAGCCGAAGGCTTAGTCACTTAACCAACTGAGCCACCCAGGCGCCCGATAGTCTTGCTTTTTTATCCATTCATTTACCCTGTGTCTTTTGATTGTAGCATTTAGTTCATTTACATTCACAGTAATTTTCTCAAAAGATTTTATTTATTAGAGAGAGTGAGGGAGAGCATGAGTGGGGAGAGGGAGAGTCAGGCTCCCTTCTGAGCAGAGCTCGATCCCAGGACCCTGGGCTCATGACTTGAGCCAAAGGCAGACACTTAACCAACAGAGCCACCCATGTACCCCCATTCACAATAATTATTAATAGGTATGTACTTATTGCCATTTTGTTACTTTTTGGTGGTTGTTTTTGTACTTCTCTGTTCCTTTTTTCTCTTGCTCTATATTGTCTCATGATTTGCTGACTTTCTTTAGTGATATACTTGGATTCCTTTCTTTTTTTTCTTTTTTTACATCCCTATTACTGGTTTTTGGTTTGTGGTTACCATTAGGTTTGTATATAACATCTTTTACATATAGTAGTCTATATTAAGTTGATGGTTGTTTTAGTTTGAACCCATTCTTTAGTCCTCTCCCTCAATGCTTTAGGTATATGGTGTCATACTTTACATTCTTTTATTTTGTGAATACCTTGACTAATTTTTATAAATACACTTATTTTTACTGTTTTTAACTTCCTACTTTTCTTACTCTTACTTATGGTCTTTCCTTTCCACTCAAAGAGTCCCTTTGAACATTTCTTGTAGGGCTGATTTAGTGATCATGAATTCCTTTAACTTTTATTTGTCTGTCTGGGAAACTCTTTTTCTCTCCTTCTGTTCTGAATGATAGCCTTACTGGATTGAGGATTCTTGGCTGCAGGGTTTTTTGGGTTTTTTTTTCCCCTCAGCACTATGAATATATCATGCCACTTTGTTCTGGCCTGCAAAGTTTCTGCTGAAAATTCAGCTGATAGCCTTATGGGGTTTCCCTTGTATGTAACTGTTTTCTTTTGCTGTTTTAGAATTTGCTTTTTATCACTACTTTTTAACATTTTAATTACTGTGTCTTGGTGTGGACCTCCTTGGGTTGATTTTGTTGGGGTTCTCTGTGCCTCCTGGATCTCAATTTCTGTTTCCTTCTCCAGATTCCAGTTTTCAGCTGTTATTCAAATACATTTTCTGCCCCCTTTTCTCTCTCCTCCTTCTGAGATCCCTATAATGCACATGTCATTATGGTTATGGTGTCACCACGTTCCTCCTTTTCTTTTTTAGAAAATATTTATTTATTTGAGAGAGAGAGTGTGTGAACACATGAGCGGGGGAAGGGCAGAGGAGAGGGAGACAGAGGGATAAGCAGACTCCCTGCTATATATCCAGTGTATTTTTAATTTCATTTATTGAATTCTCCCTCTCCAATTGGTTCCTTTTTATATTTTCTATCTCTTTGTTAAGGGTCTCACTGAGGTCTTCCACTGTTCTCAAGTCCAGTGAATATCTTTATAACCATTTCTTTAAATTCTCTATCAGTCATATTACTTATCTCTGTTTTGATTAGGTCTCTTTCTGTGATTTTGTCTTATTCTTTCATTTGGGACATATTTTTCTCTCTTCTCGTTTTGTGTACCTCTCTGTGTCTTTTTCTTTGTGTTAAGAAAGTCATCTGTGTCTCCTGCTCTTGAAAGTAGTGACCTTATGAAGATGGAATCTAGTAGTGCCCTTCCATGCAGTATCCCCTGTTCAGCAGGACCTGATGCTTCAGGGGTATTTCCTATGTGTGTTGTATGTACCCTGCTGTTGTGGCTCAATTGCTTTTCCCTTCAGACCAGTTGTCTACCATGGCTCTCTTTGCCTGTTGTAGACAAGGTTTGGTCCTTGTGTTGTTGGTGGGCAAGTCTGGGTCCTCCCTGGGCTTAAGTTGAGTCTGAACAGGCATTTGCTAGAGTTGCAGTAGCTCCAAACTACAGGGCACTTTCCTTGTGTTATCCCTAGAGAAGATTTTGCTGGTGGGCAGGACCTGCAATCAGACCACATGTCTGCCCCCAATCCACTGCTGGGGTGTCAGTTTGACTGTGATTATATTCCCCTTGCCCCTGGGGCAGGAGTCACTTTAGAATGTTGCTGGCCCCTATCAGGGCTGCTTGCACACTGTCAGGTTTGTGACACCAGTTTGAATGTGTTCCAGCAAAGGGTCTGTGGAAGGGGAAATCTACAGGACAATGTGGGGGTGAATTGCCCAGTACCAGCAAGGATTGCACCAGTTTGCTGAGTAAGGGGACCTGCAGCTGCCAGGACAATTTGAGGCAGTGGATTCATAGAAGCCCATGTGGGGGCCTGTGATGTATGCAGGGTTTGCCCAGATCTGCTTTGGGAGGAGACCTGGAACCAAGGCTTGGCTGGAGGGGGCATGTCCATAGGATAATGCGTGGGCAGGGTGTGCTGTTAGCAAGTTAGGTAAAAAGTATTGGTGCTGCCCTGGTGAGAGGCTGAATTTTTAATTTAATTTACTTTTAATTAATTTAGATTTAATTTATCTAGTGGCTACCATATGGATAGCACAGCTCTATAATAATCCTATAGGATTATAGTTTATATTAGATATGAATCATACATGTTATATGTTTATTTTACATAAAAAATAAGGTATTTAATTCAATTTGGTCCTGAGAAGCCTTATTGGAGCAAGGAGCATAATTTATTAAATTGAACACTTAATACTTGTAAAGAAAATAAGAAATTGCCTTAGATAGCAGAGACCTTATGAAACTAAACTTACTTTGGCTTATTTTATGCAAAAATCATTAAATAAGGAGTTTAAAATATTACTTTATTAATAATAATGCTTTGGATGGGTGGAAAACTTTTAAGTTCAAAAGTTGTTAGCCATTTGGTCAATTTGCTATTTAAGCAGTAGACAGGAAAATAAAAACGACAATTGCAGTAAGGAATTCTTGTGGCTGCATTAATAAAAAATTTGAAATAGTAAATCTTAGCCAGGTCAGGAAGAGAAGTCTTAAAATCTTATCTATATTGCCTCTCCCACCCCACATTGATTACCTTCCCACCCTCTGAATATTCTGATATATTTCCCTTTCTGTTTCAAGTGATTTCGTAAAGTATGAAATGTTACTGATGTTGGTGGTATACACACCTCTGAGAATGATGACATTTCCTCCATTGAAGACAATGGGGAAAAAAAAGACTTGAGAGCCAAGGTTTTAAATTTTATAATTTGGAATAATCAACTAAAGATTTGTTACTTAAAATTCTTCCTTCTTTTAATTTAAAAAGTTTTATTACCACTGTCAAATTACTGTAAATAAATCAGCCAGCAGATTTCTTTTTCTCTTTTTTTTCATTGTCAGTATTCCAGAAGATTATGTTGAAATTTTGAATAGAGTCCACTAAAGATGACTACACTGTTAAACAGTTTTCTTCATAAGGAGAATTTCTAAGTAGGTTTTAGCCCTAGAACTGGATGAAAACTTTTTTCTTTGTACAGTTCTTAATTTGGGGGACCTTTTTTTTTTCCCCTCATTTTAAAAGATGGGTAGAAAGTTAAATAACTTTTTTTTAAATCAAAGAATCATAATTTTTCTTTTTTTTTTTTTAAGATTTTATTTATTTATTTGACAGAGAGAGACACAGCAAGAGAGGGAACACAAGCAGGGAGAGTGGGATAGGGAGAAGCAGCCTTCCCGTGGAGCAGGGTGCCCGATGTGGGGCTCGATCCCAGGACCCTGGGATCATGACCTGAGCCAAAGGCAGATGCTTAATGACTGAGCCACCCAAGTGCCCCGAACATCTCTTCAACAGAATGATAATAGGACATTTTTAATAGGTATTTGTAGTAATGTCCATTCGTCTGTGTCCAGGGCATGCTTCTTTCTTTTTCCTTTGATTTAAACCTCAAACTTTACTCTGGATAATGTGGGGCACTAACACTGTCAGAATAAGCTGAAAATGTATTAAAAGAGATGAAGAGATGAGTTCTAATAGCATGTTGATTGCACTGCAGCCCCAAATAACTCATGTGTATGAGAATAATCTTATGTTTTAACAGAGAGAAGAATGAGGCAGGAGGAGTTAACAAAGTAGAATGATTATATTCTTCTGTAATTACCAATTCCATCATTAGATTATCAGGACCCTGTGAATTCTGAGAATCTGAGAATCTGTCATACAGTGAGAAATAGTCATGATCACTATCTTTTTTTTTCCTTTTTAGTTATTAAAGAAGATATAAGGAGTAACATGTTTGGGGAAAAGAGGTTTCAATAAACCTAAATTAGAATTTCTCAGCCACAATGTCTGCTGGACTAAGAGCTAAGAGACCTGGGTTCCAGTTTTGTTCTAATGTTAATTATGTGTTTCACCTTGAGCAATTAACTTCTCTTGATCAGTTTTATTTTTCCCTTCAAATCTGTATTAGGGTTTTCCAGAGAAACAGAACCAACAGCATATCTATATTTTTGTCAAGATTTATTATGAGGAATTGGCTCACATGGTTATGGAGGCCAAAAAGTCCTGAGATCTGCAGTTGGCAAGCTGGAGACACAGGAGAGTCAATCATGTAGTTAGTCCAAGTGTGAAGGCCAGAGAACCAGGAGAGCCAAAGCTGTAAGTTCTAGTCCATAGGATACAGGCTTGAGACCCAAGAAGAGCTGATGTTTCAGTTCAAGTCCAAATAAGAAAAAAAAAACTGTTGTCTCTGCTTGATGATAGGCAGGAGTTCCTGTTTACTTGTAGAAAGGTTAGCCTTTTTGTTTTATTCAGGCTTCTTTTTTTTTTTGAAGTAGGCTCCATGCCCAGTGTGGAGCCCTGTGTGGGGCCCATTATGGGTTCCAACGTGGGGCCTGAACCCATGACCCTCAGAAGAAGACCAGAGCTGAAATCAAGATGCTCAACCTACTGGACCACCCAGGTGCCCTTGTTTTATTCAGGCTAAGTGATTTAATAGGACCTACTCTGATTAGGGAGGACAATATGCTTTACTTTGTCTACTAATTCTAATGTTAATCTCATTCAGAAACACCCTCACAGACACACTCTGAACTTTTACCCAAATTTCTGGGCAACGCATGGCTCAGTGAAGTTGAGCCATAATGTTAACCATCATACTGTTGCTTCCCACCACCCCCCACCCCTGCCATTTCGAGGCTACATTCAAACACTTCACTACGTTTAAAATAGCATATGTAAGGTCTTGTTTCTAATAAAGCAAAGTAATAAAATTAGCATTGTCAACCTACAGTCCAAATTAAAAAATAGAACATTAGTGATGATGTAGAAAACAAGGGCAAAAGAAATGTAGGTAAAATTAAATCTCCTTACAACTTGCAGCCCGTTGACAAATACTTGAGGCAGGTAGAGTGACATTCCTCAAGGAACTTATAACTGCCTTAATGTGAATACTTTACTAAAGGCAAAAAACAACCTTAGCCTGTCGTTAGCCAGACCTCCAGGATCCTGTAAGTCTTCTTTAACATATGAAAATACCTTTGGAAACTTCCTTTATCTCTACCCGCCCCCGCAAGATATATGTTAGTAGCCATCCTTCAAACATATGGCCCAGTGATAAGTACCTGGAGGGTCTCATGACTTATGTTTTACTAGACAGTGGTAAATAACCTTATCTTAATGGCAGCTAGCCCCTCAAGGTCCTGGAAATCTTGCTTCCAAATTCCTTAGAGATTTAAGCTATCCCTAACCCCCACTAAGAAGTATATAATCAGTCACTCATCATTATCCCAGTGTAGTCTTACTGCACACAGGTCCTGTCCCCATGCTTTAATAAAACCACCTTTAAAAAAAAAAAAAATTATTTATTTATTTAACAGAGAGAGAGAGAGAGAGAGAGCGCACGCACAAGGAGGAGGAGTGGCAGGGAGCCTGATGTGGGGCTCAATCCCAGGACCCTGAGATCATGACCTGAGCTGAAGGCAGATGCTTAACTGACTGAGTCACCCGGGCGCCCCATAAAACCATCTTTTTGCACTGAAAACATCTCAAGAATTCTGTCTTGCTTGTTTGCTCCCAGACCCCAACTTCATATCAAGTGATACAGTTGAATTTAATACAGGGTGTTTTTTATTTTTTTAATATTATAGTATTATAATAGATTTCTATTTTTTATCATAAACTTTTCAGATTCCAAGTAATGTTTATTGAAACTTGCATCACTTTTTTTTCATCGATGGTGCTCAGTATCCCTGTAGTACCAATCATATGTTATTGAGCAATTGACGTATTATTCTACTGTGAACTCTAGATTTCGTAACATCTCCATTTGCACGTTTAATATGTCAAAACAGTACATCTAAAACCAATATATATTATAGATTCAGTGCAATCCCTATCAAGATTCTAGCTACCTTTTTTTTTTGTAGAATTGACAAGCTGATCATAAAATTCATATGGAGTAAGATGCCCAGAATAGTCAAAGCAATTTTGAAAAAGAAAAACTCATATTTCCCTATTTCAAAACTCCTACAAATAAAATCAGAAATGAAAGGTATGACAGAAATACAAAGGATCATAATAGACTACTATGAACAATTATATGCCAAGAAATTGGACAACCTAGATAAAATGGATAAAGACTGAATCATGAAGTAGAAAATCTGAACAGACTGATTACTAATAAGGAGATTGAATAGGTAATCAGAAACCTCCAAACAAAAGTCCATGACCAGATGGCTTCACTGTTGAATTCTACCAAGTCTTCAAAGAAGAGTTAATAATTATTCTTAAACTCTTCAAACAATAGAAGAGGAGGGAATACTTCCAAACTTATTTTATAAGATAAGCATTACCTTGATACTAAAACCAGGCAAGAATGCCACAAGGAAACAAAATTAAAGGCCAGTACTCCTGACTAACACAGATGTAGAAATCCAATAAAATATTAGAAAGCCACATTCAGCAATGCACTAAAGGATCATACACTGGGAAGCCTGGGTGGCACAGTTGGTAAGCATCCAGCTCTTGGTTTCAGCTCAGGTCATGATCTCAGAGTTGTGAGATTGAGCCCTGTGTTGGACTCCACACTCAGCATGGAGTCAGCTTGAGATTTTCTCTCCCTTTCCCTCTGCCCTCCCGCTCATGCTCTCTCTCTCTCTTGAATAAATAAATAAATCTTTGAAGATAAAAAAATATCTGGGCACCTGGGTGGCTCAGTTTGTTAAGCGGCCAACTTGATTTCCACTCAGGTCATGATCTCAGGATCGTGGGATTGAGCCCCAGGGATCGAGCCCCACATCGGGCTCCTTGCTCGGTGGGGAGTCTGCTTGAGATTTTCTTTCTCCCTCTCCCTTTGCCCCTCAACCCACTCATGTTCACATGTGCATGCGCTCTCTCTCTCTAAAATAAATAAAATCTTTAAAAAAAGGATCATACACCATGGTCAAGTGGGCTTTATTTTAGGAATGCAAGGATGTTTCAACATCTGCAGATTAATCAATGTGATAGACCACATTAAAAAAATGAAGGATAAAAATCATATGAGCGTCTTAGTATATGTCAAAAAAGTCTTTGACAAAATTCAACATTAGTTCATGATAAAAACTCTCAACAAAGTGGGTATAGAAGGAACGTACATCAATTTAATAAAGGCCATATATGACAAGCCAAGAGCTCACATCTTTCTCAGTGGTGAAAAGGTGAAAGCTTTCTAAGATCAAGAACAATAGAAGGATGTCTACGTTTGCCACTTTATTCAACATAGTTTTGGAAGTCCTAGCCAGAGCAGTTAGACAAGAAAAAGAAATAAAAAGCATGCAAATAAGAGAGGAAGAAATAAAATTGTCACATTTACAGATGACATGATATTTTATATAGAAAACCCTAAAGACTACACCAAGAAAATGTTAGAACCAATCAGTAAATTCAGTAAAGTTACGGGATACAGAATCAGTATAACAAAAGTCTGTTGCATTTCCATACACTAATAATAAAGTCTCAGAGAAGTTAAGAAAATAATCCTTTTTACAACTGCATCAAAAAGAATAAAATACCTAGGAATAACTTTAACCAAGGAGATGAAAGACCTTTACACTTGGTTTCAGCTCAGGTTGTGATCTTATTAATACGATAAGATATTAATGAAAGAAATTGAAGGGGTGCCTGGGTGGCTCAGTCAGTTAAGTCTCTGCCTTCAACTCAGGTCATGATCCCAAGGTCCTGGGATAGAGTGCTGCCTGCCATTCCCCGGCGCTTGTGCTCTCTCTCTCTGTGTCAAATAAATAAAAATTAAAAAAAAAGAAAGAAATTGAAGAAGACACAAACCAATGGAAAGATATTTCATACTCATGTGTTAGAAGAATCAATATTGTTAAAATGTCCATACTCCCAAAGCAATCTACAGATTCAGTGAAGTCCCTATCAAAATTCCAGTGGCATTTTTCACTGAAATAAACAATCCTAAAATTTGTATGGAAGCACAAAAGATCCTGAGTAGTCAAAGCAATCTTGAGAAAGAAGAACAAAGCTGGAGGCATCATACTCCTTGATTTCAAACTGTATTTCAAGGCTATAGTAATCAAAACAGTATAGTACTGGCATAAGAAGGAGCCACATAGATCAATGGAACAGAATAGAGCACAGAAATAAACCCATGAACATATATGATCAATTATCTCCTGTAAAAGAAATAAGAATATACAATGGGAAAAGGACAGTCTCTATTGGTATTGAGAAAACTGGACCACTCTATTACACCATATACAAAAATTAAGCTAAAGTAGAGTAAAGAAAAAAAATAATAAAATGGATTAAAGACTTGAACATAAGACCTGAAACCATAAAACTCCCAGAAGAAAGCATAGGCAGTAAGCTCCATTACATTGGTCTTTGGCATTGATTTTTTGCCACCAAAAACATAGGCAACAAAAGCAAAAAATAAATAGTAGGACTATATAAAATTTAAAACTTTCTGCACAGCAAAGGAAAACATCAACAAAATGAAAAGGTAACCTTCCGATTGGGAGCAGATATTTTCACATCATATATCTGTTAAGGGGTTAATATCCAAAATACATAAGGAACTCATAAAGCTCAATATCAAAAACAAACATACAATCTGATTAAAAAATGGTCAGAATATCTGAATAGATATTTTTTCAATGAAGACATACGGGTGGCCAAAAGGTACATGAAAAGATGTCCAAAATCACTTATCATCAGAGAAATGCAAATCAAAACCACAATGAGGTACCACCTCACACTTGGAATGACTATTATCAATATGATAAAAAATAACTAGTATTGGTGAGGATGTGGAGAAAAGGGAACCATGGGCACTGTTGGTGGGAGTATAAATTGGTACCACCACTATGGAAGACAGTATTGAGGTTCCTCAAAAAATTAAAAATAGAACTACCGTATATTCAAGCAATTCCACTTCTGAGTATTTATCCAAAGAAAATGAAAACACTAACTTGAGAAGATACATGCGCTCCCGTTTATTGCAACAAGGGAAATGCCTGTTAACTGATAAATTCATGAATGTAAGTTGTATATCCATACAATGGAATATTATTCATCTTCAAAGCGAATGAAGTACTGATATACTCTACAACATGGGTGAATCTTGAAGATATGCTGAATTAATGGAGCTAGTGAAAAGGCCACATATATGATTACATTTGTATAAAAGTTCCTGGAATTACATAGTGGTGATAGTTTACAACTTTGTGAATATACTAAAAATCACTGAATTGTACTTTAAAAGAGTGAATTTTGTGGTATGTGAATTGTATCTCAGTTTAAAAATACTGGATTTAGTGATTTTTCCCCCCAAACTTGCCCCTTCTAGTCGTCTGTTTCAAAAGCTAGGGACCATTTGAAAGGCGTTCTTATGTTAGAGGTGACAGATTATTGAATCAGAAAGAGACTCAGAGGTAATCAGTAGAGGGATAGTTTGAGGTTCTCTAGGAATAGACTGTTTACCTCACTTCTCTACTTCCCACCTACTGAAAATCTTTGCCAGGCATCACATAATGCGATGGTCTAATTTCAGAAGATCAATTAGTAAGTGTGACTTTCTGGATTCCTTGGAAAAATCACCAGAGCTTTAGGTGGCTGGAACCTTCCAGGATGAATGAGAATTCCTTCACCCACAAGATTAACTAGATTGACACAATCTGCCTCAAAGCAACTCCCATCTTTCCTCTAAAAATAAATTGTTATAAATAGTGCTTTGACAGAATGGCTATGACAAGACTGATAGCTATTCACCCCAAATCCATTTCCTTTTCTTCTTGGGTATACAGCTGGATACATTTCCTCACCTTTCTTATAGGTAAAAGTAAAATCATGTGAATGAATTCTAGGCAGTGAAATATTAGCAAAAGAGACTTTCCAAATGTGTTCCTTCACTTTCCCCTTCTGCCAGCCAGATGGAAAAGCTAGATAATGGCAGATCCTCCTGGAGCCCGTGTCCTTGAATTAGATAGACAAGAGGTGCTTACCAACCAGAGACACCCCTGTTGTATTACTATATAATTGGGAAATAAATTCCTTTTTTAGTTGAATATTTATACACTTTGGGGTCTGTTTGCTATTACAGCCATGCCCACACTAATTAACATATGGGTGACTGCAATTCTAACAAAAAATAATGATGAAGAAAAATCACCGAAGTATTTTAACAGCAGAGGCATGTTGGTACTAGATACTTTTAGATTTTTTTTTTTTAAGATTTTATTTATTTATTCATTAGAGACAGAGAGAGAGAGGCAGAGGGAGAAGCAGGCTCCCAAGGAGCAGGGAGCCTGATGTGGGACTTGATCCCAGGACCCTGGGATCATGACCTGAGCCGAAGGCAGACGCTTAACCATCTGAGCCACCCAGGCGCCTGGTACTAGATACTTTTATATTCTTATAAATATTGTTGAGCTTTGTTCTAGGACCCAGCTAATTTATCTAGAAATGGTTTGGTTCTTGTGGGTCTTTTAAAAACATATTCAAGTAGGACCAAAGCAGTGTTGAATCTAGGGCTGATTTTGCCTTGCTATGAAGCAAGACCTTTCTGAGTTCCCAACATTCCATGAATTATGAGCAGAAACTATTCCTGGTCTGGAGGTTGTTCTCTCCAATATTTCAAGTGAGTGTTTCCTTGGATTCGGGCATTCCCTGATCAGTACTTGGACAGATTCTGTAGATATCTGGAGCGCTCTCTTTGGGCAGCTCTTTCCTCTTTACTCAACCCTGTGAAATTTGATCTTCATCTCCCCACATTCCTAGTATCATCTCCACTCAAGGAGACTGTGGAGACTACCAGTGTGTTCCACTTGGAAGCTCTCTCCATGCAGTAACCTTTAGCACTTGTAGGGCTCATGTCCTTTGACCTGTCGTTCAGAAATCACGACCCTTTTTTGGCTCATGTGCAATGTCTTAAAAACCATTGTTTATTTTGCAGGGCACCTGAGTGGCTCAGTCAGTTAAGGGTCTGGCCCTTGGTTTTGGCTCAGGTCATGATCTCAGGGTCATGGGACTGAGCCCCGCGTCAGGCTCCATGCTCATCACAGAGTCTGCTTAAGACTCTCCCTCTCCCTCTCCCTCTGCCCCTCCCTGCTGTGCTCTCTCTTTAAAATAAATAAATAAATCTTTAAAAAACATATATATGTATTTTGCATGGGTTTTTTTGGTTGTTTTAGGTGGGAGGATAAATTTAATCTCTTATCCTATTTTAGCTGAAACTCTTTGTATAATTGTAAGAATAATATAAAAGTGATATGAAAAGGCTCGAAGCTTTATTGCTTCAATTTAAATGGTGGCCCTTAGACTAATTAGCTGTTTGACTTTGGGCAAATTACTTAAGTTCTCTGTTTCAACTTTCTAATCTATAAAAGGAAAATAATGGTAATACCTCCATTCTATAGGGTGTTTGTGGGGGATTAAAAGAGTTATTAGTACATGTGAAGTACTTCAAAAAGTGATTGGCATATAAGCTCTCAATAAATGAGTTATTACGGTTATTATTATAATCATAGAAAATATCTAATGCAAAAAACTTTGGAGTAAGGGAGTTCTTTGTTTCAGTAACCAGCTCTACCACTTATATTTAGCCTCTGTTAATCTCATTTTGCTCATTACAAAAAGTGGATAATAATAACACCTACTCATTAAACAGTTGTGTGGGTGAAATAAAATGATAATAGTACAGCATTTGGCACAGTGCCCGACACAGATTGGGTACTAAGTGATTGTTATTATTTGGATTATTTATTGCTACATAATCAATTGCCAGGAAGCTTAGTAGCTTAAAACAGCAGTTATTGTTTATTATCTCTAATGGTTCTCTCCTGCAGTTGTGGTCAGACAATGGCGGGCCTGCAGTCATCTTGAAGGCTTTCTTAGTCATCTGCCTTGTAGTTGATTCTGGCTCTTCACTGGGATCTCTTCAAACCCTCACAGCATGGTGACTGAATTCTAAGAACAAGCATTTTAAGAGGATCAGGCAGAAGCTGCATTCTGTTTTATAATAGCCTCGAAAGTCAAAATCACCTCATGTTATTTTGGCTGTAGTTACAGACCCACCTAATTTAAGGAGGAGAGTCAACATCAGCTTGCAAGAAAAACATGTGTGTAATGGGAGATACTGCTGTAGTCACTTTTAGACAATACAGTCTGCCACAGTTAGCTACTATTCATGTTTACATATATGCAAACATTTTGCATAAAATTTTCATTTCCTCCAACACCACACTTTATATAAAGTTTTCCGTGTAATTTCTAAAGCTTTTTAAAAAAGTTTTATTTTAATTACACTTAGCATACAGTGTTATATTAGTTTCATCTGTACAATATAGTGATTCAACAATTCCATACATCACATGGTGCTCATCACAACAAGTGCCCTCTTTAATCCCCATCACCTATTTCACCCATCCCCCCCCATTTCCCTCCCCTCTGGTAACCATGAGTTTGTTCTCTAGAGTTAAGAGTCTCTTCTTGGTTTGTGTCTCTCTCTCTCTCTTTCCCCTTTGCTTGCTTGTTTTGTTTCTTAAATTCCATGTATGACTGAAATCATAAGGTATTTGTCTTTCTCGGACTGACTTATTTTGCTTAGCATCATATTGTCTAAACTTTTATTTTTTTAACTTTATTTTTATTTTATATTTTTAGATTTTATTTGAGAGAGAGTGAGAGAGAGAGCACGAGCAAGGTGAGGGGCTGAGGGAGAAGCAGGGAGCCCAATGCCGGTTCGATCCTGGGACTCCAGGATCATGACCTGAGCCGAAGGCAGACACCTAACCAACTCAGCCACCCAGGAACCCCAGCATTATATTGTCTGGATCCATCCATGTTGTTGCAAATGGCAAGATTTCATTCTTTCTTATGTCTGAGTAATATTCTGTTGTAGATATATATCACATCTTCTTTATCCATTCATCAATTGTGGGCTGCTTCCATATCTTGGATGTTGCAAATTATGCTACTATAAACATTGGGGTGCGCGCATCCCTTTGAATTAGTGTTCTTGTATTCTTTGGATATATATCCAGTAGTGCAGTTGCTGGATCGTAGGTTTAATTCTATTTTGAAAAAAAAATTTTTTTTTTAAAGATTTTATTTATTTTTTAGAGAGCGAGCGAGAGAGAAACAGCACGAGAGGGGAGAGGGTCAGAGGGAGAAGCAGGCTCCCCGCTGAGCCGGGAGCCCGATGTGGGACTCGATCCCAGGACCCCGGGATCATGACCTGAGCCGAAGGCAGACGCTTAACCATCTGAGCCACCCAGGCGCCCTATTTTGAAAATTTTTAAAAAATATTTTATTTATTTATTTATTTGACAGAGAGAGAGTGAGAGAGGGAACACAAGCAGGGGGAGTGGGAGAGGGAGAAGCAGGCTTCCCACCAAGCAGGGAGCCTGATGCGGGGCTTGATCCCAGGACCCTGGGATCATAACCTGAGCCGAAGGCGGATGCTTAACAACTGAGCCACCCAGGCGCCCCTCTATTTTGAAATTTTTGAGGAACCTTCATACTGTTTTCCACAGTGGCTGCAGCAGTTCGCATTCCTAACAGCAGTGCACGAGTGTTCTTTTTCTCCACATCCTCGCCAACACCTTTTGTTTCTTGTGTTGTTGATTTTAGCTATTCGGATAGGTGTGAGGTGATTCTTATTGTAGTTTTGATTTGCATTTCCCCGATGATCAGTGATGTTGAACATCTTTTCATGTGTCTGTATGTCATCTTTGCCATCTGTTTGTCTTCTTTGGAGAAATCCATTCATGTCTTCTCATTTTTAAATTTGATTATTATTTGGCTCTTGAGTTTTAAAAGTTCTTTATATATTTTGGATTTTAACCCCTTATTGGATATGTTTTTGCAAATATCTTCTCCCATTTCAGATTGCCTTTTAGTTTTGTTGATTGTTTTCCTTTGCTGTGCAGAAGCTTTTTATTTTGATGTAGCCCTAGTAGTTTACTTTTGCTTTTGTTTTCCCTTGTCTCCATAGACATATCTAAAAAACAGTTGCTACAGCCAATGTCAGAAATGTTACTGCCTGTGCTATCTTCCAGGATTTTTATGGTTTCAAGTCTCACTTTTAGGTCTTTAATCCATTTTGAATTTATTTTTGTATGTGGTATAAGAAAGTGATTGATTTTCATTCTTTTGCATATTGCTGTCCAGTTTTCCTAAATACCATTTATTGACGAATCTGTCTTTTTCCCATTGGATATTCTTGCCTCCTTTGTTGAAGATGAATTGACCATAAAATTGTGGGTTTGTTTCTGGGTTTTCTATTCTGTTCCATTGATCTATATGTCTATTTTTGTGCCAGCACCATACTGTTTTGATTACTACAGCTTTGTAATATAAATTGAAGTCTGGAACTGTGATGTCTCCAGCTCTGCTTTTGTTTTCCAAGATTGTTTTGGCTATTCAGGTCTTTATTTTATTTTATTTTTTTTCAATTTTGTGGTTCCATACAAATTTTAGGATTGTTTGTTCTAATTCTGTGAAAAATGCTGTTAGTATTTTGATAGGGATTGCATTAAATGTGTGGATTCTTTTGGGTACTATAGATATTTTAACATTTGTTTTTTCAGTGCATGAATATGGAATGTCTTTCCATTTCTTTGTGTCATCTTCAGTTTTTTTCATGAGTGTTTTATGAAAGCTTTTACTTCTTTGGGTAGGTTTATTCCTCAGTATCTTATTATTTTTGTTGTAATTATAAGTGGGATTGTGTTTTTAATTTTTTTTCTGCTGCTTCATTATTGGTGTATAGAAATGCAACAAATTTCTGTGCATTGATTTGTATCCTGTGACTTTACTGAATTTGTTGATTAGTTCTAGCAGTTTTGTGGTGGAGTCTTTTGGGTTTTCCCTATATAATATCATGTCATCTGCAAATAGTGACAGTTTTACTTCTTTACCAATTTGGATGCCTTTGATTTCTTTTTTTGTCTGATTGCTGTGGCTAGAACTTTCAGTACCATGTTGAATAAAAGTGGTGAGAATGGATATTCTTGTCTTGTTCCTGACCTTAAGGGAAGAGCTCTCAGTTTTTCCCCAGTGAGGATGATGTTAGCTATGAGTTTTTCATATATGGTCTTTATTACATTGAGATATATTCCTACTATACATACTTTGTTGAGGGTTTTTATCATGAATGGTTGTTGTGCTTTGTCAGATGCTTTTTCTGCATCTAGTGAAATGATCATGTGGTTCTTATCCTTTCTCTTATTGCTGTGTTGTATCATGTTGATTGATTTGCAAATATTGAACCACCCTTGCAACCCAGGAATAAGTCCCACTTGATCATGGTGAATGATTTTTTTTTAATGTATTGTTGAATTTGGTTTGCTAGTATTTTGTTGAGGATTTTTGCATCTGTATTCATTAGGGATATTGGCCTATAGTTCTCTTTTTTAGTGGTGTCTGTATCTGATTTTGGTATGAGAGTAATGCTGGCCTCATAGAATGAACTTGGAATTTTTATTTCCTCTTTTATTTTTTGGAATAGTTTGACAAGAATAGATACTAACTCTTCTGTAAATGTTTGGTAGAATTTGCCTGTGAAGTCATCGGGTCCTGAAATTTTGTTGAGCATTTTTTGATTACTGATTGAATATCTTTGCTACTTATCAATCTGTTCAAATTTTCTATTTCTTCATGTCTCAGTTTTGTTAGTTTATATGTTTCTAAGAATTTATCCATTTTTTCTAGGTTGTCCAATGTGTTGGCATATAGGTTTTCATAATATTCTCTTGTGATTGTTTGTAATTCTGTGGGGTTGGTTATTTCTCCTCTCTCATTTGTGATTTTATTTATTTGAGTTTTTTCTCTTTTTTCCTTGATAAGTCAGACCAGGGTTTTTTTTTTTTTTAAAGATTTTATTTATTTATTTGACAGAGAGACACAGCGAGAGAGGGAACACAAGCAGGGGGAGTGGGAGAGGGAGAAGCAGGCCTCCCGCTGAGCAGGGAGCCCGATGTGGGGGCTCGATCCCGGGACCCTGGGATCATGACCTGAGCCGAAGGCAGACGCTCAACGACTGAGCCACCCAGGCGCCCCAGTCAGACCAGGGTTTTATCAATTTTACAGATGTTTTCAAAGAACCAGCTGCTGGTTTCATTGATCTGTTCTATTTTTTTTTTTTTTTTGGTTTCTATTTCATTTATTTCTGCTCTAATCTTTATTATTTCCTTCCTTTTGCCAGTTTTAGGTTATGTTTGTTGCTTTTTTCTAGCTGCTTTAGGTATAAGGTTAGGTTGTTTATTTGAGATTTTTCTTGCTTCTTGAGGTAGACCTATATTGCTTTAAACTTCCCTCTTAGAACCACTTTTGCTGTATCCCAGAGGCTTTGGACCATTGTGTTTTTATTTTCCATTGTTTCCATGTAATTTTTAAACTTTTTCTTTGATTTCCTGGTTGACCCATTTATTGTGTAGTAGCGTGTTATTTAACCTCCATGTATTTGTGTTCTTTCCAGATTTTTTCTTGTGGTTGACTTCTAGTTTCATAGTGTTATGGCCAGAAAAGGTGCATGATATAACTTCAGTCTTCTTAAATTTATTGAGGCTTGTTTTGGGGCCTAATATGTGATATATTTGGAGAATATTCCATGTGCACTTGAAAAGAAGTGTATTCTGCTGTTTTAGGATGGAATGTCCTGAATATATCTGTTACATCCATCAGGTCTAGTGTATCATTCAAAGCAAATACTGTGGAATATTAAAGTCCCCTAGTATTATTGTATTATTATTGATTAGTTACTTTATGTTTGTTATTAATTGTTTTATGTATTTGGATGCTCCCATATGGGGTGTGTAAATATTTATAATTGTTATATCTTCTTGTTGGATTGTTCCCTTTATTATTATAGTGTCTTTCTTTCTCTCTTGATACCATCTTTGTTTTATTTTACTTTATTTTTATTTATTTATTTTTAAAGATTTTATCTGTTTGAGAGAGAGAGCAAGTAAGAGCGAGCATGAGTGGGGGGCGAAGGGGAGAGGGAGAAGCAGACTCCCTGCTGAGAGGGAGCCTGATGTGGGACTTGATCCCAGGACCCCAAGATCATGACCTGAGCTGAAGGCAGACACTTAACCAACTGAGCCACCCAGGCAGCCCCTGTCTTTGTTTTAAAGTATATTTTGTCTGATATAGGTATTGCTACTCCAGCTTTCTTTTGGCATCCATTTGTATGATAGATGTTTCTGCATCCCCTCACTTTCAATCTGCGGGTGTCTTTAGGTCTAAAATGTGTCTCTTGTAGGCAGCATGTAGATGGGTCTTTTTTTTTATTATCCATTTTGACACCCTGTGTCTTTTGACTGGAGTATTTAGTGGAAGTTTGTACCTCTTAATCCCCTTTACTTATTTAACACATTCCGCTATCTGCCCCCCTTTGCTAACCACCAGTTTGTTCCCTGTATTTATGACTCTGGTTTCTATTTTTTTTGTTTTTCATTTTTAAAAAATATTCCACATATAGGTGAAATTATTTGGTATTTGTGTTTTTCTGACTTCTTTGACTTAGTGTGATTACTTCTAGGTTCACCCTTTTGCAAGTGGCAAGATTTCATTTTTTTGGTTTTTGTTTTTTACTGATTATATCACAGAATGATACTTATATCTTTATTTTTTTAATTTTCTTGAAGTATTGTTGACGTACAATGTTATAGTAGTTTCAGTTTTACATTATAGTGATTCAACAGTTCTATACACTGTGCTCACCATGATAAGTGTGGCTATTATCAATCATCACATAACATTATTACAATGTTATTTACTATATTACCTGTGTTGTACTTTTCATTCCTTATTTATTAACTTATTTCTCTTAGCATAATAGTCTCTAGGTCTATCCATGTTGTTGTGAATGACAAGATCTCATTCCTTTTTTATGACTGAGTAATATTCCACCATACCACATCTTCTTTATACACCCCTCTATTAATGGACACTTAGGTTGCTTTCATATCTTGGCTATGGTACATAATTCTATCATAAACATAGGGGTGCGTATATGTTTACAAATTAGTGTGTTATTTTTTTTTTTTAGGTAAATACCCAGTAGTGGAATTATTGGTTCATATGGTATTTTTATTTTTAATTTTTTGAGTAAACTCTATAGTTTTCCCTAGTGGCTGAACCAATTTACATACTCACCAACAGTGCACAGGGGTTCCCATTCTCCACATCTTTGCCTATACTTGTTATTTCTTGTCTTATAGATACTACCCATTCTGACTGGTGTGAGTTGACATCTTGTTCCAGTTTTGATTTTTATTTCCCTGATGAGTAGTGATGTTGAGCATCTTTCTATCTGTTAGCCATCTATATGTCTTCTTTGGAAAAATGTCTATTCATTTGGTACAATGTCTACCCACTTTTTAATTGGATTGTTTTATTTTTGGTATGGACTCATATGTGGTTTTTTAAAATATATTTTGGGGGTGCCTGGGTGGCTCATTTGTCCGACTCTTGGTTTTAGCTCAGGTCACCATCTCAGGGTCATGAGATTGAGCCCCATGTCTATCTCCGTGCTTAGCGCAGAGTCTGCTTGACATCTCTCCCTCTCTTTCTGCCCCTCTCCCAGCTTGTGTGCACATGCTTGCTCTCTTTCTCTCTCAATAAATAAATGAAATCTTCAAATTACATATATATAGATGTTAACCTTATATCAGATATATGATATGCAAATATTTTCTCCCATTCTGTAGGTTTTCATTTTGTTGATGATTTCCTTTGCTGTACAGAAGCTTTTTAGTTTTATGTAGACCCACTTGTTAATTTTTGCTTTTTTTGCCTTTACACAAGGATACAGATCCAAAAAAATACTGCTAAGACTCATGTCTGAGATTTTACTGCCTATGTTTTCTTTTGGGAGTTTTATGGTTTCAGGTCTTACATTTAGATTTTAAATACATTTTGAGTTTATTTTTGTATATAGTATAAGAAAGTGATTCAATTTTAATTTTTTAATATAGCTGTCCACTTTTTCCAACATCATTTATTGAAGAGTCTCTCTTTGTCCCTGTTGTTTTTTTCTTTTTAAAGATTTATTTATTTTTTAGAGAGAGAGAGAGAGCATGGGCATGAGCAGGGGGAGGGGCAGAGGGAGAGGGAGAGAAGCAGACTACCACTGAGTGTAAAGCCCACCCAGGGCTCAATCCCATAAACCTAAGATCATGACCTGATCTGAAATCAAGAGTCAGATGCTTAACAGAATGAGCCTCCCCAGCACCCCCCCTGTTGTATATTCTTTAGTCTTTTGTTGTACATTAATTGACCAAATAAGTATGAGTTTATTTCTGGACTCTCTGTTACATTGATCTATCTTTCTGTTTTTGTGCTAATACCATACTGTTTTGATTACTGTAGCTTTGTAGTATAGTTTGAAATCAGGGATTGTGATACCTCTAGCTTTGTTCTTTTTTCTCAAGATAACTTGGGCTATTTGGGGTCCTTTGGGGGTCCATACAAATTTTAGGATTATTTATTGTGGTTCTATGAAAAATGATGCTGGTATTTTGATAGAAATTGCATTGAATCTGTAGATTGGGTAGTATGTACATTTTAACAATATTAATTCTTTTAATTTATGAGCATGGTATATATTTTAACTTATATGTCATCTTCAGTTTCACCTTGGTTAAATTAATTTTTAGGGTTTTTCTTGGTGCTATTGTAATTTGGATTGTTTTAACTTCTTTCTGCTGGTTTGTTATCAGTATAGAGAAATGCGACATATTTCTATATATTAATTTTGTATCCTCGAACTTTATTGAATTTATTTTTTATAAAGATTTTATTTTTATTTATTCATGAGAGACACAGAGAGAGAGAGGCAGAGGGAGAAGCAGGCTCCCTGTGAATCAGGGAGCCCAGTGTGGGACTTGATCCCAGGATCCTGGGATCACAACCTGAGTTAAAGGCAGATGCCTAACCGAATGAGCCACCCAGGCACCCTATTGAATTTATTTATTAATTCTAATAGTTTTTTTGGTGGATCTTTAGGGTTTCTTATATGTAGTATGTCACTGCAAAGAATGACAGTTTTATTTGTTCCTTATCAATTTGGATGTCTTATTTTTTCTTGTGTGATTTCTGTGTCTAGGACTTACAGTAGTACTATGTTACATAAAAATGGTGACATTTGACATCTTATCTTGTTCTTAATCTTAGAGGAAAAACTTTTAGCTTTTCATCATTGAGTATGATATTAGCCCTGGCTAGGACTTCTTCCAATATAATGTTGAATAGAAGTGGCAAGAGTGGGCATTCTTGTCTCCTTTCTAATCTTGGAGGAAAGGCTTTCAGCTTTTTAACACTGAGTATGTTTGCTGTGGGCCTGTCATATATGGACTTTATGTTGTGGTATGTTTCTTTATACCCACTTTTTTGAGTTTCTATCATGACTCAATGTTAAATTTTGTTAAATGCTTTTGCTCCATCTATTGAGATGATCATATGATTTTCAGCTTCATTTCATTACTGTGGTTTATCTTGTTGATTGATTTGTGGATATTGAACTGTCCTTGCACCCCTGAATGTATCCCACTTGATTGTGATGCATGATCCTTTTAATGTATTGTTGAATTCAGCTTAATAATATTTTGTTGTGGAATTTCATGTCCAATCCATGCTCATTAGGGATATTGGCTTGTAATCTTTTTTCTTTCTTTCTTTTTTTTTTTTTTTAAGTAATATCTTTTCTGATTTTGGCAACATGGTAATGCTGGCCTTGTAGAATGGCTTTAGAAGAATTCCTTCCTCTTCTATTTTTTTGGAATAGTTTGATAGAGATAGTTATTAACTCTTCTCTAAGTGTTTGGTAGAATTCACCTGGTCCTGGAAGCCATCTGGTTCTGGACTTTTGTTTCTTTGTTTTGGTTTTGTTGTTGTTGTTTTTTTAATAATTAATGCAATTTCATTACTAGAATTGGTCTCTGATTCTTCCTGATTCAGTTTTGGAAGATTATATGTTTCAAGGAATTTATCCATTTCTTTGAGTTTGTCCAGTTTGTTGGCATATAATTTTTTGTAGAAATCTTACAATTTTTTGTTTCAGCGGTTTTGATTATAACTTCTCCTTTTTCATTTTTGAGTCTTCTTTCTTTTCTCATTTTCCTTTTCTTTTTTTTTTTTTTAGCTAGACTTATCTGGTTAAAAGTTTATCAGTTTATCTTTTCAAAGAACCACCTCTTCATTGTATTCATCTTTTCTTACTTTTTAGTCTCTATTTCATTTACTTTCACTCTGATACTGTTATTTCCTACCTTCTACTAACTTTGGACTTTGATTTTTTTTTTTTTTACTTCCTTTAGGTGTAGATTAGATTGTTTGAGATTTTAGTTGTTTCTTGACCTGCATCACTATAGATCTGCATCCCTATAAACTTCTCTCTGAGCATTGCTTTTGCTACATCCCAACAATTGCAGAAAATTTTGTTTCCATTTTCATTTGTCTCCAGTTATCTTTTGATTTTCTCTTTGATTTCTTTGTTAACTCATTGTCTGTTTAGTAGCATGTTGTTTAGCTTCTGTGCATGTCTGGCTTTTTGTTTTGTTTTCTTCTGGTAACTGATTTCCACTTTCATATCACTGTGGTCAGAAAAGATACTTCGTATGATTCCATCTTCTTAAATTTATTGCAACTTGTTTTGTTGCCTGACATGTGATCTGTCCTGGAGAATGTTACATGCTCACTTGAAAAGAATGTGTATTCTGCTGTTTTGGATAGGATGTTCTGTATAAATCTGTTAAGTTCATCTGATCTAATGTGACATTCAAAGCCCCTGTTTCCTTTTTATTTTCTGTCTGGATGATCTATCCTTTGATGTAAGGGGTTTAAGTTTTTTAGTACTGTTATATTATTGTCAGTTTCTCCCTTTATGTCTATTAATATGTGTATTATGTATTTAGATGCTCTTATGTTGGGAGCATAGATATTTACAATTGTTATATCCTCTTGTTGGGTTTATCCCTTTATCATTATGTACTGCCCTTCTTTGTCTCTTATTACAGTCTTTGTTTTAAAGTCTGTTTTGTCTAATATATATATTGCTACCCCAGGGTAATTTTTGTTGCCATTTGCATGGAATATTATTTTCCTTCCTTTCACTTTCAGTCTTTATCTGCGTTTAGGTCTGAAGTGAGTCTCTGGTAGGAGCATATAAATGGGTCTTTTTTTTTTTTTTTAATTCGTTCGTTCACTGTGTGTCTTCTCATTAGATCATTTAGTCCATTTACATTCTAAGTAATTATTGATAGATATGTACGTACTGCTATTTTGTTTATTGCCTCCTAATTCTTTTTGTAGTTCTCTGTTCCTTTCTTGTTTTCTTGTACTCTTCCTTTGTGATTTGATGACTTTCTTTAGTGCTGTGCTTGGAGTACTTTTTCTTTTTTGTGTGCGTATCTGTTGTAGATTTTTGATTTGTGATTACTATGATGTTCATATATAACATCTTATAAATACATAGCTATCTACTTTAAGTTCATGGATGCTTAGTTTGAACACATTCTAAAAGTTACGTTTTTATTTCCCCCTTCCTTGCTGTATGTATTTGATGTCATAATTTACATCTTTTTATTTTGTGTATCTCTTAATTAATTATTGTAGGTAAAGCAACTAGTGTAGACATAATTAAAATTACTACTTTTGTCTTTTTACATTCATTCTAGCTTTATAAATAATTAATTACCTTTAGCATATGTTTCCTTTACCACTGAAATTATTTCTTTTGTAATTTTCTTCTAGTTGTGACTTTTTCTTTTTTTTTAAGATTTATTTATTTATTTGAGAGAGAGAGAGAGAGAGAGAGAGCGAGCACACGCATGAGTGTAGGGAGGGCTGGGCGGAGGGAGAAAGAGAATCTCAAGCAGACTCCCCACTGGGCACGGAGCCAGACTTGGGGCTTGATCTCATTACCCGAGCCGAAATCAAGAATTGGACACTTAACCCACTGAGCCACCCAGGTACCCCTAGTTGTGGCTTTTTCTTTTCTGCTTAAAGAAGTCCCTTTAGCATTTATTTTAAGGCTGCGTTAGTGTGATAAACTCCTTTTACTTTTTTCTTTCTAGAAGGCTCTTTATCTCTCCTTTACTTCTGAATGATAACCTTACCAGTAGATTATTCTTGGTTGTGAGTTGTAGCTTGCAAAGTTTCTATGAAAAATCTAGTGATAGATAGCCTTATGCTGGGAGGGGTCTTTCGTGCATAACTAGTTGCTTTTCTCTTGCTGCTCTTAAGATTCTCTATTTTAATTTTTTCACATTTTAATTATTATGTATCTTGGTGATGATCTCTTTGAATTCATCTTGCTTGGGACTGTCCATGCTTCCCCTCCCTGATTGTGTGTTTCCTTCTTCAGATTAGTGAAATTTTCAGCCATTAATTTTTCAAATAAGTTTTCTGCCTCTTTCTCTCTCTTCTTCTGGGAGCCCTATAATGTGAATGTTAGTGTTAGTACTTTATGTTGTTTCAGTGGTCCTTTAACCTGTCCTTATTATTTTTTTAATACTTTTTTTTCTTTTTGTTGTTCAGTTTGGATGATCTCCACTAACCTATTTTCCAGATTGCTGATCTATTCTATATCATCTAATCTCCTTTTGAGTCCCTCTAGTGTATTTTTCATTTCAGTTATTGAGTTCTTCAACTCTAATTGGATCTTTTTTATATTTTTACTCTTTTTGTTGAAGTCCTTGGTGAATTCAACCCCTCTTCTCTCAAGTCTGGTGAACTTCTTCATGATCATTACTTTGAATTCTTTATCAGGTAGATTGGTTATCTCCATTTTGTTTAGTTATTTTCTGAGGTTTCGTTTTATTCTTTTATTTGCTACATGTTCCTCTGTCTTTTCTTTTTTGTCTCTCTGTGTTTGTTAGTATGTATTAGCTCAGCTATGTCTCTTTATCTTGAAGTTAGTGGCCTCGTGTAGGAGCACCCTATGGGCCCTAGGAACTCAATTCCCCCTGGTCACCAGAACCAAGTACTCCAGAGTAGTCCCATGTGTGGGATGCTTACTGCTGCCCTCGTCTTGATGGGTGGGGCTGGCTACTGCTGTAGCTGCTGTGGGCTGGCTCTTGGGTGGGGTTAGCCCCCAAACAGCTGGCTGAGACGCCTTGCTGCAGCTGCTATTGATGTGCTGATGGGTGTGGCCCTTCCCCCTTCCCCAAGGAGTTGCTTTGGCGGGTGCAGAGTCTTGGCCAGGGCTGCCCTGTGGGTGTGGCAGGGTGGTAGTCACTTTGAACATTGTTGTTTTGGGGTTTGGTGGCCCCACTGATACTGCCTGCCAGGTTTGGTGAGGCAGGAATTCTTTGGAGGCATGCCAGCCAGGGCAGGCTGGTGAGCTGGGTGGGTTCACAGGAGAAGTCCAGCATGGGGACAAGTAGTGTTAACAGGGTAGCGAGAGGGTGCCACAGCTCTCACCCTTCTACACTGGGCGAGGTAGGCTGAATGAGGGAAGAAAAATGGTACTTACCAGACCTTCCATTTTGGAGAAGTTCCTCTTGCATACTCCCTAAAATTTAATCTGTCTTACCTGTGGCTCAGGCACTTTTCATATCACTCCTTCTCTGCTGTGTCTCAGAATGAGTGATATTGTGTAGTGTCCTTTAAAACAGAGTCAGTTTCCAATAGCCTGCTGGCTCTCCTGGAGTAAAGCCTTGCTGACTTTCACAGCCAGATGTTGTGGGGGCTCCTCTTCCTGGTGCAGATTTCCAGACCAGCAAGGGAGGGTGCCTGATGCGGTGCTTAAGCCCTCGCTCCTCAGGACGCTCATGATATCTTTCCTGCTTATGGGTCACTGTGCAGGGGGTTTGGTTTCTGATTATTCAACTTGAAATTTTAGAGGAAGAAAAGCATTTCCATTTTTATAACCTTTTAAGAGCATTAAAACTCCCCATTTTCATGTATTTGAATGACTATTTTTAAAATTCCTTTAGAAATATTTGAATTCTTATTTTTTATTATGGTCTATTTGGGATTATTTTGACAGTTAAGATCCCAGTTGTGTAATTGAGATTTGCTTAAGTGTATTATTTTAGTATCTTTAATTTCCTGCTAGCTTCATTTTTCTTATTCTAATATTCTCTTGCTACTTTTTTTTAACTCTTAAGAAGACTCTCTGTTCTTTAAAATTACTTGAATATTGTCTTTTCAAAGATTTATAAATAATCTCAGTAGTTGGAATCATATCGACATCTTTATTTCTAATACCGTGATGGTTTATTTATTAAAAAATTTTGGGGGCGCCTGGGTGGCTCAGTCGGTTAAACGTCTGCCTTCGGCTCGGGTCATGGTCCCGGGGTCCTGGGATCGAGCCCCATGTTTGGCTCCCAGCTCAGCGGGGAGTCTGCTTCTCCCTCTCCCTCTGCGCCTCCCCCTGCTTGTGCTCTCTCTCTCTGTGTCTCTCCCAAATAAATAAAATCTTAAAAAAAAAAAATTTTTTTAAGGACAAGTTTATTCAAGTATAATTTACATATAGTAGAATTCACCCTTTTAAAGTTTGCAGTTCAGTGTGTTTGGATAACTCTGTACAATTTTGTAACTACCGCCAAAGTCAAGGTAGAGAAGACTTCCATTATCCTAGGCAGCTCCCTTGTACCCTTTTGTGAACAGTCACGTCTTACAAATCTAACTTTTCACAACAACTGATTTGTGTCCCTATAATTTTATTTATTCTAAACCTTCATATAAATGGAGTCATACAATGTGTAGCATTTTGTGCCTGGCTTCTCTTATTAACATAATACTTCTGAGATTGATCCATTTGTTGAATGTATCATTCCTTTTTATTACTGAGTAGTATTCCATTGTAGGGCTATACCAAAATTTATCTAGCCATTTGCCTGTTGATGGACACTTTGGATTGTTTACAATTTTTCATGGCTGTGAGTAAAGCTACTATAGATGTACACACACGGGTCTTTGTGTGGCCATGTTTTTATTTCTCTTGTGTAAATACTAAGGGGTGGGTGGGATTGCTATGACATATAGCAAATTTATGTTTAACTTTATAAGAGACTACTGTGCTGTTTTTTAAAGTGGGTGTATATTTTTGATTTGCACCAGCAATTCCAGTCACTCTGCATCCTTGCAAAGATTTGGCCTTCTAAATCTTTTTAATTTTAGTCATTCTACTAGTTGTGTAATGGTATCCTATTGTGGTTTTAATTTACAGTTCTCAGATGACTAATGATGTTGAGCACATTTTTGTGTGCCTCTTGGCCATCTGTACATCTTTTCAGTGAAATATCTATTCAGATCTTTTGTCCATTTTAATAATTGTATTATTGAACTATAAGTGTTATTTATATATTCTGGATACAAGTCTTTTGCTGGCTAGTACATACATGTTCTCCTAGCCTGTGACTTATCTTAGCAAGTGTCTTTTGAAGAACAGGTGTTAATTTTGATGAAGTCCAATTGATCAGCTTTTCAGTAGTTTGTGCTTTTTGTGTCTTATCTAAGAAAAGACTAATTCAATGTCACAGATTTTTTTCTGTTTTCTTCCACAAATTTATGTACTTTTTTAAGATTTTATTTATTTTAGAGAGAGCATGAGCAGGGAGAGGGGCAAAAGGACAGCAAGAGAGAATCTCAAGCAGTCTCTACACTGAGCACAGAGCCTGACACAGGGCTTGATCTCATGACTCCAAGATCATGACCTGAGCTGAAACCAAGAGTTGGACACTTAACTGATTGAGCCACCTAGACCTCCCCACAAATTTGTATTTTTATCTCTTACATATAGTTCTCTTTTTATTTATACATATTTAATTAAGATGGAATAGGCATAAACCAAAAAGAAAAAAATCAGGATAAAGTGTCACTGCCATTTTGTTTGCAGTGGGGGGTCAGGAAATGGAACAGATTATCTGGGAAACATCCTAAGACCATCCCAAAGTGGCTAGATTACAGAATATTAAGAGTAGGGTGCCTGGGTGGCTCAGTTGGTTAAGCGACTGCCTTCGGCTCAGGTCATGATCCTGGAGTCCCTGGATCGAGTCCCACATCGGGCTCCCTGCTCAGCAGGGAGTCTGCTTCTCCCTCTGACCAGAATGTTAAGAGTAAATGATAAAACTAGGTATTATTCCACTTAATCTACAAATGAATAAAGGGAGTCAAAAGTTTATCCTATTTGGTATAAAAATTTTTACATTTAATATATAGTGATTCATTTCTCAGAAAGTAATACCGGTAACTTTTAGAAGAAAGAGATTTCCATTACACAATTGACTAGAAAATCTCAAATGCAACTAAGCAGCTATGCTATAGCTCAGTATGTACCATTAAATTGTTCTGGGCTAGTATACATTTCAGTTTAATATGGAACTGCATTTTGGGTTTTAGAAAGGCAGCAATAGTTATATTTTGGCTTTTATTCTAGATGCTTAACAGTTAAGGCGATAGTTTTATGATACATTTCAACTTAAATTTTGTATATTTTTATATATGGTACGAGATAGAGGTTGAGGGTTTTGTTTTGTTCTGTTTTCCATGTCCAGTTACTCTAGTACCCATTTGTTGAGAAGTCTGTCCTTTCTCCATCAAATTATCCTGGTATGTTTGTTGAAAATCAATTGATCATGTATGTGTGGGTGTATTTCTCCACTCTATTCTGTTCTGTTGATTCATATACCAACTCTAGACAAACACCACATTGCTTTGATTATTGTAGTTCTATAATAAGACTTAAAATTGGTTTATTCTTACCATGGGAAAACTAGTATTGAGATGAAATTTTTCCATCTATACTTTCTTCCCATTGGTCCTATGATCCTGTTGGTCCTATTATTCTAGAATGTCCTCTAGAATAAGATTACCTCCTATTTTATATGACAGTCTTTCATCTATATGAGTAAATAAATGTTCACACAGTTTAATTTGGACTAAGCCTCCATAGGCTTGAGATCCTTTAAATTTAGGACATTTTTGTCTTTTTATCAAAAGAGCTTACCACAAATTAGGAACTCAGTAAATATTTGTTGGAATTGAATTGAACTCTCTGTGGAACAATTATTCATTAGTATCCTTAAAGCAGGTTACTTAAATTCAGCATAGCAAAGAAAGCATAGTTCTGGTGACATTAATTTCATTAGGAAACTGTGGTTCTCATAATCAAGAAATAAATCTTTCTGGACAGTTGATTGTTTGCAGCTTTTTTATTTTCCCGTTTTAGACATTATCTATTAAGTTACTTTCATATTATGTGCTAGGCACTGGTTGAGCCAATTCAATATGAAAACTCAACTTCCTTTAGTTGGGGAACTTTAAAAATTGTTAATATCAGTATTGTTTATATCCTCGTTTTCTCTTTTTATTCTTTACACATTTTTCAGATATTGGATGTCTTGAGTTGATCGTCTAATGTTCTTTTCTCTTTTTTCCTGTTTTCAACTCATCTTTTTGTCTTCTGTTAGAATTCTCTTCAAGTGTATCTTTCTATTCTGTTAAGCTTTTTTTTTTTTTTAAAGATTTTATTTATTTATTTGAGAGAGAGAATGAGAGGGGGGAGGGTCAGAGAGAGAGGCAGACTCCCTGCTGAGCAGGGAGCCCGACGTGGGACTCGATCCAGGGACTCCAGGATCATGACCTGAGCCGAAGGCAGTCGCTTAACCAACTGAGCCACCCAGGCACCCTATTCTGTTAAGCTTTTGATCTCTGGTATTATTTTTTAATTTTCAAGAGCTATTTTTTTGTTCTCTGAGTATTTCCTCTTACTAGCATTCTGTTCTTACTTCATGGGTGATATCTCCTCTCTCAGAATTTTTTTTTTTTTTAAGATTTTATTTATTTGACAGACACAGAGAGAGAGGGAACACAAGCAGGGGGGTAGTGAGAGTGGGAGAAGCAGGCTTCCCGCGGAGCAGGGAGCCCGATGCGGGGCTTCATCCCAGGACTCTGGGATCATGACCTGAGCCGAAGGCAGACGCTTAACTGCTGAGCCACCCAGGCACCCCTCCTCTCTGAGAATATTAATGACAGTTTTTCTTGAGTTATTTTCTCTTTAAATAGTCATGATTTCCTTCAACTTTCTTTCAGTATGTTTTGAATATTATCTGTCTTTAATATTATTAGTTGTTCTTAAATGTCTAGTGATCTTTCTCTGTCTAGTGATATACTCTGCTTCACTCTCTCCAGAAGATATACTCAGACCTTTGATAGGGTGTGGGAGGACATTGTATGAAGTAGGGAATCTGGGAGTTTAACTGTTTCATAAGCTTTTAACAAATCATACTGTTTTCTTCCCTATTTTTACCCTACTTGCAAATGTACCTTATTGTGCCACTTTCTGAGCTCTTTGGGGGTTCCTCAGTGCCAGTCACGTTGCTTTTCAGCTTTATTTTCGCTGAAGTAGGGTTTCACTTTTAGGTCTGCTAAGGTGCTTTTCAGTTGTGCATCTGGTTTCACCTTCTGAAATTTGCTTGCTATTTTCTCCCTCTGTCCTATGGGTTTATGTTTTTTAAATAAAATTCATTTATTGTCATGTTAAGATGAATTCACTGTGGTGAAGAAATAAGAAAGATTTCTAGTTAAAGATAACATTTGAACATATAATGTAGCTTTACTTCTTCTTAAAACTTCTCTTTAATCAGAAACCTTTCTTCATTTCTTTAGCCAAAAACCTAATTCTTTTTTCTTTTAAGAGAGGGAGAGAGGTGGGGGGAGGGGCAGAGGAAGGGGGAGAGAGAGAATCCCAAGCAGCCTCCATGCCCAGTGCAAAACCTGACACAGGGCTCAGTCTCACAACCCTGAGATCATGACTTAAGCCAAAATCAAGAGTCAGATGCTTAACTGATTGAGCCTCCCAGGCACCCCCAAAAACCTAATTTTAATCTGAGGAGTAAATGCTGTAAATCATCATTTGCATTAGTAACTTTGATTACATATGTGGAGTACAGTGGGCTTCCCATGCCTGTCCCCTGCTGTACTCTTGCAGTGTGCTGGTGGCTATGCTTTCAATATGATATTCTGCTGCTGTAAAGACCTAGAACAAGAGTGAGGCTGAAGTTATCCTTCAACCTTTATCCCTACCTACTCCTGCTTCCCCCGCCCACAACTGGTGCTCTCTCTCTCTCATGCTCTCCCTCAAATATTTGAGCTGGGGGAGAGGCAGATGGAGGGGGAGAGGCAGATGGAGAGGGAGAGGCAGACTCCCTGCTGAGCGGGGAGCCCTACCCAGGGCTCAATCCCAGGACCCTGGGATCGCGACCTGAGCTGAAGGCAGACGTTTAATTGACCCAGGCACCCCCCTTTTCTTACCTCATACATAGAAATCAACCCACAACGGATTAAGGACTCATTTATAAGATCTGAAACTATAAAACTCCTAGAAGAAAACATAGGAGGATGTAAGCTCCTAGACATTGATCATGGTGATGATTTCTTTTTTTTGGCAACAAAAATAAATCAACAGGGCTACCTCAAACTAAAAAGTTTCTGCACAGCAAAGGAAACAAAGTGAGAAGGCAGCCTATGAAATGGGAGAAAATATTTGCAAACTGTTTACCTATTAAAGGGTTTATATCAAAAATATATAAGAAACACCTCCAACTCAAAAGCAAAAAAGAAATACCCTGATCAAAAAATGGGCTAAGGACTTGAATAGACATTTTTTTTTTTTAGATTTTATTTATTTATTCATGAGAGACAGAGAGAGAGAGAGAGAGGCAGAGGGAGAAGCAGGCTCCCAAGGAGCAGGGAGCCCGATGTGGGACTCGATCCCAGGACCCTGGGACCATGACCTGAGCCGAAGGCAGACGCTTAACCATCTGAGCCACCCAGGCGCCCCTTGAATAGACATTTTTGTAAAAGATATACAAATAGCCAATAGGTACATGAAAATGTTCTCAACATCACTCATCTTCAGGGATATACAAATAAATCAAAATCACAATGAGGTATCATCTCACACCTGCTAGGAGAGCTATTATTAAAAAGTTGAAAGATTTAAGAAGTGTTCATGAGGATGTGGAGAAAAGGGAACCTTTGTGCACTGTTGGTAGCATTGTCAATTGGTGCAGCTATTATGGAAAACAGTATGGAGGTTCCTCAAAATATTAAACATAGAACTATCACATGACCCAACAATCATATTTCTGGGTATATATCCAAAGGAAATGAAATCCCTATCTGGAATATTTGCACTCCTATATTCATTGCAGCATTATTCACAGTAGCCAAAATAAGATAGCCATGGTTAGTGGATGACTGGATAGAGAAAATGGTTGTGGCTTACACACACACACACACACACACACACACACACACAAGTGTATTATTCAACCTTTTTTTTTTTTTTAAAGATTTTACTTATTTATTTGTTAGAGATAGCAAGAGAGGGAACAGAAGCCTGGAAGAGCTGAAGAGGGAGAAGCAGGCTTCCCGCTGAGCAGGGAGCCTGATGCAGGGCTCGATCCCAGGATGCTGGGATCATGACCTGAACCGAAGGCAGACACTTAACGACTGAGTTACCCAGATGCCCCTATATTATTTAACCTTAAAAAAGAAGTTAGTCCTGCCATGTGTGACAACATAGATGAAATGAGGACATTATGCTGAGTGAAATAAGCCAGACGTAAAAAGAGAAATAATGCTTAGTCTCACTTATACGTGAAATCTAAAAAAAAAAGTCAAATTCAATGTAATAGAGTAGAATGGTGGTTACTGGGATGTAGGGAAAAGAGATGTTGGTCAAAGGGTACAAACTTTCAGTTGTAAGATGAATAAGTTCTGAAGACCTAAAACACAGCATGGTGACTGTAGTTAATAATCATATCTTGTATACTTGAAATGTTAAGAGAGTAGATTTCAAGTGTTCTCACCACATACACACAAAAATGGTAACTGAGGGGATGGATATGTTAATTAACTTGATTGTGGTAATCATTTCATTATATATCTCAAATATATATATATATTTCTCAAAACATCTCATTGTATACCTTAAATATATTTAATTTTTATTTGTCAGTCAAACCTCGGTAAAGCTGGAAAAAAGAAATACAGTGTTTTTAAACTACAACCTCAGATAGCATTAGGTTCTTAAGGGTACATTCAGTAGGTGATGTATTATATATGCCATCAACTAAAATTCACAGATTTTTAAAATATGTTCAGGGGTATGGGAACTAAGGCCACAGACTCAAGGTTTAGAGTAGCACTTACTAAGTTACACCCAGGAAGTAATGGGCATGAGGACATAAGAAACTGTAGTTCACCTCAATTCCTAGATTGGCTTTTTATAGACATTCAATTTATATTCTTGAAAAAACATATAAGATTGGGCAGCAGATTTTTTTTCTAGGCACATTAAATCACAAGATAATGATGTCAAAATGTTGTAAGAAATGTTATATTGCTTAATATTCTTTGTTGTTCTTATAATTGAGTTGTACTTAGAATGCTATTTGTGAAGAATGCTGATAACATGCTTTTGAAAGAGAAAGATCTCAGTATTTGGCCAGAGGAAGTGAAGCACAAAATTTTATCAATTTGAGACTACTTTTTCTCTAGTTGGCTGTCTGTGTGACATTGTAGCTCTTTCTATCTGTGGCATCTGATTTCTTTCTCAACTATTATTTTGTATTTCCTCAATTCTGAGTTTATAACAATTCTGTTTTTATACTCAGGCACGGTTCTTTGAACTTAGTCCCATAAAATACATCTATTGGTATGGGCTTTGCTCATTCTTCTGATAAATCCACATTTTGTTTCTCCATGCAGTGTTAATAGAAAGGTTTTATTTACCAAACAAAATTCAGAACCCTTTGGCACTGTACCAGAAGCTGCCTTTAGGTCATTAAAGGTAGTTCATGAATGTATTCTAAGACCGAGATTGGCAAACTTTTTCTATTAAGGGCCAGACAGTAAATATTTTAGACTTTCCATGCCATACAATCCCTGTTACTACTACTCAGTTCTGTCTTAGTCACACAAAAGTAGCCATTAATAATATGTAAATGAATGAGCTGCACTGTATTCTGATAAAACTTTATTTACAAAAATAACTGATAGGCCGGATTTGGCCCATGGACAGTAATTTGCAAACTTTTGTTTTAAAGGAGTCAGAATTCTTGTTGTTAACTGTTTAGTGCTGAGTTTTCATGTGGATTATAATCTAAAAAATAGTACTCTAAAAGTTTCTGGATTATCTGAATAACTATTTAGTTGTGGGTATATTTGATGCTGTTTTACATTTCAGATTGAATGAGGCATCTTTCCTCCTGCACATACTCAGGCTAAATACTTGTTATTGTGGAACACTGAATGAGTAGAGGTTTTTACAATAGTTGGAATAGAGGAAAGTGAAATAATTGAAATGTCACCTGAAACATAGGAGTGCATGCATGCAGAGCATCATAGTAATAAGAGAATTGATTTTTCTAGCTTCCAAACTTCTAACTTTCATTATCAGTAACTATGATAGTCAATATGAAATGAAGAACTTCTTTTCTTCTTGAGTATAGCCATGGCCATATACCTATTTGATACAGATTTCAATAAAACCTCAGAGCTGACTTGATCTGTATGCAACACAGGCTACAGTGTTTCCAAATCACTCTTACCTGAAATTGCCCTTGGAATTTGTGGCAGAGCCTGAGATTGTTTTCCCAAATCCCTTCTTACCTTTTCCTTCACAAATATAACCCTGGGCGTGGGGTCTATGTGACCAGCTGAAACACTTTTTTCTAAACTCCGTTTTGATTAGGAGTGGTTATGTGATACTGTATGGCCAATGAGACACCAGTAGAAGTCACTGGATGATGATTCTGGGAAACCTTGCTAAAATAGAGTTGACTTGTTTGGCAGATGCCCTTTTATCCTCTTCCTTTCTTCCTGCATCAGACATTGATGCCAAACCTGGAACTGTGCCAGCTGTCTTTTGACCTACCTGGAAGGAAAGGACAAGAAGGCTGTAGGTGACTCTGGTACCTGGCCACTGCTCCAGCGTGGACTTACCTAACTCCAAACTTCTTGTTAAGGAAGGGGGTGTGGTGGTAGAAAGGTAGAAAATATTCCTGTCTATTTTAGCCGTTACTGTTTGGCTTTTTATTATGTGCAAGTGGGCTCAAGTGTCTGTCATTGAAGAAGTAAATTGAAAAATATGATAGTAAATTGAGTTGTTTTTATTTTGTGGTTTATTCTTTGTAAATGTGTTCTCATTTTGAAATATTTTCAGATTTTACATATAATTCATTAAATCCAAAACCAGGCAAAAAAGGAATTCATAAATAAAGGTTAGTGTTCTATTATATTCTGAGAGAGGCTCTTAATTTGTAATAAATTATTTAACTTATTTATCTGCCTGTCAACATTTAAGTATCACTGATGTACCTGTCTTTATTAACAAAGCCATTTTGATACTATGAATCATTTTTTCTACTTTTAAAATCACTTTAGACTAGATCAAGCAGACCTAACTTACTCCTTGGTTTCTTTTTATATAAACTATATTTTGTTTGTAGCTCTAATATATTCTAATGAATGTTATTATCTAAGTAAGCCCTAAAAATCTTCCACTAATTGCTATAGGAATAATCAACTTTTTTGACCTGAAGCTTTATAAACAAGAATAAATAATTGTGTAAAAGCTAGTATGTGATATAATGGCCCAGTGGGAATTATTATACATCCTGAAAACAATAATAATTCTCTCAAAACAGCTGATACACACCTTTTTTTTTTTAAAGCCATCTAGGTGAATGCAGAGATTTTTTCCTGTTTTGCTCTTATTAG
Organism: Mirounga angustirostris; assembly: GCF_029215605.1. NCBI lineage: Eukaryota > Metazoa > Chordata > Mammalia > Carnivora > Phocidae > Mirounga > Mirounga angustirostris. The sequence goes on along the minus strand of NW_026991711.1, from coordinate 102,725,533 downwards.
TAAAAGTTATGGGGCAATTTTGTGCTAATGAAGTCAGACTAGTGAAGCACAATATTTTCAAGATATTATCAAGCATTAGGGACTAGTTTAATTTTTTTTAATGCTTATGAACAGAAAAAGCAATTCTTTTTAAAAACTTACTTCGTTTTTGGTATACAAAGGATTTGTTCATATTACCCCACATCTTTTAGGTACCTTTTATGCCCTTTCTGTATGACTCGTGTTTCATAATGGGTAAAAAGAACTAAAAGAAAACAAAACACCAAATACCCTTTTAACTTGGTTTTCTTTTTCTTTTTTTGAGATTTTATTTATTTGAGAGAGAGAGAGTACAAGCACTGCACGAGCAGGGGGAGGGGCAGAGGGAGATGGACAAGCAGACTCCCCACTGAGCAGGGAGCCCAATGCGGGGCTGGATCTTAGGACCCCAGAATCATGACCTGAGCCGAAGGCAGACGCTTAACCTACTGAGGCACCCAGGTGCCCCTTAATTTGGTTTTCAAAGTCATAACAGGTGCAGCAGATGTGAGTTGCTTTACCTAAAGTCTCCTCTTCCTTCCCTATTAACAAACTCGAGAATTCTTTAAGTACACATTTCCTGTGCTTCTGAACATTGGTGGGTAAGGCTGAATTGTCTGGAGCTACTTAGGATGACAGAATAGAAAGATGACATGAGTGGGCTGTGGAATTAACCACCCTGTAACCATCCCACTCCTGAATTTCTTGTTATGAATTATGTGATATATTAATTATTTTTAGTGATTGAACCATTTTGAGTTGAGTTTCTATTCTTGCATTGCATCCTAAAGGAAACATTGTTTATAAAACCAGTTTTTAAAGTCAGTCACATTTCCTTCTTTTTTTTTTTTTTTAAGATTTATTTATTTGACAGAGAGAGACAGCGAGAGAGAGAAAACAATCAGGGGAGTGGGAGAGGGAGAAGCAGGCTTCCCATGGAGCAGGGAGCCCAATGTGGGGCTCCATCCCAGGACGCTGGGATCATGACCTGAGCCGAAGGCAGACGCTTAATGACTGAGCCACCCAGGCACCCCTCCTTATGTTTTTAATGCCTAAACTTGAAGCTCCTGTCCTCTCTAACTCCCCTATATCCATTGCCAGTATTTAGTTACTGACAGTGAGCATAGTTATTTGTTGAACAGAACTTATCACCAGCAAAACAACAATAAAGTTTTTTCCATTTACAAAGTACTCTCTTACCTCATTTGATCACAGCTCAGCCTACTTTCCTTAGTCATTTCATAAAATAGATGAGACAAAGAAGCTGGATATAGAGGTCTAGGATATATTTAATCATATACTTGTAAATAAAAGCACTGCTTTAAGCTTTTACAGAAATGGGGCAGACTGATTTGACATGCAACCAAAATAAATACTGTTGTTTTGTAATTTTAATTTTAAACAGAAATTTCTGGCCCAAGGGTAAGAATCATAGACTGTTACATGCTATATGGTGCACTTTCGGGATTTTACACAAGATCAGGAAAGGTTAAATCTAATGTTATTAGATATATATGTGTATATATATATAATAATACTTATATATACACACATACTTAAACAGAATATTTCTAAAAGGCTACACAAGAAATTGGTAACTTTGTCATCTTCAGAGCAGCTAATATCTGGGACACCCTTGACGAATAGAGATTGGAGAGAGACTTTCCACTTTTGTACCTCTTGAATCGTGTACATGTGGATATATCCCCTGTTCAAAAAATAAATAATATTAAAGCTAAACAAAATAAAGTCCATTTTATTATGTTGAACTTTTATAGTTATGGGGGAAGTATTTTGAGACTTTGCTCTGGCTGGAAAAAGTATTATGATTTGATCTTCTGAACTCATGGTCCCTGTAGCTTTGTCTTTGGGGAGAGTGTGTGGGGTTTATTAAAGTTACAGTAAGTTAGCACTGGTCAGTTATACACATATACTAAAGGGTAGTATGAGATATAATATGGTTTAGTATATAAATGGTTGATTCTTCCTAAAGGACAGATTGCATATAAATACCTAGAAGGTTAATATTTTCCCAGAGGAAATAGCCCACTTCTGAGGCCAAAGCATGCATGGTAATTGACTAAGCAGATCTTGTGTTCAGGTACCAAGTCCTGATTTCTGCACTTACGATTCCAAACATCTTACATATGTTCATTTTACATGTGTTCACCTCGCTGAATTATCAGTGTTACCAAAATATTCTCTTGTTGTTCTCTTGCTGCAGTGTTACCAAAATATTCTTTTGCTGTTTTCTTTTTAGACATGATATATTCAAGAAATATGGATGTTATTTATTAAAAAGGTGGGTTTTTTTAATAGAAAGAAATTGGAGAAAAGGTTTGAGTTAAATACAAATTGTTCAGTTCTGTGAGTCTTAGATTAGAAATTTAGCTGGTGGGTAAAATGATTCTCAGAAAAGTATAATGCTGTTTAGGGTTTTCTCTTCTAACTGTATGAAAATTTGAGTTAAAAATAGCAAACACTGAGCATGTGCATCCAAAGATATGGCTGCTGCAAACACTGGAATATATATGTCTTGATACTGTAAGTGGAAGATTAATGTAAGGAGCCTCAAGGTTTTGGGAACAATTCAGTGAAATGAAAAGTTGCTTTTTGATGTCTGCAGCCAAGCTGGATAAATTATAATTCAAGCAATTAACATGAATTTGGAACAAAGAATATTACTTATTTTTTGTAACATTGGAAAACTGAACTGCTTGTAAAATTCAGATAGAATTATATAGCTGTTGGCACATCAAACCAGGCTTGGCAAATACAATGGATATTCCTTTAAAGAAGGAAGTTTTCTTTTTAGCTGTAGGTTAAAGTCTCTGTAACTCACATTGTGTTTGCCATTTCCCAATGGGAAAAAAAGGGTATTTTTATTTCTATGAATAACTGTGGTTATGGGTATAGTCTTTTGATTACAAAGTAGAATTTAGCTTCATCAAATGTGGTATAAAATTTCTCTGAAGTAAGAAATTGTATTGGCCATATTTTCCCTTTTTAAATTATGGTAGCACGGTTAGGTCTTCATCAGTCAGCTTCCTTGTTTTCTTTCACAGTATTAACTCCTTGCCCACTCTTAAGGTTTCCAACATGTTCTGTAGCTACTGCTCTATTTTTAATCTTTTTTTTTTCTTTTGCTACCAAAGTTTCTTTTTAATTACTCTGTATCTGTTAACTCCCTTTTTTGCTGCCCACCATCTTCTTAACCACTTTTGCATAATGCTTACAAGTAAGCTCCTGGTAACTTTTATGATGGCCTTTTAGCCCTCATCCTTTGCAACATCTTTGTGGTATTTGGATACTGTTAACCCATTTACTTTCTTGTGAATGTATTTCCCCTGGGCTTCTTAGACCCTGATCCGTGTTTTCTTTGAACACTTCTCTTCCTTCCCTTTTTTTTTTCCTAAATGAGACTGTTTCCCAAGGGTCTAGCCCTGAAAAATTCCTCTCCATCTTTTTACAATTTCCACAGGAGAACCCCATTCATTTCTGTTTCTTCTATGATCATCTCATGCATAGCTACTTTCTCATTTTTATTTATTGTCTTGACTTGATTCTTTAGTTCCTAATTCACACTTCTACCTGCCTGCTACATATTTCACTCATAGGATCAGTAAGGTATTTATTGGGCTATTTTTACTATTCTATGTTTATAAAAAAGTCTTCTCCCAGGCATCTGGGTGGCTCAGTTAGTTATGCGACTGCAGCTGATCCCAGGGTCCTGGGATCAAGTCCCACACTGGGCTCCTTGCTCAACGGAGAGCCTGCTTCTCCTTCTCCCTCTGCCTGCCTCTCTGCCTACTTGTGCTCTCTCTCTCTCTCTCTATCAAATAAATAAATAAAATCTTAAAAAAATAAAAATAAATAATGATGATGAACATTTTTTCATGTGTCTGTTAGCCATTTGTATGTCGTCTTTGGAGAAATATCTGTTCATGTCTTCTGCCCATTTTTCAACTTATTTGTTTTTTGGGTGTCGAGTTTGAGAAGTTCTTTATAGATCATGGATACCAGCCCTTTATCTGTAGTGTCATTTGCAAATATCTTCTCCTATTCTGTGTTCATCATCATTAGCCATCAGGGAAATGCAAATTAAAACCACCCTGAGATACTACCTTATACCAGTTGGAATGGCAAAAATTGACAAGGCAAGAAACAACAAATGTTGGAGAGGTTGTGGAGAAAGGGGAGCCCTCTTACACTGTTGGTGGGAATACAAGTTGATACAGCTACTTTGGAAAACAGTGTGGAGGTGCCTCAGAAAATTAAAAATAGAGCTACCCTATGACCCAGCAATTGCACTACTGGGTATTTACCCCAAAGACACAGATGTAGTGAAAAGAAGGGCCATATGAACCCCAATGTTCATAGCAGCAATGTCCGCAATAGCCGAACTGTGGAAAGAGCCCAGATGCCCTTCAACAGGCGAATGGATAAAGAAGATGTGGTCCATATATACAATGGAATATTATTCAGCCATCAGAAAGGATGAATACCCAACTTTTACATCAACGTGGATGGGACTGCAGGAGATTATGCTAAGTGAAATAAGCCAAGCAGAGAAAGTCAATTATCATATGGTTTCACTTATTTGTGGAACATAAGGAATAACATGGAGGACATTAAGAGAAGGAAGGGAAAAATGGGCGGGGGGAATTGGAGGGAGAGATGAACCATGAGAGACTATGGACCTGAGAAACAAACAGGGTTTTAGAGGGGAGGGGGGGGGAATTAGCCCGGTGATGGGTATTAAGGAGGGCACGTACTGCAAGGAGCACTGGGTGTTCTACAAAAACCGTGAATCATGGATCACCACATCAAACACTAATGATGTATTGTATGGTGACTAACATAACATAATAAAATAAAATTTAAAAAAATAAAATAAAAATAACTAAATAAATAAATAAGTTCTCTGGACCCTAGTTTTCCTGCCAACTACTACCATGTTTCTCTTCTTCCCTTTACAGGGTAATTCTTTGTGACAGTAATCTCTATTTACTCTCTCCCCTTCCTCTCTTCCCATTCCCTCTTGAACCCACTCAAGGGAGGCTTTTGTCTCCTACCATTTTATCAAAGTTGCTCTTGTCAGAGTTATGAATGATCTCCTCCCAAAGCACATGGTCAATTTTCAGACCTCATTTTACTAGATGTTTTTAAGAGCATTTACTATAGCTGATCATTCTCCCCTTCTCAAAAAAATGTCTTTCTTTGGCTTCCAGGGCATCATACTCCTCTTGTATCTTTTTACATTACTGGACACTCCTTTTCAGTCCCTTTTGCTGGGTCCTTTTCCACTTTGTACCCCTGTTTGTTGAAGTGCTACAGGGGTCAGCCATAGCTCTCTCCTCTTCTTCCTATACTCTTACTCCCTAGGTGATTTCATTTAGTTTCCTGACTTTAAAAATTATGTTTGGTGTTCTGCTTTAGAATAGTTTTAGTACCCCCTCTCCTTTTCTGTAAGTGAAAAATTGAAGAGAGGTAATAAAAAAAATCTCTTTAATTTTTCACTTGCAGATTTTCAGAATATGTCCCTTCTGCTTCTAGAGTCCTTATGTAGAATACACATCATCCATTAAATTCATGCATATGAAGCTTCATTGCTGACTAGATTTCCTTTTTATCTTCTCCTGTCTTGAATCTGTGTTAAGGTGTTTTTTTTGTTTGGTTATTTTCTTAAGTAGTTTTTCCTTTTCTGGTTTACTTGTGTTTTATAATTTTGGAGATATTGGTAGGCCTCAAATATCTTTTTGCCGTTGCTTACAAGTAATGGATATCTTGGCTAGAATAAAGATTCATGAGTTCTGCTTTCTGTTCAGGTAGTCCAGATCCTCGTTCATGGTTTTTTAGCTTCTAGTGTTGATCATGATAATTCCAATGCCAGCCTTGGTTTTTCCATTTATGGATAGTTGGTTTTTTTTTTCGTTTTTTTTTTTTTTTAAGAATTTATTTATTTGACAGAGAGAGACGTGGTCAGTTGTTTTTCTATGATGACTCATTGAAAATTATGTCTTGTTGTTGAACTGTTCTTAACTGCAGGAATCCTGGTCCTTACCTAGTCCTTACCATTCCCTTGATGCACATATCCAGTTGCCTACTTAACAGTTCGACATGGTAATCTAATGGATACAAAGGTTGCATGTCCCATGCTTGATTGTCATCACCAGACCTACTTCTCCTGAGTCTTTCTCATCACAGTGAATGGCATCTCCACCATTTTTTAGGGTTAATTGCATAAGCCAGTATCTTAAGATTCATTCTTGACTTCTCTCTTTTATTTTTACATCCACATCCCAATTGATCAACAAATCCTATTGGCTGTACTTTCAGAATGTACCTAAATTGATCACTTCTTACCCCCTCTACCTCTACCACTCATCTGTACCTCATTATTTCCCTCCTGGTCTACTGCAGGTGCTTCCTTACTGTTCTTCCTGCTTCTGCTCTTGCCCTCTACAGTTTATTCCATATAACCAGAGTAATCTTTTTAAAAGGTAAAATATTGCTTCCCTCCAAAGGCTTCTAAGAAAAGCCAAACTCCATGCAATCGCTTATGAGGCTCTCTATGCCATACGGCTCTCCCAGCTGCCTTCCAACCTTATTTTCTATCATTTTCATGACGTAGTGCATGTTAGTCACATTAGCTTCCTTGTTCCTTCTTAATTGCATCATAACCCTCTTATCTCAGGGCCCTTGCCCTTGCTGATCACTTTGTTTAAGAATACTCTTCTAACAGGGCTCAGGGCTTCCAGGGCTGCTTCTGCGTGGCTCAGATGGTTAAGCCTTCGGCTCAGGTCATGATCCTAGGGTCCTGGGGTTGAGCCCCGCATCGAGCCCCGCATTTGGCTCCCGGCTCAGCGGGGAGCTTGCTTCTACCTCTCCCTCTGCCTCTCCCCCTGCTCATGCTCGCTCTCTCTCTGTATCTCTGTGTCTCAAATGAATTAACAATATCTTAAAAAAAAAAAAAAAAAAAAAGAATAGTCTTCTTCCAGATTTTCTCAACGATTCTCTTCCTCATTAAATTTGTGTCTTGCTCACATGAACAGACGTTTTTCCAAAGAAGACATTCAAATGGCCAGCAGACACATGAAAAAAATCCTCAACATCACTTGGCATCAAGGAAATAGAAATCAAAACCGCAATGAGATACTGCTTCACACTGGTCAGAATGGCTAAAATGAACAACTCAGGAAATAATAGATGTTGGTGAGGTTGCAGAGAAAGAGGAACCTTCTTACCCTGTTGGTGGAAATGCAAACCGGTGCAGCCACTCTGGAAAACAGTATGGAGGGTCCTCCAAAAGTTAAAACTAGGACTACCCTATGACCCAGCCATTGCACTACTGGGTATTTTTCCAAGGAATACAAACATAGTGATTCAAAGGGGCACATGCACCACAGTGTTTATAGCAGCAATGTCCACAATAGCCAAAGTATGGAAAGAGCCCAGATGTCTATTGACAGATGAATGGATGAAGAAGATGTGGTATATATATTACTCAGCCATCAAAAAGAATGAAATCTTGCCATTTGCAACAACATGGATGGAATTAGAGGGTGCTAATTGAAATAAGTCAGAGAAGGACAAATACCATATGATTTCACACGTATGTGGAATTTAAGAAACAAAACCTATGAGCATAGGGAAAGGGAAGGAAACATAAAGATAAAAACAGAGAGGGAGGCAGACTATAGGAGATACTGGCTTATGCATGTAACAAACAGGATTGCTGGAGGAGAGGTGGGTAGGGGTATGGGATAGTTGGGTGATGGGCATTAAGGAGGGCACTTGATGTAATGAGCACTGGGTGTTCTATGTGACTGATGAATCACTAAATTCTACCCCTGAAACTAATAGTATAGTATATGTTAACTAAACTGAATTTAAATAAAAAATATTTTTTTAATTGTGTCTTGCTCAAATCTCTTCATAGTGCCTTATCATAAAGACTGTTCCCTACCATTCTATGGAACAGATCCTTTTCTATGTGGCCCTATACCACCTTACCCTGTTTGAGTTTTATTAGCACCTTTTACCACTTAAGCCACATGTTTGCTTATTGTCTTCTTCCAGGCACCCTCTATGAAGAAAGAACTCTGTAATTCACTGCTCTATATCTCTAGCACTTAGAACAGTGCTAGGTACATAGTAGACACTTAATATACACTTCAAGTGACATCTTTACCAAATTTGAATTGCATTTTAAAATGAAAAAATAAGTATGCATGTGTACCTTTCTGGGAATAAATCATGTTTTTAAATTATTTTTTAGTTTTCTGTTTGTTAGACTTGTTTGCAAAACATGTAATACACTTTTTTACTTTTGAATATGTTTTCAATTTCAGTTCAAGTATTTGTATTTTATTTTTCTCTAAAAATACTCATTATGTAACCTGACTTTTTTTTCTAAGATTGAAATTCCATTTTACCTATAACTTATCCTTTGATGGTATATTTATTACCAAATTCTTAGTTTGTGTTTTATTTTAAAAGAAATCTTATAAAACTGTGTAATGTTAAGACCATTGGGAATAAGGGAAGAAGAGAATAGAAATAAGTACTTTATTCTTTTCTAATTCTAATATTCTAGTGTTTTCTAGGTTGTTTGGAAATCCCCTCAGTTACAAGATTGGCTTTTCCCCATATGACGTACTCAGTGTTTCTAAGGGACCCCTCATGATCCTAACCACACCTGCTATTCTTTCTTTTTGTTCTTTGTTTTCTCAGTTTCTGACCCCTATCTTCAATTTTCAGTGGACAGAATTTACTTCTATTGATGAATAAGAAAGAATAGAGAAGAGAAAATTTAGCCAAATAGTAGTAGAAACCAAAATTCAGCTTGAAAATAGGCTTAGCATGTATAATATAGCTATAAAATTGTAGGTATAACATGCTAATATGTGGCTAAGATACATTTTTTTGTACTTTAATACAGCATTCTTCTCATCTCTAGAGAAGGCCAATTTTAAGATTTATTGGTAAGGAGGGCATTCATTGGTACAATCACTTGCCATGTTGGCCTCATTTTTGAAGGGTTATTGTAAGTATCGCCATGGGTGGACGTGGGGAACATTTCGGAAGCTAACCCTCCTGCATACCCATATGCCATTGGCCGCTGGAGAGTCTTACAAAATCAGCACTGGCCCATGTTCTCAAGCACACTTGTAAACACGTCTCTCTGGATTAGTACTTTTAACATTTGTAAACTGTTTTCTGGCAAGCTACTTAATCAAAACTTTTAAAATGGGTGACTTTGATCATTAAAATATTAACTTGGTTTTATTTTTATTTTTTTCCAGGTGTATGGTGGCTGATGAAGTAAGTGTTTCATGATTTTTACATCTTTTATAAAATTCCACAACCAATTTTTGGTGTCTACTATTTACCGTGTATTCTTTGTCTTTCCAAATGACTCTCTGTCTATATATAGAGAGAGAAGGAGAGGGGACAGATAAAGAGAATGAGAATGAGAATGAATGTGTTGTGTATGTGTATGTGCTTGTGAATATACACACACGTGCATGCAAGGTGTGTACTTGAAACATATTAACATTAGTGATCCAAAATTTTATGTTCTTGGCAGAGAAAGCATGAATGTGCTTAAATTCAGCCTCAAATGAAACTGACTCTTTTTGTCATAATACTGCTTACTTAAAAGTTGAATTTTGAGAATTTACTTTAGAAGTTATTGTTAATTGTTTCCTATGAGTGTGAAACATAATATTAAAGTGTTACTTTATTATCACTAAACAAAACAATTTGATACATTTAAGTACCATGTACTTATATATAATATTCATGTTTTCTCACTAAAATGGAAGTTCTTGTTGTATAAATTATGATACTCTTTACATACATTCTCAGTAATGTGAATCAATAAAGTTCTCATTTTTATTCAGTTTGAGAAATGTGTTGCTGTTTTTATGATGCCTTTAAAAGTAACAGCAAAACGTTTAAAAAACAGAAATGAAGAAAACATACTGAATTTTTTAAGAAATAAAAGTGGAACCAAAGAGATTCTCCCAATTGACTGTCTTAGCTTTAGTTACATATAGACTCACCAATGGCTGATCTCCACAGTCTCTTCTTTAGGAAAAAGAATGAATTAGGGTGTAACATGAACATGAATGCTGTGCAGAAAGTTTGATACAAGGTTTCTTGGTTTATGCTGATTTATGATTACTGAAGTTTTTAGTTTGAACTCTTTATTCTATAGGCATTTGTTTAGATTAGATGTTAGGAGTTAGAAACATAGTCATTGCCTATGAAGAATTTCAACAATGTAATTGAAGGGACAGGACATAGACATTTGGGAAATAGCAGCAATTTCTATTTTGGAACAGGATGAATTCCAAAAGTCTCTTCATAAATTAATAAATTTGTGAGCCCAAAATGACTGAAAGAGGCTCACATTTTTAGTCCCTGGGTGTTTTCACCAAATAGAAATGTAAACTCATCCTTCAAAACCTCAAAACTAGGCATAAGCATTTTATATAATATATATAAAATATATGTGTGATACATACATAGATGCATGTGTGTGTTTATATCAGTTTTTTATGGCAGTCCATTTAAAGATTTTATTTATTTATGAGAGAGAGAGAGTGTGTAAGTGAGCAGGGGGAGGAGCGATGGGGGAGGGAGAGAGAAAGGGTTCTCTCTAATCTGAAGGAACATGGGGCTCGATCCCACAATCCTGAGATCACCACCTGAGCCAAAACCAAGAGTCCAACGCTCAACCAACTGAGCCACCCAGGCACCTCTATATCAGTTTTTAAACAGATCAATTTTATGTCCATAGAGATTATACTGTATCAGGTAACAACCATCTTGATAATCTCTCCACAGGTGATAGAGAGGGAAAATCTTAACAGCTGTGTTATGTCATTGCTACCTTGTTCTTTACTTTGATGTCATGGAGACGTCATAGAGACATTTGAATGGGTCTTAAATCTATGGAAGTGTTCATGGATTAAAAGAAACACTTGATTGGCCCCTTAAGCCTTCTTAACTTTTCTTCAACCAACTCCTGCTTCTCCTCAGTTAATCTTAGACTAAGAATTGTGTGGAGTTCATGATGAGCCTTTAGCCAGTACGAGTTTTTCATTATACCAACTGCTTTTCCTCATCTCTTACTATTTACAGTTTCATAGCACTTGTCACATATTGAGTGATTTCAACACCATTTGTACAACAACATTCTTATTTCTTAATTTAATAAATTTAAAAGAACTATTTAATATTTCCTCAGCACTTTAAAAAAAAACTCTACTTTGTGTCCATCATAATTACTTGTCTCTTTTCACCCACATTTTAAAGACTTCCTCTTTTGCACCTATTCGACTTTACAGGGTCATTATGTTAAATCCTATCAGTGATGTTAATTATGAAAAAAGAATCCTCAACAGTGTGATGCACAAGTGTAAGATCATAGCTCACAACCTCTAATATCCTCTGTTAGCAGTAGAGTTGAAATGCCATTTTTATGGAATCTTACTAAACTAATGTGGTGAAAGTTAGTAAATTAAAAGTGATGAAGTAGAAAGAACTTGTATATATGTAAATAATGTGAACTCTGGTTTTGACCTTCATTCGATTTTTTAATACTGTTCTTTTCTTGCTCTTATCACAAAGTGGTAGTCAAGTCAGAGAAGGAAATGTAGTTTATAATTTGGAGGTCAACCACCTTTTTCTGATTTTTAAATTAAAAAGTATGTTTTGATATGATGAATATTTGACTTATCAAATAGCTAAAAGCCTTAGGAGGGCAATTTTACATCTCTGTTATCAAACCTCCTTTTTTTAAATGCTTAAATACCCACTTGGAGTGTTGTGTAATGTAGCTGTCTACTGTGATCTTTCCTCCCCAGCTTTAAAATGACTTCCTTCAACTGGCATTACTCCTCCTTCTAGTATTTTTCCACTATCATCTTTTTCTAATGTATTCATTCCTTGTGAACTTATATAATCTATCTACTGTATATAAGGTAATAATTAACTTTAAACTGGAATGAAAACTAAATTTTAGAGAACAACAAAGCTGCAACATTTAATAAAATTAACTTTACAAACTGTTTTAAACACTTGCTATTCTCCCCCCGCATCTTGGTTTAATGCAATTAAATATTGTTTCAAGAACTGTGTAATGAATATACAGAAACTCTTGTCAATTTGTGTTCCATAAATAATGGAATTCAGACCACAGTCCACAGTGAGGCTGTTGCATTGTTACCTTGTTTTTTAATAATTACTTGTAAACCACTTTGTCCTTGTTCTTCAGTTGAAAATTATTAAAAGTCTTTATTCATTAAAAAGTTGTAAATGCTGGGGCACCTGGTGGCTCAGTCGGTTAAGCGTCCAGCTCTTAATCTTGGCCTGGGTCTTGATATCCAGGTTGTGAGTTCAAGCCCTTCACTGGGCTCCACACTGGGCATGGAGCCTACTTAAAAAGAAAAATTATAAATGTGAAGAATAGTTTCACATTAACACAAACCAGGTAATTTAATAGGATATACATGCAGAAAAATATTAAATCTACACATTTCCTACCTTACTTGTCAAGTATTTAAAAACTATTGTTCTTGGGGCGCCTGGGTGGCTCAGTCAGTTAGGCGTTTGCCTTCGGCTCAGGTCCGCATTGGGCTTCCTGCTTAGTGGGGAGCCTCCTTCTCCCTCTGCCCCTCCCCCTGCTCGTGCTCTTTCTCTGTCTTTAAAATCTTTAAAAAAAAAAACTTGTTCTTTGTAGAAATATAGTATTAGAAAATTTTACAATATTCATTTTTACTTAAGAAGATGGGATTAATATCCTGGATTTACATAATGGCCTAATATGGTGTCATAATGGACAAAAGTTTCAGTGCATGGATTCTGTCTTTACTTGTCTACAGTATCTATTATCAAAGCCAGAAAATTCCTACTTTCATCTTATTTAACATTTTTTTGTTAATACTCTATTTTAGTTCCCCATCCCTAACACATGCATGCACACACATACACACACACACTTTCTAAAAAGTTTTCTCCTTCCTGTTACTTGAGAAAACATTTGTGGGGGGGGGGGGGAAGGGAGTATACCAAATAAAGTGTTGCTTCCTTTTTCAAAAGAAAAGGAAACCATTTGTTAGGGCTGACCTACTTGGTTTCCCTTTGTGGCTATTTTGGGACACATTAATAGGTAAATATTTGGAACAAAGGCCCTATAGTCATCATTATCAATGCTTTTCTTTTGGTCAAGGTGCTTCTCTGGAAGAGGAGTTTGGAGGGGAGAGGCTCTGGGACTTATTCCATGCTGGTAGAAGTATTTCTACAGGCAAAAGTCAAGTTTGAAAACCCTTGTCAGTTTCTCTGCAGGCAGAAATGTATAGATGTGTGGAAACAGTGAAGGACCCCCTTTGAAGGTTATTTTTGCCCAGAAGACCTTAAAATTGATACTGTGATATATACTCTGCCAATATTAACTTTATAGATTTGAGGACTAAGAAATTAAAATAGACATGAAGAATTTTAGTTTTCCTTTATTATAAACCTACCCACATTTGACAAAGTGAGCTGAGATGGCAGTTTTTATTCCATTGGTATCTACAAATCTTAGATTTCCTTTACCAGGCCCAGGCTGAATTACACTGTCTCCTTGAGCTCTTACTCTTTGGGATTTATAAGCTTCCTGTGTCTGTTGATCCATTTTTGTTGAATGAATGAACTAATTAAATAGTTAACACTTGGGCGCCTGGGTGGCTCAGTCGGTTAAGCGACTGCCTTCGGCTCAGGTCATGATCCTGGAGTCCCTGGATTGAGTCCCGCATCGGGCTCCCTGCTCGGCAGGGAGTCTGCTTCTCCCTCTGGCCCTCCGCCCTCTCATGTGCTCTCTCTCATTCTCTCTCTCTCAAATAAATAAATAAAATATTTAAAAAAAAAATAGTTAACACTTAACTAACACCTGTGTGCCAGGTTCTGTTCTAATGCTTTACGTGTATTAATTTACTTCATCCTCACAACAACCCTATGGGGTGGTATTATTATTATTATTATCATTATTATTCTTATTTTATAGATGAGAAAGCTGAGGTACAGAGAGGTTAAGTAAATTGTCCAAGAATATGCAGCTAGTATGTGCTAGGAGCTGAAATATTTGACCTGAAGTAATCCAGCTCGTAAGTCTCTCTATCAATTACTATTCTATACGAAGTCTCTAGGTGCCAGACTTTCTATATTTAGCAACAGGAGTCTTTAGGACAGAAGAATCTGCAGGACATAGTACTCAAATGAATGTAGCTGAATGTTAGAATAAGGGTGATGGCATAAACATTTTGCGCTGGTGTGAGTATCTGTATTCCTTTAAATCAGCATCATTTGCCTGTTTCCTTAGTTTCCTTATTTTTAAGGCCAGCCTTATTTTTTTTAATATCCTTTTTAAAAAATAATCTTTTATTTTAGATTTTTAGAATTATTTAGGTTTTGAATTTATAGAATTACAGATAGTACAGAGTTCTTGTGTACCCCATATCCAGTCCCCTATTATTGTCTTAGATTAATATGGTATATGTGTCTTAATTAATGAACCAATATTCATGTGTTATGATTAAATAAAAACTATACTTTATTTAGGTTTTCTCAGTTTTCCCCTAATGTTCTTTTTCTGTTCTCATGCCAGATCAAGGGTACATACCATCCATATGACTTTTTGCCATAGGTGTAAATCACCTGTCTTGATACAGTGTTTGTCAGATTTCTTCACTGTAAAGTTACTATTTTTTCCTTCCTTTCCATACTGTATTTTTTGAAAGAAAGTAACTATATGCAGCCCATAATTAAGGAATATGGAATTATACTCCATTTGCTTAAAGGCAGAATAAATACACAAACTATTTGGAATTCAATCATTTATGCATTCAGTTTATCTGTATGGACTCCTGGATATTTATTTTTATGTTTTGGGTTATTATCCACTGCTACTTTATTTTTTTTGTTGCTCAAATTGTTCTAGTTTTGGCCAGGGGGAACTCTTTCAATTCACTCCTGTGTCCTTTTGACAAACTCCCTTCATTGTGGGCTGTTTTGTTTGTCCAATTTGGGGTTTTGGTTTTTTTGAAGGGTTTTCTTTTATTATTTTGAGCATTTTCTTACTTTTTAATACTACAAGGTGCTCCAGTCTCATCTTATATATTTCTTGTCCCAGTCCTAGAATCAGCCATTTCTCTAAGAAATCCTGGTTTCTTTTTATTGAAGAATGATATAAGAACCAGAATCTAGGGGGCTAGGTGTGTATTCATATCTATTGGGGTGTCATTTCTTTTAGATCCTTTCAGCTGATGGAGCAAGGAGAAATGTGTATGTGTGTCTGTGTGTGTGTTTTTGTGTATACACACATACATACACATACTTACAAATACTTTTATATGTAACCATCTGTTCATACTTATATCTCCAACTGTAATTGATTACCATGTAGTTAATTCTAGCCTCTTCCTCTTGCTTATCTATAACCTCCCATTCCTACAGTAAGAATCCTGGTTCCCACCATCTGTCATCCATTTACTTAATTGTTCAATTCCAGTATACAGGTATGGTCGTTTCAGTAGTGTTAACCCATATACCCTTGGGAAAGAAAATTGTCAACTAGAATATAGTGCTTACGTACAGTTCATTTTGCCATTATTCTTACAGATTCCACTCAATTCTAAAATTACTTAGCTCAGCATCTTATTCCTCTACTTCCTTCAGTGAGAGTGTTTCACATTTAATGATACATTTAAATTCTTTTATCACATTCTGCATTCCATCATGGGATCCCCTGACCACCTAACTTTTTAAAAAAAATATTTGTGAACATTTAAGTTTACTCTTTGTAATGTAAAGTTCTATGGGTTTTCACAAATGTTTTATGTCTTGTATTCACCATTACAGTATCTACAGAATAATTTTACTGCCTTAAACAATTCCCTGTGCTTCACTTATTTAATTCCTCCCAAGCCAGTACCCCAGACAACCACTCATGTGTTTAATGACTATTGTTTTGCCTTTTTCAGAATGTCATGTAATTGGAAGGACACAGTTCACTGCTTTCTCAGACTGGGTCTCTTCAGTTAGCCATATGCTTTTAAGATTCATCCATGTCTTTTTGTGGCTTGATAACTTTTTCTTTTTACGACTGAATAATCCGTTTTATGGATGTGCAGTTTGTTTTTCCAGTCACCAAGATAAAGTGATATCTTAGTTACTTCCAGTCTTTGACAATTATTAAGGCTACTGTTATTGTTCACATGTAGGTTTTTGTTTGGATAAGTTTTTAATCAGTTGGGTAGTTATCTAGGACTGCAATTGCTGGATTGTATAGTTTGGTTAGTCTCCTAGAACTGCCATAAGGAAGTTTCACAAGCTTTCTGGCTTAAAACAACAGAAATTTAATCCTCTCACAATTCTGTAGGCTAGAAATCTGAAATCAATGTGTCAGGAGGTTTGGTTCCTTCTGAGGGTTCTGAGGGAGAATATGTGTGATGCCTCTCTTCTAGCTTCAGGTGATGGCCAGCAGTCCTTGGTGGTTCTGGGCTTATAGATGAATCACTTCAATCCCTGCCTCCATCTTCACGTGCTGTTCTCCCTGTTTGTTTATATCTCTTCTTTTATAAGGACACCAGTCAGATTGGATTAAGGGCTCACCCTACTCCAGTATAACATCTTCTTAACTAATTGCATGTGCAACGACCCTATATCCAAATAAGATCACATCCTGAAGTACTGGGATTTTAGGACTTCAGTATATCTTTTGTGGGGGACACAGTTAAACCCATAATATGTGGTAAGACTGCGTTCATTTTTGTCAGAGGCTGTCAAACTGTCTTCCAAAATGCCTGTACCATTTTGTATTTCTACTAGCAATGAATGAATGCTCTTGCCCAGCAACCTTACTAACAGTTGGTATTGTCAAGTTAAATTTTTTTTTTTAATTTTAGCCATTCTATTGGGTGTAGTAGTGTATTCTTTTTGTTTTAATTTGTGATTCTCATGATGTTGAGCATCGTTTTGTATATTTATATGCCATCTCTCTCTCTATATATATATATTGGTGTGGTCTCTGTTCAGTTCTTTGTATATTTATATGCCATCTCTCTCTCTCTCTATATATATATATTGGTGTGGTCTCTGTTCAGTTCTTTTCCTCATTTTTAAAACTGGATTGTTTCTTTTTTGTTATTAAGTTTTAAGAGTTCCTTGTCTATTTTAGGTCCAAGTCCTTTATCAGTTATATGTTTTGCAAATATTTTCTCCCAGTTTGTGGCTTTTCATTCTCTTAAAAGTGTCTTTCATAGAGCAGAAGTTTGTAATTTTAAGTCTAACTTATCAATTTTTTCTCATTGATTTTCCTTTTGGTCTTGTATCTTTTTATGCTATGATATCTGTATTACATTGTTCTTTTTATGATGAATGCCTTTCCTGCTGTATCCCACTCTTTACCCAAGTCCATCAACAAAATCACCATTCAAAACACTCTTCAGATATCTCTTATTCTGTATCACCATCCTTGTTGCCTAGTTCTTTTGTGCTCGTATTTCTACTATAGTTTAAATTATGTTCTGTACTCATCTGCTCCTCTCCCATAGATGGGAACTCCTAGGACTCAAGCCATGTCTATCTAATAGTATCTGGGGAATACATTTCCTGTTAATGCTTTATGAATGAATGAATGAGAGAGAGAGAGAACTTTTTTTTTCTTATTAATGTTTTTGTTGTCATTGACTTGAAACCATTGAAACGCATCAAGTAATGTCTCTTTATTTGGACAAGAGGGATATCTTGTCTACCACTTACCAGTATTTTAAATCAGGTCCACAGCCTACTACTATCCACCTTCACTTATTCTAGGCACAGAGGTAAAGGAGAAAAGATTCCTTTAAGTGGGCTTTGGGGTTAGGGGATCTTTTAATACACTTTATTAAAAAGTCATCTTTTAGTGTGAAATTTTTTTTATCTAGAACACTAGCAAAGTACGAATGCAATTGATTGCATTTTCAATTTTAAAGAAGTTTACTCTGATTTCTTTGGAAGCTGATGTAATTTTGTTCAGGGCTCTTGCTGTTTCATACAGCTGGGTTATTACAATGTTCTCTCAATAATCTTGGAAAAAATTCAAATTGAAAAGCAGAGGTGTCAGCAGTGGTGAGTTAAACCCTACCCAGATACAATCAGACACAAAGTATCTTTCTGGAATTTAATGTTTACAGTCCACATAAGCATTTGAAAGGCTCTGCTTCTATTATCGAACCTTAAGGCACTGTTAATATCCATTAACACTTCCAAGTACATTGTAAGGAGGATGTTGCAAACATTCCTGCCTCACCAGTTTTTACTAAATGTAATGTTCTTAATGAATAGGAATTATTTAAAATCAGAAGAGTGGTCAGAATTAAATATTACACCATAATCTGTTTTCCCTTTTCTAATAATGGGCTTAAGTTTCCCCAGAATTTAAAAGCCCAAAGAGGCCACAGCTGCACTGGGAATTGGACAATAATTGTGAATATACATAAGAGTTTCATAATGTTATGGTCAGAAAATGTGCATTATATGATCTCAATCTGCTTGAATTTATTGAGATTTCTTTTGTCGGCTAATATGTGATGTATTCTGGAGAATGTTCCATGTGCACATGGAAAGGTGTATTCTGCTGTTTTAGGATGGAATGTTCTGAATATATCTGTGAAATCCATTTTTTCCGGTGTGTCTTTCACAGCCGTTGTTTCCTTATTGATTTTCTGTTTAGGTGATCTGTCCGTTGATGTAAGTGGGGTGTTAAAGTCCCCTAGTATTAGTGTATTATTATCAATTAGTTCCTTTAAGTTTGTTACTGTTTTATGCATTTGGGTGCTCCTATGTTGGGTGCATAAATATTTACAATTTTATGTCTTCTTGTTGGTTAGCCCCCTTTATTATTATATAGTGTCATTCTTTGTCTCTTGGTATAATCTTTGTTTTAATGTCTACTTATCTGCTATAAGTATTACTACTCTGGCTTTCTTCTGACATCCGTTGGTATGATAGATGTTACTCTGTCCTCTCACTTTCAATATGCAGGTGTCTTTAGATCTAAAATGTGTCTCTTGTAGGCAGTAGATAAGTCTTGTTTTGTTTTAATCAATTCTGTCTCCCTGTCTCTTTTGATTGGAAGGTTTAGTCCATTTACAATCAAAGTAATTATTGATAGATATGTATTACCATTTTATTATTTGTTTTCTGGTTTCTGAAGATTTTCTCTGATCCTTTCTTATCTTTACTCCTTCATGCTTTGCTGGTTTTCTTAGTGATATCTTTCTCTTTATTCTTTGCATATTTCTTAGTGGTTTTTAAAATTTTTTTATTATTTATTTATTTATTTATTTATTTATTTATTTATTTATTTATTTAATTTATTTATTTGACAGATAGCGAGAGCAGGAACACAAGCAGGGTGAATGGGAGAGGGAGAAGCAGACTCCCGGCTGAGCAGGGAGCCTGATGTGGGATTTGATCCCAGGACCCTGGGATCATGACCTGAGCCAAAGGCAGATGCTTAACGACTGAGCCACCCAGGCACCCGCTTAGTGTTTTTTTTAAAGATTTACTTATTTATTTTAGAGAGAGAATGTGGCAGAGGGCGAGAGAGAGAATCTCAAGCAGACTCCCCACTAAGCTTGGAGTCTGACACAGGGCTTGATCCCACGACCCTTAGATTATGACCTTAGCTGAAATCAAAAGTCGGACACATACCCCACTGAACCACCAGGGGTCCTGGTTTTCAATATATAGTTACCATTAGATTTATATATAACCTCTTATGGATAGATAGATAGATAGATAGATAGATAGATAGATAGATAGATGTCTATGTTAAGATGATGGTTGTTTAAGTTTCAACCCATTCTTTACTTCTCTCCTTCTGACATTTTAGGAATATGTTATTATGTTTTATATCCTTTTTTTTTTTTTGGTGAGTTCCTTGACTGCTTTTTTACAAAAATAATCATTTTTTCTGGTTTTGTGTTTCCTCCCTATATGCTTTCACTTTTGGTCTCTGCTTTTCACTCAGTGAGTCCCGTATAATATTTCTTGCAGTGCTGGTTTAGTGGTCATGAACTCCTCTAGTTTTTATTTGTCTGGGAAACTCTTTATTACTTCTTCTATTTTGAATGATAGCCTTGGTGGATAGAGTATTCTTGGCTACAGATTTTTCCCACTCAGCACTTTGAATATATCATGCCACTCCCTTCTGGCTTTCAAAGTTTCTCTTGAAAAAATCTCCTGATTGCCTTCTGGGTTTTCCCTTGTAATTAATGACTTCTTTTGTCTTGCTGTTTTGAACATATTTTCTTTATGACTGTATCTCACCAATTTAATTCAATATGTCTTGGTGTGGGTCTGCTTTTGTTGATTTTGATGGGAGTTCTCTGTGCCTCCTAGATCTGGATATTTATGTCCTTCCCCAGATTAGGGAAATATTCAGCTATTGTTTCTTCAAATAAATGTCCTGCCCCCTTTTCTCTCTCTTCTTCTTCTGGGACTCCTATAATATGAATGTCACTACAGTTGATGGAGTCACTGAGTTCCCTAAGTCTGTTTTCGTTTTGCATCAGTCTTTTCTCTGTTTTGTTCAGCTTGCTTACTTTCCATTACTCTGTCTTCTAGGTTGCTGATTTATCCCCAAAGAAAGAACAGGAGAAGGCTACAGCCAAAGATCTAAGTGAAACAGATATAAATAACATGACTGATAGAGGATTCAAAGCAATGATCCACCGTATGCCACACCCAGCCACAGCAGTGGGCCCAGTGGCATACAGTGGCCAATCACACACCCCCAGTCACTCTTGTGCTTCATGGGAATCCGGCATAGGATTAGTGGCTTGGAGCAAATTATACACACACTGCAGCCCTGTTTCCAAGTTCCCCAGCAGGCTTGCCCCCTAAGAGCTAGCCTACTTGGGTCCCCCTAACACCACGATAGCAAGAACAACCCACAACAGACAGACAGTCAGTGCTGATGACCGCACTGGAAGGAAAAGTAACTCACACAAAACAGCAGGGTGTAAAAGATATATGTAGGATGCTCTCCTGAAGTGCCAGGTTCTGGTGAACAGGGAACACTGCACTTCAAGACACTCCAGGAACTTTTCTTCATAGAGTCATTATTCTCAAGAGCAGAAGACACAGAAACAGAAACAGACAGGCAGACAAAAATGAGGAGACAGAGAAATTTATCCCCAATATTCTGGATAAAGCAATGATCATAAGGATACTCACTGTACTTGAGAAAAGAGTAGAAGACGTGAGTAAGACCCTTAACACTTTTCCTTTCAGTGCGGTCATCAGCACTGACTGTCTGTCTGTTGTGGGTTGTTCTTGCTATCGTGGTGTTAGGGGGACCCAAGTAGGCTAGCTCTTAGGGGGCAAGCCTGCTGGGGAACTTGGAAACAGGGCTGCAGTGTGTGTATAATTTGCTCCAAGCCACTAATCCTATGCCGGATTCCCATGAAGCACAAGAGTGACTGGGGGTGTATGATTGGCCACTGTATGCCACTGGGCCCACTGCTGTGGCTGGGTGTGGCATACGGTGGCCTGGCAGCTGACAGGGACATAGGAGTGAAGCTGGGGATGTGTGGCTGTGTGTGGTGTGTCAGGTGTGTGCGACACACTGTGGCTGCTATGTACCTGGCTGCTGGACCAAAGAAAATTTTAATTGATGTATAGTTGACATACAATGTTACATTAGTATCAGGTGTATAGCATAATGATTCATCAACTCTATGTGTTATCCTGTGCTCACAAGTATAGCTCCCATCTTTCATCATACAATGCTGTTACAATACCATTGACTATATTCCCTGTGTTGTCCCTCTCATCCTCATGGCTTAGTCACTCCTTAACTGGAAGTCTGTACCTCCTACTCCCCTTCACCCATTTCCTCATTTCCCCATCCCCCCTTCCCTCTGACAATGACTACTTTGTTCTCTGTGTTTGTGGGTCTGTTTCTGCTTTCTGTTTGTTTTGTTTTTGATCTTCCAGATATAAGTGAAATCATATAGTGTTTTTCTTTGTCTGACTTCGTTAAGCATAATACCCTCTAGATCCATCTATACTGTTATGAATGGCAAGATTTCATTCTTTTTTATGGCTGAGCAATATTCCAGATAAACATATAGCACCTCTTCCTTATCCACTCATCTATTGATGGGCATGTAGGTTGCTTTCCACCTTGGCTATTATAAATAATGCTGCAATAAACATAGGGATGTATATATATTTTTGAATTAGTATTTTGTTTTCTTTGTGTAAATACCAAGTAGTGGACTTACTAGAAGATGTGGTAATTCTGTTTTTAATATTTTAAGGAAACTTCATAGTGTTTTCCACAGTAGAGCACCCAACTTTTCATAGAGAGCAGCTAGGGATTGTTATCAGTCCAGGTTTTATTTTTCTTACATTAGAACATTTTAAAGCCATTTTTGCCTTTAGACATTGATTAACCTACCTTTAACTTCCTGTTTTCAACAAATAAATGTTATTGAGCGTCTTCTATTTGGTAAGTTCTTAGGGATATGGATTAAGAAAGATAACTATTCTCTGAGAAACTTTTAATCAAGAATGGAAGATTGGCAAGTATATCTCTCTGTGTACTATAATGTAAATTGTAGGATATTGGAAATGTTAGAAATGAAGTTTACAAATATAAATTCTATAGCACTTTCATGGACGGAACCATTCTGGCTTGATTAAGTTGCAAGGCTTTCTGGAGGAAGTAGATTTGAAGTAAGCCTTGTAGGAGCAAGTAGAAAAACAGCATTGAAAAAGGAAAATTGAGTTTATTGACCAATTTATCTTCCATGGTTTGCACACTATATTTCCCAGAGCTGTATTTCCCATAACTGTGGTTGAGGCTGATGGTATGGAGCTGAGTTCCCTCCTTTACCTCAGCCATAGCCATCTTAGTTTTGTGCTATACAAATGCTGAGTTTCTGTTTGATGTTTTATTTGAAAAGGCTTACATTGCTTTTAAAAAGTTTGAGAAATGTTTTTGTAGATTCTTAGTGTCCTCTTTTTGTATATTACAGTGAAATGAAGTATGTATCTTTCTTAACCTTAATGTAATTTTACTCATAAGTGATGCAAAAGGTTTCAGGAGAATGATTCAATCTTTGGCGTTTTTTTCAAGTTCTAATCTCATTCTCCTTCTCTCAAGCTCTAAAGCTAATTTAAAATGTTAAACTAGAATATATTTTTTGATGATGATATTTTAATGTTGTGAAATTTTATGCATTTAAGCCTATAGGAAATGAGATGTTTCTTGATAGTCAAAGTCTTTAGGACAGCCAAGCATCCAATTTTTGTTTATCATAACAGTTTTGAAAGGAAGATATTTTTCATATGATTTCTATGTGTTTCTGTGTCTTTAAACATTGTATACTAAGGATAATTTAACCTTTTTTCATTTGTTCAAGGTTATCAACTACTCAGAAAAGTTAGGCCCTTTATTTAAATCTCAGACTATTTTAAGTTATTGTGTCTGCTTGTAATTATTTTTGCTACTCCAAGGCCTTTGTCTTCCATGTCTTAAGTTTCAAATGTTAACAAAAATTCAACTGAGTAAAATTTAAAGATCTAATTGGCTTTATTTTTTTTTTTTTTTTTTTTTTTTTTTTTTTTTAAAGATTTTATTTATTTATTTGACAGAGAGAGCACAAGTAGGCAGAGCGGCAGACAGAGGGAGAGGGAGAAGCAGGCCCTCCGCAGAGCAGGGAGCCGGACGCGGGGCTCGATCCCAGGACCCTGGGATCATGACCTGAGCCGAAGGCAGACGCTTAACGACTGAGCCACCCAGGCGCCCCCTAATTGGCTTTATTAATTGATTGATGAATCAGGCAGCATCCCATTTAGCAAGTAGAGGGGAGCTCCAAAGGGCGACAGAGAAAGAAAGTGTTTAAAGGTAGAAAGGGAGTGAAAAGAAGGAAATTATTAGTAAAGAATGCATTATTTTTAGGCACGATCTCCCTCCTAAGAGGATCGGAAGGGGTCTACCAGTAAATTTCCCAGTGCTGGCCAGGAAATTCCCATGTTGACTGGTTAAAAGTGACCTTTAATGGGGTTTGAAACTGCAGTTAGGTTAGGTAATAAGTCTTGGTTTACTGACTTGGGACCTTATGCTAAATGATGCCATTTGGAGGCCTGTGGTTTTCTTTTGAATAGTTAGCCCCTTTTGATCATACTCTGAGCTTAACTGAGATGTGACCACAATTTAAGGCATTAGTGCCACTCTCAGCTACTCCTCTGAAGTTCTCACAATTGTTGTTCCTTTGTGTGGTAATTCACAGGTCATGATGTTTTTACTTGACCTCTGTGATATTCACAGGTTCACAATTTGTAAGTTGGTAGTTCTCTTAGTTCTTTTGCCATTTCAGTCTTAGGGAGATCATTTGTTTGGTGGTTCGTGGCTGCAAACATGCATTTAAAACTTTTGAGAGAATATAACACACCAGGGACATTATTATGATTACTATAAACAGGTTAATTCCCACTGTTCCGAGTGTACTCTGAAGCCGTGGTTCCCAAGACCCAAACCAATCAAAATCAAACAAGTGAAATAAGACCCTCCTGAAGGAGTCATTCTTTTAAGCCAAATGACTTGCTCGGTGATTTTATGTAATTGAGTTTCAACTTCCACAGAAGTGTTAATCCAGGTATAGGACACGGTGTTGGCTACAGCACACACCTCCTCACTCAGGTAAAAGATAATCAATAGCTATTGTATTATCAAGAACTCTTTTGGCCAGATGGCCTAAGAATCTTCATTGGCACCTATTCCTTTAGCATCAGATTCTGTGGGCGCCTGGGTGGCTCAGTTGGTTAAGCGACTGCCTTCGGCTCAGGTCATGATCCTGGAGTCCCGGGATCGAGTCCCACATCGGGCTCCCTGCTCGGCGGGGAGCCTGCTTCTCCCTCTGACCCTCCCCCATCTCGTGCTCTCTCTCTCTGTCTCATTCTCTCTCTCAAGTAAATAAATAAAATCTTTAGAAAAAAAAAAAAAAAAAAAAAAAGATTCTGTGATAATTTCAAGAATTAAGGAAAAGTTCCTGATCATAACCTCGTTTACATTTATCCTTTTTTTTTAAAAAAAGATTTTTTATTTATTTATTTGAGAGAGAGAGAATGAGAGAGAGCACATGAGAGGGGGGAGGGTCAGAGGGAGAAGTAGACTCCCTGCTGAGCAGGGAGCACAATGCGGGACTCGATCCCGGGACTCCAGGATCATGACCTGAGCCGAAGGCAGTCGCTTAACCGACTGAGCCACCCAGGCGCCCTCGTTTACATTTATCCTTAACCAGGCAAGTGGGGACCTGCCAGAAGAATCCTAAATCATGAAACAGTCCTTGTAGGTCCTTTCTGACGCATGATGAAAATCCAGGAGAGTCAACCAATGAGATTTCATTTTGCTTTTTTTCAGCCTGAAATGAAAGTATGCTCTAAATTCTAATCATTGCCCCCCTTAGCAGTGGCCTGGGAGATATAGTTGAGGTTGTTATCTTTCTAGGCCAGTGCCAGAATAAAGGAAAGGAAAAGAAGGAGAAAGGGTATCATGTTTAGTTAAAGTATGAAGCCTTATTCTGTCCTCTTGGGCAGAAGCAGTCTTCCTTGATGTCACCTACTTCTCTTCCTCATCAGTTTGATTTGGAGGTTTCCAGCATCTGTACAGGACTAGGTGAGAGCCTTCTTTAGATGTGTGATGTATACCAAAAGCTCAGTACCTTTTAGTTTTTCAACATTGTTAGTGGTCAGGAACACTTGGTAAGTTCCCTTCCAATAGGGCTTAAGTGCTGTCTTCCTCTTATTTTGTTTTAGAGTACCCAGTCACTGATCTCTAGACTGTGGCCAACACATTCCTTTGAATTGGGATCTAGGAAGGCTTTTTTAAAGCTGTTGTTGACAGACTTAAGTATAAGACATTAGAGACTTATAGTAGGTTGTCATACTTGCATGAGACAACAAGGGATTAGCAGACGGTTGTGTACTGATGGATTCCAAGAAGTTTGTAAGGTTTTCATTAAGACTCATATGATTTGCCCAGTGAAGTCGGTGCCTCAGTCACTGGAGATTATACAAAGTTATACCCCCAAGTGGGAAACACATTTTCTTATAGTTTCTTTGCCAGTGTGATGGCATTAGCCTAGCCACAGGAAAAGGCTTCAACCCATCTAGAAAATATGTATACAATAATAAAAACATAATTGATAACCCATAGTAAGTGGCAGATGAATGAACACCTGCTACAGGTGTTCAAAGGGTCCAGAGGAGGAGTCTGAGGCCTCTAGAAATAAAAATAGTTTATTCAGAATTATGGACCTGACAAGTCAGACATTGCCAGTCACTGTTGTTGTATTATTATAGACGTTTCCCCACCAGTGTCTTTTTATAATTTGAGTCCACCTAAATGCACTATGGGAGGTGAAGGAATGTAAAAACCAATAAGTGGGGCTTGCCAGGGAGCCAAGAAGAACCAAATGGCTGTCTTGGTTTTCCTATAGCCCTGACTGTTTATTTAAAAATATTTACAGCCATTGTTTACCCACCTTAATTTCTCAGATTCAAGAGCTGATTACTGCCATGTTACAAAGACGTCAGGATGGCCAAAGTCAGACAGGAGGGGCAATTTTTTGCAGAAGCAGAATGAACTTCTTCCCATGTGCCCACAGTTTTACAAATACAACATAAAGTAAATTTAGTACTACTTCTTTTTTCTAAAAAAAAAAGATTTTGTTTGAGAGCGAGTAAGAGGCAGGGGGCGGGAAACAGGAGCAGGGGAAGGGGCAGAGGGAGAATCAGACTCCCCACTGAGAGCAGGGAGCCTGATGTAGGGCTCAATCCCAGGACTCCAGGATCATGACCTGAGCTGAAGGCATAGGCTTAACAGACTGAGCCACCCAAGCGCCCCTTAGTACTACTTCTTATTTGACAAGGCTTTATGTAATTTAGCATGGCAAATAAGCCTAATTAGTTTAATAGATCCTTTAGAGTGTTCCGGGGGACCCTCTGGAAAAAAATCCCAGTTTCTTTCAGGTCAAAAAGACTTTATTTAGAATTTGATTTGGTAAGTTTGTCAAAAAAATGAAAGGGTTTTAAAAAACACTTGGTCAAATAAGATCATAGGTCACTGTGAAACAATACTTAATTGTCCACCTAACCATGGTGACAGTGAAAGACTGCAGGCAAATGCAGAAAGTTAAATAGATGTAAAACAAAACAAAAACTTAGCTTTTCTTAATAGAGTTCGGCTTTCTTAAGTAATCAGAGACTGATAAAGACATAGAAAGTTATTTTGATAAAACCCAGAATCTTGTTTTCTAGGCAGATTACTTAATAGGTTAAGGGGGAAAAACAAAACAAAACAAAAAAAACCTTTTACAGTTTCTTATCAAGAACAGACTTGTAGTCCAAGAAAACTTTGTCTTTTTAATAGGGAGAAAACCACATTCTAATTTTGGACCAGTTACTTTGAAACTTATTTTTAATTAAATTTATTCCAGTCTTAGCCAGCTTGACCACACACTGAAATTCCTTTTCAAAGATCCTTTTTCCACAAACCTAGAACTTTCTTTTTTACATTTAGATCTTGCCCTGTATTTTGCTTCTTTAAACAACCAGGATCACTTTAGGACAAAATTACTTTCCTTTCCCTCAACAGCTATAACAAAAAAAATGCATCTCTATGCCTCATACTTTTTTTTTTAATCAAAAACACACATCCTGCTGTCATTGCATACGGAGTTATTTCCCTCAGTATTTCCAGTACTTATTTACACTTATTAGATTTCTGAACTCTTAGAAATTTTAGTTTCTAGTTAACACTAATAAGTAAGCAATTATGAACTGTCTGTTAAACCAGCATTCTTTAGATTTGCAAAGTTATGAATACATTTCATAATTTCTAGAAACATGTGCTTCTTCATAATTCAGTCTCTCAGTAAAGCACAAAACATGTTTACTCACAGACCCACATTTATCTTTAGTTTCTCTGTAATAAGCAAGCCAAAACTAGATTAATCTGTGTTCCGTGATCAATATTTTAGTATTTTATCTTATTTGAAAATTATCTGAATATTTGGTGAATTTAACTTAACTCATCACTCAACCTAACTCAACAAAACTTAAGGTTTTAATTTACCAAAAGATCTGGAAGACTACTTAAAAGTTTACCTAAAATTTTAAATTTTATTTGTACCTCTTCAGTTTAATTGTTCTTAATTATGCTTAGATTACCCATAAAAACCTTATGAGCCACAAATTTAGTCATTCTCCGAAGTTTTTTTAATTTTGTAACAGAGATCACATCAACTTGTTGAACTTAAGTATCCATGCAGAATAAAAGTTTTGATTTTAATGCTGATTACTATAAAGATATGTCCATTCTAATTAAACCAACAACTGAATATTTTCCCAGATCACATGAACATGAAAAACATTTGAGTTAATTTCTGTCTGAGAGTTTAAGAATGCCCAAACTTAAAAGTGCTTGTCCTCAAGCCAACTAAATAGAGTTCTTTTATAAATTAATTGGCAATAGTATCCAGAGGTGGAAAAATATCTCACATTTTCAACATGTATATTTGGACACACAGAGACAGATGTAAGGACCCTATAGTTACTGGTTTTTGTGGAGAAGATTTTTAAGATATGTATTTGTCACTGGAATTAATCTTGAGGCTGTGCTAGAGTTTGGACACACAGCCCTTTTAGCAGTTTATATTTTTAAAAGGCTTTTTTTTTTTTTTTAAGATTTTATTTATTTATTTGACAGAGAGAGACATGGCGAGAGAGGGAACACAAGCAGGGGGAGTGGGAGAGGGAGAAGCAGGCTTCCCGCCGAGCAGAGAGCCCGATGCGGGGCTCGATCCCAGGACCCTGGGATCATGACCTGAGCCGAAGGCAGACGCTTAACGACTGAGCCACCCAGGTGCCCCAAAAGGCTTCTTTTTTTATTCTTCGTTTTCACTTGTCCTGTCCTTTCTAAATCCATTTTAAAGATATGATAAGATGTATTACTTTAAGGGACAGAGAATGCAGGTTCCTCCAAGAAGGACTTTGTTTTCCTAAAGCCAATAATTTATTAACCCTATAAGATAAAAAGGAGACGTTTTGGGATTGGTAAAGAGCTACATTTCTAGTTTTGTAAAGATTTGTAAGATAAGGACAGTTGCCCCTTTCAATTTCTCAAAGGCAGAAAGTCAAGCCCAGTTATGCAAAACTAAACAAAGAAGACGATAACTATCAATCTTTGGGAGAGAAGGATCCATAACCAATGGCCTTGGATTTAGAAAGGACGGGACAACATGAAATTTTATTTTCCTCTCTCGATTGGGAACTACAGAGATAGGGAAAGAACTGATACTATTAAGAATTTTCACCAATTGATGGGATTTGCCGGTTTTTCCAGGATTCCCTCTGCAGGCTCAGGTACCTACCAGAGTTTCCAGTTGGTTGTTTAAGGTAAAAACAGAGCAGTTAACCAGAAAATTCCTCAGTTTCATCAACTCTGGGAGGGGCCCATATGGGGGCCCTTCTTTGAAGGCAGAGATGGGGATGTCTGTAAGGCCATTAACTTGTCCACATTTTGTTTACAGTTGTGTAGTATTTTCAAAGTGGAAAAACAATTGAGACAGATTAGTAGAATGAATACTCAAAGGAGGAAGGAGGGAAGCAGTAGGAGTTATGTCTGTCTTTTAGGTACTTCTTACATCTTTAATTTTCCATTAGACTTTTGCAATGAATCTATAAATGAAACTACTTTGGAATTTTGGAAACTTTTGGAGGCTTCTGCTTGCCAATTAAAACAGGTATACCATTCTGTTTAATTTGGGGACCCTCACTTTCAAAAGCACTTCTTAAATGATCTTATCTAATTGGGATGGTCCCCATTATGGCCATTGTATTTCTAAGTTGTAATTCTCCTGAGGGTTGGCATCAGTTTGGTAGGACCCTGGCTGCAAATGGAGTTAGCCCACATATCTCTCTGGCTTTATTTTGGGGCCCCCCAACCGGACAGTTACCACCCCAAGTTCCTTAGGGCAGAAGACCAGCTTAGTAAAATTTTGCTGTTTCTGCTAGATATCTGTAACTTCTGGGACTATAGTTCTTAAAGATTTTTATTTATTTATTCATGAGAGACAGAGAGGCCGAGGGAGAAGCAGGCTCCTCGCTGAGCAGGGAGCCCGACACAGGACTCAATCCCAGAACTCTGGGATCATGACCTGAGCCGAAGGCGGACGCTTAACCATCTGAGCCACCCAGGCACCCACGGGACTATAGTTCTTAGACATAAAATAAGCAAATGTGCCGCAAGGTGGTGTGCTTGACTCTTTAGAATTTAAGGATCCCATTTGCTAAGCCTTTGGATTTCTTGGAGTTGAACTAAGACCTAAAAAAAGATGTGCTTCTGGGTTAGGGATTGTGCATGTTTTACAGTGTACCTTGTTACACAGAAGTTTTCTTGAGGTTGGTGGGTGAACTAGTGTTAACTTAACCTATTCTGTGACCAACTTATTTTATCACAGGAGTCTTCTTGAGGTGTCATGCACTCTTAATAGCCTTTAAATGCTCAGCCCAGGGCACCTGGGTGGCTCAGTTGGTTAAGCGACTGCCTTCGGCTCAGGTCATGATCCCGGAGTCCTGGGATCGAGTCCCACATCGGGCTCCCGGCTCAGCGGGGAGCCTGCTTCTCCCTCTGACCCTATCCCCTCTCATGCTGTTTCTCTCTCTCTCTCTCTCTCTCTCAAATAAATAAATAAATAAAATCTTTAAAAAAATAAAATAAAATAAAATAAATGCTCAGCCCGGACTCATCAGTTTTTGCAGCTTGTAGGCCTTCGAGATCCCTGTTAGCAATAGCCTTTATCTACACAAAGCAAGACAAATGAGCTTGCACACCTTAATGTATTGGTAATAACCAAGAGAGGTTACTGCATCCTGGCCACAAAACCCTATGCACACCACAAAAATTCATTTGGTACTTGCAAGAGTTTTCTACCTGGGGAACTGTAGTCTGAAAAGGTAGTAGGGACTTGAATCTGGGCAAATATGCCAGTTCATTTGGGCTCCAGGCAAACCACCTGCCACCTCAAGCAGACCTGTCCTTCGAGGAAATCCAATTCAATCAGGTGCTTGAAAGCAAAAAAAAAAAAGCAGAGCTCCGAGCCAAGAGTATTTACCCACAGCCCCTGCAAATGGCAATAAGGACAGTGTAGTCAGAGGCTTTGCAGGGTACGATGCCTGTGTTTCTCATTGTCTACAAATGTTCTGTAATTCACTTCAGATCCCACTGCTGCCACCAAATCTGTTAAATAACAAAAATTCAACTGGGTAAATTTTAAAGATCTAATTGAGTTTATTAATTGATTGATGAATCAGGTATCATTCCATCTAGCAAATAGAGGGGAGCTCCAAAAGGCTACAGAAAAAGAAAGGTGGTTAAAGGTAGAAAGGGAGTGGAAAGAAGGAAATTATTAGTAAAGAATTAATTCTTTTAGGAAAGGTCACCCTCCTAAGGGAAATAGGAGGGGTCTATGAGTAAATTTCATAGTGCTGACCAGGAAATTCCCATGTTGACTGGTTAAAGGTGACATTTAATGGGGTTTTGAAACTATTAGGTATTAAATCTTAGGTTTTGTATTAAATCTTAGTTTACTGATTGGGACCCTAACCTAATAAAGCCATTTGGGGTTTGTGGTTTTCTTTTTTAATACCACATAAAATGAAATGACTTTTCTTTTCTTTTTATTAATATTGGTACTGCGGCTATTAATGATAAATAGTATTATTTATAATACTATAAATAATATTAGAAAGCATAAATGAATAAATAACATTAGCTGAATACTCTTGTCACCTTTTATTCTTTTTGTAAAATCCGTATTTTAGTTTATTTTGAAATATATCAACATATCATTGATTGTGTTGGTTATCTTACTGTTTCTATTCTAACATTTATTCCTAAAACTCACTACTTTTTTATTACAACATTTTGATATTTTGTTATTTTCTGTAACTTATTAGTTTATTACATTGTATTACCTATGAATTTAATGACTATTAACTATTTTCTCTATCTTTAATATCACTAGTACTTCAGTAATTTAAAATCAACTCTGATTAGATCTTAACATATGTATCATCCTCATATAAATTGACTTTTATTATTTGTGCTTATCGTTATAGTCATTAATATTTTGCAAATGACATTTATTTTGATTCTAAACCCAATTTGAATTATTTTTTAGGCAGATTTTCTTAGATAACATTTTCATTAAGTTTTCTGTAGTTCCAATATATTACATTTTCTCTACTTAACTGGTTCTACAAAAGCAGAGTCAATCATTTATTTTGACATGGATAATATTTAATAAATGAGGACTGTGTCTAGCATATGATGCCATTATCATAATTTTGACATATCTCATTTCTTTTCATGGATTAAAATTGAATTCCTTAACTAATAATTGATGGGCTATACACTTCCAAGCCTTTTTTATACATAGATTGATTTAAGAAATTTGGAGCCGTTATTAGTTCTAATAGAAGATAAAGAAAGAGAAAGAACATACAAGATATCCAATATTTACCTATATTGGGAAAGCAAAGGGCATCCCTACACAATAAACATGTCAGGAACTAAATATATTTCACCTTTCTATAATACTTCACTGGGGTTCATGTGACATTGCATTGTAGGAGAAATTATCTATAACTTTATCTAATATGGAAGCAGTCTATACAGATTCTGCCATAGGGAAGAAAATTACATAGTTTAGACCCAGGGATATCCATCTTGATATGGGGTGGTTTCTTTTGGACACACACACACACACACACACACAAGCCCTCTCTATTCTCTAAACATATAAAAATTTATTTTTAGGTAATAAAATATTAATGGTTTTCTCTTTTTTATTCCTTAGTCGCCCAGAATTTTCTTTACAGCCTAAGCAATTTTTTAAAAATATTTTATTTATTTATTTGACAGAGAGAGAGACAGTGAGAGAGGGAACACCATCAGGGGAAGTGGGAGAGGGAGAAGCAGGCTTTCCACGGAGCAGGGAGCCTGATGTGGGGCTTGATCCCAGGACCCTGGGACCATGACCTGAGCTGGAAGGCAGACGCTTAACGACTGAGCCACCCAGGCACCCCAGCCTAAGCAAATTTAAACAGCAATTTTAATATTTGGTAAGATTCCATGTCTTTTTCTAAAATGACAAATTCATTTTACAGCCTTATTTGATTCACATTCTTGTTTCCATCTCAGCTATAATACTCCAGCCCAATCTGAGTCTTTGTTGGCCATCTTTTACTTTTTAACTGATGAAAGCTTATCTACCCAACTCATTAAGGATCCATTTTTAGTCAATAGTGGCATTTTGGCAACTGGTAGATGTGATTAGCATTTTGTTTCTTTTTGCATGTTTCCTCTTCATTTTATATGACCATTTAAGTGAATTCTTACTTTTCTTTTAAAAAAACTTTTAAGAAGTCTTCTTTTTTACTTCTTTTGTTATATATATAAGACTCATCTTGAAAGGGTCTCAGTTCAGAATCTGAGTACTGAATCTCTGACATTACTTAATTAACATCTTCAGAAATTACTGGATTGAGATTTCAAGTTCTTTCTCATGGTTCTAAAGTGATTGCTATATGTCAACACATGAACTGACAGATTAATACAAGTACTTTTTAAACTGAGAGCATTGTTTTAACCTTGTAAAAATTTTGTCTCTGAAGCTATGATTGATTTGCTTTTCATTGATACGCATTTGATTCCTTATTTTGAAGGAATTTTCCTCATGTCTCAAATAAGTGGTGGCCTTATTTATTCTACCACAATTTTTATGTGTCATTATATAACTGAACACAATTTTATTTTAATATTCTAATCTAAATTTCAAGATGAGATCTTTTTTTTTAAAGATTTTATTTATTTACTTGACAGAGAGAGACACAGAGAGAGAGAGGGAACACAAGCAGGGGGAGTGGGAGAGGGAGAAGCAGGCTTCCTGCAGAGTACAGAGCCCGATGTGGGGCTCCATCCCAGGACCCTGGGATCATGACCTGAGCCAAAGGCAGATGCTTAACGACTGAGCCACCCAGGTGCCCAAGATGAGATCCTTTACTCTTAATTCTCATGTTGTCTTAAAATTAATTGCAGTGTTGCCATATAAAAAAGGATACAGAGGGCGCCTGGGTGGCTCAGTTGGTTAAGCAACTGCCTTCGGCTCAGGTCATGATCTTGGAGTCCCGGGATTGAGTTCTGCATCGGGCTCCCTGCTTGGCAGGGAGTCTGCTTCTCCCTCTGACCCTCCTCCCTCTCATGCTCTCTGTCTCTCATTCTCTCTCTCTCTCAAATAAATAAATAAAATCTTAAAAAAAAAAAAAAAAGAGGATGGGACTTTTGATCTTGGGGTTCTGAGTTTGAGCTCCACATTGAGTGTAGAGATATCTTTACAAAAAAGAATGAAAAAAATGCGATAGATATCTGTACATTGATTTTGTATCCTGTGACTTAACTGAATTCATTTATCAGTTTTACCAGTTTTTTGGTGGAGTCTTTGGGTTTTCTCTCTATAGTATCATGTCATTTGCAAATAGTGACAGTTTTACTTCTTCCTTACTGATCTGTGTGGCTTTGATTTCTTTTTGCTGTCTGATTGCTGTGGCTAGGACTTCCAGTACTATGTTGAATAAAAGTGGTGAGAGTGGACATCCATTTCTTGTTCCTGACCTTATGAGAAAAGCTCTCAGTTTTTCTCCACTGAGGATGATGTTAGCTGTGGGTTTTTCATATATGGCTTTTATCATATTGAAGTGTGTTCCCTCTGACCTTTCTTCATGGAGGTTTTTTTATGAATGGGTGTTGTACTTTCTCAAATGCTTTTTCTTCATCTATTGAAAGGATCATATGGTTCTTACCTTTCTCTTACTGATGTGGTGTATCACACTGATTGTTTTGCAAATATTGAATGACCTTGCATCCTGGTAATAAATCCCACTTGATCATGGTGAGTGATTTTTTAATCTATTGTTGAATTCGGTTTGCTAATGTTTTGTTGAGAATTTTTGCTTATATCTATATATATGGGTAGTCCCCTTTATTATTTTTATATAGTTTCCTTCTTTGTCTCTTGTTATAGTCTGTTTTAAAGTCCTTTGTCCCTGTAAATAATGCTAATCTGGCTTTCTTTTGACACCCATTTGAAACATACAGGTTTGTCCTTCCCCTCACTTTCAATCTGCAGGTGTCTTTAGGTCTAAAATGAGTCTCTTGTAGGCAGCATATAGATGGGTCTTATTTTGTTTTAATCAATTCTGTCTCCCTGTCTCTTTTGATTGGAAGGTTTAGTCCATTTACAATCAAAGTAATTATTGATGGCTTTTTGTTTATTGCCATTTTTATTACTTGTTTTCTGGTTGTTTCTGAAGATTTTCTCTTTTCTTACCTTTCTCTCTTTCATATTTTGCTGTCTTTCTTTAGTGATATATTTTGATTTCTTTCTCTTTATTCTTTGCATATTTTGTAGTGGTTTTGATAAATAGTTACTAGTAAGTTTGTATATAACCTCTTGTGCATGTAGAAGTCTATATTAAGATGATAGTCATTTAAGTTTAATCTCATTCTTTTCTCCTCTCCTCTCCACATTTTGTTATATTATTCTGTTATATATCCTTTTGTATGTGTGTGTGTGTGTCCTTGACTCTTTTTTTTTTTTACAGAAATTTTTTTTTTCTAGTTTTGTGTTTCCTACCTATATGCTGTCACTTTTGGTCTCTCCTTTCCACACAATGAGTCCTCTGTAGTGTTTCTTGAAGAGCTGGTTTAGTGGTCATGGGTCATGAACTCCTTTAGTTTTTGTTTGTCTGGGAAACTATTGCTCCTTCTATTTTGAATGATAGCCTTGCTGGATAGAATATTTTTGGCTGTAGATTTTTCCCACTCAGCACTTTGAATATATCATGCCACTCCCTTCTGGCTTTCAAAATTTCTGTTGAAAAATCTCCTGATTGGGCGCCTGGGTGGCTCAGTTGGTTAAGCGACTGCCTTCGGCTCAGGTCATGATCCTGGAGTCCCTGGATCGAGTCCCGCATCGGGCTCCCTGCTCGGCGGGGAGTCTGCTTCTCCCTCTGACACTCCCCCCTCTCATGTGCTTGGGAAGATGGTGGAGTAGGAAAACACATGGAAAACACATGGACGTGGGGCACTGCTAGCAGGTTAGGTATCAAGTGTCTGTGCAGCCCTACATTTTGCAGATGGCTCTGTGTTTATGCTGGGGAGCAGGAGAGGAAAATGACACCTGCCAGCACCTTTGTTTTTGAAGTCTCCCAACATGCTCTGAAATCAGAATGAACAAATCTGTCTCCCACTGGCCCCTGGCACTGTGTAAATTGCAGTTTTTATGTTACTTCTCTGTGTAGGCTGCTGTTTCTTTAAGGGCATCGATCTGGCTATCACTTGCCCTCCCAGCTCCTCCAGTGCTGAGTCAGCTAACTTTTAAAGCTACAGGCTCCAAGTCACATTGGTTTTACAAACTTAGAATTCAGGGCCATCTGGGTGGCTGAATTCTCTTAAGTGTCTGACTCCTGATTTTGGCTCAGGTCATGGTCTCAGAGTTGTGAGATCAATCCTGGCATCGGGCTCCATGCTGGGTGTGGAGCCTGCTTAGGATTCTCTCTCTTCTTCTCCCTTTGCACCCCCTAGCTCACAAGCTCTCTCTGTCTCTAAATTAATTAATTAATTAATTAATTTTAAAAACAAACAATCCCAAACTCATGGAATTCAAAACCTCTGTCTTTTGAAGCCAAACGTTATGGGGATTAGTCTTACCCATGTGTTCTCCCTGGTAGGTGCCCTTTTCTCTGCCCTCTCTGTGCATGCAGCTCCCTCCTTCCAGTGGGCAGCCTCCCTCCGCCTTTCTGACTGTCCTAACCTTTCAGATGCAGATTCTTCTCTATATTTAGTTGTACAGTTTGCTGTGCCAGTATTCGTATGGCTCTCTGATTTATTGTCTCGGGAAGTGGATGATATCTAGTTGTAAACATGGCACATGGTGATCTTAGGGTCCTCCTACTCCACCATCTTCCCAAGCTCCTGTCCTTTGTTTCTTAGTACTTGTTTTCATATGCTTTTGAAAGACTCTTTTGTTTCCATTTCTGAACAGCATATTTACAGTGTTTTTCCACAAATTTTGCTTCCATTTCACCATCTTCCCAAGCTCCTGTCCTTTGTTTCCTAGTCTTTGTTTTCATATGCTTTTGAGAGACTCTTTTGTTTCCATTTCTGAACAGCATATTTACAGTGTTATTATAACACATGGATAATTTTGTATTTTTCCACACATTTTGCTTCCATTTATGAATGCTTTATGTTTGATTTCTTTGTGTTCATCATAACTCGATATTTTAGTGATGTAAGTTATTTATTCTTCCACTTTTTAAATAGTTAAGTTTTGATCATAACCTCTTAAATATAGCCCTTTAATTGACTACATGAAATAACAGATAAAGCAACATGCAAATTAGATTCCCTTTTTGAGCCTTTATTAAATTTCTGAAATGTCTTTTTCTGTTAAATTGTTAGTTCATCTAAACAGATTGTGAAGGTAGAAGCAGAATTCTGTTTTTGTTGAAGTTACTCTATCTACTAAATAGCAAAGTAGTGTTAGAAAGACAAAATTCAACAGAGTAAATTTAAGGATCTGATTGGCTTTATTAAACAATTCATGAATCAGACAGCATGCCATCTAGAAGTAGAGGGGAGCTCCAAAGAGTTGTACAAAATGAAAGGCAGGTGCTAGAAAGTTATAAGCAAAAGGAAAGAATAGATTATTCCAGGCAAAGTCTCTTTTCCTTAAGGGGAAGAGCAGAGGATCTTACCATGCAGATTACCTCGTCTTCCTTTGGCGAATGGAGATTGCCTGTGTGAAGACTCGGTGTCCATCATAAAATTACTCACTGACCTGTTAAGACTGCATTTTGGGGGGAAGTTGAAACTGCTCTTAGATGAGGTATTAAGTCTGGTTTTACTGACTTGGGGTCTTATTCTAAGTGACATTATTTTGGGCTTATTTTTTTCTCTTTAGGAGTGGAAAGCACTGTTTTTGGTACTGCCTTGGAATTGTAATTTAAGATCACTTAACAGAACAAGGTTATGAAGAAATTACTATGTTCAAAAACAAAATCCTCTAAGTGTCAATTCTGTTTTCACATTTTTTTTAATCTTGAGAATAAAATGGCCAAAAATTAAGCAAAATACTCTAAGATTTTTTTACCCCGAAGTTTAGTCTTTAGAGTAGTTAGTCTTAAAATACATCCTAAGAGTCATCCACCGAGAATCACTTTAGGAGTCATTATTTTAAAAGTCCAGTTTAAAAAATAAATAAAAATAAATATAAAAATATAAAAATAAAAAAATGTTTAGACAAAAAAAAGTCTCATTTATTTAAATTACAATTTGGGGAGTTGGTGCCCAGAAGCCTGAATTTTTAACAAGTGAGTTATTCATGAGTATGTTAGATTTTAAGAACCTAGGTCAAGGGGTGCCTGGGTGGCTTAGGGGTTAAGCATCTGACTCTTGATTTTGGCTCAGGTCATGATCTCAGGGTTGTGAGATTGAGCCCCATGTTGGGCTCACCCGCTGGGCATGGAGCCTGCTTAAGATTCTCTCTCCCTCTCCCTCTGCCCCTGCCCCCTCAAAAAAAAAAAAAGAACCTAGATCAAAACCAAAAGTTTCGGCTACTTTTTTTTCCTATTCCTTTTCTTTCTTCATTTCCTCAGCATCTATAATTATGTTCTTTGTGTTGTGTTAGAATTTCGCTTTCAAAAAAGCCTCCAGGCACTAATCCCATAATACATATGGAGAAAATGAATAGAATCTTATTACAGTTTGTTCATCTGATTTTAATTTTAAAAAAGAGGTTTTAAAAAAGATATGAAAAAATATATGGAAAATCTCCTTCTGAACTATGAAGCTTTACCACCAATCTATATTATTCTGTCATGATATTTTATTTATCTTATCTTAAGAGTGGTAATGTTTGAATGCATAATACATATACATTTCACATTATAGTTACATATCTCATGTTTTACTATGTCTTATAACTCTTTAAAGCTAAATATGATTGTAAGGGAGGAAATATAATTTTCCCTCTACCCTTCTGAGTTCTTGGCTGAGTCTTCTGGTATAAAAAATAAAAAATATATAAATAGAAGTTTATTAAAATGAACACTTCATGTACACAGTGGAGATACCCAGGAAAAATGATTAAACTCCCTGAGATGCCCCAAGCCACCACCTTAAATACCATATTCAACTAAACACAAAAGAAAGATGGTGGTTCAGGCAGTTATGGGAGGTTACCAGGAAAAGCATCTTAGACAAGGATAAGGTTAGTTATGCAGATTTAGGTCAGTGCCTTCTCCATTCATGTGAGTTCTTGTGGTTTTCAGGCATCACTCCCTTGCAGGTATAGAGAGGGAGACACATAAATAGAGATTTCCTTTTAAACAAAATTATAACGTCTACTCCATCTTCACAACTTCTTCTGTGTCTGCTGTTTCTCAAAAATAATCACTTTAAAGTAATCCTTAATCTATTGAGGCTTATTTTGGAGTGACATACTCTGATTTCCTTTATTAGCGAATTTTCCTAATAGCATTGAGTGAACCATTGTTTTCAGTAGCTTAAAATGCCACTTTTATCATGTTTTCATTTCCCATAGGTATTTGGTGTGTTGTTATATTCTCTTCTGTTTCATTGTTCTGTTGTGATTATTCCTTCCAAAATACCAAAGTACCAAACTTTTTTCATCATAATTTGAAACTAGCTACTTACCTGAATTTTGCAGGTAATACTTAGGTATTACTACCAATAGTAGTAATTATTTTCCTATTGATTCTTCTGATTTCTAAGTATTTGGTAATATCTGCAACTAAAGTACTTTTTGCTTGTCAGTCCTAATATTTATACATCTCACTGCTTTCTCATTTCTGTTTCTGATATTAATGGGAATGTTTTATCCATTAAAAACAGTACAGCCTTTTTGTTTGTGACACATACTTTTTCTCCTGTGAAGACATTATCCTCTTGGTGTAATAGTCAACAAATAAAAGGGCTTTTATCAAGAATGAGTGTTGATTTTTTTTTTTTAGCACATAATGCCTTTTTAGCATATAATGCTAAAACATTTGATTACCATAACATAATGATTACCATAGAACATTTTTCCTTTGATCTGTTAACATTGCGAATTATAGTAGCAGACCTACTTATGTTGAACAGTCTTTTTATTCCTGGACTTGATCTCCTTTTGGTCATTTGTTATACGTTCAGTGGTCTACCAAGTTCTAATAGTCTACTTAAAATGATTGTGCCAATACTCACAGGTGAGACTGATCATTTATTATCTTTTGTACTGCCTTTCAGGTTTTCATATCAGTGTTATATTGACTTTTAAAAGTAATTTTTAAAGAATTGAGAAGTTTTTCTGCTTTCAGCACTGTCTGGAATAGTTTAGTATCATTTCCTCTTGGCCACTTTTTTGACATATAGGACAGCCCTCTCATTCCTCCTCCCAGCACAAGTGATACTAGGTTGTGGAACTGTAACTTTTTTGCCTCAGATTTTTATTTGAAAATTACTTCATTCATATAGAAGAGCTGCAAGAATATGAATAGTACAAAGAGCTTCCATATACCCTTAACTCAAATTTATCTGTTGATAACATTTTTCCCATTTGTAAAGCTGTGACTTTTAATGAAACTTTCCTAAAAATTTGTCAAGGATAAAACTTCATTACTGAAGGTGTAACAATTAACTGCTAATAGTAAAAATGGTTATTTTTAAAGTATATTTGCTCAGATCTAGCCTCTCTGTTCATTGCAGAGCCTCATCACTGTACTCTTTTTGCTATCTCCCACATGGTATCAGTAAGCTGACCTACTTGAGTTTTACTGCCATCCTCAACTCAGTGTCTTATTTTTAGATAAAGAAGTGTTTTATCCCATCGTCTTGCCCCTCAAGACCACCTCCTTTCCAGCCTCATTTGATCCCAGTGTTTTCCCTTCAGGAGAAAGCCTGCTACCATCCATGAGGAAGAGCTAGACAACCAGAGAAGTGTGACAAAGCATTTCTGAAAAGGTCGCCTCTTCATTCTTGAGTAAAGAGAATATCAGGCCTGTATGTCTGTATCCCTATGGTCTGTTCTCTCTCCTAGTCTTCTGTAAGACAAAAATACATGAATGAACACACACATGCACACACACACATCTAAGAAGAAACAATAATTTTGCAACATACCATCTAAATCACCTATAGGAAAGGAAATTATAGGCATACCTTGGAGATATTGCAGGTGCAATTCCAGACCACCCCAATAAAGTGAGTCAAATGAACTCTTTGGTTTCCTAGTGCATATAAAAGTTGTATTTCCACTATGCTGTAGTCTGTTAATGTGCACTAGCATTATGTTGGGGAAAAAAATGTACATACCTTAACTTAAAATACTGCTACAAAATGCTAACAGTTGTTGGGTAGGAAGACATTTACTCTGCCCTTCAAGATACTTCTGGCTAAACTGAGGATCAAATTGACATGAGATACAGATTAACAGGAGAAAATTCAGTTTAATTTCATATATTTTGGGAATCCACATAGAAATGCAATTCCAAAGACAGTTAAAAAAGGTATATATATCATTTTGAACCAAAAAGAAAGGGGTAGAGATGTTGGACTTAAAAGGGAAGGAATGCAGCTCACAGGATGATGAAAAGAGTAACTGGTACATAAATGTTGGCTGGGCCATTTAGAAACAACGGGACATAAAGAACTTTCCTGACTGTCTTCCATACCTGTTACATACATACATATTACAATGCAGTTATCTATAGTGATAGGTCTCTTCCTACAGCAAATCCTCCATCTACATTCTTTTTGGCAATCTTGGGGGAGGTAAAGAGCTTTTCCTAAATCCTGTAGGGTTTTAATTGTTAATAACGCAAAATAATCTTAATGACAAATTGGCATATTTTGGGGAGACCTGTCACAAACTACTCTACCAACATCTGAGCTTTCAGCAAGTCATAATTTTTTTGCTGCCAGATGGTCTTGCCTTGATGTTGATGACTGCTCACTGATCAGGTTGGTAATTGCTGCAGATTGGGGTGGCAGTGGCACTTTCTTAAAATAAGATCCAGGTGTTTTATGCAAGTGTTGAATCACTATATTGTACACCTGAAACTGATATTACCCTATATGTTAACTAACTGGAATTTAAATAAAAACTTTAAAATACACAGACAATTCTTTGTAGCATGTGATGCCGTTTGACATAACATTTTACCCACATAAACTGGGTAAAAGTAGAACTTTTTTCAAAATAGGAGTCAGTCCTCTCAAACTTGGCCACTGCTTTATCTACCAAGTTTATGTAATATTCTAAATCCTTTGTTTTCACTTTGACAGTCTTCACAGCATCTTCACCAGAAGTAGTTTCCATGTCAAGAAGCCACTTTCTTTCCACATCCATAAGAAGAAAGTCCTCATCTGTTAAAGTGCTATATGAGATTATACCAATTCATCACATCTTCAGGCTCCACTTCTAATTCTGGTTCTCTTGCTATTTCTACCACATCTGCGGTTACTTCCTCCACTAACATCTTGAACCTTTCAAAGTCATCTA
Organism: Mirounga angustirostris; assembly: GCF_029215605.1. NCBI lineage: Eukaryota > Metazoa > Chordata > Mammalia > Carnivora > Phocidae > Mirounga > Mirounga angustirostris. The sequence goes on along the minus strand of NW_026991711.1, from coordinate 102,682,778 downwards.
AGAGGGTTGGAATCAACTTTTTCCAAACTCCTATTCATGTTGATATTTTTACCACTTCCCATGAATCACGATGAATGTTCTTAATATCATCTAGAATGGTGAATACTCCAAAATGTTTTCAATTGACTGCTCAGATTCATCAGAGGAATCACTCTGACAGCTGTTTCCTTACAAAATGTGTTTCTTAAATAATAAGACTTCAATGTCAAAATTACTCCTTGACCCATGGGCTGCAGGATGGATGTTGTGTTAGCAGGCAAGAAAACAACATTCATCTCATTGTCCCTTTCTTTCCATCAGAGCTCCTGGGGAGCCAGGTGCATTGTCAGTGAGCAGTGATATTTTGAGATGCATCTCTTTCTCTGAGCAGTAGGTCTCAAGAGTGGGCTTAAAATAGTCAGCTAACCATGTGGTAATCAGATGTGCTGTCATCCAGGCTTTTTTGTTCCATTTGTAGAATGCAGGCAGAGTAGATTGAGCATAATTCTTAAAGGCCGTAGGATTTTTGGAATGTAAATGAGCCCTGGATTCAACTTAAAGCCACCAGCCATACTAGCCCCTACCCAGAAACTCAGCCTGTCCTTTGAAGCTTTCAAGCCAGTCATTGACTTCTCCTCTCTAGCTATGAAGTCCTAGATGGCATCTTCTTTCAATAGAAGGCTCTTTCGTTTACACTGAAAATCTGTTGTTTACACTAAACAACAAGGCTGTTGTTTAGTGTAGCCCCTTCATTAATGTTCCTAGCTAGATTTTCTGGAGAACTTGCTGCAGCTTCTACATCAGCATTTGTGACCTCCCCTTGCACTTTTATGTTCTGAAGACAGCTTTTGAACCAGCCTCTGCTAGCTTCAGACTTTTCTTCTGAGGCTTCCTCACCTCTCAGCCTTCACAGAATTGAAGAGAGTTAGGGCCTTGCTCTGGATTAAGCTTTGGTTAAGGGAATGTTGTGGCTGGCTTGCTCTTCCATCCAGACCACTGAAACCTTCTCCATATCAGTAAAAAGGCTCTTTTGCTCTTTTATGATTTGTGTGTTCCCTGAAGTAGCATTTTTAATTTCTTTCAAGAATGTTTCACAGGGCGCCTGGGTGGCTCAGTTGGTTAAGCGACTGCCTTCAGCTCAGGTCATGATCCTTTCCTATAGGTGATTTAGATGGTATGTTGCAAAATTATTGTTTCTTCTTAGATGTGTGTGTGTGCATGTGTGTGTTCATTCATGTATTTTTGTCTTACAGAAGACTAGGAGAGAGAACAGACCATAGGGATACAGACATACAGGCCTGATATTCTCTTTACTCAAGAATGAAGAGGCGACCTTTTCAGAAATGCTTTGTCACACTTCTCTGGTTGTCTAGCTCTTCCTCATGGATGGTAGCAGGCTTTCTCCTGAAGGGAAAACACTGGGATCAAATGAGGCTGGAAAGGAGGTGGTCTTGAGGGGCAAGACGATGGGATAAAACACTTCTTTATCTAAAAATAAGACACTGAGTTGAGGATGGCAGTGGGAGGCCTGCTTCTCCCTCTCCCACTCCCCCTGCTTGTGTTCCCTCTCTCGCTGTGTCTCTCTCTGTCAAATAAATAAATAAAATCTTTAAAAAAAAAAAAAAAGAATGTTTCACAACTTGGCAACTGTTTGGTACAAGAGGCCCAGCTTTTGGCCTTTCTCAGCTTTTGACATACTTTCCTCACTAAGCTTAATCATTTCTAGTTTTTGATTTAAAGTGAGAGACATGCAACTCTTCCTTTCGCATGAACACTTAGAGGCCATGGTAGGATTGTTAATTGGCCTAATTTCAATATTGTTGTGTCTCAGGAAATAGAGAGGTCCAAGGAGAGGGAGATAGATGGGGGAACAGCTTGTCAGTGGAATAGTCAGAACACACACAATATTTAAGTTTGCCATCTTATATGGGTGTGGTTTGTGGTGCCCCAAAACAATTATAATAGTAACATGGAAGATTCCTGATCATAGATCACATAATCAAATATAATTATAATAAAAAAGTTTGAAATATTGCAGGAATTACCAAAGTGTGACACAGATACATGAAATTAGCAAATGCTATTCGAAAAATGGCACCAGTAGATTTGCTTGATGTAGTTTCCACAAACTTTCTATTTTTTTTTTTTTTTAAGATTTTATTTATTTATTTGACAGAGAGAGACACAGCGAGAGAGGAGCACAGGCAGGGGGAGTGGAGGGGGAGAGGCAGGCTTCCCGCCGAGCGGGGAGCCTGATGTGGGGCTCGATCCCAGGACCCTGGGACCATGACCTGAGCCGAAGGCAGACGCTTAATGACTGAGCCACCCAGGCGCCCCCAAACTTTCTATTTTTAAAAAACACTATTTGCAAATTACATAAATCAAGTAAAATGAGGTATGCCTATATAATTTAATCTACAAGGATACAGAAATAGTTCTGCTAAACCATACATCTCCTTAACAGTAATAAATAATTGAATATAAGATTTCAGTCTGACATTTCTATATGTGGGTTTCTTTACTCAATTCAGTCTGTCATTAAGATTTAAAGTCTGCATATCTAAAAGTCTTCTTTAAAGGAATCTCATCTAGAACAAATTGATCACCTACTCTAAAGATGAACCTACATCCTTACCCTAAAAATACAAATTGCTTATAACTTTAAAACCGGAAACTTCCAAAAAAAAATTTTTTTTAATTGGAAACTTCTAGTCAAAACAAAATTCTCAGTCAGAAGGCATTTTCTGATTTATGCATTTACTGTATAAATGCAATCACAATACAAAAAATTGAAAATGAAATTCTGGGTTGCCTGGGTTGCTCAGTCATTAAGCTTCTGTTTTTCATTAAGCTTCTATTTTCAGCTCAGGTCATGATCCCAGGGTCCTGGGATCGAGCCCCACATCAGGCTCCCTGCTCGGCAGGAAGCCTGCACTCCCCCTGCTTGTGTTCCTGCTCTCACTATCTCTCTCTGTCAAAATAAATAAATAAAATCTTAAAAAAAAAAAAAAAAAAGAAAATGAAATTCTGTATGTCAGTTAAGATCATTGTTTAATTTCTCTTACTAATTTTGTGGAATAAGACATTTAGAAAATCCAAATTTATTCTCCTAAATAAAATAGTGATTTATTATTTTGAATACATTGATAAAATGTATATTTGAAGTTAAAGTATTCTATTTAATTCTTCTTATGTAGTACCTAGATAGTTGTTATGCCTTTGGTTCTTTTTTTTTTTTATTATTATTCATTTGAGACAGAGAGAGAGAGAGAAAGAGCTGGAGCAGTGGGGAGAGTCAAAGGAAGAGGGAGAAACAGATTCCCTGCTGAGCAGGGACCTGGAGATCATCACCTGAGCTGAAGGCAGGTGCTTAACCATCTGAGCCACCCAGGCGCCCCTGTGCCTTTGGTTCTTAATAGTTGATTTAGACTTAATCATCTTGAAACACTGGACCATTTTACTTGAACAAATTCTTTTGTAGTGAGAGCCAAAGACTTTGAACCGCCTATTGAGTATAGTTACTTTTTTATACCCACATTATTTGAGAGTGTTTTTGGTTTTATAATTGAATGTTATGCTATTTTAATTCTTTGGAAAATACTTGAAATATAAGTACATTTTTTTAAAGTTCATATATATATACATATAGTAAAAATATTGTCCTAGCAATTATTTTCCTATTTACAAATTTTATCTAGAACTCAATTTTCCTGTATTATGTGATCCACTCTTTCTTTAATGGGAGCATGAGATTTTAGTCATATACTTTTAGTTTGAATCATGTTTTATTCAAGGATGTTCCATGAGATTTTATTTTCTACTGAATTGTGCCTGTAAGAGGATACATGAGAGAATAAGGAAAGGAGACTGACTTGGTTTTTTATTGCGTTCATGGAATTGGCCTAAGATCATGGTTTTCAACATAAGGGCTGTGGTTTTGTGGTTTTGAATTTCCCTCTGATGCTAAAGGAAGTAATGCCCACATTTCTTATCAGCTTGCCCGGATTTAGAGCAAGAGGGTAAGGAGGACTAATGGGGCTTAAAAGCTGTCAGCATTCAAACATTAAAAATGGAATCAGACTTTTTATCATACCCTTTGCTTTGCTCCCATTGTTTATTCTTGTATTCAACACGTTACCTTCTTAGCTAAATTAATCCTTCCATTTCTTATACTTAAGACTCATTGGCTTGGGAATCTTTCTTTCTTTTTAAAATGGCTCCTTATTTCTTGATTTTTACTTACTTTTAAAAAATTTATTAGTTTAGTTCTTAAAAGGCAGTCATTTTTTTTATGTTATTAAGAAATCATGTGATAAGATAGCTGGGAACAATAAAAAATATTTAGAATTTCCTAAACTTAATGAAATAGTACACTGATAGCTCCCCAAATTGACTTTCCATTCTTCTTCAGCTGCCTAGATTGATCACTGTATCTTCAGTTCTTTCTCTTCTTAAAGCCATAGGCCACATATTTGAAACAGGCTGCTTAAACTGGTTTGTATCAGAGACTACTCTGTCTATAGCTATCAAACTATGCATTGTACCATTGGGAAATGAAGGGAAAAATCCCAGAGAGAAGGTAACTTGAGAGAAAGTCCCAAGAAATCTGCATAGATATTACCCTCACATCATTGGCCATTTCTTAAAGTGTACATGCCCAGGATGCGACTCCAAAAAGCCCAGCAGAAATTTGTAGTTGGAGGAGAAAGACCAAGGCAGAGATTTTAGCATTATTGTGGTGCTGAGGACATACATCAGAGTTGTGCCTTGTCAAGGGAGAAAAATCTTGGTAAATACCCTGCTTGGGCTTGTGGTGACCTCCAGAAGTATACCCCCTAGTAGTAAAGGCCATACCCTAGTAATACGGGCAAATATGAAATAAACTTGCCTAAACCAAGACTTAAAGGGAATGAGGTATCTGCTCTTACTCAATTTGTATGCCAAAAGAAAACTTAACCTAATTTCTGTCTGGGGGAAGATATCATCCAAAGCTTCTATAATTTCTTCACCAATCACTTTCTAGAATCCAATTAAAAATATAAGGGATGCTGAGAAACAGTACCAAAAGGAAAATTAGGTAATAGAGTCCACAGTTGATCAGATATTGGTGTTATCAGAAAGAGATTTTAAAATAACAGTGTTTTTTTATTCAAGAGAACCAAGGAAGTGGTGGACAACAGAAATGAATAGATAAAAAATTTCAATAGAGAATTTAATCTATTAAAAAGAATCTAAAAATATATTTTAAAAGATTCTGATGTACATTTTAGAGCTGAAAAATGACACATCTGGAATTAAAAACTTATTCATTTGGTGTAATATAGCAAATATACAAGAAAGCAGGATTAGGGAACTAGAAAATAAAAATAAATTCAAACTTTTAATGAGATTAGCTTTTCAGCACATCTTGATTATTCTTATTCTTTCCTGTATTTATGTCAGTTCCCTCTCTGTTTTCAATCCATAACTTCTCTTTTCCCACCTTTTTCCTACCTATTGTTTCAGTTTTTGTTTCCACACATCCCTGTTGAAAACCTGTGACCCTGATATCAGTAGCAGACAATATTAGGAAATTTAATTTAAGGTGCCTGGCAGGTTAACACAGAGATAACTGTTAGTCCCACTACATGAAATACACAAAATTCTAGGTAGACAGGCACCAAGTAAATTGAGCAGCAAGCAAAAGATCCGGTAATAGAATCTGAGGCACAAAGACTTCTACTTTCCAGAAAATTAGGGTAGCAAACAGACCCCTATTTCCAGAGAAATAGAAGTTAAGAAAATGATCTATGAACCCACTGCAGGAAGCAAAGCCAGGTAACCATAGCTATGGCACAGAGTTACTTGGTGGTATGGTCTACACACACAGAATTGACCATGGCTCAGTTCCTGGAATTGTGCTCCTTTGTCATAGTTGTTAGGGATAAGCAAGGCAGGAAACATCTGTAATTTATAAATCTCTGCTGCCTTGGAATCATATTGGTCCCAGAATCTAGTGATGTTTAAGTGGGTTCAGCTATGAGGATTGGTTGGCTTTTGAGGACAAGAAAATATAGCAGTCATTATACCAGATGTTGGTACATAATTGCCTTAGGTTTGGTTTTATAAAACTAAGTTATGTAAAAGTTATTTATTTCTCTTAGGGTTAGGTCTACTACCATCAAATAAATCTTAAATTTGGCTGTGTAGGCCTAAAGTTTGGGGTTGTATGCTATTCCTTAGAAAGAGATATAGAATATTAGGCTGTAAAATGATTTAATTTTGTAATAAAGTATGTAGGCTGTGTGTGTGTATGTGTGTCTGTATTCCTAAGTTACCCAGTTACCAAGCCCTGCCTAACTTAACCAGAATTTTATTCTTCACACCCTAGATAGGAAACGATTTTTATCTGCAAATGGATCTTGTTTCAATATTAAAAGCTTACATATCCAGTATTTTTTTATAATTTTAGGTTTACTGAGGAATAGCAGAAAAACAAATTTCAAGACCTATAAAGTATGCATCATGATGACCTGACACACATATATAGTGTGAAAGGATTTCCCCTATACATTTAACACATCACTCATCGCACATATCTATACTTTTCTGGGTTTTTCATTTTGTTTTGTTTTGTTGAGAACATCCTAGTTCCACCATCCCACCAAACCTCAATCATACAACACTGTGTTATCAACTGTAGTCACAATGCTGTCCATGAGTTCCTCAGACCTTATCTTACAGCTGAAAGTTTGTACCCTTTTACCAGCCTCTCCCTATTCTCCCTATCCCTTAGCCCCTGCAACCACTTTTTTACTCTCTGTTACTGTGAGTTTGGTGCTTTCTTTCTTTTTTGTCCAAAGATTCTATGTATACATGATATATGCAGTATCTATCGTTCTCTCTCTGGCTTATTTCACTTAGCATAATGTCCTCACACTCCATTCAGGTTGTTGCAAATGGCAGGATTCCCTTTATTCTGAAATAATATTCCATTGTCTATATATACCATGACTTCTTTATCGGCTCAACCACTGATGGACATTTAGGTTATTTGTATACATTAAAGGTTTTAGACTTAGCTTTGGCTTTTTTTTTTTTTTTTTTTTTTCTTTTTTGCAGGAGAGGGGCAGAGGGAGAGAAAGGATCTTAAGCAGGCTCCGTGACACCCAGCACAGAGCCCAACTCGGGGCTCACTCTCACAACCCTGAGATCATGACCTGAGCTATAATCAAGAGCCAGATGCTAAACTGACTGAGCCACCCAGCTATCCAGGCGCCCCTGCTTTGGCTCTATTTTTGAATGTGATTTGCCTCAGAACTTTGAAATGTTAGCTAATAATACTGCTCTTGCACTAAAATCTTTTCAGTATTCCTTCCTGTTTTTTTCTCTGCCTGGGTTTTGCCTGTCGCACAGAATTTAACAATCTTGATCTTTATTTACTCATTAATTCACTCATGGATTCAAATATCTGAGCACTTACTGAACACCAGGTCAGAAACAAAGTCACTGACTACATTTCATTTACCTTGTCTCCATTTGACAGTCTTTATTCCAATCAAAAGAACATCTTCCTAAGTAATTCACACTAGTTTTCTCTTTCTGAGTGTGATTAATATAAATGTTAGCTTGCTTGAATATTCTGGGATTACTTTTGTCATTGTTAATAGCAGTAGTTTAATGAAAAATACATAAAACAAGATTTTCTTAGTGGAGACTTGCTAAAAATCCCAAATTTCCTTTTTGTCTCTTAATTTTGCTCAGCATTTAAAATTCATTTTAAATTAACTGTATTAGGTATCTGTATCTTTTTTCTCTTTGAAACATCAAGTCAGTAGTCCTTACATCTTTTAGTCTCTCTCTTATATCCATAATAATAACTACTTTTTTTTTTAAAGATTTTATTTATTTATTTGACAGAGAGAGACATAGCGAGAGAGGGAACACAAGCAGGGGGAGTGGGAGAAGAAGCAGGCTTCCTGTGGAGCAGGGAGCCCAATGTGGGGCTCGATCCCAGGACCCTGGGATCATGACCTGAGCTGAAGACAGACGCTTAACGACTGAGCCACCCAGGCGCCCCTAATAACTACTTTTTTAAAGAAGTCAGTGTTATTGAGGTGTAATTCACTCTTTTAGGTAAATTCATCCTTTTTAAATGAGCAATTCTATAGGTCGACGAATGTGTACAGACATTTAACTATCACCACAATCAAAATACAAAACAGCCCCATCATCTCAAAAGTTCCCTCATGCTGCTCTCCTCCTCCCACTCCTCGACTCTGATGAGTTTTCTGTATGACATAAACATGGAATCATATGGTATGTTGCTTTTGAGTTTGACTTCTTTCATGTAGCAAAATGCAACGTGTTGTGTATAGCAATAGTTTGCTCCCTTTTTATTGATAAATAGTATTCTATTACATGGATGTACCCCAGTTTTTATCCATGTACCAGTTGAAGTACATTTGGGTTGTCTTCATATTCTGGCTGTTAGGAACAAAACCACGAAAAACATTGATTTAGGGTGCCTGGGTGGCTCAGTTGGTTAAGCGACTGCCTTCGGCTCAGGTCATGATCCTGGAGTCCCTGGATCGAGTCCCGCATCGGGCTCCCTGCTCGGCAGGGAGTCTGCTTCTCCCTCTGACCCTCCCCCCTCTCATGTGCTCTCTCTCTCATTCTCTCTCTCTCAAATAAATAAATAAAAAATCTTTAAAAAATAAAAATAAAAACATTGATTTAGTAACTACTTTTTAAATGGGTACTGCTTAGAAATGGGGCATTATGATATAAGTGTGAAAACAATTAAGTGGGAAGACACCGGAGACCTGGGCTCTCACACTAGTTTTGCATTCGATTAATGTTAAGTTGAATAGAGAATATAACCACTGTATGCTTATTTCTTTTGTAAGATGTGCATGATTTAGGGCTTATTCTAGCTTTAAAATAACATGATATTGTGTTGTATAGGTAAGTCATTTACCCTTGTGCTCTCTAAGAGATGAACTTATAAATGGTCATATACATCTTTATAAAATTAAGTTATATGAATTCAATATAACTAATATTTTAAATAACAGGTTATTTTGTCTCTAAGTCCAGTCACAAATGGTTAGAAGATAACATAATTTGCTTAATGAATTTTAAAGGTCATCATAATCTTGTGCTTTTTATTAACTATGTAATCCAATTGATTTTACGTTAGAAAATTATTTTGATGATAATACTCTTAAGTAAATGTTTGATTAATATTTTCATTCAAAATATTTCAGCATTTACTTACATATTTATGTATTTTTAATTTATTTTTATTTTAGATGGGTCTAGGAAAGACAATCCAGGCAATTGCAATTGCTTACTTCTATAAGGAGGAATGGCCTCTTTTAATAGTGGTCCCTTCATCTCTGAGATATCCCTGGATGGAAGAAATAGAGAAATGGATCCCAGAGCTGAGTCCAGAAGGTATCAATGTTATTCAGAATAAAACTGACGTGGGGTAAGAATGATTTTTTCATCATTAGAGGGGGGAAAAAAAAGCCTTGCATGTATTTAGTATATGCTGATGTTTGGAATAAAGTATATAAGTCATAATTTAGAACTAAGAGAATAGTGTGGAGAATTTTATTTTACATTTTTAAATATGAATTATTTATCTAAAACCCAACAGTATATTTGATGTTAAATTCCTTTATGATATATTTTTAAACATAAATACGTACACTTTTGAAGATTTATGTAATATATCTATTTTATATATACTTTAAATATACTTAAAGCTGACGATTTGGGGGTTGAAAATTAAATTTCCCAACTTTTCAATGATTAACTTGAACCTTGTGAGCTTTTATTGTCTGCATCAATGGCAGATTTTGCTTTCCAAGTTGTTGGTTAATATGCAAGTTTTATATATAACTCAAAATTAGTATTAACCAGTTTTATTTTCTTTATTATATTCATTTATAATTTTAATATTTTCTATATTGAATATACTCACTTTGTGATTATTTGAAATATCTCCTCAAAAATAAATCATAAAATAGCTACTGGGTTTTTAAAATTTGTTTTCTAGCCATTGGGATAAACCAGCCTATTTGAATATTAGTAATTTGTTACATTGTGTTTCTAGGTGAATTTTGCAAATTCTCATGTTTGCAGTAGTTCAAAATTACCACTTTCTGAGCCTCAAATAAAAGGCAATATACATATTTGAAATAAATGTCTGTTAATAGTTACATTTTTTATTATGATTTTATTGTATTGTATTCTCTAGGATTGTTAACATAAAGACTATTTGTAGAAATAATTTTGACCTTTGTGAATGTCCTGAAAAAATAGTTGGAGGCCTTTTCTCTTTTGACCTTTGAACTAAAATTCTATAAAATATATTTTTATGGGTCTAAGGACATTTGGACAGTATTTGCATGGTCAAAATAAAATGCTGGCAATAATTATAAATTTCTTCTTCTTCAATAAAACTATATAAAATTTAAGACTTAAGGATTTAGAGAATGTAGAATGAACCGAGGCATTTATAGCCACTTTTTGTTAGCTATATTTTATCTGAAAGTTTACATTTAATTTTCTTAAAATATGTATCTTCTATCATCTTTTATTTAGTTCATATAGTTTTCTTTATTTTTTAGGAAATATTGTTCTACAATTAAATAGAGGCAAATATTTTTATTTGGATAACATTTGGTATTTGTTAGATAGTACTACAACCCAGAGTATAACTTTTCTCGAGGATGTCACCTTAGGGAAAGAAAAACTTAGCCAGTGTCTTCCAAGTGCTTAAGAAACAACTTTAGATATATACCAATATCTGGCAACATGTATTTACCAAAAATACATGTAACTCCTTTTGGCATATGCCACTTATGCATGGACTGTTCTCAGTGGACATTCAAGCCCTTGTCTTCTGTATATGGTTCTCAGTATACCTAAGTTAGTAATATTTATTCTACACTTTTCTTCTGAAAGCTTTCCTAGTGTTTCACTACAAAAAGAAAATTTTAAGTCTCTATATTAGCTAGATTTACCCAGGGCTTAAAATATAGTTGACATTAAGAAAAACATGCAATTATTAATATTATGCACACGATATGGGAACACCCAAATACATAAAATGTTTATTAACAAAAATAAAGGAACTACTCAATAGTAGTACAATAATAGTAGTGGTCTTTAACACCTCACTTATGTCAATAAACAGATCATCCAAACAGAAATCAACAAGGAAACAGTGGCTTTGAATGACACACTGGACCAGATGGATTTAACAGATATACTCAAAACATTCCATCCTAAAACAGCTTAATACACATTCTTTTGAAGTTCACTTTGGAACATTCTCCAGAATAGATCCCATATTAGACCACAAAACAAGTCTCAACAACTTCAAAAAGATCTAGATCCTACCATGCATCTTTTCTGATCACAACACTATGAAACTAGAAATCAACCACAACAAATAATCTGGAAAGAACACAAATACATGGAGGTTAAATAACATGTTCCTAAATAATAAATGGATCAACCAAGAAGTCAAAGAAGAAATAAAAAATTGCTAAGAGAGAAATGCAAATGAAAACACAGTGATCCATCCTCTCTTGGGTCCTCACTTCCAAGATGACCAAGAAAAGAAGGAATAATTGTGCCAAAAAGGGCCACAGCCACGTGCAGACTCTTCACTGCACCAACTATGCCTGTTGTGTGCCTAAGAACAAAGCCATTAAGAAATTTGTTACTCAAAACATAGTAGAGGGCTATCATTGTCAGGGACATTTCCATAGTGAGTATCTTCAATGCCTGTGTTCTCCCCAAGCTGTATGTGAAACTACATTACTGTGTGAGTTGTACCATACACAGCAAGGTAGTCAGGAATCACTCTCCTGAAGCACAGAAGAACTGAACACCCCCATCCCAATTTAGACCTGTGTGTGTGACCACCACCAAAGCCCATGTGAGGAGCTAAGACATTCAAGACTGAAGAAAAACTCTTCGGAAAAAAAATAATAAATGGAGATAATACCTTGAAAACAAAGACTCATAAAAAGAGAGAGGTTTTAAATTTAAAAAATCAGAAATGAAAAAGGAGATATAACAACCAACACTCCAGAAATACATAAGATTACAAGAGATTATAGAAAATTTGAACAGGCCAGTTACCAGCAATGTATTTGAATCAGTATTCAAAAACTCAAACAAAAGTCCAGGAGCAGATCAATTCACAGTAGAATTCTACCAAACATTTCTTTTTTTTTTTTTTTTTAAGATTTATTTATTTATTTGAGAGAGAGAGAGTATGCAAGCTGGGGGCAGAGCGGTGGAGGGACAGAGGGAGAGGGAAGGAAAGAATACCAAGCAGGCTTGATGCTCAGTGTGAAGTCCAACACAGGGCCCGATCCCACAACCCTGAGATCACAACCCAAGCCGAAATCAGGAGTTGGACACTTAACCACTGAGCCACCCAGGAACCCCTCTCCCAAACATTTAAAGAAGCATTAATACCTATTCTTCTCAAACTATTCCAGAAAACAGAAAAGTAAGGAAAACTTCCAAATGATTCTATTAGGTCACCATTGCCATGATACCAAGACCAGAAAAAAGACCACCAAAAGAGAACTACATGCCAATATCCCTTATGCACATAGATGCAAAATCCTAAAAAAAAAAAAAAATACTAGCAAAGTAAATCCAACAATATATTTTTTTTAAATCATTCACCAGGATCCATTGGGATTTATTTCCAGAATGCAGGGATGGTTTAGTATTCATAAATCAGTCAACATGTTACATTACATCACATCACTAAGAGAACAGATAAGAACCATGTGATCATTTTAATAGATGCAGAAAAGCATTTGACAACTACAAGATTCATTCATGATAAAACCCTCAACAAAGTAAGTTTAGAGAGAACATACCCCAACATAATAAAGTTCTTATATGAGAAACCCACAGCTAACATCATCATTAATGGGGAAAACTGAGAGCTTTTCCCTAAGGTCGGGAACAAGACAGGGATATCCATTCTCACTTTTTTATTCAACATAGTACAGAAAGTCCTAGCCACAGCAAACAGACAAAAAGGCATCCAAATTGGAAAGGAAGAAGTAAAACTTTCACTATTTGCAGATGACATGATATGCTATATATAAAACTATAAAGACTCCACCAAAAAACTACTAGAACTGATAAATGAATTCAGTAATATCACAAGACACAAAATGTACAGAAATCTATTGCATGTCTGTACACTAATAATGAAGCAGCAGAAAGAGAAATCAAGGAAACGATCCCATTTATAGTTGCACCAAAAATAGTAAGAACCTAGAAATAAACTTAACCAAAGAGGTGAAAGACCTGTACTCTGAAAACTATAAAACGTTGATGGAAGAAATTGAGGACAACACAAAGAAATGGAAAGACATTCTCTGCTCATGGATTGGAAGAACAAATATTGTTAAAATGTCTTTACTACCCAAAGCAATCTATACAATAAATGCAATCCCTATCAAAATACCAACCGCATTTTTAAGAGAACTGGAATAAACAATCCTAAATTTTATTTGGAACCACAAAAGATCCTGAATAGCCAGAGCAATCTTGAAAAAAACAAAACAAAACTGGAGGCATCATAGTTCCAGACTTCAAGTTATAATATAAAGCTGTAGTAATCAAAACAGTATGGTACTGGCACAAAAATTGACACACATCAATCAATGTAACAGAATAGAAAACCCAGAAATAAACCCATAATTATATGATCAGTTAATCTTTGACAAAGGAGGCAAGAATATGCAATGGGAAAAAGACTGTATCTTCAACAAATTATGTTGAGAAAACTGGACAGCAACATGCAAAAGAATGAAATTGGACTACTTTCTTTTTTAAAAAACTTTTTTTTAATTTTATTTATTTATTTGACAGAGAAAGAGAGCATAAGCAGGGGGAGCAGCAGGCAGAGGGAGAAGTAGGGTCCCCACTGAGCAAGGAGCCTGATGCGGGACTCGATCCCAGAACTCTGGGATCATGACCTGAGCTGAAGGCAGATGCTTAGCTGACTGAGCCACCCAGGCACCCTGAAACTGGACTACTTTCTTACATCATACACAAAAATAAACTCAAAATGGATTAAGGACCTAAACATGAGACCCGAAACCATAAAAATCCTCCAAGAGAGCACGGGCAATAATTTCTCTGCATCAGCTGTAGCAACTTTTTTCTAGATATGTCTCCTGAGGCAAGGGAAACAATAGCAAAAATAAACTGTTGGGATTACATCAAAATAAAAAGCTTCTGCACAGTTAAGGAGAGCATCAGTAAATCTAAAGGCAGCCTACTGAATGGGAAGACATTTGCAAATGACCTGTGTGATTAAGGAATAGAATCAAAAAAAAATAAAGAACTTATACAACTCAACACCAAAGTGCTCCAAAATGTCAGCTTCAGTTGTGGTGGAAATAAGACCAGGCTTTCCTTTTTTATTTATTTTTATTTTTTCCTTAGTTTTTCATTTTAATTTTTAAATTTTTTATATTTTCTTTCTTTTATCTTATTTTTTTTTCTTTTTTCTTTGGTATCAGGCTTATAGTTTATTGGTTTGTTTCCTTTTCTCATTTTTTTGGATCAGGCTTTTTTTTAAAGATTTACTTATTTATTTTAGAAAGAGTGTGTGCAAACAGGGGGAGGGGCAGAGGGAGTGAAACCCAAGCAAGCCCCCTGCTGAGCAGGGAGCCCAACACGGGGCTTGATTCCTCAACCCTGAAATCATGACCTGAGCCAAAACTAAGAGTCGGACTCCCAGCCAACTGAGCCACCCAGGCGCCCCCCCGTTTTTAAATCTGGCTTATCTTAACAAATAAATCAAAGCACACCTAGTTAAATGTCCAAACACTCCCCACTGCAAGCAAGGAGGAACTCTGTAGAGGACTGATCTGTGGGAATGAGCAGCCAAAGCACAACAGCACAGCACACACAGCATACGCCAGAAACATTTCCTGACATGCCAGGCCCTGGACAGTGTGTGACCCCTTCTTAATATAGTATTACTCTCAGGAGCAGGAAACTTAACAAGTTTTCATAATATGCAAAATACAGAAACCTAAATGACAAGATGGAGGAATTCTCCCCAAAAGAAATATCAAAAAGAAATCACAAGCAGGGATTTGATCAAAACAGATATAAGCAATATATCTGAATAAGAATTTAGAACAGTCATGAGAATACTAGCTGGGCATGAAAGAAACATAGAAGACACCAGAGAAACCCTGGCTGTAGCTATAAAACACCTAAAAACTAGTCAGGCCGAAATAAAAAATGCTACAACTGAGATTCAAAACTGACTAGATGTACTCACAATGAGGATGGAAGAAGCAAAGGATTGAATAGGTGATAGAGAAGATAAAATTGTGGTAAATAATGAAAAAAAGAGGGAAATAAAACTATTAGATCATGAATTGAGACTTAGAGAACTCAGTGACTCCACAAAGCACAATCATATCCGTACCATAGGGGTCCCAGAAAAAGAAGAGCAGGAAAAGGGGGCAGAAGGTTTATTGGAACAAATTATAGTTGAGAACTTCCCTAATCTGGGAAAGGAAACAGGCATTCAAGTCTAAGAGACACAGAGAGCTACCCTCCAAGTCAGTAAAAACAGGTAAACACCAAGATATATCATAGTGCAGCTTGCAAAATTCAAAGATAGAGAATTCTGAAAGCAGCTATGGACAAAAGGTCCTTAACCTACAAGGGTAGGTAGCAGCAGACCTGTCCACAGAAACTTGGCAGGCCAGAAAGGAGTGTTATCATATATTCAACATACTAAATGAGAAAAATATGAAGATGAGAATACTTTATCCAGCATGGCTGTCATTCAGAATAGAAGGAAATAGAGTTTCTAAGACAAGCAAAACCAAAGGAGTTCATGAACACTAAACCAGTTCTGCAAGAAATACTAAAGGGGACCCTTTGAGCAGGAAGGACAGATGAAAAGCAACAAAGACTAGAAAGGAACAGACACAATCCACAGGAACAGGAACTTTACTGGTAATATGATGGCAGTAAATCCATATCTCTCAGTAACTACTCTGAATGTAAATGGACTCAATGCTCCAGTCAAAAGACACAGGGTATCAGAGTGGTTAAAAAAACAGGACCCATTGATATGCTGCTTACAAGAGACTCGTTTTAGACCCAAAGACACCTCCAGATGGAAAGTGAGGGGATGGACAACCATCTATCATACTAATGAACATCAAAATAAAGCTGGAGTAGCCATGCTTATATCAGACAAACTAGATTTTAAACCAATGTCTGTAACAAGAGATGAAGAAGGACACTTCATAATAAAGGGGTCTATCCAACAAGAAGATCTAACAATTGTAAATATTTTTGCCCCCAACTTGGGAGCAGCCAATTCTATAAATCAGTTAATAACAAACTTAAACTCATTGATAATACAATAATAATAGGGGATTATTTTTGTTAAAGATTTTATTTATTTAAAAGAGAGAGCACACAAGCAAGGGGAACAGCAGAGAGAGAGGGAGAAGCAGACTCCCCACTGAGCAGGGAATCCAACCAACGTGGGGCTCAATCTCAGTCCGGAGATTGTGACCTGAGCCGAAGGCAGCCACTTAACCAACAGAGCCATCCAGGTGCCCCATTAATAATGGACTTTAACACCCCACTCACAGCAACAGATAGATGGTCTAAGCAGAAGATCAACAAGTAAACAAGGGCTTTGAATGACACACTGGACCAGATGGACTTAACAGACATATTCGGAGCATTTCATCCTAAAGCAGCAGAATACACATTGTTTTTGAGTGCACATGGATCATTCTCCAGAATAGATTACATGCTGGGTCACAACTCAGGCCTTAGTGGGTACAAAAAAACTGAGATCATACCATGCATATATTAGACCACAATGCTATGAAGCTTACAACAAGTAAAAATTTGGAAAGACCACAAATACATGGAGGTTAAAGAACATCCTACTAAAGAATGAATGAGTTAACCAGGAAATTAAAGAAGAAATTAAAAAAATACATGGAAGCAAATTAAAATGAAAACACAACAGTCCAAAACCTTTGGGATATAGCAAAGGCAGTCCTAAGAGGGAAGGTCTTCCTCAAGAAGCAAGAAAAGCCTCAAATACAAAACCTAACCTTCCACCTAAAGGAGATGGAAAAAGACCAGCAAATAATACCTAAAACCAACAAAAGAAGGGAAGTAATTAAGATTAGAACATAAATAAATGATATAGAAATTAAAAAAAAACAAACAGTAGAACAGATCGATGAAACTAGAAGCTGGTTCTTTGAAAGAATTAATAAAATTGAGAAACACCTACCTAGATTTATCCAAAAAGAAAAGAGGAAGGACCCAAATAAATAAAAACATGAATGAAAGAGGAGAGATCACAACCACACTGCAGAAATACAATTGTAAGAGAATAGTATGAGCAATTATATGCCAAAAAATTGAGCAATCTGCAAGAAATGGACACATTCCATTATGTTTCTAAACATATAAACTACCAAAACTGAAACAGGAAGAAATAGAAAAATTGAATAGACCCATAACCAGGAAAGAAATTGAATCAGTAATCAAAAATCTCCCAACAAACAAGAGTCCAAAGTTGAATGGCTTCCCTGAGGAATTCTACCAAACATTTAAAGAATTAATTCCTATTCTTCTGAAGCTGTTCCAAAAAATAGAAATGGAAGGAAAACTTCCAAACTCATTAAATGAGGCCAGCATCACCTTGATTTCAAAATAAGACAAAGACCCCACTAAAAAGGAGAATCACAGACCAGTATCCTTGATGAGAATGGATGCAAAAATTCTCAACAGGAGACTAGCTAATTGAATCCAACAGTACATTAAAAGGATTATTCACCATAATCAAGTATGATTTATTTCTAGGCTGCAGGGATAGTTCAATATCCACAAATTAATCAACATGATTATATTAATGAAGAGTAAGACAATATGTCTTCTCAATAGATGCAGAGAAAGCATTTGACAAAACATAGCATCCTTTCTTTTTTTTTTTTTAAGATTTTATTTATTTATTTGACAGAGACACAGCGAGAGAGGGAACACAAGCAGGAGGAGTGGGAGAGGGAGAAGCAGGGTTCCTGCCGAGCAGGGAGCCCAATGCGGGGCTCGATCCCAGGACCCTGGGATCATGACCTGAGCCGAAGGCAGACGCTTAACGACTGAGCCACCCAGGCGACCCAACATAGCATCCGTTCTTAATGAAAATCCTCAAAAGAGTAAGGATAGAAAGAACATACCTCCAGATCATAAAGGCCATATACAAAAGACCCACAGGTAGTATCATCCTTAGTGGGGAAAAACTGAGAGCTTTTCTCCTAAGATCAGGAACACAACAGGGATGTCCATCCTCACCACTGTTGTTCAGTATAGTACTGGTTCAGCCGGTGTTATAAATAAATAAGTATCTTCTGCACAGCAAAGGAATAAAAGCTTCTGCACGGCAAAGGAAAAAATCAACAAAACTAAAAGGCAACTGATGGAATGGAAAAAGGTATTTGCAAATGATATATCAGATAAAGGGCTAGTATCCAAAATCTATAAAGAACTTATCAAACTTAATACCCCAAAAGACAAATAATGGTCAGTTAAGCATTGGGCAGAAGACATGAATACACTTTTCCAAAGAAAACATCCAGATGGCTAATAGACATATAAAAAAATGCTCAACATCACTTATCATCAGGGAAATACAAATCAAAACCACAATGAGATACCACTTCACACCTGTCAGAATGGCTAAAATGAACAACTCAGGAAACAACAGATCTTGGCGAGGTTGCGGAGAAAGGGGAACCTTTTGTACTGTTGGTGGGAATGCAAACTGGTGCAGCCATTCTGGAAAACAGTATGGAGGTTCCTCAAAAAGTTAAAACAGAATAACCCTACAACCCAGCAATTGCGCTACTAGGTATTTATCCAAAGGGTACGAAAATGCTGATTGAAAGAGGCACATGCCCCCCAACTTTATAATAGCACTATCAAGAATAGCCAAATTATGGGGTGCCTGGGTGGCTCAGTCGTTAAGCGTCTGCCTTTGGCTCAGGTCATGATCCCAGGGTCCTGGGATCCAGCCCCACGTTGGGCTCTCTGCTCAGTGGGAAGCCTGCTTCTCCCTCTCCCACTCCCCCTGCTTGTGTTCCTGCTCTCGCTCTCTCTCTCTCTGTCAAAAAAAAAAAAAAAGAATAGGCAAAATATGGAAAGAGCCCAAATGTCCATTGACTGATGAATGGATAAAGAGGATGTGGTATACATAAACTATGGACTATTACTTGGCAATCTAAAAGAATGAAATCTTGCCATTTGCGACAACGTGGATGGAACTAGAGTATATTATGGTAAGCGAAATAAGTCAGTCAGAGAAAGAAAAATACTGTATGATTTCACTCATGTGGAATTTAAGAAACAATACAGATGAACACAGAGGAAGGAAAGGAAAAATAAAATAAGATAACAGGGAGGGAGCAAACCATAAGAGACTCTTAACTATAGACAAGAAACTAAGGGTTGAGGGAGGGGAGGTGTCTGGGAGAATGTGCTAAATGGGTGATGGGCATTAAAGAGGGCACTTGGGTGTTATATGTAAGTGATGAATCAATAAATTCTATTCCTGAAACCAATACTATACTATATGTTAACTAAGTTGAATTTAAATTAAAAAAAAAAAAAAGAACTGTCATATGATCACACTACTGGGTATTCCCCTAAGAATGTGAAAACACTAATTCCAAAGGATATATGCACTCCTATTTTTTTGCAGCATTATATACAATACCCAAATTATGGAATCAGCCCAAGTGTCCATTGACAGATGAATGGATGAAGAAGATGTGGTATATACAAAATGGGATACTATTCAGCCATAAAAAAGAATGAAATCTTGCCATTTACACCAACCTGCAGTGTTATAGAGTATAATACTAAGTGAAATAAGCCAATCAGAGAAAGACAAATATCATATGATCTCACTTGTATGTGGTATTTAAGAAACAAAACAAATGAACAAGCAGAAAAGAGACAAACCAAGAAACAGACTCCTATCTGTAGAGAACAAATAGATGCTTATCAGAGGGGAGGTGGGTGGGGTGAATGAATGAAAGAGGTGAACGGGATTAAGGGTAATCTTACCTTGATGGTTACTGGGTAATATATGGAATTGTTGAATCACTATATTATATACCTGAAACTAATACAACACTGTTGTTAACTACACTGGAATTAAAATTTTAAAAATAAATTGAAAAAAATTTTTAAATGAAATTGTTGTATCGTTGTGTTGTGCTATTTAGGAGCTCTGCCATTTCTCTTAGAGGTTAGGAAACTGCAGAAGATTGACTCTATCCTGTATATTTTTACTGGTGATACAGAAAATGCAAAAGTAATGTGTTTTATTATTAATGCATTTATTTGTCCAGTTATTTCATTCTACAAACTGGTTAGGAGCCTATCACTATATATACAAAGATGAATAAGATACATTCTTTGTCCTCATCAGTTTTATGAGGTAGCAAGGGAGATAAATATGTACATGAATAATTTCATTACAACATAGTAAAGAATACTATAGATGTGTGAATAATTAAGTAGTTCAAAATATGAACAATCTCTTTAGGCCAGTGTTTGTCTGCATAAAGTTGTATCCTCCTCTCCTCTTTCCCATGCTTTGGATCACCCGTCAGCGAGTGAATTTTTGTTGTCACAATTTCAAGCACTCTGCTGGCCTTTAATGTGACAGTCCAGGAATATGAAATGCCTTGCAGTACACTGGACAGCCCTGCAATACTAAGTATTGTCTTCAAAATTCCAATAGCACCTGGCTTGAAAAAATACTGCTGTCCTCTTTGTGGGAAGGCTTCAATGAATACTCAGTTAATATTTGTGTATCCACTTTATCCATAATTCTAGATGCCTGGAAATAAATATTCTTAGAGAGTAATGTCCTTATCCTAGTAAAATGTGGCTTGGTGGTTGTCAAACTCTCCCAAAGACCATTTAACCAAATATTTGGTTTTAGTTATCCTTTAAATTTTGGATTCTGCTTAATCATACCTGAAAACTAAAATCTTAAGAGAAATTGAGTTTTAGCAATGTAATACCATCCCTTTTATTTTTCCTCTTATTTTCCTTCTTCCGAAGAGTTGTGTTGTTTATGATAACTTGGTTACTGAAATATTTTGAAATTACATGGATTTTTTTTTCTTTTCTAGGAGAATATCAACCAGCAAAGTGACAGTTCTGGGTTATGGTCTTTTAACCACAGATGCAGAGACTTTGGTAGATGCATTGAATAATCAGAAATTCAACGTAGTTATAGTGGATGAATCACACTACATGAAGTCCAGGAATGCAACCCGCAGCAAGATTTTATTGCCAATAGTACAGAAAGCCAAACGAGCCATTCTTCTTACAGGAACTCCAGCTTTGGGAAGGCCTGAAGAGGTATTAAAATCCTTAAATTTTGGCTTAAAAAAAATCTTTCACCAAAAATAATCATTGGGAATTTCTAGATGGCTATTAATGATTAAATATATCTTTTATATGACTGTTTTCTCTGTTTACATGTGAACCTTACCTGTACTTGTACATGTATATTAAAAAATAGTTTTTACTTTCAGTATAAGGTTTTCATATTTAGTATACATTTGTAATATTCATCACATTTGTTTTCTTATGATTCTTATATGGTTTTAGTCTTCATTTATCCAGTTTGTTTGACATTATAGGGATATAATTTAAGATTGGAGTTTAATCTATTTTGTATCTTTTGAATTGCCTTACAGAACTTCTTCCTGTTTCTCTTGTACTTCAACATACATGTTTTGGGGGCGCCTGGGTGGCTCAGTCAGTTGAGCGTCAGCCTCTTGGTTTTGGCTCAGATCATGATTTCGGGGTCGTGGGATGAGCCCTGCTTAAGGCTCCACACTGAGCACAGAGTTTACCCGAGATTCTCCCTCTCTCCCTCTCACTCTGCTGTTATCCCTACTTGCACTCTCTCTCTAAAATAAATAAATAAATGTTAAAAAAAAAAAAAGATTCGTGGTCTGGGAAGGTATAGGTATCTGAACTTCTGTTCAGATCAGGTAGAATAACTACTTGCATGGAGAAATAAGGCATTTGTTTGATACCCCCATTTAGCTTTACCACTCTTAAGAGCTATGTAGAGTATGGAGTAAAGGGTTGGGAGGAAGAAATGACAGTTGAAATTCTTTTTTTTTTTTTTAATGATTTATTTATTTGAGAGAGCGAGAATGAGAGAGAGAGAGAGAGTACATGAGAGGGGGGAGGGTTAGAGGGAGAAGCAGGCTCCTCGCTGAGCAGGGAGCCCGATGCGGGACTTGATCCAGGGACTCCAGGATCATGACCTGAGCCGAAGGCAGTCGCTTATCCAACTGAGCCACCCAGGCGCCCGACAGTTGAAATTCTTAGGAGTCTATAAGGGTCATTGTAACCTAGAGAAGCCCTTTCCATTAATGAACACTGAGTCACAGAAAAAAAATGTACTTTTTGTCTTGTAGGGTTTAAAAATTAAAGGAAATATCTTTGAAAGTATCTTGCTATGTGCCCTGGCACATGGTAAGCATTCAACATAGAGTAGCCACTTTTATTACTGATTAGTAAGCCAGGCTTGGGAGACAGCTATTGGTAAGAGTGTATTATGTTCATTGATTTTCAGATGTTAAACCAACTTTACGTTCCATGATAAATCTCTCTTGACTGGATGTCATCCTTTTTATTTGTTCCTGGATTCAGTTTGCTCTATTTTGTTGATGATTTTTGTGTGTATGTTCACAAAAATAGTGATCTGTAGTTTTATCGTTGTATCTTTGGTTTTGGTGTCAAGGCAGTAGTGGTTTCATAGAATGAGGTGGGAAGTATTCTCTCCTTTTCTGTTTCTAAGAGGAGTTTGTGAAACATTGCTTTACTTCTTTTTAAATGTTTGGTAGAACTTAGTGGTGAACCCATCTGGGCCTGAGTTTTTCTTTGTGGATAGTTTTTAAATTAATCATTCAGTCTCTTCACTGAATATTATGTCTATTCAATTGTATATTTCTTCTTGAGCAATTTTGATACGTATCTTTATAGGAATTTTCCCATTTTTTCTAAGGTATCTAAGATACTAGCATACAGTTGTTCATAATATTCCCTTATAATCCTTTGTGTTTCTGTGAGGTTGATAGTAATGTTCCCTCCTTTATTTGTGATTTTAGTAACTTGAGTCTTTTCTCTCTTTTTTAATTTGGTTAATGTAAGCTAAAATTTTGTCAATTTTCTTGTTCTTATCAAAACCAATATTTGGTTTCATTGATTATTTTTTCTGTTGTTTTTCCAATCTCTATGTTGTTTATTTCTATTCTAGTCTTTATTATGTTACTCCTTCTGTCTGTTTTGCGTTTTGTGTACTCCTTCTTTCCCAATGTCTTAAGGTGGAAAGTTAGATTATTGATTTGAGATCTTTTTTTTTTTTAAGATTTTATTTATTTATTTGACAGAGAGAGAGAGCACTAGCAAGTGAAGGGGCAAGGGAGAGGGAGAAGCAGGCTCCCTGCTGAGCAGAGAGCTTGACATGGGGCTCAATCCCAGTACCCTGGGATCATGACCTGAGCCGAAGGCAGACGCTTAACTGACTGAGCCACTCAGGTGCCCCATGAGATCTTTTTTCTTTTTTAATGGAGACATATACAGCTATAAATTTCAATCCTTGGATAACACACTGGCAATTACTTAGAAAGTTAAAAATAGAATTACCATAAGATGTAGCAATTCCATTTTTTAAGTTTACACACAAAAAACTGAAAACATATGTTCACACACAAAAAAAAACTGTATACAGATGTTCATAGTAGTAGTATTTATAATATCCAAAAAATAGTAAGAAGCCAGTGTCCATAACTGATGAATGGATAATGAAAATGCAGCCATAAAAAGGAATGAAATACTGATACATTCTACAACATGGATGAACCTTGAAAGCATTATGCTAAGTGAATGAAGTCGGACACAGAGGCTACATATTGTATGATTCTGTTTATGTGAAATATCCAGAAAGGCGAAGTAATGGAAATAGGAATCAGATTAGTGGTTGCCAGGATTGAGGGAGAGAATGGGAAATGACTAGTAATGGGTATGGCGTTCCTGTCTATAGTGATAAAAATATTTAAGAATTAGATAGTGGTGATTGAGGCATTTTGTGAATATACTAAGAGCCACTGAATTGTACACTTTAAAAGTGTGAATAATGGAAGTGGTATATGAATTATTTCTAACTAAAGTAGCTGTTTTAAAAATGTATACTAAAATAACAATGAGACACCACTATGTGCAGCGTATCAAAGTTATAAAAATGAAAAGATTTCATGATACTACTTATGGGACTTGCTTTTTACAGTGGAACACAGTAATATCCATCAAACTTCAAAAAGCATATATCTTAAACACACCTATTTCATTTCTAAAAATATATCCTACAGACTCATCTAATGGAAATACTAATTGGCGGGTGGGTGGGTAGGTGGATGGATAGATGGATAAATAGATAAATGATTGATAGATGAGATGTAGATATTCTACTTACACCTACATACATATAAGCACACATACACACACATAGACTTACCTGAAGTTATTAACTTACATAATTGTATAAAAGCTAGAAACAGCCTATAGGTCCATGATTAGGAGACTGTTTAAATATTTTACAGTACTTCTACATGATAATGGGTGCTATGAGCCTTTAAATGGTACTTTATTATAGTAATACCATTGCTTAGATAATTTTTAAAACGAAGTAAAAATAGATATATATGTACTCTAATGATGTCTAAGACATGTTTTAGGGGACAGAATCCTGGTTTTATATGTATAATAGCATCTTCATGTGAATAAAAGAGAATATATACATATTCCTATATAGGCATACAAAATATGTAAATGTATTTTAGAGAAAAGTGTAGCAGTTACCCCTGAAGAATAGGATGGCAGAGATGGGTGGATGGAAGAAAAGGAGGAGGCTGAGAAAGAAGAGGTGGATTTTCTTTTTTACTCCACTATTTTTTTAACTAGATTTATCATAGTAATAATATTTACTTGAAAATGTTGCAACATATTGAGAACACTTGTATTGTTACAGCTTTTCATGCAGATTGAAGCTCTCTTTCCACAAAAATTTGGAACATGGACGGAGTATGCCAAAAGATACTGTAATGCACATATCAGGTATGACAAACTAGTTTCTATAAATTTTAATTCTTGCATATTTACTGTGAACATTAAGGTTTTATTAGTCATTCTTTGTTCCAGTGCTTTTCAAACTTGTGGTAGCCATGGAATAATTTCTTCAGGTAAAATCTTGTGGGGTGCCTGGGTGGCTCAGTCGTTTAAGCATCTGCCTTCAGCTCAGGTCATGATCTCAGGGTCCTGGGATCAAGCCCAGCATCAGGCTTCCTGCTCCATGGGGAGCCTGCTTCTCCCTCTCCCTCTGCACCTCCACCTGGGCTCATGCTCTCTCTTTTCCCTCTCAAATAAATAAATAAATAAATCTTTTTTAAAAATTAAAAAAAAAATCTTGTGTGAAAGACCTATACATAAAATAAATAAAAGAAGTAGATAATGGCATTTTTTTCTTTTATTTTTTACCTTCCATTTTGTTTTTGAAATTATTTATCTGTATTGACCGGATAAATGTGCACAATGTACAAAATTGAAAAGTAAGTTCCCATTCCACTCATGTCTCCCAGCCAGCCATTTTCCTTCACAGGTAACCAATGTTGGCAATTAATTGTGTATCTTTCTGGAGATACTCCATGCATGAAAAACCGTATGTGATTATGTGTGTATAATATTGTTTCATTCTATTTCTACATATATAGTAATATTAGGTACACACTGTTCTGTAGTTTGCTCTCTTCACCTAATATCTATTAGAGATCCTTCCATATCAGTTCCTAAAAGAGCTTTGATGTTCTTTTTTTATTTTTAAATGCTGCATGTATTCCACTATTTGCATGCACTATAATTTATTTAGTCTACTACCAATAGACGTCTGTTTGTGGTACATAGCTGTTGCATACAATACCACAATGAATATCCTTGCACGTTTTGAGAGGCAGTACATGATATTGGCAAAAAGCATGGAAAACTAGAGCTAGACCATCTGTCTTTCATATTCATATCCAGTACTTACCACGTTTCATTTTACGAAAGTTATTCTACCTCCCCATACCTTCATATATTCAGCTGTAAAAAGAGAAAATTATTCCTATCTCAGAGAGATATTAGGAGACTTACATTAGCTAATATTTATAAAGGGCTTGAATAGTCAGTGGCACGCAGCGAGCACTCAATAATTATGAGTTATTTTAATATTTCATGTCACACACACAGGACTAAATCTGTCGGATAAATTTATAGAATTGGAATTGCTGGTACAAAAGGGCATGTGTATTTTTATATTTTTTAGATTGTTGCAGACTGCTCTACCAACATTATAATAGTTTATATTCCCACCAGCAATAAGATTGTCTCTTTCCCCACACTTTTCCAACCTGTTCAGATATTATTTTATTTTGCCAATGTCTTCTGACTGTTCCCTTCTTATGTTATTAAATGCAGTTGAGCATTTTTTTTATGCATGTAAGAGACATTTATACTTTTTTTCCCGCTAATTTCTGTTTGTGTTCTTTGCCCTTCATCCTACTAAACTTACTGGCTGTTTTTTTTCTTATCGATATATTGGAAATCTTTATATATTATAGAAATCAGCTCTTTGTGATATGAGTCCCTCACATTATTTCCCCAGTGCGTGTGTGTGTGTGTGTGTGTGTATGTTTTCCTTTATCCTTTCTACAAGTTTTTAAAGTAACCCTAGTGTGTTTTGATACTTTTTAAAGGGCTGTAGAGCACAGAGATAGAAGGAGTCCTTCCAGATTGTTTGTATGAAGGCATTTCACTGACAGCAAAATTAGACAATATCATACAGAAAAAAAAAGGACCTTTTTTTACTTAAGATTATAAATGTAGAAATCTTCAATATTATTATAAACGAGAAACTCATGAAAAGACCTAATATGTTAATCAGATGCAAATGGAATTCATATCAGCAAGTATTGTTTAATATTAGAAAATGTATTAATATAGTCATGTTACTAATGAAAAGGGAAAACTTCATTATATCATCTCCATATATGCTGAGATGTAATTTGACAAAATTCAGCACCCATCCTTTTATAATATTTAATAATTTTTAAATTATTGAAGTATAGTTGACGTATAATGATAAATTAATTTCAGGTGTACAACATAGTTATTTGACAATTCTGTACATTACTCAGTGCTCACCATGGTAAGTATAGTGACCATCTGTCACCATACAACATTATTACAATGTTACTGAATTTATTCCATGTACTGTACTTTTCATCTCCATGTTTTATTTATTCTATAACTGGAAGATTGTACCTCCTAATCCCTTTTACCTATTTTACGCAGTTACCCACCTCCACTCCCCTCTGGCAACTACCAGTTTGTTCCCTGCGTTTAAGAGTATGTTTAGTTTGTTTGTTTGTTCATTTATTTTGTTTTTTAGGTTCCATATGTAAGTTAGAGCATATGGTGTTTGTCTCTGTCTTATTTCACTTAGCATAATACCTTCTAGGTCCATCCATGTTGTCTTAAATGGCAAGATATCATTCCTTTTTATGGCTGATGGTTATTTTTTGTATTTATATATCACATCTTCTTTATCCATTCATCTATCAGTGGACACTTGGGCTGCTTTGATAATTTGGCTATTGTAAATGATGCTACTATAAACACAGGGGTGCATGTATATTTTGAATTAGTGTTTTTGTTTTCTTTGAGTAAATACCCACTAGTGGAATTACTGGATCAAATTGTATTTCTCTTGTTAATTTTTTGAGGAACTTCCATATTGTTTTCCACAGCGGTTGTACCAATTTACATTCCCAGTAACAGTGCACAAGAGATTCTTTTTCTCCACATCCTTGACAACACTTGCTATTTCTTTTTTTTTTTTTTAAAGATTGTATTTATTTATTTGACAGAGACACAGCAAGAGAGGGAACACAAGCAGGGAGAGTGGGAGAGGGAGAAGCAGGCTTCCCGCCAAGCAGGGAGCCCGATGCGGGGCTTGATCCCAGGACCCTGGGATCATGACCTGAGCCCAAGGCAGACGCTTAACCGACTGAGCCACCCAGGCGCCCAACACTTGTTATTTCTTTTGATACTAGCCATTCTGACTGGGTTATATTTAGAGGAAGCTGTAAATACAAATATGATTTGGAGAAGGCAGCACATTCAGGTTTGCATTTCCTTGATGATTAGCAATGTTGATTGAGCATCTTTCCATGTGTCTATTGGCTATCTGTATTTCTTCTTTGGGAAAATGTCTATTCAGATCCTCTGCCCATCTTTTAATCACATTGTTTGCTTTTTTGGTGTTGAGTTTTATAAGTCCTAATATATTTTGGATATTAACCCTTTATTGGATATATCACTGGCAAATATCTTTCCCCATTCTCTAGGTTGCCTTTTTATTTTGTTGATAGTTTCCTTTGCTTTGGAAAAGTTTTTTAGTTTGATATAGTCCTAATAGTTTATTTTCGCTTTTGTTTCCCTTGCCTGAGGAGACAGTCCATAAATATGTTGCTAAGGGTGATGTCTAAGAGATTACTGCATATATTTTCTTCTATGAATTTTATGGTTTAAGTTCTCACATTTAGATCTTTAATCCATTTTAATTTTATTTTTGTGTGTGGTATAAGAAAGTGGTCCATTTTCATTTTTTTTGCATGTAACTCTCCAGTTTTCATAACACCATTTATTGAAAAAACTGTCTGTAGCCCCATCATATATTCTTGCCCCCTTTTTTTGTAAATTAATTGACCATGTAAGTGTGGGTTTATTTCTGGGCTCTCTATCCCATTCCATTAATCTCTGTGTTTGTTTTTGTGCCAGTGCCATATTCTATGAATACTGTGTCTTTGTATTATAGCTTGAAATCAGGTATTGTGATATATCCCTCTGGCTTTGTTCTTTTTTTTCAAGATTGCTGTGGCTATTCGAGGTCTTTTGTAGTTCCATATGAATTTTAGGATTATTCTAGTCCTGTGAAAAATGTCATTAGTATTATAGTAGGGATTGCATTGATTCTGTAGATTGCTTTGGTTAGTGTGTACATTATAACAAGATTAATTCTTCCAATCCATGAATATGTGGTTTTTAATAATCTTAATGTATATGTGTGTATGTGTTCTATACTCAAAGCCACTGTATCATATGAAACTTTAAATCCGGAGCAAGGATGTTCACTGACATCACAGTTTACTTTATTCGGGCAGCACTAATCAGTTTAATTACCCCCAAAAAAGGTAAAAATTAGAAAGAAAAAGGCAAAATTATCATTATTTGTAGCTGATATTATTTACTTGGAAAACCTGAGGGGATCAGCTCAAAAATGCACAAAAGAGAATTTATTAAGATGTTCTAGCACAAAGTTACTATTTAAAAAATCAGTTGTCTTAAATACATAAATAATAATAAATAGTTTTAATATATAATGAGAAATAGACATGATACTACAAAATTGTTAGGAAACTCTTTGTCACAATTATTGCAGACTATAAATGCCAAAATTTTGCTTACATAAAAACAGACATATTAATTGCATTTATCTTTGGGGGACTAGGAAATCCTAAATGGTCAGAAGTATTCCATCTTTTCTGATTATCAGGACTTTCATATGACAACAAAAGTGTATAACTGTCCCTTTCTTGATTATTAATACATGCTGTTTCAAAGAAAAGTTTATATTTTGGAAATGCTTTATGATTGGGGAGATTGTGTTCTTTTCTTTTTACTAGAGAAAGCCATTTTAAGATTATTATGCTTCTCAAAAGACATTTTCTTCCAGATTCCATTTAAAAATTTTTATGTTATTCCTTTTCTTTATTACCTTGAAACCAGTATGCTGTCATAGACTCTGATTCAGATCAAGGCACCTCCTGGCATTTTAAGTTAGTTTGGAATGTTAAATTTTTCCCATAATGTTTTGCTTTCATGAAGATGTCAATTTCACACTATAATTTTGCAGAAAGCAAATTATGGTTAGTTACTCAGTTCTAGACCCATATTTTATATTTGAAATATCATGACTGTATTCAAGTTAAGTTAAATGAAGCTTGAGCAAAAATACAACTTTATCTTTGTAAAGTTTATTAGATACATATATGATCACAAACAGAAGTATACTAATACAAATGTGGTTTGGCGATGAGAAGTCTAGGTATAGATGACTACTTATCTGGTTTGATTTGAGAGTCACAGAAAAAGTATTACTCAACCAGAATATCCCATATTCACAGCCCTTTACATCACTCACTCTACTGCATTGTATTTAGAGGACACTATAAATGCAAATATGATTTGGATAAGGCAGCACATTCAGTTGTCAACCATTAGCACATTAGAGCTAGAAAAGACTTTACGGATCACCCAGTCCCCCTCTGTCACTTTATTACCTGGCAACATTAAATGGCTTGCCTAGTATTTGACTTCATCTTGCATTTTTTTTTCACGTTTCCTGACAGTAAGAAAGACCTCAGGAATGGCAACTTTAATAAAGTTCTTTTACACAGAAAAAGAGGACACATAATCCAGTGAAGCATTCTGTTATCAGCAGCCATTTTCAAAAGGCACGCTATGGGAAGACAAATTTGTCCTCCCTGATGGCATGGTTAAAGATTAAGAATATCTCAGCATATTTTTACGAAAACTTATCAAATTTTCTAAACCTTCTTTACTGCTGATATTTTGTGCCATTTCCACCTCTTAGGAGAAATAGTTATCTAAATTTTTGTGAGAGGGAAAATGCTGAATGATAGTACATATTAAACATATTTATAGCCATTTTCCAAAAGTGTTAATTAATAGGTCATGTCAGCTTCAAGAAATGTCTCTTATGGAATTGCACTGTACTTTGTCCTCAGCATTGTCACATTTAATGTTCTTAACCATGGGCTAAATAGAGGTCAGGTCTATTCCATTTGCAAATGGCTCAAATCTGAGAGAAATAGTTAATATACTGGATGGCAAAGATAAGTGTGAAAAATAATTAGATAAAAATTAATAGGACAAATCCTGCACTTATGCTTAGAAAGTCTGCTTTGTGTGGAAGGGATTTGAGAAATCATCACCTATTATCACTAGTTTAGTTCAAAAAGACTTCTGGTTTTGAATAACCCTAGGCTAAATTGAAGCCAACTGTCTGTCATAACTAATAAAAATAAAGTAATATTGGGACGTATTATTCAGATTAACATTCAGAGTAAGGGATGGTTCTACTCCACTCATTGATTAGACTACATCTGGAATATGGTTTAATTTTGATTAATCCATTCATTCAAAAATATTTAAAGGGTATCTGTTATTTGCCGTGCCTTGTGTTAAGCATCATATATGCATTAGAGAACAAGACCTACATGGTTCCAACCTTCACCGAGTTCTCAAGTCAAACACTAACCAGATAATAACGTTTGTGATGAGTGTCGTAAAAGGGAAGTAAAGGATGTTATGGCGGAGTTTAACAGAGTGAACTATCAAGTCAGAAAGGACAGAAGGGGTATCCTGTGAGTAAGTGATATCTATTTGCATTCCAGGAAGAAGAATTTTATGTGCTAAGCCTGAGAGCCAGAGAGACTGCTAGGCCTTTGAGGAACTAAAAGTAGTCCAGGTCATATAAATATTGTTGAACTAATAGAAGAGAGTCTCAAGACAAAATAGAGTTAGGCATGGGTCATATTATATGGGGTCTTTTTCTTCATCAGAATAGCAGTAAGAAGGCACTGGAAGGTGTTTTTTCCTTTTTACTTATTAGTGCTATAGGATTTTTTTGTTAGTAAAATATACATAACAAAATTTACTATTTTAACCATTTTTGAGTTTATAGTTCATTTATATTAAGTACATTCACATTGTTGTGCAAATATCGCTACCATCCATCTCCAGAACTTATTCATCACCCCAAACATTAAACAGTAACTCTCCATTTCTCCTGCCCCCCTAACCCCTGCATTGTGGGGTTTTAAAGCGTAAAAGGCACAAACATGACTAGGTGTACAAGTTTGGTTTATTATTTTTTAAGACAACATTTTCACATTGTTCAGCCTTCTCAATCTATATAAGAGTATATACTTTGAGAAATCTCCCTTTCACTCACTTTTTTTTCTGGAAACTCTAGGTAGTTTTTAATTTTTCCACAAAAATTGTGTGCATTTTCAAGGGAATTCATGTTTTTTTACCCAGATACTAGATAGTGTAAACATACACAGTGTTTTTTACTTATTTGTCCTTTTTTTGTATATGTAAATAATTTCATCCTTTTTTTTATGGCTGCATGGTATTATTGAGAATATCCATAGTTTCTGGGGTGACAAGAAGTTGAGGGAGTTTGCATATGGTGACTTTTGTTTTTTTCAGGGAATGGGAAAGACAGTTATGTGTTTAGAGAAATGGAAAAGTAGAGAATTGAATGTTTGATGAGTGTCGACACAGTGTGAAATATTGCTGAAAGGGAGAGTGAGAGCATGAGATTAGTGTGATTGAATTGACAGCAGCACCAAGTAACCATTTGAGAACAGAAATTTAGGTTTAACCAGTGCTCTCAAATGTACGATTTCCCCAGCAGCAGCTAGCAGTGTGGGTGCGGTCTTAGGAAAGGCTTTTGGTTGGATCTGTTCAAGATTTTTGTTACCAGCTTGTGATGCATGGACTGAGGGCCAAGGAAATTATGCAATATTGATAAAAGGAAAGGTAATGTATGGCCTGGGAAATCCACACAAGGTGAGGAAAGACATGAAGACAGGAAGGATGTTGTGGATATGGTCAAAGTGGAGCGGTCAGTTGATGGAAAGGTCCTGATGTGATAGTGAAGATACAATGGGTACAAGTGAACAAGTGGGCAAGAAGAGTGGGGCAGTACAGAATGGAATGTCTGAATTTACCAGTTAGAGCTGTTTTTCAGGACTGGTTATAGTCCTGGGAATGGAAAGGTTGGAGGAGAGTTTTAGAAGGTCACTGGAGATAAGGAATGTGAGGAACTGAGAGGGAACTAAAAGTCATATTGTAGGAAGCATGTTAACAAATGAAAACATAGCTGGGAAAGGGTGACAAGAATAGTGAGAGTATTTCATATTCGTCTCTACAAATGCCTATATTATTGATTGCCTACTATATTTAAGACATTATTTCAGACCTGCCGGCAATATAAAGATGAGCAAGACATAGTGCTTGATCTTATGAAGCCTATAGGAATTTGAAAAACAGAGGGCTTGGGGGGAGCAAGTCTTTAAATATTTAAAGATCTGTCATGTTTTAAAGGAATTAGACTTTTGTCTTTGTGGCCTTAGGGGGCAAAACTGTTATCAATGAATGAAACTTAATAGGGTGGTAGATTTAGGTTTAATGTGAGTAAGAATTTACACATACATGTGATATGACAAAAAATCATGTAATACTATATAATAAAACTGGAACAAAAAATACTATAATCAAGTATACTAACAAGTAAATTGTTTTCATTTTTTCTTTATATCCTGTATGTAATGCTATCATCTGCTAATTTCATTTAACATCACCCGTCCCATGCTTTAACTTGTCTTTCTCGGTTGTTTTATTGTCCTTTAAAATTTAAAGATAGTGTATTGCTTTGGAAAAATGATTATTTTAACAGATCAAACAAGAAAAGTTTTTTAAGTAAGTAAAAATTAACTGAACTCTCACTATGTAGAAATAACCATACAAAGTTTTGATAACTTTCCCTTTAGATAATTCTCTGCTTAGGTCAATAAGGACAGAGAGAAAGAGGGAGATAGATAGGTAGGCAATTTTAAATAAATAGAGCCATATTATACATACTCTTCGGTATTGTGCTTTTTCATTGAACACTATTTTTAGAATAGCTTTCTACATCAATAACTAAAATATATCATTTTTATTAGCTGCATATTATATTTTGTACATAAGCTATATATTTTAGATATATTATCTTTAATTCTTTCAACAATTCTACAAGGATGATGATATGTCCATTTTATAGATGAGTAAACTGAAATTTTGGAAAGATTAAGTCCCTTGTTCAAATCACAAAACTAAAAAGTGATAAAGCAGTAATTTAAATACCCATTGTCACCATTTTTCTTCCATTCTCTTTCCGGTGTTTGAATTATTTGGTAATTCAGTGTCCATGTCTATATGAGTCACTAAATAAATAGAAAAAATGGGCTAAATAAATTAAATATTGTTCTCTAAAAGATCAAGTAGTTGACTATTTCTTAGTCAACTTTTTATCTTATAATTAATTATTTCCTTTTTCCATCTTCTGGTTTTTGATAAAGCCATCACAATTTTTTTATCCAAAGACTCCAACAGATCTATCAACTTCCAAAATGTCAGATGAGCACATAAAATAATCTTTTTTTTTTTTTTCTTATTCCTGGAGGCTGCCTTCTCACAGCCTTCTGTTCTGCTCTAATTTCCAACTGCTTTATCTTTGCACATAGGTGCACAGGTGTCATCCTGAATTTTCTTTTGCCATTCTACTATATTGCATCCCAGAATTCCTGGATTCTATGACTTTTGTTTTTTCCTTTATTTTCTGGTCCTCTTTTTAATATTTTATTATGGAAAAAATTCAATATATACAGAAGTAGAATAGTATAATGAACTCCCCATGTGCTCTTCATCAGCTTGGGTATTTATCAGTTCATAGCCAGTCTTGCTTTAGCTATACAGGCATGCCTCATATTATTGTGCTTTGCTTTATTTTGCTTCACGGATAGTGCAGTTTTTACAAATTGAAGGTTTTTGACAACCCTGTGTCTAGAAAGTCTATCAGTGCCATTTTTTAAATAGCATTTTGCTCACATCTTGTGTCTGTGTCACATTTTCGTAATTCTCTTAATATTTCAAACTTTTTCATTATAATTATATTTGTTTATGGTGATCTATGATTAGGGATCTTTCACGTTACTATCGTAATTGTTTTGAGGCACCACAAACCACGCTCATATAAGATGGCAAGGGATTGATAAATGTTGTGTGTGTTCTGACTATTCCAATGACAAGCTGTTCCCGCATCTATCTCCCTCTCCTTGGGCCTCTCTACTCCCTGAGACACAATAATACTGAAATTAGGCCAATTAACAACCCTACCATGGCCTCTAAGTGTTCATGTGAAAGGAAGAGTTTCACGTCTCTCACTTTAAATCAAAAGCTAGAAATGATTAAGCTTAGTGAGGAAGCTATGTCAAAAGCTGAGAAAGGCTAAAAGCTGGGCCTCTTGCACCAAACAGTTGGCCAAGTTGTGAATGCAAAGGAAATATTCTTGAAAGACATTAAAAGTGTGACTCCACGAGACGCCTGGGTGGCTCAGTCGGTTAAGCGTCTGCCTTCGGCTCAGGTCATGATCCCAGGGTCCTGGGATCGAGTCCCGCATCAGGCTCCCCGCTCCGCGGGGAGCCTGCTTCTCCCTCTGCCTCTGTCTCTCTCTCTGTCTCCCATGAATAAATAAATAAAATCTTAAAAAAAAAAAGTGTGACTCCAGGGAACACACGAGTGATAAGAAATCAGAATAGCCTTATTACTTTTTTTTTAAGGTTTTATTTATTTTTTTGACAGAGAGATAGAGAGAACATGAGCAGGAAGGAGGGTCAGAGGGAGAGGGAGAAGCAGACTCCCTGCTGAGCAGATGGGGCTCCATCCCAGGACCCTGGGATCATGACCTGAGCCGAAGGCAGACACTTAACCAACTAAGCCACCCACACGCCCCACAACAGCCTTGTTACTGATGTGGAGAAGGTTTCAATGGTCTGGATGGAAGAGCAAGCCAGCCACAACATTCCCTTAACCAAAGCTTAATCCAGAGCAAGGCCCTAACTCTCTTCAATTCTGTGAAGGCTGAGAGGTGAGGAAGCCTCAGAAGAAAAGTCTGAAGCTAGCAGAGGCTGGTTCAAAAGCTGTCTTCAGAACATAAAAGTGCAAGGGGAGGTCACAAATGCTGATGTAGAAGCTGCAGCAAGTTCTCCAGAAAATCTAGCTAGGAACATTAATGAAGGGGCTACACTAAACAACAGCCTTGTTGTTTAGTGTAAACAACAGATTTTCAGTGTAAACGAAAGAGCCTTCTATTGAAAGAAGATGCCATCTAGGACTTCATAGCTAGAGAGAAGTCAATGACTGGCTTGAAAGCTTCAAAGGACAGGCTGAGTTTCTGGGTAGGGGCTAGTATGGCTGGTGGCTTTAAGTTGAATCCAGGGCTCATTTACATTCCAAAAATCCTACGGCCTTTAAGAATTATGCTCAATCTACTCTGCCTGCATTCTACAAATGGAACAAAAAAGCCTGGATGACAGCACATCTGATTACCACATGGTTAGCTTACTATTTTAAGCCCACTCTTGAGACCTACTGCTCAGAGAAAGAGATGCATCTCAAAATATCACTGCTCACTGACAATGCACCTGGCTCCCCAGGAGCTCTGATGGAAAGAAAGGGACAATGAGATGAATGTTGTTTTCTTGCCTGCTAACACAACATCCATCCTGCAGCCCATGGGTCAAGGAGTAATTTTGACATTGAAGTCTTATTATTTAAGAAACACATTTTGTAAGGGTATTGCTGTCATGGACAGTATTTCCTCTGATGGATCTGAGCAGTCAATTGAAAACCTTCTGGAGAGTATTCACCATTCGAGATGACATTAAGAACATTCATGATTCATGGGAAGAGTTTGCAATATCAGTATGAACAGGAATTTGTAAGAAATTGATTCCAATCCTTATGAATGTCTTTGAAGCGTTCAAGACTTCATTGGAAGAAGTAACCACAGATATGGTGGAAACAGCAAGAGAACTAGAATTAGAAGTGGAGCCAAAAGAGCAAGCGGGCTTTTTCCAGACGTTCCTCTCTCCTGGTTTCGTGGAGTTTCCTCACAGCATGGCCCCCAAATGCCAGTCTTCGCTCCCACCTCAAACGAAGAAACCAAGACTACCTCCTGCCCCCAAGCCGCAGGAGACGTCGACACCTCAGCACTTGCCTAAGGGAGAAAAAGAACAGCAAGAAGCAATTGAACATATTGATGAAGTACAAAATGAAATAGACAGACTTAATGAACAAGCCAGTGAGGAGATTTTGAAAGTAGAACAGAAATATAACAAACTCCACCAACCATTTTTTCAGAAGAGGTCAGAATTGATCACCAAAATCCCCAATTTTTGGGTAACAACATTTGTCAACCATCCACAAGTGTCTGCACTGCTTGGGGAGGAGGATGAAGAGGCGCTGCATTATTTGACAAGAGTGGAAGTGACAGAATTTGAAGATATTAAATCAGGTTACAGAATAGATTTTTATTTTGATGAAAACCCTTACTTCGAAAATAAAGTTCTCTCCAAAGAATTTCATCTGAATGAGAGTGGTGATCCATCTTCAAAGTCCACCCGAAATCAAATGGAAATCTGGAAAGGATTTGACGAAACGTTCAAGTCAAACACAGAATAAAGCCAGCAGGAAGAGACAGCATGAGGAACCAGAGAGTTTCTTCACCTGGTTTACTGACCATTCTGATGCAGGTGCAGATGAGTTAGGAGAGGTCATCAAAGATAATATTTGGCCAAATCCATTACAGTGCTACTTGGTTCCCGATATGGATGATGAAGAAGGGGAAGGAGAAGAAGAAGATGATGATGATGATGAAGAAGAAGAAGGATTGGAAGATATCGATGAAGAAGGAGATGAGGATGAAGGTGATGAAGATGATGATGAGGGGGAGGAAGGAGAGGAGGATGAAGGAGAAGATGACTAATGGAACACTGATGGATTCCAACCTTCCTTTTTTTAATTTTCTTCAGTCCCTGGGAGCAAGTTGCAGGGGTTTTTTTGTTTTTTTTTTTCTCCTCTTGTGCTCATTCGCCCTGTTTTTTGAAGTCTCTTTTCTCTCCCTTTATACCATGGTTCTCAACTTATTTTGGGGGGAAATACCTTGAGCAGAATACAGTGGGAAAAGAATCTCTACCCCTTTCTGTTCCAAATTCATTTTTATCCCTTCCTGTCTCAACAAAAACTTTATGGAATCAACACCACCGTGCTCTGTGGGAAAAAAGAAAAACCTTCTGCTCCCTTAGCTCTGCTGGAAGCTGGAGGGTGCTAGGCCCCTGTGTAGTAGTGCATAGAATTCTAGCTTTTTTCCTCCTTTCTCTGTATATTGGGCTCAGAGATTACACTGTGTCTCTATGTGAATATGGACAGTTAGCATTTACCAACATGTACCTGTCTACTTTCTCTTGTTTAAAAAAAAGAAAAAAAAACTTAAAAAAATGGGGTTATAGAAGGACAGCGAAGGGTGGGTTTGAGATGTTTGGGTGGGTTAAGTGGGCATTTTGACAACATGGCTTCTCCTTTGGCATGTTTAATTGTGATGTTTAACGGACATCCTTGCAGTTTAAGATGACACTTTTAAAATAAAACTCTCTCCTAATGATGACTTGAGCCCTGCCACTCGATGGGAGAATCAGCAGAACCTGTAGGATCTTATTTGGAATTGACATTCTCTATTGTAATTTTGTTCCTGTTTATTTTTAAATTTTCTTTTTGTTTCACTGGAAAGGAAAGATGATGCTCAGTTTTAAACGTTAAAAGTGTACAAGTTGCTTTGTTACAATAAAACTAAATGTGTACACACACACACACACACAAAAAGAAGTGGAGCCAGAAGATATGAATTGCTACAATCACATACAGTTTTAATGGATGAGGATTTTCTTCTTATGGATGAATGAAGAAAGTGATTTCTTGAGATGATATCTACTAGTGAAGATGCTGTGAAGATTGTTGAAATGACAACAAAAGATTTAGAATATTATGTAAATTTAGTTGCTAAAGCAGCAGCAGAGTTTGAAACGATTGACTCCAATTTTGAAAGAAGTTCTGTGGGTAAAATGCTATTAGACAGTGTCACATGCTACTGAGAAATCATTTGTGAAAGGAAGAGTGAATCAATGTGGCAAACTTTATTGTTGTCTTATTTTAAGAAATTGCCACAGCCACCAAGCCTTCAGCAACCACCATCCTGATCAGTCAGCAGCCATAATCACTGAAGGAAGATCCTCCACCAGCAAAAAGGTTATGACTTGCTGAAAACTCAGATGATGGTTAGCAATTTTTGGCAATAAAGTATTTTAAAATTAAACTATATATGTTGTTGTTTTTTAGATGCATTACTTTTGCACATTTAATAAACTAGGGAATACTGTTAACATAACTTTTACATGCACTAGAAAACTGAAAAATTTGTTTGACTCTCTTTATTGCAATTTCCCTTTATTTTGGTGGCCTGGAACCAGACCCTCAGGATCTGCAGATTATGCCTGTATTCCCATGTAACTTCACCACGTTATGTTGAAAGAAAGCCTACACATGCCCCCCCCCTTTTTTTAAGATTTTATTTATTTATTTGACAGAGAGAAAAACACAGCGAGAGAGGGAACACAAGCAGGGGGAGTAGGAGAGGGAGAAGCAGGCTTCCCACGGAGCAAGGAGCCTGATGTGGGGCTCGATCCCAGGACTCTGGGATCATGACCTGAGCCAAAGGCAGCCGCTTAATGACTGAGCCACCCAGGCGCCCCTACACATCTCCTTTTAGCTAAAAATATTTCACAGTGTGTCTGTAAAGAGTAAGGACTCCACAAAAATCAAGTAATTAGAATCCCATTATCATACATAAAAATTAAAATAAACAATAGTCAATCTTTAAAGTAAAAAAAAAATCCAATAAATGTTCAAATTTTCAGTTATCTTTTTGATATAATATCGCAGGTTTTTAAAATTCTTTCTCCCACAGTTTAAATCAGTACCGAAAGGCTCACACTTGACAAATGTTAGATATTTCCCTTAATCTCTAGTGAAGTCTCTCTTAATCTCTAGGGTTTCCCTCTTTTGTCTTATTTCTTTATTTTTAATCTGTTGAAGAAAATAATTTATTACTGTAATCTGGATTTTGCTGCTTCCATCCCCATGAAGTTTAACATGTTCCTCTGTTCTCTTATTTCTATAATAGTATTTAGACCTTGGGACTTCAGTTTTTTGACAATTCTTTTTTTTTTTTTTTTTTTAAGATTTTATTTATTTAGGGGCGCCTGGGTGGCTCAGTTGGTTGAGCGACTGCCTTCGGCTCAGGTCATGATCCTGGAGTCCTGGGATCGAGTCCCGCATCGGGCTCCCTGCTCGGCAGGGAGTCTGCTTCTCCCTCTGACCCTCCTCCCTCTCATGCTCTCTGTCTCTCATTCTCGCTCTCTCAAATAAATAAATAAATCTTAAAAAAAAAAAAAAAGAATAGTGCATAGAAAGTAAACTTTTTGAATTTTTATATGACTGCTTCTAGATAATCTCTAAATTGATAATTTTATATTTCTGTGTTGAAAATCATTTTTCCTTAGAGTTTTGAGGTTAGTTCTTCATTGCCTCTACTACCAAGGTTGCTATTAAGAATCACAACGCTTTTATGCCTGGGTGGCTCAGTCATGGTTTTAGCCTAGGTGGTTTTAGCTATAGAGGTTGTAAATGAGTATCAGTTGCTTAGGCAACCGCCCAATATTTAAAGCCAATCTGGGGCGCCTGGGTGGCTCAGTTGGTTAAGCATCTGACTCTTGATTTCGGCTCAGGTCATGATCTCAGGGTCCTGGGATTGAGCCCTGCGTCCAGTTTCCTGCTCATTAGACAGTCTGCTTGTCTTCCTCTCCCTCTACCTCTCCCCACCCACCCCAGGTGTTCTCTCTCTCTCTCAAATAAATGAATGGATCTTAAAAAAAAAAAAAAAGAATCACAACTCCATTCTCATTTTTGACCCTTTGCATGTCTCATATATATTTATATGTCTCCCCATTCTGGAAGCTTCTGAGCTTGTTCTTTATTTTGGTTAATCTTTAATTTTATAAAAATATGCCTTTGTTTAGTTTTTTTTTTATTCTATTGATAGACAGTAGGTATTCTCTTTCAACATGGTAATTTGAGTGCTTATGTCTGGAAATTACTCATTTTTAACTTTCTCCTTTCCTTCAGCGTATCTTTCTGGAACTTCTATTATTAATTGAATTTCTGATGTTTTTGTTTTACTTTTTGGGACATTTCTTCCTTAATCACCCAGGTCTTCTGTTGCATTTTTGTATTTAACTAAAGAAAATTGCTAAAATGTTATAGATTTTTAATC
Organism: Mirounga angustirostris; assembly: GCF_029215605.1. Lineage (NCBI taxonomy): Eukaryota > Metazoa > Chordata > Mammalia > Carnivora > Phocidae > Mirounga > Mirounga angustirostris. The sequence continues at coordinate 102,641,479 of NW_026991711.1, read as the reverse complement.
TTTTTTTTTTTTTTTTTTACTCTTTATACCTTTAGTCGCTTTTCTTTCTTTCATAGCCTCCTGTGTTTGGGGATGCTTATTGTTTTGGGATGCTTGTTGCTGCTCAGGTTTTTGTTATTATTTTGTTTTATTTTTTGTTCTTAATTTTCTTCTGTTTGCTGCATTGTATGTTTACTCTAAATTTCTTTTCATTTTGTTTTCATCTCTGTTGTTCATATTGGATACTTTTCTTCAATGCCTATTGATCTGTGAATGTCCATTCATATTTTAAGATTGAAAATATAAAAAGTTGATTAGGAAAGCTTTTTGACTAGAAAAGTATGGGCTTTTCCCTGGGAAATCCCTAAATGTTAATATATGGAGGTCTTTTTGTGACCTCTTAAAATTTTTTTAAAAATTTTTTATTTAGGAGGGTGGGAGGGATGGGGTGGCTGGGTGATGGACAATGGGGAGGGTAAGTACTATGGTGAGCGCTGTGAATTGTGTAAGACTGATGAATCACAGACCTGTACCCTTGAAACAAATACATTTATGTTAATAAAAAAATTTAAAAATATATTACAAAATCTTAAAAAAATAAAAATTAAAAAAAATTATTTAAATTCAATTTAGTTAATATATAGGGTATTATTAGTTTCATGGGTAGAATTTAGTGATTCATCAGTTGCATAAAACACCCAGTGCTCATTACATTAAGTGCCCTCCTTAATGCCCATCACCCAACTATCCCATACCCTTCTCTACCCCCTCTCCAGCAACCCTCAGTTTGTTTCCTAGAGTTAAGAGTCTCCTATGGTTTGCCTCCCTCTCTGTTTTTATCTTATTTTATGTTTCCTTCCCTTCCCCTATGCTCATATGTTTTGTTTCTTAAATTACACATATGAGTGAAATCATATGGTATTTGTCTTTCTCTGACTGACTTATTTTGCTTAGCATAATACCCTCTAGTTCCATCCACATCATTGTGAATGGCAAGATTTCATTTTTTTTTGATGGTTGAGTAATATTCCATTGTATATATATGTGTGTATATATATATATACCACATCTTCTTCACCCATTCATCTGTCGATGGCCATCTAGGTTCTTTCCATGTTTTGGCTATTGTGGACATTGCTGCTATAAACATGTGGTGCATGTGCCCCTTTGAATCACTATTTTTGTATCCTTTGATAAATACCTAGTAGTGCAATTGCTGGGTCATAGGGTAGTTCTGTTTTTAACTTTTTGAGGACCCTCCATACTGTTTTCCAGAGTGGCTGCACCAGTTTGCATTCCCACCAACAGTGTTAAGAGTTTCCGCTTTCTCTGCATCCTCACCAACATCTGTTGTTTCCTGTGTTGTTAATTTTAGCCATCCTGACCGGTGTGGAGGCAGTATCTCATTGTGGTTTTGATTTGTATTTCCCTGATGCTGAGTGATGTTGAGCATTTTTTCATGTGTCTATTAGCCATTTGTATGTCTTCTTTGTGACCTTTTAAAATTTTTGAGAGAAAAAGGTATCCTCCATTCTTGTGCTGTATGTGGATGTTTAAACATAGCTACCATCTTTGTGGCATAAACAAAGGAAGCAGAATAATGTTGTCAATTCTCAGTATGTAGACTTTTCTCAATCTGTCTTGGTTCCATATGGCACCATTCCGCACCCCCCCCCCAAAGACTATTCTTAGTCTTTTAGGTTTGAACACTAGTTCATTTTCTTTATAGAATAAAACCATGGTCTTGTGGAGGTGGGATAGTAACATGATGACATCAGAATGGCTAGAGAATCTGGGCATTTAAGCATTCCTTATACAAACTTTAAACCAGTGTCCCTGGTTTTAGCTACCATGTCATACTTCAACCTTCTAAGGTACCTGATGCTTTTAGTTTCTGAGACAGTCCAGGAGTTTGTGGACAGTCCTCTTTTAGTTGTTAGTATTTAGCTTTCTTGGTTTTGTTAGCTTCTTCAGTTGTTTTTTTTATTTTGTTTTTTGCTTCTAGAATATGTTCATATTGTTGCCTGTTGTGGTTTTTGGTGTTTCTGTTCTTGTTTTTGTTTTCCATTATCTTTGTCCTGGTCAGTTAACACATTCATATTGCTTTGTATTCATTTTGATTGAGGATAAATGTATTTGTTTACTCACATGGTTTTTTTTAAGATTTTATTTAAATTCAAGTTAGTTAACATATAGTGTATTATTAGTTTCAGGGGTAGAATTTAGTGATTCATAAGTTGTACGTAACACCCAGTGCTCGTTATATCAAGTGCCCTCCTTAATGCCCATCACCCAGTTATCCCATCCACCCCACCTACTTTCCCTCTAGCAACCCTTTGTTTGTTCCTTATAGTTAAGAGTTTTAACCAGAATATCGCCTCTACATACCTTCTCTTTACTATAATTTTTTGAAATTGCTTACCCACTATTTCTTCTCTCGTTCTCTTTGGTCTTATTATTTAATAGCTTTTATATTCATTTCTTCTCATGTTGGAAGGTTTTCCATAGAAATAATTGATAAATATGATTAATTTTGTATGCTTAATTTTATGTCCCTCTGCAAACTCCAGTTATTGCTTTAGTTTTTGCTTCCTCAGATATTTCTTTTCTCAAGAACTCTGGGGTGTATTCATTAGTCACCTCATCCATTTGTTCATTAATTCATAAACTACTTATTATATGTCAGGCATCATACTAGGTGCCAGGAATACAAAGACATGGTCTTTGCCATTAAGCTTACACTTAGGATATTCGCAATTCTAACTCAGGTTTTCATAAGAGCTGCAAAGTCACAATATAACTTTGAGATATTTCATGAAGTAATATGTTTTTTTTTTTAAAGATTTTATTTATTTATTTGAGACAGAGAGAATGAGAGACAGAGAGCATGAGAGGGAGGAGGGTCAGAGGGAGAAGCAGACTCCCTGCCGAGCAGGGAGTCCGATGCGGGACTCGATCCCAGGACTCCAGGATCATGACCTGAGCCGAAGGCAGTCGCTTAACCAACTGAGCCACCCAGGCGCCCAAGTAATATGTTTTGATAGATCTGAATGAATTTTTAACTTGCTTCCAAATGTATCTAAATAGCTAGAAAAATAGTTCTTGGATTCATGTTTACTTATCTCTGTAATTGAGATACAGGTAATGCTTTGTTTACGTGAATAGTTTGCTTCAGTTAAATCAGCTTCTTTTGGTCCTGATCACTATCTGATAGTTCAAATACATCTTAATATTTGCTTTGCTAAAGAAACATAAAGCATTATTTCCATCTATATGAATATTCAGCTCTGGGCCTCTAACCCCTTTGTCATTAATTTTCTTTCCTGGTCCTCTTTGGTCTTGCCAGAAATTCCAGTTTTATCCTCAATGCTCAAGAACAGCCAGGTAAGAGATGCATAGGGCAAGGTATAGGGAAGGGGTGTGGAGATTTCATGCCCTCTCTAGTCACTCCACTCTCCCCCACATCTCCCATATGTTCACCAATTAGGAAACTCTATGGTCAACTGATTTTTTAGAAAGATGCAAGGCAGTTCTATGTGGAAAGGTGTCTTTTCACCAAATGTTCCTGGAATAATTAGATATCCATAAGCAGAAACAAAGAGACAGAGAGAGAGAGAAGAAAAGCAGAAACAGCAGCTCAATTCATATCTCACACCATATGTAAAATTTAACTGAAATGTGTATTCCGTTGCTTTGGGATGGAATGTTCTGAATATGTCTGTGAAGTCCATTTGGTCCAGTGTGTCATTTAAGAGGGGAGGGGGGTGGGAGGATGGGTTAGCCTGGTGATGGGTATTGAGGAGGGCACATTCTGCATGGAGCACTGGGTGTTATGCACAAACAATGAATCATGGAACACTACATCTAAAACTAATGATGTAATGTATGGGGATTAACATAAGAATAAAAATTTTAAAAAAAAAAGAAAATTCCAGCTCAAAAAAAAAAAAAATTTAACTGAAATGAATGATAGAGGATGCTGGGAAGATGCCAGAGTAGGAATCATCAGGAATCTGTCTTCCCATCAGTTTTTTTTTTTAAGATTTTATTTATTTATTTGACAGAGAGAGACACAGCGAGAGAGGGAACACAAGCAGGGGGAGTGGGAAAGGGAGAAGCAGGCTTCCCGTGGAGCAGGGAGCCCGATGTGGGGCTCGATCCCAGAACCCTGGGATAATGACCTGAGCTGAAGGCACTTAATGACTGAGCCACCCAGGCACCCCCTGTCTTCCCATCTAGACAGCAGTTAACACTCAGAATCTTTGATATCACAATTTTGGAACTCTGGAGTATATTGAAGATTTGCAACTTCCAGGGGAAGGCCTGGACAGTAAATTGTGGTTAATTTCAGTTAATTCCAGCTCTTACCAAAGTAATAGTTACCATCCTCCACCTACAGCTTCATGACAGACAGCTTCATTGACCTTCCTAGAGCAAGTTGCACACAACTTGTGGGAGCCAGGATGGGCAAAAATGACCACATTCTCCAAATATCAAAGATCTCTTCTCTGATAACTGATTGCTGCTTCTCATCATAAAGGTGCAGATGAAGTGGGAGCATCCATTGTTGTTGCACCTGTCCCCATTGCAATCCCTCCCCCCCCAACTTTTGGCTAAAGTGACTTCTAGAGGATTTAAGGGGCTGGTGCTATTCCCCAGTTTTTCTTTTTTTTTCTCCTTTTGGGAACCAGTCATTAAAGATTAAAACATCCATATACAACTGCATATATGGGTTAAATTTGTAAGTGACTGTGCACACCCAGGGAAAGGAACAGGGTCAGAAGAGAACGGAGAGGACCTCAAGTTTATACCTCAGGCTTATCCTTGGCTTACAAAAGTTAAAAAAATAAATGAATAATTAATCAAAAGGAATAACAACAACAAAACCACAGTAGAACAAAGAGGAGGGGGAGAATTTGATTTATATAGTTACCACATTATTAGATCTGAACATTTAGTTTTCAACAAAAAAATCTTAATGGATATAAAGCAACAGTAAAGTATGACCCATTGAAAGGACAAAAATAAGTCAACAGAAACAGTCCCTGAAAAAGACCTAATGACACATCTAGACAAAGAGTAAAACAACTTCCATAAAGATACTCAAAGAACTAAAGAAGATGTGGAAAAAGTCAAGAAAATGATATTTGAACAAAAAATAAAGATGTAGAAAACCTAAAAAAAGAAACCAAAAAGAAATTCTGGAGCTGAAAAGTGTAGGAACTGAAATGAAAACTTAATTGAGGGTTTCAGAGACAGATCTGAGCAGGCAGAAGTTAAGAATCAAAGACCTTGAAGATAGGGCAACAGAAATTTTTGAGTCTGAGGAACAGAAAGAAAAAAGTATGAAGAAAAGTGAACAAAAAAAAAAAAGAAAAGAAAAGTGAACAGAACCTAAGGGACCTGAACCATCAAATAGATAAACATGTACATTGTAGAAGTCCCAGAAGAGAGAAAGAAAGGGGCTGAGAGAATATTTGAAGAAAGAAGGTGACTGAAGACATTCTAAATTTGATGAGACATGATTATATACATCTAAAAGCTTAATGAACTCTAAGATGAACTCATAGAGACCAACATGGAAATAAAGTATAATCAAACATTCTAAAGACAAAGAAAATCTTGAAAGCAGCAAGTGATAAACAACTCCTCCCATATAAGAGATCCTCAAAAAGATTTTCAGCAGATATCTTATCAGAAACTTTGGAGGGCAGAAGTCAGTGGGCTGAATTACCATATGATCCAGCAATTTTACTTCTGGGATATATTCCAAAGAATTGAAAGCAGGGTCTTGATGAGATTATTTTTACACCTGATTCATAACAGCATTATTCACAGTAGTGAAAATGTGGAATCAACCCCTGTGTCCTTTAATGGATGACTAGATAAGCAAAATGTGTATAGTATTCAACCTTAAGAAGAAAGGATATTCTGACATATGTTGCAACATGGATGAACCTTGAGGACATTATGCTGAATGTAATAAGCCAGTCTCCAAAAGACAAATACCGTATGATTCCTCTTATATGGGGTACTTAGAGTAGTCAAATCATAGGGAGGTAAAGTAGAATGGAGATTGCCAGGGCCTGAAAGTATTGGTGAATGAGGAGTTACTGTTTAATGGATACAGAGTTTCAGTTTTATGAGATAAAAAGAGTTATGGAGATTAATGGTGATAGGGTTATACACTTTTATGAGTTATTTGATGCTGCTGAACTGTACAATTAGAAATGATTAAGATGACGAATTTTATGTTATGTGTAATTAAAATTAATTAAAAATGAATTCTAAACTTAAAATTACTCAAAGGAAATAAAGGAGAAAATCTTTGTGACCTTAGGTTATGCAAGTATTTTTTATTATATAGGATATAAAAAACATGAGCTATAAAAGACAAACGATGAATTTTACTTCTTTAAAATTGAAAAAATCTTTTCTAAAAACACTATTAAGAGAATGAATGGACAAGCCACAGGCTAAGAAAAATATTTGTAAAGCACATATTTGATAAACAATCTATGTTTATATATATACACATTTTAAAATATACAAAAGGATTTATAAGAGTATATTAAATCTCTCAAAACTCAATAATAAAACAAAAAATGTTAAATCATTAGGTTAGGGACTTCATGTAAGAAGATATAGGGAATTCATATGAGCACTTCAAAAGATGCTCAACATTATTAGATATTAGACAGTTGGTAGTTGAAACTACAGTGAGATACCAGTCCACATGCATTAGAATAGGTAATATTTTACACACTGATAATACCAAATGATGGCAACAATGCTGAACAATGGAACTTAACGTATATTGCTGGTGGGAATGCAAAATGGTATAGGAACTTTGGAAAACATCATGCCAATTTCTTATGAACTTAAACATACCCCTACCGTATAACTCAAGGATCCCAATTAGGGTGTTTAGTCAAGATAAATGAAAACATATGTTCACCCAAAAATCTGTATGCAAAATGTTCACAGCAGTTTTTTATAGTCACCTAAAACTTGAAACAATCCAGATGTCTTCAACTGGTGAATATATAAACAAGTTATGATATATCCATACAGTGGAATATATTACACATCAGAAAAGAAATTAACTACAAATACATACAACAACATAGATGAATTTCAAATGCATATGGTAAGTGAAAGAAATCAGATTTAAAAGGCTACACACCATATGATTGTATTTATATACCATTCTGGAACGTGCAAAACTTTAGGGGCAGAAACAGATTAGTTTTTCCCAGGAGGTAGGGGTTAAAGAAAAGGATTTCTATTAAGGGACATAAAGGAACTTACATTAAAAAAAAAAAATCAGAGGGTAATTTCCAAATTCCACTGTTAATTCTGTATGTGTGCTTTTATGTGTTCATGTGTCTGAGTGTGTGTTTCTAGGAACACAGATAGATAAGCATGTGTGTTCTTGGCCATAAACTTACTATTTCACCATCATGAGCTAGTAATTTGTGCCTATTGAGAAATGCCTTTTTTAAATTTATATATTATCAGAAAGAAAAATAAGTTTGTATTTATTCTTACTTAGAAAAGGAAAAATGAAATTTTACTCTGTAAATCTGAGTAAGAAAATGGCTATGTTAATCTCAAAGTAGTTTTTAAGATTCATGTTTCATAACTTGTATAGAGACATTAGAAATTTTGTTGTTGTTAATTTTAGGTTGTTAGGAATTGAGTTTCCTTTATGTTTAATTACACCTTAAACCATTCTGCTGCTATTTTGTCCTTTAAAAAATATTTTTTTTATTATTTACTTATACCTTTCCTCTTTCATCTATATACCCTACCTCTTTGCTATTGCACTTATAAACTTGTATAATTTTCTTTCTTTGCCCTAAAACTAATGAACCTTACAGAATCCCCCATTTATATAAGCCCATTTCAAGGCTCTAGCAAGGGCTTTGGCAACTTACACCGGGTCTTGTGTCCCTGTCATATTTATAGAAGTAGGCTATTTTAATATTAATAGATTGAAAGATCTCTTTCTAGTTCAATTTTGGGGGGTGTGTGTGTATAATGTAATATCTATATATTATATGGGTATTTATATTGTGTCCTGGTATTGGAGTATCAGCAAGCATTTTGGGGATCAGGGTAAGAGGAAAGTATATTGAAGGTACATTTAGTTTGAGTTTAGTGGGCTATATTTTTGTAGTTCTCAGTAATTTCCATGTATAGTTAGGTTTTTGATAGTCAACTCAATGAGGGAATGGCTTCCAGGAATACTCCTAGAGCAGAGATGGCAGAGGTACTGCTTTGTGAACTTGTCCTTGGTACCTGGTGCTGGAAGGATATGAATCATGGAGAAGCAAAATTGAAATGTACAGGGCCAGAGGATTAATCTGTGAATAATTCTTCGAATTCGTAGAGCTGATTATGGCAGAAACTTGATAGAAGATTTTTCACATTTGACAATTCAAAAGTAATTTTATACAACATGCTGATAATAAGTTACAAGCCTGAAAGAGACTTCTGAAAAGTAAGAATGATAAAAAACAGAATTTGGTCATCCGTGCTTGGTTTGAGTCTGAATTATCCTATTTCTTTGTAAAAAATAATATAAAGTTGTCCCGTGAAGAGGCAATCAAAGTATAAGCAGTAGAAAATGTAGAAAAGGCATTATAAATATGTGTCCAGTGGTTAATTAATAAAAATGTGTTATTTTCCTGGATTTGGAGACATGTGGAAATATTTTAAAAAGGTAGAATTGGTATATAACATTAGGTAAGTTTCAAGTGTACAGCATTATATTAGACATCTTTATACAGGGATCACCACAAAAAGTCTTGCTACCATCCATCACCATACAATTGATCCCCTTCACCCATTTTTCCACCTGCCATGGCCCTTCCCTGTGTGACTTATTTCACTTAGCATAATACCCTGAAAATCAATCCATGTTGTCACAAATGGCAAGGTTTCATTATTTTTTGTCGCTGAGTAGTATACCATTGTGTGTGTTTGTGTGTGTGTACCACATCTTTATCCATTCTTCCATCAGTGGACATAGCCATTTCTTGGCTATTTTAAATAATGCTGCAGTTAACATAGAAGTGTATATATCTTTTTGAATCAGCATTTTAGTATTCTTTACAAAAATACCCAGAAGTAGAATAGCTAGATAATATGGTGGTTCTAGTCTTAATTTTTTGAGGAATCTCCATACTGTATCCTGTAGTAGCTACACCAATATACATTCCCACAAACAGAGTGTGAGGGTTCTCTTTTCTCTACATTCTCTTTAACACTTCCTATTTCTGGTCTTTGTGATAATAGCCATACCAAAGGTATGAGATGCTATCTCATTGTGGTTTTGATTTGCATTTCCCTAATAATTAGTGATGGTGAACATCATTTCATGTGCCTTTTGGCCATCTGTATGTCTTCTTTGGAAAAATGTCTGCTTAGATCCTCTGCCCATTTTTAAACCAGGTTGTTTTGTTGTTGTTAGGTTATATGAGTTCTTTATGTATTTTGGATATTAATCCCATATTGGAAATATGATTTGCAAAATTCTTCTCCTATTCTCTCCAACCCATGCTTGGTTCTTATGAATAGTTGCCTAATAGTCCATATTTGGTACAACCTGCATTTTATTCAATCATTTGTCTGAAATAGAAGACCTTCCTGTTTCATACATTTTGGAAATTGAGAGTTAGGAAAGAAAAGTGCAAGACCTGACCTCAAGTCAGGAATGCTTCCTAGTCTTGGAATCTCCTGGCTTTTGTACACATTCCCCTCCAAAACACACACACAAATGAACTCAGGCATAGCAAAATAATCCCAAGTTCCATATTAAATATGATTTTCATATTATTATATCAAAGATGGGTTTTATTCAAGCAGGACTTTGGGTTCTGACTGCCAAGCTTTTATCCTAGTACTGCTGTTACGATCTTTGAGAGCTTGGACAAATTCTTCAACCTTTCCATACTGTTTCCTTGTTCATAAAATAGAGATGATACTGGTACTTTACCTATCTTACAGAGTTGTGAGGGTTTAATGAGTGGAAAGTACAGGGAGTTTCCATATACCCGCTGTCCTCACAAATGTAAAACCTCTCTCACTATGAAATTCTGCACCACAGTGGTACATTTGTTATAGTCAGTGAACATTCATTGACACATCATTATTACCTTGTGTCCATAGTTTACATTTCAGTTCACTCTTGGTATTGCACATTCTATGGGTTTTGACAAAGGTATATTGTCATTTATGTTACAGTGTTTATGGCCTTTAGCATTTCCCTTTTATCTACTATTGTAGTAGCATATGGAATAGTTTAACTGCCTTAAAATTTTTCTATGCTTTGCCTATTCATCCCTCCTTCCTCTGTAACTTCTGGCAACCATTTATCTTTTTATTTCCATAGTTTTGCCTTTTTGAGACCATTTAATAGTTGGAATCACATAGTATATAGCTTTTTCAGATTGGCTTCTTTGACTTAGTAATATGTATTTAAGTTTCCTCCATGTCTTTTCATGGCTCATTCTTGTTTAGTGCCTAATAATATTCCACTGCTGGGATATACCACTGCTTACCCATTCACCTGCTGATGGATATCTTGGTTCCTTCCAAGTTTTGGCAGTTTGACTGTAAGCATTCATGTGCAGTTTATTGTTTAGACATAAGTTCTCAAATCCTTTGGGTAAATACCAAGGAGCATAACTGCTGTATGTATGGTAAGACTATATTTAGTTTTATAAGAAACTGACAGTCTTCCAAAGTGGCTTTACCATTTTACATTTCCTCTATCAATAAATGAGATTTCTTGTTGTTCCACATCCTTGTCAGCATTTGGTATTGTTAATGTTTAAGACATAAGCCATTCTAATAGGTTTATATGGGTATCTCATTGTTGTTTTATGTTACAATTCCCTAATGATTTATGATGTTGTACATCATTTCATATGCTTTCTTGGAATCTGTGTATCTTCTTTGGTGAGATGCCTGTTTACATCTACATCTTTTGCCATTTTTTTAAATCAGGTTGTTCATTTTTCTTACTGTTTTAAGAATTCTTTTTATATTTTGGAAAATAGTCCTTCCTAGATATATCTTTTGCAAATATTTTTCCCAAACTGTGGCTTATCTTATCATTCTCTCGATATTGTCTTTCATAGAGCAGAATGTTTTTATTTTAATGAAGTCCCACTCATCAAATTATTTCTTTCATAGATTGTGCCTTTGGTATTGTATCTCAGATGTCATTGCCAAACCATGGTCAGTAACACTATACTACTTCAGTGGTAGTGCAGGTACCTATAATATCAAAATAATCCTGATTCCTCCCTGCAATCCCTTGTATCATTGCTGTCATTCATTTCACTTATGAATAAACATAGATCACTATCATTCATTTTACTTATTATAAGCATAGTTAGAAAGAATATGATGTCATACATTGTTGCTATTATTATTTTGAGCAAACTGTTTTTTGTTAGATAATTAAGAATAAGAAAAATAAAAGTTTTTATTTTACCTTCACTTATTCATTCTCTAGTGTTCTTCCCTTCCTTATATACATCCGATTTTCTGACCTATATCATGTTCCTTCTCTCTAAAGAACTTCTTTTAGTATTTCTTGCAAAGCCAGTCTTTTAGCAACAAATTTCCTTAATTTTTGTTTGTTTGAGAAAGTCTTAATTTCTCCTTGACTTTTAAAAACTAATTTCACAGAGGGACACGTAAGTGGCTCATCAGTTAAGCATCTGCCTTAGGCTCAGGTCATTATCCCAGGGTCCTGGGATTGAGTCCTGCATCAGGCTCCTTGCTCAGCAGGGAGCCTGCTTCTCCCTTTGCCCCTCCCCACCGCTTGTGCTCTTTCAGTCTCTCTCTGGCAAATAAATAAATTAAATTAAATTAATTAAAAAGAAAGAAAACTAATTTCGCAGAGTACAGAATTCTAGGTTGGTGAGTTTTTTCTTTGAACACTAAATATTTCTCTCCACTCTCTTCTTGTTTTAATGGCTTCTGAGATGAAGTTGTATGTAATTCTTACTTTTGCTTCTATATAGGCACAATGTTTTTTTCCCTTGACTTTCTTTGATTTTCTGAAGTTTCGATATGATATGCCTAGGTATGGTGTTTGGGGCATTTATCCTGCTAGATGTTCCCTGAACTTACTGGTTCTGTGTTTTGGTATCTTGACATTAATTAGAAAAATTCTCAGTCATTATTATTTCAAATGTTTCTTCTGTCCCAATCTCTCTTTCTTATCTGTCTAGTATTCCAATTACATGTACATTACACTTTTTATAGTTTTTCCCACACGTTTTGGATTTTTTTAATGTTTTTTTTTTTTCAGTCTTTTTTCCTTTTGTTTTTCAGTTTGGAAATTTTCTTTTACCATACCCTGAAGTTTAGAGAGTCTCTTGTCAGCCATGCCTATTAATGGGACCATCAAAGACATTCTTCATTTATGTTACAGTGTTTATGGTCTTTAGCATTTCCCTTTTATTCTTTCTTCGAATTTCCTGTCTCTGTATATATTATACATCTATTCTTGCTTGTTTAATTTTCCCATCAATACCTTTATCATTTTTATCATATTTTTTAAAAAATTCTAGCATTCTTGCCATATATAACTCTGATTCTGATGCTTGTTCAGTCTCTTCAGACTGTTTTTACCTTTCAGGATGCCTTGTAATTTTTTTTTTTTTTTGAAAGGTGGATGTGATTAACTGAGTGAAAAGAACTTCAGTAAATGGCTTCTAATAATGTAGTGGTGTAAGCTGTAGAGTGAGGGGAAGCCTTCTGTCGTCTATAGGTCTCAATCTTGTGTTAAACTCATGACCCTGGGCTGTGAAATAAATCAGTGCTTCTCAGTGGCTTTTCCCCCCTTAGTCGGGAAAGGATGGCTAGTGGGGACTGGAGTTGGGTATTTCCCTTCTTCTAGAGCAGTCGGGCTCTAATAAAATCCTAGCAGATTAAGCTCCAATAAAATACTTTTTCTTAAATACAGGCCTAGTTAAACAGAATGTCTGAAATATTTCAAAATCGATCCTTTTCTTTTCTCCATGCCAGAAGCATCAGAGGACTTTTCTCTTATATTCACTATAAGGACCAGTAGAGCTCCTGTAGGTAAAACTCAAGCAAGTCTGGGGGCCCCATGCAACTGGACCCCCCTAGAGTTTTTAACTCAGAGTGCTCCCATTGAGCCTCTAGCAATTCATCAGTTACAGTTCAGATTTGCCTCTTCTGGCACTGGTTTCCGTGGAAGTTTTTGCCCATGGATTCTGCCCTGGTCCATTGTGATTTTCTGTATCCACTGTCTTTCTAGTTTGGGGGGCAGTGGTTTACTTCGTGACCTCACTTCTCTGACAAATCTTAGAAGAGTTTTTAGATTTTTACTTGTTGTTAGGATGGAGTGGTAACTTCTAAGCTCTTTACATGGTGGACTGGAAACCAGAAGTCTTCTGTTGAAGGTTTTTAAGCAAGATAATTTACATTTTAGAAAGTTTATCTTAGTATTATGTAGGAGAGATTAGAATGGTCGGAGATAGTGTAGTTCATAGCTACCAACATACCCTGGGATATATTTATTCCACTGAAGACAATTTGACTTGACGAGTTCCATTTATTGTCTTTTTTATCTTACAAAATACTTCTTTACATTTTATTTATGGTCATGAGAGTCACCATTCTGTCTTTAGTTGACACACCAATGTTACGTTAGTTTCAGGTGTACAATATACTGATTCAACAAGTTTATACCATTCTTGCATCTTTGTAGCAAAGTAATCTTGCATGTCAAGTCACACTGACCTTCAGAATACTTGTAGTTTTCTAGCTTATGACATTGAAAATTTTATACATTCATCTTCTTAAAATGTTGTGGGTTTTTTTTCTGTCTTTATTGCTCTTTGGGGGCTTTTTAAAATTTACTTTGTGTTAAAGATTGAAGCACATGAAATACACACACACACACACACTGTTCTTCCTCAGAACTTAGTCTCATGTATTAATTGCATAATAGCTATAAATGACCATAATGAGAACAGGGAAGTGGTTATATTATAGAGCAGTGTTTTTCCACCTTTATCAACCTAATGTCCACTTTTTTATAATAAATGCTATATAATGCTCCCCTTATTATACTGAAATAAAATTCATAGTTACAGTAATATCTGTCTTCATGTATGTTCAAAAAAAAAACTAATAAAACCCCAGTATAACATAGAGGAGAAATAAAAATTATACAAACTATAACAAAATAATATGTACTTTAGGATGTAAATAGGTATGAATGACCACAGTAGAAGCCAATTTAAAATAAGAGCAAAATACATATTTTTATGAATCCAAGACTGCCTTGATTATAATATATACTATTATTTTACACACCACTAAGAGAAAAACTGCTCCAACTAGACTGATACATATGTGTGAATATCAGAGATATTAAAGGGGAAAAGTATGAATCATTTAATTAATGAAATTTGATATATGTGTAGAATCATCATGAGCACTTGCTCTAGAAATGTAAGCTAATACATCTGGTGTGTTTGCAGGTCAGCTACCACAGTCATGGTGTTAACAGCATGGGTTTTCCAAATTGGCAAGCAACTCAGGGTTAAATTTCAAACAAAAAAAATATACAGTATTCTGTGGAATTAACAGCATACATGTGGTTCTTGGAAAATTTATTGTATATTAAAACTGTAGAGAAAATACTTTGTCTCTATATCCCTGGTTCTTGGATCTCACTGTCTGCTCTTAGACTTAAAACAAGCAGATTGATATCTTCAACCCTGTTCTCTTCTTTACATTTTTGTTCTGTTTCTAGGCTACAGAGACATTTATCTTCTTTGTCCCCAAATGTGGCTTTTTGTTTTCTCTGAATATTATTTATCTTGAGTTTGAGGATATATCAAAACCTGGACTTACTGATCAAAATTGTTTGAAAGTTTTGTTTTTTTTTTAAACCTTGTGCATGTATTACTTCAATAAAAATATTATTTAAAAATACAGGTTTGAAATTTGAAAAACAGCAGCTTAATGCTATAGGCAGCTTTCTAGTCAAAAGTAAGTACATGTGGCTACAATGAAAGTAGATGGTAAACAGATCCTAGTCGGGAAAGATTGGTCAGCTTTTTTTTTTTTTTTTTTAAACAATATGCCTCATTCTTCCCAACATGAAATCACATGTTATTAGGACCTACTTCTAATAGTATTTAAAACAAATTAAATAATATTAGGACTTGGGGGCACCTGGGTGGCTCAGTTGGTTAAGCGACTGCCTTCGGCTCAGGTCATGATCCTGGAGTCCCAGGATCGAGTCCCGCATCGGGCTCCCTGCTCGGCAGGGAGTCTGCTTCTCCCTCTGACCCTCCCCCCTCTCATGCTCTCTCTATCTCATTGTCTCTCTCAAATAAATAAATAAAATCTTTAAAAAATAATAATAATAATATTAGGACTTAACATCTGAGATAAGCAAACAAAAGAGTTAATAGAAACAAAGAGATAATAAAAGAGCATATATTCATAAGCTTCATGGGGTTGAAGATTGAGAGAGCATGAGTTATTAGGAAGAGAAACTGTTAACTAATTTTGCTTATTTAGTGAAATTTTATGACTACTGTCTAATCTCATAAAATTGATAAAGCATAATAGAATACTTAGTGTAGGACAGCTGAGTTTTTAAGAACACTTTTAAAACCAAAAAAGTTTATAGTATGGGGGGGAAGTAGTCATCATTAGTCATATTTTCCTGATAAAATATATATAGATTTTACATGCATATAGTGTAATGCTAAACATATATATGCACTTATTCTTGTAAGTAATAATCTGCCTTTAAGAAATAACAAATTGTGGGGCACCTGGGTGGCTCAGTTAGTTAAGCGTCTGCCTTCGGTTCAGGTCATGATCCCAGGGTCCTGGGATCGAGCCCCGCATCGGGCTCCCTGCTCAGCGGGGAGCCTGCTTCTCCTTCTCCCTCTGCCTGCCACTCTGCCTGTGATCTCTCTCTCTCTCTCTCTGTCAAATAAATAAATAAAATCTTAAAAAGAAATAACAAATTGACATGTACAGTTTTTACAAGTGACTGTCATCTATCACTGGTTTATTGTATATCTTTTTGGTAATTTGTCTATATTTGTGGCATCTTTATTGAATATAAGTGTATTTTAAAAATGATTTTGTAGAACTGTTTTTTGCTCTCTTTAATCTCAGCATGCATTAGAACTCATGAATTCCAGTGGTGCTATGCCAATTCCTTATATTAAAAGAGGCCAGTGATATGGAGAAAAGTTTGATACAGGAAATAAAAGAACTATTTTCTAGGGTAAGATAAACAAAATGGCCATCTTTCCTTTTCCTTTTTTTTTTTCTGTCACTGACCAATTTCAACCACCTTTCTGGCTTTAACTCTAAAATTCATGTGGTATCTACATCTCCAACTTACTCTACTCTCCTGATTTCCAAACTGCTACATCCAGTGTTAAACTAGTAGGCATCTTCAGTGTATCTATATGCCATCAGCACATAAAAGTCAGGATATTAAAAACTGTGCTTCATCCCTGAAAATTGCTCTTCATCCAGTGGATTCAATCTTGGTTGGTTAAGATTCAATCATATGTTAGTTAAAACCTAGAAGTCAACTTAACTGTTGCCTGTGGCTTACTGTTGATATCCATTCGTTTTTCACATCCTATAGACTCTACTGCTTTAACCTTTCTTGAATGTGTACCGTACTCTTTCTCACAGCTACAGTCTCAGTTCAGATCCTTCTTATCATTAGCTTGAACCACATCAACTCAGTTTTTATCTGCCCGTGGAAGGTATTTTATTTCTGAAAAACCATTGTAAGGGTAATTTTCACTATCAAAAATATAATTACCATTTTTTTCAACCTGGTTAAGGGCATTTATTTACAAATAACCCAAAGCTAACACCATACTTAATTGGTCAAAGACTGAATGCTTTCCTTAAGACAGTGTTATCTGTTCTTGCCACTTCCATTCAACTTTGTACTGGAAATGCTAGCCAGAACAATTAGATAGGAAAATAAAATAATAATTGCAATAAGATTGGAAAGGAAGAAGTAAAACTATCTCTATTTTCAGATGTCTTGATCTTGTATATAGAAAATCCTAAGAAATCCACTAAAAAACCATTAGAACTAATAAATGATTTCTGCATTGTTGCAGGATATATCATTGTACAAAAATCAATTGTATTTCTATACACTTGCAATGAACAATCTGAAAATTAAGTTAATTCTGTTGACAATAGCATCAAAAAGAATAAAATACTTAAGAATAAATTTAACAAAAGATGTGTAAAACTAATACTCTGAAAGCTACAAAACATTGAAAGAAATTTAAGAAGATCTAAATTACTATAAAAACATCCCATATTCATATATCAAAAAGACCCAACACTGTTAAGGTGGCAATACTCCTCAAACTTTTCTATAGACTCAAGAGTCTATCAGTATCTCTGCTGATTAGAAGGTAATCATGACAATGTAATCAGGACATAGTAACAAGGATAAATATCTAGATCAACAAGAGAATCAATAGCCCAGAAATAAACTCATATATATACAGTTAATTGATTTTTAACAAGAAACTAAGACCATTGAATGGGGAAAAGAATAGTCTTTTCAATAAATGGTACAGGGATAGCCATATGCAAAAGAATGAAATTGGACTTTGAACTCATTCCATATACAAAAATCAACTCAAAATGGATCAAAGACCTAAATGTAAAACCAGAAACTATAAAACTATTAGAAGAAAGCATAGGGGTAAATTTATTCCTTGGTTTTGGCAAGGGATTCTTAAATATGACTTTGAAACCATGAGCAACAAAATACCAACTAGACAAATTGAACCTTATCAAGATTAATAACTTCTGTACTTCAAAGGACACCATGAAGAAAATGAAGACAACCCACAGAATGGTAGAAAATATAGGGAAAGCATATATTTAATAAGTGACTCATGTCTAGAATGTGTTAAGAACTCGTATAATTCCAACAATGGTGACTAATGGTTTGCTAAGCGGAGGATGGAAGTACTGGTTTTAGGGGGCTCTGGGAGTAGAAGGGTGTTGATAGTAGCAGCCAGGGCAGTGAGGGGGTTACCAAAGTGCTCGGATTCTCCCGGCTGTGCAGGGATTTAAATGCCACCATGTCGAGCAAAAGGGCAAAGACCAAGACTACCAAGAAGCGCCCCCAGCACGCAACATCCAACATGTTCGCCATGTTTGACCAGTCACAGATTCAGGAGTTCAAAGAAGCCTTCAACATGAATGATTAGAACAGAGATGGTTTCATTGACAAGATTTGCATGACATGCTTGCCTCCCTAGGGGAAAATCCAACTGATGAGTATCTGGATGCCATGATGAATGAGGCTCCCAGGCCCATAAATTTTACCATGTTTCTCACTATGTTTGGTGAAAAGTTAAATGGCACAGATCTGGAAGATGTCATCAGAAATGCTTTAGCTTGCTTTGATGAAGAAGCAACTGGCACCATCCAGGAAGATTACCTGAGAGAGCTGCTGACAACCATGGGAGATCGGTTTACAGATGAAGAAGTGGATGAGCTGTACAGAGAAGCGCCTATCAACAAAAAGGGAAATTTCAATTATATTGAGTTCACGCGTATCCTTAAACACGGAGCAAAAGACAGAGATGACTGAAAAGAACTTCAAATTCCAGCCAGACTTTCCTTGTTGCCACTTTGGGTATTTCTGAGACGTTCTCTTAGAGTCTGTTGCATGCCCTTAGCTTTGCAGCTTTTGCCTTTCTTGTTGTTTTTAGTCTCAGCCATTTTGGGCACATGCATCTCTATAATCAGACTGGAAATGGGACTTTTTATGATTTTCAGAATAGAAAATAGGGCAGTTTAACTTACTAGCCCCCTCCCAAAATAACTGCAGTCTACACAGAGTCAGTATATTTTTTCAGAGAAAGTTATTCACTCAATTTTTTCTGAACCATAATTAAACTTTTTGATAAAAAAAAGAACTCATACAATTCAATAGTAAAAAGACAACCCAATTCAAAAATGGGCAAAGGATTTGCATAGACAATTCTCCAAAAATGATAGCAAATGGCCAACAAACACATGAAAAAAATGTTTCTCATCATTAAACATCAGGGAAATGCAAATCAAACAGTATGACTACAATCAAAAAGTCAAATAACAAGTGTTGGTGAGGCTTTGGAAAAATTGGAATCCTTGAACAGTGCTGGTGGGAATGTAAACTGGTACTGCTGCTTTGGAAAACAATCTGGCATTTCCTCAAATAATTAAATGTAGTATTACCATATGACTCTGCTACTCAACACCTAAGTATATACCCAAGAGGAATGAAAAAAATATATGTCCAAACAAAAACTTGTACATGAATGTTTTCAGCAGTTTATTTGTAAAAGCCAAAAGTTGGAAACAACCAAAAATGTATGTCAAGAGATAAATGGATAAATAATAGTGGTTTCTCTGTACAGTGGAATATTATTTGGCCTTAAAAAAGAATGAATACATGCTGCAGCATGGGTGAACCTTGAAAACACTATGAAAGAAGAAAAGTGAGAAGAGATAGTCACAAAAGACTATTATATGAGTCTGTGTATATGAAAGTTTAGGGAAATCTTTTGAGATAGAAAATAGATTAATGGTTGCTTGGGGCTGGGAGGCAGGACAGTGATTAAGGGAGTGATAGCTAAAGATTATGGGGTTCCTTCTTGAGATGTTGAAAACGTTCTAACATTTACTGTGGTGATGGTTGCACATATCTGAGAGTATATGAGAAACCATTGAATTGTATATTTTAAGTGGGTGAATTCTATGGCATTATGAATTACATCTCAATAAAGCTGCTTAAATAAAAGAATAGGCTATTCCAAAAGTATATATAGTTATCAAATTTATCAGGAAGGGACCAGACATTTATAGGTGACATTTCTTTTAGCCTTCCCTCTCCATCTCATTTCCCCTTTGCACCCCAAACTTGAAGCAGGAGATTCAGCAGCATATTGTCCTGCCAGTACTTTTTTTTTTTTTTTTAGTTTTTTTAAGATTTTATTTCTCAGAGAGAGAGAGTACAAGCAGGGGAAGGGACAGGCAGAGGGAGAAGCAGACTCCCCTCTGAGCAAGGGGCCCGATGAGGGACTTGATCCCAGGACCCTGGGATCATGACCCGAGCTGAAGGCAGACGCCCAACCAACTGAGCCACCCAGGTGTCCCCTGCCAGTATTCTTTAGGGTCATTGCAACCTGCACTCTGACTCCAGCCTAAAGAGAAGGGTGTTGGGAGAAAGGATTTCTCTAAACCATGGCTCATACCAAGCATAGGGCTTGTAATCAATCAGTGGTAAAGCACCCAGGAGGCAACTGGCTACAAAAACTTCTTTCAGTAGTTCATCCTCTCCTGGAGGAGTGAAATAACCTTTTTGTCACAAGCCTGTTACAAGTACAGTGGCATCTGAAATTAGATTGCTCTGACTTCTAAACAGACATGCCCTTTCAGAGCACAAATATTGGTGCTCTGAAGGAGGCCAGTGCAGCCTGTGTGGTTGGCCTGTCTGAAGACATCTGTGTGGAACAATTGTGCCAGAAGGCTTGCACCTAGCACGTTGTATTCCTGCAGAATGTATTGCATAGGTGGAGAGTGTGCTAAATAATTCACTTTAATTGTAAACGTTTCATTCACAAAAAAACAAAAGATCCAACCCCTTTTTCCCATCATTGGTAGTTCTGAACGTTAGATTTTTTTTTTTTTTTTTTTTACCATAAGGTCAAAATGAACCTAAGTATATGATTGTGAATGGACAAAATGGTGACATAATTGTGTATTGGCAAGTTATTTTTCCATTTTTGGGTGCCTGGGTGGCTCAGTCGGTTAAGCGTCTGCCTTGGGCTCAGGTCATGATCCCAGGGTCCTGGGATCGAGTCCCACATCGGGCTCCCTGCTCTGCGTGGAGCCTGCTTCTCCCTCTCCCACTCCCCCTGCTTGTGTTCCCTCTCTCGCTGTGTCTCTGTCAAATAAATAAATAAAATCTTTAAAAAAAAAAAACATTAAAGGAAGTCAACTCTCTGTAATATAATTTATGGCAAATATAAATAAATCTAGTAAATCTTTTTTTACAATGCCAGCACTTAGCTTTTTTTTTTTAAGATTTTATTTATTTATTTGACAGAGAGACACAGCCAGAGAGGGAACACAAGCAAGGGGAGTCAGAGAGGGAGAAGCAGGCTACCCGCAGAGCAGGGAGCCCAATGCAGGGCTCGATTCCAGGACCCTGGGATCATGACCTGAGCCGAAGGCAGACGCTTAACTACTGAGCCACCCAGGCGCCCCAGCACTTAGCTTTTTTTTAAAACAAGAATTGAATTTATTTTTGACCACAACTGAGCAGTGTCTATCATTTTATCAGACAGTAGTTGGATCTGTTCACTCAACTTTTCTAATTGATTCTACATGCAAGTGCATGGTTGTTTTTTTTTTTTTATTTCATTTATTTATTTGAGACTGACAGAGAGAGCGCAAGCTGGAGGGGGAAAGGCAGAGAGAGAGAGAGAAGCAGACTCCCCACTGAGCAGGGAGCCCAATGTGAGGGTCAATCCCAGGACCCTGGGATCATGGCCTGAGCTGAAAGCAGACCCTTAACTGACTAAGCCACCCAGGTGCCCCCAAGTGCATGTTTTTAATGTCTGTACTATTCTTGTGTGTTTGTTATCAAAATATGTTTAATTAAAAAAATTAATGTTAACAAGTTTCAAATTTCTCAAATTGATACTATTATGCTAAGATACCACACAAATCCCATTAAAATGGATAGTCATTTAATTATTAATATCAGTAATCATGTTACAACCTAGTAAGAGTTTTCCTGTTAATTATTCTCCACCAGCTAGCTTCAATAGCATGGGCTCCTAGAAGATGATTGGGAATTTTGTGAGTAGTTTTTGGGTTGTCACAATGTTAGGGGGATATTAGTAGGCCAGTAGATTCCAACCCTTGTCTTTATACCTGCCGTCAGTGCTTGGTGCTTCCAACTCCCAATCTTCTCAAAGGTCTAGAGGACATACTCACTTTTGCAAGCATTTTACATTGTGGCTTCTTTTCTTTTGCCAAGTCAGCTATCACTTATCTGTCAGCATTGACTTCTAAACATTTGTTGAAATTTTTTATCCTATGTTTTCTTTCCCATTCTCTCTTTCATAGTGAGTTTCTGTCCTTTTTTTTTTTTTTAATTCCTTTACTGTCTGTCCAGTGTTTTCAAAGGCCAAGTGATCACCAACTGATGAATCTGCTATGCTTAACAGCTCAGTGGGAGATAGTTCCTCTTAGAGGATATGGCAAATATTTTAGGTAGTTTGGCTATTATGTAGACTAGCTGGTGTCCTGGCAGTTAGTGCCTAGTTGGGGCTAGATCTGCTAAGCACATTGCCATTTCTGAGCCTGCCCAAAATGCCAATGGTACTTAGAGTTATCAGTTCATTCTAACCTTGCATTAACTCGTCGTAAACAGTATGTTAGACAATTAACATTTTCTATGACTGAGAGTAATTTGTAATCTTACTCATTACTCTTTCTCAGGCTGAGCTTTTGGAAACTGATTTGCATTCAGAAGTAACAGTAAAAACAATGTGATGGCTCCTTATTAAAAGGAAAACACTGGATTTTTTTCATTCCTAACATTCAGCTTTGCTACATGGTTTTTCTTCATATTAACAGATTTTTTGGTAAAAGGCCTCAGTGGGATTGTAGAGGGGCATCAAATTTGAATGAACTTCATCAGCTATTAAGTGACATAATGATCAGAAGATTGAAGACTGATGTTTTAACCCAGCTGCCCCCTAAAGTCAGACAGCGTATTCCCTTTGATCTTCCATCAGCAGCTGCCAAGGTGAGAATGCTTGTTTCATTCGAAGTCTTACTTTAAGTCATTTTAATGAAAGATTGCACATACTGATTTTTTATAGAAGGCAAAGTCTGTTTTCTTAAAATAGGATTAATTAATAGAACATATGGATTGGCTTTGTATCATTTCAAGAAGAGAACAGGAAGAATTTAACTTTAGTCATCAAATGTGAAAAGATTCAGTATCCTACTGATTTAGAAAAAATACTTCTGCTCGATATAGAATGAAAACACTTCAACTGCAATGAAGATTTACTATTAAGAATTCTAAATACCTGTAGGGTGTAAAGCCCAATAATTAGGATGCGAAGTTGTGTTTCTTGCTCTAGAATTTTTTTGAAGTATGAGCTATCTTCTAGAATAACTTGGATTTAGCCTTCTTCTTGAGATCTGAAAACTCTATGATCATGTTGGAAGAGGTGAAGGTCTATATATTAGAAAGTCAAATTGTATTTTACCTAATCCTTATCTACATATACTTTTAGGGAGTACAGTGCTTATATTTTCTCTGAAATTTCTTTAAATCTGGATAGGACTTTGTTGACAGACTATTTATTGCATTGTTTTATCTTGAAAGATTGAGGAGACATTTTATAAACATTGGCAATATGTTATTGGTAAATAGGAATAATGATTTTCTTTATCCACCATTTTAGCATTAGAAAGAAAAATAAAAGTATATGATTACATTATATTTTTATTTAGCTAATATTCCTCATGCTTATTTAAATGAAATCATATCTTGTTATGAAAATACTTTGCTATCATACACATTTTCACTGTTTCCTTTCTTATGTATGTAAATTTTTATTTTTACTTTACAAAATGTTTTTTCTTTTTTTTTTTTTTTAAAGATTTTATTTATTTTTGACAGAGAGTGAGAGTGTACAAGCAGGGGAAGCAGCAGGCAGAGGGAAAGGAAGAAGCAGGCTGCCCGATGCAGGGCTCAATCCCAGGACCCTGGGATCATGACCTGAGCCGAAGGCAGATGCTTAACCAAGTCTGAGCCACCCAGGCACCCCACAAAATGTTTTTTCTTAAGGGGAAGCTCTAATTGTTTGATTTATGATGATGTTAGCAAAGGGCTTGGCTTTCACCCACAGCTTTTCATTGGTTTCTGTCTTTTGTGTGAACATGTGACTGACCTATCTCCATATTGATGTTTTTCAGTAAACACATTGGTATCTTTGGGAATTTGTTTTAATATCTTTACAAAGAAAAAAGAAAACAAGTAGGACAAAATAAATTATTGCATTAATTGTTCTTCTGTTCTTTTTTTTTTAAGATTTAATTAATTAATTTAGTTAGTTGAGAGATAGCACGAACTGGGGGAGGAGCAGAGGGGCAGGTAAAAGGAGAGGGAAAGAATCCCAAGCTGACTTCCCACTGAGTGCCGAGCCTGACTTGGAGCTGTATCTCATAAGCCTGAGATCGTGACCTGAGCTGAAATCGAGTCAGATGCTTGACTCTTCTTCTGTTCTTTATGCCACATTTCTAAGCATTGTTATTTTCTCCCACATAGGAATTGAATACCAGCTTTGAAGAGTGGGAAAAATTAATGAGAGCTCCAAATTCAGGTGCCACCGAGACTGTCATGGGGTTGATTACCCGCATGTTTAAACAAACTGCTATTGCCAAGGTACTCATTGCTGGGACAGCATATGTTTCTCTTGATACAAATTATTTAATGTATTTTAATGCTTTTATTTAAGCAGCTTATTTGCATACTGTAACATGTCTTTGCCATTTAATTCTTTAACTCTGATATTGAAAAATTCAGATATATTCAAAGAAACAATGATATAATGGACACCATTATATCTTTGCATATATTGATCTTTTCCAGTATATGGGTACACTTTGATGAGGGAATATAACATGCTTTACACGTTCTCATTTAAAGGACATACATATATTCATCTTTGTCATCAGATTTTTCCGTGGTTTTTGCTACATAATTGCTACAAATAATGTTTATTTAAGTCAATCATTTTTAATTGGTATTATGTTTCTAGTTCCCTACAGAGATAGATGTGCTCATATTCTGTTTGTCTAAGAGTGCAAAGTAGAGGTGTTAGTTTTTAAATCTCAGTGTGAATATAAAGTAGATTCATCACACGTTCTTGTTTTTACTAGCATGGTAGAACTTAGACATGCTAATGAGTGTTACTCCTTTCCAATTCTGAAATTTTTTTATATAAGATAATTTTTTAAGTGAGGTATATTGAGGTATAATTCACATTCAGTGAAATTTGTCCTTTTAAAATACATAGCTTGATGAGGCTTGACAAATACATTGAGTAAACCATCAGTACAATCAAGATAAAGAATATTTCCATTTGCCCAAAAAGTTTCCTGATACGCCTTTGTAGTTATCTCCCTCACACCTGCCCTCTGCACCTCAGCAGTCAACAGATCTACTTTCTACAACTATAGTTTTGCATTTTCCTGAATGTTCCAAAAACAGAACATACAGTATGTAGCCTTGTGTCTGGCTTCTTTCATATACCATAAAGCTTTTGAATATTGATCCATGTTTTGCATATGTCATTAGTTTCTTCATTGTTATATCTGAGTAATGTTCCAGTGTATAGATATATAACAACTTTTTTCCCTCCACCAGTTAATGGCCATTTGGGATCTTATCAGTTTGGGCCATTATGAGTAAAACGGTTAGAATCATTCATGTACAGGTCTTTGTATGGACAGATTTTCATTTTCCTTGAGTAAATATCTGGGAGTGGGACTATTGGGTCATATGGAAGACACAGATTAAATTTTATAAAAAGCTGCCAAATTTTTTTTTAAGTACTGTATCATTTTGCATTCCTTGTAACAACGTATGAGTGTTCCAGTGGTTCTGCATCTTTGTCAGCACTTGGTATTTTCAGTCTTTTTAATTTTAGCTGTTTTCCAGGGTATGTACTGATATCTCATTATCATTTTCATTTGCCTTCTCCTAATGTCTAATGATAGCATATTTTTATGTGTTTGTATCCATAATATACATCATATATCTGTCATATATATGTAAAATATATATATTTTTATATATAAAAATAATGGCAAGCCCATATTTATATTGGATTATAAGAGTTTTTTGGTTTTTTTTTTTTAAGATTTATTTATTTATTTTAGGAAGAAAGAGAGCAGGGGGTGGGTAGTGGAGGGGGCAAAGGGAGTGGGAGAGAGAATCTCAAGCTGAGCGTGGAGCCCGACATGGAGCTTGATCCCACGACTCTGAAATCATGACCTGAGCTGAAATCAAGAATCAGGTGCTCAACTGATAGCCAATCAGGCACCCCAGAGCTCTTTATATATTTTAGAAACAAGTCCTTTAACATATAAGTCTTTTCCAAAATTTTCTTTCAAGTCTATATATTCCATTTTATTTTCCTGACATTGTCTTTAAAAGAACAGAAGTTTTGAATTTTGGAACAGTCCAGTTTTTATTTTTTCTTTCATGTATTCTGCTATTGAGTCCTAATTAATTTTTGTTTATTCCAAGTTCCCAAAGATCTTCTACTGTGTTTTCTTCTAAAAGTGCTATATCCTTAGGTTATATAGGTAGGTCAAGAACTATTTTGAGTTAATTTTTTTTATGTGGTACAAAGTTAAGGATAGAGATTTAGTTACTTTGTTTTGGTTTGAGTAGCTTTTGTTTGATTATTTGTTTTGCTTATGAATTTTCAATTTTCAATTGATACTCGTTATTGGAAACCATTTTTCTCTCATTGATTCACCTTAGCCCTTCATAAAAAATCATTTGGTTATATATGTGTGGATCTTCTTCTGAACTGTGGTCTGTTTCACTGACCATTACATCTCATTTGACAGAATTCTAAAGTATCTGGTTACGGTACCTTTCTAATAAAGCTTGAAATCACATGGTGTTCACTCCTACTTTATTTCAAAATCATTCTGTCTATTATAGGTCCTTTGCTTTTCCTTATGTGGTTTATAATTAGCTTGTTAAGTATGTACACTTTTGATTGGAATTGTGTTGAATCTATAAATTCGTTTGGAAGAATTGACTTCTTAATAGTATTGAATTTCCTGATCCATGGTAGGAATGTCTTCTTTCATTTCTCCCAGCCATGTTTTCCAGTTTCATTGAATACATTTTGCTAGATTTGCTCTAGTCATTTCATGTATTTTTAGGCACTTGTAAATATTTCTTTTTCTATTTAAATTCAGTTAATTAACATATACTGTATTATTAGTTTCAGAGGTAGAGTTCAGTGATTTAAAAGTCTTATATAATACCCAGTGCTCATTACATCACATGCCCTCCTTAATGTCCATCTCCCAGTTACCCATCCCCCCACAGCCCTCCCCTCCAGCAACCCTCAGTTTATTTCCTATGATTAAGAGTCTCTTATGGTTTGTCTCCCTCTCTGATTTTGTCTTGTTTTATTTTTCCCTCCCTTCCCCTATGATCCTCTGTTTTGTTTCTTAAATTCCATATATGACTGAGATCATATGATAATTATCTTTCTCTGATGGACTTATTTCACTTAGCATAATACCCTCTACTTTACATCCACATCGTTGCAAATGGCAAGATTTCATGTTTTTTAGTGGCTGAGTAGTATTCCATTGTATACATATACCACATCTTCTTTATCCATTCATCTGTCAATGGACATCTGGGCACTTTCCATAGTTTGGCTATTGTGGACGTTGCTGCTATAAACACTGGGGTGCAGGTGCCTTCCAGATCACTACATTTGTATCTTTGGGGTAAATTCCTAGTAGGGCATTGCTGGATTGTAGGGTATCTCTGTTTTCAACTTTTTGAGGAACCTCCATACTGTTTTCCAGAGTGGCTGCTTTTCCACTTGCATTTCCACCAACTGTGTAAGAGGGTTCCCCTTTCTCCGCATCCTTGCCAACATCTGTCATTTCCTGACTTGTTAATTTTAGCCATTCTGACTGGTGTGAGGTGGTATGCTGCCTATGTTCTCCTCTAGGATTTTGATGGATTCCTGTCTCGCAGTTAGGTCTTTCATCCATTTTGAGTCTATTTTTGTGTATGGTTTAAAGAAATGGTCCAGTTTCATTCTTCTGCATGTGCCTGTCCAGTTTTCCTAACACCATTTGTTGAAGAGACTGTCTTTTTCCGATGGGATATTTTTTCCTGCTTTGTCAAAGATTAGTTGACTGTAGAGTTGAGGGTTCATTTCTGGGTTCTCTATTCTGTTCCATTGATCTGTGTATCTGTTTTTGTGCCATTACCATACTGTCTTGATGATTACAGCTTTGTAATAGAGCTTGAAGTCCGGCATTGAGATGCCATCAGTTTTGTTCTCTTTTTCAACATTCCTTTGGCTATTTGGAGTCTTTTGTGGTTCCGTACAAATTTTAGGATTATTTGTTCCAGCTCTGTGAAAAAAGCTGATGGTATTTTGATAGGGATCTCATTGAATGTATAGATTGCACTAGGCTGCATAGACATTTTCACAATATTTGTTCTTCCTATCCATGAGCATGGAAGGTTTTTCCATTTCTTTGTGTCTTCCTCAATTTCTTTCATGAGTGTTCTATAGTTTTCTGAGTACAGATCCTTTGCCTCTTTGGTTAGGTTTTTCCTAGGTATCTTATGGTTTTGGGTGTAGTGTAAATGGGATCAACTCCTTAATTTCTCTTTCTTCTAATTGTTAGTATATAGAAAAGCACCTGATTTCTGTGCATTGTTTTTATATCCTGCCACTTTGCTGAATTCCTGTATGAGTTCTAGCAATTTTGGGTGGAGTCTTTTGGGTTTTACACATAGAGTTTCATGTCATCTGTGAAAAGTGAGAGTTTGACTTCTTTGCCAGTTCAGATGCCTTTTATTTCTTCTTCTTGTCTGATTGCTGAGGCTAGGACTTCTAGTACTGTGATGAACAACAGTGGTAATAGTGAACATCCTTGCTGTGTTCCTGACCTTAGGGGAAAAGCTCTCAGTTTTTTCCCATTGAGAATGGTATTTGCTGTGGACTTTTTGTAGATGGCTTTTAGATATGTTCCCTCTATCCCTACACTGTGAAGAGTCTTAATCAAGAAAGGATGCTGTACTTTGTCAAATGCTTTTTCTGCATCTATTGAGAGGATCATATGATTTTTGTCCTTTCTTTTATTAATATAGTGTATCACATTGATTTGCGGATACTGAACTACTCTTGCAGCCCACTAATAAATCCCACTTGGTTGTGGTGAATAGTCCTTTTAATGTACTGTTGGATCCTATTGGCTAGTATTTTGGTGAGAATATTTGCATCCATGTTCATCAGGGATGTTGGTCTGTAATTCTCCTTTTTGATGGGGTCTTTGTCTGGTTTTGAGATCAAAGTAATGCTGGTCTTGCCGAAAGAGTTTTGAAGTTTGCCTTCTATTTCTACTTTTTGAAACAGGTTCAGAAGAATAGGTATTAATTCTTCTTTAAATGTTTGGTAGAATTCCCCTGGGAAGCCATCCAGCCCTGGACTCTTGTTTTTTTGGGAGATTTTTTTTTTTTTAAGATTTTTTTTTTTTTTTAATTCATTTGACAGAGATAGACACAGCGAGAGAGGGAACACAAGCAGGGGGAGTGGGAGAGGGAGAAGCAGGCCTCCTGCAGAGCGAGGAGCCCAATGCGGGGCTCGATCCCAGGACTCTGAGATCATGACCTGAGCCGAAGGCAGACGCTTAACGACTGAGCCACCCAGGCGCCCCTTTTTGGGAGATTTTTGATTACTGCTTCAATTTCCGTGCTGGTTATGGGTCTGTTCAAGTTTTCGTCTTCTTCGTCTTTAAGTTCTGTTGGTTTATATGTTTCTAGGAATGCATCCGTTTCTTCTAGATTTCCTAATTTGTTGGCATATAGTTGCTCATACTATGTTCTTATAATTGTTTGTATTTCTAAAGTGTTGGTTGTGATCTCTCCTCTTTCATTCACAATTTTGTTAATTTTGATCCTTTCTCTTTTCTTTTTGATAAGTCTGGCCAGGGGTTATCGATCTTCTTTCAAAGAACCAGCTCCAGTTTCATTGATCTGTTCTGTTCTTTTGGTTTCTATTTCATTGATTTCTGCTCTAACCTTTATTATTTCTCTTCTCCTGCTGGGTTTAGGCTTTATTTGCTGTTCTTTCTCCAGCTCCTTTAGGTGTAGGGTTAGGTTGTGTATTTGAGACCTTTCTTGTTTCTTGAGAAAGGCTTGTATCACTATGTATACCTCCCTCTTAGGACTGTCTTTGCTGCATCCCAAAGATTTTGAACAGTTGTGTTTTCATTTTCATTTGTTTCCATGAATTTTTTTAATTCTTCCTTAATTTCCTGGTTGACCCATTCATTCTTTAGTTTAGGATGCTCTTTAGCCTCCATGTATTTGAGTTCTTTCCAACTTTCCTCTTGTGATTGAGCTCCAGTTTCAAAGCATTGTTGTCTGAAAATATGCAGGAAATGACCCCAATCTTTTGTGATCTGTTCTGGAGAATATTCCATGTGCACTTGAGAAGAATGTGTATTCTGTTGCTTTGGGATGGAATGTTCTGAATATATCTGTGAAGCCCATCTGGGCCAGTGTGTCATTTAAAGCCTCGTTTCCTTGTTGATCTTTTGCTTAGATGATCTGTCAATTGCTGTGAGTGGGGTGTTAAAGCCCCCTACTATTATTGTATTGCTATCAATGTGTTTCTTTAATTTTGTTATTAATTAGTTTATATAATTGGTTGCTCCCATATTAGGGGCATAAATATTTATAATTGTTAGATCTTCTTGTTGGGTAGACCCTTTAGTTATGATATAGTGTCCTTCCTCATCTATTACAGTCTTTAGTTTAAAATCTAATTTGCCTTATGTAAGGATTGCCACCCCAGCTCTCTTTTGGTGTCCATTGGCATGATAAAGAGTTTTCTACAACCCTCACTTTCAATCTGGAGGTGTCTTTGGGTCTAAAGTAGTCTTTTGCAGACAGCATATGGATGGGTCTTGCTTTTTTATCCAGTCTGATACCCTGTGTCTTTTGGTTGGGGCATTTAGGCCATTTACATTCAGAGTAACTATTGGAAGATATGAATTTAGTGCCATTGTATTACCTGTAAAGTCCCTGTTTCTGTAGATTGTCTTTGTTCCTTTCTGGTCTATGCTACTTTTGGGCTCTCTCTTCACTTAAAGGATCCCCTTTAATATTTCTTGCAGGACTGGTTTAGTGATCACAAATTCTTTTAGTTTCTGTTTGTCCTATAAACATTTTATCTCTCCTTCTATTTTGAATGACAGCCTTTGAATGGATAAAGTATTCTTGGCTGCATATTTTTCTCATTTAGCACCCTGAATATATCATGCCAGTCCTTTCTGGCCTTCCAGGTCTCTGTAGATTGGTCTGCTGCCAGTCTAATGTTTCTACCCTTTTAGGTTAGGGACCTCTTTGTCCCAAGCTGCTTTCAGGATTTTCTCTTTGTCTCTGAAATTTGCAAGCTTCACTCTTATATGTCTAGTGTTGACCCTATTTTTATTGATTTTGAGGGACATTCTTTGTGCCTCCTGTACTTGAATGCCTGTTTCCTTACCCAGATTAGGTATGTTCTCCACTATAATTTGCTCCAATATGCCCTGTGCTCCTCTCTCTCTTTTCTCTTCTTCTGGGATCCCAATTATTCTAATATTGTTTCGCTTTATGGTGTCACTGATATCTCAGATTCTCCCCTCGTGATCCAGTAGTTGTTTATCTGTCTTTTTCTCAGCTTCCTTATTGTCCATCATTTTGTCTTCTATATCACTAATTCTGTCTTCTGCCTCATTTATCCTAGCATTTAGAGCCTCCATCTTTAATTGCATCTCATTAATAGCCGTTTTAATTTCAACTAGATTAGTTTTTAGTTTTTTATTTCTCTAGAAAGGGATTCTCTGTGTCTTCTATGCTTTTTTCAAGCCCAGGTGGTATCTTTATAATCATTACTCTGAACTCTAGTTCTGACTTCTTACTTATACCCGTACTGATTAGGTCCATGGCAGTCAGTACTGCCTCTTGTTCTCTTTTTTCAGGTGAGTTTTTCCATCTTCTCATTCTGTCCAGAGAAGAATAGATTAATGAGAGAATATAATTCCAAAATGGTAACAACAAACTCAGGATAATATACACTAAACAAATCAGAAGAGACCCAAAACCAGAAGAAAAAAATAAAATTTTAAAAAAGAAAAGAAAAAGAAAGGAGAGAATATAATCAGACAGGTGAACAGAACAGAGCAATACACTGGATCCTGTGTGTATTTTGGTCTGTTTGTTAGAAAACTAGATCCCAAAATTGTGTGTATTTTGGTCTGTTTGTTAGAAAACTAGATCCCAAAATTGTAAAGAAAGAAAAACTTATATATGCACAAAAATATAATTAAATGTGATGAAACAATAGAATGTAAGTGTGAAAATGAAAATTAAAAGGCCAAAAACAAAAAGAAAATATAAAAAGACAGGTGAACAGAACAGAGCAATACACTATATCCTGGGTGTATTTTATTCTGTTTTTTAAAAGAAACTACATCCCAAAATTGTAAAGAAAGAGAAACTTATATATATGCAAAAAAAAAAATTAAATA
Organism: Mirounga angustirostris; assembly: GCF_029215605.1. NCBI lineage: Eukaryota > Metazoa > Chordata > Mammalia > Carnivora > Phocidae > Mirounga > Mirounga angustirostris. The sequence goes on along the minus strand of NW_026991711.1, from coordinate 102,609,034 downwards.
CAATGAAAGGATAGGATATTACTGTAAAAGTGAAAATTAAAAAAGACTTTAAAAAAGGAGTTGATAAAATAAGAAATTGGTTGAAAAGGAACAAAATTAAAATTGAAAGACTAAAGAATCATGAGGGAAAAAAAACATGAATTCTATATACAATTTTCCCCTAGTGCTGGAGTTTTGCTGTTCTGTGTGATTGGTAAATTTGGTCTTAGCCGGATGTTCTTGCTGATCTCGGGGTGGGGCCTGTTGCGCTGATTATCAGGTGTCTTTGCCCAGGCAAGAGTTTCACCATCCTTACCAGTGGGCTGGGCTAAGTAAGTGGCTGCAGATTGCTCTATGTGGCTTTTGTTCCCTGAAGGCTTTCCACGCTTCTGTAGAGGATGGAGTGAAAATGGTGGCCTCCCAATCTCCAGCCCTGGAGCCGAAAGTTTGCACCCTTCCACTTCTTAGTGTGCCCTCATGGAATAGCAGTCAATCACTCCTGTCTCCCTGGTCTCCATCTGCACTCACCCAGCCTGTTGCAGAGCGTTTCTGTCTCAGGCACATGAGCCCCCTTTCGAGTCTCCAAACTTTGCAGACTCCTGCAGCACACATCCTGCCACTCCTCCAGTGGGGGTGGGGGAAGGAGATGGGAGGGGAGGTGAGTCTTGTCCCTGTTCTGCTGCTTGCTAGGCCAGTCACCCAACTGTGCCTCAGTTTGTGGTTTATGGCAACACTGAGCTGAAAACCCACTCCTGGGCTCGCTGATTGCACCGACTTCCCCCTCCGATGTCTGGGAACTCTGCTGCACTCAGGCACCCCTCTTCTTTCTGTGACCCTGGGGATCCTGAGACCACACTGTCCCACCTAAGCACCTTTGTTTTTGTTTTGCCACCTGAGCACCTTTCAGGCAGGGATGTCTTGTTTTGCCACCTGAGCACCTTTCAGGCAGGGATGTCCCTCACGGGAGCAGACTTCTAAAAGTTCCAATTTTGCACTCTGCTGCTATATCACTTTCTGGTAGCAAGCTTACAGAGGCTCCCTCCCCCCATTGTTTTTCTTCCATTATATTGCCTCAGATTCACTTCTCTGCACCTCCTACCTTGCCGAAAGTGGTTACTTTTCTATTTGTAGAATTGCAGCAGGTTTTTTTAGATCTCCGGTTGAATTCGCAGGTGTTCAGAATGATTTGATGGCTATCTAGCTGAATTCCAGGGACCAGACAAAACTAGGGTCTCCTACTCCTCCACCATCTTGGACAAATATCCTATAAATATTTCTTAAATTTCAATTTCTAATTTTTATTGCTAAATATAGAATTATTGTCTATTTTTGTTTATTGACTTTTTATCCTTTGACCTTGCTGAACTCACTTATTAATTTTTATGGGTTTTTTGTAAATTTGGGGGGATTTTCTATATAACATATGTTTTTGTCTGCACATAAGAACACTTTATGCATGTAGTCTGTATATCTTTATTTTTATTGCCTAGCACAGTGAAGGAATGCAAATACAATTTTGAATAGAAGTGATAGGATTGAGCAACCTTGCCTTGCTGCCATTCTTAGAGGGAAAGCTTTCAGCCTTTCCCCATTAATAATGATGCTATCTTTAAGTTTTAACCATTTTTTAGGTTCAGAAAATTTTCTTCTTTTATTGAATTTGTTGAGAGGAGAAACAAAACATATGAAAATTTTTTACCTGGTAGAGCAAGGTTAGGATGAGGGTGGTTACCATAAAAGTGGACCCAAAAAAGTGGCTAAAATTTTAAGAAAATTATAAAGACTGAGCACAGGCTATCATGACTGTTCAGAATAACAGGGTATCTTAACACAGTAAGTCCACACTCACTCACAAGCTTTATTTCCTTTGGCGTCTACCAGGTGCTGACTAGAAGATCATAGAGCAACCCTGTTAGTGGAGCACAAGCACAATACCCTATCTACTTCCAGAACCTTTTCTCATACTAAGTGAAATTGCTCCTGGGTGCTGATTTATAACAAAAGCTGTCTGCCCTGCAGGCTAGGTAGAAAACCCTACTGAAATTAGGACCTTGGACTGTTATAAGACAGTTCCATCAATGCTGGAGGAGAGGCATGAAACTCTGTCCTGCCTAGGACTATCCACAGACATAGCGTGGTGTCAGGGAGAGAGGCAGAAACTCCAGGGAAGTGCCACCTTTAAGTCTTAGCTGGATCAAGAGGCCTGCCTTACATTGAATTGGTTCTAGAGACCAAAGATGTCCCCTGCCCAGAGCTTGACACGGAGAAACCATCAAGATAAGTCTACCCCTGGGGGAGAGAAACACCTGTGTATAGGGCAGGCATGCAGGAACTACTGGAAGCTGAGAATGCCACTGGAATACTTAGAAAAACCCATGGCATACATTATCACAAGGTAGAAGCATTCTGTTGCTGGGGGAGTTCAAAGTTTGTAGTGTACTAAATTAGGTAAATGTAGCAAAAAGAGAATCTAAATACAAGGGAACCTAAATAAAACTCAGTACTGGCTAGATTGTCTCCTTCCCACACTATCATCCTGACCCCCAAAAAAGAAAGCCTATTTCTGGGTGTGTAAATATCAATTATCTCAGACTGTCCTGTTCTTCTACACATAATTTCTAGCACATAATAGAAATTATGAAATAAAAAAAAAAGAAACTTTAAGAAACTAATCCATTCTCAAAAGATAAAACAATCAATAAAGCCAAATTGATAAATGACCTAGACTGTAGAATTATTAGACAAGGGCTTTTAGGAAGCTATGAATAGTGTTGTATGATCTAGTAGCAAAGATAAACAATATGCATGAAAAGGTGGGAATTTTAGAAGAAATATGAATATTTTAAAGACAGTAAAATGGTAATGCTAGAAATTAAAAAAACAGAATCTAAAAAAATTATTTCAATTAGCTTATAAGCCAATAGAGAAGATGAAATGTAATCATAAAAATTCTAAATGTCCTGGATATTTATCAGAGAGAAATGAAAACTTAGGTTTACACAGACTCCTTTATGGGAATTTATTTATAATAGCCAAAAACTGGGAAATAATCCAGATGTCCTTAAATTATAGTATACCCATACAATAGAATACTCAAAAGGAATGAACTATTGATAAGCATGATAAATTGGATGAATCTAAAGGCATTACACTGATTGAAAGAAGCCAGCCTCAAAAAGTTTTCATATATCATGACACCATATTTATAACATTTTCAAAACAATGGAATTTTACTGATAGAAAAAAATTATTATACAAATGTCATTTTCCTGGTCACGATATTTTACTATGGCCATATAGGAAATGATCATTAGGGAAGCTACGTTAAGGTTATTCAGGAACTCTGTTATTTTTGCAACCTCTGGTATGTCTAAAATTATTTCACAATTTAAAGTTTTAAAATGTACATATAGTGGACACAATATGGTAACCTAATGTAGAAAACATTCTAAGTTAATCCAAAAGAAGGCAGAAAAGAAAGGAAAGGAACAAAGAACATATGGGTCAATCAGAAGACAACAAGATGTTAGGTTTTAATCTAGTTCTATCAATAATTACATTAAATGTGAATGATCTAAACCCACCAAGTATATGGTAAGAAGTATCATGTTGCATAAATCATGATATCTGCAAAAAGTTCTTTTTAAGTATGAAGGCTGAAAGTTGAAAATAAATGGATGAACAAAGATATACCATGCAAACAATAATCAAAGGAAAGCTGAAGTAGAAGTGTAATATTAGATAATGTAGACTTCAGAACAAAGATTATTACCAAGATTAGAGGAAATTTATAGATCACTAAGATGATAGCATAGGTTGTTCCTGACTTTGCTTCTCCTCACAAGAACAATAACTAACAACTATTCAGGAAGAAAATACCCCTAGGAGAATCCTAGACACAAGGGTGAAACTGAGACATGGCCCTGCACCCTAAAGACCAAAACAGACTACATTACTAGGGTAAGAGTAGTGGCTACATGTTGACCCTGTTGCCATGCGCCTAGGCCAATGTAGCACCACTCAGGGAGATCCCACCCTGAGCCTCTGGCTCCTCCAGCAGGAAAAGGAAATCCATGGGGAAAAACAAGTACCACCCCACCCCACCACCTGGCATCGTGGGTTGCTTTGCCAGAGCCACTACTCTGATCTTTATCCATGGAAATTGTAGGAGAATTTGTGGGGCTCAACCACTGGGAAACTGACAGTGACAGAAAGGGGAAAGGAGCTAGCAATAACCAGCACATAAATCTTGGCAGACTGAGTTTGTACCTGCAGCACCCAAGTTATCATCCTATGGAGTGACTTTGTTCGTGTGCAGAACCAAGTCAGTGGCATACTCTGACCAGGGAGCTTGGCAGGGTGCAGATCTGCTTGATTCAGATCCTCATATGAGGATTTTTGCCAGCCCTACAGCCCAGTTTCCCCATGCCCAGGCAAGGAGGTGAGTCATATGCCTACTTGCTGTAGAGAATGTGTTCTGGCCACATCTGACCAGAGGAACTGGTGAAAACATCTGGAAGCTGTGAGGCATAGCAGTGCTCAAGCCTAGAGGCAAGTGGGCCAAGCTGATTGCCCCCTGAGCAAAGCCAGTTCCAGGCATGAAGTTTCCTGTGCTATACACAGGCAGGGGCCTTAATTCATATTCAAGGCTGACAGTAGTTCCCAAACCCTCCCAGAGAACCTTTTTGGGAAATTGAGAGTTGCCTGGAGCAGCCCCTCTCCTTCCAGTTGAGGCAAAGGTGAGACTTAACTACACCTACCCACTTGACTCCTGGTCTCATCTGACCATAGGACTGGCGAGAACACCTGGAAGCTAAGTAGCCCTGAAGCACCCTAGCCGAGGGTAGGGAAAGCAGAGTTGACAGTTTGCAGGGCAAAGCCAGGGACCTGCTCAGCCAGAGAATTTGGGTCATGGGTCAATTTGAGTTTAAGACAGCAAAGAGCTTTACTACCATTTTAGCTGCTTCTCCCATTGCACTCAGGCAGGGAAACTAATTTGTAGCCCCACCCGTTTACAGAATATAGCCTCCAGCCTACCGGACCAGGAAACCTTACAAGAACATACAGTATCTGCATAGCCCATCCAAGAGCCCTGCTTACAGTGGCATTTGAACAGAGAATACAGCCTCTGGCTTTCCTCATCTGCACAATGAACCTGATGGCTTCACCTGACCAGTAAATACTCTTGCCTGATTTGGGTCCCCAAACAATGAGCCTTCCAATCCCATCCTGCTGCCCTCCCAGGGCACGGAAATTAATTCATAACCCCATCTATTACTGAACCAGACCTGATCATCTAGTCAGCCTGACCAGAGAATCCAGACAACTATGGAGCGCATTCTACAGCCTCACTTGGGTAGAGAAGCAAGCCAGCAGTCCTATCCAGCTATTCTCAGCCAGTAGCACACTCCCTTATCCTCAACCTCAGAGCTCAAACAGTTTTCTTGCCACGTTCATTTATGATAAAACTATCTCTCAGCATACTAGGAATAGAAAGGGACTTTATCATCCGAATAAAAGGCATTTATGAAAAACTTAACAATTAACATTATACTTTATGCTCAAAGACAGAATGCTGTTCCCTTAAAATCAGGAACAATACAAGAGAGTCTGTTCTCACCACTTCTGTTCAACACTGTTTGGTTCAACATTGTTCTTATAACTGTGTAATAAGGCTAGAAAAACAAATATATACAGATTGAAAAGGAATAAGTACAGTTGTCTATATTTAGAGACAACATGATTGTCCACATGGAAAATCCAAGAACACTTCAAGCCACTAGAACTGAGTGAATTTATCAAGGTCTCAGGATTCATGTTCAATATACAAAAATTATTTGTAGTATTATATACTAGCAATGAAAAATGGGAAGTTGAAATTTAAAAAATACAATTTACAATAACAATAAACATGACCTTCTTTGGGATAAATTCAACAAAGTATATGCACTGAAAACTACAAAACATCTAGAGAATATAAAGCAAACTTAAATAAATGACAAGATAGATCATGTTCATAAATTGGAAGATTCAGTATTGTTAAGATGCCATTTCTTTGTAAATTAACTTACATTTTCAATGCAATGCTAATCAAAATCGCTGGTCTTTGGTAGAAAATAACTAACAAGCTGAAAGTAAAATTCATGAAGCAGCACAAAGGACTTAATTTAGCCAAATTAATCTTGAACAAAGTTGAAAGATTCACACTGCATGATATAAATACTTACTATAAAGTTACAGTAATTAAGATTTTTGTGATATCGGCATAAGGATAGCCATTTAGATTAGTGAACCAGGGAAAAGAATCCAGAAATAGACCTTCATATAGATTGTCAGTTGATGTGAAGGAAGGGGTTGAGATAACTCAATGGGGAAATGATAGTCTTTTCAAGGAAAAGTATTCGGACAATTGGATATCCATAGGGGGGAAAAATGGACCTTGGACCATTACTTTGCACCACTCATAAAAATTAACTTGAAGTAGGTTATAGACTTAAATATAAAAACTGATTTATATGGTGTGCCTGAGTGGCTCAGGAGGTTAAATGTCTGCCTTCAGCTCAGATCATGGTCCCAAGGTGCTGGGATTGAGCCCCACATCAGGCTCTCTGCTCAGTGGGGAGCCTGTTTCTCCCTCTCCCTCTGCCTCTTCCCCCACTTGTGCTCTTTCTCTCTATGTCTCTCTCTCCCTCAAATAAATAAAATCTTTAAAAAAATAATTTATAAAACTATTTTTAAAAGATTTTTATCTATTTATTTTTTAAAGTAAACTCTATGCCCAACATGAGGCTCTAACTTATGACCCTGAGATCGAGTCACATGTTCTACCAACTGAGCCAGCCAGGCACCCTGATTTTAAAACTTCTAATAGTATATATACATAAAAATATTGCCAACCTTTAGGTAGAGACTTTTTTAGGTAGGATGCAAAAAGCACTTTAAAGGGAAAAAATGGTACTCAAAACTTTAAGACTTAGGGTGTTTTTTAAAAGATATGGTATACAAAACGCATTGTTTTGAAAATGAAAAATGTAAAATACAGATTGGAAGAAAGTATTTGCAATACATTTCTCCCTGCTCCATTTTCCCAAGTTAAAATTTTTGGTTTGATCAGCCTTCATTGTTTACAATATAATGACTTTGTTAAACATTTCACAGTTGAGCTATAATTATTTGACAACTGTTGTTTTTCCTAGATTTAATAGCTGGGGTTTTTTTGTTTGTTTGTTTTCTTACTTGCTTAGCTTAGCTTTCTTAGCACATAATACTTATTGAGTGCAGAAGCTTGCTTAAGGAAAAAGAGTATATTATGAGACCTTTTAGATAATCTCTTGTCTGTGGTGAGAACCCTAGCTGGATGTCAGAGAAATGTCAATAGTCAACAGAAAGTTGGCACCTAATTCCTAGGATCCTTGAAAGAAAAGAAAGGAGATGAAAAGTCATTTGTCCCGAGATTGGAATATGATCCCAAAGATTAATGGCAGCAGAAGACCAATCCTTGCTGTCCCAATTCCTATTTTAGTCATTTTTCATTCCTTCCCTATTAGAACCTCTGTTCTCAACCACCTATATAAACTGGAACTGTATATTTCTATTTCTGGGCTGCAGCCAGAAATCATCAGTTCATGGCATTACCGAGTTGGAATTCTTAATATATTTTCCCCAGAAACATTAGTGATAATATCCCATAGTCAGGGTCTATGGTAACTGTAAATAATACAGTTTATCTACGTTATCGATGAAATAGACTTTGGGGGAAGTAGCTAGTTATAGACTGCATGTAATATTGTTTCTATGAGAAAATGTGTTTCAGAGTACTCCCAAACCAATTTATAAATGGACTTTTGAAATACCACAGTTTATAAATTGGCTACTATATTGTTTGCATACTAATATTGAGACTTCCTTTCTTTGGTTATTTGGACTTATTCAACAGATATTTATCGAGTGCCTGTTGTTTAGCAAGGATCATGCTTGGTGATAGGGAGGCATGGTGAACAAGGTACAGTGTTTCCCTCTCAAGGAACTTGCAGTCTGTTGGAGAGAACAGTAAAATAAATGTTCAAATACAGCACAGTAAATTTAGTATTTAAATTAAAACAGAATGTTGTGGGAGCACTTGGGAGAAGACACTTGACCCAGTCTTGGAAGCTCAGGAAAGACATTCCAAGGACTGAACAAGGAAGATTTAGCCAACTAGAGTGGAGGGGAGTGAAATGAGGAGGGCACAGCGTTGATGGCGTGTATGTCAAGGCAGGTGAATACTTTGTGCAAACTCACAAAGATTAACCAGAAATGGCATACTTAGGGTGTCAAAAGTAGGTCATCATAGCTAAAGCATGAAGTGTCAGGGAGGAATTCTGAGACTAGGCTGGAGATCACAGAGAGCAGTAACCCTATCCTAAAAGGTCACATTTCATAGTTTATGATTTATCTTAAGCGTTCTGAGCAATTAGGTATAGTGGAGTAGAGTAAAATGATTGGATTTGTGCCTTGGGAAAAGAACTGTAGCTATGTGGAGAATGCGCTGGAAGGAATCAAGCCTGTAGGCAGGGAATCCAGTTGAGTAACAACACTGGTAGTCCAGGCTAACAGTGGTGACACTAAACCAAGGAGCTGAGGGTAAAATAATCAGTGTTACCGGTAAAAAGTCAACTAGTGAAGGATCCCAGATAATTAGAATTACTTTTCTTCTTCTCTGTCGTTATTTTTATTGCTTTGTAATATTTGTTGAGGATACAATGGATGAAAATAAACAAATTATTTTTTTTTAAGATTTATTTATTTGAGATAGAGCAAGAGAGAGAGAGAGCATGAGCGGCGGGGGGGGGCAGAGGGAGAGGGACAAGCAGGCTCCTCATTGAGCAAGGAGCCCGATGCGGGGCTCAATCCCAGGACCCCAGGATCATGACCTGAGCTGAAGGCAGACACTTAACTGACTTAGCCACCCAGGCGCCCCGAAAATAAAGAAATTTAGGATCCGCATAGTACTCTTCTAGGGAAAAAAGACAGATATAAGTGGTATGGTTTGGCCAACCCTCAGTTGTTTTCTGGTACACTGCAACCCCTAACTTTTAGAAAAAACCATTTTAAGAGAAATGCCAGTATCTTTTCTATGAAAACAATTAAACCAACCCATAATTTTAAATTTCCTGTCACTTTGAGGATGACAGCATTCCTTAGTGCCTTAAAAAGTTTTTAGAAGGCAAACTGCTCTAAACACGTTTCCATTATGCACAAAGTGCATTTCCTCTGTGCTGTCTTGCAAAGGTAGAATCCTATTTATAATATGCAGTGTTGTATAATGAGGCCACTGCAATATTCCCTGCTGCACAGAGACTGGGATGTTGTCAGACTGACCAGTACCTTGTCCTGTGCCATTCTTTTGTGTAGGAAAGGGACTCTGACTCTAAACCAGACACATTCTGCCTCCTGTTCATTGATAAGGAGATGGTCAGTAATAGTAAAGTACAAGTAAAACAATAATGTTATCATTTTAGAGGAAGAAAGAGATAGTATGTTACTATGTGGTCATGTGGCATGAAGGAAGGCTTTTTTTTTTTTTTAAAGATTTTATTTATTTATTTGAGAGAGAGAGACACAGTGAGAGAGGGAACACAAGCAGGGCGAGTAGAAGAGGGAAAAGCAGGCTTCCCGCAGAGCAGGGAGCCCGATGTGGGGCTCGATCCCAGGACCCTGGGATCATGACCTGAGCCGAAGGCAGACACTTAACGACTGAGCCACCCAGGCACCCCGAAGGAAGGCTTTAATAAAGATGGAGCAATATCCATTTGAGAAGGAAGAGTGGTGTAAGGTTTTTGAGGTGGCAGGAATGGTTCAGTTTGGAATCACAGATGGAGAGATTTGCCTTATAGAAAAGAAGAAATACTTCTCGTATTACAAAAGGAAAGGAAACGAGGATGAGAGAAAGTAACAAAAGGTAAAAATTTTCACATGATGAATTTTTTTCTCTGTGCAGTGGGACGTTTGAGGGCCAAAAGGCATGGGTTCTGATTTTGAAGAAAATAGTAAAGGTTGAAGTTGTTTTTGCAGTTTGCTAGGGAAATAGAGCAATAATAAGAGCTAACACTTTTGCAGTACATACCATGGGCCAAGCACTACTCCATGCATATTTTATGCACTAAGTCATTTAACTCTCACTGCCACTCCATGAGGAGTAGGTACCTTTTGCCCCTTTTATAGATGGAGAAACTAAAGCACAGAGTTTAAGTGACTTGCTCAAGGACTCAGATTGTATATGATAGAGGCAGGATTTGAACCCAGACAATCTGGCTCCAGAGTACATGCACTTGACCATCACTGCAGTAGGATAGCTGAATAAATTTAATATTTGGTGACCATGGGCTTAAGGTGGTATCTTTTTCCTATTAGTGATTTTTAAGCATCCCTGTGCAAGCATGGGGAAGATTTAGAATTTAAAATTCTATATATTCTCTGTGTTACAATTTTTAACACCCAAATAAGGTTTATTCATGCTAATGCTATGGTAGTACAAATCTGATTACTTTATCGAAATGACCAGTAAGACAGAGTTTGGAAAGAAATTGAAAGTGTTTTTGAAAATTGAATTTAATTTTAAAAGAATTAGATTAGCTGTTTTGATCAATGACTTTTATGATCAAACTTCCATGAAATCAACTTTCATGAAAACAACTTTTTAAAAGTCTATAATACTATTAGCTTTACTTTGTAACTTTGTTTAATTTTGGGTAAACCCAGTAAAACAATCACCAGCTAGACCCCAAGACCTGATCATTACTGCTCACATGCTTATACCCACCGACCTTTATCCCACATTTTTCCTTAAGCTCTTCTTTCCAGCTTATCTCTTAACTAAGGCAAAAGACCCAGTGGGCATAGCATCTGGTGATGGAAACCAAAACTACCCCTCAAGCAATAATGCCTGCCCATAGAGAGAGCTCCTGCCAGCCCAGTCCACCTAGACCAGTTTGAGCTCAACCCCTGATTCATACCTGCACAGATGGACCATGGAGTGATCCATGGAATGACCAACAGTTATTACCTTTATGTCATTATAATACTAAAATCTCTGTCCAAGGAGGAGAGCAAACCTCATTTACATAATATACAATGTATGTATAGGCATGTTTCCTTAAGGTGCATGCATGACCTTATGCCTACCTCTACATATAATGACAAGGTTCCCCTTTCTAAATATTCGTCCTAACCCTAAATAAAAGGAACCCATTCACCCTTGCTCAGGGAGTCATGGCTTTGGAAATTATTCCCTGTGATCTCCTTATTTGCTGCAAATAAAGTTTCCTTTGTGTGACAACTCTACCTGATATAGTTTCTATCTGTGACTTACCAAGGAGCAAAGTCACATTAGTTCAGTTACAGAATATGTCATTTATGGGAATGTTCTCTCTCATCTATCTTAGATAGATAGATAGATAGATAGATAGATAGATAGATAGATAGATAGATAGATAGATGATAGATAGATAGACAGATAGATAGATAGAAACAAAGAATGATTGGATAGAATGATTATTATATTTTGTTCCAAAAAGCTTTATGGAAAGGTTTAGGATCCCAGGTTCTTTTGTAAAATTGTACTGGTTAAAGTATTAAATTGGGGTTGCCCTCTTTTCCTGGTATTATAGCCCATCTGATTTACTGTGAAATGGGCTGCTTATAAAACTCATTGTTAAAAAATTAGATGTATTAGAAGTGCTAGATTTTCTGTCTACATTCATAAGGGAATAAAAGTTGCAGGACACAAAATCAGTGTATGGAAATCTGTTGCTCTCCTATACACTAATAATGAAGCAGCAGAAAGTGAAATTAGGAAAACAGTCTCATTTATAATTGCACCAAAAACAATAAAATATCTAGGAGTAAACTTAACCAAAGAGGTGAAAGACCTGTACTCTGAAAACCAAAAAACAATGATGAAGAAACTGAGGACAACACAAAGAAATGGAAAGACATTCTCTGCTCATGGATTAGAAGAACAAATGTTGTTAAAATGTCTAACTACCCAAAGGAATCCACAGATTTAATGCAACCCCTATCAAAATACCAACTGCACAGAGCTAGAACAAACAGTCCTAAAATTTGTATGGACCATAAAAGACCTCAAATAGCCAAAGCAAACTGATAGTTACCAGAGCGGAGGTGGGTTGGGGGTATGGGGGACATAGGGAATGGGGATTAAGAGTGCACTCATCATGATGAAAACAAAAATTAAATGAAATGAGAAAAAAAAAAAAAGAAACATGCCTAGAAATAAGAAAGTAATACTTCCAGTAGTTCACCCAACCCTTCTTTGGAAGTGAAATTATTACTTTCTATGGAAAAATTTTGGCATGGGGCTCAGTGAAAATGTCCAACATACTGACATTATAGTATGGAACTACTGTTCTTCCTCTGAAGGCTGTCTTCTGCTGGATTTGAAAATATTTACTACCAGATTTGAAAATATTTTTTCAGACTGATAAAATCCTTTCTAAATTAAGAACCATGGGCAAGGGGGAAGGGATAGCAGAAGATAAATTTTTAGCCTTTCTTTTGTGAGGGTGGGTGGGAGGTGAATAAACAGTGCATATTCTCTTTTACTTTTGCACTTTCCTTTCCTCTTGTAAGATATTTTAAGGGATAAAAGATAAATCAACTATCACAGATAAATTAATAATAAACAATGTAAGGTGAGCAAGATAAATGCACAAAAACAAGAGAAGCAGAGAAGATATCGATTGGAGAATGGGCAAATAAAATGTGATATATCCATACAATGGAATGTTATTTGGCAATAAAATAAAATTAAATACTGATACATGCTACAACATGGATTGAAAACATTTGCTAATAAAGAGGCCAGTCACAAAAGATTACATTGTATTATTCATTTTATGTGAAATGTCCAAAATAGTCCAATTCATAGGAACAGAAAGTCAATTAGTGTTTGTCTCAGGCTAAGGTATGATGGCTAAGAGGTGAAGGGTTTCTTCTTAGGATAATGAAAATACTCTATAACTGACTATGGTGATGGATGCACAACTCTGTGAATACACTAAAAGCCATTGAACTGTACACTGTAAATGGGCGAATTTCATGGTATATGAATTATATCCCAATAAAGGTGTTGTGTTTTGGGGGGGTTTGTGTTTGTTTCTATAAAGAACCCAGCTTCTTCTGTCTTTTGCTTTGGCCATGGTAGTTCGCTTCTTGTCCTTACTGGCTTCAATAGTACGAGATGGCTGCTGCAATTCCTTATAGCAAGTACAGACCATGATGTCCAAAGCAAGAAAAGCCAAGATGGCTGCTGCAGTTCCGCATACCAAGTACAGACCATAATGTCCAAAGCAAGAAAAAGCCTTCCCTTTGTCAGTGAAGATTTTTTTGGAAGGCCCCTGCAGACTTCTTCCACTTCTTATTAGTCAATATCACTTACAGGGAGAATAGAAGTGCTAGGCTTGTTGATTAAAAAAGTCCTGAAGATCTTTCCTTAAAGCATATGGCCACTCCATATGTAAATAAAACTGCATTTGCTCTGGAGCCTGAGGACTTCAGAATTTAAGGAGGAGCTTCCTTTATGTTCACACTCCCTCAACTGGAATTCGTAGCAGCTAAACAAAACAATCGTTCCAATACTTATTAAAATGGTAAGGAAGACTTCATTCAAGATCATTGCAAAGGAGTCAACTCTATTACAGTTGTGGAGAGAGGTCGCTCAACTCTGAATACAACAAGAACCAGTGGGGATTTATAGCCACTGAGCTGGATCAGGGAGGGGAGTCACTGGATGCAAAATTACTAAGAGGAGACATTAAGGGCAGGGGGATTCTTGCTCAAGGTAGCCCAGGGACTTAGACATCGTTAAGTGGGGGATGAGGAACTTAATCAGATATTAAGGGTTGATCAGGTAGCAAAGGTAGGGGCTTTCTTAACAAACTGACTCTGCAGGATTCTTGCTGAGACTGGGCTGTGTAGGCCTGGCCAGAACAGGCTGAGGCCTAGTCAAGAGGGCCTGGGGAAACCTAATATTTAGTCGAGGAGAGAGTCTGTGTCATAGTGCACGTTTGATGTTTTTTTCATTCATTATTTCTCCCTTTTATCATTTGATTAAAAGCTGACAATTTATATCAAGTAAGTTTTATCAGGTCTTAATGCAGTTTAGGTTTTTCTTTAATTTTTATTTCAAAAAGTATGATGTACACATACTCACTAAAAAAAAAAATTTAAGAAATAAATTTAACACATATTCTCTTCATTTTCTGCATTTCTTTAAATGAGATGTAGTGTCTAGTCTTTGTTATGTAATTTAGAGCTTGGACTAACAGTTTCAGTAAGGTAAGATTGTGAACACAAAAATTTTTTCAACTTTTACAAAACCTGAACTAGCTTAACCAAAATGCTGATCAGGACCTGCCATTCCACATAATTTGTTTAAGATAGTTTGAAAGCAAATCCTGCTCAGATAACTTAAAATATGACAATGCAGTGACAGTTTTAATCAGAATAAAATCAGAACAATTAACTTGTATAGTACATTTTAAAATGCACTCCTTTGCAGTCCCATTTTAAGAACCTAAGAAAAATCCTTAAGTTTATTTGTTACATAGATATTTGGTTCTCTTTCTCGCAGGAAGCAAGGTCACAGTGGTGGTTAAGTTACCAGGCTAATCCCAAGAGACTGTTTAGCCCATTATATAATTGAACTTTATAATATTAATATTAACCATAAGCCTTTCTAAACCAGTGATTAGAAAGAGTGGGGAACAGGAGGCTTGGGCTTTGACATCAACAGCTTCTGGTTGTAATGAGGAAGGGGTGATATCAGTGGAGGGGACTCTGGCAGAAATAGTTTTCTCTTCAGGCAGGGAATGCAACTGAGACTGGGAGTACAGTGGTTGTATAATTTGTAAGTCTGCAATGGATGGTAAATGAATGTACCTTAAAAATACTCCAACTTGACATGTGTTTTTTGAAAGACTTATCACAGTAAATACAGCTCTTTAGTCAAACAAGCAGTTTATTAAAGTGGTTCAGTTACCATAGCAACGTATCTGGAATTTATAGCTCCTTATTTTGAGAGGACTTCATTTCACTCTCTGAGGCACTGAAATCCAAGGCTAAAGTTCTTAATGGCCTCCAGTCTCATTGCATGATGAATTTCTGTTGTTTGGAAAATTTATACATATAAAATGTAACTTGCAAAATCAGTCCTATGACTTCATAGTGGTGTGTGTTAATTTTAAATAGGTACTTTTCAATTTGGAAATGCCCCTCTTTAAAATTTTTTTTATTATTACCAAAGCTACATATGATCATAGTTTAATGAGGAAAAACAGCTATTTCAAAAAATAAGTCTTCTAAAGTTATTCCCCAGAGGCAACCATTTTCTGTTCTTTTAGCTGTTTTGTTTTTTCAGTATTTACTTCAAATCCCTCAGCAACATGTTTATATTGCTTCTTGGTTTGTATTACTGCTTGCTTTGTGATTTTAGCTGTCATCAATTATTTGAGTCTCTGCGTATTTGAAAATGGCTTTATTCTACTTTTATAATTGATTTTTAATTTGGCTGGGTATAAATTCTTAGTTAGAAATAATTTTCTTTAGAATTACTAGTACTGATGTTGAGAAATCCAATGCACTTCAAAGCTTTTATTCTATTTTAATTCCTTTCTTCCACTCCCTGGAAGCTTATAGAATTATTTCTTTGTCCCCAGTGTTCTAAAATTTCATGATGATGGACCTTGCTCTAGGTCCATTTTCATCCATTGTGAAGGATCCTCAGAGGACCTATTCCATTTTCCATTTTGGAAACTCATGCCCTTAAGTTCTGTGAAACTTTTTTTATTTCTCTGATTATTTTCTTTCTCTGTTTTCTCTGTTGTTTCTAGAAACTTTATTATTTATGCATTGCCCTCTTGGCTTGGTCCTCTAATTTTCTTGTACTTTTATATTTACTCTATTATTTTTCATCTACTTCCTGGAAGATTTTTTCAGCTTCACAACCGTAAATTTTTCATTTCTGCTATTATGCTTTTAATTTCCAAGAGTACTTCCCTCCCTTTCTTCTTTAATCATTCCTTTTTTGGAGCATCCTGTTGCTTTATAAATGTTATCTCTTCTAGTTACACTGTCTCGAAACTCTGTACATGGATATGGCTTGGAGACTATGGCCTTCAGTAAAGGGTAATCTGGCTGGATGTCTTATGGAGGAACCCTCAATATCAGAATCTTTAGTCTTTTCTCCCTGGCTTGTCTGATTCCCTAGAAAATAATCATTTTATATGATTCTGCTGTCCTGTGTAGAGGCATAAGCCTCTTTATCTTTTGGGTGACATGGGAGGATAAGAAGGCTGAGAGAGAAGGCAGAGCTCAGCATTTATTATGTAACTTTTATTTAATCTCTCTGATATTGTAGAATAGTCTGCCATCAATGTGGGATTCCTTTATCCAGATACCTCTGTTTTACCCTCTCCAGAAAATAAACCTCTTGCTTTCTGCGAGAGTAGGTTGGAGAAGTACTCTATCATGTGGAACAGGTACAGAGAGGATATAGATCAGTGTTGCACATAATCAACTACTTAAATATTCTTTGACCAATCCTCCTATTGTAGCCACACACCCCTCACTTCCCCTTGCATCATTTCCTAAGCCTTTTTTACATTACCACATTCTAACCCACATGCTTCTCAACTTTCCATATTGCCACCTTAGGAGCTGTCAGGTTGGCTAATCAATTACTAAACTAATTTTTAGTTTCCAAAGTTTTCTTTCTGTTTCTTTTTTAAGATTTATTTATTAGAGAGAAAATGCTCACACACACAAGTTGGGGGGGAGGGGTACAGGGAGAGAATCTCAAGCAGATTCTCCGCTGAGCATAGAGCCCTCCGAGGGTCTCCATCTCATGATGCTGAGATCATGACCTGAGCCAAAATCAAGAGTCACTGCTGAACTAACTGAGCCACCCAGGCGCCCCTAATTTCCGAAGTTTTGTTGCTATTGATCCCTTTCCAGTTCTCTTTGTTTCTGTACGCCTTACTATACAGCATTGAGGGGGAGTCTAGGTCAAATATGTTCAGCCTACTCTCCTTTCCCCAAGTTTCTAAATAATTAGTTTTTAACAGTTAAGAGACTATATTCATGTTTTAGATTTAATTGATGCTTTAAACTTAATTCCTATTTAATTCATCTCATATTCTCTTTCTTAATAGGAAAAGTCTTTTTAATCTGAGCTTTCTTTATTTTCTCCTTTCTACTTCACAGTTTCTTCATACATCCTCCTGTGTTCTCAGACCTCCCTCCTATTCTCTGCATCCCACCACTCCAGCCTCTTCTACAAACTTCCCCATCCTGGAAACAAGTTAAATCCCCTCACTTTCCATTTCTCTTAGCCTGTCTACACATTAAATGGCCTGTTTTTAAACCTATGGAAGTTTCTTAGTTAAGAAACTGAATTAATCAACTTTCCTTAATCCTTAAGCTCCAGTCCCAGCTTTCTTATTTTTTAATTTTCTCTTTAAAAAAAAAAAAAAAGTTATTCATCCATTTCCACTTAGTCTTTTATATGAGCTTTTTTGAAAATTACTTTCTTTTTTTATATTTTATTTTATTATGTTAGTCACCATACAATACATCATTAGTTTTTGATGTAGTGATTCACTATTCATTGTTTTCATATAACACCCAGTGCTCCATGCAGTACGTGCCCTCCTTAATACCCATCACTGGGCTAACCCATCCCCCTACCCCCGTCCGCTCTAAAATCCTCAGATTGTTTCTCAGAGTCCAGTCTCTCATGGTTCATCTCTCCCTCTGATTTCCCCCCCTTCATTTTTCCCTTCCTTCTCCTAATGTCCTCCATGCTATTCCTTCTGTTCCACAAATAAGTGAAACCATATGATAATTGACTTTCTCTGCTTGACTTATTTCACTTAACATAATCTCCTGCAGTCCCATCCATGTTGATGTAAAAGTTGGGTAGTCATCCTTTCTGATGGCTGAGTAATATTCCATTGTATATATGGACCACACCTTCTTTATCCATTCATCTATTGAAGGGCATCTGGGCTCTTTCCACAGTTTGGCTATTGCGGACATTGCTGCTATAAACATTGGGGTGCATATGGCCCTTCTTTTCTTTGCAAACAAAACCACCAACCCCTTTTTGGCCACAGCCTAATTGACTGCCTATTTTCCATTGAAACCTTTTCTTCTCATTCTTGTCTTGTTCTTGTTTTACTTCTCAGAATTAATGGGATTTGTTTTTTCCCCTCTTGTGTCTGTTTTTCCCTTTTCCCCTTAGATGTGGGCCTCTATTTCCCTAGGTTACCTAGGGAACAAAGCAGGAAAGTTCACAAAAATTTTTGACTTTTGAAGTTTTTCTTCTTTGTTAAAGTGATGTGATTTTTTAATAAAGATTTATATGCCATTAATAAGGTTTAACTTTTAATATTTAGGCAGGTGCTGTAAAGGACTATATTAAGATGATGCTTCAGAATGATTCACTTAAATTTCTGGTTTTTGCTCATCATTTAAGCATGCTCCAAGCTTGCACAGAAGCAGTCATAGAAAACAAGGTATGTTATCATTTTTCTGTAAAATACTTTTTAGCATGCAGGTTGTTAATAGACTAAACATCAATTGTAGTCTTGTAATTGAGGGTTCTTTTGGCCTTATTTAAATGATGATATATTAATTATTATTAGATTTTTTCTTGCAAATTATACTAATATTATTATTATGTTGATGATAAACTATTAAACTTTTTCTTCTATTCCAGGCTTATAATTTTCCACCAATCTAATTATCTGGATTGATTAAAATATGCTGACTTGATAGGCTATATTGTGAATTCCATTATTGTTATTGGATATACCATTTGAGACTGGTGTAGGCAATTAAAAATTAGAATTTTTATTTACCTGCAAGTCAGTTTTAGAATATGGTGATGTCAAGGGGAAACAGAATGAATTCAGCCAATGTTAGTACCCAGCTGCAGGTACTAATATCATATCATATCTTTAAAATGCCTCTTGAGGAAGAGTTAAATTAACCTTAGAAATATTTTTTTAATGATTGGGCAATAAAATTAGATTCATAATATTTTCTTATTTTGATTCCATTAAGCTTAAAACTTTAAAACTACTGGGATCTATTCTAAGTATAGCAGTCATTCTCCCCAGTTCTGCTTTACTGATGTGTTTAGAATCCCGTTTAACATCAGTAACAGTTAAAAATGGTAGACAGTCATGGGTTGGAGGTGAATCTCTCCCAAACTCTCCCTAGCCTGACAATGTGTGTTTTCTTTAGAAAGACTGTTGGAAGATTTTATAATCTCCCTTATTGGATATTAGATGGCTCACTGAGCAATGTGTATCTGTTTGTGAAGACATAGAAAGTTAATATGGGACATTCTATTTAATGATTAACTTGACTATTTCCTTATGAAAGTGAATATTGGTATGTCTCAACTATATAAGGCTCTGTTTTCCATAGAAGTGCATATATAAATGAGACTAGGTGAAATTCATGACTTAATACTGAATTTTAGAAAGTTGAGTAATGAGTTCTTTTTAGTTACTCTAACACACACTGATTGCTCCCTTTTTCTAACCCAAATCATTCCTAGAAGACAGCACTGTTGAGTTTAGCACTTAATGTTTCCCTACTTTTTAAAAATGTGTGTGAGTGTCTTGGTTCCCCAACTCAATGGAGGTGCCTTATCACATATTTCTGTTAAGTTTAGGAATGTGAAAAAAATGAATTCAAATGGTACACCAAAAAAGATATTTTCCCAGTTAATATTGGGATATTTCAGAAGTCAATGCACTACTCTTCATGAATCCGTAATAACGTGGGTAAAATCCTCTTTCTCCCTTTTTCCCTGTCTGGCTTTATTTTTACTTTGGAATCAGTGAACCTGAAACTTTAAAGTTAGTTTGATCTATCATTTAAAGTTTACATGTGAATTTATACAGAATTTTACTGAAGACATTAGCTTAATTCAGTGATGATTTATGGAGCTCCTGTTATATACAAGGCATTGCACTTGGCATTGATGGTATGAGGATGAATTAGACATAAATCCTACCCTCAAGTAGATTAAAAGATTTAAAAATAGGGAATTGTTACAAGAAGCTATTAAGAAATTTGATTAAGATTCTTCTTATATAACATTTACTAACCTTTCATCGTAACCTATTTATATTTTGTTATTTGAAGCATAAAAATAAGGCATAAAACATAAAATGAGATGGGTGCATAGGGGTTTGTGCTAATTTTGCTATTTCCCTTGTTGATACTAGGCTCGCTACATTAGGATAGATGGAAGTGTTCCATCTTCAGAAAGAATACATCTAGTTAATCAGTTTCAAAAGGATCCTGATACTCGTGTGGCTATCCTAAGCATTCAGGCTGCTGGCCAGGTAAGAAATTCCATGTGTAAATTTGATAATGAAATGTCATTAAGATAATAAAAAGGTCATTAAGCATAATTATAACTTTACATCAAGATAAAGGTGTAATAAATATTCTACTTTGGAGAGTGCTAGAAAGTATAATAGAAGGAGACCTCAACACCTCTGACTCAAATCTTAAATTTTCAAGGAAAGAATTTCCTAGATGAATATAGTTAATTTGATGCTAATACCTTTCCAAGACCTTTTTTTTTTCTAACTTTGAATTTGCATAGAATTTTCCTTTCATTTCTTATAGCACTTATACTTACTTGATTGGTTTCACCAGAGCCTGTGAAGTAAGGTGACCTCAGGGAAAAGAACTTTTTATGGAGCACCCCTGGTTTGACCCTTAGGATTGGGTTTGGCTGCAAGTAAATGAAAACCCAAATTAAGAATGACTCAAATACACAAAGTTTTACTCTTTCATGTAGACAGTCCAAGGTTAGCATGGTAGTTCCACAAAGTCCTTAGGGCTTAAGCGTCTCCTGGCTTTCTGCTTTACCACTCCTAGCAGGTATCTCTTTTTTAAGAGAGCTGCTAGAGTTCCTCCATCATATCTGTGATCCAGGCAGCTGACTGGAGAAAGGCATGCTGCATCTCATTCACCTGCAGTTAGCCCTATGGTTACAACTAACTTCAAGGGAAGCTGGGAAAAATAGCCTTTATTTTGTCTAGTCACACTAAAAGTCAGGTGTTATGTTACAAAGAAATAAGAACTGAATAGCTCTTATGGAAGACAATGACAGTCTCTGCCTCACTGTGTAAGGGGGATCCTTCTGGACTTCTTTTTCCACTAACATTCTACAATATTTTGATGTAAATATCTAAGCCAGGATATTTAACATAGAGAAAAGTGATTGAACATATTTTCTGTGCATCCAACCTGATATACAGCATATCTCTAGACTCTGGAATCTGAACCAGGGCCTAAGATCTGCTTTTAGCCAGCCAATTGATGTCTATAAAATTGATTATAGAGAGAAGCTCCATGAGGATAAAGAAGTTCTAGAACTTACCAGGAGTTCTTACCAAAAGGAGGATTATCTCAATACTTCCCTCATGTTGGGTTAAACCTCTAGTAGTCTAAGTTTTATATCTGTTAGAATATTCCAGCCAGAGAGAATGTCATCAAAAAGAGCTTAAAATTAGAAATGGAACACTCCTAGCATGGGGGAAGAAAAGTAGAAGGAAGCCAGGCAGGAGGATCTGGGAATGGCTTGATAAAAGACTTTCTGAAGTTAAGACTGTATAGGGCACCCATATTTTATTCAAAGCTGTATTCCTGAGGACCTGGTATAATTCAAAACGCATATACTTGAACACTAGTATGTTCATAGGAATAAAGGAAAGTAGAAAGGGCTTTGTTCTTGGGGCATGTGAATCTTCCACTGTAGTTTAGTAGTATGTTAGAGGGATGTGGGTCTCGCCAGCATATTTCCCTTTTATTCTTGTATGGTCATATGATGCTTCTAACACACTTAAAGGTTTTCATCCCTCTTGAAATACTACTTGTTATTTTCCAGCATCATCTCTAATATTTTGTGGTGTTTCCTGTCCTAAATAGCAGCACAGTTTAGCTTGATGGTTGTTGGGCTTACCATGTTTTTATCACTTCTAACTTCTGTTCCAAAGTGATGGATCTTTACTGAATTTTTCAGCTTGAGAACTTATGCCACCATTTAATGAATGCTGGTATGATGTCGTTATGTGATATAAAAATATTTTAAGTTAAAGTAATATAAAAATAACAGCACAGCAGTCACAAAAGTCATTCACTGATGGAAGTTCCAGGGCATGTGAACACCAGCGTGGATTAGATGATTCTTTCAAAGGATGATAGGTATTTCTTTCAACCACATAACATCATTTATTACTGTGTGGCAATAGCTTAAGCATGGCTCACATTTCACCCAGCCTTTCAACTTTAAAATCGTCTATTTTGGGAGACATTCTTAATTTGAGATTTGCATTTTTCGCATAGTGATTATACAACAAGACTTAGTTAATACTTACTAATGTCAAACTATTTCAAACTGATGTAAAATGCAATTGCACAAAATAGTCAATTGTGTTATATATATATTGAGATAAAAGCCGTGAACTTAAGAGTGTTTGAGATGTAACATGAGAAATTTCATAGGAAAAGAACAGTGTGACTGGAAACATGATTTTCTTGCTTTATAGAGCAACACTATGAATTAAATGAATAGAGGAAGTCGTTGCTCTCTGCCTAGTTGCTATGGATACCATGTGTTAGAAATTATATTATCATTTATAATGTATTGTATTAGATTTTCCAGTGGTAATGTGAATCCAGTCCTCATCAGAGGATAAAGTGATTTTGTTTATATATATACCCATCAAACTGACTTTTGAAATATTGAAATACCTTTTAAATGTGTTTTTTGTAGTTTACCTGGCCATTTGCAATAAGCGGTCTTCATTTGCCTTTCATGAATTAAATTTTCTTAATTTGGCTTAAAACGAAAGATTGATTTATTTTTAAGTCCTTTAGCTTTCTCTTGTTCATTTAACATGTTCAGAAAGACTTTGTTATATCTGGCTGTATGTTACATTCTCAGTTTATTTGCATCTCAATTTCTTCACTTTATTTTGCTTAGGGTTTGACATTTACTGCTGCAACTCATGTTGTATTTGCTGAGTTGTATTGGGACCCTGGACATATAAAACAAGCAGAAGACCGGGCTCACCGAATTGGACAGTGCAGTTCTGTGAATATTCACTACCTTGTTGCAAATGGGACTCTGGACACCCTTATGTGGGGGATGTTGAATCGAAAGGTAAAGCTTCAATTCAAACCAGGTTACCAACTTATTCATTATGTAGAGCCTACGTAAGTTAAGAGACTGAGTTGTAGTGTTTTCAGGCAAAGGATATTCAAGTACACTAAGATAGTGGTGTTAATAGGGACCAAGGTTAGAAAAGTCTTCAGCTGGTAGTACCTTACTTATCCTTACTGGGAGAGACGTGCATTTACATGTGTTCTTCCTGTCTTCCAAGGCCTTCATCTACCATTTTAGAGGCCAGAAAAAGATGAGCTAGCAAGGAACCTTAACAGTGTCAAACCCCAAGTCCTTTGTGTAAGCTAAGAATAAACCCTTACACAGAAGGATTGAGTTCTGGCTAATTTTGGACAGAGGACAGCCTGTACCTGGACCCCAGAAAGGGTAGGAGGGATGTCGCTTGTTCTATCCACTCAACTGTCCCTTCTCCTCCCCAACCTGGAGGGGTATTCATAGAAAGGATTTGACTAATTGTTCGAGGATGTTTTTCAAGCCCTGAATATATATATTCAAAATGGCCAATCATGTGGGTTCAGTTTCAAAGTTTATAAATATAAGAATAAAAGTTTTTATGAGAAAAGAAAATAGTATAACTTCTCTGGTTAGACATTTACCTCATTAAGTATAGGAATCACCGACTTGGTAATTTGGTTGTAATTTTGAAAAATTTTATTACTAAGGTCCATGACAGGTTGAAACACTAAGAGTTTCTTTAGTGAATTGCTTGTGGTTTAAATGCAAAATCAGGTCACTGCTTAGTAAGTATCAGCTGTGAGAGAACTTTTGTAAAATTCATATGCTTCTTCATCTTACAGACACAAGTTACAGGGAGCACATTGAATGGTAGGAAGGAACAACTTCAGGCTGAGGAAGGTGATAAGGAAAAATGGGATTTCCTGCAGTTTGCTGAAGCTTGGAGTCCAAATGAAAGCTGTGAAGAGCTCAGGAATGAAATTTTGTTCACTCACGTAAGATTATATGACAAATTCTTTTCTTTTTTAATTTTTAATATCCTAAAACTATAACTTTATCATATATTTTTTAAATAGCAAATTTTAATTGTGCTGTTAAAAGGAGCTTCCACATAAAGCTGGAAAACCTCTTAGAGCCACCAGATGACATTACAAGGAGGCTGCACCAGTGGCTTGTATCTTCCAACAGTTAATGCCAGTGTTCACTGTTCTCCTTAGAAAAGGAAGCTCAATAGAATCCAGCCTTCAGAAGAAAGCGTAGATGGCTGTGTGTCCAATCCAGAGGACAGGGGAAAATGTATTAAATTTACCACAAAGTGTAACACAGACAGGTCACAGACTCTCTAAAGATATTGGCATTACAGGGCGCCTGGGTGGCTCAGTTGGTTAAGCGACTGCCTTCGGCTCAGGTCATGATCCTGGAGTCCTGGGATCGAGTCCCGCATCAGGCTCCCTGCTCGGCAGGGAGTCTGCTTCTCCCTCTGACCCTCCTCCCTCTCATGCTCTCTGTCTCTCATTCTCTCTGTCTCAAATAAATAAATAAAATCTAAAAAAAAAAAAGATATTGGCATTACAATGTCCAAAGTGTATAAGAATTTATACAATTTAATTAGTAAAATAAAAGCCAACAGAAAAATAGGCCAAGAATGTGAACATTAGAGGACACCTGAATAGCCAAGAAGCATGGAAGGAAGCTCTTCCTCACCAAATTAAGGCAAACTGTAAAGGCACATTTTTCCCTTGACAAGTATTAAGTAATCTGTGGTGTGGTACTTTGAGATTATGTGGCTGTCCTGTGTCCAAAACTTTTCATCCGATGGACTTAGCATTCACTCTGATCTTTGTCTGAATCAGTTTTAAAATAGTGGTTTTTCTAATTCTATCTTTGCTTCTATATTTATTAGCTGGCATTTTTCTGTAAAGATGAACTTTATTTTTCCTTATTTAAAAAAAAATATCACTAGAACTTGGGGATTCTGTTACTATTAATGTATTATAATTCCTCACTTTTTTCCTTTGTTTTTCTTAAGATCTGGCTTATAGAGGCACCTTTCTTTCTTTTCTTTCTTTTTTTAAAGCAAGTCCCTACATTGCTCTGAGTGCTTTCTAGCTTTCTGATAAACAATTTGAGACTGACCTTGTGTTTTCTTTGCCCCAGACCTGGAACCAGCATTTCTTTAAGGAGTCCTGATTCCTTTAACTGGGGAATGATACTTAGAAATCAGGATTTTTTTTTTATTGCTCTGGATATCATTACTTCTGAGCTATTTTCAGTGTATAGAGTGATTTATACACATATACATTTTTGCGTGGATAGGTTAATATGTATATATGTGTATATGTGTGCATTTTTAGTTCATAAGCTCACTCTAATATTCCAGTTCAACTTCAGCACCACCAGGTTCTTCTTCACCTTCTCCTTATATCTATGCAAAAATAAGTATTTATGTTTCCCTTATCCAACAGTAAGAACTCTGGTTCCTGACATCATCATCATATTTGCTCAGTGGCTCTGTCCTTCCATACATGCAAAATACTTGTAAAATAACTACACTAATACCATATTTTACACCTACTAGATTGGCAACAATGAAAATACTTGACATACCAAAAATGTTAGGAACATTTCATATACCAAACTCTTCATATACTGCTGGGTAGGAGTATAAATTGTAACTCCTTTGAAGAGCAGTTAGGCAGTATCTGGTAAAGTGGGAAATGCCTTCCAACCAAACCATTCCATTTCTAGGAATATATTCTTACCCATGGGTATAAGGATACATGTACAAGGATGTTTATTGAATCAGTTTCTGGAATGCCAAAGATTGGAAACAACGAAAATACTTATCAGTAGGAGATGGACTACTTAAATTGTCTTAAGAAGGGCGCCTGGGTGGCTCAGTTGGTTAAGCGTCTGCCTTCAGCTCAGGTCATGATCCTGGGGTCCCGGGATCCAGCCCTGCATTGGGCTCCCTACTCAGTGGGGAGCCTGCTTCTCCCTCTCCCTCTCCCTCTCCCTCTCCCCTCTGCTCATGCTTGTGCTCTCTCTCAATAAATAAATCTTAAAAAATAAAAAAATTTTAAAAATAGTAATAAGATACCATTTAGAAGTTAACATGAATAAATTAGATTTATATGTTTTAACACGATCAGATTTTGAAAGCATAATGTTATTTTTAAAATGCATAGCACATACACACAAATAATATTAGGTATTTTATGAATATATATGTATATTTAATCAAATATATAAACATAGATTGGAAGAACACATATTAAACTTGTAATATTGATTTTGTCTGGAAGGAGAATGGGTCTGGGGAAGAGTAAAAAATTTAATAGCAACTTCAATAGAACTATTTTATTTTTAAAAAGAATAGGAAGTAAACCTTACAGTATTAGTATTTGTAAATCTTGAATGGTGGGTATGTCTCTGTATAATAACAAATACTATCACAGGCCATATATAACTGAATAAGAAATTATACATTAGAAAAGCTTATAGTCATTCAGACTGTCTGGGGTTTTTTTCCCCTAACCCTTTTGGTGCAATCTGGTGTGAGAGTTAGGGAGAGTTTTTATTTTTTTTTAATTTGAGTATAGTTGACACACAGTGTTAGAGGTGTACAAAATACAGTTTTAGGTTTACAAAACAGTGATTTGAAAACTTTATGCATTATGCTATGTTCTCCACAAGTGTAGCTATCTGTCCCAATGCATTTCTGTTATAGTATCACTGACTATTTTCTTTATGCTGTGCCTTTTATTCTTGTGACTTATTCATTCCATATAGGGGGGTTTAATTTTACTTTTTGAAAGAATTGATCATATAGGAATAAAATTAAAGTCTACAAAGTTTAGTTCCATAGGAAGAAACAATGTTTTTTATGTGAAATCTTACTAAATTTTTTAGGTATCTTATTTAGAGCTAGTACTTTTCTTTTTTTTTAGGATACTAGAATGCCATTCTGTCAAATATTGCTAAAAAAAAAGAAATGGATTACTTCTAAGACTTTTTTCTTTTGTTTAACAAACTACTTTCCTGGGGCGCCTGGGTGGCTCAGTCGGTTAAGCGTCTGCCTTCAGCTCAGGTCATGATCCCAGAGTCCTGGGATCGAGCTCTGCATGGGGCTTTCTGCTCGGTGGGAAGCCTGCTTCTCTCTCTCCCACTCCCCCTGCTTATGTTCCATCTCTCTCTCTCTCTCTCTAATACATAAATAAAATCTTAAAAAAATAAAATAAAAAAAGACTTTCCTTTTGGTGGTGTTTATAATTTTGGTCTATAAAAAAATCAATAGGTATTTAAAATCCTAGGTATTTTAAAAATACATAACTAAAATTATGATTTGTAGCTGTTTGTTCTCTAAAACTTTCTAATTATAGAATTATGTTTCAGGGTTCATTTTTAGGATAGTATTAAGAATTTGAAATGCGGGGC
Source organism: Mirounga angustirostris (assembly GCF_029215605.1). NCBI lineage: Eukaryota > Metazoa > Chordata > Mammalia > Carnivora > Phocidae > Mirounga > Mirounga angustirostris. The sequence continues at coordinate 102,581,385 of NW_026991711.1, read as the reverse complement.
ACCTGGGTGGCTCAGTCATTAAGTGTCTGTCTCTGGCTCAGGTCATGATCCCAGGGTCCTGGGATGGAGCCCCGCATCAGGCTCCCTGCTCCGCGGGAAGCCTGCTTCTCCCTCTCCCACTCCCCCTGCTTGTGTTCCCTCTCTCGCTGTGTCTCTCTGTCAAATAAATAAATAAAATCTTTAAAAAAAAAAAAGAATTTGAAGTGCATCTTCCCATGAGTATGCATATTTATTGTTTTTTAAGTGTATCTGAAGAAGAACATATATCTGTGTACAAAGTTTCTTAAAACTCACCCAATCACCTTTACCAAATCTTTCTTTTATGAATCAGGTGTTTTTCTTTCACAGTTCAGTATTACCTTGCACAGATATTTCAATGCATGTCAATTTTTTTAAGAGCAAATATTTATTTTTTTATTTTTTACTGAGGTAAATTTGGTAAATAATGTTTCAGATGTACAACATAATAGTTCAATTTTTGTATACACTACAAAGTGATTTCCACAGTAAGTCTCAGTACTCACGGTCACCGTACAATTAACCCCCTTTACCCATTTCAGCCAAGCCCCAACTCCCTTCCCCTCTAATAACCACCACTGTGTTCTCTGTATCTGTGAGCTTGGTTTGGTTTAGTTTGATTTGGTTTAGTTTGATTTGGTTTTTTAGACTCCACACATAAGTGAAATCATATGGTATTTGTCTTTCTCTGCCCAATTTTTTCACTTAGCATAATACCTTCAAGGTCCATTCATGTTGCAATGGCAAGAATTCCTTTTTTATAGCTGGGGACTAGTCAGTGAATAGATATATACAATACATTTTCTTTATACATTCATTCATCATTGCTTCCTTATCTTGGCTATTGTAAATAATGTTGCAATGAGTATAGGAGTGCAATATATCTTCTTGAATTAGTGTTTTTGTTTCTTTGGATAAATGCCCAGAAGTGGAATAGTTGAATCATATGGTAGTTCTATTTTTAATTTTTTTAGTACTCTCCTTACTGTTTTCCATAGTAGCTCTACCAGTTTACATTCCCACCAACAGTACACATTGTTCCCTTTTTCCCACATCCTCACCAACACTTTTTGTTTCTTATCTTTTTGATAATAGCCATTCTAACTGGTGTGAGGTGATATCTCATTGTGATTTTGATTTGTATTTCCTTGATAATTAGTGATATTGAACATCTTCTTATGTGCCTCTTGGCCATCTATATCTTTTTTATTTTTCTTCATCTGTATGTCTTCTTTGGAAAAATACCCCTTTAAATTTCCTGCCCATTTTTTAATTATATTGCTTGTTTTTCTGCTATTGATTGTTTGAGTTCTTTATATATTTGTGATATTAACCCCTTATCAGATATATGATTTACAGATATATTTTCCTATTTAATAGGTTGCCTTTTTATTTTGTTGATGGTTTCCTTCACTGTGCAAAAGCTTTTCAGTTTGTTGTAGCCCTGCTTATTTATTTTTGCTTTTTGTTGCCTCTGCTTTGAAGTCAGATCCAAAAATTCAGCTCCATGACCAATGTCAAGTATCTTACTGCTTATGTTTTCTTATAGTTTTATGGTTTCAGGTCTTAATCGATTTTGAGTTAATTTTTTTTTTTTTAAAGATATTTATTTGAGAGAGAGAGAGAGAATGAGCAGTGGGGAGGGGCAGAGGGAGAGAGAGAGAAGCAGGCTCCCCGCTGAGCAGGAAGCCCGATGCGGAGCTCGATCCCAGGACTCCGGGATCATGACCTGAGCCGAAGGCAGATGCTTAACCAGCTGAGCCACCCAGGTGCCCCGATTTTGAGTTAATTTTTGTGCATGGTGTAAAATAGTAGTCTAGTTTCATTCTTTCATATGTGGTTTTGCAGTTTTCCTAACATCATTTATTGAAGATACTGTTCTTTCCTCATAGTATGGACTTAGCTTTTTTGTGGTAAATTAGTTGACCATAGATGTGTGGGTTTTTATCTGTGCTCTCTATTCCGTTGATCTATGTGTCTGTTTTTATGCCAATACCATACTGTCCTGGTTACTATAGCTTTATACTATAGTTTGAAATTGGGGTGCCTGCTACCTCCACCTTTGTTCTTCTATCTCAAGATTGCTTTAGTTATGTGAGGTCTTTTGTGGTCCCATACAAATTTTAGGATTATTTGTTCTGGTTCCATGAAAAACTCCAGTGGGATTTGATATGAATGCATTAGACCTCTAGATTGCTTTTGATATTATTAATCTTTCAATCCATGAGCACAGAATACCTTCCAATTTATTTGTATATTCTTCAGTTTCTTTCATTAGTGTCTTATTAGTTTTCAGTATACAGGCCTTTCCTGTCCATGGATAAATTTATTCATAGGTATTTTATTCTATTTGGTGCAATTGTAAATGGAATTTTTTTTTCTTATTTCTCTTTCTGATAGTTCATTAGTAATGGACAGAAATGCAATGTTTGTGTATATTAATTTTGTATTCTCCTACTTTACTGAATTCATTTATTAGTTCTAACCGTTTTTTGATGGAATCTAGGGCTTTATGTGTATAGTATCATGTCATCTACAAATAGTGACAATTTTATTTCTTCCTTTGTGATTTAGATGACTTTTCTTGTCTGATGGCTGCAGCTGGGAATTATAATACTATGTTGAATAAAAGTGGCAAGAGTGGGCATTCTTGTCTTGTTCCTACTCTGAAGAGGAAGAACTTTTTCAACTTTTCCCCATTGAGTATGATGTTAACTGTGGGTTTTTCATATATGGCCTTTATTAAATTGAGATACTTTCCCTTTGTTGAGAGATTTTATCATAAATGAATATTAGATTTTGTCAAATGCTTTTTTCTACATTTATTGAGATTATTTTTATCATTTGGTTTGTTAATGTAGCATAGTTATTAATTTGTGGGTGTTGAACCATTCCTGCATCCCTAGAATAAATCCTACTTGATCATCATGTATCATCCTTTTAATGTATTATTGAATTCTGTTTGCTAATATCTTAATGAGGATTTTTGGATCTGTGATCTTTGGGGATATTGGCCTGTAATTTTTTTTTTCTGTCATGTACTTGTCTGGTTTTAGTATCAGGGTAATGCTGGCCTCATAAAATGTATTTGGGAGCATTTCCTTCTCTTTAGTTTTTGGAAGAGTTTGACAAGTATGTTATTAAATCTTCTTAAATGTTTGGTAGAATTCATCAGTGAAGCCATCTCTTCCTAGACTTTAGTTTGTTGGGAATTTTATAATTTCTGATTCAATCACTTCATTATTAGTCATATGTCTACTCAGATTTTCTATTTCTTCATGGTTCAATCTTAGAAGATTGTATGTTTCTAGGAATTTATCCACTTCTTGTAGGTTGTACAAGTTGTTGGCCTATAATTATTCATAATAGTCTCTTATGATCATTTGTATTTCTCTGGTAACAGTTATGACTTCTCTCATTTCCGATTTTATGTGAACCCTCTCTCTCTTTTTCTTGAGTCTAGCTAGAGGTTTGTCAATTTTGTATACCTTTTCAAGAAAACAACTTCTTGGGGGGTGCCTGGGTTCAGTCATTAAGCGTCTGTCTTTGGCTCAGATCATGGTCCCAGGGCCCAGGGTCCTGGGATCGAGCCCCGCTTTGGGCTCCCTGCTCAGCAGGAAGCCTGCTTCTCCCTCTCCCACTCCCCCTGCTTGTGTTCCCTCTCTCGCTGTGTCTCTCTCTCTGTCAAATAAATAAATAAAAAATCTTTAAAAAAAAAAACAAACCAACTCTTTGTTTCATTAATCTTTTCTATTGTTTTATTTTTAAGTCTCTATTTCATTTATTTCACTCTGATCTTTATTATTTCCTTCCTTTTAACATTATTTCCTTCTTTCCTTTGGGCTTTGCTTGTTCTTTTTCTAGTTCCTTTCTTTATTATTATTATGTTTTGTTAGTCACTATACAGTACATCATTAGTTTTTGATGTAGTGTTCCATGATTCATTATTTGCATATAACACCCAGTACTCATTGCAGTACGTTCCTTTAGGTGTTCCTTTAGATTGTTTGAGATTTTTCTCGTTTCTTTTGGTAGGCCTGTATTGCTATGAACTTCCTTCCCTCTTAGCACCTCCTATGCTGCATTCTATACATTTTGTTGTATTTATAGATATATTGACATATAGATAAGACATATTTCTGTTTTCATTGTCTCATGGTACTTTTTTATTTCCTCTTTGATTTCTTCATTGGCCCTTTGTTCTTTAGTAGTATGTTGTTTAATATCCACCCATTTGTAATTTTTTTCCAGTTTTCTATTTGTAATATATTTCTAGTTTCATACCATTTTGATTGGAAAAGATGTTTGGTATGATTTCAGTCTTCTTAAATTGATTGAAATCTGTTTTGTGGCCTAACATGTGATCTGTCCTGGAGAATGCTTCATGTGTACTTGAGAGGAATGTATTCTGCTGCCTTTGGTTGGAATGTTCTGTATATATCTTTAAAGACCATCTGATCTGGGGTCCCTGGATGACTCAGTCACTTAAGCATCCGACTCTTGATTTTGGCACAGGTCATGATCTCAGGGCCATGGGATCAAGTCCCATGTTGGGCTCTGTGCTGGGTGTGGAGCCTGCTTGAAATTCTCTTTCTCCCTCTCCCTCTGCCCACCTCCCTGCTCGTGCTCTCTCCCATTCTGTCTCTCAAGAAAAAATTTAAAAAAATTAAAAAGACCATCTGACCTAGTGTGTCATTTAAGGCCAATGTTCCCTTCTTGATTTCCTGTCTAGATGATCTATCCAATTGTATAAGTGTGGTATTAAAGTCCCCTACTATTATTGTATTGCTGCCAATTTCTTACTTTAGGTTTATTATTATTGGCTTTATATATTTTGGTCCTCCTTTGTTGGGTGCATAAATATTCACAAATGTTATATCTTCTTGTAGGATTGACCCCTTTATCATTATGTGATACCTTTCTTTCTCTTATATTACAGTTTTTTTTGGTTTTTTTTGTTTTTTTTTAGATTTTATTTATTTTTATTTTGAGAGAGAGAATGAGAGAGAGAGAGCACATGAGAGGGGGAAGGGTCAGAGGGAGAAGCAGACTCCCCGCCGAGCAGGGAGCCCGACGCGGGACTCGATCCCGGGACTCCAGGATCATGACCCGAGCCGAAGGCAGTCACCCAACCAACTGAGTCACCCAGGCGCCCATTACAGTCTTTGTTTTAAAGCCTCTTTTGTCTGATACAAGTGTAGCCAAACCAGCATTCTTTTAGTTTCCGTATCTGTGGAATGTATTTTTCTATTCCTTCACTTCCAGTCGTGTGTGTCCTTAGATCTGCAGTGAGTCTTGTTTTTTCGTCCATTCAGCCACTCTTCCTCTTTTGACTGGAGGATGTAGTCCATTTATTTATAGTAATTATTGATAGGTATGTACTTATTGCCATTTTGTTAATTCTTTTCTGACTTTTTTTTTTTTTTAAGATTTTATTTATTTGACAGAGAGAGAGACAGTGAGAGAGGAAACACAAGCAGGGGGAGTGGGAGAGGGAGAAGCAGGCCTCCCACCGAGCAGGGAGCCGGTCGCGGGGCCCAGTCCCAGGACCCCGGGATCATGACCTGAGCTGAAAGCAGACGCTTAACGACTGAGCCAACCAGGCGCCACTTCTTTTCTGACTTTTATCATAGTTCCTCTCTTTTCCTTTCTTCTTCTGTTGCTCCCTTCTGTTGCAGTTTGATGACTTTCTTTAATGTTGTGTTTAGATTCCTTTCTCATTATCTTTTTTTGTATCCACTGTAGGTTTTCACTTTGTGGTTAAAATGTGGTTTATATATAACAGCCACTATATATATGGCAGTCTATTTTGAGTTGATAGCAACTTATGTTTGAATGCATTCTAAAAATTCTACATTTTTCGTGCCCTCTCACCTCAGTGTTTTATGTTTTTGATATGAAGTTTACATCTTTCTTTTTTGTGTATCCCATAACTAATTATCATGGTTAGAGTTGATTTTACTATTTTTGTCTTTTAACCTTCATTCTAGCTTTATAAGGGGTTAATTTAATAAACGGTTACTATATATTTGCCTTTCCAGTGAGATTTTTACTTCATATGTTTTTTTGTTACTAGTTAATGCCTTTTCTTTTCAGCTTAAGGAAGTCCCTTTAACATTTCTTGTTTAGTGATGATGAATTCCCTTAGCTTTTGCTTTTCTGAAAAACTCTTTATTTTTCCTTCAGTTCTGAATAACAGCCTTGTTAGGTAGAGTATTCATGGTTGGAAGTGTTTTCCTTTCTGGACTTTGAATATATTGCGCCACTCCTTTCTGGCCTGCAAAGCTTCAGCTGAAAACTCAGCTGATAGTCTGATGGGGGTTCCCTTGTATGTAACAAGTGTTCTCTTGCTACCTTTTTATTTAAGAGAGGAGGTGAGGGGAGGGGCAGAGGCACAAGAAACGCAGGCTCCACATGGGGCTTGATCTCACAACCCTGAGATCATGACTTGAGCCGAAATCTAGAGTTGGATACAACCTACTGAGCCACCCAGTAGACTTTAAAACAAAGACTGTAACCCCTCTTCCTGCTTTTTAAGATTCTCTCTTCATCATTAACTTTTGACATTTTAATTATAATGTGTCTTGGTGTGTGTTTCTTTGAATTCATCTTACTTGGAATTCTGTGTGCTTCCTGGACATGGGTGTTTGTTTTCTCTCTCACATTAGGGACGGTTTCTGGCTATTATTTCTTCAAGAAAGTTTTCTGCCCCTTTCTCTCCTCTTTTTGTGGGACTTCTGTAGTGCAAACATTATTCCCCTGGTGTTGTACCATGAGTCCCTTAGGCTATCTTCACTTTTTAAAAGTTCTTTTTTTATTATTGCTCCTCTCTTTGGGTGAGCTCCACTTCCCTGGTTTAGGTTGCTGTTCTGTTCTTCTGCATCATCTAGTCTGCTTTTGAACTCCTTTCATGTATTTTCAGTTCAGTTCTTTTTTTTTTTTTTTTTTCAGTTATTGTATTCTTCTTTCTGTGACTTCTGTTTGATACATTCTTCTGTTTTCTGTCTCTTTGTTGAAATTCTCTCTCTGCTTGTCCATTGTTCTTCTGAGATTGGTGAGCATCTTTTTTTTTTTCATGTTCTGTATACTGTTTATTATTTTTTTCTTATGTTATGTTAATCACCGTATATTACATCATTAGTTTTTGATGTAGTGTACCATGATTCATTGTTTGCATATAACACCCAGTGCTCCATGCACTATGTGCCCTCTTTAATACCCATCACCGGCTAACCCATTCCCCACCACCCCCCTCCCCTTTAGAACCCTCAGTTTGTTTCTCAGAGTCCATAGTCTCTCATGGTTCGTCTCCCCCTTCCCTTGCCTTTGGCGATTTTTCTAGGAAGAAGTTGCTGCGGCTGAGGTCAAAGAGGTTGCTGCCTGTGTTCTCCTTTAGGATTTTGATGGACTCCTGTCTCACATTTAGGTCTTTCATCCATTTTGAGTCTATTTTTGTGTGTGGTGTAAGGAAATGGACCAGTTTCATTCTCCTGCATGTAGCTGTCCAATTTTCCCAACACCATTTGTTGAAGAGACTGTCTTTTTTCCATTGGACATTCTTTCCTGCTTTGTCGAAGATTAGTTGACCATAGAATTGGGGGTCCATTTCTGGGCTCTCTATTCTGTTCCATTGATCTATGTGTCTGTTTCTGTGCCATTACCATACTGTCTTGATGATGACAGCTTTGTAATAGAGCTTGAAGTCTGGAATTGTAATGCCACCAGCTTTGCTTTTCTTTTTCAACCTCCTCTGGCTATTCGGGGTCTTTTCTGGTTCCATACAAATTTTAGGATTATTTGTTCCTTTTCTTTGAAAAAAGTGGATGGTATTTTGATAGGGATTGCATTGAATGTGTAGATTGCTCTAGGTAGCATTGACATCTTCACAATATTTGTTCTTCCAATCCATGAGCATGGAATGTTTTTCCATTTCTTTGTGTCTTCCTCAATTTCTTTCATGAGTATTTTATAGTTTTCTGAGTACAGATCCTTTGCCTCTTCGGTTAGACTTATTCCTAGGTATCTTATGGTTTTGGGTACAATTGTAAATGGGATCGACTCCTTAATTTCTCTTTCGTCTGTCTTGTTGTTGGTTTATAGGAATGCCACTGATTTCTGTGCATTGATTTTATATCCTGCCACTTTACTGAATTCCTGTATGAGTTCTAGCAGTTTTGGGGTGGAGTCTTTTGGGTTTTCCACATAAAGTATAATATCATCTGCAAAGAGTGAGAGAGTGACTTCTTTGCCAATTTGGATGCCTTTTATTTCTTTTTATTGTCTGATTGCTGTGGCTAGGACATCTAGTACTATGTTGAATAGCAGTGGTGATAGTGGACATCCCTGCTGTGTTCCTGACCTTAGGGGGAAAGCTCTCAGTTTTTCCCCATTGAGAATGATATTCACTGTGGGTTTTTCATAGATGGCTTTTATGATATTGAGGTATGTACCCTCTATGCCTATACTCTGAAGAGTTTTGACCAAGAAAGGATGCTGTACTTTGTCAAATGCTTTTTCTGCATCTATTGAGAGGATCCTATGCTTCTTGTTCTTTCTTTTATGAATGTATTGTATCACATTGATTGATTTGTGATGTTGAACCAACCTTGCAGCCCAGGAATAAATCCCACTTGGTCGTGGTGAATACTCCTTTTAATGTACTGTTGGATCCTATTGGCTAGTATTTTGGTGAGACTTTTTGCATTCATGTTCATCAGGGTTATTGGTCTGTAATTCTCCTTTTTGGTGGGGTCTTTGTCTGGTTTGGGGATAAAGGTAATGGTGGCCTCATAAAATGAGTTTGGAAGTTTTCCTTCCATTTCTATTTTTTGGAACAGTTTCAGAAGAATAGGTATTAATTCTTCTTGAAATGTTTGGTAGAAATCCCCTGAGAAGCCATCTGGCCCTGGGCTTTTGTTGGGAGATTTTTGATAACTGCTTCAATTTCCTTAGTGGTTATAGGTCTGTTCAGGTTTTCTGTTTCTTCCTAGTTCAGTTTTACTAGTTGATACATCTCTAGGAATGCATCCATTTCTTCCAGATTATCTAATTTGCTGGCATAGAGTTGCTCATAATATGTTCTTATAATTGTTTGTATTTCTTTGGTGTTGGTTGTGATCTCTCCTCTTTCATTCATGATTTTATTTATTTGGGTCGTTTCTCTTTTCTTTTTGATAACTCTGGCCAGGGGTTTCTCAATCTTGTTAATTGTTTCAAAGAATCAGCTCCTAGTTTTGTTGATCTGTTCTACTGTTCTTTTGGTTTCTATTTCATTGATTTCTGTTCTGATCTTTATTATTTCTCTTCTCCTGCTGGGTTTAGGCTTTATTTGCTGTTCCTTCTCTAGCTCCTTTAGGTGCAGGGTTAGGTTGTGTATTTGAGACCTTTCTTGTTTCTTGAGAAAGGCTTGTATTGCTATATACTTTCCTCTTAGGACTGCCTTTGCTGCATCCCAAAGATTTTGAACAGTTGTGTTTTCATTTTCATTTGTTTCCATAAATTTTTTTAATTCTTCTTTAATTTCCTGGTTGACCCATTCATTCTTTAGTAGGATGCTCTTTAGCCTCCGTGTATTTGAGTTCTTTCCGACTTTCCTGCTGTGATTGAGTTCTAGTTTCAAAGCATTGTGGTCTGAAAATATGCAGGGAATGACCCCAATCCATTGGTACCGGTTGAGACCTGATTTGTGACCTTGGATGTGATCTATTCTGGAGAATGTTCCATGGGCACTAGAAAAGAATGTGTATTCTGTTGCTTTGGGATGGAATGTTCTGAATATATCTGTGAAGTCCATTTGGTCCAGTGTGTCATTTAAAGTCTTTATTTCCTTGTTGATCTTTTGCTTAGATGATCTGTCCATTTCAGTGAGGGGTGGTGTTAAAGTCCCCCACTATTATTGTATTGTTGTTGATGTGTTTCTTTGCTTTTGTTATTAATTGGCTTATATAAGTGGCTGCTCCCAAGTTAGGGGCATAGATATTTACAATTGTTAGATCTTCTTGTTGGATAGACCCTTTAAGTAGGATATAGTGTCCTTCCTCATCTCTTATTATAGTCTTTGGTTTAAAATCTAATTTGTCTGATATAAGGAATGCCACCCCAGCTTTCTTTTGGTGCCCATTAGCATGGTAAATGGTTTTCCACCCCTTCACTTTCAATCTGGGGGTGTCTTTGGGTCTAAAATGAGTCTCTTGCAGACAGCATATCGATGGGTCTTGTTTTTTTATCCAATCTGATAGCTTGTGTCTTTTGATTGGGGCATTTAGCCCATTTACATTCAGGGTAACTATTGAAAGGTATGAGTTTAGTGCTATTGTATTGTCTGTAAGGTGACTGTTACTGTATATTGTCTGTGTTCCTTTCTGGTCTATGTTACTTTTAGGCTCTCTCTTTGCTTAGAGGACCCCTTTCAATAATTCTTGTAGGGCTGGTTTGTTGTTTGCAAATTCCTTTAGTTTTTGTTTGTCCTGGAAGCTTTTTATCTCTCCTTCTATTTTCAGTGACAGCCTAGCTGGATATAGTATTCTTGGCTGCATATTTCACTCATTTAGTGCTCTGAATATATCATGCCAGTCCTTTCTGGCCTGCCAGGTCTCTGTGGATAGGTCTGTTGCCAGTCTAATGTTTCTACCATTGTAGGTTACAGATCTCTTCTCCTGAGCTGCTTTCCGGATTTTCTCTTTGTCTCTGAGACTCGTAAGTTTTACTATTAGATGTCGGGGTGTTGACCTATTTTTATTGATTTTGATGGGGGTCTCTATGCCTCCTGGATTTTGATGCCTGTTTCCTTCCCCAAATTAGGGAAGTTCTCTGCCAATATACCTTCTGCCCGTCTCTCTCTTTCTTCTTCTTCTGGGATCCCAATTATTCTAATATTGTTTCATCTTATGGTATCACTTATCTCTCGAATTCTGCCCTCGTGATCCAGTGGTTGTTTATCTCTCTTTTTCTCAGCTTCTTTATTTTCCATCATTTGGTCTTCTATATCACTAATTCTTTCTTCTGCCTCATCTATCCTAGCAGTTAGAGCCTCCATTTTTTATTGCACCTCATTAATAGCCTTTTTGATTTCAACTTGGTTAGATTTTAGTTCTTTTATTTCTCCAGAAAGGGTTTCTCTAATATCTTCTATGCTTTTTTCAAGCCCAGCTTGTATCTTTAAAATCATAATTCTGAACTGTAGTTCCGACATCTTACTAATGTCCTTAGTGATTAGGTCCCTGGTAGTCGGTACTACCTCTTGTTCTTTTTTTTGAGGTGATTTTTTCCGTCTTGTCATTTTGTCCAGAGGAGAATAGATTAATGAGAGAACAAAATGTTAACAGGGTAACAACGACCCCAGAGAAATATACACTAAAGAAATCAGAAGAGACCTGAAACTGGGGGGAAAGAAAGGAAAAAGAAAAAAAAAAGATAAAGATAAAAACAAACAAAAAACAGAATATGATCAGATATGATCAGGCTGGTGCATACATCAGTGCCACACACTAGATTTTGGGTGTATTTGGTCTGTTAGAAGAAAGTGCCTCCCAAAATTTTAAAGAGAGAAAAACTTACATATGTACAAAAATAAGGGTAAATATTATGAGGGGATGGAATATGACTGTAAAGATTTTATAAAAGGAATTGATAAGATAAGAGATTGGTTGAAAAAAGAGAAGAGGATTTTAAAAAAAAAGGCAGGGGGAGAATGTGATCAGGCAGGAGACTAGAACAAAGCCATACACTAGAGATTTAGGGTATATTTTGGTCTCTTAGAAGAAACTGTATTCCAAACTTTTAAAGAGAGAACAACATATATATATATGTATATATACATATACCAAAAGTAAGGTTAACTACTGTGAAGGGATAGTATATGACTCTAAAAATGAAAAATAAAGATTTTTTTAAAAAGGGATTGATAAGATGTTGGTTGAAAAAGGGAAAAAGAAAAATTTTAAAAAAAGAAAGCTAAAAAAAAGTTAACTTTGAAAGACTAAAGAATCATGGTAAAAAAGCCATGAATTCTATGTGCAGTATTCCGCTAGCGCTGGAGTTCTGCCGTTCTCATTGATCAGTAAACTTAGTCTTGGCTGGCTGTTCTTGCTGATCTTCTGGGGGAGGGGCCTCTTGCCATGGTTCCAAATGTCTTTGCCGGAGGCGGAATTGCCCTGCCCTTGCCGGGCTGGGCTTGGTTTTGCTCTCGGGAACTTTTGTTCCCTGCAAGCTGTCCATACAGCTTTGGAGGAGGAGAGTGAAAATGGCGACCTCCCAATCTCCGCCCTGGAGGAGCCAAGAACTAGGGGCCCCACTCTTCAGTGCACCCCCAGAGAAAAGCAGTCAATCCCTCCCATCTCCCCAATCTCCGGCCACTCTCCATGCTCACCCCGACTGCGACGGAGCGTCTCTATCTCTGGCACTTGACCCCGTCTGGAGTCTCCACACCCAGCAGATCCCTGCGGTGCACTCCTGCGCCGCTCCTCCCAGGGGAGGAAAGGGAGTCTCCCCGGATCTGCCGCTTGTTGGGTCCCTCCTGGAAGAGCAGTGGCCCGACTGTGCCGCGGATCATGGTTTATGGCAACCCCGAGCTGAGAGCCCACTCACGGCTCCGTCTCTGCAGCCGGCTTCCCCGCACCGATACTTGGGAGCTCTGCCGCACTCAGGCACTCCCGATCTTCCTGTGACCCCCGAGGGTCCTGAGACCACACTGTCCCAGCGAGGGTTCCACCCCCGACTTAGCCACTGGAGCGACGTCCCTCAGCGGAGCAGACTTCTAAAAGTTCCAATTTTGTGCTCCGCGGCTCTATCACTTGCTAGTAGTGGCCGATGGAGGCCCCCTCCCCTGCCGTCTATCCTACTGAATATCGCCTTGGATTCACTTCTCCGCACATCCTACCTTCCAGTAAGTGGTCGCTTTTCTGTTCAGAGAGTTGCTGCTATTCTTTTCTCCCATCTCCTGTTGAGTTCGTAGGTGTTCGGAACGGTTTGATCCCTATCTAGCTGAATTCCTGGAACCAGACGAAATTTAGGTCTCCTATTCCTCCACCATCTTGCTCCTCCTGACTGATGAGGATCTTTATGACCATTAGTTTGAACTTTTTATCAGGTAAATTACTTATAGCCGTCTCATTAAGATTTTTTTCTGGGGTTCTTATTGTTCTTTCATTTGGCATATATTCCTCTGTTTCCTCATTTTGCTTTTCTTTCTTTGTTTCTATGTATATATATTAGGTATAACAGCTTCCTCTGAGTCTTGGACTTTCCTTGTGTAGGTGATGAACCTTATTGTTCCATCTTGCCCTAGTTTTTGGTTTCCTCTTGTACCTTTGTGATTGTCTAAGCAGCCTGAATTATTCTTGATGGGTCCCACTTTTGATGGTGTGCCAAGCCCTGTCAGTGTTTGAAAGGGAGAGACCTCAGTCAGCACCTAATTTCTTTTTTTTTTTTAAGATTTTTTTTTTAAGGATTTTATTTATTTGACAGAGAGAGAGCACAAGTAGGCAGAACAGCAGGGAGAGGGAGAGGGAGAGGAAGAAGCAGGCTCTCCACCGAGCAGGGAGCCTGACGTGGGGCTCGATCCCAGGACCCTGGGATCATGACCCGAGCCGAAGGCAGCCACTTAACCGACTGAGCCACCCAGGCGCCCCAGTCAGCACCTAATTTCAAGCTAACTGGAAGCGAGACCCTGAGGCAGCTGATTTTTAAATTTGCAAATATATACAGTCCGAAAACAATGAATCGTGGATCACTACATCAAAAACTAATGATGTATTATATGGTGACTAACATAACATAATAAAATAAAATTTAAAAAAAATTAAGTAAAATTCAAAAAAAACATATATATATATACAGTCCTGTGGGACTGTACTCATAACCCCTGCTGGCCTCCCAACCAGGTGACTTGGAGGTGTGCCCTGGTGCCAGTTGCACACTGGGGCTCCAGACAAGTGGATACACTCCTTGCTGGGGGATGGCAGCAAGTTGTAGTGAGGCCAAGGAAGAGTACAGCTGGTGTCTCACAGCCTACATTCCCTGAGAGTTCCTCTGTTGCCTCTAGTTTTGTGGTAAATCTGTAGTCTGTCCCTCAGGCTGACGCTCTAGGACACGTAACAAGGCCTTTTTCATAGGAATACTGGAGTTTGTTTCAATGTACTTTGTGAGCTATGCCCTGGTGTTAATCATCTGCCTAGATCTGTCTCTCTGATTGTTTTAGTCTCATGGGGCCCCGCAACACAGGCCACCGTGGCCACCAAAGCCAGCCGTTGGAGGGGTTTCCCCTCTGTTGACTGCGCATGCCTGCCAGCTTCAGCAGAGCTGTGGGAATCTTGGCTGTAGCAGGGCCACAGGAGAGCATGTCAGCTGGACTAGCCCACTGGTTACAGTAGCAGAGCAGGAGCATTCAGGGCCAGGGCAAGCCCACTGGCTTCAGGAACCTGCAGGGGAGCTTGGGGCCAGGGCAGGCCTGCCAGCCTCAGCATGACCATGGGAGAACATTGGGGCAGGGCAAGCCCACTGGTGCTAGCAAGGCTGAGGTAGTGCCAAAGTGGTGCCTGCTGGCATGGCAAGGTGAGGTAAGCAGTCAAAAATGACACCCACCAGTACCTCCTTTCCCAGAGAAGGCCCTACCAGCAGATGCTTGTCACCAGCAGATGCTTGTCTCTAGCAGATGCTTAAAGAATAGCTAATGAATCTCCTTTGCATATGGTCCTGGCACTTTTCAAACTTCTGCTTTTGCCCTGGGTCCTACGATGAGTGAATCTTCACAGGAACCGTTTAAGAACAGACTTTTAATTACCTATAGCCTTTTGGGTCTCCTGGATATAAGCCCCATTGGTTTTCAGAGCAAGACTTTTTGGGGGTTTATCTCTACAGTGTAAATCCCAAGGGTTGGGGTGTCTGATATGGGGCACCAGCACCTTGCTTCTCTGGAAGAAGTGCTGGACTGCTGAGATCCCTCCCTCTGGCAAGGGTAGGGTTCTTGACAAAACCATGTCTCTGCCTCTCCTACCTATCTTGATGTAGCCTTCATATCCTTTGTTGTAGATAAGCTCTTCAGCTAGTTTTCCAGTCTTTTTGAGAGAGAATAAATCTATATGTATCTGTATATTTGTATACATGGGAAGAGGTAAGTTCAGGATCTTTCTGCTCCACTATCTTGAACCACTCTGGCCTCACTACATGTCTTTATGCACACATGGTTTTCTATAAATTGGAGTTCTATAATGTGGAGACCATTTGTCTTGATTTGGTTTTGCTTTGTTTATATTTGATTGGGTTTTGGCCAGGATGTGAAATGTGCTTTAAATGAGTTTAGGTGTGCATTGCTACTACCACTTTGTCTTTATACCCTCCAGCTTCATGCATTTTAAGAAATAATTTGTTGAAAGGTCCTAAGGATATTTAGTCTGATGAACATATTTTTCTTCTGAATGTTGCCAAAATTTCAGCATTTCCTATGGGAATTTTTCTATTTATACTAATTTCTTTCTGATCCTTTTTTAAAGCATTTTTTTAAATTTCCTACATTTAACATTTTTTGAATATTTCCAATTTTCTCAATCTTTGCCAAATTAACCAAATTTGCCAATTGTCATCAAAAGCTTATTTATCTGAAAAGCTTATAACAGTTCTAATGGGATGGTTTTTAACAGCTTGTGAATATTTCTGGAGTGTCAGCATTTTAAGAGATGTTCATTTTCTACCTGTCCCAGTGCCCTGTGGCTGCAGCTGGAGGTTTGAGCTGGGGCCAAGAAGAGGGACCTTCCACTGTGGGAAAAACAGATTGGGTATGTTAGCACATGACTCAGCCTGGCCCATCAGCCCTGGTGAACAGGAGCCTGAGAGACTCAAAAGAGAAGGGGATCAAGGAGCAGACAGTGAGCTTGAAGGGCAAAGAAAGGATAAACTGAGGGCAGGAAGAATCAGGAGGCCCCAACACCTGCATCCCAAGCTCCCCAGTCATCTTAACCCTGACAGTACATCTTGTTCAAAATGCTATGAACTCTATAAATGAGTTTTAGAAAACCAATAAATTTGGTAAATTTGGCAAGTTGGTCTTCAGGGAATTGGGCTTTAGGTCAGTTGTCTTTTAGCATATGGGCTTTTGATAAATTGGTTTTCTGTGAATTGCTCTAGAGGCTAATATTAGTATGATTATGTGCTTGGGGGACAGAAAGCCCTATGGTTAGGAAGAAGAGGAGGGGAAGAATGAGCAGTGTTCCTGGACAATGTCTTTATCTGAGTGTTGGTATCTCTTTCCATCTCTCTCACCTGGTATTCATCGCCTTTCAGAATGGCATTATCTCTATCTCCTTCCTCTCTTAATCAGAATTCTCTTTCTGCTAACTATTGGGATAAAAAAAAATGGTACTTTACCAGTATATATGGGTATAAGTGTACTGATTGTTACAATATTCAATATTTTGGTAATGTTTGGTAAATAGCCACTTCTTCAGTCCCCTTAATGTGCTCCCTCACCCCACCAATAGGGCCTTCTGTCCATCCCTGTGACCTGGCATAGCATGGGGCCTCTAGGACTCTGCTTCAGTGCAACACTGGTTAATGCTCCTGCTATAGCTGTTGGGAAATATTTGATTAATACCCTGCATGGAATTAATCCCCATAACTGAATGAGTCACAATTCTTTACCCATCCTAAATATATTTACATTTTTTAATGAAATTATTAATCCAAATGTAACTCAAATTGAAGTCCAACTCAATGAAAACATCCCACCACCACGAGGAGAGATAGCTCTGCACAGCCCAGTTGACTGTCCCTTAAGTAACCAGCACTGTCCAAGAGTCTATCACCAGGGTCACTGCCTCAGATGCCTGTTTCTCAGGCTTCTTCCTTTTTTTCTACCTCTGCATGTACATGACATCTAAGTACTGTTTTGATTTTGAGGTGTTTTGATTTTCCTACAGTGGTTTATGTTGAGTGATAAAGTTGGTCATTTTAGGTGGAAGGAGAGAAAGATATGGAGTTTATTATTCTATATTGTCATTTCCAAGTGATTAAAGGCTATTTCTGAATAAAATACACTGAGTGGAGTATTCCAATAGGAAGGCTTCCTATTTTCATTTATGCTCCATCTGAGGAATATCACTTTCTTTAGCAATAGGTGTGGGGATTGGGCCCTTCTCTTAACCTCTACAGAGCCCTTTTCTCTTTTGGCCCTTAATGGATAAACAGTAACATCATTATCCAGCCATCTAGATCACTGGATGACTTCTGAGGTCCCTTCCATCTATTTTATGTACACTATAAAGTATCCAAAGAGAAACTTGGTACATTAGTGATTCATAGGTGAGCAAAAGAAGGGACTCTAATTTAGTATGGATAACTAGTCCAACAAGTCCACTTCACACCTACTAGGATGTCTAAAATTTAAAAAGACAGACAACATGTATTGGCAAAGATATAGCAAAATTGGAACACTCAACCAACTTCTGCTTGGTTTCTCTTCAAGTTTCAGGAGGCCAGAGCTGCTTCCATTTTGTTTCTTCAAACAATAGTTCTCTTTCCATTTTGGAACAGGTCTCCAGATCCCAAATTCAGTCTCTGATTTTGAGATCTGTGTTTTACCTTACCAGTTGTTTTCATTTTGTGGGCTCATAATTCAATGTCTCACAGTTTTACTTTCTCCTTATTAGACTCTAACTGGTTGCCTACCTTTCTTACCCTGCCTTAGTACTTGCATCTTTGACCTGGCTCACACCACTGTCTTTTCTCTAGCATACCCATCCTCAAGTCCCCTGGTCTGCTGTCCTCAAAGCCTCAAACATCCTTAACCCAAAGCAGATTTGTATTTTAAACACTCATACTTGCATTAATAATATGTAGGATGGTTGCTGGTTTACTGCAAAAAATATTGTGTATAGTTGGGAAGGAAGGCTCTTTAGCACAACTATGAAATTTAAAAATATGCCCTCAAAATTCAAAAACAAACATTGCATTTTTTATTAAATACCAACATTGTATGAAATGTTTGTTTTATTGTGGGCTAAGGAGGGCAATAAGAAATTATCTCATGCAAATTAAAAATAACCTTGTTTTCCACATAGTGTCTAGTTGAAAAAATGGTAACAGCAAAATAAAGTTGACCATAGGAGCTGTGGCATTCATAAAGTCTAAATTTTTCATACCCAAATCTCTTGTTTTTGAATATGTGAATATACTGGTTTCTTGACACTAACACATCTTAAATTAGAATATTTATCTATATATATTTTAGAATTCAAACCACTCTGTAAACATTGTATGATTAGTCTGCGTAATAGCCTAATAATAAGGACAAGAGGGTAACCTCGTTGTTATGGACAGAAACATATAAATATCTCTGTCATGGCTTACATCACATAGTGCTATTATTAGGCATTTGTCTTTATTACTTCAATTCACTCAGTAATAATAATTCACTCAGCAGTAATAATTAACATGTATTGAGTAGCTATTCCATGCAGCCACTGTGCTAAGCCCTTAAAACACGTAATTTTATTTAACCTTCATAGCTACACCAAGAGGCAGATACTATTACCATGACCCACTAAAGCTCAGAAAGGTTAAGTGATCTACCTGAGTTCATGCAGCCAATAAGTGGCAAAGCTGGGATTGAACTCAGGCCTTTCTTTTCCAGTCTGCCTTCATGACCTTGCCAGACTATACCAGATGCATTATTAGAGTTAGCACACTGAGGGCCCTCAGTTATTTGTGGAATGAATAGCACACTGAAACACTTCAATTTGATTTAGTCAGAGTGATGTGATGTGTATTAGTTATGTGATGTGTATATGTATAGAGCATTTAAAGATCATTCATTACATAAACATACATTAAGGTTATATTAAAACCACAATTATATTCCACTTCACACCTACTAGGATGTCTAAAATTAAAAAAGACAACATGTATTGGCAAAGATATAGCAAAATTGGAACACTCATACATTGCTGTAGGCATATAAAATGGTATAGCCATTTTGAAAAACAGTCTGGCGTTTCCTTACAATGTTAAACATAGAATTACCATATGATCCAGCAGATTCACTTTTAAGGGAATTCAAAATATATGTCCACATAAAAACTTGTGCATGAATGTCACAGTCCAAATATCCATCAGTTGATGAATGGATAAACCAAATGTGGTATAGTCACACATTGGAATATTATTTAGCCATAAAAAGGAATGAAGTTCTGATACATGCTACAACATAGAGGAATCCTGAAAACCTTATGCTAAGTTAAATAAGCCAGACATAAAAGGCCACATATTGTCTGGTTCCATTTATATGAATTGGCTAAAATAGGCAAATCCATTGGGAAACAAAGTAGATTAGTGGCTGTAAGAAGTTTGGAGGAGGGAGAGATGGGGAGTGACTGCCTAATTGGTATGGGGTTTCTTTTTGAAGGTGATGAAAATGTTTTACAATTCAACAGTGGTGATAGTTGCAGAATTCTGAATACACTAAAAATCACTGAATTAGACACTTTAAAAGAGTGAATTTTATGATATATAAATAGATTATATCTCAATAAAGCAATTAATTTTAAAAGACTATATGCTAGGTGCAAAGATAAAACAGCTAACATTCCTTTGGAACTTACTCTTTAATTGGAAGAGATGACTGTAATTAAATCATTTTAATGAGATATAATGCATGTCGAAATAGAGATATGTAAACCAGGCTCGGGGATCACAGGACAGAATAAACAAACTACCTGGGCTTGTGGGAAGGTTCCCCTTTGGAAACACCCGAGCTGGATTATGAAAGATGAGTTCAAAGGGAGTGGGTGCTAGTTCAGCCTGCCCTCTGGAACACCAAAAGCATGCCTCAAAGCACAGTGATAAGAGCAGTTATCACTTGTTCTGGGAATGGGAATTCCATGTGAATGTATGAGCATAGGGCACATAAGACGCAATTCAAATGGGAAGAACCCGATCAGATGGAGAGGAAGCCACACGTGTAATGCCAAGAAGTTGGATTTATCATGAAAATAGTGTAGTGTCATCAGAGGCTTTTAAGCAGATGAATGACATGATCAGATTTCTGTTTTCAAAAGACGATCCTAGTAGCAATGTGGGAAATGAATGGGAAGGAGAAGGGACAGAGGTTCTTGGAGGCAGTGGTATTTGGGGAGGGGATTATGTCTGCCATCCCTCCCATCTCATTTTAACCTATGGTAAAGAGATATTCTGTCTCCTCTCTATCTCAGGGTTTTCTCCCCTTGTCCCTGAGAGATGATTTTTCAGAGCCTGAGAACTTGGCTGGGCCACACAGTTGAGGACTAATAAGTTACTGAGCTCCCCCAGAGGCATATCTGTCCTGCGCTTGTGTCTCCCTGGCAGGCCCTACTGTCTAGATTCAGGCTGAGAAGTAGGAAGTCCTATTATGACCTTGGGTTTTAGCTGGTTTCTGTAATACACCTTTTACCAAAATTTTACTTGCAATATTAGATATGTACAGGTCTATTAATAAAGTGAGTTCGTTTTTATTCTTAGGGCTATGACTATATAGAAGGCTGCTTTGTCAGGCATTCCCAGAAGGAATTTAATGCCACCCTGAGCTTTAACAGTAGTAGTGGTAATAGGAACAGAAAAATTCCAGACATTGCAGAGGTAGGATCAACATAGTGGGGCCTGGGAGGAATTCTGTATAACAGCGGCCTGTGCAGGAGGAGGAGAGGGGAGATGCCATAACCAGAGGCATGTGAGTAAGTGATATTCCAGTCACATTCTTCCGAGTCACATTCTAGTGACTTGTGTGTTATACAGAGTTTTGCTGTACATTCTAAGTGTCCTTATTGGAAGAGATGGCTCTTCCCAAAGACATTTGCTTGCACTGCTTTTGATGTCATCTTTAAAAATAAATAAAAACATTTTCTTTTTTACCACCTTTTTTTTAAACCAGTGTTGTTTTATATTGTTTGCTTTGTTTTCTTTATGCCCACAGAGGAAAATATATTGTGCCTAAGGAGAGGATCACGGTCAAAATTTTATTTAACTACATGAGAATGGACCATTTTACAAAATCTGAAAAAGTCCCCTTTTAGGAAAACTGAAATTCATTTTTTTTACTTAGATGATTAAAACGGTATTTTTGTCATTCTGTATCCTCTGGCTTGTTTACAAATGTTAGTGAAGGCTCTTTAGTTCCAGTTCTGGGCATCATTCGTCTGCCGTTCAGGACCAGTCACCCATTTGTATCAGAGCGGTTTTGTTAATTCTTTTAAAAACTGGAGGCGGATGACATGAGACAGTAATGATACCTACCAGAGTTGCCCTTTGATCAAAGTCTATAAGACCCGACATGGGTGCTTTTGGTGGTGGTGTGAGCCGTGCAGGAATAGCACCAGGCTTTGAAGTGCTTTCTTGTTTTTTATGAGTTTTACGAGATTTCCTTTTCCTCTCCTTCAGTTCTTATAACTGACTGACTTTTAATCCTGTCATCATGGCCAAGAAATTCATCTCTAAAGAGCAGGAGTTTACCATGGTGCAAAACAGAGCAACTGTATTAGGTCCCTGAACCTTTCAGATAAAAACACACATTTTGCCACCTTAAGTATTTTGTAGTTTTTATTCCCAGCACTTCTCACTGAAAGCAGTATTTTTTCTTTTGTTTTTCAAAAGCAATATTGAACAAAAGTCAGGAACACAATAACTGAGTGTCAGCTATATAACCAAAGAGAGGAGTATCTTCTATTTTCCACATCTTATGACGTGGGCATGTTCACTTAACTATATTTTCCCAAAAGCTTTGTGATAAAAATTACTATAAGCTTAGATCATTCCTCCTACTTACAAACACCTACATTTAAGTTCTTTACTTATCACGTATTAAAGGGGTCACTTAATATAGTTCTTTCTTTACAAGGACAGTCATGATGAGTTAGGATATTTGTCAATAATTTGCTAGTAAATCTCTTCTAAATGCAAGAATGTAGTCACAAAAGATAAAAAAAAAAAAAAACCTTTTTAGCTTAATTGTGCTATTTAAGTAACAAAGCTTTCCTAAGCCATAAAAAATATTTTGTCTTCCTGCGTTCCTGCTTATCTTTACCACTGAGAAATGCTGATAACATTAATAAGGTTGGTAATTTTCCTAATATAGACCTGCCAGAACAGGATGGGTACTGAGTATTTAACTATCAGTGTGGCTATTATAACTTGAGGATTCTGGTCTATTCTGGTAAGACCAATAAAGCTTGCTCCTGTAGGGAGTCTTGTTATTAATAAACCTAATATTTTTAGAAAACATGTTTATTTAGGAAGCATTTTGTTTACAGTTATTTCTTACTGCCTTTTTCTCGAATACTTTAATCAGTGTCCACATTCACTTTATAAAAGGTTAAATTAAAAAGGACAAAAGAGAAGTAATTAGAAGCACCTCACAGATATAGAAGTTTTGCATTCATGTTTAGTATCTGTGTCTACAAATCTCGTTAAAGATCACTTCCTTCTTTCATTAATCAGACATATCCCAGGAACCTGCTGGAGTCTCCATGAGGAGCTGATGGGGATGTATCCCTGTCTCCAAACATCAAGGATAGTGTGTTTTGTTTTGAGTTGACCGGCCTGACATTACAGCTGTGAGTCCTGTCAGCACAGCATTGTCTGCTCTCTCAGCCCTCGCGGTTCCTGCGCTCTCCTCTGCTCACCTCATCAGTAGCTTCCTTCTCTCTGGCCATCTGGGCACTCCCATGTCATTTGCTCTCTCCTAAGAAGCTGTTCAGAGTCCAGTTACTGTGACAGATGAGCCAAGTGAGCGTGTTTCAGGCCTGCACACAAGCTATTCTGTTTTGGTATTACTCCGTTTTTAAAATTATTATTTGAGAACAGCTAGAGGGATTCTCATTAAGTATTTAGGGGAATTTATTTCTTTGTATCTCCTTAAGAAGAGTTCATTCACCACCCATATGTACACTCACATAGGAACTTTCACTCTGTCTTTACTTATAGACAATGAAGGAAAGAAACGGAGCTCCTCCAACCACAGGCGTGTGTTCAGATATTTTATTCTAGTCCAGTGGCTCTTAACCTTTGTTGGTCCTGAATCCCTCTGAGACCATGGAGAGGGTAAAGCTCTCCAAAAATGTACATACAATACAGACATTTTATAGCCAATTTCAGGGGTTTCTCAGGCTCACAGGCGGCCATCCTAGGTCTTGTGAAAGGCCCACGGGTCCCACGCTAAGAACGCCTATTCAGTAAACCTGCAGCCTTTATCTGTTCCCAGCCAACATGTATGATTATCGTTAGGATGTGTCAGAGAGATTTTCCCACCTGTGCTTCTATCACTCCTAGCTGCCAAGTAGCAAAGAAACCCCATCAGCCACCCTCTTGCCTGATTGTTCAGAGGCTCCACTCAGAAAACATAACTATTAACATAGATCAGGCTTGTAATTGATTACCCCAGAGGAAGCCTTCATTTCTGTTGGGCCTTACAGCTTCTGGCAGCCCTGTGGCCACGTTGCTAAGTTCACTACCTATAGCCACATTCACCATTGTCCAGTGTAGCCATCATAACATTAACTAAAGTCATTGCTACTAATTAATCTTGCCCTCTCTTTTTTCTAAAATTATACTCTAAGTGTATCCTTTGGTTCCCAAAATTATGTAAAATGATTCCCTTTACACCCACACACTCCTTTTCTGGGTTTTACGCACTCAAGTCTCAATTTATTATAACCCAAGCAGCTGAGGTTCAAAATAACACCTATACTGATTACTCCCGAGTACGATAAGTTAGCCCTCAAAGCGGCAGAGGTAGCCATCAATTTCCGATTACTGTCAGTCACTGCTGACCTTTACTGTGACTTGCCTCTGGCACATAGCGAGAATTTCTCAAATGTTAATTTCCAAAATTAGTCATTACTTAAATAGTGAAAGATGTTCATTTAAAAACAGCTTAATTAGGAGCGCCTGGGTGGCTCAGTCATTAAGCGTCTGCCTTTGGCTCAGGTCATGATCCCAGGATCCTGGGATCGAGCCCCGCATCGGGCTCCCTGCTTGGCGGGAAGCCTGCTTCTCCCTCTCCCTCTCCCTCTGCTTGTGTTCTCTCTCTCGCTGTGTCTCTCTGTGTCAAATAAATAAAATCTTTAAAAAAAATAAAATAAGGGGCGCCTGGGTGGCTCAGTTGGTTAAGCGACTGCCTTTGGCTCAGGTCATGATCCTGGAGTCCCTGGATCGAGTCCGGCATCGGGCTCCCTGCTTGGCGGGGAGTCTGCTTCTCCCTCTGACCCTCCCCCCTCTCATGTGCTCTGTCTCATTCTGTCTCTCTCAAATAAATAAATAAGATCTTTAAAAAAATAAATAAATAAATAAATAAAATAAAAACAGCTTAATTAAATATCTTAATTAAAGAGATCAACTGTAAAAGCTGATGTTTTAAGGCCCTGAGAATTTTTTTTTTTTTGAAAGATTAGGTTTTTGTGTTGTTGGGAGGGTTGCTTTTTTATAAACAAACCTAAAACTATTTTGGTTTTTTTTTGGTGGGAAGATGGAGAGATTAAAATGTTTTTACAGAAATAAATTCCTTACAAGGTAGAATGGGACAAAAGATTCTGATACTATCTAAACATTATTTCATGAGAGAGTGGCCTGTTATTATATATTTTATTCATTTTATTTTTTGTGTTTTATGTTTCCTATTTTTTATATTTTATTTATTTATTTAACTATTTTATTTGCTCCTTTAAAAAAATGTATTTCAGTGGTGCCTGGCTGGCTCAGTCAGTGGAGCGTGCAACTCTTCGTCACAGGGTTGGGCGTTCAAGACCCATGTCAGGTGTATACATTCTTTAAAAAATGTATTTCAAAATGTGTCTAGGAAGAGAGCCACTTCAGAGAGGGGGAAGGCAGTAAATTGAAAACAAGCATATTATGTGCAAGACTCCTTAATTAATGATAGAATCCTTAGCACCCTTCTCCTAATCAGCTCCCGGATTACTGGTAGCCAGCATTGTACCCTTCAGGAAGGAGACTGAAGGACTCCTTTCTGGAAAACCAGACCGGACCACGAAAAGACTATGGAGACTGACAGGGTTTCTCTGACAGTCACTGGTCACCTCAGTGAAGTCCCCCACATGAAACTTGCCATTGCATTTTATTCTTAATGCTTATTAAGTCTCATTCTTAAATATGAATGGACAGTAAAGGCTGTGAGGCCTGGAGGAAATCCTTTCACTGGAAAAGCAGAGACCAAAACAAGCATGTAAGCCAAGAAAGGGATCAGAAGAAGCAGAGACCATGGAGAAGACGTTAAAAGGAAACACCAAAACTATTACTAATGTCCATAGAGAAGTGAAAGAAAATACTGTGCCCATGAAACCAGAACAAGGAGAGGAAATCAGACAAGTGAAGCTCGTAGGAATTGGACCTGTCATATCAGACAATAGTAATTCAACAAGGATGGGACAGAAGTAATGAACTCACAAAGAAAGAAGAACAAATAGCGATCGGCAAGTGTGAGAAAAGTTGAAGAAAATCAAATGATCAATCCAGAAGCTTTTTGCCTAATAGGAACTCCAGAAGGAGAGGACAGAGAAAACAGAGGAAGAAAACATAATATATGAAAATTTCCCAGAACTGAAGGACATGGGTTTTTCTGTTTTAAAGTGCCCAATGAGCACCTAGTATGAGTGGAAAACGAAAACACATGCACACATATCCAATAAAGCTACCACTCTCCTGATTTTTCTACCTTTCTTACTATTGCTTGTATGTTTCTTTGCTTAATATCTCTTTGTCATTCCACCCTTAATGCTGTTTCTGTACTTTCTGTCCTTGACTTTGACCTTTTCTCACTACCCTCTCCCTCCATGTATCATGACATCAAGTCCTATACCTTTAACCACCTCTCTCTGTTAGTGGTTCTCAGATGTGTGAATCTAGTTGTTTCTTTCTCTTGAACTCCAGATCTGCTTCCTGGAACTCTCCATCCTGGTACCCATCAGTCTTCACACGTGTCTAAAAGTGAACTTATTTCTTTATCCTCTTTTTGTCTTTTTAGGAGCCCAGTTATTTTCCTATATTCCCTATTACAGGAAAACATCATTCCTACAGTGTTACAAGTCAGAAATGTAGGAGTTTGAGATCACTCTGGGCTCCTCCATCTACCTCACCCCTTGCAGTGAATCATTATGTCCTTTTATTTTTTATGTTTTTATTTACTTATTTTTAAAGGTTTTATTTATTTATTTGACAGATTGTGAGAGAGCACAAGTAGGCAGAGCGGCAGGCAGAGGGAGAGGGACAATCAGGCTCTCCGCTGAGCAGGGAGCCCGATGTGGGGCTTGATCCCAGGACCCTGGGATCATGACCTGAGCCAAAGGCAGACGCTTAACCGACTGAGCCACCCAGGTGCCCCTATGTTTTTATTTTTTATTAAGTTCAACTAGCCAACATGTAGTACATCTTTAGTTTTTGATGTAGTGTTCAATGATTCATTAGTTGCATATAACACCCAATATGTTCTTTTAGAACTTCATGGTGATAAGCCCCATGTGTCCCACATTCCCAGGCAACCCTTCTATTCTTTCATTGACATGTATGCAGGGACAAGCAAGGTCATTGGCTATTTGGGGCGGAAATCTGTAGCATGAAAAAGGGGAGCAAAAATAAGCTGATAGAAAAATTAACCCTAAAGACAACATTTTAAAAACTCAAATTAGTAGCCTCACATTTAAGATGATATTGCAAATATAAATAAAATCAGACTACTATAAAAAAGGAACAGGAAACAAAAAGGAACTTTTAGATGTTAAAAATATGGCTGTCAAGGGGCGCCTGGGTGGCTCAGTTGGTTAAGCGTCTGCCTTCAACTCAGGTCATGATCCCAGGGTCCTGGGAGCAAGCCCCACCTCGGACTCCCTGCTCAGCGGGGAGTCTGCTTCTCCCTCTCACTCTCCCTTTGTGCTCTCTCTCTCTCTCAAATAAATAAATAAAATCTTTAAAAAAAATACAGCTGTCAAAATAAAATTCTGTAGGGTTGCAAGATAAATGAGAGAAAAACTAAGAATTTAGAGGGTAAAAAGACAAAAAAAAAAAGGAAAATATGACAATAAAAGGTAAGACATTATGTCTAGTTCCATCGTTCTGCTAACAGTAATTCCAGAAAAAAAGAAAATAAAGGGGAAGAAGCTGTCAAAGAATAATGGAAATTTCCAGGAGCTAAAGCTACTGAGTACCATTCAAAATTAAGGTATCCTGGGTGCTGAGCATAAGGCATAGATATAAATGATACAGATATAGAAATACAGATTATTGTGGGCGCCTGGGTGGCTCAGTTGGTTAAGCGACTGCCTTCAGCTCAGTTCATGATCCTGGAGTCCCAGGATCAAGTCCCGCATCGGGCTCCCTGCTCAGCAGGGAGTCTGCTTCTTCCTCTGACCCTCTTCCCTCTTGTGCTCTCTATCTCTCATTCTCTCTCTCTCAAATAAATAAATAAAACCTTAAAAAAAAAAAAAGAAATACAGATTATTGTGAAATTTCAGAGCACCAGGGATAAAGAGAAGGTCTTGAAAGCCTCTAAAACAAAGGAAAAGTGCAACCTATGAAGGAACATCATCAGCATCATCAGGTGTTGGAAGAAGCAGAGCAATGTTTGTAAAGACTTGAAAAGAATTATATGTCCCATGAAACTACTGACTAAGGGTTAGAAACAAAATCAGTTCATTTCCAGACATGGAAGGACTCGGAAGGTCATGCTTTAACTAGAAATATCTGATGGAATTTGTTCATGTTTGCTGAACATTTGCTAGTATTTTCAAAATCCTGAAAGCCCTCTTGGCCGTCCTATTATATGGAATAGAACATTTTCTTTAAATGTTTAACTATCTTTTTTGCTTTGTTACCTTTTTAAACACCAAACTCTGTTAGTCTGCTAATCTCTCTGCTTTTCTTCACCCTTTTTTTTTTAAATGTTTTATTTATTTATTCATGAGAGTCAGAGAGAGAGAAAGAGAGAGGCAGAGGCAGAGGGAGAAGCAGGCTCCCCGCCTAGCAGGGAGCCCGGTATGGGGACTCGATCCCAGGACCCAGGGATCATGACCTGAGCCGAAGGCAGACACTTAACCATCTGAGCCACCCAGGCGCCCCCTTCACCCTTTTCTTGGATTTCCCTTGTGCCTTGTTTTAAAAATCTTCTCATAGTTAATAATTTCCTTCTTTATATTTTTATCTAAATTCTGTAACTTCCATAACTAATCAGGTAACTTTTTATAGTACATGAGGTTGTGTAAATAACAGCCATAGAAAATAGAAGCTGTACATTTGGCGGGGGGGGGGCCACATGATTTTTTTTCTTATATGTTTTAATTTTACCAATATGGGAACAGCCTAAATCTTCCTGCTTTTTTCCCTTCCTTTTTATATTTGTAAATATATAATCATAAAGCTTGCCATTTTCACCATTTTTAAGTGTACAATTCAGTGGTAATGCCCCTTAATATCACATTCACAGTGTTGTACAATTGTCACCACTATTTTCAAAACTTTTTCCTCACCTCAGACAGACTCTGTGACCATTTAGCAATAACTCCCCATCTCCCTTTCCCTCAGCCCCTGTTAACCACTAATTGTTCTGTCTCTATGGATTTGCTATATCTTGCTTTCTTATACACCACTGCTAAGAAGTGCAGGTAGATGTATTATGTAAAATATTTCTTTACAATATATGGTATTTTGCTATCATTATCCATAGTGTCTGTCAGTGTTATCTATTGCTGCATAACAAATTAGCCCCAAATTTAGTGTCTTCAGACAACAATAGTCATATATTATTTCTTATGGTTTCTAGGGGTGAGGAATTCAATCGGTGTAATGGAGATGATGTGTCTTTGCTCCACAGTGAATGGGGACTTTGATGGAAGACCCCATGTCTGAGATCTGGAAACATCTCAAGGCTCATTCACTCACATGTCTGGCAGTTGATGCTGTCTGTAACCTAGGGGCCTACCTGGAGTTGTCAACTCAGACATCCACACATGGCTTCTCCCTGTGACCTGGGCCTCCCCACAACATGGTGGCAAGGCTCCAAAGACAAGCAACCCAAGACATAAAGAGAGATTCAGAATGCCAGCAACCAAGTGGAAGCCATATAATCTTCAACGACCTAGCTTCACAAGTCACACAGTGTCATTTTCACTGCATTCTATTGATTGAGACAGTTACAAAGATTCACCCAGGTTCAAGGGAGAGGAACACAGACCCCACCTCCAAATGTAGGCATGTTGTGTCGTATTATGAGAAAAGCATGTCAAATAAGATAAGAACTGGTGTGACCATCTTTGGAAATGCAGTGTGTATCCACTATGGTACCCCTAACAGGAATTCTCTAAAATTGACTCCTCTGTCTTCCTTCTACAAGCTAATCACTTGTGGAGTTATGTATTCCACTTTCTCTAATAAGGAGGTTGAGATTTATACATTGAAAAGAAGACCAAAAAACATGAGATAATGATGGAGATTTTCTTAGAAAAGGGAAATAAATTTCTTGAAAGCAAGATAATTGTTAAGATGTGTCTGTTAAAGAAGCAGTTCTAATTAATAGCTTTAATGCTATTTGAAAAAATGCTCCCTAGTCAAGAAAACATTGTAATATGAAAAACATTGTTTATGAATACTGTATTTATAGTTTGGGCATGGAAACATTTTTGTAGGTTCTTGGTTGACTTGAAATATTTAAATACACAATTCTCCTTTCCCTGATATACCTCTAGAGCAGATAGTTGATGAAGTATAATTTTATTACATAAATTCTGTAGCCACATTACTTAACATCTCTAAAGCGTTAGTGTCCTCATCTAAAATATAGGAAGAATACTAGTACCTGTCTTACAGAACTGGCATGAGGGTTAAATGAGTTAATATATGTAAAGTGCTTGGCACACTGTAAGTGCTAAAAAAAAGTTAGACACAGGAAGTATATAGATGTGTTAATGATATTCTGCATATATGTATATATGAAGAGTCATAGCATAACTGAATTCATTTCCAACAAGGTATTCAAAAGATAAAGGAATATGGTTACTGAAAATAGTTGGTTAATCTGTTTCATTTAGGAAGAACATATTAGATTGCTTCTTAATTTGATAACTGTTTTTCCTAGTTTGAAAAAGAAAAACAGCATGATATTCGATCATTCTTTTTACCGAAACCTAAGAAAAGACAGTTGGTGACCTCCTGTGATGAATCAGGGATATTCCAAGAGAAAAATACTGTCGTGCCAGCAGACCCTGGAAAAAGAGCCACAAGACATATCATTGATTATGAAAGCAATGTTGAACCTGAAGCTAAAAGATTGAAGTTGGTCACCACCAATGACCACTGCAGTGCCCCAGAGGAGAAACCATCCCGGCCCAGGCAGACCACGGCTCTAGCCCAGGCAACCAGCCCAATCCTTCCTGGAAAGGGCTGGCAGTGTGCTTTCTGCACCTATATCAATAACTCAGCGTTACCTTACTGTGAAATGTGTGAGAATCCTCCAGGCAGAGCTGGTGAGTACATGGAGTGTGGCCCTGGAGGGGGCTGGCGGTGTTATCTTCACATAGTCTGTGTTTTTAGAGGCAACTGCTGTTAGCACGGGTTAGTGGGACTCGACACTGACTTTAGCTTTTAAGCTAGAGTAAGAACTTTACATAGTGAAGACTGAATTTATCCCCCGGTAGAATGTGGAAAGCTCCCAGTTCTGTCAAGAATGTATATCCCTGAGCGTCTGTGACATGGCATTAATTTGGCACAAATGGACATTTCTCATTAATGCCGGCAGGATGTGAATTCAGTGGGCAGGAATAGAAGCTCTGTTGCTATGGCAGCAAATATGCCTTATAGTCATAGACCTGCTGTTTTCTTTCTCCTGTAGATAATACTTGTTTTTAAAGAAATTATAGATTATTTTTGTTTAAATAGCAAAATAATCCAGGGTAGCTTCTTTGCCTAGTAAAATATACATTGTGTCCTGTTTCTTGTATGACAAATCATAAAAATTCCTCTATAGATCGTCTTTTAAGAACCAATTTGGTATCTGTTTTATGAGTTTATTCTTTTCCAAAACATGCTATTTTAAAAGTAGAAATTATAAACATACCTCAGAGTATGTTTTTATAGCATGGTATTACATTTTCTGATGTTTTGTTTTTGAAATTAATTAATACTGAGGTTGTCTTAAGAAAAAAGATCATTAGTATTTCTTTTGTTTCCAGTTTGAGAGACCATTTTCATGGCAACTCAAAAGGCCAACTTGACAGTTTTGGAAGCTGGAAGAAATCATTTTATTTTATCGGTTGTAATAATTGTACACACCTCCTTTTCCATCATATGTGAACTCTTTAGAGAGTGACAGTAACAAAGAGTCAGCTAAGATAAAGGCTCTGCTACTGCCTTTCTTTCTTGTTCTCTCTTGTTCTTTACTGCCTGTCTTTCTTGTTCTCCTGTGTCTTAGTTTTAATCTGAAAGAAAATGTAATCAGTAGCTGAGTCTTTCCTCTTTCAATTTGGGTGTTCCTACAAAAATGACAAGTCTGCCATCTGGGTGGTTATATTTGTAACGTGGACACCTGTTGTCTGTGAACTAAATTGGAACCACAAGCTTATTCCATATAATATCTCTCACAATTTGCATTATCTCATTCAATTTCCAACTACTCTAGACCATAAAAATAAAGTATCTCATGACTACAGAATAATGCCAGTTCACATTAAGTATAAGTTGAGTGATTTAGCAATGAAAATCATAGTTTAATAGGGTTTGTAGTTCTGATTTTTCTTTGTGACACCATGAGCAACAGCAAAAGTTTCTAGACTCCTGATTTAATAAGCAAACTCACAAGTAACCTAAAGAAAAATAAAACTCCTTTTGTGACTATGAAAGTCTGACTAAACAGAAATACATATAAGTAACAGTGATACTACTGTGTATAAAGGTTGTAATTGTTAGATTAATATTATTGTACTTGGCATAATGATTTCCCACCCTAATTTGGATGTACCCTCAAAAGTACTGAAAAGCAGAATTAATTCTAATTCACCCAAAATTTTCAATCAGTGTTTGCCATATAACACTTTGAGGAAACAGAATCCGAAAAACTAAAGGAGAGGGGCGCCTGGGCGGCTCAGTCAGTTAAGCATCTGCCTTCAGCTCAGGTCATGATCCCAGGGTCCTGGGATCGAGCCCCTCATTGGGCTTCTTGCTCAGCAGGGAGCCTGCTTCTCCCTCTCCCTCTCCCTGCCGCTCCCCATGCCTGTGCTTTCTCTCTCTCTCTCTCTGTGTCAAATAAATAAAATCTTAAAAAAAAAAAAAAAACTAAAGGAGCAATATTATGAAATTACAGTCCTATAAAGGTTGCTAATGCATTCTCCAGGACATTCAGTACAATTTGGTATAGTATATACTGAACACTAATATTTGTCAATGAATAACCCTTCTCTTGTGCTTTGTTTTGTTTTGTTTTGTTTTTTTAAGTAATCTCTGTGCCCAACATGGGGCTTGAACTCATGACCCTAAGATGTAGAGTCGTATGCTTTACTGAGCCAGCCAGGTACCCCTCTTGCGCTTTGTTCCTAATATCCACATAGCTCATACTTGCCATATTACAGTTCATAGGTCCACACTTGTCTCCCGCTTGAACTGCGGCTCGTCCATATGCCTCTGTCTCATCTGCACCTGCTCGTGTGATGGGTACCTCAAGGTGAACATGGCCCAAGGTGGAGTTCTTGATTCACCACCACCACACCTAACACCTAAATCTTCTCTTCCCTCATCATCCCTCCACGATGCTAGAAACGCAGGCAGCGTCCTTGATTCCTTTCTCTCCTCCCACACTTGATTTGTCAGGTTCTGCTGGCATAACTTCAAAGTCTGTCTTGATTCTGGCCACGTCTTCCTTGCTGCTACCATCCTACCAGAAGTTACCATTTCCTCTCCCAGACCTCAGTGGCCTCCCAGCTAGCCTCCCTGTGGCCCTTCAGTACAAGCAACCAGAGTGAGCCTTTAAAAACTCAGATGATTCCATTCCTTTACCTAAAACCCTCAATGGCTTCCATTTACATTTACAATCGGGTTTGAGAATACAGGCTCTCGGGCTGGGCCTCCTAGATTCCCGAACAGCCCTCAGCTCAGATGGAATTCGACCCAGAGCTTGGCGCTGCCGACCTTTGCTCCCCACTGTCCCCTGATTACAAAACCTTGTTTTATTCGCTTGTTTTATTTCTTTTTCTTTATTCATTGGCCTTTATTCTCCTTCTCTGATTTTTGTTGCTTCCTTGGTGATGGTCTGTCTCTGACACTTAGAATGGAAACTCTAGGAAGCAGGGATTTGTCTGTCTCATTCCTCACTGCCTGTCCAGCACCCCATCATTTGCACATGGGGCATTTAGTGACTCCCAGCAGGTGTTTCCAGAGAATGAACAAACATTGTTGACCGTGTTGCTTTTTATAAGACCTAGCTGTGACTTTTTAAAAACTGACCGTAGGGGCACCTGGGTGGCTTAGTCGTTAAGCATCTGCCTTCGGCTCAGGTCATGATCCCAGGGTCCTGGGATCGAGCCCCGCATCGGGCTCCCTGCTCAGCAGGAAGCCTGCTTCTCCCTGACCCTCCCCCTGCTTGTGTTCCCTCTCTCTGTGTGTCTCTGTCAAATAAATAAAATCTTTTTAAAAAATAAATAAAACTGACCTTAGAGTAAATAATGATTTTACCTAAATTTGTGTGTAAATTGTTTGATTTTCATAATTCTACAACTAGATAGCCTCAGCTCTACCCAGGATAAAAACGAAGGTGAGAAAGGTGATCCTCAGAAAGATACTTCCAAAAACGTTTGGACTAGTTCTGACTGTGAAAAACAAGTCCTTGCACCCTCAGAACCTAACCTGTTGGCTGAAAACAAGGAAGAAATATCAGAAATCAAGAGAGAAGACGGACTCACACCCCAGCCAGGTGATGGTAAGTCTGGTTTCCACTTCCAGTGTCCAGATGCAAACCATGCACGTAGATAGATAATACTGTTGATAGATTTGCTACCACTATCCCGTTCCAGGTTCCTTGCATTACCATTTTTGGATTAAACATTTGGAACCACCCACTGAAATACCAGGTGGCTGGAAGAGCAGACCTGTGGGCATTCAGACATGACACAGAGAGCAGAACTGACATGTAGCTCTGCCCGTGCTGCCCCCAGGCCGCTCGCCCAGCCTCATCCAGGTCAGGCCCATCCGTGAGCGAGGGTGAGGTTTTGATATTTGGGAGGTTCTTTTGGACAAAACAGTAAGATGGACATATTATTAACAGCTACTTAACAGATCATTAATCATTTGCACATGAATTTCTTTTAAATGGCTACAACTAATTGGCCTATTTTAAATTTAGGATTTTGGGTGTTTTGGTTTTTTTTAAGAAAACGTTTTCAAGGTACATAATTTCAAGACTATATGAATCATGACTGCACTTGGAGCCAACCATGTAGTGTTTGGATTTATTTACTCTTTGGTTGATTCCATTCATTACTTCAAGCTGTGATGGTGGGTGCATACCAGCCCATATGTCACACATCACTGTCGTTATGGGCCGACTGGCCAGAGTTGGTGAGTACTTTGGGGTTATTTTCTTTGTTAATCGGTTAGTGACCATAGTAACCCACAGACGGATGTTCTCATTATAACAACACCAAAACTGTTGAGATGGGACAGTTGAAGTTTTCCTTCTAAATCAGTTGCTATTAAACACAGATATAATTCAGAGTCAGATTCATTTAAAATGAAACGTTCATTTAAGAATTTCTGAGCTCAGGCCATTCTCCTTTCTTTTTCCCTCAGCCCTCCTTCCCTCTAATGCCTCAAGGTCTTCTCAAATAATGTATTGGAAGGGACCCTGTTTTAGGTGTGTTAATTTTAATGGTATTTAGGTAGACGGTGTAGTCTCAAGTGGGGCATTCCCTTCATAATTCTGGTTTCCTTCCTCCTGCTCTGACAGTCCCTCAAGTGCTGATGAAGCCCTTGTTGTAGGACAGCGTTTGGCTCACTGGACTAAACATCAGACCGAGAACAAACAACTCATGGACCATAAGTCTCTTCATCTGTGGCAGGGAAATTCTGGTTTGTTAGTTGGAAATTGGTCCCTTGATGAAGGCAGATGCTAGGTTTACTTACACATACTTTTCAAAAATCACTAGACCTTTAGAAATTCTATTCGGCCAGTGAAATTTGCCTTGGCCTCATCCACTCCAGACAATGCCAACTTTTCCCCCATTCCTGACTTCTCAGATCACTGGGCTGAGAATTCCATACAAGCGATAATGTTTCACCTCTCCCCACTAACATGGATTTCCATGAAAAACAAACAGAAGGGTGACAGGGGGCACACTATGTGAAAATGTTTATTCTATGCACATAAGCTCTTCTAGAACTGTAGTGGTATGTGCTTTGTGGGGACTGTGGTTTTGTTCTAACTGGAATTCTAAGGGTCTGGAAGGATGGCTGTGTCTTCACAAGATGCGTCATCTCTAGTCTCGAGCCATTAAATTATACTTCATGAAAACAATGACAAGAGAAATATGTTCCCCGATGTAGCTGCTAGCTACCGAGAATATCAACTGATTTGGAATCAATCCTTTAATGCTTTTTAATCAGAGAATGACTTCTGATCTTTAAACATTAATGCATTAACTATGGTTCTTCAAAAAAATCTGAAGACACAGTGATTATAGGATGCACTTATTTTATGTACATTAAAAAAGAAACTCTAAAAATTAAGCTGTGACTTAATACCCGAGTGAGAGCCCAGACCAGGTCAAACCACCCTCTGTTGCTTTGATATTTCTTTCATTTGTCCTGAGGGATTCGGCAGTCCTTCTGCCTTCATTGCTGTGCTTGGCATGTACTAGGGCAACCTTTCTGTACATCTCAGGATCCAGATGTGAGAGAGCTTCCTCTGTCTGCAGGGATCTCTTTTCCTTAGGTTCCATGAAGCACTTAGTTATTCCTTTGCAAGAATATAAAAAAATTTTGGTTCTTCCTCCAACGATACATATTTACTTCTTTAATATAAAATTTATCCTCTCCCGCCTTATATGCAAAATTTTTTGGTACGCATGGTAACTTTTCATTTCAATACCAAATCATAGTGAAACGTTTTGAAGACATTGTAGAGGTAATTAAACTGAACTCATGTAGTAACAGACAATGCGTTTGACTCAAGTGTGGTGTTGAAGTAATAACAGTATTGTAGTTATGACTAAGCTCATGGGTGCTCGGGCAGTGACCACCACTTCGCACCTGCCACTGGGCCAGCAATGATTGTAAAACGGCACAGTTACTGGCTGTACAACATGCCAATCTCAGGGGTGTTCAAGTGTGGGAAAAGCTGACATTTTTGAATTTATGAAATATGGGAATACTCCCAAGTTTGTAAAATGACCAGTGGCTTGATTAGAAAAATTAAAATATGATGACATTGCCAAGTAGAATGACAAATCATAGACTTCTAGATCTGGGGAAGCACTTTAAAAGGTCACCGAGGAAAAAATAAAATAAAAATAATGATGAGGATGAAAGTCGTTCAGAAACTGTGGCAGAGGTTAAGGGCATAGGCTCTGTAGCCACATTCCTGGTCTTAAGTCCTCTTACTGGTGGTGTGACCTTGGGCAAGTAAAGGTGCCTCAGTTTTCTCCTCTGTAAAATGCACTACTTATTTCTGAGAGATGTTAATATATGTACTGAGAACAGTGCCTGGCACATTGTAAGTACTTGATAAGTGTTAACCATAATTATTATTTAGATCCACTGTGTTTTTTGGGTTTTTTTTAAAGATTTTATTTATTTATTTGAGAGAGAGAGAATGAGAGACAGAGAGCACGAGAGGGAAGAGGGCAGAGGGAGAAGCAGACCCCCTGCTGAGCAGGGAGCCCGATGTGGGACTCGATCCCCGGACTCCAGGATCATGACCTGAGCCGAAGGCCGTCGCTTAACCAATTGAGCCAACCAGGCGCCCCTAGATCCACTGTGTTAACCCTCTCTCTCCTATATATATTGGTCAGTGAAACTGAGAAGTGGTAAATAAAAGAAGATAATCAGAAAAAAAACTTGTCCACATGTCCCCTTTTCTGAATGTGAAGTACTGGGTCATAGGGAATCTGGCATTTAAGTGGCCTTTCACAGAGCTGGATTGCTGCTGGTAACCAAAGTGGTGCTCCTTCAGTCCCAGCTTAAAACCACTCTTGGAAAAATCCAGATTCTAGGCTCCTTTAAGACCGACAACTCTCGGTGGAGGAAGTTCTCTCTCATACCTAACTCATATCTTTTCAGCTAATTCCTAATTTGTTTCTCTCTTATGGAGTCATTAGCAAAAGTGCAAAGCAACTGGTTTCCATATAAGCCAATGTGGTCTTAGATGCCCTGCCATCGTAGTTTTATTTCAAGTGCAGACACATGTTCTTTGTCAAATATGTTGATATGTTTTATATAGCTCTTTCATCATTCTAACCCATAGAAGATTAAAATAAGCTATTTTGGTTAGAGGAGAGATAAGCCTTCAGGTTCTTTTTTATCTTCTTAACTAGAACAGTTGAAGAGTTCAGACAACTTGCCAGTGTATGATACCTTAATGTTCTGTGCAAGTAAGAATACTGACCGGATTCACCTCTATACTAAGGTAAGCATCATGCAGATTCTGTAGCTTGAAACATACAAAAGGCTTCCTTTTTTTCATGTCTCAGTGGAGATATTTAATTTTATTAACAGTGATATAGGTATCTGGTTCTTTTTCTCCTTAAAGCTAATTCTAAAATTCTTTTGTTAAATCTAAAGACAATGAGAAACAAAACAGCATAGTAGTTAAGAGCACAGACTTCAGGGCCAAACTGCTTCAATTCATATCTGTTACTGAGCATGGAATCTTGAACATATTACTTAACTGCTTTGTGCCTCAGTTTCCTCAACTGGAAAATGTGGAGAGGAGTTGTTGCAAGGGTAACATGAGCCAATTCCTGTAAATCACTTAGCACTTGTGCCTAGCCATAAGAAACTCAGTAAGAGCTCCTAGATGTGGTATACACACACACACCCCACATCTACACAGTGGCATATTATGCGGCCACAAAGAACGAGATCTTGCCATTTGCAACAACACGGATGGACATAGAGGGTATGATGCTAAGTGAAATAAGTGAGACAGAGAAAGACAAGTACCACATGATTTCACTTATGTGTGGAATCTAAAAAAACAAAACAAATGAACAAACAAAGCAGAAAAAGACCCATAAATCAGAGAACAAACTGGTGGTTGCCAGAGGGGACAGGGTGGGGGCATGGGCAAAATGGGGGAAGGGGAGTGGAAGTTACAGGCTTCCAGTTATGGAGTGAGTAAGTCACAGGGATGAAAGGTACAGCACAGGGAATACAGTCAATGATAATGATAGTGTTGTATGGTGACAGATGGGAGCTACACTTGTGTGAGCACAGCATAACGTATAGACTTGTCAAATCACCATGTTGTACACCTGAAACTTACATAACATCGTGTCAACTGTACTTGCAAAAAAAGTTAGCTCCTTCACAGATCATTTGTAGCAGCCGCAGCACCTTTGCCAAAGCCTGACTCTGCCCATCCATGTCGAATAAATTCTAGGAAGCTTTAAAAATATGATTGCTTGGATTCATGCCATAGCCTAGGTTAGTGGTGCTCAAACTTTTTAGTCTCAGGAGCTCTTTGTACTTTTATAATTTGTTGAGAACCCCAAGGAGCTTTTGTTCATGTGGGTTATATCTGTTGATATTTACTGTATTTGAAATTAAACTGGAAACACTTAAAAATATTTATTAACTAAAGATAGTAATAACCCATTGTTGATACTCATGTCAATAGAGTTTTTCTTCCCCTTTATAAAAGAAATACTCATATTTAAACCTCATGTTTAACTGACTACAGCCCTCTATGTGGTATTTTTACCCTTAAGAGGAAAGCAGTGGAGGCATTCAGAGCGCCTGGGGGCCTGGCCCCTCCGCCCAGCATCCACGCAGGGCATGAAACGTATTTTATAAAACAAAGATAACATTTAGTGAGGAGAGTTGGCATTGTTTTACATTGTTTTGGGGATTTTTTTTTAAAAATTATTTATTCTAGAGAGACACAGAGAGAGCGGGGGGGGGGGGGGGCGCGGAGCTGGCAGGGAGCAAAGGGAGAGGGACAAGCAGGCTCCACATTCAGCAGGAGCTTGACGCAGGCTGGATCCCAGGACCCTGAGACCATGACCTGAGCAGAAATCAAGAGTCAGACGCTTAACCGACTGAGCCCCCTAGGCACCCCTTCACTGTTTTATATTTTTACCAGTTTCTCTAGAGTCTTAATGAAGACATTGGGATTCTCATATCTGTCTGTCCCTGGGAAACACCACTGTGCTTTTGTGAGAGGATGAGGGTGAAAAGGGCAAATGTTGTTTTACTGTTATTAAGAAAACACTTTTGCCTCTGTGGATCCCCTAAAGTGGTCTCAGGGGCCCTGTAAGAATCTGTGGCCTAGGTAAACTAGTGTGAGTATTTGAGGAAAAACTTGTTGAGATGATGAATACTTTGCTCTACAGTATCAAATTCCTAGTCTTTATAAGTAAAATAAAATATTTGTAACTTCTTATACTCATGAGAGCCTACTGAAAGAATGCCTTTTTCAAGATAACTTAGGTTACAGGTTTTACACTAAACCAAATAGAAATATAGATAGATGGCGGGCCGTGTAATAATCTCCAGTGCCAACTAATAATTAGAAGGGATTGCTAGAAGATTAAGAGATGACTAGGATCGTGAATGCCAGAAGCCCCACACTGCTTCTGTCGTGAGACCACAGCCAAGAGAGAGACACCGGGAACGAAGCCAGGCAGGGAATGATGCTTCTCTTTAACGCTTGGACCCCTGTCCACCATGTGGAACCTCTGGGTGTGGAGGGAGCACAAGGCCTCCTCAGCTCATGTAGAGGCAGGTCTGAGTGCCTGAGCACCCTCATCTGCAGTGTGGGGAGAGCTCCAGGCCATGGTTCCCAGACCACCATGTGAGAATAATAGAGAACTGGTCCCCAGAGGCGACTGAAGGTCAAGAACCCAAAAGGCAGACACCAGGCAGAGTACAACACAGAATTCAGAAGCCCTTAAACTCCTTACACTTTTTATTCTGTACAGTGAAAGCTCTGCATCCTGGGTCATCTGATCAATGTTTTCACCCCTTTGGGTGGAGATAGGAGAGAAACTGCAAAGTCCTGGTGCGACAGCCTTGCTGACCCACCTTCTAGTTCCAGGTCACGTGGGCCACCTCACCTTCTTGACTCTTAATAGTCTCAAGCGCATTTTTATGAATGAGCTAAATACTTGCATGTCCCTTTACCATAAAATGTTATTCAATTAATCTTCTAAATATGAGACCCTAAGCAGAGGACACGTGAACAGTTCTTTTCACAGCTGTAAGGTGAGCTGAGGTGAATCTGGAAGTAGGGATTTGGATAAAAACCCCCTAAAAGGAAGATCAGTAACAGCTGTTTAGCATCCTATGTTGCAGTAACAGTGTCCCTCTAAAGAGCTATTCATTTTAGCCAGAATCCCAAGTCTAATTCAGAGTTTATAGGAACCATTACATGTCTAAACTTTGAATCAGTATGTTAAGTACTTTCTGTGTGTTTTTTTTCCAAAGTGATTATGGAAGCTGTAACTTTCTTTTCAGCTGAGAGAATTCCAATATGGGTTCAGCTTTTATTGATACAATAGATTTTCATATGCAGAAGTTTTTCTTCCCCTTTATAAAAGAAATACTCATATTTAAACCTCATGTTTGGGCGCCTGGGTGGCTCAGATGGTTAAGCGTCTGCCTTCGGCTCAGGTCATGATCCCAGGGTCCTGGGATCGAGTCCCGCATCGGGCTCCCTGCTCCTTGGGAGCCTACTTCTCCCTCTGCCTCTCTCTCTCTCTCTGTGTCTCTCATGAATAAATAAATAATAAAAAAATAATAATAATAAAAAAATAAACCTCATGTTTAACTGACTACAGCCCTCTACGTGGTATTTTTACCCTTAAGAGGAAAGCAGTGGAGGCATTCAGAGCACCTGGGGGCCTGGCCCCTCCGCCCAGCATCCACGCAGGGCATCTGTGTGTGTGGAATCTTGTTAGAATGTGCCGCCTCCATTTATCTTTTAGGAATATTGTGCCATAATATAATTCTTTACTTTTTAAAATAATTAGTAGTGCCTATAGACCAGATGGATTAATAATGCCTTCCTAATCTATAATCAGGATGGAAACCAGATGAACTGTAACTTCATTCCTTTGGATATAAAATTAGACCTTTGGGAAGACTTACCTGCAAGCTTTCAGCTGAAACAGAATCGCTCCCTGGTAAGACTAGTTCTGTGCATTTGTTTTAAGTTAAAATCTGTTGAGTAATTTAAGACCATTTTCAGTTTAATAAAAGTAAAGTTACCTTGTGGCCTGGTGCAGAGTCAGATCACTGGTCGCATTTTCGTCAGTCCAGGCACTGCCTATGATTTACCTTGGTGCTGAGAATAAACGTGAGATCTCTTTCCTTGGTGAGTGATCACACCTAGGCTGCTGTTTCTGTGGATAGAATTATGCTCACATCGTTTAATTTCTCATTCACAGGATTAGCAACTGTGGTATTTGTATCTGACAGAATCTCATTTTATCTCTGACGGTTAAGTTCTAACGATGGCCAGTTCTGAGAGCAGGGACGATGCCGTACTGGGGGACTCTGGCATCCTCAGAAGCGCCGGCATACAGCCACAGACCAAGTACACGCTCGGAGGCCTTAAGCCTGATCTGTGGCCGATTGACCTTCACTGCTGAGAAGGATCAACATGGGTGGGGCTGACAGCATGCAGCGTACCACTTTTTACAAGAGAATAGTGATTATGTTTCTGCCCTTTGAGTGAAAAGCAAACGTTGCCCATGGGTCAGCCATACCCATCTTAAAGGAAAAGGTAGCAGTGAGCTATTTTCTCTGGTATCATTGAATCCTGATTTTCAGATTCCCAGAAAATAGCCAGTTACATATAATTGACTAATAAGCAAGAATAATAGCGACCCTGGTAAAAATGTGCCAGATTTATTGCTGGCTGTTTGCCTATGAGAAGTCAGGCAGTCGGGTACAAAGCGATTCTCAGATGTGGCGCTGAAACCTGCCGCCGCTGGAAGACCCACTCTCCCCAAGACCACTTTTGCCTCGGCTACCGCTGGCTTTGTGCTTCTAACAGCTGGGCCTCTTTTGGTCTCGCTGAGCACATTGTTGCCATTGGTCCCTATGTGCATTAAGGACATATGCTGGATGTCCTGAAATGTGTCTTTGGGTTGAAAGAGACCTCTGCAGAACTAGCCACAGATATTTTACAATAAAGATATGAAGATGCATCAAACCGAAGAAAGCCTTAAATTGTGACATTCAGAAGCCTATTTGGGGATATAATAAAACAGCAGTTTTCTGATGTGATAAGGGGCTTACTTTCAAAGGAAGATGCCTGGTGAGCTGGTTAACTCTTCATTACCTCATTTTCTGCCAGATTTTGAGGTTTGTTCGAGAATGGAATAGTCTAACTGCCATGAAGCAAAAGATAATCAGGAAAAGCGGGCAGCTCTTCTGCAGCCCAGTTCTTGCTTTGGAAGAGATCACAAAGCAACAAACCAAGCAAAATAGTACTAAAAGGTATGCATTGTCTTTCTTTTTTATTTTGTAGTTCATTATTTGTCATGGTTATTTCTACGGGGGGGCAGGGGGAGAGACATTTTATGTAACCAGTAATGAAATCCTGATGAGTTAAGAGAAAATTATACATAAAATAACAGCTTATTTTATAGCAACATAATTAGATATTTTGTGAATTTGATCAAATCTGCTGGAAAAGATCAGGTTTTCTGGGCCTTAGTCCCATGAGTCCCCACTCATCAGGAGAGAGGCCAGAGTGACAGGCGGGTGTGACCTGTGAACTGCCAAGCCCGGGACACAATTTACAACAGGAAGACAGGTCCCTGTTAGAAGAGCCGCTGCCCTGTGCTCCTGGAGCGTGAATCTGGGTGCCATGCAGCAGGGGGGCTAGTTCTGCTGGACACACCAGCACCCCGAGGATGGCGGGGAACTAGTCTCGTGCCCATGGCCGGAAGCAAAATGAAAGGTCAGGTGTGTCCTGTCCGTGTTTTACCTTAACCATTACAGGTTTCTTTCTAATCTCTGTACACTTACTTTCCTTTCTTGGCTTCATAATCATCTCTGCCCAGCTCAGGTATCCCCTGCGGGACCTCACTCCCCCTTCTCTGTAGATTCTTTCTTCAGCATGAAGTAGCGACATGCATCCGCTGTTCTGTTGCCCAGCTCCCGCGTGGGGAGAGATCACAAAGCACCAAACTGAACAGCCCCTGTCACTCTTGCCATCTCTATACACCAGTAATGTGTTCTCATCCTCAGTTTATGATCTCTAGACTTGTCCATGCACACAGGTGAGAAACATCCATCAATGATATGTGAGAGGGTGCAGTTGATCATACAGCTTGTATCCCTATACAGTGAAAAATCCCTTCAGCTGTTGCAAAATGTGGCATATGGTATATTCATATGTGAGAATAAGGAATGATACTTGTGATATTAAGAGTAAAAATAAGTATAAAAAAAAGATGGAGATACAGATATATGCAATTGCTCTTATGACACAGAAAGTATCTAGAAGGTACCCTAGGAACTCTTACCAGAGGTTTCTCTAAGACAGTAGCTCTCAGCTGGGGGCAATTTTACCCCCCAGGGTGGCAATGTTAGGAGACATTTTAGTTTATTACGATTAGGGGAAACAACCGGGGAACATGTAGTGGCTAGAGGCCTGGGATACTGCTGAAAATCCTACAGTGAACAGGACTGCACTCCCAAGCAGTTATCTGTTTCAAAATGTCAGTAGTGCCCCTGATGAGGACTCTTGCCCATATAATAGGAGAGTTGTGGAGATAGTAGGGGCTTTATACTTTAGGCCTGGATCGCAAACTCCTATGACTAAAAGCAAAGCAGGAACCAGAAATGAACACATGAGATCAAGTGTAAAGCCAGAGACGGTTGAGGTAGGGGGGAGAAGTATAGCAAATTGGAAAGTGCATAACCCATCTGAAGTCATTCAAATTCAGATTAAAAATAAAATACTCTGTGAATCCATTAAAGCCCCTTGCCTAGTTGGATTTGTGCACAAGCTGCCAGTTTTGGACTCACCTAAACTCTTTTGTAGTGCTTAAATATTTCCCACGAATGTTGATTACTTTATATAAAAAATACATTTAAAATACCTGTGTGCATTGCTATGTATATGTACACACACATGCACACACACCCCTACACATACACTCACGTGTAACAAAAAGCGTGATGCCTATGCTGTTTCTCTCGATCCTTCTTCCAGTCCCCCACATTTTCTCATTGCCATTACCACCGTCTTAGTTGCAGTATTAGTGTTCTCTTTGCATGACCTTAATTTCCTTAATTTCCTTCTTAACTAAATTTACAGCCCACTCCAGCCATTTCTAGACTCGTCACATTGTTTCCTCCCCATCAGACATGGCTGACCACCTAAATAACCACCTGAGAAAGGTGGCCAATCAGGTGTAAAAGCAAAAGTCATGAAATCAATACAAACCAGAGTCAGACACACCGGTGTTATCTATACAGTTTTCTGGAGATGATACATGAAAGCTCAAGCATGTATGAGGCAGCATAGTCAGCAATCAGGTTTGTGTTTTTCAGAGCTCCCTCTGGCAGCAGTTGGGAAATGAGATCAAAAGAGAGGACTTGAAGTAAGGAAACAGACTGCATTGGCTCTCTGTCTCTGCCTTAACACACCACCACAAACTTAGCAGCTCAAAGCAACAGAAATGTATTATCTCACAGTTCTGTACGTCAGAGGTCTGAGATGGCTCTTTGGTTTCTCTGCTCTGGATTTTCTAAGGCTGAACTCAAGG
This sequence comes from Mirounga angustirostris, assembly GCF_029215605.1. Lineage (NCBI taxonomy): Eukaryota > Metazoa > Chordata > Mammalia > Carnivora > Phocidae > Mirounga > Mirounga angustirostris. The sequence continues at coordinate 102,536,425 of NW_026991711.1, read as the reverse complement.
TGTCGGCTGGATGGACTCTCACTGAGAATCTGGGAAGAGTCCATTTCCACGTTCAGTCAGGTTGTTGACAGAATTCAGTTCCTCATGATTGTAGGACTTGGGTTTTCTTGCTGGCTGTCAGGGTGGGGGTTGCCCTTAGCTTCTAGAGGCTTCTTTCTAGTTCTAGCACATGGGCTCCTACGTCTCAGGGCCAGCAATGGTGTGTCAAATCCTTCTCATGCTTGGAATTGCTCCCTTTCTTAAGGTCAGCTGATTAGTAACCCAAATTACATCTGCAAAGTCCCTTTACAACATGACCTAGATGAGTGATTGCCTGAATACCAGAGACAGGAGTCCTAGGGAGAGATGGTTAAGATACTGCCTCCCACACAAGTTAAGAGACATTAGGAGCAATGGGAATGGAGGAAAGAGGATGAAGAGAGGTGTTAGGAGATAGATCTGGAGACCTTGGTCACTGATCAGAGAGAGGAAGAGAGAGGGAAGGCTCCAGGGAAGTGGACTTAGCAGAGCCATGAAAACAAAACCTGTGTGCCTGCAGAGGGGTGTGCTTTGGGGAAGCGTGCTGGTTCTTGCTGGCCAACCTCAGCACGTCCCAGTGACTTGGCATAACTCTCTGTCTGAAAGCAGGTGTGAGAGATCAGGCTGCACAACAGCACTGATTGGAAGTCTGTATGAGGAGCAGGTAGATACTGGATGCCTTGCCCTCCCACTGTCCTACCAGTTTACTTTCTATTGAAACTGAACCAGGGAGGCACCAGCCTTGGAAACACCAGGCTTAGTGGAGATAAAGGGAGAGGCATTATATTGGAAACCAGCACTCCCCAGGCCCCTTTCTTCACTTCCAGGATACTAGAAGCCACATTTTACTTCCTAGCAGAAAATTAGAGAATTCCTCTCCGAAAAAAATGGAATGACCTTAGAATAAAGAACATAGACACTAATTTTAAGCAATGGCTACATCTCCAGCCGGATTATCCTGTTCTTGGGACGCATCCAAGCTCAGAGTTTGCAGTTAGCTTTTGAGTAGCTCCATCTTAAATGTGAATGGAAGCCAAGATCACCAGCTATTGTTTCAGTTGCTGAGTTCCCATTTGTTGAGACCAGCATGCTTCCCCTGGAGCCCTGTTAGGTTTAGAATGCCAGCGATTTATTTTGACCCCCAAAGCAGGTCAGCATCCTAGAGCCCAGCACTGTTTTCCCTGTTGTGGGCCACTTTCCAACACACTCTTCTCTTTTTGCAAAATTTGCCATCTTCTACTGCCATGCCCATCCAGGAATTACTTTGGTAGACAGTGTTCTCCCTTCCCTATTTTTGAAAATTGGGATTTACCATAATCCTTTTGAGAGGTGGTATACTTACATCAACTTCCCAGCAAACCTCAATGGAAAATTAAATGGTGGTAACACAACCATGTTTGAGATGTTGCCAACCTCCCGCTTTGTGGGTTGATTGATCTGTTTCTTGTGGTTTCCAGAATTTTGTGCTTAAATCTCTTGTAGGAAAGGTTATTTTTAGTTCTTAAGTCTCTGAATAGATTTCTCAGCATCTTTTAAAGTTACTGAATTAGGTCTCTAAGCTTTTAAACATTGAATAATACCTGAGGCAAGGCTTAATATCCCCTTGCCCCTCAAAGCCAGGAAGTGTTTGAGTTCATTAGAATCCACTGAAATACTTAAGTGAAGTGCTTTTGTCAAGGGAATAAAATGGTTGAAGAATTGGGGGATGGAGGGACGTGGGAAATTTAGGAAGCAAAAGGGCAAGTTAGAGAATTCTAAAAAAATTCACTGCAATTCTTTTTTTTCCTTTGCTTTCAGAATAACACACCAGTAGAAATGCAAATATATGAAAAGAGAATCATTTTTCATAGGAGAAATGCAGGTTTAAAGCTATAAGGAGATGTGTATCACCATTAGCAGAGATGTTTTTAACTGACATATCTTGTGCTAGTTTAAGTGTGAGGAAACAGGTCCTCTCCTGCATTGCTGGTGGACCCATGTATTGGTTGGTACAAACCCAAAGGAGAGAGCAATGTGTCAATATCTGTCCAAATTTAAAGCACCCAAGACCTTTGACCCAGCAATTCTGCTTCCAGAAAATTTATTCTACATATATTTAATGTGTAGAAATATGTGTAGGGATATTACAGCATTTTTTATGATAGCAGAGACTAGAACAACAACCTAAATGCCATTAGTCGGAAACTGGTTAAACATATGATTTATTCAAATAATGGAATAACATGCCATCATTAAAAAATAGGGCAGCCTGTGTGTACTAATCTGGAAAGATCTCTGAGATGTATGTGTAGGTAAAAAGAGCAAGGTGGAGATTAGTGTGTATATTGTGCTACCATTTGTTTTTAAAAATAAAAAGTATAGGGGCGCCTGGGTGGCTCAGTCGTTAAGCGTCTGCCTTCAGCTCAGGTCATGATCCCGGGGTCCTGGGATGGAGCCCCGCATCGGGCTCCCTGCTCCGCGGGAAGCCTGCTTCTCCCTCTCCCACTCTTGCTGCTTGTGTTCCCTCTCTCTCGCTGTGTCTCTTTTGTCAAATAAATAAAAATCTTTAAAAAAAAAATAGGAGTTACTGCTAATGAGTACAGGTTTCTTTTTGGGGTGATGGAAATGTTCTGGAATTAGTGGTGATGGTTGGATAACCTTGTGAATGAACTGCACTGAAATGTAAACTTTAAAATGGTAAATTTTTTATTTTATGAGTTATATGTCAATAAAAATAGAAAATAAAAGGTATAACCTCTACACAGAAAAAAATTCTTTCTGAAAGTATGTATTAAAAACTGGTCATAGAGATAGCTCTGGGGGAGGGAATGGGAATGGATGGTAAACTTGCTCTTCACCATATACACCATTGCATGCCTTCTGAGTTTTGAAATATGTGCGTGTATCAAAAAATTAATAGTTTATAAAAAGAAGCAAATCTGTTAATTATTAAATCTACTTTAACAGAAAAGCAAATTTCTAAGATCTTACCTACAATTACACAATTCCATCGTGATTTAACTTTAATTTTATTGTCAAGATACCAAATTAAGAAGTACTTGGAAATATGAAGAAATTCATGTTTAAACTAATTAAAAAGGAAAAAAATCTACAATAAGTGTAAACTACCAGAGAAAGTGGGCCATGCTAATTAGAAGGACTTAATTGGGTAATTGCATTTTACCTACTTAAAATCCCCCGTCACCTTTAATTGGAATAACTTTCCTCTTTACTTCCAGTCCCTAAACCATTGTGTGGTATCGATAGTGGTGTGTAATAAGGTTCTGAATCCCCATCAAGAGTGGCGTTATTTCAGTGGAAGGATTCCATAAACCCTGTATGGCTGATAATAATGGAAACAGCCTTAAGATTATAGAAGATGTGATGGAACCTGGTTAACTAAAAAGAGAATCACTTTACCCAAGTACGCTGATACACTGTTATAACTCATCAAGGTGATTGGGGGAACCTTAAAGGAAAGGCCAACAGGGAGGTAAACATGCAGCGGGAGATTCTCTGTGCAGCGTGGCAAGCTGTTTACTCATGGCTGTCAGTTGTGCATGGATTTGGTTGTTTCTTATTCCTACACCCACTCCACTTGTCCCCTAAGTGAAAACTGGTCCAGAGGATATTGAAGGACTCTTGAATATCTTAGAAGAATAAATCTTGAAAAAACCACTTTGGAACAGAGATGTGCTTCCCACACGTGGAGGCCAATGTAAAGGTAGGAAATATTCCCTAATGTTCGTATTAGCACCATGAAGACTCCTGTCTTACCTTTTCTCTTGCTCTTACAAGGAGGAATGTGAGCATGAAATAGAGAAACTCTTAGAGGAGAGAGAAGAAATCTTCTTAACATGTAATTGTTTTAGATACATCACCAAAGAAGATGTTGCTGTAGCCTCACTGGACAAGGTGAAGAAGGATGGGGGCCATGTCCGTCTGATCATGAAGGAGTCCAGGCCACGGGAACCTTCTACACAGTAAGATTTCATTTATGAGAAGAACATAGTAGTACTACTTGTACTCCTTTAAATTTCTGTATTCGTATTTGTAATCATACTTGACCTTGATGTGGCCACTTAGAGGTTAGAAAGAGCTTTCACAATATGGTAACTCCTCCATCCTCCTAGCAACCCTGTGAGGAATAGGATGTCCTCACCTTAGAAATCAGAAGGACCCTGAGACCAGGTGGACCAAGTGACCCACCCAAAGATACTAGATGTTCCCAGTCATGAGCTCTATCACAAGGAGCTTTTAACACTTCTGAGAAACAGCCATGGAAAATAGGCAAGCAGTTGTGGTAATTCCATGTAGGACCTTTCAACATAATTGAGGGATGTACCTTTTCGTTTTATTTTAACAAATTGAGTGCATGTCCTGTCATGTTCATTTCTCATTTTAATTCAGTCAAATCTGAGTTTACCTGTAGGAGGCACGTACTTAGCAAGTCTTCTGTTCCAGCTCCTAAAAATAGTATCAGCATCTTGGCTATGTCACTCCGTGGGTGTGACTGTCTCCTGGTGGCCAGCAGGGGCTCCCAGAGGGTGTCATGGAAGCCTTAGTAAATGGCCTCTCTGTCCTGCTACGGTGTGTGGTCCAACACACACAGAGCACGGGAGCCCCAACTTCAGGTGGGGTTTCACATTAGTCTGTCCTTTCCCAGCCTGAAGAAGCATTTTCTAACTTCTCATTTGCCAATTTCTTCAGATGTTTCCAAGTCTGATTGTTTAACTTGAAGATATCTAAATTCCCAAGAGAGGCAGCATATATGTATTCAAATTAATTTTTTAACACCCCATTCTTTGCTTTATTTGGCATGAAGCATCAAGTGCTGACTATAACTATTGTTTCCACACTGAATCACAGAATCTGTGGGTCCTGCATTTACTGTTTATCAGTATAGAAACTTTGAAAACCATTCACTATATGAAGTAGTGACTAGTGTTAAGTGTTCATTAGTTACTTATTGCATGTTTTGCTCAATTCTAGAAAGTTCCTTGATGATGGCGTGTGTGTCCCATTTCTAAATCCCTGCATAGCCCAAGCTGATCTCACTGGGAAGCCTTCTATATCCAAAGGCTATCTGCAAGCTATGGATAATGAAGGAAATCCACTTTGCCTTCGCTGTCAGCAACCCACTTGCCAAACTAAGCAAGAGTGTAAAGTGAATGCTTGGGATTCACGATTTTGCTCTCTGAAATGTCAGGAAGAGTTTTGGATTCGATCTAATAACAGTTACCTGCGAGCCAAAGTATTTGAAATTGAACATGGTGTGTGTCAGCTATGTAATCTGAATGCACAGGAACTCTTTTTACGTCTGAGAGATGCCCCCAAAAGTCAGAGGAAGAATCTTCTGGACATTACCTGGATCTCAAAGCTCCCATTGGAACAGGTAAATTATAATCATGTGGCAGACAGAAGGCTGCATTGTACTGAGTGATGAATATTGACTCACTTTTTCTTTAAGTTTTTAATATGGCAGTTTTTGAAAATATACATACAGAAGTAGAATAATCAACCCATAGACCCATCACCCAACTTGAACAGTTATCAACATTTTGCCTTCATTTTCATTTGTCCCTCACCTCAATCCTTTTTTTTCCTGGAATTATTTTAAAGCAAATTCCAGACATTTCATTTCATTTCCTTTTTTTTTAAGATTTATTTATTTACTTGACAGGGAGAGAGACAGCAAGAGAGGGAACACAAGCAGGGGAAGAGGGAGAAGCAGGCCTCCCGCTGAGCAGGGAGCCCAATGTGGGGCTCGATCCCAGGACTCTGGGATCATGACCTGAGCCAAAGGCAGATGCTTAATGACTGAGCCACCCAGGCACTCCCCCCCTTTTTTTAAGTAATCTCTACATCCATCGTGGCGCCTGAACTCATGACCCTGAGATCAAGTCGCATGCTCTACCAACTAAGCCAGCCAGGTGCCCCTCATTTCCTCTTGAAATACTCTCATTATGGGGGTGCCTGGGTGGCTTCTCCCTCTCCTGCTCCCCCTGCTTGTGCTCACTCACCCTGTCAAATAAATAAAAATATTTTAAAAAATACTTTCATTATGTACTTCTCACAGAGATTTCCTCCCACCCTCCTTCTTTCTTTCTGTCGCTTTCTAAAATATAATCCTATACCCCAGTACCCATTATTACACTCAACACAATTATGATTCCTTAATAAATCCAGGCTTAGTTTCCCAGATTATCTCAAAAATGCCTTTTTGCAGTTGCTTTGTTCAAATTAGGATCACAATATGACCCACACACTGCATTTGTTCATTATACCTCTTATGTTCCAGTTAATCTGTAATATCACCTCCTTCCTTTTTTACACCATTGATTGTTCAAGAAACTGGATCATTTGCTGGTAGGATTTCCTACATTATGGATTTGTCTTCCTCTATCCTCATGGTATTATTTGACATGTTTCCCTATCCCCCTGATTCCAGAATAATAGTTATAAGATATAGTGGCTTAATTAGATTCTGATTAAATTATTTTGGGAAGAGAGCTTAACAGATGATACATCCCATCAAGAAGTACCTATGGTCTGGTTGTTCCACTTTTCATGATGTTAGGATTGAATGACAAGAGGCAAACAGATAACTCCCAAAATGTAGTTCATTACAATGTGAAGAAAATATTTGTTCATCCCATTGTAAAATATAATTTTAGCAGAGCAATTTACAGACAAATTATTCTTAGAAAACAATCACCAGGATTCACTTTTATTTCACATTAGAAACTCAACTGGTTTCTAATGTTGTGATCTAATCAGTTCTAAGTTTCAAACTAGAGCAAAATGTATAATTTTGTAGTGTGCTTAATTTTAAAAAATCACTCCTGAGCCATTCTCTCCCCACTAAAATAATGGATAAATTTCTGCCAGTTGGTCAAATCATTTTTATTCACCTAGTATCACCGAATTATGACAGAATTAATTAAGCATTTCTGCAAAGATGAATTAGTGTGTCTTTGAGAGCTAGGGAAATAAACTATTTCCTTCATGATAACCAGAGTTCCTGAAATATCCTTTTGTCTAACTGGTGAGGGACACACTGCACCCATCCCAGGGGTGTCAGCCAGATAGCAGTCAGTGTCTGCTGCCTCAGAGCCGAGTCTTCCAGAAGACAAGCAATGAAAGGACTCAAGGACATCGTGAAAGCAGCCTGTCCAGGAACGCAGAAGTTATTACGGAGTGTACTACTAAAACAGAAGTGCTCCGAGGCTAGGGAGCACTGTACGGCTCATACTGGGGAGGATCAGTCAGAGAGGGAGTGATTGTTTTAAGAGTTAAATTTAGGATGCTGAACACTGACCCCAGGTGATTGGCCAGGGAATTACTAGGAGGAATAAAGAAGCACATCTGGATTAGACTCCATCCGAGGAGAGACTGTTGAGAGCAAAAGAATTGGTTACAAAAAGCAGACAAAATGGATCTTTTTCCCTAAGAACACGTCATGTGCTTGATGCACAAGACTGCCATTTGTAACTGCTTCTAACAATGCCGGCCTCAGCTGGACAGAGTTTACCGCTCCAGCTTGCTGCTCTTGGGGCTCCTCTGGGGCTGGGGTCCCTCTGCCTCCGTGTGTCTAAGTGCTTTAGAACCATGACACAGGTTCCCCTGCCAGCAGCACGCAGCCGATTTTAATTTTGTCCTTGTCCAAGACCAAGCTTTGTGCTCATCTTTATCATATTGAAAAAACTACAATGCTGAGCTGGTTTTACTGCCTCAGGCAAAATGTTAAAATACATTCCATTTTAAGGTAGGTCATCACAGATAAAATATAAAGTGTATATATGTGAGCTGGCCTAAATAGTGCTGCTTTACATGGACAACTTTGTTTATTCCAGATACACCAGTGAGAGAGATCTGTTGTGGAAACTTCCTTCCAGTCCATGGAACTGGACTGGAGAGGCTCCCCAGTGAATGGCGTAAAAGTTCTGGCTGACAGCTGTTAATATTAATTTTTCACTGTTTATAATAACAAATGAATTTAGGTCAATAACTAAAGATTATTTGACTCCGTAATATTCAGAAGTTTTTTTCTAATCTGATCTTACTCTTTTCACAGTTTTCTTTTAATGACTATCTAAACTAGCTCAAAGGTGCAGAAGCAAGTAATTTTCCCTGATCTGTCAGGAGTCTTGGTATTTTATACTTGCTTATAATTTTTTCAAAATGGGTTAGGTAAGGGAAAAAGAACTTTTTCAGAAACATATTTTATTGCTTTCAAATTGCTAACCTAGAGGCTTTTTCCTACTCACAATAAAAGCTATAAAAAGCCATCCTAATGTGTTTTTCGCTGTGATTTTGCTGTATAAACATGATTGCATGAGGCAAAACCAACAGTTCCCACAGTGTATGGTGAGAAGTGCTGATCTTGTGTTCTTACTGCAGCTTAATGAAATGATAAGAAACCCAGGAGAAGGGCATTTCTGGCAGGTGGACCACATCAAGCCCGTGTCGGGTGGAGGAGGACAGTGCTCTCTGGACAACCTGCAGACGCTGTGCACAGTGTGTCACAGAGAGGTGAGTGAGGCTCTACAGACCCATGTGACTTCTTCCTGGGCCAGCAAATAGAAAAGTGTGTTTACAGGTGTGGGAGACAGAGTGGATGAATCTGTATCCCTTGTCTGGGTTCCAAGATGCCTTTATTCCCTTTATCACCTGAGTTTCCTCTCGAGGCTGTTGTAAGTTCTCAGTCCCAGACAGAAGAGAAGCTGCTTTCCTTTGCATTCATTCTAGGACAGGAGGTTGTCACCACCACCTAGAAGAAAATGAATGTAACTTACACAGTGTTGAAGAGACCCATCAACCTAGAAGATTGGTGAACTGGAGCAGTGACGTGTGTTTGCATTTGCAGCTAAGGCTGTCCTGACATGTCAGAGAACATTAATAAATTCCTTCTAGGACCAACTCCGTTCAACATGCAGACATTACACTCTTGGCCAAAGTGCAAAATCTGTTATCCTTGGCACATTTTTGAGCAGTTACCTGTTGCTTAAAACAGGAGGGAAAAATATGACATTATTTACCAACTAGGATGAATTTTTAACAGGCCATCTAGCAAAAGGATCTACTGATTAAAATTTTCTTAGAAAGAAGCATACAGGGGCACCTGGGTGGCTCAGTCAGTTAAGCGTCTGCCTTTGGCTCAGGTCATGATCCCAGGGTCCTGGGATCAAGCCCTGCATTGGGCTCCCTGCTTAGCAAGGAGCCTACTTCTCCCTCTCCCTCTGCCTACCTGTCTGCCTACTTGTGATCTCTCTCTCTCTGTGTCAAATAAATAAATAAAATCTAAAAAAAAAAAAAGAAAGAAAGAAAGAAGCATACATTCAATATGCAACTTTGGATCTAACTTTTTTTCCAGTTGTGGCAGGATTTAAGTATTTTCCCATATTCCCATGATAAGCATTCATATTTATCATCCCAAATAGCTACACATTATTGAGTTTATGTCTGCTATAGTTTATTTAGCCATTCCCATACTAATGAACATTGAAGTGGTTTTCATTTCCTGTTTACATACTGTTCTTTCCATTTTGAAGTTGTTCCTTAAGATAGATCCTCAGATGTAAAATCATAGAGTCAAGTGTTTGACCGTAGGAATTTATCTCCAAGCAGTTTTCCAAAGGACAGTGTTCTGCTCCTCTCCCCCCAGGGGACGAGAGTGCCCATTTAACTGAGCTCATCAGTGTTCATGTGCCAGGAGAAGGGCCTGCCACTATTTTGTTTACCAAAGATACTGAGGTTTTTAAAAATGCTCATCAGTGGTATTTACACTTTCAAAACCTGTTCAGATCCTTTGCCAGTTCATATTGTATAAGCACTCTTAGCCTTATTTTAATATTTTAGGTTCCTCAGTTTCTTCACAAATATAATTCTTACATAAATGGGATCCTGTAATAGGGTTTTTTATTTTTAGTTTTAATCCTCTTTTCTCTCCCCACCCCTTCTACCTGGATAACTTCACACATACATGAACTTCAACTGGGAAAAAAAGTCATCTGATTTCTCTGCTGTGAAAATTACTAGCACATTCAAGACCTATAAGAGAATTAAGATATAACAAAAAGAAAATCCACCCCTTCTGTAATCACTTTTTTAGATTCTCATGAGAAATTCTATTTGTGGAAATAGCAGAAGAATTCAGTTTTGATCTACCTCATTTTGTTTTTCTGCATTGGCTTGGGAATGGCTTCTGAGCCCACAGAATAGGAAGCTGGTAGGCCTTGCATGCACTGCACTATGAGAAATCGCGAGACACCTCATGTATGCCCTCCCTTAGATGAGGAGAATCAGGGCCTACTGTAGTCCCAGAATGAGGCATTCACAGTCTCACTGGGGAGTAAGTCATTCCCCAAAGCATCTGGTCCTAAGTGAACGTAGGACCTCAGGGCACTTACCAGAGCTACTGGGGTCCTCTGCTTGTGGCGTGGTGTCCCCTTTGAGGGCAAAGCACTGGGAAGTGGGCGTGGTGATAATGTAGATTTTTCCAGACTAAAGAAATACAAAAAGTTTTTGAGATTCTGAAACCAGTACTATTTTCCTAACAGGTGTACATTTGTGTATTTTTTAACTTTTAGAGAACTACCAGGCAAGCTAAGGAAAGAAGCCAGGGGAGAAGACAATCTCTAGCATCAAAGCATGGATCAGACATCACAAGATTTTTGGTGAAGAAATGAAGTATAAAAATTTTTGAGTGGATGACAAATGGTTTACATGTGGAGGAACTGAAACCTTTTTTTTCATGTTTCTCAGATTGAGTGAACATTTTGAGAGCAAAAAATCAAGAATTCAACTTTCTCTCATATTATATGCTTTTAGTGTCCAATACCTTTTGAAAGTACTTAACACAAACTGAGATACAATACTAAATATTTCTGTGATCTTCTTGATTTCAGGCAGGCTCTCAATTATGTTTCAGTAAGGTTTTGTTAAGCTTTCATTTCCCCCTGCAGTACCTTAATCATGGTATTATGTATAGACTGTATTTGAAAAATATACTCTCAGTTACTTGGAAAATGCTCAGTATTGCTTCTGAACTGCTGTGTGGAGATGCAGAACACTGGAAAACTGCAAGGGAAATTTCGGAGGCAAATCATTCAGGAATTCGGGGTCAAGCATGACCTTCCTGGTTAGTATGCAAGAGAGACTCTTGTTCTCTGACTGCCTCCAAAATGGGCTTCGGGTACACATTTTGAGTGTCGCCCTATTTGTTTTATTCCTTAGCAGATTGTTTTTATTGAAAAGATGCTTCTGAAAATAAGCTAATTGGACCTATGGTGTTGATAGACAATTTGGGGTTCTAGATAGCAAGTAATTGTTAAAACTATTTAAAACTGAAAACATAAAATGTAAAATGTCACTTACTTAAACTTCATTTTTCAGTTAGTTAGTTTATGTTAATGCATAAAACTAGGCTCACAGTCCAAGCGCCCTTTGTCTCCTGGTTATCATTTTGTTTTTAAAATCCCGGTCTTATTAGAAGTGTATTCCTGGTACCTCTTTAAAAAGGAATGAGGATGATAAAACACTTATACTAAAGCATGATCAGATGGAGATAAAGGTTTAAAAAATACAATGATAATATGTCACTGACATTCAAAAATAAAAGCATGACAATGAAAACCAGGGTACAGTCCTGCAAAATGTCAAAGTCATGAGAGGAAAGAGAACTACACAAAATACAGGTCCAAGCAAGAATTACATTCACGAAAGGCCTATTTGTAAACACTGTTTGGATATAAATTTCATTTATTTATTTGAGCACTTTACAATTTTCATTAGTAACTGATGCTCTACAATGTGTAGAGGACTTGTTTTTAGAAAGACTATCCAATCATGAATTATCCTTCCAGAGTTCTTAAGGTTTATAACTATCTTATTGCATGAGATCAAATAGTGTTGTTTATTTTATAAATTAGGCCAGGCTTTCTTTTGCCTCCTTTCTGCTTTGCTGGCCAGGCTCTTTGCAGTTTTCTGCCTCATTGCCAGGGTTACCTAGGATTCCTCACGGCTGAGAGCTGAGAAATCAGCTGAGAGCTGAGAAACCAGCAGGCTGCTTTTCCTCCAGCATGGGGTGCTTGCAAGTGAGACTTAGGTCTAAGTAAGTAGTTCAGGTGTCAGTGGCAGTTACCGCTTTAGATTAAACTAAGGTGGCAGTTCTAGGAATAAAGTTCCCAGATATAATAAAGGAATGATGTTTGAGATTAAATGACCCATGTGCCAGATTTCAAAATCCCAAACCAAATAAAAATACCATAAAAGCATCAAAAAGAATAAAATACTTACTTAGGAATACATTTAGCTAAAGAGGTGAAAGATATGTACACTGAAACTATCAGACTTTGATGAAAAAAAAAACTGAAAAAGATATAAATGGAAAGATATTCCATATTCATGGATGGGAAAAATTTATATTCTAAGAAAGTACATACTACCCAAAGAAATCTATAGATGCAGTATAATCCCTATCAATATTCCAGTGGCATCTTCCATGGAAATAGAAAAAGAAATTCTAAAATTTGCTCGGAACCACAAAACTCAAAATAGCAAAGCAATCTTGAGAGAGAAGAGCAAAGCTGGAGGAATCAGGCTTCCAGGTTCAAACTATATTACAAAGCTATAGTAATCAAAACATTATGGCATAGCTAAAAACAAACCCATAGATCAATAGAAGAGCATAGAGAGCCCAATAACACTATGCCTATATCTTCAACTGATTTTTTTTTTTAAGATTTATTTATTTTATTTTAGAGACAGAGCACAAGGGGAAGGGCAGAAAGAGAGAGAGAATCCTCAAGCAGACTTCCAGCTCAAAGCCCGACACCAGGCTGGATCTCACAAACCTGAGCCGAAACCAAGAATCAGCCACTTAGCCAACTGAGACATTCAGGTGTGCCCCCCTTTCCTAATTTATTTATTTTATTTTAGAGAGAGAGAGTCAACTGATTTTCAACAAACGAGCCAAGAATATGTAATGGAGAAAGGATAGTCTCTTCAATAAATGGTGATGGGAAAACTGGACAGCCACATGCAAAAGAATGAAACTGGACCCCCTACTTTGTAGCATATACACAAATCAATTCAAAATTGAATAAAGACGAAACAATAGAACTCCTCAAAGAAAACAGGGAAGATTTAGGTCCGAGATGGCGGCTAGGAAGACCTTTAACTTACCTCTTTCCATAGACACACCAAATCTATACCTACATATAGAGCAGTTCCTCCTAAAGAAGAACTGAGGACTGATTGAACAGCTTCTGTACAACAGAGGATAGAGAGACCACATAGAGAATAGCAGGAGAAACAGAGACACGGTAACAACAGGAAACCCAACGCTGAGGTAAACTGCAGTGGGAAGGGATGGCACAGAGGGACTCATGCACAGATTCACCCATGCTGGGGCATGGAAAAAAGCAGCAGTTCAAAAGGCAACTACACTACCAGTGAACCAACCCTAGAGCATTCAACAGTGAAGGAACTGCTGGAACTTTCTCCAGACTCAGAGGTGCTAGTGAGTACCATTGTTTACATTCATCCTTCACCTTGATGGCACAGATGGGCTCAAGGTCCCAGCACTCTAGCCAGCCTGCTGCATTAGCAAACACCAGGGCCCTAGCCCACACCAGCCTGACATCTCCCCAAGGCAGCCCCTGCACACATGCCTGCCCAACCTCCAGTTGTCCCACCAAGGTGAGCCCAACACAGTGCACACCCGGTCATTCCTTTAGTGTGCCCATTCCAGCTGCAGCCAACTTACCAAGATAATACAGGCACAAAACACTCCAAGACACCCCAGGCCTCCAACTGTTTTAGCTGCAGCCAACTCACCAGGGCACCCCCTGTGTGAGGCCACACCCACTACAGCTGGAACCATCCCTCCAGGATTCTCCAAGCACAGAATGCCCTGGGACCACCCAACCCATGCCCACTTCAGTTCCAGCTACCCCACCAGGGCACCCCTTTATGGAGCACCTGTCCATGCCTGCTTCATCTCCAGCCATCTTACCAGAGTGGCCCTAGGGTAGGCTGCCCAAGGAATTCTCAGGCCACAGCTCTAACCAGCCAGCCAAAACCACGAGACATACAGTCTACACCAGGGATATTCCTATGCAAGTCCTGTCATCCAGAATGGGAGAGGTAGCTGTTTTGCCTAAGTGAAAAGAAAGTAAAACAAAATGAAGACAGGAATATCCTCCAAACAAAAAAAATGAGACAAAACTTGAGGAAAAAACTAATTGAAATGGTGATCACCAGTCTATGATAAGGAGTTAAAAGTAATGGTCAAAAAGATGCTTGTCAGACTTGAGAAAAGAGTGGATGAAAGATGGAAGTATCACAATTCCACATTTCAAGATATACTACAAAGCTCTAGTAATCAAAACAATATGGTACTGACACAGAAATAGACACATAAATCAACAGAACAGAGAGCCCAGAAATAAACCTACACATATATGGTCAATTAATCTACGACAAAGGAGGCAAGAATGTGCAATGAGGAAAAGGCAGTCTCTTTAATAAATGGTGTTGGGGAAACTGGACCACTTTCTTATACCATACACAAAAATAACTCATAATGGATTAAAGACTGAAATGAGAGATCTGAAACGATTAAATTCCTAGAAGAGAACACAGGCTGTTATTTCTTTGACATTAGCCATAGCAACATTTTTCTAGATCTGTCTCCTAAGGCAAGAGAAACAAAAGCAAAAGTAAACTAGTGGGACTACATCAAAATAAAAAAGCTTCTGCACAGCAAAGTAAATCATCAACAAAACTAAAAGGCAAACTATAGAATGGGACAATATTTGCAGATAACCTATCCTATAGGGGTTAATATCCAAAATATATAAACAACTCCTATAACTCAACATCAAAAGAATGATAATCCAATAAAAAAATTACTTGATTACTTGAATAGATATTTTTCCAAAGAAAATACAGATGGCAAATAGATATATGAAAAGATGCTCATTACTAATCATCAGGGAAAAGCAAATCAAATGGCTAATATAAAAAACACACAAAATAACAAGTGTTGACAAGGATGTAGAGAAAAAGGAACTTCATGCTCTGTTGGTGAGAAGGCAAATTGGTACATTCTCTAGGGAAAACTGTATGGAGGTTTTTTTGGAAAATTAAAAATGGAAATAATATATGATTCAGTGATTCCAGTGCTGGGTGTTTACCCAAAGAAAATGAAAACACGAATTTGAAAAGATATATGTACCCCTATGTTTACTGCATTATTTACAATAGCCAAGATATGGAAGCAGCCCAAGTAGCCATCAGTATATGAATGGATAAAGAAGATATATATAGGGGCGCCTGGGTGGCTCAGTTGTTAAGCATCTGCCTTCAGCTCACGTCGTGGTCCCAGGGTCCTGGGATCGAGCCCCACATCAGGCTCCCTGCTTAGCAGGGAGCCTGCTTCTCCCTCTGCCTGCTGCTCCCCTGGTCGTGCTTGCCCTCTCTCTCTGTCAAATAAATCTTAAAAAATATATATATATATATATACATACACACACACACACACACACATAATGGAATATTACTCAGACATAAAAGAAGAATGAAACTTTACCATTCCTGACAATATGGATGGACATAGAAGACATTATGCTACATGAAATAAGTCAGAAAAAAGACAAACACCATATATTTTCACTTATATGTGAAATCTAAAAAAAAACAAAAGCAGAAACAGACTCTTAAATACAAAGAACTAACTGATGGCTGCCTAAGGGGAAGAGAGAGGCAAAACAGGTGAGGGTGTTTTCCACTTACAGTAAGTTACAGAGATGGAAAATACAGCACAGGGAATACTGTCAATAATAATGTAATAATTTTGTATAATGAAAGTGACTACACTTACTGTGGTGTACACTGAATAATGTATTGAACTGATGCATCACTATGTTGTACAGTTCAAACTAATATAGTATGTCAACTATACTTCCAAAAAAGTAGAGTGAGCCCCTTGATAGCAGTCTTGGCTGCAGTCTTTTGGATTTGACATCAATAGCAACAAAAGCAAAAATAAACAGGTGGGACTATATTAAACTTAAAAGCTTCTATAAAGTAAGGAAACTATAAGCAAAATGAAAAGACAACCTCCACAAAGAAAGAAAATATTTGCAAACATAATAAGAGGTTAATATCCAAAATATATAAGGAACTCATACAACTTAATAGTAAAAAAACCCAATTTAAAAATGGGCAAAGGACCTGAATAGACATTTTTCTAAAGAATGCATAAAATGGCCAGTATCACTAATCATCAAGGAAATGCAAATCAAGACCACAATGAGATACCACCTTGCACTGGTCAGACTGACTACTATCAAGACAAGAGATAATAAATGCTGGTGAAGATATGGAGAAAAAGAAACCCTTAGGCACTACTGGTGGGGATGTAAATGTAAATTTCCACTATGGAAAATGTGTTGGGGGCGCCTGGGTGGCTCAGTCAGTTAAGTGGCTGCCTTTGGCTCAGGTCATCATCCCAGGGTCCTGGGATCAAGCCCCACATCCAGCTCCCGGCTCAGCGGGAAGCCTGCTTCTCCCTCTCCCACTCCCCCTACTTGTATTCCCTTTCTCGCTGTGTCTCTCTCTGTCAAATAAATAAAATCTTTTTTTCTTGAAAAAAAAAAAAAGAAAAAATAATGTGTTGCTTCCTCAAGAAATTTAACACAGAACTACCATATGAGACCACAATCACACTACTCCATATATACCCAAAGTGAATGAAACCACTATCTCAAAGAGGTATCTGTACACATTCCTTGCAGCTTTATTCACAATAGTCAAGGTATGGAAACAACCTAAGTGTCTGTTGACAGATGAATGGCTAAAGAAAGTGTAGTAGGTGTCTACAATCAATATTATTCAGTTTTTAAAAAGACAGAAATCTTGGTGGGGTTCCAAGATGGCAGCATAGGAAGATATCCTGAGCTCACCTCCTCCCATGGACACACCAAAGTTACAGATACATATAGACTAATTCTCTGAAAAAGATCTCTAAAGACTTACAGAACAGCTGTTCTACAACACAGGGCAGAAAAAAGAGAGAAACCCACCTACAAACTGGTGGGAGGGGCAGAGAAGTGCTCTTGCCAGGAATCCTACCTCCAGCACATCAACCCACAAGAGGGAGGGATATCACAAACTCACAGGTCCTCTCTGAGGAACAAGGGGTTTGAGCTCCACATCAGACACCCCACCCATGGGACTTGCACTGAAAAGAAAAGCCCCCAAAACAACTGCCATTGAAATCAGCAGAGCTAACATCCAGGAGAGCCAGAAGACTATAGGAAACTGAGATTCTGCTTTTCAAGGGCTGACACACAGACTCCCTTGCTACAAGTCCCAGTGCAGAAGCAGTAGTTTGAGAAGCTGGGCTCTGTGTGAGGGAAGTTCATTTATTAGTCTTAGGGAGTATACCAGAAGGGCGGGGGGTTGACTATAGATCTCTGCAGAGAGAGGTGCTGACAGGTGAATTTTAATTTTCTCTCCTTCCTTGCTAGTCCTGTGCTGGACAGTGCCAATTTTGGTGCTCATAATCTTCCTCATTAGTGCCACTTCCTCCTTAATGTGGTCCCCCAATGTCCTGCAGCCCTGCCCTACCAGACCCAGCCCAATGCTTATCCACCATGCCTCCACCCTGTGAGATCTGACAAGTGGACTCCAACCACAACAGTGCTCATCCATTAGGGCCCCCAGCCCACCAGATCCAGTAGAAGTCTTATCCAAGCCCCACACAACTCCATGGTGGCCCCTGCCTTGCCATATCCAGTGGATAAACACTCCCCAGTCTGGTGCTTATCCACCATGACCTACAGCTGGCAAGACCCAAAAAGTGAACACACTCTGCACAGGCAATACTCCTTGAGCATCTGGCAATGGCTCAGGGTGCAGGGTGGGGTTGTATCTCTGGGCTCCACAGGACTCAAATATTCAAGAGAGACAAGAGCTTGGCAGGCTTCCACCCCAGGGTATTACACAAACAACAGAATGCAACACATCCCCAGTCTTCCAATGAGTAACCCTTCCAAGTCTGGAAGACAGAACTGCTTCCCTGAATATATAGAAATAAATGCAGAGAGCCAGACACAATTAGGGGGCAGGGGAAGATGATCCAAATAAAAGAAACAAGACAAAACCTCAGAAAAATACATTAACGAAATGGAGATAAGCAATCTACCTGATAAAGACTTCAAAGGAATGGGCATAAAAGCTGTTCACTAAACTCAGGAGAAAAATGAATGAACACCATGAAATCTTCAAGACAGAAATATAAGAAATGTACACATGTAAGTTACAGAGCTAAAGAATATAATACCCAAACTAGAGGGGTTCAACAACAGACTGGATGAAGCAGAAGAACTGATTGGCAAACTGGAAGAAAAAGCAATGGAAATCAGACTGGACAGAGCAGCAAAAAGAAAAATAATTTTTTAAAAAGGAAGATTCTTTATGGGAACATTAGGACAACATCAAGTAGAATACATATTCACATTATAGGGTTCCCAGAGGGAGAAGAGAGAATGGACCAAAAAAATTTTTGAAGAAAGCTGAAAAGTTTCCTAATTTGGGGAATGAAACAGGCATCCAGGTCCAGGAAGTCCAAAGACTCCCAAATAAAATGAACCCCAAGAGATCCGCACCAAGACACATAATTGTAACAGCAAAAGGTAAAGACAGTCTGAAAAGCAGCAAGAGGAAAACAACTTATCACGTATCAGCGTATTTCTCAACAAAAACTTGGAGGCCAGAAGAGAGTGGCATGACATAGTCAAAGTGCTGAAAGGAAAAAATGTCCAATCAAGAACTCTAACCCAGCATGGTTATTCAGAAATGAAGGAGAGATCAAGAGTTTTCCAGGGGTGCTTGGGTGGCTCAGTCAGTTAAGCATCCAACTCTTCATCTCAGCTCAGGTCTTGATCGTGGGGTCCTGAGTTCAAGCCTCATGTTGGGCTCCATGCCAGGCGTGGAGCCTACTTAAAAAAAAAAAAAAAGTTTTCCAAAAAAGCAAAAGCTGAAGGGGTTTATCGCCACTAAACTGGCCTTACAAGAAATGTTACAGGGAATTCTTTGAGCTGAAAAGAAATACAAAACATACAAAAGTAAAAATCTCACTGGAAAAAATAAATATATAGTAAAGGCAATGGATCAATCACTTATAAAGCAAGTGTGAATGTTAAAAACCAAGAGTAGTAAATTTAAACTACAATAATTGGGGATACATAAAATAAAAATATGTAAAATGTGACATCAAAAATATGAATCATTGGAGTGACTGAGTAAAAATATAATGGTTTGGAATGTATTCAAACTTCAGTTGCTAAAGAATAAAACCAACTGTTATATACATAGGATCCTGTGTGAGACTCACAGTAACCACAGGCAAAAACTCATAGGTAAATGCACAAAAGAAAATGAAGATTCTAAACATCACAGCACGCTAAAGAAAGCCATCAAACCACAAGGCAAGAAAGAAAAAAAAGGGAGAGTGAAGAACTATTAAAAAGCCAGAAAACAAAAACAAAATGGCACTTCACAAACTGGCAATAGGTACATACTTACCAATAATTCTTTTAAATGTAAATGGATTAAACTCTCCAATCAAAAGACACAGAATGGCTCAGTGAATAAAAATACAAGACCTGGGGCGCCTGGGTGGCTCAGATGGTTAAGCTTCTGCCTTCGGCTCAGGTCATGATCCCAGGGTCCTGGGATCAAGTCCCACATCGGGCTCCCGGCTCAGTGGGGAGCCTGCTTCTCCCTCTGACCCTCTCCCTTCTCATGCTGTTTCTCTCTCGCTCACTCTCTAAAAAAAAAATAAAATCTTAAAAAAAAAAAAATACAAGACCTATCAATATGCTGCCTAAAAGAGACTTCAGAAGACAGACATTAAGGCTGAAAGTGAAGAGATGGAGAAAGATATTCCATGCAAATGGAAATGAAAAGAAAGCTCATGCAGCTATACTCATATCAGACAAAATAGACTTTAAAACAAAGACTGTAATAAAGACAAAGAAGGGCATTTCATAATGATAAAGAGGTCAATCCATCAAGAAGATACATTGTTTATACACACACCCCATAGGATCACCAAAATATATCAAGCAAAAATTAACATACCCGAAAGAAAAATTGACAACAATGTAAAAATAGTAGGGGATGTTAACATCCCACTTACATGAGTGAATAAATTACCCAGACAGAAAATCAGTAAGGAAATATCAACCATAAATGGCACATAAGAACAAATGTACTTAACAGATATATACAGACCAGTCCATCCAAAAGCAGCAGAATACACATTCTTCTCAAGTGCACATGGAACATTCTCCAGGAGAGATCCCATATTAGGCCACAAAGAAACACTGCAATAAATTTAGGAAGATTGAAATCATAAGCACCATCTTTTCTGACCATAATGGTATGAAACCAATCAAGTACAAAAATAAAATTGGAAAAAAACACCAAAATGTGGAGATTAAACAACACACTACTGAACAACCAGTGAGTCATTGAAAAAAAATCAAAGAATTTCTTTTTAAATAATGACAATTTAAAACAGAAATAGGACATGCCAAAATCTATGGGGTGTAGCAAAAGCAGATCTAAGAGGGAAGTTCATAGCAATACAGTCTTACCTGAAGAAGCAAGAAAAATTTCAAAAAATAAAAAAAATCTAACTGTACACAAAAAGGAACTTGAAAAATAAGAACAAATAAAACTTAAAGTAGTAGAAAGAAAGAATTAAAGATCAGAGTGGAAACAAATAAAATAGAAACTTAAAAAAAAATAGAAAATATCAATGAAGGGGCACCTGGGTGGCTCAGTCAGTTGGGCCTCTGACCCTTGATTTCGGCTTTGGTCATGACCTCAGGGTCTTGGCGTCAATCCCCGCTTCGGGATCCATGCTTAGTGAGGCATCTGCTCTTTCTCCTTCTCCCTCTGCCCCTCCCCCTGCTCATACTCTCTCTCTCTCTAAAATAAATAACTCTTAAAAAACAGAAAATATCAATGAAACTAAGAGATGGTTCTTTGTAAAGATAAACAAAATTCACAAACCTTTACCTATAGTAACCAACACAAAAAAGGAGGGGTCAAATAAAATCAGAAATGAAAGAGGAGAAGTTATAACTAATACCACAAAATACAAAGGATCATAAGAGACTACTATGAACAATTACATACCATCAAACTGGACAACCTAAAAGAAAGGGAAAAATTCCCAGAAACATGCAATCTTCTAAGACTAAATCATGAAGAAATAGAACATTTGAATAGACTGATTACTAGTAATGAAATTGAGTAAGTAATCAAAAACCTGCCCCAAAAAACAATAGTCCAGGACCACATGGCTTCACTGGTGAATGCTACCAAACAAAGAAGATTCAATAGCTGTCCTTCTCCAAGTCATCCAAACAACAAAGAGGAGAGGCGGGAATGCTCTCCAACTCATTTTATGAGGCAAGCATTACCCTGATATTAAAACCAGAGAAAAACAACACCAAAAAAAAAAGAAAATTACATGCCAATATTCTTAATGAACATTAATGCAAAAATACTCAACAAAATATTAGCAAAAAGAATTGAACAATATATTAAAAGGACTATACACCATGATTCAGTGGGATTTATTCCAAGGATGCAAGGCAGGTTCATCATCTGCAAATTTTTTGACATTACACACCACATTAACCAAATGAAGGACAAAAATCATATGATCATCTCAACAGATGCAGAAAAAGCATTTAACAAAATTCAACATGCATTTATGATAAAAACTCAAGAACATGGGGACAGAGGGAATATACCTCAATATAAGAAAGGCTATATGAGACAAAACCACAGCTAACTTTATACTCATTGGTGAAAGCTGAAAGATTTTCCTCTAAGATCAGGAATGAGACAAGGATGCTTACTCTTGCCACTTTTATGCAACATATTTTAATTCCTAGCTACAGTGATTAGATAAGAAAAAGAAAAGTCATCCAAATTAGAAAGGAAGAAGTAAAACTGTCAGTATTTGTAGATGACATGATACTCTAAATAGAAAACCCTAAAGACTCCACTAAAATACTGTTATAACTAATGAATGAATTCAGTAAAGTTGCAGGATACAAAATCATTATACAGAAATCAGTGGTGTTTCTAAACAATAATAACCTACTATCAGAAAGAGAAATTAAGGAAATGATCACATGTCCAATTTCATCAAAAAGAATAAAATACATAGCAATAAATTTAACCAAGGAGGTGAAAAACCTATACACTGAAAACTATAAGATACTGAAGAAGAAGGAACAAATAAATTGAAAGATATTCTGTACTCATGGATTGGAAGAATCAATATTGTTAAAATGTCTATACTACCCAAAGCAATCCCTGTAAAAATTCCAGTAGCATTTTTCACAGAACAAATCAATCAAGAATTCGTGGGGAACCATAAAAGATCCCCAATAGCCAAAGCAATCTTGAGAAACAAGAACAACATGGAGGTATCACACACCCTAACTTGAAACTATATTACAAAGGTATAATAATCAAAACAATATGGTATTGGTATAAAAAAGACACACAAATCAGCTGAACAGAAGTGATACCCCATAAATAAATATACCCACACATATAAACATAATTAATTTATGACAAAGTAGAATATACAATGTAGAAAGGACAATCTCTTCAATAAATGTTGCTGGGGAAACTGGACAGCTACATATAAAAGAATAGAACTAAACCACTATCCTCTACCAAACACAAAAATTAGCTCAAAATGGATTAAAGACTTGAATGCAAGACCTGAAACCAGAAAATTCCTAGAAGAAAACACATGTGGTTAGATCCTTGACCTCATTCTTAGTGATGTTTTTCTGGATCTGACGCCAAAGGCAAGGGAAACAAAAGCAAAAATAAATAAATGGGACCACATTAAAGTAAAATGTTTCTGTGCAGCCAAGGAAACCATCATCAAACTGAAAAGGCAACCTGCAGAATGGAAGATGTTATTTGCAAATCAAATATCCAACAAGGGATTAATATCCAAACTAAAAAGAGAGTTCATACAGCTTAACCCAAAAAAACAAAAACAAAAACAAAAAACCAAACAACTTATTTAGAAAAATGGACAGAGGATCTGAATAGACATTTTTCCAAAGAAGACATTCAGGTGACCAAGAGACACATGAAAAGATGCTCAACATCACTAATTGTTAGGGAAATGCAAATTAAAGCCACAATGAGATATTACTTCACAAAAATTAGATCGGCTCTCATCAAAAAGACAAGAAACGACAAATATTGGTGAGACTATGTAAGAAGAGAACCCTCATACTCTGTAGACAGGAATGTAAATTGGTATAGCCACTATGGAAAACAATATGGAGATTCCTCTAAACATTAACAATGGACTACCATATGATCCAGCTCTCCACTTCTGGGTATTTATCCAAGGAATATGAAAACATTAATTCAAAAAGATGTATTCCAATATTCAGAGCAGCATTATTTACGATAACCAAGATATGGAAACAACCTAAAATGTCCATTGATGGATAAATGCATAAAGATGGTATGGTGTATATATACAATGGAATATTACTCAGCTATAAAAAAAGAGTGATATCTGACCATTTGCAACAACATGGTTGGGCCTTGAGGGTATGATGTTAAATAAGTCAGAAGGGGAAAGAGAAAAAAACAGTACAGTGTCACTCATACGTGGAATCTCAAACAACACAAAACAAAGAAACAAAATAAAAGCAAAGACATAGACACAGAGTAGATTGTTGATTACCAGAGGTAAGGGGATTTAGAGGGTAGGAGAAATGTGCAAAGGGGTCAGATGAATCATGATGGATGGTAACTAGACTTTGTAATGAGTACAGAGGTCAAATTACAATGTATACCTTAAACTTATATGATGTTATATTCCAATTATACCTCAATGAAGAAAAAAGAAATCCTGCCATTTGCAACAACATGAACTTGGAGGGCACTGTGCTAAGTGAAATAAGCCAAAGAAAGACAAATACTGCATAGTATCACTCGTATGTGGAGTCTAAAAAAACAAAATAATTTTTAAAAGTCTAACTCTTATAAACAGAGTGTTGAAAAATAATTACCATGGACAGGGAGGTGGAGGAAATAGGGAAAGTTTCCTAAAAGGGTACAAACTTTCAGTTATAAGATAAAGAAAATCTGAGCATGTAATCTATAACATGGTGTCTATAACTGGTAACACTATACTATGTAATGGAATTTTGCTGACAGTAGAACTTCAACATTATCACCAAAAAAAGAAGAAGCCCAATCTTCTCAGCTGTAGAGCCAGACTACTGCAGTTCACCTGCAAAATGTTTTACCTGCTTTCCATAGAATACTCCCTTGAAGAACCATGTCTTAACTCTAGCTTCAGACTTCATCAAATGGATATTTTAAAAGGCATGAAACCACTGGGACTCCATCAAAATAAAAAGCTTCTGCACAACAAAGGAAACAGTCAACAAAACCAAAAGATGACCTACTGAATGGGAGAAGATACTAGCAAATCACATCTCTGATAAAGGATTAGTATCCAAAATATATAAAGAACTTATACAACTCTATACCAAAAAACAATCCAATTTTAAAAATGGGAAGATACGAACAAACAGATGGCCAACAGACACATGAAAAAGATGCTTAACATCACTCATGATCAGGGAAATGCAAATCAAAACCACAATGAGATATCACCTCACACCTGTCTGAATGGCTAAAATCAAAAACACAAGAAACAAGTTTTAACAAGGATGTGAAGAAAAAGGAACCTCTTGCACTGTTGGTGGGAATGCAAACTGTTGTAGCCACTGTGAAGAACAGTATGGAGGTTCCTCAAAAATTAAAAACAGAACTACCCTATGATCCAGTAATCACACTACTGGGTATTTACCTAAAGAATATAAAAAACATTAATTTGAAGGGATACGTGCAACCCCATGTTTATTGCAGCATTATTTACAACAGCCAACTTAATGGAAGCAACCTAAGTCTCCATTCCCTGAAATGAATATATATATACACACACACATATATATATAAAATGGAAAATTACTTAAAAAGAATGGAATCTTGTCATTTGCTATGACATGGATGGATCTAGAGAGTCTAATGCTAAACAGAATAAGTCAGTCAGAGAAAGGCAAATACCATATGATTTCACTCATATGTGGAATTTAAGAAACAAAATCAACAAAATGGGGAAAAAAGAGATAAACCAAAAAACAGACTCTTAAGTATAGAGAACAAACAGATGGTTACCAGAGGGAATGTGGGTGGGGGGATGGGTGAAATAGGTGAAGGGAATTAAGAGTACACTTACCTTGATGAGCACTAAGTAATATATGGAATGGGTGAATCACTGTATTTTACACCTGAAACAAATATAACACTGTAGGTAAACTATACTGTAATTAAAATAAAAAATAATAATGAATAAAATAAATAAAGCATGAAACATCAGTATGCTATTATTCTGTTTTTGTTTTAAAAGCTGCCATTAGCTTTGGGGAGGATAATTATTAATACCTCTCCGCCACATCAAATTGGGAACTGGTTGAGAAATGAGGCACAGGAGTCAGACTGATAGAATTCAAAATATCAGTTTTGAGGCTAATAAAGTAGAACTGGGGACCATGCATGAATCTGCTCGCCAGTCAAGCTGATAGTTGTGGCCTCCTGTTTGGTTGGTACCCAGGGCAGCCCCCTTGCAGGAAAGTAGGAGCCTCATATATTTTGGAGGGCAAGCACAACTCCCTGAAACCCTGCCCCACAGCCACTTGGCCTCATCTTGGGGACAAGAGAAGCATCTGTAGGCCTATCTTCAGGGTCTATTTCCTCAGCACATAAAAATGGTAGAGCAGAGGGGCACCTGGGTGGCTCGGTCGGTTAAGCATCTGCCTTCAGCTCAGGTCATGATCCCAGGCTCCTGGGATCAAGTCCCGTGTCAAGGCTCTCTGCTCAGCAGGGAGCCTGCTTTTCCCTCTCACTCTGCCTGCTGCCCCCCCCACCCCCCCACCCCCCCACCCCCACTTGTGCTCTCTCTGTCAAATAAATAAATAAAATCTTAAAAAAAAAAAAAAGTGGTAGAGCAGAAAGCCCTAGTCTTACAGACAGGCTGATCAGAGAGAGGAGAAGGGGCAGGCACTTTTATGCTCTATACCTTCTCCTAAACTCTCCAAAGGCATAAGTCACTCCGTCTCCATCAGGGAGGAAGGACTAAGGGAGCAGAGAGGCCAAATATTTCCCCTTTTAGCAGAATCTGAGGTGTGAGGCCTCAGTGTATCATGTCTCATCACTGTGTGCTGTCTTATGTACACAATGACAAAAGTAGTTCCTAATGAATGTTATCCGTCCCTGAACCCTGGAAATGTATTCACTAGTTCCTGAATTCCCCTTGGGCTCTGGAAGCCATCTGCCACTCTGAAATGGATTCTTACCCCATGTGCATCTCTGGAAACCATTTTGTTCCCCCATGCCTAGAGAGCTGCTAGGTAAGTATGACTCACTTTAGGTAGTCCTGACATCAAAACAACATTAACTTTTACAGCTCATGAACACAAAATGTCTTTCCATTTGCTTGTCTTCTTTAATTTCTTTCAACCATGTTTAAATATTTTAGTTTACAAATCTTCTTTTCCCTTGGCTAATTCTTACGTATTATTTTTGATGCTATTACAAATGGGATTTTCTTAATTTCCTTTCCAGATTGTTCATTGTTAGTGTGTAGAAATGTAACTGATTTTTACAGGCTGATTTTTTATTCTGCATTTTTGCTGTATTCATTTATTAGTTCTTCAGTTTTTTTAAGTTTTAAATTCCAGTTAGTAAATGTACAGTGTTATATCAGTTTCAGGTGTACAGTATAGTGATTCAACACCTCCATACATCTTCCAGTGCTCATCACAAGTGCCCTCCTTAATCCCCATCACCTATGATACCCATCCCCCCACCCACCTCCCCTCTGGTAACGATCAGTTTGTTCTCTATAGCTAAGAGTCTGTTTGCTGGTTTGCCCCCTCTCTTTTTTCCATTACTCATTTGTTCTGTTTCTTAAACTCCACATATGAGTGAAATCATATGGTATTTGTCTTTCTCTGACTTATTTTGCTTCAGTCATAAAACAGAATGAAATCTTGCCATTTGCAATGACATGGATGGAGCTAGAGTGTATTATGCTAAGTGAAGTAAGTTCTTCATTTGTGTGTGTGTGTAATCTTTAGGGATTTTTTTACATATAACATCATGTCATCTGCAAATAGATCATTTTACTTTTTTCCTTTCCAATACAGATGCCCTTTATTTCTTTTTTTTGCCTACTTATTCTGGCCAGAGCTTCTAGGACTGTGTTGAATAGATGTGCTAAAATTGGGAATGTGAATTGGAAGGAAAGCCTTCACTTTCACCATGAATGGACGTTAGGTGTAGGCTTTTCTATATATGGCCTTTATGATGTTGAGGTGGTTTCCTTTTATTCTGAATCTGTTGAAGTGTTCTTATCATGAAAGGGTGCTAAAGTTTGTCAAATACTTTTTCTGCATCAATTGAAATGATCATATAGTTTTGGTCCTTCATTCTGTTAATATGGTGAATTACACTGATTGATTTTTTTGTATGTTGAACCATCCTAGCATTTCAGGGATAAATTCCACTTGGTCATGGTGTATAGTCCTCTTAACATGTGGCTGCATTTGGTTTGCTAGCATTTTGTTGAGAATTTTGCCTCGATGTTCATAAGGGATATTGGTCTGTAGTTTTCTTTTAGTGTCATTGTCTGGCTTTGGTGTCAGGACAGAGGTGGTTTCATAGAATGAGTTAGTAAGTGTTCCTTCCTCTTCAATTTTTTGGAATTGTCTGATAAGGACTGGTATCAGTTCTATAACTATTGGGTAGAATTTATCAATGAAAGCATCAGGTTCAAGGTTTTTCTTTGTCAGGAAGTTTTTAATTACAGATTTCATCTCTTTCCTAGTTATATAG
Organism: Mirounga angustirostris; assembly: GCF_029215605.1. Taxonomy (NCBI): domain Eukaryota; kingdom Metazoa; phylum Chordata; class Mammalia; order Carnivora; family Phocidae; genus Mirounga; species Mirounga angustirostris. The sequence continues at coordinate 102,508,378 of NW_026991711.1, read as the reverse complement.
ATCCATTCAGATTTTCTTTCTCTTCATTCAATCTTGGTAGATTTTTTTTTTTAAGATTTTATTTTTTAAGTAATCTCTGCAACCAATGTGGGGCTCAAACCTATTAACCTGAGATCAAGAGTTTCATGCTCTAGACTTGGTAGATTTTCTGTCTCTAACAATTTGCCCATTTCATCTCGATTATCCAGTTTGTTGGTATACAATTACTCACTGTGTGCTCTTATATACTCTTTTTATCACTGTAGAATCAGTAGTGAATGAACCCACCTTCATGTTCATTCAGTAATTTGAGTCTTCTTTTTTTCTTAGTCCACCTACCTAAAAGTTTATCAATTCCATTGATTTTTTGAATAACCAATTCTAAGTTTTGTTGTTTTTTTCCTCTATTTCCCTATTTTTTTAAAATCTCTGCTCTAATATTTATTATTTCCTTTCTTCTGCTAGCTTTGGTTTTTATTTGTTCTTCCTCTTCTAGTTCCTTAAGGTATTAAGTTAGGTTGTTGACTTGAGAAATTTCTTCCTTTTTTATGTAAGCATTTAGAGCTATAAATTGACCTCTTAGCACTACTTTTGTGGGATTCCCATAAGTTCTGACAGGTTATGTTATTTTCAATCTTTAAGTATTTCCTAATTTCCCTTGTGATTTCTTCTTCGACCCTGTGGCTGCTTAAGAGTGTGTTATTTAATTTCCATAATTTTTTGAGTTTTCTAGTGTTCCATCTATTAATAATTTGTAACTTTATCACATTGTGGTCAGAGAAGATACTCTGTGGGACATTCATCTTTTTAAATATATTAAGATTTGATCTGTAGCCTAATTTATAACCTATCCTGAAGAATATTCCATGTGCAGTTGAAAAGGATGTGTATTCTGTTAATGTCTGGTGGAACATATTTTTCTGTTAGATCTAGTTGCTTTACAGTATTTTTTTTATTTCTCCTAACAAAGTAAATGAGTCTTCTCTTTCCATACTCATCTTCTATCTGGTTGTTCTATCTACTGTGGAGAATCGGATATTGAAGTCTCCAACTATTAAAACTGTCTATTTTTCCCTTCAATTCAGTCATTTTGCTTCATGTTAATGATGTTTATAATTGATATATCTTATTGATTTACTGAAACTTTTATTAATATATAATATCCTTCTTTGTCTCCTGTAACCATTTTTGACTTAAATAATATTAATTTTCTGTGACACTATTTGTATTAGGTATTAGTATGGCCACCCCTGCTATCTTTGGTTACTAGCTATAATAAATATCCTTTTTTGTCATTTCACTTTCAACCTATGTGTCTTTGGATCTAAAGTGAGTCTCCTGAAAACACTGTAAATTTGATTTTTTTTTTTTATCCTTTCCACCAATCTCTTTTGATTGAAGATTTTGATCCACTTACATTTACAGTAATTAATGATGGGGAAGGACTTCTGACATTTTGTTATGCCTTTTCTATATGCCTTATAGCTTTTTTGTTCCTCATTCTTGCATTACTGTATTCTTTTGTGTTCAGTTGATTTGTTCTAGTGAGACTTTTTTTTTTTTTTTAATTAGGCTTTACACCCAACGTGGGGCTTGAACTCACGACCCTGAGATCAAGACCTGAGCTGAGATTGAGTCAGACACTCAACCAACTGAGCCATCCAGGCACCCCTCTAGTGAGACATTTTAATTCCTTTCTCCCTTCCTTTTGGGTATATTCTGTAACTATTTCCCTTGTGGCTACCTAAGGATCACATTTTATATCCTAAGGTTATAACACTCTAATTTGACTCTATAACAGCTTAACTTCAATAACATAAAAAAACACTTTTATACAGTTCCATCCCCAGCCCCTTATGTTACAAAATTACATCTTTATGCACTGTGTGTCCAAGAATATAGACTAAGAATTATTCTATGTATTAATCTTTTAATTCATGTAGAAAAAGTGGTGTTACATACCAAAGTTACAATTTACCAGCTTTTATATTTTCCCATGTATTTATTTTTATTGGAAATATTTATTCCTTCATATGACTTTGAGTTACTTTCTAGTATCCTTCATTTCAACCTGAAGGACTCCTTTTAGAATTTCTTGTGGGGCAGTTCTAGTGGTAACGAGCTCCTTCAGCTTATGTTTATCTGAGGGTGTCTTAATTTCTCCCTCATTTTTTTAAAGATTTATTTATTTGAAAGAGAGACCATGGAGGGGAGGATCAGAGGGAGAGGGAGAGAGAAACTTAAGCAGACTCTGCACTGAGCCTGACATGCGGCTTGATCTCATGACCCTGAGATCACAACCTGAGCAGAAACCAAGAGTTGGATGCTTAACCAGCTGCACCACCCAGGTGCTCCTCTCCCTCATTTTTGAAGGACAGCTTACACAGTTTGGTTTCTTGGTTGACAAGATGTTTTTGTCAGGCAGCACTTTAAATATATCAACCCACTGTCTTCTGTCTTCCACTGTTTATGATGAAAAATCTGTTTATAATCTTATTGAGATCCCTTACATGTGATGAGTCACTTCTCTCTTGATGCTTTCAACATTCTCTCAAAAACCAAAATTGGTTTTTGACAGTTTGATTGAATGTGTCTGAATGTGGGCCTCTTTGAGTTATTCTATTTGGAGTTCATTGAGCTTCTTGGGTATTAATATTCATGTCTTTCATCAAATTTGAGGTTTGGGGCCATTATTTCTTCAGATAATCTCCTTGCCCTTTTCTCTGTTCTCATGAGACCACAGTACATATGTTGGTCTGCTTTATGGTACCCCACATGTCCATAGGCTCTATTTACTTTTCTTCCAGTTCCTCAGCTCAATCATATCACTCATATTTTCCTCAAGTTTGCGGATTCTTTTTCCAGCTCAAATCTACTTTTGAATCCCTCTAGATTTTTTCTTTCAGTTATTGTACTTTTCAGCCCCAGAGTTTCTTTTCAGTTATGTTACCTATCTCTTTATTGATATTCCCATATTATTAACAGATCATTTTCTCAACTGTGTCCTCATCTTCCTATAGTTCTTTGAGCATCTATAAGATAGTTGTGGTCTCTGTGTAGTACATCCACCTCTGGGCTTTCTCAGGGATGGTTTCTGTTGTTAAATTTTGTTACTTTGAATTGTTCATAGTTCTTTTTTTCTTTGTCTTAGGATTTTTTGTTGAAAACCAAACATTTATTTAAGATTTTATTTTTAAGTAATATCTACACCCAACAAGGGGCTCGAACTCACAACCCTGAGATCAAGAGTCACATGTTCTACTGACTCAGCCAGCCAGGTGCCCCAAAACCTGGACATTTAAATCTTACACTGTGTTAACTCTGGAAATCAGCTTTTCCACCTGCCCCAAGGTTTGCTGATTTTGTGGTTGTTACTATATAGTATCTCTGTGCCTAGAGAAACATAAACTTAAGATCTTCCCAGGTCTTGGGGCTCCTGGGTGGCTCAGTCGTTAAGCATCTGCCTTTGGCTCAGGTCATGATCCCAGAGTCCTGGGATCAAGCCCCGCATCAGGCTCCCTGCTCAGCAGGAAGCCTGCTTCTCCCTCTCCCACTCCCCCTGCTTGTGTTCCCTCTCTTGCTGTCTCTCTCCGTCAAAAAAGAAATGAAAAAATTAAAAAAAAGATCTTCCCAGGTCTTTTCTAAGCCTGCACTTTCCCCAGGTATACACAGTGACTTTGTAAATTCCCTGTCTATGCAATTGCTTTTGAATGACCTAGTCCTTAAATGTCTAGCTGCCAACAAGGGAGAAAGGGGAAAATGAATGGGGAAAGAAAAATAACTGAGTCTTTAAATCCCCTGGAAACCACTTTAGATGGTGGGGTTGGAACAATGAGTGCTCACCTCTGTCTACACCTCTGTAATCACAAGCAATCATCAGAACACACATCGCTGGTATCTGGAGGACAAAGTCCTTATTACTCACCCTGGCTCCCACAAGCTGTGCACAAGCTGCCAGGTACATGGGCATGGCTGCCTACCTTGGCAGTGGGAATGGGGGATACGTAGCCACTAATGTGCTAAAAGCTGTAATTGACCAAAATTAACCACAATTTACTGTCCAAGACTTGCCCTGGAAGTTTCAAGTCTTTGAACAGTCTGCAGAGCTCTAAAGTAGTTACATCAGACAGACTGTGCTGGTACAATTATCTAGGTAGCGAGATGGATTCCCGGTTCTTCCTACTTCACCATCTTCCCTGATGTCACGCCACGTCTGTACTTTAAAATGTTATAGTAACCACTTTTAAAAGCAAAAAGAAACACATAGAACCTTTAACAATATTTAACCCAGTGTATCAAAAATATGATAATTCAATGTAATCAACATAAAAATTTTTTTACTATCTTCAAAATTGTGTGTTTTGGGGCGCCTGGGTGGCTCAGTTGGTTAAACGACTGCCTTCGGCTCAGGTCATGATCCTGGAGTCCCGGGATCGAGTCCCGCATCGGGCTCCCTGCCCAGCAGGGAGTCTGCTTCTCCCTCTGACCCTCCCCCCTCTCATGTACTCTTTCTCTCTCTCATTCTCGCTCTCTCAAATAAATAAATAAAATCTTAAAAAAAAAAAGTGTGTGTTTTATACTCAAAGGAAATACCAACTCAGATGGTAATTTTCAAGGGTTAAAGTGAAGTGTTGTACCGCCACAACAATAACACGTTTAAGAAAAAAATACTCCACATTGCTTTTGTTTTACGGTTTAACCTCAGTCACAATTAAGCAGAACGTAAAATCCCATTTCCCAGCTGCACGAGACACATTTCACTTGCTCAGTAGCCCCATGTGGCAATGGCAGCTCTAGACGCCCAGCTCCAAAAAAATGAGATTTGGGAGGTGAAGTTTGGTTTGGTTTACCTTCTATCCTTTACTGAAGGCCCTTCTGTTCCTTGCTTTTCCAGAAGGCCCACTGGATTAGCTTAGACACTTACCCTGCCCGGCAGTCAAGTAATCGGCCGAAGGCTGGCAGGTTGCTGTCGCCCTCTTAAAGGTCGCCACACAGCGTAGGAATGAGTGGCTGTACCTTCTAGGCATGAGTTTCCAGAAGGCATGAGAGATGTGCGAGTCATTTGGTACTTGTCTTCCATTCTAGAAGCAGCAGTGCATTCACACTCAATCCAGCAAAAACCCACCAGTTCTGAAGAGAATAACAGGGCTGGCAGCAGCTTCGGCTCCATTTTACAAGCCTGACGAAGTTCCGCTGTGTGTGGGGTCATGCCGTGAACATCCATGTGGAGGATACCAGCTGCTTCAGGGAGAACTGTTCTTAACATTGCTGAATGAGTGTGACACAAAGAACTTCATCAGCATTTTTCAATTTGGGGGTTTTTTAAAAAAAATTTTTCAGATAACTAACACAGGACGGCGAATGTCAGCAAATGCAGGTTAAAACCGTAAGAAGATGCCATTTCACACACATCAAATTGGTAGAAAAAATTTATCTCTGTCAATGTCAAGAGCTGGCAAGAATAGGAAGTAAAACGAACTCTCATCCAGAACTAGTGGGAACGTAAATTATTTCAGCCACTTTGGAAAAACATTTTGCCATTATCGGATCAAGCTGAAGGCACAGATCCCTCACAAGTATGTGCAGAAGTCCCCACTTATCCCTGGGGGATATTTTCCAAGACCCCCAGTGGACGCCTGAAACTGTGGATGGTACTAAACCCTCTATATACTATGTTTTTTCCTACACATGCATACCCATATAAAGTTTAATTTATAAATTAGACACAGTAGATTAGCAACAAGAATAATAAAAGAGAACAATTACAACAACATACTGTAATAGAAGATGTGAATGTGGTCTCTCTCTCATACTCTCTTCTTCCTATGCAGACATATCTCTGATCAACTTTAATTTATAAATTAGGCAGATTACTAAGAGATTAACAGTAACTAATAATAAAAACAGAACATTTGTAATAAAAGTTTAGTGAATGGGGTCTCTCTCTCACAGTATTTTATTATACTGTACTCCTTCCTCTTCTTGTGATGCTGTGAGGTGATAAAATGCCCACGTGAGGAGATGAAGTGAGGGGAACGACAAGGTGCTGTGGTGTAGTGTTTGGCGACTACTGACCTTCTGTAGATATACCAGGAGGATCATCTGCTTCTGGACCACAGCTGACCACAGGTAACTGAAACCATGGAAAGTGGACCCGTGGATAAGGGGAGACGATGTAATAATAAATGCACTTTTGTATCAACTCTTCTACCTGTTCACTTAGTAGTCATATGTAGTGTGGGAACTTGATGGATTAGACAAAGATGTAATGGTCCCCACCCTTCAAGACTGTGTGACCTAGCAGATTCGAAGAGCTTGCAAGCCTGTTGCTAATGTATCCGGACAACCACAACTGGCCTCCTTTATGCTAGCATGAAGTAATTCATTAGATTAGCAAAAAGGCTTTGAAGGGTCACATAAATGTATTGATGGGTGGCTCACAGAGGGGGGTATATAAAGAGTGGGACCAACCAGTGGCAGACTGGATGACTAGTTTAGAGAGGAGGGAAGGATTCTCAAATAGCAGGATTTCAAATATATGTTTCACCCATTCTGTTTTGCTGAAAATCAGCCCTAAATCTTAGAAATCATATGTCAAGTAAAAGGCAGATATCATCTTCTCATTTTGCCACTGAAAGAATTGACATTTTCCTGCTTACCCTTTCAGAAATACATGCGGTATTTAGCCAGACTAGTCAAGAAAAAAACAGAGTAGTCAAATAAATGAAATCAGATATGAAAGAGAAATTACAAATGATACCACAGAAAATCATAAAACATTACCATGAACAATTATATACCATCAAATTGGACAACCTAGAAGAAATGGATAAATTTCTAGAAACACACAGTCTTCTGAGATTGAATCAGGAAGAAATAGAAACCTGAACAGACTGATTACTAGTAATGAAATTGAATCTATAATCCAAAAACTCCCAACAAACCAGTCTAGGACCAGATGGTTTCATAGGTAAAATCTAGCAAACATTTAAAGAGTTAACACCTATTCTTCTCAAACTATTCCAAAAAACAGAAGAAGGAGGAATGCTTTCAAAATCATTCTATGAGGCCAGCATTACCTAGATAGGAAAACCAGACAAGGACACTATAAACAAAGGAAATTATAGACTAATATCCCTGATGGACACTAATGCAAAATTCCTCAAAATTTTAGCAAACAGAGTTCAAAAATATATTAAAATGATCATTCACCATGACCAAGAGGGACTTATTCCAGGGAAACAAGGATGGTTCAATATACACAAATTAATCAATATGATATACTCCATTAACAAAATGAAGGATAAAAATCACACCAGCATCTCAGGAGATGCAGAAAAAGCGGTTCACAAAATTCAAAAACTGTTCATGATTAAAACTCTCAACAAAGTAGGTATAGAGGGAACACACCTCTTTTGCCACATATGACAAATGCACAGCTAGTATCGTACTCAGTGGGGCAAAGCTGAAAGCTACTTCTCAGGAAATGCGCGTCTCCCTGGGTAGCGCTGGCTTCCTGGCTTACTGGAGGCATCATTTTGGAGCTGAGCCCATTATTTTATTGGTAACTTTTTCATCTAGCACCCTACTTCCTACCACCATCCCTGATTCTGAGGGGCTGTGGGCCAGGCCCTTATACCTAACATTTACATCTCAATAGGTATATTGCTGAAAAGGCTCATTCCTTCCTTAAGAGGAAACATGATAACTGAATAACAAAATACCAATTCCAATTCTTGGAAAATGCAATTTATAAAATTCCTACTAAGGCATCTGCTATATGGATTGTTCCACTGATCTGAATTAATAGCAACCAAATGAATCATCACAGTTAATTGGCATGATTTGTCTTCTTTTGTTATTTTTATAAATGTTTTACTTAGAAAGCAGCCTATTGTTCCTAGTAAACTTAATGGATGGTGAATATCAACTCAACAACTCGGGATGTTTTCCCAAAGTGTCTTCCAATTGTTCCTTTGAAAACTGAGGGAGCATTTTATTGCTAGTCCCCTCTCTTCCTTTCCAGGCTAAGCCACAAGAACTATCAGCTTGGTATAAATATCTTTCAGCTGATTAAATGGTGTCCTGGCAAAAGGAGATTTGTTTTGGTATAATTTCTTGGACACTCTTCCAAAGAATGCTTTCTACATGAGAACCCAATGACATTTTCCATTCTTTGAAAGGAGGGTAACAAAGGAATGATCTTCCTGCTGAAATGGGTCAAGAGTTCTTCGCTCTTTGTACCATTATGACAAGCCAGCCTACAGTTCCGGGTTGGAATTGGGCATCTTTTTCATTTTTCAGCAGCATGCTTAAAGCAGTCTGGTCCAGGCAGAATGAATCTTGAGGTACAATGTGACCTTCAGACTCAAGGCCAGCAACATAAGTGTCCCTTCCCATCCTCTCTCCAAATCAGTAAAAGTGCTCAAAGCTAGATTTTAGGATGATTTGAACAAACAAATCCTCATTCCTTGCTGAGAACACTCCCATCTGGTAGGCACTGGGCGCTGCGGCAGAGTCGTAGGAAACAGGCTGCTGTGTGTGACCCCCTTCACTCTCCCAGCTGCCCTGCTTCTCATCCTGACCCCACATGCAGGTTTGTACAGAACTTTCAAGCCATTTTTCTACTTCCATTGTGACCCTTCTGGGAAAGAATGCCTGGCTGAGGTTTCCCTGAAAAGCCTGCTCCTTCCCCAGGGGAAGCCTTCAGCTAGTGGCATGTCTGACTTGTCAGACAGCGAGATCTGCTAATAGCCCAGTGACACGCTCTCCGACACATCTCTCGACACTGGAAGGGGATGCTATGGAAGGTCTTTCCAGCTCGTTTACAAACTCCACAGTTTTAACCTGAGCTACAAGCAATCAAATGTTCTCCATGAGAAACAAGTCAATTCCACGGTAGATTTTTTGCAACACTTGCTTACCTGTGGCTCTCAGAGACAGGTAGCATCCACTTACTTGGACAGTGACAGCCCCCAGGAAGACACTCCCAGGAGCCATACCACCAGCCTTGCCCTCTATCCCACCTACACATGGCCGCCTGAGTGGTCATTATAAAAAACCAGCGTGACCTGTTCTCTGTTCTCCATTAGTAATCATCTTGGGATATTCAATACTAGCTGCCACATCAGAAAAACATCCAATTCTCAATAGCTTCACAGCCCCTCCTGGGCTGTCATGCAGGGAAAAGGGTGGAGGGGGCCTGGGGACCTTGACCGCCTCCTCACTTAGCTCACAGACCAGTGGCCTCAACACCCTCATCACTAGGAGAAGTTTTCATGAGCTCTAACTCCCTGCCTTGCTCACGGAGTATCTTGTCAACTTTTCTACCCGAGTATAGTACCTATAAGGGCAGAGCAAAGTGAACAATTTACTGTCAGGAAGTCTGAGGGGGTACCCTTAAGGGAGTCCCAACCAGTGCACACTTTCCTTAAAGTGTTTTAAAAATCATGCATATTTGCACCCTGCTCCTTGTTACATCCATGTTCATTTCCATATGAAAGTCTTTTCTGACATCAGGAAAATATTGCCTCTCAATTTTGCAATCCTACATCTTACAAAACTGAAATGTTCAGTTCCCACTCAATATACTATTTTTTTAAAGTAGTAAAATGAATAGCAATATACCCACCACCTAGTTTTAAAAAAAATAGGATCTCTCCAGTACCTTTAATGCTGCTCCCCAATTATATCCTCTTGCCTTCCCCACAAACAAAACCACTGTTCTGAATTGTGTATAAATCATCCCCTTGCTTTTCTTTATAGGAGTACTACATATGTAGCTATTCCTGAACAGCTGCTTGTTCAGAGTTGCCTGGTTTTGACTTTGAAATAAATGAAATCATACTGCATAGATGCCTCTGTGACAAGCTTTTTATCCTGAGTTTTGTGTCATCCGTGCTAGTAAGTGTCACAGTGGATTGTTTATTTCCACTGCTCTACGGACACACTGTAATAGGATTATCCTTTCTACTGGTGAAGGGTAGCAGGGCTTCTAGTGTGCAGATTTTACCAAGTGCTACTGGGAACACTCCTGCTCGAGTCTCCTGATACACAGACGCACAAACGTTTCTTGAAAGCAGCGGTTCCAAGCTTGAATGTGCATCAGAATCACGTGCAAGGTTTGCTCAAGCACATCGTGGCGGCCCCCCCAGACCAAGAGTCTCTGGTTCGGCAGGTCTGCGTGGCTGGAGAAGGTACATCTTTAACAAGCTCCCGGGAGATGCTGATGCTCCCGGTCTAGGGATCGCACCATGAGAACCACTCCCGAAAGCACCCGCCCACGGACAAGTTACTATACTGTAGGTTAGTATGTGCTCAAATTTTATGAGGAAACGCAAATTATATTTCCAAAGTTGTACCAATTTACACTGTTGCCAGCAATGGATGAGTCCCGGTTGCTCAAAATCCTTGTCAACACTTGAATATTGTCTAACTTTAAGATGTGTGCCCACTGTGTGAAATGGTACCTCACTATGATTTTAATCTGCATTTCTCAAATTACTAAAGAGGATAAACATCTCATAAATGTTTTGCTCATTCTTTTTTCTCTTTCTATGACCTGTTCATGTCTTTTTCTGCCTATTTTGCTAGTAGGTTTTCAGCCCTTTTTAACTAATTCATGGCAGGTGGGGGCGGGGGGAGGATTTTTAAATCTATTCTGGACACTAATTCATGTTGGTTGTCTGTGTGCAAATACCATTTTCCAGCCTGTGGTTTCTCTTCTCATAGTCTTTATGGTATTTGTTGAAAAGAGGTTCTTAATAGTAATGTAGCCAAATTTATCTTTTGCTTTACGGTGAGTATTCTTTGTGTCTTTTTTTTTTTTTTAAGATGTTATTTATTTATTTGAGAGAGAGACAGAGATAGAGAGAGAGAACGAGCGAGGAGGAGGAGAAGCAGGCTCCCCGCAGAACAGGGAGCCTCACGTGGGGGCTCAATCCTAGGACCCTGGGATCATGACCTGAGCCAAAGGCAGACACTTAACTGACTGAGCCACCCAGGGGCCCCTCTTTGTGTCTTATTAAGAAGATCTCCTTCCAGGGGCACCTGGGTGGCTCAGTCGTTAAGCATCTGCCTTCGGCTCAGGTCATGGTCCCGGGGTCCTGGGATCGAGCCCCGCATCGGGCTCCCCGCTCTGCGGGAAGCCTGCTTCTCCCACTCCCACTCCCCCTGCTTGTGTTCCCTCTCTCACTGTGTCTCTCTCTGTCAAATAAATAAATAAAATCGTAAAAAAAAAAGAAGAAGATCTCCTTCCACTAAAATTTTAAAGCTACTTTCCCCCATAGTAGTCTAAACATTTTATGTGGGGGTTTTTGTTTCTTATTCTTTGTATTTATGTAAGAGCCTTTCATCTGCCAGGAATTGATTTTTGAGTAGGGAGTGATATAATAAGCATCCAATTTTTTTACTGAACTATTATGAGCCATAAATTATTATTATAGCATTATAATAAGTTTTAATATCTCATAAAGCAAGACCTCCTAATTTATTATTCTTTTTCAAGAATAGTTTGGCTGTTTATGGCTGTTTGCTCTTCCATATACATTTCAGATTCAACTATGCTAGTTCCCACCAAAACTCAAAAAAAAAAAGAAAAGAAAAGAAAAGAAAACCAATTTGGGATTTTATTAGACATAATATAGGTAGGTCATTGTGGGGAGAACTGACATCTTTGTGATACCAACTCCTTATATATAAGAACAAGGACCTATCTCTCAATTTATGCCTTTGAATTTGTTTCAATAAAGTTTTATGATTTTCTCCTTTAAAAGGCTTGCATATCTTACCTGGACAATTGTCCAAAGAAGACATCCAGAGGGCCAACAGACACATGAAAAGATGCTCAATACCACTCATCATCAGGGAAATGCAAATCAAAACTACAATGATATCTTACCTCACACCAGTCAGAACGGCTAAAATCAACAACACAAGAAACAACAAAGGGGAACCCTCTTGCACTGTTGGTGGGAATGCAAACTGGTCAGCTACTCTGGAAAACAGTGGGACTTTCCTCAAAAAGTTAAAAATAGAGCTACACTATGTCCATAAATTACACTACTATGTATTTACTAAAAGAATACAAAAACATTAATTCAGGGGAAACATGCATCCCTATGCTTATAGCCAGCATTGTTTACAATAGCCAAATTATGGAAGCAGCCCACGTGTCCATCAATTAATAAATGGATAAAGATACGGTGTGTGGATATATACACAATGGAATATTACTCGGCCATAAAAAAAGAATGAATCTTGCCATATACAACAACATGGATGGATCTGTAAAGGAAAATGCTACATGAAATGTCAGAGAAAGACTAATACCATATGATTTCATTCATATGTGGAATTTAAGAAACAAAACAAATAAGCAAAGAGAGGGAAAGAAAGGGAGAGGACAAATTATGAAAGACTCTTAACTACAGAGAACACACTGGTGGTTACCAGAGGGAAGAGGGTGGGGGATGGGTGAAATAGATGATGGGGACTAAGGAGTGCATGAGTTATGATGAGCACAGGGTGACGTATGGAATGGTTGAATCGCTATACTGTACACCTGAAACTAATATTGCACCATATGTTAACTAGCTCGAATTAAAATTTAAAAACTTAAAAAAATACTTAAAATTCTAAAACAACAACAAAAAAGTTTGCGTATCTTTTGCCAAATTCACTGCTAGGTAAATTTTTTGTTATTGTAAATTGCGTCTTTAAAAAATTAAAATCTGTATAATATACACTTTAAAAGACATTTGATATTTAGTATTTCAGTTGCTTTGGCTATGGTTTTCAGAGAATCTAGGATGTCATTTTCTTTTTTTTTTTTTTTTTAAAGATTTTATTTATTTATTTGACAGAGAGAGACACAGCGAGAGAGGGAACACAAGCAGGGGGAGTGGGAGATGGAGAAGCAGGCTCCCCGCAGAGCAGGGAGCCCGATGCGGGACTCGATCCCAGGACCGTGGGATCATGACCTGAGCTGAAGGCAGTCGCTTAACCAACTGAGCCACCCAGGCGCCCATGGATGTCATTTTCTTAAGCTTTAACTGCATGATTTTGTCTTATGCAATAAAAATAACAAAAGATAGGGGCGCCTGGGTGGCTCAGTTGGTTAAGCGGCTGCCTTCGGCTCAGGTCATGATCCCAGGGTCCTGGGATCGAGCCCCGCATCGGGCTCCCTGCTCAGCAGGGAGTCTGCTTCTCCCTCTCCCACTCCCTCTGCTTGTGTTCCATCTCTCGCTGTGTGTGTCTCTCTCTGTCAATTAAATAAAATCTTAAAAAAAAAAAAATAACAAAAGATCTCTACCATGTCTGATAGGATTCAAATTTGAAAATATATCTCCTAAATCAGCTCCATACTGTTCTGACAACGTCTTTCCTGAGAATCGACCCAACATAGCTTTTGTCATTTCTCTCCATCACAACACAGGGGGAAGAAAAGCTAAGTGGGCAGAGGGGAGATAGAGACATTCATCATTTCTATTTAACACAGATTTATTAAAAACTAGGCTAGGAAACTAAAATGGCAAAATTATTGACAAGGGGTGAATCTGCATAATGGATTTACAGGATTTCTTTATACTGTACTATTCTTGCAACTTTCTAAGTTTGAAATAAATAAAACATTAATGAAACTCTAAGGAATAACCAAAATCATGACCACCCTAGAGTTACTGCCACATCTCCTGCCAAAGGATTCTTTCCTGTTCAAGACCCTCCCCTAAGAGGACAAATCCATGGACATCCGTGAACATTTCTCAGCTGTAGTTGAAGGGATAACCCAAGGAAGTTAATCTGTTGGCTGGCCCGTGATCCAAAAATTATGCCTGATGGGCTGGATTAAAAGATGAACTGGGCTGGTCAGGCACTTTATAGAATTGGAAAAGTGAAAGACTAAACTAGGAAGCAAGCGAAGCTGGTACTGAACGGTGGTGATGTTGAAGTTAAGAGAAGCTGCCTTGGACCCTGAGCAAGCTCACTCTCCACAGGAACCAAACTATGAACAAGACGAGGAGGCTAGCTGGCACCAGGACAGAAAGATGGTCACTTGGAGCCATGTCGCATTCCTGGTCATACACGAGCAGGGGGGAAGCTGTGAATTCCTGCAGCTAAGTTTCTCTAGAGCCAACCCAAATTTTAAAACCTACTCCAGACTCTAGACTCCATGAGGTCGAGTCCTGTGATGGCTCAGTCTCATTTCGTGGCCTTCACTGCTCCCCATGAATCCTTACTTTAGGTCTTTATTTGTTACAATCAAAAGAACCCAAGTAAATTCCACTAACCAGTAAGTTTCCCTGTGAAACTGAAAAATGTACAGCCTTTAATGATTTTGTAAATAGAAGCCCAAAGTCATATACAAAGTTGTGCCACTAAATGCTATATTATATTCATTGTATGTAACTATATCACTAACCAAAGCCATTCTACCTTGGTCAGGATACCATAAACAGCAAGGCTTGCCAACAACAGAAATCTGTATCTCATGGCTCTGGAAGCTGGAAGCCTCAGATCATGGAGCCAGCATGGTCAGGCTCTAGTGAAGGCCCTCTTCTGGGCTGCAGACTGCTGATTTATAAGGTAGAAAGAACGAGAGAGCTCTCTGGGGGTCTCTTTTATAAGGACACTAATCCCATTCATGAGGGCTCTATCCTCATGACCTAATCATGTCCCAAAGGCCCCATCTCCTAAAACCAACACACTGGGGGTTAGGACTTCAACATGAATTTTGGGGGGACAAAAACATTCAGTCATCCTTTTATTAACTTTCTCCTTTTTCCCCTCTGGCTTTCTTCCTTTACAGGGCCAATATTTCACAGAACCTATGTGAACACAGAGAGTAAGGCAGATGCTGGGTAGCCAGCCAGAATTATTCACTAGCCTTCTTGCCTCTAGGCAGGATTCAAACCCCTACGCCAGCCAAATGACAAGTAACCGCATGTCATGGCTACCACATGCTACATTGAGACCCATGAGTGAACTGAACCTCTGACCTTCCTGTGCATCTGGCAGGCCCTTCTGTATGCGGCTCTCACAGCCTGGTTGGGCTTCCTCCTCCTAGGCGCCTCCCATCACTGACCCTGGAGAGCACATCAGATGGTCACAAACCTAGAATTGTCCTCTGCACAGAGCAGGGAGGAAGGCTAGCAGAACTTACACCCATGGGCCCATGAACATCCCTTCACAGGCAAGGAACATCTTACATACAGTAAACCCTTGGAACGGACATATAAAGTTTCAGCTCGGTGTTGTCCATTTAATCCAGTATTGTGATTACTGCACAAGCTAATGTGCTGTGTTTCTCCCTGGAAATAGCTATCACATCTGACAGGTTCTGTAGACCTTTCTCCCACCACAGGGTCTAAGGATACAGTCCCCAGGGTCTTTTGAGTTCTGTGATGCTTCTTAAAGTGTTACTGCTTTGTTTTGTTTTCATTTCAGTGGTAGGCTGAGCAATGACTATTAGCTATTCTGACTCACATGAAGACTGGGGTGCCCACATTTACAGGTGAAATTGCTCTCACAGTGCTGCTAAGTGATCTGAAGATAAACGCCAGGGTCTGTAAGAAGCTGTGTCTTTACGATACACCATATATTATTTGTGCTTGAGAAACTCTGGATTAGTTTATTTAATTGTGGGATAATTACCTGCTCTAAGATCATATATAATTTGACTATTTGCCAAAGTTTCAGATGAAGTCTTCAGTGATGAGGGTCACCTATATCCCAGCTTTCTCATAGGACTTGCTGAGCTGAATTGTCCCTATTAGGACCTGAATGGTTCTTCTTGGGCTGCCCCCAGCAGCACCCCTGTGCTTGGAGGTAGGTCAGCTTTTCCCACAGGTTGGTCCTACAACAGTTTCCAGAAGCAGTTTCCAACTAGGATACTCTTGGGGAATCCCCTAAACCCATGAAGGAAACCTGTCTGGCTCTCCAGCCAGATGGTGTAAGATCTGAAACTCCTGGGCTCTTCGGAAGATACATTTTTATAGGCCTTCTATGGCTCAGCCGAGACGCATCCAGTTGGGACTGAGCAACTTCCGCACAGACCCATTCTAGGGAAGCTGCCTTCTTAGGCCATATCCCCTCAATTAAGCTACACAAGCCTCCTGATGGACCGCTGGGAACAAGCTTTTCAAACTTATTCAAACCACTTTGTCCTCCTGGTTTGACCCCCACAGGGGGTTCAGCCTGTCACTAGACTGCTTAAGAAGAGCATTTCATTTGATTTTGGTCATTTTTTCCCCCAACCTTTGGAATATCCTGAAGCAACAAAAATGAAAAACAGCCATTAAAAGTATCAGCTGCTAAAAATGTAAAACTCTGTGCAGAGAGGAGCTCTTGCCATTTGGCCAGGGAGTGGAGGGCACCAGGAAGTTTCCCGCCATCTTGCAAGGACCAGGTTTCGGCCTCAGCCTGGGAAAACTGGGCCCTCTCCGCACTGTAGTCCTCCCTCCATGACGTTATGCCTTCAGGCCCGGAATAGTTGAGAACGTTTGGGAAATTCACACTCCAAAAATATTTCCTTTTTTTGTGTAGGCAAGATAACACAGGAGTGACAGTGGGTTACTAAGAATGCAGTTCCCTCATTATGTAACGCGGACAAAAATAAAGAGTGTTCTGGGCCAAAAATAGGGCTGAGAAAGGAGAATGTGAATAAATAGCACCAAAAAGTCATTATTTACTCAAACTGTCAAATGGCTGAAGAACTTAAGAAAAGTTTTGATCTGTGTCCCATCACTTGTTAGTCGGTCTGACTAGGCCCTGGAGGGAGGCGATGTCACTTTCCTGACAAATGCGTAACAGAAACAAGTGTGTGTGCTGAGGCTGCTGAAGGAAAGGCGAGTACCACTGGGGCTCCCTCCCCTCCCCTGTCATTAGCAAGCTGGTTAAGACTGAGGACTCCTGGAGGCTGTACGTAATGGGCAGTTCCCCACGGACATCGTTCTACCGTGGGTCCTGTAACAGAATGGGTGCAGATCTCACTAGAGTGGGACAGAGCAGTACTCCTGCGGGGGCTTCCATGGCAAGTGGCTGTGCTTAGGCTGACGACGTACCACAACTCTGAGCCAGGCGCTGCCTCTCACGACAGAGCAGCTGGCCCCTCGGGTCAGAGCCAGGCATCCAGAACACGTCAGCCTTCGCTGACCACCTCCTCCTGCACTTCACCCAGTGTTACCTGCTGTATCTCTCACCCCATCACCACCACCGCAACTCAAGGCCATGGCCATCCTTTGCGGGGATCACTGTGGCTCCTACGGGTCTGAGTCTAAGCTTGCGCCTCTCTCTCTACTGAAAACCTTTCGAGCTCCTCCACTATCACTTGACAAGGTCCAAGTTCTTACACAGGGAAGGAAGGCTCTGGAACTTACCACCACTTCCTCTGCTACCTTGCCTCTCTTTCCTCTCACTCTTCACCCCGGCCACACCAACACTGACACCGTGTCTGCAGGACTCTGCGGATAGGCCCCTCACCCGGAACGTGCCTCGACTCTTCCCAACTTCCCACCCCGGTCCTCTGACTTGTCGGTTGTTAAATATAGTTTCCTCCAGGGAGCCAGTGACCCAAGGAGGGGAAAAGGGATCAAAAGAAACGAGCTCATTTGATGAGATGGTAGGCGATTTCGGTCACTCTTCTTGTGATGGGGCTATCTGGGCCGTCAAGTCTAGAAACACTGGCTGGGTAGGTGTGTCCTCACGTTAAACAACGGCTAACCATTCATTCGCCCACAGCTGTACCACTTTCCAGTACAGTTCCTAGACAAGTTTGTTTTTATTAAACAACTACCTATACCATGCTGGGCATTTTTTAGATAGTATCCTGTTTAATTTTGTTACAATGTGTTGGATACTTATTTTTGTCCCCACTTTGGCAGAAGAAGACATTAGGTACCAGCCCAGGATCTTGCAGCCAATCAAGGAAGGCAGAGAATGAAACTCCTCTCTCCAGCGGTGGGCCCGCGCTTTTACACATCAGGCCCCATGGCCTGCCACCAACTAGATGGGCATCTGTCCAACCGGGTGGCTTCTGAGTGATGCTTGTATGTGTTGAATTATGACCCTGCTCCCGTCCAAAAAAGAAATGCATGCTGAAGTCCTAAACCCCTAGTACCTCAGACTGTGATGTTTGAAGCAGGGTCACTGCAGATGTAAGAAGCTCAGATGAGGTCATGCTCGTGTCCCAGGAAGAGAACAGACACAGCCGAACAGGAGAGAAGGCCACGTTGACAACAGAGGCACAGACTCAAGTTCTGCCCCTGCGAGCCAGGAATAGCAAGGACTTCCGGCAACCACCCGAAGCCAGGAAAAGGCAAGGAAGGATTCTCCCCGACAGGTTTCAGAGGGAGCATGGGCCTGCCAACACCTTGATTTCACACTTGTAGCCTCCCGAACTGTGAGACAATAAATTTCTGCTGTTTTAAGCCACCCAGTCTGTGATACGTTGTTACAGAAGCCTTAATAAACAAATACAGTGACTCATTCTGGTTTCCTTCCCCGGGGATTACTTTTTATCACAAGCTTAGGTACTGCAGATAATCAACTCACCAGCTTTAAACCCGGTGAGCAGCTCCTCCAGCATGAGCCAGCCCAGCCCGACAGGTCTCCCTCACAGGCTATTCATCCACCTTATTCTGGGACAAGAGGAAGACAAACCTGCAAACCCAAACAAAGGATAGCCCATCATGGTTTTACCTGGGGAGAAAATCTACCTGTTTATCAACCAGAGAGGGAAGAAATGTAGTTTCCTTAAAAAGGCTCATCCAGCTGGAAAGCATCAGGGGTACGTGTGCCAAGAGCTGCCAGAGGCCCCTGCTGCCGAGGAGGGCCACGCAAAAGGGACGAGGAGTGCTGCCACAGACCAGTCAGAGACTGGCCCACAAGACTAGGGGCCAAGTAGGGGCCTTTTGTTCAGCCACCTTCCTTGACTGGTAAGCTCATCCCAGGAAGGCTCCCTGCAACAGATGAGACTGTTCATTTGAGGCAGGTTTATCCACGACCACCTGTCAGACATCACAGGCCATGAGGGGGAAACTGCTGGCACAGAAGGCATGCTAAGATGAACTAGCTTTATTCTGTAGTTCAAGAATTAGCCACGCCCATTTATATAGGCTGATGCCATGCCCCACTTCTCAGAGCTAGAGCAATGCCGGCAGCACTGCTCGGGCTTCCAGAAGCTCATATTCTGAAATATTCTGCTTTCATGGTGCCCGATGGCCAAAAATTAGAGTCCAGAAGATTCAAACACAATAGTGGGGCCTCCCTTGCCATCAAGAGGTGCTCATCCATTCAGGGTGTGTGGAGCGCCAAGCCCTATCCATCACCCTGCGTGCCCAGAAGGAGCGGGCAGTAGTGGGGCAGGGAAGAGGGGGTATGATTGGCTCAAAACAGTGGCTTCATGCTCTTGTCCTCTACCATACCCCGCACACGGCCTACCCCAGACAGAGGCCCCTGCTCTCAAGTTCCTGGCAATGAACAGTGCGCGGCAACCACAACTCCATTTGGCTTGAGCAGAGGTGCACCCAGCCTCCCTCCAGCCTGTCACTTCCCTGCTCTTTCCCAGTAAGAACTGTATTTCCTTTCCGCACGCAGTTGCAACAATCAGTCCTGAGCTCTTGTCTTATTTGACATCTCAATAGCATCTGACACAGTTAATCAACTCCCACCTCCTTCAAATATTTTCCTTCCTAGGTTCTGAAACATCACACTTAAGGGTTGTCTTTCCACCTAACGCCTGCTCCTCCTTAGTCTCCTCCGGCAGTCCTCCTCCTCTTCCTGATCTCTGGTCAATCTTCAGACCTTCTCCTCCCACTGTACTTACTCCGCAGGGCCCTCCTACTGTCTCTGCCTAAGTACTATCTACACTGAAATTTCTGTTTACTGCACAAGTTCTAACCTTTTCCTGAAACCCCAAACTGACTTAATCACTTGGGTATTTTGTTATTTTGCTGTGAAACAAACTGTCCCCAAACTTAGTTTAAAATAAAAACATTACCTCACCCCAATTTCTGAGGGTCCACAATCCAGGAGCAGTGCAGCTGGGTACTTCCGGCTTGGGTGCCTCAGGAGGCTGCAGTCTTCTGAGACTGAGGAGAATCCACTTCCAAGCTCACCCACAAGGCTGTTGGCAGAAGCCCTCAATTCCTCACCATGTGGGCCTCTCCTTAGGGTTGTTTCTGGCATGGAAGTTGACTTCCCCCAGAGCAAGTGATGAGAGGGACAGAGAGAGCGCATGCACGTGAGAACAAACAGCCAGAAGTTGCAACATCTTTTATAACCTAATCTTGGAAGTGACATATCAACACTTTCTCCATGTTCACCGGTCAAAATGTGGGAGGGTGGGGACTACACAAGGGTGTGAATACCAGGAGGCAGGGATCAGTGGGGGCCATCTTAAAGGCTGGCTACACCACAGGTATCTAAATGCTCTCTCAAAATTAACACATCCTAACTCAGAACTTTACATCATCCGCCAAAATGCTCTTCCCTCAGTCTTCCCCACCTGAGTAAATGACAGCATCATTCACTCAGTTACTCAGGCCCCAAACCTTCAAGTCATCCTTGACTTTGTCCTACCCTCATGCGTTCCATCAGCAAATTCCGTGCATTCTGCTTTGAAAATATACACCAGATCTGCTCATCTTTTATCTGAGCAGAGACCTGAAGGAAGTGAGCAAATGGGCCTTGTGAGAATCTGGGAGATGGTTCCAGACAGGGAATAGCAAATGTGAAGCCCTGAGGTGTGAGGAAACGTGGGAAGTTGAAGACACAGATGAAAGGTCAGTGTGGTTAGAGTAAGTGAAGGGAAGAGAGTGGAGGAAAGGAAGTTGGACAAATGCACATTTGTGCAAGCCCCAAGGTGCAAGTACTTTTCAAGTCTCCACCTGTGTCACACTTGCTAATACTCCAGGGACCAAAGAGGCATGGCTAAGTCCAGATTGGAAGACAAATAATGTCCAAATATACAAAGTAAACCACACTTCAAGGGAGGGGCAGCAAAATCACAATAAATTATCAGCAAGTGTACGGGATGTAGTTCTTTGCAAGCAATTTACTCTACTTCCCTAACCCTTTATCAGCTCCTACTCATCTTCTGGTCTCAATCTAGAAATTACCTCTAAAAAGATTTTCCTGATCCCTAAAGCCTGAGTGAAAAACCTCAGGCATAACACCTTATTATTATACACATTACTCTCTTCACTAATATTACTCTGTTGCCACTGAATGAATGAATGCATTTATACAATAAATGTTGGACTTCCAATTCATTCAGATGAGTTGACTGTACTCACAATTTTATGGCAATGTAACATCAACCCTCCCTACACGACAGAAAGGTCACTGAAAAGGAGGGAGTATTGTGGTGTCTGTTTTATCTTTACTGCCTAGTACAGTACCTGATATAAAGTAGGTACTTAATATCTGTGAAATAAACCAACACATAGCTATAATAAAAGTAAACTGGGGTAACTGCCACTAAAAGAGAAGACACAAAGAGTGTTCTCTGAGACCCCTACAAGACTCAGGAGGCTGCAAATATTTAAGAAGATGTGAGACAGAATTAAACTAACTGAAATAAGACCAAAGTGCCCACCAGAGGAGAGAAAAGACAAGTAGTCAGAGAAAGCAAGACTTTCCTTTTTATTAGATTCACAATGCTATTTTAAAGTCCAACTTCTCTTTGAAAAACGTTTCTTTGCTATTAACTTCCTCATTGGAAAACAGACAAATCCTGTCCTTGAAGGATACATTTTCTACTTGGTACAGCGCTCAGTACTCAGGCCTGCATCTATATGGTTTACCAGCAGCAATCAAGTCCAGCATCTCAGAGAGAAGCACTGTGAAGGCTGGGAGGTCACCAACCAGGGCTCCCCTACTTCATATATACATATATACATATATATGTGCATATATACATATATATGTACACACACACTTTTTTTTTTTTTTTTACAAAAATAATATAATAGGGTTTACACAGCTCTTTTAATTCTTTAAATTACATAGGCAAGGTCTATGATTCAGTATAACCATTTTTTGCTTTGGATTAAAATGAGAATTTTAGGCCTAAAAATAGACTTCAGATTACTGAACAGAGGCCATATAGCAATACAGATTTAATAAATCTTGATCACCACATAACTAGAAATATGCTGCTATTATCCTTATGCTGGGTGCTATATATCTGCATCAATTATTTTCATTTTAGCTAAAACACAAAAGCAAAAGAGTTCACTGAAATAATCTTGTATTCATTACATTAGCACATATACCAAATTATACTAAGTGCATGATAATCTCTATGTTCCAAAGCTATATTTGTAGCATGTGCTCATCTCTACTCCATTAAATATAGTATCTAGCCAGCAATCACAAAAAAAGGAATGCATGCTGTACAGCAGGAGAAGAGAACAGTTTGCAGGGTGGTATCTTACTGGCAACCAAAAACAAAGTAAGAGAAACAAACCTTACAAGATAAGATACAAAACTAATTTGCAGTGACATTTAATACATAGTTTTATCAGAAGGAATACATTTAGATCATAGTTACATGGAAAAACACATAAACTATGTGAAATTCTGAGTTTGTGAAATTCTGAGTTTTCTCCTAGAATATTCAAAATACTCATCAAAAGTTAATTAGTACAATCAAGATGGCCACTAGATGATTGAATAAACAGAATGTCATTTAGTATTTCAAAAACACAGATTCTGGGAAAAGCAGCTACCACTAAAATATCCAGAAATCTCAATTAACAGACACTCTGTCTTGCATACCTGATACTAACAAATATAACAAGTGTGTTTACACAGACTATGAATGCAAGGCAATAGCCTACGGGATAGTCACAGGAAAGAATAAATGAGCACAATCCCACTGGAGCAAGTACAGAGAGCTCCTGCTGTTCTTCTGGTCCCTGCACATGCCCCACCTCCTGCCCCTGACCCCTGGTCAAACAAGGGCCATTTCTTTGGAGAAACAAATCTTTCAACAGCTCAAGCCCATTCTCTCTGACCCAACCAAGATACAACAGAGCCCAAGCATGGTGCTGGAAAGTCTTTCAGATGCTGGTATGATTCCTGATCATTGGACTGGACAGGTCCTCTTCACAGCCTCTCAAGTTCTGACTGGCACAACCTCCCTCCCTCAGAAGGGGTCAGCATGGTCTCTGAAGCCATAAATGAGGCGGCTCTAGAAGAATTAGAAGAAGGAGGTATCTGATGAAAAGGCACCTGCAAGTCTGAAATCCTCTTTGGTGAGAACACTGTACATGCGCTGAGGCAGAGCCCGGGAGTACGGAGCCGGGCGTGGCACGGTGGTGCGCAAAATGAGTTCCCGGCCAGCAGGGGGTGGGAAGTCTGACACCGAGTTCTGCCTTCTCTCTTCTGGAGAGCCCATTCGCTTCAGTTCCTCCTCCGATGGAGCCATGGCTGCAGCCTTGAACAGAATCAAATGCTAAATTCAAGAGCAAGTCCAATGCTAAACTTAGATCATTTTGAAGGACAGATGAATAAACATGACAAATATATAAAAAAATGTTCTACGTTACTCAGTAATGCAGTCAGCCATGTTATGATTACTCAAAAACCAACAGAAAAAGCAAGAAGCTTGAAACACTGCATGAGCAGCCAGAGATTACAAATAAATTGGTGACAGAGACAAAAGAGATAATGACTGCCAGGCAATCTGCTTTGAAAAGTAAGGGCCATATTCCGACATCTGAAGAGGGAAAATGTAGCACTGGTTTCTACACATTTCTTCTAGCAACAACACACGTTCAAGTCTGATGTCCTCAGTCCAGTAAGGAGCTGCTTCTCCCCCAGAGAGTGGAAAGATGGTTTTTATCTCCACTCTTTCATTTCTTTTTAAAGTTCATTTGCCAAATTAAAACTGGGGACATTGGTTTTGTTTGCTGAGCAGCTAAGGTGATAAAGAAATGATAGAGGTCCATGTAATGTAGCAATGGCCACAAAAGAGAAATTCTCAATATTAAAGGCATCTATTTTTTTGCATTAAAATTGCATAAAAAACATTCAATTAGAGCCTTCATTTTAACCTTGATCACTATACTTCTTTCATTTCTCTATTAGATTTCTTTCACAATACCATCGATTTAGAAAAAAAAAAAAGTACTGTTTTGGTAATGGAAATATGAAATCATGTTATACTAAACATCAGCATGAAAGGTATGCCAAATCCAGACTGTTAAAGAGGTGGTTAGTCTTAATGACCTTATGAAGTTAGAGGGATGGGAAGGAACAAGGAACTATGAGGGACAAAGGCTATTTTGTTACCTCATCAGAAGATTCAGTCAGCTTGAGAAAAGGTGAGAAAAGAAACAGTGATGAAAAGGAAACAAGCAAGATGGTTTAAAAAGGGCTAGACAAGAGATTTCAAGATCATTTCAGAGACGGCATGCACTACATTAAGGAACAGGATCCTATCAAAAGAATATCAAGACAGACACACACCACATAAAACAAACCTAGCTGTTAAATTGAGCAGACATATCCTACTTCTCATGCATCTGATGGTTCAACAGGCAATGTACAGTGTCATTTAATGGGCAAAACTGATAAAACTGAAGCAAAATCCAATCTGTGGTTTATCTGCTGAGTTCCAGTGGAATACACCACTGACACATGTAATCATGATGAAGTTTAAACAAAGAGTTCTAAATATGTAAAACTGCTGTATGCTATACAAAATTCTCAATGAAATTTCATTACTTTCTAAAAGAAGTGAAAATCTTGATTAGTAAAACTGATATAAAGTGTCAGTTAATTATGAAAAGTTACATATACTTTAATGGTTTACATCAACCAGACACTTAAGGTTTGAGTTCAAAAATGTACCAACCAGGTGCTTGTTTTATGGATTAAAGTCTGCCAATTCCCTAAAAACATTCCCTACAAGGTTTGAAAGTTTGAAATCTTTTACAATTACATAACGCAGGAAAAATGTACAATTTCACCCCTTTAAGGGTATTAGCTATTCAAGGCCACTGAAAAGATGATACACTCCTGTATTTATTAATGTAATAAGATAATTAAGTGGAACACAATAACAAAGTAAATCACAGAATATAATCCTATTTTTCTAAAATATATATGTATTTATATATACTACATGTCAAATGTTGACGGTGATCATCAGAAGGTAGTGAGATTAATGTGATTAAGTTTTACTTTATATTTTCTGTATTATCCTACATTTTACAATAAGCCTTCTAGGGGGTAGGGGGAGCTATTCCCATTCTGGGGGGCAGAGGGGAGCTATTTCCATTCTGGGAAATATAATTTTGCTTAAATATTCACAACAAGTAATACTCTCAGCATTAAAAATAAAAATGCTTTAGATTTCAAGTCCTCTTAACACACAAGTTTTTTAAAAGTGAGGACAGAGGAAAGAATATCAGCAATAGGAGGAAAATTCATATTGGTGGTGACAAGGAAATGTGGTTGTTAGCTTTTGGCTAGTGAGCTAGTGAAAGATATAGGATGCAAAAAACAAACTTGGTTCCTGATTTCATGCCAGAGACAAAAACAAATCAAAGTAAGCATCTATTGTTTTCTAGAACTCTAATTTATAAGGAAATAAAATACTTGGTTTTTAACTTGAAATTCTTAAAGTTAGGGAACAATCCCATAAATAATCACAGGTTTCAATTCTTGCTAAAAATTCAGGTCAGTACATTTGGCTGTGAAACTGAATATATTAACTAGATATACTCCAGACAGACTCAAAGGAGATTATACAGTTTTTATTTCATATGTAAACCCATGAAAATTCTTATTTGATTCTGAGAATTACACTTTCAAAAGTGGGTCATTCTAGAGTCATCACAGTTCCAGGTAAAGGGCACCCTTGTACTTATATGTCTTCCTTTATTTACAATTGTGTTATATCCCAATAAACCCATCCTAAGTTGAGAATATTCTAAGTTGAAAATACATTTCCTACACCTAGCCTACCAAACATCACAGCTCAGCCTAGCCTACCTTACCTGAGCTCAGAACATTCACTTAAGCCTACAGTTGGCAAAATCACCTAACACAAAGCTTATTTTATAATAAAGTGTTGACTATCTCATGTAATTTATTAAATACCGTACTGACAGTGAGAAACAGAACGGTTTTCGGGGTAGAGTAGTTGTAAGTATACTGGCTGTCTGCCCTTGGGGTCTCATAGCTGACAGGGATCTGCCCCTGCCCAGCACCATGAGAAGATTATGCTGCATATACCACCAGCCCAAAAAAAGATCAAAATTCAAAATTCAAAGTATGGTTTCTACTGAATACATATTTTTTTTCCTCCATCATAAAGTTGAAAATCCTAAGTCAAATTATTGTAAGTCAGAGACTGTCTGTATTACACTCCATAATATTTTTATCATAATCTCTCACATAATGAGCGCTGACATGAAAATCCTCTTAACCAGTAAACAAGATCAGTACAGAAAGTATCCACACAAAGTGTAACTAGCATCACCTACATAAAAATTCAAATTTTAAGAGTTTCAGAATGTCAGAAAGTACTACATATCTTTTGAACCTTTACTTTCAGTAGTAGAGGTAATGGCAAAGATAATTATTCAAACTGGGCTTGCTTTCTGTGCTAAAGCCCGTTTCCATAGTCCTAAACATCTGAAATCTTGCTCTTCCTTAGATCAATGCACCATGACAAAAATAGACTAACTTCACAAGTGAAACTGTGAATCCATTTGTAGTACATGGAGTTTAAAACTGGTAAAACTGAACTCTATTCTAATATGAAAGTAGTCAACATTTTTTCCTACCGCACAGCACTGGCCATTGCTAACACCGAGTCCCTGTTAGATTCTGGAACAATGGATTTCAGACCCTTCTGGGTCTGGAAATTTATATCCTAAAATATACTTATTATTTTACTTAAACATGTAAGAAAGCAAATGGATTTCAAAGACTCAAAAGTCACTGTTGAAAGTCACTGTGTTTTTTTTAATGCTCAAACCCAATGCCCAGACTTACACTCAGCAGCCATATAACCAGCCAAGTGTGGGAATCAAAACAGCATCTTCCTGAGGAGAGGTCTGAAGAGATCATGATCAGTCAGTAAGGGAATTCACATACCCTGTGAGCATTCACGAACAGCTTGTGAATGGTTCTGCCAGCAGGGCCTCTTCCTGCACCCACGACTAACACTTCAGGCTGCTCCAAAAGGCAACTCACAAACCTGGGGGAGAGAGGTAATGGAAGGACAGGAAGCGAGCTGCTCAGTTCACACTGTGCCAGTCCGCCCAAATTAATTCTGAGGACAAACTCTCAAACCGATACTGGCTAAACCTACTAAGGCTAGAGTGGAACTTTTATAACAGAGGGACACTTGGAATTAAAATAGACTCAAATGACAATATTACTGCCTTTCAACTGTGTTCATAAAATTTTCCTAAAAATCTCGTATCTGGGGATGGCTGGGTGGGGCGCAGTTGGTTAAATGCCGGACTCTTGATTTCAGCTCAGGTCATGACTTTAGGGTCATGAGATCGAGCCCTGTGTTGGACTCTGCATTCAGTGGGAATCTGCTTGGATATTCTCTCCCTCTGCCCCTACCCTACTCTCACGCCACTCTCTCTCTCAAATAAATAAATAAATCTAAAAAGAAAAAAAAAAAACAAAACACCTCACCTCTGTCAAAGGGGAAAAAGAAATATTGAGTCTATTTCTTTCAGACTAGCTTAGAAAATACTACAGTAAATAAAAGATTAAAACAGTATTTTGGGGGATGCCTGATTGGCTCAGTCAAGTTAAGCATCCGACTCTTGGTTTTAAAAGCTCAGGTCATGATCTCAGGGTCATGAGATCGAGCCCCACATTTGGCTCTGCTCTGTGTGAGGAGTCTGCTTAAGATTCTTTGCCTCTGCCCCTACCCCTGCTCGTGCTTTCTCTCTCTCTCTCTCTCTAAAGTAAATGAATAAATAAAATCTCAAAAACAAAACAAACAGTATTTCTGGACAACAAAAACCAATTTATACATATACAGCAAAGCAATAATCCATCTCTCTTATTATTTGTTCTTTTAAAGTGGGTGTGTATGTGTGTGTGCATGCATGTGTGCTTAAAATACACAATTTTTCTGGGCAAAGCCTCAACTGTGCCATTATGTGCTGGAAACACTACACCTCCAAGTACACCCCAGAGAATGTATGTGTAGCTATCAGAGTCAAAGCACCACGCCTGCACCACTAATTCATACTGCTATTTTAGAAACGATTCCCTTGATTAGTACTTACTCTTCTCATTTAAAAAGGAAGGAGTTTTCAAGAGCAAAGACGCCTAGGAGAAAATTTCACTCAACACAAGATATAAAATTCTAACAAGAACTTGTTAAGAGCTATATAGCACATGCCTTATCATATTATCTTAATGATTTAGCATCAATAATGACATTTCATTTCTGAAAAGGCTGATGAAGAATTTAAAGTTATGATAAATTCAAGTTGCTGAAGTAACAAATTTGGAAATACTTTATCACAATTAAAATAACATTGTCCTTTCAAGTACCACAGGCAAAAATGGCAGGGACTCATACTGACAGGTAATGGCGTCAAGTCTCTCTCAGGAAGAGGAAAAGATTGACCTGGTCATCTGTATCATCCTGGAGAGGCCATCTGGTCACTCTTTCAAAACATGTTCACAAGGTGCACAGGATATGCACCTTTGCTTTCAAAAGTACTGTTTAAAGTTAAATAAATAACTGAGCAGAAATACAATTTCAGAACACCTCAGACTGTGGTAAAGGAACAGTGAGAGCTAAGCAAAGAGAGAAAGCAAAGCTCTGGGGCATTTCACGTAACAAAGAGTGACTAGCTCTTCCACAGGGAACTGTAGGCACATCTCCAAGAGCAAACAAGGACATTACTAGAAAAAAAGACCTGGTAGACTTGTTTCTAAATGTGGAAGGAATGGAAATGCCTCGCAAATACCCAGAAATATAGGAGAGGTCAAAGTCTATAATAATTAAATATTTTTCTGTCTCTAGCTGATGCTTGTTACAAATAAAATAGGTAGGTACCACAAAAGAATCTCAATATTCTATTAAAATGTTCTAAAGAGAGTGGTGGCTTTTCCTACTGCAGACAAAAGTTACTCAAATATCAATTACCTTTCAAGATCTTCTTTTTCCTCCTCTTGTTCACATTTCTCAGTTCCAAACTTGGCTTTCAGTGAGCGGGCTCTGGCAATTATAGCTTCTACATTAGTAATTTGATGGATGATTTCCTAACAGTGGAAAAGAGAGAGACATACATTGGAAAACAGCAAAAAAAAAAAAAAAAAAAAAGGCAGCCTTTTAAAAAAATGTATCTTTAAAATAATCAGTGCCAACTAGTGAGAACATTTGGCAAGATCCTGACACCATAGCAAACTTACTTCCAATTTCTTGTCTTCTGGATTGGAGAAGTGCAAAACTTTACTGGAATGGGTTATTATCTGCTTTATAATCTTCTTAACTGAAGAAATGTTTTCCAGATTTTCTATTTTTAAGAAGATCAAAGCCATCATTAAATAAGTCAGGCAAAATATACTTTCATTTTGGAAATGAACTAATGACTAACGAAATAAGACATTTACCTTCTTCCTTTACCTTGAGTACAGCTGCGTGAATTACACAAGGTAACAGGTGCCGAGCGAGGTCTGCAGGTTTCTGTACGGCCAGATAGTGCAGCACCTGAAGGAGACACAAAGTTACATGAATGATCAATGTAGCTGTCAAAGAATAAAGTAGCCATTTATGAACGAAGAAAAAAAAATCCTCTGCACCACTGAACTCACATCTATAACAAGAGCTGAGAAGAGCTCTCTTCTCTTGGTACTTTGCCCTGCTCATCCAGGTAAGTAGCTACTGCCCACAATAGTAGGAATAACGTTACTGAAAACTAACAAGGATTTTAGAATTTTATAGTGGTGACTATGCAATTTTGTTCTTCTTTCCAGTATGTAATACATGCAAATTAGGAAAATACAAAGAAAACAAGAACCATCTGTAAATTATACCACCGAGAGATAACAATTGTTAATGCTGGAAGATTCTCATTCTGGGATTTTTTAAGACACTGAATACAGATATTAGGTAAACGAATATTAAGTATGTAAAATACTGTTTTGTAACCTGCTTTACTCACTTAACATTTCTAAACATTGATGGAGACCTTCCACTAATTTTTTGGTTTATCGTTTTTCCAAAATGCAAATTGCTTTGTTATTGTTCTAATTTAAAAAATACAGAGAAGTTATGTATAACACATGGACCCTACCTTTAAGCTCCTTATTCAACAGCAGTAAAGATAAAAGAAATCTCATCTCATTACGTGAACCTGGATGATAAATGCTCACAGATCTCCGGAATGAATGAATGAACGAATGAATGCATACATACATACATAGAGTATAATGCAAAAACTCTCCAGAAATCCTACTTCCTAAGAAGCAACACATTTTTGTGTTTATCTTCTCAGGCATTTAAACACAAAGATATAGGCATATTCCAATTTCTTAACAAAAAACTATAATATAATATACATACTATTTTGTAATTTGTTTTGTTCATTTAATGACTTATAACCTTTACTTTTTGGCTTGGAGAATTTTGTGTGGTTTGAAAATTTTTTTTAATTAAGAAATACACATACCAGAGTATTAATAAATAACTTAAAGACAACATGAACACTTGTTTACACACCACCAACCAGCTTAAGAAACAACATCACCAGCACTTTCCAAATCCCCGTGTGCCTCCCTGATCAAGTCTCCCTCCCTCACACACCCCACCATCAGTAAGTGACTACTAATCATTCTTTTGCTTGTCGACAGTTTTCTCACATATGTGTATAGCCCCAAACAATGTATTGCTTAGTTTGGTCTGTCCTGAATCTTTATATAAATGGAATGTTTCTGGTTCCGACCCTCAGTGACTTGTATACAGCATTCTTTTAGAGATACATATGTTGATACATACTGTAGTTTATTCATTTTCACTCTATATTAAAATGTTCCGGGGCGCCTGGGTGGCTTAGTTGGTTAAGCGACTGCCTTCGGCTCAGGTCATGATCCTGGAGTCCCAGGATCGAGTCCTGCATCGGGCTCCCTGCTCGGCAGGGAGTCTGCTTCTCCCTCTGGCCCTCCTCCCTCTCATGCTCTCTGTCTCTCATTCTCTCTCTCTCAAATAAATAAAATCTTAAAAAAAAAAAAAATTAAAAAAAAATTAAAATGTTCCTCCACTGATGGACAACCCCCCGCCCCCCCACTTTTGGCTATTACAAATAAGGTCCCTGTTTTATTATTGGGTATGTTTCCTGGTGTACATGTAGAGGAATTTCTTGAGGGCATATACCGAAAAACAGAACTGGATATATACAAGAAAATGCCAAACAATTATTTTTTTGTATTAAAGTCATATTCCAAATTATTTTACAAAGTGTTTCAAAAGAGTTACATCCTTATCTAGAGTAATAATAGTTCCCAGTGTTGTACATCTTTGCTAACACTTACTATTCAACTTTGGTTTTCCTTAACTTAAAACCAAACAAATTTGCGAGAAGACAAAATATATCTATACCCTTTGCCTAGACTCACCTTTTACCTCATTTAATCATACCCATCTCTTTCCTCTGTATGTGCATATGATATATTACACACATACATTTTTTTCTGAGTAATGTGAGAGCAAGTTACATACATCATGTCCTTTTACCCCCAAAGATCTCGGTGTGTATTTCCTGAAATTAAGAATGTTTTCTTATATAATCAAAAGACAAACTATTGCGATTATATAAACTACCTTTAACACTGATCAAATACTTTTAATCTAGCCTACTTTCCCTTATTACAATTTCATCAATAGACCAAATAATGATTTTTATAACCTTTTCCCACCCACCATACAGGATCTAGTTAAAGATCATACACAGCATTTAGTTTTCATACTTCTTTAATCACAACAAATCTGGAAGTTTTCCAGTCTGTCTTTTATAACATGGACATTTTGAGTACAGTGCCCTCCCCTCCCCTTTCTGAATAACTGAATTCCATGCTTTATTCATATTTTAATTTTAAAAAATTTAGATACAATTTATATACCATAAAATTCACCACTTGAAAATATACACTTCAGTGGTCTTTAGCATACTTACAAGTTATACAACACCACTATTATCTAATTGCAGAACATTTTAATCACACCAAGAAGAAACCCATTACCCGGTAGCAGTCACTCCCTCATTTCTCCCAGCTCCTAGCCCCTGGTAACTACTAAACTAACTTTCTGTCTTCATGAATTTGCCTATTCTGGTATTTCATATAAATGGTATCACGTTACATGTAGCCTTCTATTTCTGGTTTCTTTCACTTAACATAGTACTTTTTTTTTTTAAATTTTTTTTTTTAAGATTTTTTTTTATTTATTTGCGAGAGAGAGAATGAGAGACAGAGAGCATGAGAGGGAGGAGGGTCAGAGGGAGAAGCAGACTCCCCGCTGAGCAGGGAGCCCGATGCGGGACTCGATCCCGAAACTCCGGGATCATGACCTGAGCCGAAGGCAGTCGCTCAACCAACTGAGCCACCCAGGCGCCCCTTTAACATAGTACTTTTAAGGTTCCTTTGTGTTATACCATGTATCAGAACTTCACTTATTTTTATGGCTTAATAATATTTCATTGTATGAATATGCCGTGCTTTACTTATCCATTCATCAGTTGATCGATATTTAGCTTGGTTTCACTTTTTTGCTATTATGAATCATCCTGTCAATATCTGTATATTCAATCTCCTCAGTTTTTATTTAATGTCCTTTTCCTATTCCAGGATCCCAACCAGGATACCACATTATATTTAGTAGTTATATTTCTAGGCTCCCCTCACATGTGACACTTTCTTATACTTTTCCTTGTGTTTACTGACCTTGACAGGTTTTGTGGGTTTTTTTGAGATTTTATTTATTCATTTATTTAAGAGAGAGAAAAAGTGAGTGTGGAGCTCAACACAGGGACCCTGAGATCATGACCTGAGCAAAAATGAAGATTTGGGCGCTTAACCAACTGAGCCACCCAGGTGCCCCTGACTTTGACAGTTTTAAGGAATTCTTGTCAGGTATTTTGTAAAAAGTGCCTCAACTGGAACTCACTTAATGTTTTTCTCATGGTCAAACTGGGGTTAGGAATTTTGGGGAAAAGATGAGAGGGTTATAAAGTGATACTTTCATCACCTCATATCAAGAGTACATGAAACTCATCAATATTGACTTATCCATGTTGCTAACCTTGCTTACCTGGCTAAGACAGTATTTGTCTGGTTTCTGTACTGTAAGGTTACTCATTTTCCCCAATTTCCATACTGCACTCTTTGGAAGGAAGTCACTATGCACAGTCCATGCTTACACAGTGAGGAGTTCTACTCCATCTCCTTGTGGGCAGAGCAGGTTTGAAGTTCTTCTGCATCGATTTGTTTCTTCTCGCCAATTTATTCAATCATTTATTTGTAACAGTATAGACTCAAGGATATTTATTTTATACTTTAAGTTACAGTCCAACGGTACTTTATTTTGTTGCTCATACTGTTCTGGTATTGGCCACTGGGTAATGTTTCAATTGATTCCTGTGTCCCTTTAATATACTCCTAGAATTGTGTGTTGTGGATTGGTTTTTTTCCAGCTCTTTTTTTAGAACAGAATGTTTCTCATTTTGGGTTTACCTAATGCTTCCTCATGTTTAGATGCAGAATATGTACTCATGGGTCAGTGCATAAGTGCTGTAGGATCCTTCAGAGTATCACATCTCGATGCAGACAATCTGCATCTATCCCTTATTAGTAATATTAGTTTTGACCATCCATTCAAGGTATTGCCCCATTTCTCTACTACATAGTTATTATTTCCTTGCAATTCTCCAGCTGTCTTGGAGAGACACTTTAAAATCATGCAAGTATGATGCTCTTCACCCAGATTTCCACCTAGACATCTACTGATGATTCTCACCTGAACCAATCTTTACTCTGAATATGGTC
This sequence comes from Mirounga angustirostris, assembly GCF_029215605.1. Classification (NCBI taxonomy): domain Eukaryota; kingdom Metazoa; phylum Chordata; class Mammalia; order Carnivora; family Phocidae; genus Mirounga; species Mirounga angustirostris. The sequence continues at coordinate 102,474,361 of NW_026991711.1, read as the reverse complement.
GTAAAATGAAGAGTTTCCTACTTCAGCATATCCTCCCTATTTATTGGTCATCTTTGAGCTGAAATGCCTCCCTTCTCTCCCATTTCTTTATCTGCAAATTGTCATTGGGGACCCATGGGTTCCGATTTTTTCCCAAAAGTTTAGAATTCATTACTGTCCTTAGTTATTTGCCATTCAAATTGTCCAGATTTGGCAATTAAGAGTCCCTTCAAACTACCTCCTTATGATATACCCCTATCTTCTTTTAAGCAGTTCCTTATTTTCTGGCAACATATAATGTTCCACACTCATACCTTCCTTGTCCCAATTCTGAAATCAGCCATTTCTCTGAGGAAAGCATGGTCCCTTTTAATGAGGAATGTTCTAGAAATCAATATATATGTGTGTTCACTGCTACTGAGATGTCACTGTTTCTAGACCCCTTCAGAAAAAAGCTAGGAAATATATATTATTATGCCTATGTACATACCCACATTATCTATCCATACTTTAGAAACCTATGGGTCCACACCAATACCGCCATTTCCAGTGCACTGCCATTTGGTCTTCCTTGCTTTCCTCAATTCCATGTTTGCATCTGACTTCTACAGTGAGAATTCTGGCTTCCAACAACACCAACACATTGAATTACTCATTTAATCAAACAATAATCCACCTAGAAGTTTCAGAATTGCTTACCCAACACCACTACAAAAAACAAATCTAGAAAATAGAGTTTAGGATTTGTTTGCAGTGCTCTCCCACCTCTCCCCATACCTGGGGGTATACAGTCAAACATATTTTATGTGATCATAAATTACTGAATTAGATGCTCCTCCTAACTCTGACCCCATTTCAGTGTGGTTATGTTATTCATTTAAAATACACCTGGACAGGTGGTTAAGTGTCTGCCTTCGGCTCAGGTCATGATCCCAGGGTCCTAGGATTGAGCCCCCCATCGGGCTCCTTGCTCAGCGGGGAGCCTGCTTCTCCCTCTGCCTGCTCTGCCTGCTGATCCCCCTGCTTGTGCTCTCTCTCTCTGACAAATAAAATCTTAAAAAAAAATATATATATATATACCTGAACTAATTTATCTCAGCTTGCTTTCAGTTTTGGTCATTTCCCCTCTTTCCATTCTTGTTGATTTATTTTAATTTTTGAATATGTAGACAATTAAGATTTTTCCAGAAGTCAAAAGTATACAGAAAGTATACTCTTTCCTAAATGTCATTCCCTCCCATATTCCTTTTACTCTATTCTTCCTCCCTTTTCAACCATTCTGGGTAACTAATTTCAGTGTTTTCTGTTTGTGAAGATAAATTTCTTTTTATGACGATAAGTAGACACGTTTTCTTAAGCTCCCTTTTTTACACAAAATGAAGCATACTATATATATTCATTCGCACTTTACTTTTCTCTTAAAAACATCCTAGAAATCGCTATCAGTTAATAGATATTTTCCTCATTTTTTTAACAGCTGTATAGTCCTCAGTTATGTAGATAAACCAGTCTTCAATAAAGCTCCTAAGTTTGGGCATACAGAGAGTTTCCACTATTTTCTAATTACAATTAATGCAGCAATGAACAACTTAGTGCATCTTTATTTTTGTACTGTTGAAAATATTAGTGCAAATTCCTAGAAGTGGGATTGCTTTTGGGGTGAAAGGGTAAATGCATATGTAAATTTTATTAAATACTGCCAAGTTCCTCCCCACATGGGGATTGTATCATCCTGGCTCTCACCAGTAATGTATGAGAGCTGTTGCCTCAGGGCCTCATTGAGTATTAATTAAGCTGTTAAATTTTCACCAATGTGATGTGTGATAAATGTTATCTCAGTGAAGTTTTTTAATTTGCATTTCCCTTATTATGAATAAAGTTGAACATCTTTTGAAAAGTTTAAGGGTAATTATCTTTTTTGGGGATGAGTTATCTCCTCGGACCTCTTGCCCATATTTCTAGAGTATTTTGGCCCTTTAACTGTAATACATATATTTCTCCCAGTTTACAAATATTTCTCAGTTTATCGTTTGTCTTCTGGCTTTTTTTCAGTCCATTCTTGTGTGTGGTATGAGAAACAGATCTAATTTCATCTTTTGCCAAATGGTTATTCAGTTATCCCAAAACAATTTATTAAAAGGGTCACCTAGGGGAGCCTGGGTGGCTCAGTCAGTTAAGTGTCCAACTCTTGATTTTGGCTCAGGTCATGCATGATCTCAGGGTTGTGAGATTAAGCCCCTCGTCAAGCCCCGAGTCCGGCTCCATGCACAGCATGCTTAAAATTCTCTCTCCCTCTCCCGCTGCCCCTCCATCCCCCTCTAAAAAATAAAGTAAAATAAAGTAAAAGGGCCATCTATACCAGTGATTTGAGATGCCATTTTTATCATATACTAGATTTCTACATGCATCTATGAACTTTCTATTCGGTTTCACTGGACTGTCTATGCACCATTATCACATTATTTAAATAGTGAGGCTATGTACTATGTTTTAGTATCTGGTTGGGTTAGTTGCCTGCCCCCCGCCCCCCAATTCACCTACCTCATAGCTCTTTCTTTTCAATCTATTCTTAGCTACTCTTTATTTATTTATTTATTTATTTATTTATTTATTTATTTATTTATTTGACAGAGAGAGATACAGCGAGAGAGGGAACTCAAGCAGGGGGAGTGGGAGAGGGAGAAGTAGGCTTCCCACCGAGCAGGGAGCCTGATGCGGGGCTCGATCCCAGGACCCTGGGATCATGACCTGAGCCGAAGGCATATGTCCAACCATCTGAGCCACCCAGGCGCCCCCTGCTTTTTTTTTTTTAAGATTTTATTTATTTATTTGACGAGAGAGGGACAGCGAGAGAGGGAACACAAGCGGGGGGAGTGGGAGAGGGAGAAGCAGGCTCCCGGCTGAGCAGGGAGCCCGATGCGGGACTCGATCCCAGGACCCTGGGATCATGACCTGAGCCCAAGGCAGCCACCCAACTGACTGAGCCACCCAGGCGCCCCTATTCTTAGCTACTCTTGCATGTTTTAAAATAACAATTTACCCATTTAAAATATACAATCCAATGGTTTTAGGTATATTCAGAGTTGTACAACCAAAACCACAATCAATTTTAGAACATTTCCATCACCCAAAAAAGAAACCCATTAACAGTCACTCTCCAAACCCCCGAGTCCTAAGCCTACATGTTTATTTTTCCAAATAAATTTGAGTATCAGCTTATCTGGCTCCATAGTAAAGACTTTTGGTATTTTATTGGGACTGCATTAAATTTATAAATTAATTTAAAGAGAACTGACCTTAATGATGTTGAGACTTCCTAACCAAGAACAAGCAGTATCTATTGTTCAGGAGAGTTCTACTTTCTTTATTCATATTTCTAACATTTCTGGTTAGCTTTATTTCTAGGTATTTTACCATTTTTTTCTCTTCTAATGAAGAGAAAATGTCATTTACATCTTCAGAATGGTTATTATTTGTGTATATGAATACTACTAGATATATTAACTTTATATCCTGTTGCCTTGCTGAATTCTTCTGTATGAATTACTTTTATCATTGATTCTTTAGATTTTTCCAGGTATACTGTCACATCATCTACAAATAAAAAGGTCTTCAAGTCCTATGCTTCTGCTTTCTCTTTTCTAATTATAGTGGGTAATAACTTCAGAATAACATTAAATGGAAGTGGAGTTAACAGGCACCATTGCCTTGTTCCTGACCTTAGTGAGAATAACTCTAGGATACCCCCCATTAAGATGCTGTGTTTAGGATTGAGCTCTGTACATCAAAAACTAATGATGTAATGTATGGTGATTAACATAACATAATAAAATTAAATTAAAAAAAAAACAAACAAAAAAAGGATTGAGGTCTATATTTTTCATTTTAAGAAAATATCTACCCATTCTTATTTCTCAATTTTATTGGGAATGAGTATTAAATTTTATCAGACTTTTTCAGTATATATGGAAATGATATATTTTCTGTTTAAACCTGTTAATGAAGTTAATAAGTAAATTTCCAAATAATCATTGTGTACTCAGTCGACATGTATTATTTTCTTAAAGTGGTGAGAGTATATTCACTTAGGATTTTGCATTCAGTTTCTTAAGTACTACTGGTCTGTACTTTTTTTTTATATGCTACTTTTATCAGACTTAGGGACCAGTGTTATAGTCAACGTTTCTGATAAAAGATTTTGGGAAATTTCCTCCAACTGCTATGTACCAAAACAATAAAGTAGCACTGGGACTATCTGGTCTCTCAACATTTAGATGAATTCACTGTGAAACCATCTAGGCCTGGTGGTTTTTTATGGGGTCATTTCTTGGCAACTGTGCCTATTTCTTCTATGGAAATGTCTGTTTACATTTTCTATCTTTGGTCATTTTTGATATACTGTATTTTCCTCGGAAATCATCCATTTCATCTTCATTTACAAATTTATATGCAGAATCATACAAAGTATTGGTTGTCATTTTTGTTTTTTTTACTATTTCCTCCATATCAAGTTATTGGCACTTTTTGTCATTTCTTGTTTTGTATATGCACGCTTTTCCCTCTGTGATTAAAGCAGTCAACCATGTGTCTATTTTGATTTTTTTTAAATAAAACCAGATTACTTTGATCTGTTTTTCTGTTCTCTATTTATCACTCTTTGCTTTTATCTTTATCACTGCCTTCCTTTCATTTTCTTTTGGTTTTACTTTGTTCTTCCTCTAACTTCTTAAGTTAGAAATTTATTAATTCAGTAATTTTCATTCTTCTGTTTTTTTTTCTTGATGGAGGTATTTAGGTCTATGGATTTTCCTTTGAGCACTCCTAAAATATATCTTACAGGTTCAGGTGTATAGTGTTTTCATTATTTTTCAGAAATTTGTCTTAGTATTTCTCCTTTACCCAAGAGCTAATATAAGGCTTTTACATTTCCAGGTAGAAGGCCTAGTTTTTTGTTGTTTCATTTTTAATTCCTAGTTTTATTGCAAAGATCAGAGTACTGGTTCTATTTCCATTATGAATCCTGCGGATATTCTCTTTGGGCCCTATATATACTAACAGATTTGTGAATTTTCCATGTGCACGTGAAAAAAAGGTACAGTCTCTACTCTCAAGGTGTCATGTTTGGGATGTATCTAAAAGATCAACCTTATGACCTTGTTTTGATCTTTCTTTAGTTTTGTCTACTTGACTGTCTTGTATTAAGAGTAATGTGTTCAACATCCTCTGTTTCAATCTATTTCTCTTATCTGCTGTGGCTTCCTATTTTTATAGATGGCTACTGTGTTATCTACTGTATAAACATTAACAAATGTTATATTCTCATTGTCAAATACCACTTTAAGATTATAAAGCATATGTGCCATCATTTAATACTTTTCTGCTTTACTTCTACTTTATTTCGTATCAGGACCGTAACGCCTGCTTTCTTTATTGCTCTCATGTACCTGGTAAATCTCTGTCCACTGTTTACTTTGTAACCTTTTTGTGTGTGTGATAAAATAAAATTTAATTATGTAATTAAGCATTGGCAGAAAACTAAAGGAATAATTTTGTTATACCCTTATTCTGATCATATCTCTATGTATTTTATTTTTTATTTCATTAATTTTTTGAAGCATAATATACAGTGTTATATTAGTTTCAGGTGTATGATATAGTGATTCAACAGTTCTATCCACTTCTCAGTGATCATCAAGATAAGTACTCTTAATCCCCTTTATCTATTTCACTCACATCCCCACACCCATCTTCCATCTGGCAACCATTAGTTTGTTCTCTATATTTAAGTCCTTTTTTTTTTTGTCCTTTTTCTTTGTTTCTTAAATTCCACTTATGTGTGAAATCATATGGTACTTGTCTTTCTCTGACTAACATTTCACTCAGCATTACATTCTCTAGGTCCATCCATGTTGCTGCAAATGGCAAGATTTCATTCTTCATGGCTGAATAATATTCTACTGTAAATAGACAGATAGATAGATAGATAGATATATCACATCTTCTTTACTCATTCATCTCTCAATAGACACTTTGGTTGCTTCCATATCTTGGCTGTTGTAAATAATGCTGCAATAAACATAGGGGCGCATGCATCTTTTCAAATTAGTGATTTCATTTCCTTTGGTAAATACCCAGCAGTGGAATTACTGGATCACTGATTGTTACTATGTGTGTTTCTCTATTTAGTGTGTTCTTTGCTTTTTAAAAAAACTGTTGGTACTTAAGAAGGTTTATATTTTTATTCTAGTAGAGATTTTTGCGGTTAATACTTTTTATGCTGGCCTTAATTCCCTCGCTTTAAGTGTTTTATAATTTGGTCTGACAATTTTAAATGCTATCCTCTGATTACCATCTTCTTCTTCTACCCATATCCTCACCTAGTTTTAGTCTTAGCTCTAAAATTAATGAAATAAAATGCTCACCGTTTCTCCAGTCATCTCTTGGCTGGATCAACTTCATCCTCCTATACTATGTTGTTCAATATGAACAAGGCAGAACCTAGCCACATGCAGGCATTTAAAATTCAGTTCCTATGTTATACTAGCCACATTTCAAGTGTTCATTAGAGCCATATGTGGCCAGTGGCTGTAATTTCAAACATCACAGCTGCAGAATGTTTCTAAACTGTAGAAAGTTCTATTAGACACGGCAACTCTAGTGGATTCCTCAGAAAGGGTGCATGTGTACAAAAATTTCTATGTGTAAAACCTCAGAGAAAATTTTCTTAGAGCCTTATTTGGATACCTTGGTAGGATATATGTCTTTGGTTTGTACTTTTTGCTTACATTTCTTGAAAATGCTGCTCCATGCTGCCTTGCTTTTGAGAAATATGATACCTGTCTAATTCTCCCTTGTAAATTATTTTCATCTTTTTGCCTGGAAGTCCTGGTTTTTTTTTTTTAAATATTTAAGTTTCTGGGGCACCTGGGTGGCCCAGTCATTAAGCGTCTGCCTTCGGCTCAGGTCATGATCCCATGGTCCTGGGATCGAGCCCTGCATCGGGCTCCCTGCTCAGTGGGCAGCCTGCTTCTCCCTCTACCCCTTGTGCTCTCTCTCTCAAATAAATAAATAAAATCTTTAAAAATAAATAAATAAATAAATAAATATTTAAGTTCCAGTGGTTTACAATGATGTATTTTGGAGCTCATTATTTATGGAGCATTTTTCCCTGCATCTAGTGAAAGAGTCCTTTCAATATGTAAACTCAGGTTTTCTTTTATTTCCAGAAAGTTTTCTTGATTACAGTTTCAAATACTAGTTCTGTTCCAATGTTTTGGTTTTTCCTCTTCAAAGACTCTGATAAAATGAATATTATTCCTACTTTTCCTATCTTTCATTTCTACTAGTTTCTCTTCAACTCCTTTTATTCATCATCCATTTTCATTCTCTTGGCTGTTTTTGCTGCTTTTCCTTGATATCTTTTATTAAATTTGAATGTAACTCCATTCTCCTTTGGACCCTTTGTAATTTAGTCTTTACTTTTGATATGGTTGTCTTATTCTTCTACTTCTATCCTGAGTTAAACCAGCTGTGGTTTCATTTCTTTGTGGGGTTTTTTGGTCCATTTCTGCTGTTGGCTTTAGTATTTCTGATTAAACATGATTTTTCATATCCCCCATGTTGGTTTGAGAACACCTGACTCCTTTCAGAGTGTTACAATTTTTTTCTGCTTCATGGTCAATTTTCTGGGAAATGTTTTTATTAGCTCAAATAATCATATCTGCAGTTTCTGCTTTTTTATAGTAGTTCTGTATGGATATGATCTGCTCTTTACCAATCCCAGTCATGTCACAGTTTAAAAGTGCCCTCTTCTGTACCGTTTCTTTAATGGATTGGGGAGAGGGTGACGGTCTTATTTCTTATTTCTCTTGCATTTCTGCAGGATCCCTAATTTTCCCCTTATTCCTTTTTTCCCATCATTGCTTTATCTCAAAGGGGTATCATTCCTTCTCTATATATCTGGTTCTTCCCAAGGCAGTGTCTCTCCGAGTGTCCACTTCTATTCCTGCCCACTACAAGCCCCTTCTCTATAGCCGTGCTGTGAACTATCAAACCATATTTGCAAAGTTGAGTATTTTGCACTGAGTATTAATGTTAGGTTCTCTCATGCTGGGGGTGACTCTGTGCTCCATCTAAGCCTTCTATATCCCTCAGCTCTTTTTTTTTAAGACTCCCTGCCCCCACTCTCTATATACAGGCTTACAGCACTAGGAACTCCATTGAAATTTGACTTCTCTACTGAAAGTTAATTCAAAGGTCACTATAGTCTCTATATCTTAGTAATGCTGAAAGCATAGATTTATTTTCTTACTAATTTCATGGGGTTTCGGCGGAGCTGAATGGGAGAGTGTGTAGGACAATTTGTTATCAGGTGTGTCACTATTCTCCAGAACTCTGTTTGTTTTTTTATTTATTTATTTTTTAAGATTTTATTTATCTATTTGACAGAGAGAGACATAGCGAGAGAGGGAACACAAGCAGGGGCAGAGGGAGAGGGAGAAGCAGGCTTCCTGCCGAGCAGGGAGCCCAATGTGGGGCTCGATCCCAGGACCCTGGGATCATGACCTGAGCCGAAGGCAGACACTTAAAGACTAAGCCACCCAGGCACCCCTCTAAATGTTTTTTTAATAATTACAAGGCGGTCCATCAAATGATTATACCATATTTATTGAACCAAGCCTTATCTTTGGAAACCTTTGTTGTATCTACCTTTTCACTAGAAAACTTTGTTGAACATCATTCTTGTACATTAGTATTTCTGTATTTCTTATTATTTCCTTAATAAATTTTTTGATATGAACTGCTAGGTCAAAGATGTGACCATCTTTAAGGCTTTTGACATATGCTATAAGACAGTTCAATGGTAAGCATTCTATATAAAATATACATGTCTTATTCTCCGGCCTATTTGCAACTAGTTCTAAAATCTTAAATGTGAATAGCAGATATATAAAAGGCCCATTAAATTACAATGCTTTGCTTCTCAGTTGTGTCCAAAATTTCACATCTATTATAGTGAATTTTTAAAATGCTAGAAAAATTGTTAGCTTTCCAGTATTAGATACTGAAACTTCAGTTACCTTTTCTGCTTCCCGTGTATCATCAAAAAGTCTCCTTTGCCTCCTAGCAGGAATTGGCTTAGCTGTTTCCCAGGCTTCTACCCACATATTGCTTGGAATCTTCATTCGGGCACTCAGTTCTCCTTTCAGAACCATGTTGCCCTTTTCGTCAATGACCTCCTCTTCAATATAATCCCGGGGTGAGTACCACCTCACAAAATCTTCCAGAAAACAACCTGGATTAGCTGCCTAAAATAAGGCAAAAAAAATTCAGCAGAATCAAATAAAAATCAACAGGTAATGATAAAACTGTTTACAAATTCATACTTTCACAAAAAGCTTATCTAATCTTTACAAAATCTAATATGTGACATGAGTCTGGGTGTCACCTTTAAAACAGGTCAGATGTTCAAGTACCAAAAGCATTTTCTTTTGTTGTCTCCATTTTATAGAAAAAGAAAACATTTGATGAATTTAGAAATAAAAAGTCGATGGGAAGTGAAAATAATTCTCTTAAGTGTATTGTTAAGTTACATAACAATTTATGCATTTCTGATACATAATTAAATTTATATTTAAACTTAATTTAAACATAATTTTAAAATTATAATATAGTAACTACTCAATACTTGGAAAAGTATGAAATAAGCTCAAGTCAAGTAGTTAAATAATATACAATGTGATCAGAATAATAACACAATAACAGAAAAGTTCTACCGTTTTTTACCTCAATAAATCACTACTGATACTGCAATTATCAGCTAACCTCAGAAATGTTCTTTTTAGTCATCAAAAGCACATCATTTGTGCTTTATATAACAAATTACCATCACATAAATTGCTTTTGTCCTGTTAAGGAACTGGAATTCAAACTATTGCTTTTCAGGTTTCTGAAACCAACTAATTAAACTTTTATTTAGTAGGTAAGTCTGTAGAATTAATGATGCATGCTAAAATGCCTTAAGTAATTCTACAGTCAAGCCTGGAAAAAAGGAGAAGCTTCACAGTGTTAGTGGTAAGGCATGGAGGTCGTCTTTGCAAGTGTCCAGTGATGTATCAGTAGAGTACTAAAGATGGATACACACACACACACACACACACACACACTATCTCAAAGGATATGTGTGCACACATTAAACACATACCTTTTTGGTTAAATTCTCTACCACAACGTATACTTCCTACCAAGAGTACTATTTTATTTTCCTGAAACAGTTAAGTGATATAAACATTAACAAGGAAGTGCTAATCAGCAGAAGATAATTTTCTTCCTTTTTAAATTAAATTAACCTCTAACCAAAATGAAAACAGACATAAGTCAGTCTTAAATGTAAAGAGCAAAACTGCCCATTTCTCCTCATTGAGTTCACTGTCTCTCAGCTTCACGATCCCCATCAATTTAGGAAATCCCCCTAAGGGATGAGGACTCAGAGGAAGGTCCTTAAATGAGAGTCATCAACATAACTTCTAAGGGCTATGGCATCATGGCAACCAAAAAATGCTGTGAAGTGCAGTGGATCAAGACTGCTGCATGACTCAGGATTCAGGTACAAAGATCTGGTTACTAACCAGGCAACATCACACCTGCACAAAAACATCTTAGGAACTAGAGATAGACCTTGAGAAAAGAGAACGAACTTAAAGAAAATAATACTGAACTCCTGCACTACAGAAGTTAAAAAAAAAAAAAAAAAAACTTTTCACACAAAAATTCTTCATCTGTCTGGCCTTACTGTACCAGGCTGAACATACAGCTACCAGGAGAGAGTCAAGCCTCACTTCAGCTATGGCTTATCTTCTTTCTACTGTTAAGGTATGTACTCCAAGGACATGCTTGAGAATAGGCTCTGTCCTATAGCGAGGTGTAGGTACCTCAGGTACATATCACCATTCATCCAAAGCTCTGCAGACTCTCCTAAGGGCCCCTAATACCAACTCACCCCTATATAAAAAGGTAAAGGCAACCATGTCTATTTTAGAATGACTACGTTTCCTTAAATATATTAACTGATTCCCACATAGAGACAGATGTGTAAGTTGGCTATCTGAAATACAATCTTTTTATTGAAACCATGTTTTAAGAGATTTGTAGGTACTCAAGGTAGTCTAAAACAGTCTAATGAACCCAAACTTGCTGAGGTACAGTGTTGGAATTATACAGAACTTTCCTGTGAGGAGCCAATATGTTTCTTCTATAAGGACAACTTTTACACTTCCAATTTGGAATTTCGTCTGGTAAGTGCCTCTGCAAGGAAGCTGTAGCAGGTTAAGGACAGATACATATGAAGGCAGCTAGAAGTCAGGTACAAAAATAGCTGCTGCACACTCCTACTATGCACATACACCCTTTTCTACCTTTTTGATTTAGCACATGTCCTGAGAGTCAACTGTCTTCTCTTTATCCACTATACCAACTATTTGTCTTAAAACAATTATGTCTTTCTTTCTTGTCTCATGGCAGGACAAAATGCACAGATTTCCCATATCTTTTTAGTCTCTAAGAAAAACACATACCTCTCAAGAGGTTTCCTGAATTTTTTTTTTCCTTTTGGTAAAGATGGGGTAAACAAGCAGAGAATAAAAGCATTCCCTTTTACTGTCACTAAAATCTGCTAACAGGGAAGATAAAAGTGACATAGGTTTTCATAGGCTATTCATATTGAAAAAAAAATCAATCTCGGGCTGGCATACGGCATGAAAGCAGGACTGATTGGAAGCTATGGAATGGGGAGATGGAGGCCATCACAGGTAGCAGCATGTCAAGGAGGAAAATCTGGGCACGGGAGACAGTTCAGAGTATCAGCAGGAGGCACAAGGAAGGCCTATGGCCCACCAGACTACCCACTTGGTTGTTTTGGTGCTGTTGTTGTTGTTTTTAATACACATGGCTTCACCTCGGCTTTCAAAAGTAAGTAATTCAAAAACAAAAGACCTTTCTTCATCCTTGGGCTTTTAAGCTAATAAGCTAAATGTCACCATTCTCTGAATCCTCTATGTTCTAATATAAGCCTATATCTAAGCTTAAAATATTCTTCTCCAGGTAGCAAATGCCTACTGATCCTAAATGGTGACTCTTCTGAGAAACCTTCCAAAGTCAGTCACCTTTTTGACATTGCCTTCGTAAGTGAAGGCATCACCTAATTATTTACATATCTCCCTCCACAACTTCAATAGACTATAACTGAGGATAAACATTGTATTTCCTACTTATCTAATAACAGTACAAGTCATAAAGTAGGCAATCAAAAAGTTTGTTGAATGAAGCAGCCTATGTTAAATCCCAAGGGTTTCCTAAAAGCCATGCATTAAATTGGCTAAACACATACAAGGGAGAAAAACATCCCAATGCACATAAAGAAAAGATTCAATTCTCAACTTTCGACTACTATTCAAAGATTGTTCTTTTCTTTTTTTAAATTTAAGAAGCAAGTCTGGCTACAACGTTTAGGAGATTAATGTAGGTTGTTGTAACTACTAAGAAATCAAAACGTTTAATAAAAAAGACATTCAGGCCTTCACACCACTTTAGAGAGTGACTTTCACAGCTTCATCTCAGAATAGCTCAAAAGAGACTCCCAAGCTCTGACAGTGTGACCCACCTTAAAAGATTCCATATCTGAAAGCAGACAGGCACTCTGCATGCGTGCTCGGAGGTGAGCCCCTTCTGCTGATGTACCTAATTTAGCTAGAACCTCCGACTGCTCTTCTAGCAGATCTTCTGTCATAGGCGCTGGTTCCTGTGAAGCACAAAAGGACAAAGCTCATGAACAGCTTTTTTTAGAAAAAGCAAAACTATAAAAACAGAATAAAGACAGTTATATCCGCTCTAGCAGTCAAAAGATCTGTATTTAAAAGAATTTAGAGAAATTCACAAGTTTTTTGGAACCTACATAAAAAATTAACAAATTAATAATAAATATGACTTTCAGGACACCCCCCCACAACAAATAAGATTATCATGTTTCCCTTGACAAGGATTAATAAAAGAGGAATTTGGGTGCACCGAACATTTTCCTGCCTCTTAATGATAAGAAGTGAAGTTCTAATGATATGTTTATATATGCCACCGTTAGTTACAACCAGGTTTTTATTGTAACTCCTAAGAGAAAAAAAAATGATAAATATGAAAATTAAAATAAAGGCAAATTAATTGAATCCCAACTAAAAGACCCCGAATAACTAAGTTTTATGTTGGAAAGCTGCTTTGAGTTTAGGTTCCAAAGATATTCTAATTACAAATTCCCGTAAGAAGTCTTTGGATTTTTGTTTTGAGAATCAGGGACATTATAGATTCTAATGGTAACCCCAAATAAAAAAGAAGCTAAGGCAAATCTAAAGGAATACATAACTACAGAATCATTATGAACATTCCACGCTGTTCAAAGGGTCTTAGGAAAGTTCTCTAAGAATTGATTCCATTAGATTTTATATCTGAAATACGAAGCACTCAACAATCCAGAGACTAACCAAACAAAGCTTGCCTGCTTCATTCTTAAAGCCAAAAAACAACATGGACTTTTCTATTCCTAGATAATAAGATAAAGCACAAGAGAAATAATTTTTTAGAGCATCTTGCCAATACATTCCTTCTAGATTTCAACAGCTTACTATAAAGCAGGTTTTATAGCCTCAGCACTACTGACATTAGACTGGGTAATTCTTCGTGGTGGGCCTGTCCTATGCATTGTAGGATGTTTAGCAACATCTATGGCCTCTACCTATTAGATGCCGATAGCACCACTCCACCTCATGATAATCAAAAGTGTTTCCAGACATTACCAAATATCCCTGGGGGGAAAAAATCACTCCCGAGTTGAGAACCACTGCCGTAAAGATAAATAATTTTCACAAATATCTGTCAAAAATAAAGTAGGAGCATGGTAAAGCTATGGCATTCAAAACAGAGCAACAAACAAAAGAAAATAACTTTTCTTCTATCATCCTCATTTTTGAAGCAAACCTAAATGAGGCACTTTCACATACTGCTGAAGAGAACATAATGTATAAGCTTTTCTAGATGACAATCTGGGAATCAATACATGGCATTAATGATGATGCCCTCTGATCCAATAATCCACTTCTAGAAATAGCACTATAGCATTACTTAGAATAGTGTGAGAACTGGAAAGAACCTCAATGTACAATAGGAAAATTGTTTGATATAGGAAAAATGGAAAGAAACTGCTCTAACAGTGATTATCTGTGGATTATGGAATTATGAATTTTTGTTTTCTTTTCTGTACAATGAACATGCATCACTTTTAAAGTCTCACACCGATACTCAGGGCTGAATAATAATAGGTAAGGCAATATGACACAGTGGTTAAGAGCTTGGGCTCTAGAAAAAAACGTGCCTATGTTTGAATCCCAGCTCTATGACCTTGGATAATCACTTAAGCTTTCTGTGACTCGTTCTTGTGAAGAAAAAATCCTGGCACATACTCAATTAATGCTAGCAATTAGAGACAAAATAGTTAGGTTTTAATTATAACCTCCCACTGATATCAAAATACCACAAATTAAAAAAATAATATGAACCCCCAATGAAGCAGTACTCAAGAGCAGAAGCCTTCAGTCTTTTCATTAGGAAGGAGCTACTTTTCATTGTCCTACAGCCCTGAAATCTCAGGATGGCAAGAAAGGAACAAGATGTTGAAAAGATACTGATAACCCTCCCACCTGGAAATCTCAGGCCAACTATAAGTAAAGAAGAACATGATTAAGAGGAACATAAGCAGCAAGTAGCCCAAGGACCATACGCTTTCATATCTACCACTTCTAAATATGCTCAAAGCTTTCTCATATACATGATCTCATGTGATCATTGAGAGGAGGTCAGAGCATTTTACAACTGGTGAAACTGAGGTACAGAGATAAGTGACCTACCCAAAATCAAGTGGCAAAACTACAAAGTGTCAAACTGAAGGCAGAATCTCAGACATCTATCTGATGCTGACTTTGAGAACTACTAGTTTGGTTCAATCCACTAGTTAAGGACTCTTGCTCCAAGAGAGTCTCCACAGGTTTCTCTTCTAGCCCTGGCTCTAGAATATTAGGTAAAGTCTTCAAGCTTTTCCTAGCCATAAATTTTAGGTTGAACTAAGTCTACATGAAATAAATACTAAAGTGTGCTTGAATTCTTATGAAGCAAGGATCTATATAAAGTCTTATTTGTGTGTGTGTGAAGTGGGCAATTGATTAATGGCACATTTTAAGCTAACTTCTAAAGTGTGAAATTTTAAGTGTCTCAACTGAGATCATTTTGAATTCCAACCATTTTATGTAAGTACATATACAATGATTATAATTCAAGTGAGATTAACTTTTAAGTAAGACAGTAAAATAGACTAAAAATCTGCCCTGATTTGCCTAAATGTAAGATATAAAAATGAATTTTTAAATACATAGAAGGCATATTGAGAAAAAAATAAGTTTAAATTATTCCAGATTTATATAATAAATCTGAATGTAGAAAATGAAGCATCTAAAATGAATGAGGGGGGTATAGCCTTTTGAAAAGAAATAATGCTTGAGCTTCCAGAATAACTTTTTTGGACTCTTCATTAACCCAATCAAACCAAGACAACATAATGTAACTAGCTCATTAAAAATAAGGAATACTGTTAATTAAAATTGGAAAGGGAAAAGATGTAATAAATTAACCTTTGCTGGATATTTACATGCCAAATGCTTTTAAATATACATGGTTTAATCCTTAACAACCGAGAGTAATACAAACTATTCTTGGCTTTTAAAGGATTTAATATTTGATTATTAAGCAAATAAATAGATAGGGTTTTCAAACTGGAGATATGTTAGAACAGAAATACTTTCCTTTTCTTCCTGTAAATCACTGATCATAGAACCACTTAACTTTTTTAACTGCTTTTGTGAAGTATAATCGACATACAATAATTTAAAAGGAACATCTGATGAGTATACATCCATGAAACAATCACCAAAATCGAGATAATGAATATATCCATCACTCCTCCAAGTTTCCTTATGATCATTTTTGGAATGTCCATCAAAAAATGAATGGACAGGGCGCCTGGGTGGCTCAGATGGTTAAGCGTCTGCCTTCGGCTCAGGTCATGATCTCAGGGTCCTGGGATCGAGTCCTGCATCGGGCTCCCTGCTCCTTGGGAGCCTGCTTCTCCCTCTGCCTTTCTCTCTCGCTCTGTCTCTCATGAATGAAAAAAAAAAAAAATCTTAAAAAAAAAAAAAATGACTGGACAAACAAACTGGTATATCCATGCAATGGAACACTAGTACTAAGCAATAAAAATGAATGAACTATTGATAGACACAACAGTATGTATGAATCTCAAAATAATTATGCTCAAAGAATTCCTATACACACAAAAATAAAAATGAGTAAAACTTTACACAAAATTCTAAAAAATGCAAACCAACCTATTATTTTTATTAGAGAGCAAAACAAGGCTCAGAAAGAAAACACAGCTTGTACTGGCAATACTGTTAATAGTGGTAGTGCCAGAATATAAATCTAGTTCTGGTAGTTTCCAAAACCAAGGTCTATACCACAAGACCTCAATGCCAACTGCATGCTCCAAGACAAAATTAGATTAACTACACACTCGGTTTTTAGTATTAGAATATTCTGTCCTAATATTAAAATTTAATAATGAAGTACCTAAAAAATATAATTTACTTTTAAAAGGATATAATGAACAAAAAGCATAAGGCCTGTCAAACAAAAAAACTAACCTTATAAATAATAGCCACCTGCCAACAGTATAAACATGGAACAGAATCCATGCTTAAAATTATCAAGCAAACATCCCAATATCCAACTGTATAAATATTAAAATTAATCAACCCATTTCAAAATATAAAAACTGCTTACAAACTTCTAAGTAAATCCTTGCATCTTGAGAAGCAATACTAGCCACTTATGTCTTAAAAGAAAAAGTCCTCAGAAGAATAAAAGCTAAAAACTGAGTGCTTATTGTGGACTAGACACTGTATTCACTCATCATGTGCTATTTCACTTAAAATTCACAATTAGCTTAATGATAACCTCAATATGCAGAAAAGCATTTGATAAAATATAACACCTGTTCGTGATAAAAACTCAAAAACCCGGAATAGAAGAGAATTTCCTTAATATGATAAATGGTATCAACATCAGATATGCTCAATGATTATTATATGCTTTCCTCCTGAAATTGAGAGCAAGAGCAGGTATCCATACACTAATCAACACTGTACTGGTGGTCCAGTACAATAAAGTATGAAAAAGAATTAAAAAGTATAAAGGTTAGAAAATCAAAATGCAAATTGTCTGTATTAACAGACAACATGACTGTGTATACAGAAAACTCCAAATAATCTACAAACGGCTAGAAATAATAAGTGAATGTACTAAGATTGCTAGATCCAAAGTCCATATAAAAAAATCAACTGTTTCTATGTATCAGGGAAAAAAAATTTCAATGGAATTTTTAAAATGCCATTTATAACATTTAAGAAATTACAAAAACTATGAATTAAATCTAATAAAAGATATGCAAAACCTCTACATTGAAAACTATAAAACACTGGTAAGGGAAAATAAAAGAAATCTTAAATAAAATGAAAGGTATTTCACGGTCATGGGACTCGAAATTGTTAAGATGTCCAGTCTCCTTAAATTAATTTATAAATTCAATGCAATATGGATTAAAAACCCAGCAGGATTATTTTATATGTGGAAAATGACCAGCTAATTCTAAAATTTACATAAAAATGCAATGAATACCCAAGATAATCTTGAAGAACAAAGTTAGATTTATACTACAAGACAGCAAGACTGTAAGTTGTAGTAATATAGTATCTTACTGGTACAAGGATAGACAAAGAGACTAATGGACAGAATAAACAGTCTAGAGGGCGCCTGGGTGGCTCAGATGGTTAAGCGTCTGCCTTCGGCTCAGGTCATGATCCCAGGGTCCTGGGATCGAGTCCCACATCGGGCTCCCGGCTCAGCGGGGAGCCTGCTTCTTCCTCTGACCCTGTCCCCTCTCATGCTGTTTCTCGCTCGCTCGCTCTCTAAAAACTAAATAAAATCTTTAAAAAAAAATAAAATAAAATAAAAAAATAAATAGTCTAGAAATAGACGAAAACTTATTCGATCATATGATTTACAACAAAGACACCACTGCCATTGTGTGGGAAAAAGCAGTTCCTCTGAATAATGGTGTTGGAACATAATTATATGTCCTTACAGAGAAAAGACAATCTTTTCCTCATACCAAACACAGTCAATTTGAGGTGGGTCACAGACATAAATGCAGTAAGTAAAACAATGAAGCTTCCAGAAGAAAACACAGGAGACTACACTGGGGCAGAAAAAAATTTTTTCTTTTTAAAGATTTTATTTATTTATTTGACAGAGAGACACAGCGAGAGAGGGAACACAAGCAGGGGGAATGGAGAGGGAGAAGCAGGCCTCCCGCCGAGCAGGGAGCCCGATGCGGGGCTCAATCCCAGGACCCTGGGATCATGACCTGAGCCGAAGGCAGACATTTAACCGACTGAGCCACCCAGGCACCCCTAAGCTGATTATTATATATATATTTTTTTTAAGATTTTATTTATTTGACAGAGAGAGACACAGCAAGAGAGGGAACACAAGCAAGGGGGGTGGGAGAGGGAGAAGCAGGCTTCCCGCAGAGCAGGGAGCCCGATGTGGGGCTCGATCCCAGGACCCTGGGATCATGACCCAAGCTGAAGGCAGACGCTTAACGACTGAGCCACCCAGGTGCCCCAGGCTGATTATTTTTAAGAAACAACAGACATACTGAAAACCAAGTAGAAGATACCATTTTGTAAGAGGCGTTTACATAGTATTTTTAAAAATATTTCTTTCTTTCTTTCTTTCTTTCTTTCTTTCTTTCTCTCTCTCTCTCTCTTTCTTTCTTTCTTTCCTTTCTTCCTTATTTTAAAGAGAGAGAAAGAGCACACAGAGGGGAGAACAGAGGAGGAGGGAGAAAGTCTTAAGCAGACTCTGTGCTCAGTGGTGGAGCCTGAGATCAGGGCCCTGAAATCAGGACCTGAGCCAAAACCAAGAGTCGGATACTTAATCTCCATTTTTTTTTTTTATTTTATTATGTTATGTTAGTCACCATACATCATTAGTTTTTGATGTAGTGATTGTTTTCGTATAACACCCAGTGCTCCATGCAGTACGTGCCCTCCTTAATAACCATCACTGGGCTAACCAATCCCCCCTCCTCCCTCCCTTCTAAAACCCTGTTTGTTTCTCAGAGTCCACAGTCCCTCATGGTTCATCTCTCCCTCCGATTTCCCTCCCGTCATTTTTCCCTTCCTTCTCCTAATGTCCTCCATGCTATTCCTTATGTTCCACAAATAAGTGAAACCATATGATAATTGACTTTCTCTGCTTGACTTATTTCACTTAGCATAATCTCCTTCAGTCCCATCCATGTTGATGTAAAAGTTGGGTAGTCATCCTTTCTGATGGCTGAATAATATTCCATTGTATATATGGACCACATCTTCTTTATCCATTCGTCTGCTGAAGGGCATCTCGGCTCTTTCCACAGTTTGGCTTTTGCGGACATTGCTGCTATGAACATTGGGGTGCATATGGCCCTTCTTTTCACTACATCTGTGTCTTTGGGGTAAGTACCCAGGAGTGCAATTGCTGGGTCATAGGGTAGCTCTATTTTTAACTTTTTGAGGAACCTCCACACTGTTTTCCAAAGTGGCTATACCAACTTGCATTCCCACCAACAGTGTTAAGAAGGTTTCCCTTTCTCCACAACCTCTCCAACATTTGTTGTTTCTTTCCCTGTCCATTTTTGCCATTCTAACTGGTGTAAGGTGGTATCTCAATGTGGTTTTGATTTGGATTTCCCTGATGGCTAATGATGATGAACATTTTTTCATGTGTCTGTTAGCCATTTGTATGTCTTCTTCAGAGAAGTGTCTTTTCATATCTTCTGCCCACTTTTTGACTTATTAGTTTTTTGGGTGTTGAGTTGGAGAAGTTCTTTATAGATCTTGGATACCAGCCCTTTATCTGTAGTGTCATTTGCAAATATCTTCTCCCATTCTGTGGGTTGCCTCTTTGTTTTGTTGACTGTTTCCTTTGCTGTGCAAAAGCTTTTTTATCTTGATGAAGTCCCAAAAGTTCATTTTTGCTTTTGTTTCACTAGCCTTTGGGGATGTATCTTGAAAGAAGTTCCTGTGGCCAATGTCAAAGAGGTTACTGCCTATGTTCTCCTCTAGGATTTTGATGGATTCCTGTCTCACATTGAGGTCTTTCATCCACTTTGAGTTTATCTTTGTGAATGGTGTTAGAGAATGGTCGAGTTTCATTCTTCTGCATGTGGCTGTCCAATTTTCCTAGCACCATTTATTGAAGAGACTGTCTTTTTTCCATTGCGTGTTTTTTCCTGCTTTGTCAAAGATTATTTGACCACAGAGTTGAGGGTCCATATCTGGGCTCTCTGTTCTCTTCCACTGGTCTATATGTCTGTTTTTGTGCCAGTACCATGCTGTCTTGGTGATCACAGCTTTGTAATATAGCTTGAAATCAGGCAACGTGATGCCCCCAGCTTTGTTTTTCTTTTTCAACATCTCCTTGGCGATTTGGGGTCTTTTCTGATTCCATACAAATTTGAGGATTGTTTGTTCCAGCACTTTGAAAAATGTCATTGAAACTTTGATCGGGATGGCACTGAAGGTATAGATTGCTCTGGGTAGCATAGACATTTTAACAATGTTCATTCTTCCGATCCATGAGCATGGAATATTTTTCCATCTTTTTGTGTCTTCTTCAATTTCTTTCATGAGCGTTTTGTAGTTCCTAGAGTATAGATCCTTTACCTCTTTGGTTAGGTTTATTCCGAGGTATCTTATGGTTTTTGGTGCTATTGTAAATGGAATCGTTTCTCTAATTTCTCTTTCTACAGTTGCGTTGTTAGTGTATAAGAAAGCAACTGATTTGGATTCTGTTTCTTAAATACCTGTGTACCCACCACTCATTTTAAGAAGTAACAGATCACCTTAACCATGATGAACTACTTATTTCCCTAACTTCAAAATATTTCTCAATTTCAGAAATGATAATACCTGAAAGCCCCAAAAGTTTATTTAGATTTGAAATCTTAGATCTTTGAACACAGATTTGTTTAAAGAATTGCTCCTACCCAGGGCGCCTGGGTG
This sequence comes from Mirounga angustirostris, assembly GCF_029215605.1. NCBI lineage: Eukaryota > Metazoa > Chordata > Mammalia > Carnivora > Phocidae > Mirounga > Mirounga angustirostris. The sequence goes on along the minus strand of NW_026991711.1, from coordinate 102,453,125 downwards.
GCTCAGTTGGTTAAGCGACTGCCTTCGGCTCAGGTCATGATCCTGGAGTCCCTGGATCAAGTCCCGCATCGGGCTCCCTGCTCGGCAGGGAGTCTGCTTCTCCCTCTGACCCTCCCCCTTCTCATGTGCTTGCTCTCTCTCATTCTCTCAAATAAATAAATAAAATCTTAAAAAAAAAAAAAAAAAAAGAATTGCTCCTACCCAAAGCAAACATTTCCTACTAGGATGAAGATATAAACAACAAAATAAAAACAAATAAAGCTTAAAGAGCCAGTCCGAATCCTACCTGGGTCACTGGAATGTAGAGAGGTTCTCCATTATGTAGCAGTGTGAGTTTTCCATGCTGATATAATCGTCCCTCTGGTTTTAAGCTTGTCATCTCCTTAGGTCCTCCTTTCTTGCTACTCTCTTGTCCGTTTCCCTTAAATTCTTCAGTATCACTTAGGCATTCAAAAAATTCTTCTTCACTATCACTCCAAGAATCCCAAGATTTTCCTACCTCTCCCTTTTCCTTATCCATATCTTTTAGATTATCTGGCCCCAGCTGGTCTCCAGCTCTTCCAGCATCCCCTGGATACATATCTGAAGTATTTGTCTTTCTCCCCTCATCACGGGCCTTCTTTCTTTCAATACAACAATTTAACATCTTAAGAAAACAGAAATAACATTTATATTTAAGTTATTTACAGTAAAATAAAAATCTATCCACTTCTTCAATATTTAATTTGCCTTTTCCACCCCGTCCCTGGACCCTATTGTGAATAACAGTGACTACAAGTAACCTACAGCAGCACAATGAGAATAGCCTATAATCCATTAATACATTTAGTATTAGAATAAACTCCAATTAAATTAAGACCATATTTAGATACTGTCGTTGGGAAATCTTTACCTGTAGTTTCTGATGTAGTAAACAACATCTTAGATCTGGGGGTCCACTTGCTAATCTATCAAATAAAGCAGTGGGAAAAGTTAGTTTTAGTAAAATGGCTTCAGGTATGCAAATTTCTTATGCTACCGTAAATTTTAGCCATTTGATAAGAAATCAAAACTAGATTTCAATAGGTAAGATAACTGAGATGGAGCAAATAAAGACTAAAAAAAAAAAAAAAATCACAATTTATTTTATCCTCCTAGTCCACCAACAGCAAATATATTTTTCAAAGCATAGTAGCAAACTACTAATAGTTCTCAAAGTTAATAGAAACTTAAAATGAAAAAATGTCTCTAAATCTATCCCAGGGAGTAGCTACCATATAGTATTTCACACCATACAAAACAGATTAGTTACATATTCAGTTCTCAATTATTATAGTGGATTCTCAATATAAAAAAAATATTGATTTCCACCTCTCTTTTGCCAAGAGGAGCCTAAACTGCCTCTAGTTCTAAACCACTAAGTTCCCAAGAATCAGCGAAGAGATAATCCAGCTAAGCAGAGACTGGCAAATGAAATAGAAGTAAATATTTTTGGCTCAATCACCAATTTATACTACTCATATCACAATTCTGCCTTAGTATATGTAGATGAGCAGTAACGTACGCGATACTGAAATATATGGTAACTAAACTCTTCCACTTTATTAAGTGAAATGTCAACATAAATTCCACAAAATTCTCTCAAATATAGGTAATAGTGAGTACCTGAACTTATGAACTCTAAGAATGTTTTCTCTTCAACTATAAAAATTTATATTCACTCCAGAAGGCTTAGAAAATACACAAATGTATAAAGGACGAAATAAAAATATTTTTATTTTTTATTGGGAAAAACTACTGTTAAAATTTGGCTTTATTTCTTCCCAATTATATTTCTATAAATATAGATCAGCAAAACTGAAAGCACTTAGTATACAAAACACTGTATTCTACTTTACTACAAATACTACGATCATTTTCTATGTTATTAGAGATTCTTGAAAAAAATAAAACTTGTAATAGATCCATAACTTTCCACTGTAGACATATATCATGATTTACACCATTCTTTTATGTTTGGTACTGAGGTTGCTTCACCTTTTTTCCCCTATGATAAATTTGCTACAATGAACACCGCTGAGTATAAATCATGTCCAGTTTCTTACCACTTTCTTGGGGTGGATTTCCTAGAAGAGGAGAATTAATGGGCCAAAAGACTAATTAGGCTAACAAACGAAAATTCAAATTCTTACCCTGGAATCAGAAAGTTGTTTTCCCATCTGAAACGCATTTCAAGAACAAATTCCTGCCAGAGATGTGCCACTCCTTTTAATCCTCCATGGTAGAAATTGATCATACAAAGACACAAAGCCAATTTGTATGTTAAACTGTCAGATGGTGCAGATTTGAACTGATTGTAGAGATTCTGAATTTAACAAAATAGAAACAAAGCAAAACTTGTTAACAACATATTTGCAGGTATAATCAAAAACTGTGTGGGGAGATATTTTAATACTAAAATTAACCTATCCTACCAAACTACCTTTTATCAAATACTTAATACATTACTGCCTAAATTGTTCTTAGGCAGTCCCATGTTTTCAAAATTTCTGCAAGGATCGAAAGACTGATGCTACAGTTTAGAAAAGCTAAAGTCACAACTTTCAATTTCCTCTGTGGAACCTTCAAGATATATTCCAAATATGTTGTTTTTAAAATCTTTTTTTTTTTTTTAAGATTATATTTATTTATTTGAGAGAGAGAACACGAGACAGAGCGTGTGTGTGCAGAACATGAATGCGGGGGAGGGGAACAGCAGAAGGAGAGGGAGAAGCAGACTCCCCGCTAAGCAGGGAGCCGGATGTGGGGCTCCATCCCAGAACCCCAGGATCATGACCTGAGCCAACAGCAGACATTCAACCAACTGAGCCACCCAACAGCCCCTTAAAAATCTTTTAATTATAGGGCGCCTGGGTGGCTCAGTTGGTTAAGCGACTGCCTTCGGCTCAGGTCATGATCCTGGAGTCCCGGGATCGAGTCCCGCATCGGGCTCCCTGCTCGGCAGGGAGTCTGCTTCTCCCTCTGACCCTCCTCCCTCTCATGCTCTCTGTCTCTCATTCTCTCTCTCTCAAATAAATAAATAAATAAAATCTTAAAAAAAAAAATCTTTTAATTATAAATGAGTATAGATTTATTATCAAAATCAGAAACATAAAATCAGAACTGTATAAACCGAAAATATAAAGCCTCTGCTTTTCCTCATTTCATGAAATCTACTTCCCAAAAATAACTACTGAAAATAGTTTATCTCTATGCCTGTCATTTAAACATCTCATTTCTCAATTTATTAAAGACCTGGATAAGGAACACATGAAAATTTTGCTTCATTTTACACATTTTACTTCATTAAAGTGTTCCACTCACTGTCTGGTTTTGAAATACAGAGAAGAATCAATGGCAAAACATCAATTTGATAATTTTATAAAAAGTCTAAAATGAGGGAAATCCTACAATCATGCACAATATACCTATTTTTTCACTGTTTCCAGAAAAGTTCTTGCTACCCAAAATACATATGTATGGTCAATGTATCATAATCTGAGTGGAGGCCATGATCTCTACTCAAGCTTTCCTAAGGTGATTTTTAAAATTAAAAGATCCTTGGGGTGCCTGGGGTGGCTCAGTCGGTAAAGTGGCCAACTCTTTTTTTTTTGAGAGAGAGAGAAAGAGAGCACAAGCAGGGGGAAGGGACAGAGGAAGAGGGTGAAGCAGGCTCCCCGCTGAACAGGGAGCCCAATGTGGGGCTCGATCCCAGGACTCAGGGATCATGACCTGAGCCAAAGGCAGATGCTTAACCGACTGAGCCACCCAGGTGCCCCAAAGTGGCCAATTCTTGATTTCCACACAGGTCATGACCTGGGATAGAGCTCTGCCTCAGGCTCCGTGCTCAGCAGGGAGTCTGCCTGAGGATTCTCTCTCCCTCTCCCTCTGCCCCCCGCACCCCCACCCTGGTCACATGAGTGTGAGCCCGCTCTCTCTCTCTCAAATAAATAAATATTTTTAAAATAAAATTAAAAAATAAAAAGATCCTTATGCTACTAAACTAGCAATATAGCAACCCCTTAGAAATTCAATGCATTTTAAATATTTTAATATTAAATTCCAACTTACATAATCTTCACTCTCTGATACAGGATTATTGTTGTCTGTGGAAGAACTTCCATCTAATGGTTTCTCAGAAGCAGCATCAGGGAATAAGAACTTAGGGAGAAAAATAAAAATAACCACATTTCAACCAATTTCCTACTTTGTTGATATTCATAACTCATATAAACACTATTTTATTTTTTTATGGTTTTGCTATTAAAACAATGGAAATGTGCTTATTGTACTGGCCAGTGGGTTCTACATCATATCAAACATTTTCTGTTTTTCTTTAAAAATACATAGTTTCAGTGATAAGCCAATTTTAGAAATCAGAGATTTTTCTTAAAACCACCTGGTTGTGTAGACTAAACAATGAAAAATCTCTTCACTATGATCCATGGTCATTAAATTTATAAAAAAGTATTAGACAAAACCTAAGAGAAAAAATTTAAATACGCACACATTCATGAGGCTCTATGAAGTTATACAGTCCATAGGTTTTCATATATGAAATATTAAGACTATGATATTTAAGATGGTAACTTTACAAGATACCCCTAGAAAGTCGGAAGCAGTCTAAACCTGTAATGACCAGTTCATCTTTTTCCATGTGGTTTCTGTTTACGTGTATGTAGGAATGGTTAAAAAAAAAAAAAAAAAAAAAAATAATCAGTGCATATGGTAACTAGAATAAAATCTCTAAGGATATATTGTTAAGAAGGGGCCTTTCCCAGGGCCACTGGGTGGCTCAGTCGGTTAAGCATCTAACTCTTGATCTCAGCCCAGGTCTTGATCTCAGGGTTGTGGGTTCAGGCCCTGCATTTGGCTCCCTAGCGTAGAGCTTCCTTAAAAAAAAAAGAAGGGGCCTTTTCTGCAGAAATATATTTTCAGTCCTTTTATCACTGTTCCTCCCAAGCACGTGTTGTACTGCTGACTTGTGATTCCTTTTACTATGCATACTATGCCACATATTACAGAATGTGCTCAGGAGACTTTTTCAAATTTAGAGGAACTACTCTGTACCAAACCCCACTACTAGGTACATTTGCAAACAATATCCTAATCTAAAACCACTGTGTAAGGTAAATATTACTGCCCACTTCTTTCAGATACATAAGCTGAAAATCTGGTTAAGAGTTTTATTCAGATTAATGCTGGGATGAGATTAACATCAAGTTTCCACGTCCAGTATTCTTTTCATTGCACTATTCAAAGGTTGTTCCCAAGATTGTCTTAATGCACAAATTGCCAGAAATATGACTATACCTACAATTATAGTAAGAACAGCTATCATTTTACCAGAGGCCTATTATATGCCAGGCAGTGTTAAGAGATGGTCCTTTCATCCTCCAAACAATCTAACAGGGTTTCATTAGCCTCATTTACAGATGACAAAACTGAAATTAAATGACTTACTCAAAATAATATAGTAAAATCAGGATTAACCCTGGTGTGTGTGGTTCCCAGGCTGGGCCTGTTCCACCACTCTATACCTAGGAGACATCTTAGCTCTTTCTAGTACTTACTATAAAGCTTTCCTTAGACTTTTGTGAAAGGAAGCTTTCAAAAATCCAGTTCTGATGTTGACCCTCTGCTTAAAATATTAAACTGCAAGATGAAGCCCGGTGTTTCAGGACTGTTCATCTGTTTCTAAAACCTTCTCTTCAAGATGCAACTCAAGTGCCCTTCTTTATGACACCTTCCCTGATTCCCACTGCCCAGATAGAGACAGACACATCCTCTGCTGTGTTCTCACAGCCAAACTGCCAGACTTCTTCCATGCAACACGGTATTGTAACTACAGTTTACCTTCCTTCTTCCCATTAAACTAGTGGGAATTCTCTGAATGTGGAGACTTCGTTTTACTCATTTTATATTCCCAATCCAGTGCTTGCCACATAGAAGGGACTGGTTGATAATGAATAAATGAGTATACATACAGACATAGAAAGATACCATATTTAGTTACCAAGAAATGAGTATACATACAGACATAGAAAGATACATTTAGTTACCAAGAGAATAGTATTGAGGACATCATTATTCAGTGGTGACTCTTCTACACCTCTGTGTTTTCGTATTTTCTTCTTTGCACTGTGTACCATATTTGAAACTGATAATTTATGAATTGGAACCGGTGCTGGCTCTGTCAACTTTGACAAAGCATGAGTTATATCAGCAATTTCTATAAAAAGAATAGAAACGAACAGAAATTATATCACCAACCTTAGCAAGTTAAAGTGATGAATAAACTGTTGATTGTATAAAACATTTTAGTCACTATTTTCACTGGTATTATATGGTCTCAGAATTACAAAATTTTAAGACACATATTCAGCTTTATATGCGTCCATAATGACAAAGGTGTAACACAAATTATTTCTCTCCAGCAGTTTTAAAGAAACGTCTAAAACTCTGCTTTTCAAAATATCTTACAGTTTTGGTAGAAAGAACTTATTAAATGTGCTTAATTTTTAAGCTCAGGGTAAAGCCCGGAGAGAAATGGTATCAGTCTACTCCATCAAAACTTGTTTTTCCAACTTAATTCAAATGTGAAAATAGATGAAAAGTTACTAGAAAAATGCCAAAGAAAAAGGGTTAGATGTCTGAAAGTAACTTAAAAAAAAGGAAAGTAGGTCACCTCTCCCTTCTTCCTCAAATGTGGATCGTCCAAGAATTTCATCAGTTGACTCCTTTCGACGGCAAATTTTAAAGAATTCAGTGACAAAATCACCTACATAGAAAAAATGTTACTCATATTTGACACTTAACTAAAAGAAATCAGCCCTACAAATTAAAGTACATGTCTTTTCACAAAAGCTATAAGAAAGATTTGGTAGAAAAAGAAACCATTCAGTTTTTCCACCCAAGACAAAAATTAATCCTGTTTCAAAGATAGCCTTGTTCTTCCCTTCTCTCCATGTCACAAGATATTAAAAAAGTTTTTCCTTAGAATCCCTTCTAGAATGAAAGGAAAAGTAACTGTACCTAGTAATATTAATCACTTACTATGTGCCTGAAGAAGACAAATAATTATCTGTTCTCAATGAATTGTAGAAGTAACAAGAATATTACTATATGCACAAAGTGCCACCTTAACTGCCACCCTTCTAGAATTCTGAGTTCATTAAAAAAAATTAAAATTAAAAAGAACTTCTGGTCCTTTCATGAAGATGGTACCAAAGGTCAAGAAGGAAGCCCCTGCCCCTCCCAAAGACGAAGCTGAAGCAAAAGCTTTGAAGGCCATGAAAGCGGTGCTGAAAGGCGTCCACAGTCACAAAAAAAAAAAGATCTGCATATTGCCTACGTTCCGATGATCCCAGACACTGCGTGTCCGAAGGCAGCCCAAATATCCTCAGAAGAGCGCCCCCAGGAGAAACAAGCTTGATCACTATGCCATCATCAAGTTCCCCCCTGACTACTGAGTCAGCCATGAAGACAACAACACACTTGTGTTCATTGTGGATGTCAAGGCCAACAAGCACCAGATCAAACAGGCTGTGAAGAAGCTCTACGACACTGAGGTGGCCAAGGTCAATACCTTGTCAAGCCTGATGGAGAGAAGGCATTTGTTTCACTGGCTCCTATGATGCTTTGGATGTTGCCAACAAAATTGGGATCATCTAAACTGAGTCCAGCTGGCTAAATCTAATTTTTTTCACCACAAAAACAAAAACAAAAAACCTGAAGATATGTTTCTAGAGGATTAAGAAATCATGTAGCATAAAGTTATTTTAGCTTCAGCTGCATTATTAATGGTACACTTCCTGTCATTATTATAAGGGGAAAAGGTTTGATATCTTCTGAAGACCTGCAATGAGACATTTGTACAAAAAAATTAAAGTTTAACAGGAATTAAAGTTTAACTAATCATCAGTACTAAAACTACCAGACAATACAAGATATTAAATTCATCAACTAGTTCTGAATAAATCTAGAACACTTTCTGGACTTCTTTAGAAAAGTAAGATAATCCTATAATTCAATCATATAAACTATATGACTCTAGTTAATTATATGACTACATAATCCTTTAATCTCATCATATAAACACATAAAGTCAAAGAGTAGGGTGGGATCATGGAACAATAACTTAAAATGAGAATACTTTAAATTCTAAGGTCCTCTACAATTACCACAGAAGTCAGTGGATGAGAAACAATAAGGAACTAGGAAACAATTCAGTAAATAAATTTAATGATTTAATAATCCAATGATTTAACAAGGGAAACTATTTATTGAGCATTTACTGTACAAAAGGCTGTGTATTAAATGTGATACACAAACACACACATAATCTTATTTGATCCTCTCAATAACTCTATGTATATACTATTGTCTCTATTTTACGGAGACTTGAAGAAATTAACAAAACTTGTTCAAACTGGCAGACCCAGGATTTAGAATAAAAATTCTAAAACTCTTAATACCAACCCTCCACTGTCTCCCTAATACCCCAAGACAAATTCACCAATGGCAGGAATTTTACCTTCTACATCTTTGTATTCACCATTATGTAGTTGGCAAAAATGGCAAGTGCTAATTAGCATTTAATGAATAGCATGTGATGAATTTTAAAGAACCCAATAAAATAATATTTTAGAGAAATGCATCATTACTGTCATCAATAAATAGTAACTCCATTAGCTGAATGGTAATATATCAGGTTATATGGAATAAAGGTGGTTTATATAAAAAAACAGAAATGAAATATCTTCATATGTACTAAATATGAGAGAAAAAGATGGAAAGACACATCGAGGAGATGGGTTCAGAAGACTTCATGAAAGAGACACAGCTACAAAAATGATAAAAGAAAGAAATGCCAGATATGGGATACAATAATATTATCCCAAAGGCAAATTAACATTTTTTCAAGTATTTCTATTTATGATATTTCACTTGATCCTTTACACCTCTTTCCCTCTATCAGAAAATAGGTTTGCAGATGTGGTACAACCCTACAGAAGGGCTCGTTCTTCCCCTCACATACCACAAGTCCAGAGGATGGCAAAAGGCAGAAAGTGCTGCACTAACAAGAACGGAAGATGCAAACTGCCAGAAGAAGAAAAGAAGGGAGTAACATAAAAGCCTTAGAAGAATAAAACTCAGATCATGAGAAAATATGTGAGAATTCTGAGATGTAGACTGCTTAAAGCTAAAAGACAAGAAAGAAATCCTGTGGGTGCCTGGGTGGTTCAGTCGTTAAGCATCTGCCTTGGGCTCAGGTCATGGTCCCAGGGTCCTGGAATCGAGTCCCATTGGGCTCCCTGCTCAGCGGGAAGCCTGCTTCTCCCTCTCCCACTCCCCCCTGCTTGTGTTCCCTCTCTCACTGTGTCTCTCTCTGTCAAATAAATAAATGAATTCTTTAAAAAAAATAAAAAATAAAAAAAAGAAAGAAATACTGCTAGTGCTATTCAAGACTTACTAGGACTCACCGCTGTTGACAAAGATTTCTTTTTTAGTGGTATTAACCGAGAAGATCACAAATGTAAAAAAACAAAAATGTACCCTTTTGATAGGTGAAATAAAGTATAAAGAATACATTCAGTCTTCCTAATCTGGAAGATGGGCAGATTGGTGGGGAAGGAACATAATTTCAGGAAAGGATGTCTTACCCAGCAAACACTGAGGATTTTCAGCTTTTCGAACTCGAACAGACCAATGGGGAGCCTGAATAGGATCCAAATCACTAAAATACAAAACAAAATAAACAAAGATCCTAATTATGACAATGTACAACTCATTAATTTATCAAAATGCAGCCTAATTAATTATATAAAAGGACGAGCAATCCATTTTGCCTCCCTTAAACTTACTGTTACTCAGATAAGGCCATTTGGGTAAGTTTAAAAAAAAAACCCAAAAAACCCAGAATTAAGAAATCAAAGTTTGTAGACAAAAAAGCAAAAAAGAAAAACCACAATCAAAACACACATATAAAAATTATTCTGAGGGCGCCTGGGTGGCTCAGTCGTTAAGCGTCTGCCTTCGGCTCAGGTCATGATCCCAGGGTCCTGGGATCGAGCCCCACATCGGGCTCCCTGCTCAGCGGGAAGCCTGCTTCTCCCTCTCCCACTCCCTCTGCTTGTGTTCCCTCTCTCGCTGTGTCTCTCTGTCAAATAAATAAAATCTTTAAAAAAAAAAAAAATTATTCTGAACAGGCAATGTACACAGATAATCTAATAAAACAATTAATTTTAGAAATAATAAAGAAATGATCTTAGTTTTTTTACAACACTAATAGTAAAAACAGAGACTACAAAAATTTGCACAAGATCAAATGTGCCCTATTTTCTCAATTAAATAGATTATTACACATCCACTTAATGGACTATGCAGCAATTTTAAAAATAACAACACAGATCTTTATTTATGGGCATATAATATGTAAAGATACATACTAAATAAAGCAAATATATAAATTTAAACTTTAAAAATATACGCTCCCATAAAAATACTGATTCATTATGTTGTACATGTGAAACTAATATAATGTTACATGCCAATTACATCTCAATTTAAAAACAAAAAAGTATACACCCCAAAATGCTAACTGGCTATTTTTTAAGTAACAGGATTGCATGTAGTCCTTATTTTCTTCTTTATAGCCGTCTAAATTATGTGATTAAGAAAGCTCATGTTACTTTTATCATCAACAAATACAACCTATTTATTTTCTGATTAAGAAAGCTCATGTTACTTTTATCATCAGCAAATACAACCCATTTATTTTAATTACAACAAAAAAGTGTCCTATTTCTCACTGTTCTGCATCATGCATGAGAGATACTAAAATTGTGCTCCTCTCTCTCCACATTCTTCCTAATGTTTGCTATAATTTTTGAGTTGTTTCCATTGCACAAGAGTATATGACTGGGAAGTTTCATTATTTATGACATTTAATGTTCAAATATTACTCCCACACATTCTAATGACAATCACCTCTTCAAAGTATTTCATGAACTGCTTCTAACTAGCTAAGAAAAGTTCAAGAGAATTATGCACTATATCCCTCTTGAAGACATCTTTGCTAAAACAAAGTAAGACTGAGGTTGTTCAGGGTAGGGGGGACGGGTTAAATAGGTGACAGAAATTAAGGGGTGCACTTGAGATAAGCACAGGGTCATGTATGGAAGTGTGGAATTACTACGTTGTACACTTAAAACTAATATAACACTATATGTTAACTAACTGGAATAAAAACAAAAACTTAAAAAAAGGGAGACCGTTCATTATCCCTGAACTAAAGATCACATCCCCAAGGTCAACAGCTTAAAATACATCTCTAATACATATCTAATCAGCCTAAAAAGCGACCTTTAAAAGTAAAAAATCAACCAACCTAATCAGAAACTGATAGAAAAAGGAAAGTTGCTAACCACTTGGCAGTTAATTTATTCTACTGAAATGTTTGAATCTCAATATACTACTCTTAACATACTTACGAATAAACATCATTATCCACAATGATACCTTCTGTCAGGTGAGGCCATGTAGTTGCTAAATGGAGTTCACTAAAATAAAACATAAAATATATCCAAAAGCTTTAATATTGTATGTATATCCTCTGACTCAGCAATTCTACTTCTAGAAATGTATTCTAAGTAAATAACCAGAAATGTACATATAAGTATGTTAAAAGTGGTGCTATCTATAATATAGTAAAACAGGAGATGACCAGTTTATTAGCAAATGGTAGCACACCCATATGAAGTTAATGTCTTGCAGACATTAAAAACACATACTATACCTAACAGCCCAAAAGTGTAAATAACCCCAATATCTATCAGCTGATCAATGGATAAATAAAATGTGGTATTAGCCATATAATGGCATATTCTACACCAATAAAAAGCAATGAAATACTGACCATGCTACAATACAGATGAACCTCAAAAACATTTTGCTAAATGAAAGAAGTCGGACACAAAAGGCCACGTACTGGATAACACAATTCATATGCAATGTCCGGAACAGGCAAATCCATAAGGAAAGAAGGTAGATTAGTATTTGCCTAGAGCTGGAGGGCCTGGGGAGATCAATGGGATGACAGCTAAGAGGGGAAGGGTTTCTTTTTGGGATGATGAAAGTGTTGTGGAATTAGAAAGAGATGATGATAGCACAACTTTGGAAACACTAAAAACCACTGAATTTTATACTTTATACGGTGAATTTTATGGTACATGAATTATATCTCAATTTTGAAAAACTCATGTTATATATCAGAGGTTAGCAAACGTTTTCTACAAACGACCACATAGCAAATATTCTAGGCTTTTGGGACCATGTAGTCTCTGTTATATTCTTGGTTTTTTCTTTTAAAACTCTAAAAATGTAAAAGAGATACAGAAACAGGCTACTGGCCAGATTTGGTCCAAGGTCATAGTTCGCTGACCTCTTAATATAGATAAATTTTTTTTTTTTAAAGATTTTATTTAGGGCACCTGGGTGGCTCAGTCGGTTAAGCGTCTGCCTTCGGCTCAGGTCATGATCCCAGGGTCCTGGGATCGAGTCCCACATTGGGCTCCCTGCTCTGCGGGGAGCCTGCTTCTCCCTCTCCCACTCCCCCTGCTTGTGTTCCCTCTCTTGCTGTATCTCTCTCTGTTAAATAAATAAATAAAATCTTTAAAAAAAAAAAAAAGATTTTATTTATTTGAGAGACAGAGAGCACATGAGAGGGGGGAGGGTCAGAGGGAGAAGCAGGCTCCCTGCTGAGCCGGGAGCCCAACGTGGGACTCGATTCTGGGACTCCAGGATCATGACCTGAGCCGAAGGCAGTTGCTTAACCAACTGAGCCACCCAGGCGCCCCAATATAGATAAATTTTAAGTTTCAAAAAGTTTGCATGTAAAATAAAGCAAGCAAGCCACAAAACATAGAGGATGACATATATTTATAAAATATACAAACATACCGAGTGAAGAAGAGTTATCATAGCAGGCCTGATACTTAGAAAAGGACAACCTGCGAGGTTCACCCTTGACTTGCCATCTGGGAACTTAGATTTTGGGGGGTTCTTATCATTCCTTGATAGGGGTGGCTCACTGTGCCTAAACTACTACCTAAACAGTATGGTTTATGCTGAACGCCTGCCTTCCTCTGGTACATGGACAGAATGCCTAAGTAACCAGCCTCAGATAAACACACCATGTAGTGAGCCTCTAATGAGTTTCCCTGGTAGACAGCCTTTCACACGTCACAATTCATTGCTAGGAGAATTAAGTGTGTCCTGAGTAACTACACTGGGAAAGGAAGCTGGTCCTTGGTTGGCTCTGGACCTCAACCTATGTGCCTTTTCTCTTTCCTGATTTTTGCATTATATCCTTTCAATGTAATACACCATAGCCATGAGCACAATTAAATGCTGTGAATCCTCCTAGCAAATCACTGAACTGGAGAGTCTTGCAGAGACCAAGTTGTCATCAGTGACCATCTATGAGTAGTGGGATTATAAATTAGTGAATATTTTTTTTCCTGTCGAGATTTTGAACCCACTTCTTGGAGAGTAAAGTTTGGAGAGTAAAGAAGCCAAAAGAACCAATTACTTATTTTCTCTGATCTTCAGTGGTGCTCAACTGACTGGCAGCTCCAGTCTGGACTCTACATTTTAGAATTCACTGTGGTAACAGGGCCAGAATCTACAACAATATAGTATAACCTTGGTTAATAACTGGACAACTAGCCACCACTGGCTCAATCCTATTTTCTGAACTGGGTCCTATAATGGTCCCAATTAAACTTCTGTGTTACCAAATACCTCTTCAGTAAGTTGATTTTTTCACTGAATTAGTCACAGTTGACTACTATAGTTTACAACTAAGAAACTTGACTAGCAAACATGGTTTTTGCCTCTTTTTATGTTTTCTAAATTTCCCTTACTTAGCATAAATTTATTACTTTCATAATAAAATAAATTTTTAAGGTAAAAAAATGACTAGACAGTATGTAATATTAAAGGACATGAATGATTACAAGTTTAAAATTCTAAGCTCTGAAATAATTTTAGGTATTAACCTCAGATTCATTTCCTAAGTTTTTAAAAAATATTTTTAGTTATTTTTTTCCAACAGAAAGAGAGACAGCGAGAGAGGGAACACAAGCAGGGGGAGTGGGAGAGGGAGAAGCAGGCTTCCCGCAGAGCAGGGAGCTAGACCGCGGAGCAGGGAGCTAGATGTGGGACTCGATCCCAGGACCCTGGGATCATGACCTGAGCTGAAGGCAGACGCTTAATGACTAAGTCCCAGGCGCCCCCTAAGCTTTTATGACTATGTTCTCTCCTCACCCTCTAACTACAGAACAACTTCTCTGACAAGGAGGGGACACTGAAAAATGCCTCATTCCCTCTTCCACCACCAAAGATTCCTTTTCAAAAGCAATTGTGCATGCCCACAGCATTTGCGATTTAAATGGTTTACCATACACACCATCTCATTCCCAAATTATTTTTGTACTCTTCTTTGATCATCTATTTCTCTGCTGATTCCTCATCATGACTTAAAATTAAGAAATATTTATTAATTAATTCCTTCACATTTCTATTACCAGGTCAATTTTATTCTCTCTCCCTAAAATTTTCTCTAAGCAAAATCTAATGACTGAACCAGCTGGAGGGCCACAAATATACCATTTCTCCCTTATTTACTATGCCTTGATGGCCACCTTCTTTATCCTCTGGTAAATTTCATCAAACTCTTCCCTGTATCAAGGCCTTTACACAGGCTCTTCATTCCACCTGCAATGGTCATTCTCTCTCTCTGCCTGGCTAAATCCTCCCTGAGACACTTCCTTTCAGAATACTTTCCTGATGGCATCCCAATCCAAACTAGTTTCTCATTTTACTGTTATTATAACCTGTACATTTCCTTCAAATTACCCCACAGCTTATAAAACTGTTCACTTATTTAGGTGATTATTTTGTCCATTTCCTTCAATCAGATTGTAAATGCCAAGAAGCCAGAAAGTGTTTTATTTACTTCTATAGCTTCCTAATTCAGCATAGTGCCTGGCACATATAATAAATATCAATTACAAAAGATACTTACTTTATCTTTCCCTTGAGTGATTTTAAGTTAAAACTACTACTATTTCTACCTCTATGTAAGAGTATTAAGAATGTATGTATGCGGGGCGCCTGGGTGGCTCAGTCGTTAAGCGTCTGCCTTCGGCTCAGGTCATGATCCCAGGGTCCTGGGATCGAGCCCCACATCGGGCTCCCTGCTCCGCGGGAAGCCTGCTTCTCCCTCTCCCACTCCCCCTGTTTGTGTTCCCTCTCTCGCGCTGTCTCTCTGTCAAATAAATAAATAAAATCTTTAAAAAAAAAAAAAGAATGTATGTATGCGTGATAATCTCCCCACAACAATATGCCACTCGCAAAGAACCTCCTTCATCCCTCCCTGAAAGAGAAGATTCGGAAGCACAAGAAGAAGTGCCTGGTGCAGAGCCCCAAATCCTACTTCATGAACATGAAGTGCCCACAAGGCTACAAAATCACCACCATCTTTAGCCATGCACAGTTTTGTGAGTTGGCTGCTCCACTATCCTTTGCCAGCCTATAGGAGGAAAAGCAAGGCTTACAGAAGGATGCTCCTTCAGACAGAAACAGCACTAAAAGCACCCTGAATCAAAATGAGTGGGAAACCATCCCAATAAACACATTTTGGATACAAAAAAAAAATTTAAAAAAAGGTATGGATGTTTGTGCATATATTTTTTAATTAGCCAAGTAGTTTAAACAAATAAGACAGTTTCTAAATCAGCATTATTTATATTTTCCAAATATTTTGCTCTCAGTGATTAAATTTTCCAAGGCTTACATTTTTTTATAAAGCAAAATTTTCTTAAAGTTCAGTAGCTCTTCTAGAAAAGCAGTTGGGTAACCTAAGAGGTCTGACTTAAGCCTTAATTTGTACATTTGGAAAAAGTGGTCAGGAATAATGTAAATATTTGTTAATTCTCGGTGATGACTACATGAAAGTTTGTTATACATGACATTCTCTGTGCTTTTCAATATATAAAATGTTTCCCAAAAAGTAGGCCAAGAATCACTTCTATAAAGAATAATCAGTAAGTGGCATTATACACATTTTATGTATTATTTGAAAGCTTCTTTTACTTCTAAATTACAGAGGAAAAACAAAACAAACGGACAGACTGTTAGATATAGGTCTGCTTCCGGTACTGTACTCATTCCAGAAGGCTACAAAACACAGTAATCACTATTAATAGGATTTAAAAAGTAAAGTCCCAGGGCACCTGAGTGGCTCAGTCAGTTAAGCATCTGCCTTTGGCTCAAGTAATGATTTCAGAGTTCTGGGATGGAGCCCCATGTTGGGCTCCCTGCTCAGCAGGGAGTCTGCTTCTCCCTCTGTCCCTCCCCTCTGTTCCTGCACATGTGCTCTCTCTCTCTCAAATAAATAAAATCTTAAAAAAAAAAAAGTAATCCCATAATTCAAATGATATCCCACCTTATAGGATCTTCACAGGCACCAAATGGTAATTTGCCAAACTCCAGGCCTCCAACTTCTCCTCCTACAAGGGCATCTATATCTAAACAAAAGGAATATTTTTCCATTATTCAGCAAAAAATGAAGAAATAAGAATTTAATTAGGTTAGCTCTTTGGGCAATCATATATTTAAATGTGCCTATATCAAGAGCACACACAGAAAGTTAGCAAAGAATCTTTAACTGGACTGCTTGTAATAAAAGCAGTTATAATAAATACAATGTTATAATAAGAGAACAATTCCTATTTTTTTAGTGTTTCATTCAAGCCATGCATTCTACATTTTACCTTTTTGAAATATTCTTTAAACAATGCTTGAGAGAACATTAATCCTGTAAATTTTTTTGCATTTTCTAAGAATGTGATTAATATCATCTAAAAGAAAGATTATCCAAGTATTTAAAAATGTAATCACCAACCTACAGTTCTGCTGTCAATAATTTCTGAATAGCAAATCAGTTATCATTAATAAATTTTTATTTCAGATGGCAGTACATGGAAATAATTTAAGTTCAACAAAGAATTTCCTTTCTGTTATGAATAGTATCTGTTATGAATAGCGATTAGAGGAGAATGTAGCGGGTAAATCACTCTCCTTACTCCACCCCTCTTAAAGAACTAATAAAACACTTTTAAAAGACATCAAAAAGATTTCTCTTTGAAATAATTCAAATGGTTGCTTTTCATTATTTGCACTATACTGGGAATTCCACAAATTAAAGTCCATTGTTGAGTTATGAATATTCCCCAGATTTGCTAAAATCATGTTTGACAATTATCTGCAACCTAACCAAATTAAAATTAGTCATTAAATAGGGCTCAATTACTTGAATCAGTAAACTTTCTCAAGTCAATTTCATTCCATTTTTCCAACTAAAGAATGCTTATAATAATAAATATTACAATGACTAGGTTTATTACAAGATGTGAATTTTTAAGAGCTTCAAAATGTGTAGTAAGCATATTTTATAAATTAATAAGCTAAAAATTATTACTAGACCATAACTGTGCAAAAGTTTTAATTCAATTAAAAGTTCCGAAGCGGGGCACAGGGGTGGCTCAGTCAGTTAGGCATCCAACTCTTGATTTCAGCTCAGGTCATGATCTCAGGGTTGTGAGACTGAGCCCCATGGCTAGCTCCACACTGCGAGTGGAGCCTGCTTAAGATTCTCTCTCTCCCTTCTCCCTCTCTTTAAAAAAAAAAGCAAAAAAACAAACACACACACACACAAAGTTCAGAAGCAACACTGTGGAATGAAAGTATCATGGGATTTGGAGTTTGACCAGTGTTTGAAAGCAAACTTTATCATTTGATGACCATGTGACCCTGGGCCAGTTACCTATGTTCTCAAAGACACATATATTCTCTAAGAAACATCACAGATAAATGATAATTACATGAAATAATATATAAAATGCCAAGCACAGTGTGTGGCCCATATTACATGTTCAAATCCCTTCCTTCCCTTTATAGGAGAAAATATTAAAAATTTATATGGCCTTCAATTCACTGCAAACGGTTAATATTTTGGTCATCATTAAAAAAGAACTGGCGGGGCACCTGGGTGGCTCAGTTGGTTAAGCAACTGCCTTCGGCTCAGGTCATGATCCTGGAGTCCCAGGATCGAGTCCCGCATCGGGCTCCCTGCTCGGCAGGGACTCTGCTTCTCCCTCTGACCCTCCCCCCTCTCATGCTCTCTCTCTCTCTCATTCTCTCTCTCAAATTAAAAAAAAAAAAAAAAAGAACTGGCAAGAGAACATTAATAAAGGCTTTACTGGCAATCAAAATTATAATGCTAACATTCTGGCTCTTGGGCTTCCTCTTATATCACCACAGACTGTAACATCTTGGGAAATATTTAAAATTGACTAATAATAGAGCAGCCTTTAAAAAAAAGGAAAAGGAGGGCAGGAACTGAAACTTTCACAGAGAAGCTGGCTACAAATTGTCTAGAGGGTATTGTCTGGAAACTAAAATTACCAAAATGAACACTTAAGTCTTTCTTCTAATTTAATTCACAGCTTAGCTTTTATTTCCCTTTGTTATAGTTTAGTTGCAATTCTTTCATTGTACATTAGAATTTCAAATTATTCTCTGGTACATAAATAAAATACTGATAGCATATATAACTACCAAAGGCTAAGGATGTACTACATTAATTCTAATATCATTCCAAAACTACCGATTTTCCATCCTATAAATAACCAACTACTTGAAACAAAAACAGTAAAGAATATTGTTTTATTCTAATTTATTTTTCTCTGAGCGGGGTAGAGTGAGAAATGTGTCAGGCTAGTAAAATCCTTGTAATTATTTATAAATTTGTATTACATTTCTTATAGATATACTTGAATATAATTACACTTCTATGTGAGAAACACCCAAGAACCAAACCCTCACTTAATTAGGCTATATGTCCAGTAGGGTGAACTTTTCTAGAACTTAGGTAATATCTTGTTCACACCTGCAGCCCAAACATCCCAAGCCGGCCCATTATAGGTTAATAATTAATGATTACTGAATGAATCAGTTTATCAGTATATACTGCTTTATGGCTAAGCGGGTAAACTGGTTTTAATTAAAGCAAGTTAAAGTAAAATATTCTAGAGCTCTACCTATCGTAAGTATATGTGTATATACACATTTTTTTTTCTTTCCTGCTTTCCTTATTTAGCACTCTTCTTCAATCTCTACTTTCCATAAGGTTCTCAGCTTATGAGGGTGGCTTCCGTTATTACATTCTAAAAACAGACATTTTAATAATTCACTACATACTAATTTGCAGCACATGATGTTCCACAGCAGGGGGATGCTTTATAAATAATGTTAGCTTTCAAAGACAGATTGTCACATATAGAGTAATGTTGTCTCTAGAACAAACTTCAAAGCTTTTTTCAAGAGAAAAAAAACGATAAAGGCAATGAAATCAGCAATACTGCACTTAGAATGAATTACAAACATTTCAAATTTAAAACACTTGAAACACACTGTTAAGTAAGTTTAATTTCTGAATATATTTTCTTTTCCACATATATTCATTAAGTAAAATATACTCTAAATTATCTCACCTGGAGGTTGCTGAGGCCAAAAATACTGCTGCCAATCCTGAAGTACATACGTAAAGCGAATAGCAATACTAACTGGAGGCAAAGGAGTTAAAGGACATCCCTAGGAAATAAATGCAAAGACAATATCGTATAGCTTTAAAAAAAAGTGTTTTAAAAACAATGCCAGAGAGCAAATTACATGAACATGAAGCTGTTTAAACTACTAACTGGAGGGGCACCTAGGTGGGTGAATGGTTAAGCCTCCAACTCTTGATTTCAGCTCAGGTCATGATCTCAGGATCCTGAGACTGAACCCCTTGTGTTGGGCCCCACATCTGGCCCATGTCAGATCTCTGGGTTCCCTGCTTGGCATGGGGGCTGCCTGTCCCTCTCCCTCTCCCACTGCCCCTCCCCCAGCTCGTGCTCACTCGCACTCTCACTCTCTCTAAAATAAATAAATCTTTTAAAAACAAACAAATAAATAAATAAACTGCTACCTGGAAACAAACTAAATGCTCCTTCAAAATATTTTTAACAATTTTAATTATACAAATATAATTTCTTACTATTCTGTTCAGCCATAATGAATGTGAAAAAATCTGATTCATTTTTTAAATAAGTGAAACTATTATAAAGTGTAAGACTAGGATTGAGGAGACAATGTCTTTTCTTTCTTTCAAATCAAAATAAACTCAAATTAAAGCCAGTCTTGAATAATTTAACCATAATTTTAGACTAAGACAAATGGTCACTCATGCAAAATATACTAATGAATCAGTTAACATAAAATTTAGATTCATCTTTGCATTCATTAAAAATCATGAAAATAAATATCACCTAAACATCCTATGATCTCAGATTGCCTTAATAATGGTTAACCTACATTAATGTGGAGTAGGACTTAAATATACAAGGATTCACCTATGGAACATGTGGAACTATAATTTCAAGAGTATCCTGCATATCTAACCAGTTACCAGGTGTTGCTGATACTACTGATCAGGAGGAATAAAAGACATTTAGCTCAGTAGCAGCATCTATAAATGTCACTAGTAGCTTTAACCAAATACAAACTCAATCTAAAGTCACAATACAAGGTGGCCCAAAAGAAAGATAATTCAGTTTTGGGCTGCTGTGTCTTAGACGAGCAAGGTAAGATTCTGGCTGGTTAGGAATAATAGACTTCTCAGTCAAGTGCAGATATTAAGTGAGTGTTCACCCATAATAAGATACAAATAGTCTAAAAACCATAACAAAGTTGCTTTGACACATAACCTCTGCTCCAGTTAGATAGCAACATAGATAAATATAGAAGAGATAACCAGAAAGGAATAGCTAGGATCAAACATGACATAAATATATCTTTTGGGGCCCTAGAAAAGGTACACAAAACCCCAAGTTTTAAGTGGGGCTTAAGGCACATGCCTGCTGAGTTCCAGGTGTGGAAAAAGGCAGTGACAGCCTAGGATTACAGACTGCATTAAGTGGAACTGGAAGTTCAACTCTGCCCAGAGTGAGTGCACTGTAATACTCTGCTTAAGGCAGACACTGGGACAGGGCACACCTACTTGGTACAGTAGCTTTGTTGGAAGTTAGGGGCTGGGGAGAGTCACTGAGTGAGGGGGGAAAAAACACTCTCATAATCTAAGCAAGCAATCCAGTAATTCCAAGACCAGATAATCAATATCCCCAATATCACCACAGAGCAAGAGGCTCCAAACACCATTTTAAAACCCAACTCTGAAATTTTCTACAGGTGGGGAGCAACCACAAGATTACAGAGCCAAAGGGGAGGATGGGAGAGAAAGTTAAAAATTTTAGATACAACATTCATTCTAAATGAGCCTGCAAACAAAATTTCCACAAAACATGAAGAAATGTAGTTCTAAAAGAGATAAATATCCAAACCAACATTCAAGAATATAAAACCATGATATATAAAGAGCATGTGAAAGAAGAATGTCTAAATGAAAAAAGACTAGAGTACGAATTTTCATATATTTAGAGGATTATGGCAGAATTTAAATTTAAATTTTATGTACCCCAAAGGGCAAAACTGATCCCCCACCCCTGCCAGAAGGAAAGCCTTTTCTAATAAATTAGATCTACGCAAAAACGAAATAAACTTCCAGTGAAGGGTGAGTGCTCTGGAACATTGCAAGCAGGTGTTAAAGAGTAATTTTTATAAAGATAGCTTTAGGGGTGCCTGGGTGCCTCAGTCGTTAAGCATCTGCCTTCAGCTCAGGTCATGATTCCAGGGTCCTGGGATGGAGCCCCGCATCAGGCTTGCCGCTCAGTAGGGTGCCTGCTTCTCCCTCTGCCCCTCTTCCTGCTCATATGCTCCCTCTCTCTCAGATAAATAAAATCTTTTAAATAAATAAATAAATAAATAAATAAGCAAGCAAGCAAGCAAGCAAGCACATAAGCATCTCCTTGAAACTGAATGGAGAGAAAAACAGATGATGGGCAAGGATGGCCAGGACAGAACAACATTGGGCTGCTCTGCGGGAAGCCTGCTTCTCCCTCTCCCACTCCTCCTGCTTGTGTTCCCTCTCTGTGTCTCTCTCTGTCAAATAAATAAATAAAATCTTTAAAAAAAAAAGTAAAATAAAGATAGCTTTAGAGAGAGATTACAGAAGAGTCACATACTGGGTAGTTTTAGCTATGTAAAACCCCTAAAGTACCCAAACAACTCTCAATTATTTTAAGTTTAACTCTTATCAAATCAATTTTGAGGGGCGCCTGGCTTGCTCAGTTGGTAGAGAACACGACTCTTGATTTCAGGGTCGTGAGTTCAAGCTCCACATAGAGCATGGAGCCTACTTTTAAAAAAATCAATTTTGAGAGGTGTTTCATATCTAGGTGAGTGAGTTTTGTGAAAGTTCTGCCAGATAATGTGATGAACTGATTAAGAACACTTTTTCTAAAAGTACAACTAGCAAACTGTCATAATCTAAATTAGGCTCCACAGATCAAGGTGGTCCCTAGTTTCAATAAAGAGAAGTTCAGCTACGTAAGGGACATAAAAGATCCATGAAAATAATGTTCACTAATGTTTTTGAAGAAGGAATAAAGTATTAATACTTGCATCTGACCAGAAACCTGATCTGACCAGAAACCTGATCTAAAAATACATAATTGAAAACTTCTGGTGAGAGAGCAAAGGGAAACAAATGGGACAGAAATATATACATACTTACCTTTTTCAGATATTTCTCAAAACACCACATGTAGAATGAAGCAGTACTTAAAGCTTTCAAAATTTTTGAAAAAAAATTACATACATACACGGAACTCTCTAAAATATATGCTTCTATGATCTTTTGGTGGCGATAAACACAAGAAACTGCTAACAGTAGTTATTTTGAGGAGCAAGATTAAGAGATGAAAGGAAGCTTTTACTTTATTTAAATTTCTTAACATGGTGACATGCATTACTTTTTTTTAAAAAATGTCAAATGGACTTATCTGGGTGGTAATAATCCTACCCTACACTATTTAGGGCCTCAACATTGAAAACATTTTTATGAAATTAAGTTCTAATCCTAAATAGCTACCATACCTACTAAAAGAGAAATTTCAGCATTTTCCTCATTATTTTTTCCTTTTTAAAATTTCCCAACCATCAGAAAGACTGCAAAACTAGTATAATTAACAAGCAGCCACTGAAACACACTCATCTGGGGAGGTTGGCAATAGCTGACCCCTGAACATGGGTCTGAACTATGCAGGTCCACTTATAGATGAGCTTTTTACAATACAGTACTATAAATGTGTTTTGTCTTCCTTACAATTTTCTTAGTAACACCTTCTTTTCTCCAGCTTACTTTATTGTAAGAATATGATATACAGTACATATAACACCACAAAATATGGGTTAATCAAGTGTTTATGTTACTGGTGTGGCTTCCAGTCAACAGCAGGCTAATGATAATCAAGTTTTGGGGGAGTCAAAAGTTATAAGTGCATTTTTGACTATGCACAGGGGAGATGGGATGTCAGGATCCCAAGCCCCGTACTGTTCAAGGGCCAACTGTTTTACTATTAGAGGAGAAAGAGTAGAAGGAGATAACGCAGTAAATAAATGTTAACAAACTGAACAAAATTAGTTTAATTAGTTGTTCTTTAGCATTAGTACACTAAAAATCTAACTGGATACGGTTTCTTTGAACATACACAGTAATTTATATAGTCAATTATATCTTTCTTCCACTAATTACATTATCAATATTATAGAGAAATGTTTCTACATACTCAATAAAATTACCAAACTGCTACTTTCATCTGGATCCCAGATAAGACTGACAGTATCAATACAAACTCACAATCTTTGATTTGAAGATATCCAGCAGACCTGATAAATGAGTGTACTGATTTGGCACTTTCCGAAGATGAACCATTTCAAAATCAGTTCGGACACCATGACCCTGACATTCTCCCACATACATTCTTCGCCATTTGTGATGAATTTGCACAAAGAGTGGCACCTGGCTGTAGGACACAATTAAATAGGAATAGATTTTAAGTTCATTAAACACTAATTCCTAAATCTAAAAACTTCCCCATTATTTTAATCTCAAATATTTAAAAACACTAAGCAAGGATCATTTATCAGGCTTATATTTATGAGAGACACAGTTAGTTTCTTTTCTCCGTACACTAATAAGCTGAAGAAACGATCATCTAGTGGAATTTTATATTCAGAAAATTGTTTTAAAATAGCTGAAAGTAAAAAAAAAAAAAGGCACAATGAAAATTTTCTTGAATAAAAATGATCATATTAAGATAGGGACTGAAGGACTCCATAAAAATCTGCTTTTTGCTCCTTTTCCTGCTTCTACTCTTGCTAGGACCTGCACCCCCACTTTACACATGCCTCAGTAGTTTATGTCCTCCTTGTAAGAGACAAGGAGTTAATGATTTCTCTAGAAAAGACAACATTTAAGGAAGGACCAGGTGAGAATAACCAGACAAAGCTATCATATGTGCATTCCAGACCACCAGCACTAGACATAACCATGTCAAGATACCCAGGCTCCAAGGAATAACACATGGGCCCTCACCTTTGATCTAACCAGTTCCTGGATGCGTGAGAGGACACATACACCAGACCATGATCCTCAACAAAAACTCTCAGGCCCGAAGCAAAAATGAGACTTCCTCCTTTCCTGAGTCTCTCAGATACTCTGTACCTGCCACTCTCTCTATGCCTTTAATAAATACTGCTTTCATCTCTTGCTGGCTCACATTTGATTTCTATCCTGCATGCATCCAGGGACCCCTTTGGTTGGTCCTGAGGGACCCTCTCTGGGTCCAGATCAGGCCTGCTGACATCAGTACCATATTAGCCTTTTAAAGGCAAAATAAAATTTGATTCACAGGTATGAAACAATACAAATCAAAACAACATTAGTGGTGAAATATTTTTTACTTTATCATTTGAAGATAGAACCAATCCTTATTATTCACAGATTTGCATGTTTGCAAATAAGCCTACTCCCTAAAATTTATTTGTAACCCCCAAATCAATACTCAGCATTTTCAGTCATTTGTGGACATACATAGAGCAGCAAAAAGTTTGAGTCATCTGACTTGGGTAATCTCAGTTGAGGTCGAACAATTCAACGATCTGTTTTTAAGTTTGAAAATTAGATTTTGTAACAAAATTTAAATAAACTAAACATTTGAAAGCAAAACACAAAAAGAGTACAATTTACTCATTTCAAATATTCATTGCATAGTTCAGTAAATTTCCCTTTAGAAATGCACTCACTAAAGGTTTTGAGTTTGTCCTTCTATATGATATTCCAATATAATAATGCATAAGTAGGAATCCTAAGAATTTTTTTTAAATCTAACTTAGAAACCATTTTCCTTCATTAATTATAATTAAAAATAGTTTTTAATTCAATGTCTAGGTTTTTCAAAATGTTCACCTACCAGCCAGTGTTTCCCAAAGCAATAGACACAGAACTCAGAAGAAGATTGCACTTAGATTCACTGAGAACTGCATCATGGTTTGCAGCAGGGGCAATCACCACAAACTCCCGCAGTCCATACCTTTAAAAAAAGAACCACTGCCATTAAACAGGGAAAACTTCAGAATACAAAACCATTATTTGAAAAAATCTCCCTGCATTTTAGCAAGTCATGTCTGAGATATAGGTGTTTCTCTTTTTTCTCAGTGGCAACTGAACTGACAATAACATGAATTTCCTTCATTTAGTAAAACACTTCCATTATTCACCTAATTCCTCTCAATTCTTGACAAATTAAAAGCAATTTGCTGAAATCACAAAAGAAAAGCATTAACAGTTTTGCCTTAAAAGTTAAGTTTCCAAGACTGAAATCTTGCTTTTAATTGATAACATTAAGTCCAATGATGTGGAAAGATAGAGTTTGACAGATTCCCTAAATGGAAGGAAAATAATTATCATCCATCATGTATTTGTGCTGTCTAAATGTGAAAATGTGGTTTACTCAACTAAGGAATTATTATACTGTTGTTGTTGTTGTTGTTTTAAGAGAAAGAGAGAGGGTGGGAGAGCAGCAGAGAGAGGGGGAGAGAGAGAATCTTAAGCAGCACCCCCAGCACAGAGCCTGAAGCGGGGCTCTCTCTCACAACCTCGAGATCATGACCTGAGCCCAAATCAAGGGTCAGATCCTTAACTGACTGAGCCATGCTGGTGCTCCAATGAATTCTTATATTCTTTTACACAATAACACATCAGATAGGAGTCACAAAATTATCAGAGAATGGCTTACTCTTGCTACAGTATCTTACAAAAATGAAAACTTCTCATTTAGTTGTCAAGTCCTTTAAATAACACAAATTTGTGGCCAAACTTTACAAAAATATAAGATCAAGTTAGTGATTTTGCCTATTGAAAATTCCTGTTCTAGTCACTCCTAAATGTATTTTTGTTTAATATTTTTAAAATTAATTATGAAAGGCATTACCCATTTGCCTAATTTATTTTAATGCTGATATGTAGAGTTGTGAAGGCTTATTTTTATGAACATTCTCAAGAAATCCCAGTGATAAAGATCAAAAAATAAAAACAGTCCAACCTATAATCTGTTTATTGTTTAGATGACAAAAATTTAGTTCATCTTCTCACTTTGCCTCTATCCTCCTACCCCTGAAATCAAAAATTAGTTATACAGAAATGGCATTGAATACTGGAAAGAATCCAGAGCTATGAATTTTACGCTCTAAAGGTTTTAAAAATACACTTTTCTCTTTTTTAATGTCCTTGGAAGAAAGAAAACAAAACAAGTGAACATTTTTCCCCATGCCATCACCCACACTAGAGTGAAACCACAGTCAACAGTTCTTGGTTATTCTGGGGCGCCTAGGTAGCTCAGTTGGTTAAGCGACTGCCTTCGGCTCAGGTCATGACCCTGGAGTCCCGGGAGAGAGTCCCGCATGGGGCTCCCTGCTCGGCAGGGAGTCTGCTTCTCCCTCTGACCCTCCCCCCCCAATGCTCTCTCTCTATCTCATTCTCTCTCTCAAATAAATAAATAAAATCTTAATTTAAAAAAAAAAACAACAGTTCTTGGTTATTCTTCCAGAAATAATCTATCCATGTACTCATCCTACCCTCAAATAAGATTATAATATTTATGCTTTCTGTAACTCCTTTTCAAAGGGTAATCCCCTACCAATCAGTACTCTGTCTCCAGTTTTATTCCATTCTAACACTGCTACTATTTCTACAAATATAACTATAGGATAAAATCCTATTAAGTTGACGGATAAAAGAACATCTGTATCTGTTATAGCTGCTGCCAAACTATCTTCTCCCTCTCCACACACACACAAACTGTGCCAGTGTATACTCCCAATAACAACAAATAGCCAAACCAAACTGCGTTCTGTATATATGCAATAAAATTAATTGTGTTCTCTATGTCTTTATTTCCTCTAACTGGAATATTTTCCCTCATTCTATCAGTATCTGACTGATACATTCTTTGAAGATTTACCTCAAATACTACCCCACCACTCTGGTTAAAATATGCTATCTTCTCTGAATTCTACTGTATTTTTCCAGGTACTATTATTATCTTTGAAGGATCAATATATATCACTGATTTACTATCTGTATTAGACCTATTTGAGGCCTGAGACGATGCCTTCAACTAAGCAAACATTAAGTGGAGGCCTTAAAAAATGAGAAAAATCAACAACAAAAAACAAGCAACCTGATTAAAAAGTGAACAAAGAACGTGAATAGACATTAGTCCAAAAAACATATACAATAGGAAAATAAGCACATGAAAAGATGTGGTCAACATCACTAATTAGGAAATGTAAATCAAACCCACAGTGAAATAGGACTTCACACCCACTACGATGGCTACTGTAACAAGCAAAATAAAACACATAACAAACGTTGGCAAGGATATGCGGAAGTGAGAACCACTGAGCATGAATGGTGCGAATTTAAAATAGTACAGCCACTATGGAAAAACAGTACCGTGATTCATCAAAAACTGAAACACAGAATGACCAGCAGTTTCAGATCTGGGTATATACCCAGAAAAATTAAAAGCAGGGACACAAAGATACTTGAACATGCGTGCTCACAGCACCTTATCCACACAGCCAAAAGGTAGAAACCCAAATGTCTATCAATAGATGAATGGATACACAAATGTGATATATGCACACAGTGCAATATTATTCAGCATTAAAAGGAAAAGAAATTCTGATACATACTACAACACAGATGAACCTTGAAGACTTAATGCTAAGTGAAATAAGCCAGTAACAAAAGGATGAATACCATATGATTACATTTATATGAGGTACATAGAGTAGTCAAACTTACAGAGACAGAACATAGAATGGTGGTTACAGGGCCTGGCGGATGAAGGATTGAGGAGTTATCATTTAATGGGTACAGAGTTTCAATATGGGATGATGAAAAAGTTCTGGAGATGAATACTGGTGATGGTTGCACAAAAATATGAATGTACTCAACACCAGTGTACACTTAAAAAATGGTTAAAATAGTAAATTTTGTTATCTTTCACAACAAAAAAAAAGTTAAACAAATATATGAGCAAAACTGATACATATTTTAAAGACTAAGAAATATCAACAGCTAAGCATTTTATTCAAAGATGTCCAACCTTATTAGTGATTAGGAAAATAAAATTAAGGGAAGATAATCACTATTTACCAATTAAATTGGCAAAAAATATAAAATACTGGTAAGATACAGTATTTGCAAGAGTTTGGGACATGCCACAGGTGGTGCTATAAACTTTTAAAACATTTTTGGAGAACAAAAAGGCAGGATATATCAGTATTTAAAATTCACAAACTTTGTACTAATTATATTTCTTTTTATCTATTTTACAAAAACATTCATACAAATGCATATCTTGAAGATATTGCGGGTTCAGTTCCAGATCACCACAATAAAGCAAATATCAAAATCAAGCATGTATAAATGATTTTTTTGGTTTCCCAATGCACATAAGTTATTTTTATACTATACTGTAGTCTACTAAATGTGCCAACAGCATCTTGTCAAAAAAAATGTAAATACCTTAAATAAAAAATACTTTGTTACTAATAAGTGCTAACAATCTTCTGAGATTTCAGCAATCACAGATTATAACAATAAATAGAAAAATAATGAAAAAGTTTGAAATACTGCAGGAATTATAAAAATATGACAGAGACCAGAAGTGAATAAATGCTACTAGAAAAACCAACTTGCAGATATACACTTGCTCAACATAGGGTGCTACAAACCTTCAATTTGTAAAAGATCAGTATCTGCAAAATACAATAAAGCAAAGCACAAAAATGAGGTATGCCTTTATGCATAATGATATTCACTGTAAACAGTTTCATTGTGAAAACTAAAAACAACCTAAATATCCTTTAATGGAAAAAAAATGGGTAAATAATTACAGAACCCTCTCATACTACATACTTGTCATTAAAAAAAAAATAAGGTTTTAAAAGAAAGGTTTACTGACATAAAGGTAATCATGAAATGCTAACAAATGTATATCAGAAGACACATAGTAAAATCTAATTTATGAAAAAAAGTCACAAATCAAAAGCACGAAAATACATAAACATATAACTAACATAATCTTAAAAAATCCAGATGGACATATCCCATATTTCCCATGATTTCCTGCTTGGCTGTCCAAAATTAATAAGTATGAGATGTTTAAACCCCCTTTTTATATGTGTGTAGAAAGGAAGGGATGGGGAGGAAAGAATAGGAAAAGTGAAGGGGGAGTAGAATGGTACGGTAAGTTTCATTAATAAATCTTTATGTATCCTACAATATCTAGTCTAGTAATTTAAATTTATTAGGTGTTCAACCATATCAACACAAATAAAAATCCCACTATGCCAATTTTTAATAATAGAACTGTTTTATGTTAGGTAATCTGTTAGATTACACTTTGTACATGCTAAATACTAAATTTAAATATAAATGTGCCTTAGCATCACATTCTCCAACTGAGAAAGGTAGGACAATCACTCATTTTTATCTATTTTGTTCTAAGATACATTTTTCTTTCTTGCTCCAATAAAGACTGAAAGCAACAACAGATAACCAATATTTGTACCTGTTGTTTATCTTGCATAGGAAAATCATAAAAACACACACCAACTTTGAATGTTACCATTTTACATCTCCTACACGTAGAGTTTCTTTCTTAATTTAGAAAGAAATATATTCAGGGGCGCCTGGGTGGCTCGATCAGTTAAGCGTCCAACTCTTACTTTTGGCTCAGGTCATGATCTCAGGGTTGTGAAACTGAGACTCATGTGAGGCTCTGCACTGGGTGTGGAGCCTACTTAAGATTCTCTCTCCCTCTCCCTCTGCCCCTCCCCCCTCCAGAAAGAAAGAAAGAATATATTCAGAGCCTCTTTGAATAGTGTAAAGAATATATGCATAAAATACTGGATCACCAAAAACAGTAATGATAAATAAAAAACTTTCTTGGGCATATTTATACCTAGAATGTACAATATACCTGAGAAAATGTAAGTGTTCAATAAGCAATTTCTTTTTTCAATTTCATCCTCCCAGACACCTTTGGATATTGCAAACTGTACCTTTAATTTATAAATCTATTCAGATTAATTCTGGTAAAATCTAGCAATTTTACCCAGTATAGCTCCATCTCCTCCCCTATTCCTTTGTACAATACTGTCATATATATTACATTTACCTACATTATAAACCCAACAGTACAGCGTTATAATTATTGCTTAAGCAATATTAGGGGCTTTTTTAATTAAGAGAATTGCCTTTTGGGCAAGGGAAGCAAGGGCAAAAATGAACTATTGGGACTTAATCAAGATAAAAAGCTTTTGCAAAGCAAAGGAAACAGTTAACAAAACCAAAAGACAACCGACAGAATGGGAGAAGATATTTGCAAATGACATATCAGATAAAGGGCTAGTATCCAAAATCTATAAAGAACTCATCAAACTCAACACCCAAAGAACAAAGAATCCAATCAAGAAATGGGCAGAAGACATGAACAGACATTTTTCCAAAGAAGACATCCAAATGGCCAACAGACACATGAAAAAGTGCTCAATATCGCTCGGCATCAGGGAAATCCAAATCAAAACCTCCATGAGATACCACCTCACACCAGTCAGAATGGCTAAAATGAACAAGTCAGGAAACGACAGATGTTGGTGGGGATGCAGAGAAAGGGGAACCCTCCTACACTGTTGGTGGGAATGCAAACTGGTGCAGCCACTCTGGAAAACTGTATGGAGGTTCCTCAAAAAGTTGAAAATAGAGCTACCATATGATCCAGCAATTGCACTACTGGGTATTTACCCCAAAGATACAAAAGTAGGGATCCGAAGGGGTACGTGCACCCCGATGTTTATAGCAGCAATGTCCACAATAGCCAAACTGTGGAAAGAGCCAAGATGTCCATCGACAGATGAATGGATAAAGAAGATGTGGTATATATACACAATGGAATATTATGCAGCCATCAAAAGGAATGAGATCTTGCCATTTGCAACGACGTGGATGGAACTGGAGGGTATTATGTTGAGTGAAATAAGTCAAACAGAGAAAGACATGTATCATATGATCTCACTGATATGAGGAATTCTTAATCGCAGGAAACAAACTGAGTGTTGTTGGAGTGGGGGTTGGGGTGGGAGGGATGGGGGGACTGGGTGATAGACACTGGGGAGGGTATGTGCTCTGGTAAGCACTGTGAATTGTGCAAGACTGTTGAATCTCAGATCTGTACCTCTGAAACAAATAATGCAATATATGTTAAGGAAAAAAAAAAGAAGAAGAAGAAGGTAGCGGGAGGGGAAGAATGAAGCGGGGGAAATAGGAGGGGTAGACGAACCATGAGAGACGATGGACTCTGAAAAACAAACAGGGTTCTAGAGGGGAGGGGGGTGGGAGGATGGGTTAGCCTGGTGGTGGGTATTGAGGAGGGCACATTCTGCATGGAGCACTGGGTGTTATGCACAAACAATGAATCATGGAACACTTCATCTAAAACTAATGTTGTAATGTATGGGGATTAACATAAGAATAAAAAAATGAAAAAAAAAAAAAAAGAATTGCCTTTTGTATGTAGTAGAGTATTTCCAATGCTCTTCATTCCTCCTATGGATCCAATTATCATCTCTTTCTTTTAATACTGCCTATAAGGTAGGTCTCCAGGCAATGAATTCTCTTTGTTTATGTAATGGTGTTATTTCATCTTTATTTTTTTGAAAGATAGTTGTGCTGGATACAGAATTCTAGGCTGGCAGGTTTTTTTTTCTTTCAACACTCAATATCTCATTGCACTGCCCTCTGGCCTCCAGTGTTTTTGTCAGCAAATAGTATTGTTCTTTTGTACATGACAAATCATTTTTCTCTTGCTGCTTTCAAAATTCTCTTTGCTTTGGGTTTCAGCAAGTTGATGATAATGTGTCTAGATTTGGTTCAGAGTCCTGGGTCCATAAATATTTTTTCATTGAATCTAAGAAGTTTTCAGCCATTATTTCTTTGAGTATTTCCTCCCCCTGCCCTTTCCTTCTCTTCATCTGGGACACCCATTATTACATGTATGCTTTGTACACCTGACACTGAACCACAGATCTACTAAGTGCTGTTCATTTTTCTCTATTCTTTTTTCTTTCTTTCTTTGGATTGGATAATTTCTTTTAATCTTTCAAATCCATCAACTCTTTCATCTGACATTTCAGATCTGCTTTTGAGCTCATCTGGTAAAAGTTTATTTCAGTTATACTTTTAAACTCTAACGTTTCCATCTGGTTCTTCATTATAATTTCTGTGTCTTGAGACTGCCTATTTGACACATTGGTAGCATATTTTTAATTCTCTGAATATACTTCAATTTTTTTAAACATACTTATAACTGTGGCAGGATACAAAATCAATGCACAGAAATCAGATGAATTTCTACACACCAACAATGAGACAGATGAAAGAGAAATTAAGGAGTCGATCCCATTTTACAATTGCACCAAAAAACGTAAGATAGCTAGGAATAAATCTAACCGAAGAGGCAAAGGATCTGTACTCAGAAAACTATAGAATACTCATGAAACAAATTGAGGAAGACACAAAGAAATGGAAAAACATTCCATGCTCATGGATTGGAAGAACAAATACTGTGAAAATGTCTATGCTATCTAGAGCAATCTACACATTCAATGCAATCCCCATCAAAATACCATACACTTTTTTCAAAGAAATGGAACAAATAATCCTAAAATTTGTATGGAAACAGAAAAGACCCCAAATAGCCAGAGGAATGTTGAAAAAGAAAAGCAAAGCTGGTGGCATCACAATTCCGGACTTCAAGCTCTATTACAAAGCTGTCATCATCAAGACAGTATGGCACTGGCACAAAAACAGACACACAGATCAATGGAACAGAATGGAGAACTCAGAAATGGACTCTCAACTCTATGGCCAACTAATCTTCGACAAAGCAGAAAAGAATATCCAGTGGAAAAAAGACAGTCTCTTCAACAAATGGTGTTGGGAAAATTGGACAGCCACATGCAGAAGAATGAAACTGGACCATTTCCTTACACCACGCATAAAACAGACTCAAAATGGATGAAAGACCTAAATGTGAGACAGGAATCCATCAAAATCCTTGAGGAGAACACAGGCTGCAACCTCCTCGACCTCAGCCAAAGCAACTTCTTCCTAGAAACATGCCGAAGGCAAGGGAAGCAAGGGCAAAAATGAACTATTGGGACTTAATCAAGATAAAAAGCTTTTGCACAGCAAAGGAAACAGCCAACAAAACCAAAAGACAACCAACAGAATGGAGAAGATATTCGCAAATGACATATCAGATAAAGGGCTAGTATCCAAAATCTCTAAAGAACTTATTAAACTCAACACCCAAGGAACAAATAATCCAATCAAGAAATGGGCAGAAGACATGAACAGACATTTCTGCAAAGACATCCAAATGGCCAACAGACACATGAAAAAGTGCTCAACATCGCTCGGCATCAGGGAAATCCAAATCAAAATCTCAATGAGACACCACCTCACACCAGTCAGAATGGCTAAAATTAACAAGTCAGGAAACGACAGATGTTGGCGAGAATGTGGAGAAAGGGGAACCCTCCTACACTGTTGGCGGGAATGCAAACTGGTGCAACCACTCTGGAAAACAGTATGGAGGTTCCTCAAAAAGTTGAAAATAGAGCTATCCTACAACCCAGCAATTGCACTACTGGGTATTTATCCCAAAGATACAAATGTAGTAATCCAAAGGGGCACATGCACCCCAATGTTTATAGCAGCAATGTCCACAATAGCCAAATAATGGAAAAAGCCTAGATGTCCATCAACAGATGAATAGATAAAGAAGATGTGGTGTATATATATACAATGGAATATTATGCAGCCATCAAAAAAATGAAATCTTACCATTTGCAATGAGGTGGATGGAACTAAAGGGTATTATGCTAAGTGAAACAAGTCAATCAGAGAAAGACAAGTATTATATGATCTCACTGATATGAGAAATTTGAGAAATAAGGCAGAGGATCATAGGAGAAGGAAGGGAAAAATGAAACAAGACAAAACCAGAGAGGGAGACAAACCATAAGTGACTCTTAATTTCAGGAAACAAACTGAGGGTTGCTGGAGTGGAGGGGGTTGGGAGGGATGGGGTGGCTGGGTGATGGACATTGGGGAGGGTATGGACATTGGGGAGGGTATGTGCTATGGTGAGCGCTGTGAATTGTGTAAGACTGATGAATCACAGACCTGTACCCCTGAAACAAATAATACATTATATGTTAATAAAAAAAAAAAAGAAAACTACATTTAGATAATAAAAACCAACTTTAACTTTTCTGAGGGTTCTTTGCTTATATTTAGTAACTTGTCCAGATTTAAACTGTACAATCTGTCTTTCCCAAGACATTCAACTACTGAAGTCTTTATTCAACCATTTTATTCTTCTTAGCTGGCTTCCTAGGGGCTACCCACTGTCAATACAGCGTTGTGATAAGCCAGTAATTGGGGTAAAAAATATGCTCAAACACCTGAGCCCATGAGACCTGCTGACTGATCTGCTGGGAGGGGGTGCGGGTGCATTTAAAGTTGCAACCAGTTCTGAAGTTTGGGCTCTCTTACATCTTCCCTGCACACATGTAGTTTCCCTACGATACAGGGATGCGTAAAAAGTGTATACAACTCTTCTACGGCTCTCATACATATATTATGTCCCTATTAAATTTCTGACTAACCACCAATTGCCTTGAACTAGAACTACAATCTTGGCCTAGTTCAGATACAACTTTTCCTTATCCATTCTCAACCAAGTCTACTACTCTTAGATGGCAGAGCTACAGGTTTTTGCCCTCCACTCACATCAAGTCTGCTCATCTGCCAACAGAACTGGTGGTTTTCATGACCACCCTAGACTGGAAAGCCACAGTTCTCACCAACATAGATTGGGGAGGGGAGGGGCAGTAGTAACAGTTACAGGCAAAATGGCCAGAGAATCCATCTATCTTAAATGAAACACCAGTAATTTTTCAAAAATCAATGTTTCGTGGGGCGCCTGGGTGGCTCAGTCGTTAAGCGTCTGCCTTCGGCTCAGGTCATGATCCCAGGGTCCTGGAATCGAGCCCTGCATCGGGCTCCCTGCTCAGCGGGAAGCCTGCTTCTCCCTCTCCCACTCCCCCTGCTTGTATTCCCTCTCTCGCTGTCAGATAAATAAATAAAATCTTTTTAAAAAAAAAATAAATAAATAAAATAAATGCTTCTTAATTTGTTGTCTGCTTTTGGGTAATTTCCAGTACCCTAAAATTGTTGTTTTGCAATTTTTTCCAGTTTCATACCTTTTTTTTTTTTTTTTGCAGAGGAGGAACTGCCAACTGTGTTATGTCACCAACACTAGAAGTCTTCTGAACATTTCTGCTTTTGAAAGAGTAAGAACATCTTACAGGTCCTTAGAGCTATTCTAAAATACTATTCTCTCAAAACTATCAGGTCCTTTTGCACATATCTCTTTCTACGGCTATTTAAAAAATGCATTAAAATCACAAAAATATATATTTTAAAAGCCATCATAATTATTCAACTACACAATTCACAGGATTGTGGGCCATTTCTTTATGTTGTTCCTGCTATTCCCTTAAAGTGTGGTTGAGCAGACTAGGCTGAACAAAGGCAAAACCACAGAGACAAAAATCATGAATTAAATCCAGCTGTACTTTCAGTGTATTTTTCCAATCTCTGTAGAGCCTCCCTCCCAGGCATATAGCATTTATGCCCTTATTTTTTGTGTTGTTTTCATACTGCTGCTGTAACAAATTACCACAAAATTGGTAGCTTAAAACAAATTTATTATCTTACAGTGCTATAGGTCAGAAGTCTAACAAAAGTCTTACCATGCTAAAATCAACTTGTCAGCAAGGTTGTGCTCCTTTTGGAAGTTTCACAAGTGGGAATTCATTCCTTCCCTTTCCCAGTTTCTAGAGGCTCCCCTCATTCCTTAGTTCCTGGCTACCTTCTTCAAATTCAACAATAGCAGGCCAAGTTCTCATATTACACCACTCAGACACTGACTCTCTTCT
Organism: Mirounga angustirostris; assembly: GCF_029215605.1. Classification (NCBI taxonomy): domain Eukaryota; kingdom Metazoa; phylum Chordata; class Mammalia; order Carnivora; family Phocidae; genus Mirounga; species Mirounga angustirostris. Next base: position 102,416,396 of record NW_026991711.1, on the reverse strand, counting down.
GCCTTTTCTCCACTTTAAAAAATTCTTACGGAGTGCCTGGCTGGCTCAGTCAATTGAGCATCCAACTCTTGAGTCAGATTCTTGATTTTGGCTCAGGTCTTGAGCTCAGAGTCATGCGAGCCCCGTGTTGGGCCCCACACTGGGGGTGGAGCCTGCTTAAGATTCTCTCTCTCCCTCTGCCGCTATGACCCCGCCCAAGCTCCAGCATACACAGTCTCTCTCTAAAACAAAAAAACAAAAAAAGAACTCTTGTGATTACACTGGGCCCACCCAGATAATCCAGGATAAATCTCCCAATCCTAAAGTCAGTTAATTAGCAACCCTATTTCCATCTGCTCCCTTAATCCCTTCTGGCCATGTAACCTAAATTCACAGGTTTTAGGATGTGGGCAGGTTTGGATTGTAGAGAGGTTCATTATCCTGCCTACCATTCATTCTTATCAAAACCTCTGCTCGAGAAAGTCAATTACCATATGGTTTCACTAATTTGTGGAACATAAGGAATAACATGGAGGGCATTAGGAGAAGGAAGGGAAAAATGAAGGGGGGGAAATTGGAAGGGGAGACGAACCATGACAGACTATGGACCCCGAGAAACAAACTGAGGGTTTTAGTGGGGGGAGGGATGGGTTAGCACAGTGATGGGTATTCAGGAGGGCACATATTGCATGGACCAATGAGTGTTATATGCAAACAATGAATCATGGAACACTACATGAAAAACTAATGATGTACTGTATGGTGATAACATAATAAAATAAATAAAAATAAAACCTCTGCTCAGTAAAGATCTCACAAATTTACATTTGGGCATAAATGTCTCCTAGGTTAATGTCTATATCATTTCCAGGGCTACTTATTTTATAAGGAGTAACAATCAAGGGAATAAATCTCTACTTATGGTTTCAGGAATCTGTCATTAGAAGATAAAGGATAGGTATATAAGGAGGTAGAGAGAAGTATCCAACAAATCACATCATTAACATCAATTATCTTGCCTAGACCATAAAAACTGATCATGCCCACATATCTTTTAATGACCAGTTTTATAAAATACCCTTAAAAAAGTTAAACAGGCTTAGAGCTTATCTGGCAGGTGCTTAATATAAAAAGTGAAACTACAAGATTTCAAAACAGATGTAGATAAAAGAACTATCAAAACTGAACATTGCCATAAATGCCAAAATTCTATTTCCTAAAGTTTGGTTTGAAAATATAAGTTTTGTTTTTTTGAAAAATTTTTTTATATATTCATTTGAGAGAGAAAGAAAGAGCAATCAAGAGCACGAGCGGGGGGGAGGATCAGAGGGAGAAGTAGGAGCAGACTCCCTGCTGAGCAGGGAAGCCCAATGGGAGGCTTTATCCCAGGACCCCAGGATCATGACCTGAGCGAAAGGGAACCACTTAACCAACTAAGCCACCTAGGTGCCCCGAAAATATAAGTTAATCATACATTAATTTTATCTCATTCCGACAGGGTCAACCTATGCTAATTATATATGTATGGTATAAATGAATATTTTGCATAATAGTTATCAAATTTTCAATGTCATTGTTTTAGTATTTAATTTTTTAAAAAGTAAATATTTATAGATGAACACTTAAGTGTATGTTATTCTTCAGGTGCTAAGAAGCATGACAAGTAATTTATAACTTTGAAAAATGTAAAATTTAAGTTTGTAACAATTATAATTTTAAAATTCTATTTAAAAAACAAGTATAAACATTATGGGAGCACCTGGGTGGCTCAGTCATTTAAGTGTCTGCCTTCAGCTCAGGTCATGATCCCAGGGTCATGGATCAAGCCTCACATCGGCTGCCTCTCCCTCTCCCACTTGTTTGTGCTCTCTCTCTCTCTCTCTGTCAAATAAATAAATAAAATCTTTAAAAAAAAATTATTAAAAAAAAAAAGAACATTATGAAATCTTCTTAAGATGCTCAGTTCACATTAGCCCAAAATACAGATACCCTCTCATCTTCTGTCATTCTCAACCCTCTGCTGCTATACTCCATGCTTATCAAACTACTTGCATGTTTAAAATTCTTAACTTAAGCATTAACATTGCTACTAATGCTCTTGTTCTGCCTTGAATATCCTTTTACCTAACTTCACCTGGCTTATTCTCACTTGTCTCTCAGGATTGAAGTGAGGTAATGCCTCCTCTGAAAACAATTTCCTGGCTTGGTCTCTATTAAAAAGAGACACCTCCTGTGAGTTTGCATCAAGCCCTGTGCTGTCTTCCATGAGAGCATTTATCAATAGTGCTGCCACTGTTCCCTTATGTAGCCCCCTACTAATCCCAAAGTTTACTGAGCCAGGGATCATATTTTATCCTTGGTATCTCAGTATCTCACTCACAGTAAATGTTTAAAAATTGTTTGCGGGGCGCCTGGGTGGCTCAGTCGTTAAGCGTCTGCCTTCGGCTCAGGTCATGATCCCAGGGTCCTGGGATCGAGCCCCACATCGGGCTCCCCACTCTGTGGGAAGCCTGCTTCTCCCTCTCCAACTCCCCCTGCTTGTGTGCCCTCTCTCGCTGTGTCTCTCTCTGTCAAATAAATAAATAAAATCTTTAAAAAAAATAAAATAAAATAAAATACATAGCTGAACTTCAAAGAAAAAAAAGGAGATAAAAAGGATGACAGAAACAAAGAGGGAACTGAAAGGCAAAAGTAAGCACACAAGGTGACTCTGAAGAAACCCAGGATTTATCAACTCTGGATTATAGGCCCTAATAGTAGGAACTGGGGATTGGGATTTTACAGGATAAGCCTTTTAGCTGCTAAAAGCCTGCTAATGTGACTCACAGAGCAAAATTGACCATGCTCTGATAGATTCAAGAAACTAAGAATTGTAAAAGAAAAGTCTGCTTATGTCTGCAAATACCACGTATTTTAGCCTAGCAGTGATAATGTGAATTATATAACTCTGAGATTGATAAGGTATACCTAGCCCAGGGGAGGTGGTCTCTGGCATGTATCCAGACAAGGCTATGTCCAAAATTATCCCAGCTTCATAGTAATCATAAATAAAGTGAGATCTGGAAACTATAAGTCCTGAGGGACGGGAAACAAAAGCAAAAATGAAACAAAAGCAAAAAGGGACTTCATCAAGTGAAAGATTCTGCACAGTGAAGGAAACAATCAACAAAACTAAAAAGCAACCTTCAGAATGGGAGAAGATATTTGCAAATGACATATGTGATAAAGGGTTAGTATCCAAAATCTATAAAGAACTTATCAAACTCAACACCCAAAAAACAAATAATCTTCTTCTTAAGATAGGTCTGAGAAGGGGCGCCTGGGTGGCTCAGTCGGTTAAGTGTCCGCCTTAGGCTCAAGTCATGATCCCAGGGTCCTGGAGTTGAGCCCCGTATCTGGGTTCCCTGCTCATCAGGGAGCCTGCTTCTCCCTCTGCTGCTCCCCCTGCTTGTGCTCTCTCTCTTGCTGTCTCTCTCTCAAATAAACAAATAAAATCTTAAAAAAAAAAAAACTGACATCCCAATTCCTACATTAAAAAAAAAAGAAAGGAAAGGGCAGAGGACATGAATAGACATTTTTCCAAAGAGGACATACAAATGTCTAACAGACACATGAAAAGATGCTCAACATCACTCATCATCAGAGAAATACAAATCAAAACTACAATGAGGTATCACCTCACACCTGTCCAAATGGCTAAAATTAACAGCACACAAAATAACAGATGTTGGCAAGGATGTGGAGAAAGAAGAACCCACTTACACTGTTGGCAGGCATGCAAACTGATACAGTCACTCTGGAAAGCAGTACGGAGGTTCCTCAAAAAGTTAAAAACAGAACTACACTACAGTCCAGCAACTGCACTACTAGGTATTTACCCAATTCGAAGGGACACATGCATCCAGGTGTTTATAGCAGCATTATCAATAACAATAGCCAAATTATGGACAGAGCCCAAATGTCCACTGATCGATGAATGGATAAAGAAGTTGTAGTATAGGGGCGCCTGGGTGGCTCAGTTGGTTAAGCATCTGCCTTCAGCTCAGGTCAAGTTCCCAGGGTCCTGGGATCAAGTCCTTGCTCAGCAGGGAGCCTGCTTCTCCCTCTCCCTCTGCCTGCCTCTCTCTCTCTCTGTCAAATAAGTAAATATTTTTTTTAAAAGTTGTGGGGTGATACACACACACACACACACACAATGGAAAATTAGCCATAAAAAGGAATGGATCTTGACATTTGCAATGACTTAGATGGAGCTAGAGTGTATTATGCTAAGCAAAGTCAGTCAGAGCTTTAAAGGCAAATACCATATAATTTCACTCACATATGGAATTTAATGCAAGAAAAAGATGAACATGGGGGAGAGGGGAAAAAGAGAGAGGAAAACCAGAGAACAGACTCAACCATAGAGAACAAACTGAGGGTTGCTGGAGGGGAGGTGGGCAAGGGTATAGGTTAAAAGGGTGATGGGTATTAAGGAGGGCACTTGTGATGAGCACTGGGTGCTGTATCTAAGTGATGAATCACTAAGTTCTACTCATGAAACTAGTATTACACTATATATTAACCGACTGGAATTTAAATAAAAACTTGGAGAAAAAAAAAATCTGACAAAACATATACAGGATTTATATGCTGGAAACAGTAAGACACTGATAAAAGAAATCAAAGAAGATGTAACCTGGTGAGACCATGTTCATAAAATGAAAGATTCTGCATAGCAAAGATACCAATTCTCCCTAAACTATCTAGAGATTTAAGGCAATTACCATGAAAATTCCAGCAGGACTTTTTGTAGATATAAATAAAACAATTCTAAAATGTAAATGGAAAAGCAAAGGAGCTAGAAAAGTCAACACAACTGTGAAAAGGAGAAACAGAGTTGGAGGAATCACACCACCTAAATTAAAGACTTATAAAACTATAGGAACCAAGAGCATCTAGACATATACCCACACAAATATGGCCAAGTGATTTTTGACAAAAGCATAAAAGTCAGTCAATGGAGAAAGGAAGCTCTTTTCAACAAATGATACTGGAACAACTGAACATTCATTTGCAAAAAAAGAACCCTGACCCGAAACTCTTATACAAAAAAATTAACTTGAAATAGATAACAGATCTATATACAAAATGTAAAACTTTTAGAATAAAACATAGAATTGGTCATATGATCAAAGTTAACTAGTGATTAAGTCATGTTGATAACATGACCTTCTGATATGTGATGAAAAAGGCAATTAATTCACCTCAATGGTATTCTTTCCAAAATCCCACAACTCAACTATTATCAAAAGCAAAACAGAGACAAACCCAAATTGAACGACATTCTACAAAATACCTGATTCGACCTCCTCAAAACTGTTAAGGCGATGAAAAATAAGGAAAGACTGAGAAACTTTCAAAGACCAGAGACTAAACAAACCAAAAAGACATGATGACTAAATGCTTGGATCCTAAAACAGAAAATAGACTTTAATGGAAAAACTAGTTAAAAGTTAAGCTAATAACAAGGGACCAATGTTGGTTTCGCAGTTTTGACACATATATCATGGTAATATAAGCTGCTAACAGTAGGGAGAACTGGGTGAGGATAACATACTAGAACATACTGGACTATCTTTGCAACTTTCTATAAATGTAAAATAAACCAAAAATTTTTTTAAGTTTATTTTTAAAACATATGAGAAAGCTCTGGGACCCGGTGCAAAGAGTTCTTAGACATGGCACCAAAACATGACCCATAAAGTAAAAAATTAATAAACTGACAGGACAACACACCTATTACAATGGCTAAAATAAAAAATACTAGCACCAAGTGCTGATGAGTACAAACAGCAACTGGAACTCTTATACATTGTTGGTGAAATGTAAAATGGTTCAGTCACTCAAGAAATCAGTTTGGGGGGCGCCTGGGTGGCTCAGTCGGTTAAGCATCTGCCTTCAGCTCAGGTCATGATCGTGGAGTCCCAGGATCAAGTCCCACATCGGGCTCCCTGCTCTGCAGGGAGTCTGCTTCTCCCTCTGACCCTCCCCCCTCTCGTGTGCTCTCTCTCTTATTCTCTCTCTCTCAATTAAATAAATAAAAAATCTTTAAAAAAAAAGAAATCAGTTTGGCCATTTTTTTTTAATTAAGTTTTTAATTCCAGTATAGTTAACATACAATGTTACACTAGTTTTAGGTGTACAATACAGTGACTCAACAATTCCATACAACACCCAGGGCTCATCATGACAAATGCACTCCTGAATCCCCATCATCTATTTCATCCAATCCCCCCACCCACCTCCCCTCTGATAATCATCAGTTTGTTCTCTATAATTAAGTTTGTTTCTTAGTTTGTCTTTTTCCTTTTGCTTGTTTGTTTCTCAAATTCTACATGAGTGAAGTTATGTGGTATTTCTTTCTGACTTATTTCACTTAGCACTATAACCTCTAGCTCCATCCATGATGTTGCAAATGGCAAGATTTCATTTTTTTATGGCTGAATAATATTCCTGTGTGCATGCACACACACACCATATCTTTTTTATCCATTCATCTATCATTGGACACACTTGGGCTGCTTCCCCATCTTGGCTATTGTAAATAATGCTGCTATAAACATAGGGATCCATGTATCCCTTTGAGTAAGTGTTTTCATATTTTGGGGGTAAATACCAGGACTGCGATTACTGGATCATAGGGTAGTTCTACTTTTAACTTTTTGAGGAGCCTCCATACTATTCTTCCCAATGGCTGCACCAGTTTGCATTCCCACCAACAGTGCAAAAGGGATCCTTTTTCTCCACATCCTCACCAACACTTACTGTTTCTTGTGTTTTTTACTTCAGCCATTCTGACAGGTGTGAGCTGGTATCTCACTGTAATTTTGATTTGCATTTCCTTGATGATGACCAATGTTGAACATCTTTTCACATGTCTGTTTGGCCATCTGGATGTCTTTTTTGAAGAAATGTCTGTTCAGGCTTGCCCATTTTTTAACTGGGTTATTTGTTTTTTGGGTGTTGAGTTGTATCAGTTCTTTATATATTTTGGATACTAACCCTTTATGGGATAGGTCACTTGCAAATATCTTTTCCCAATCAGTAGGCTGCCTTTTAGTTTTGTTGACTGTTTCCTTCATTGTGCGGAAGCTTTATATTCTGATGCAGTCACAATAATATATTTTGGCCATTTTTTATAAAGTTAAAAATAAACACCATATGACTAGCAATCTCAACCTAGGTATTTAGCCCAGTGAACTAAAAATGTACTTTCACACAAAAATCTGTTCACATGTATTTATAAAAGCTCTATTCATAAATGACCAACCTAGAAACAACCTTAACATCCTTCAACAAGTGAATGAATAAACAAACTGTGATATACCCTCACAAAATACTACTCAGCAATAAAAAGGAACAAGCTACTGATACAGAATTACTTAAAAAGATCTTGAAAGCATTACATTGAAAGAAGCTAGTCTCAAACAGTTACTATATGATTCTATCTCTATGACATTCTTAAAAGGACAGGACAAAGCTATCAAAACTAAAAATATATCAGTAATTGCCAGAAATAATAATGGACAAGAAGTTTTTTGGGAGGTTACACAATTGTTGTATATCCTGATTATGGTAGGAGTTTTAAAAAACCTATATATATGTGTTGAAGTTCAGTGAACTATTCATTAAAAGAAAGTCAATTTTACTATATGCTAATTTTTAAAATAAAAATTTTTTTAAGTAAATGTAAAGGTTAAAAAAACTACTAACAAGTGATTTTCATTAATATAAAGAAATATATCACTAACAAGTACTTCATTAATACACAGAAAGGTTTTGCTTATTTATTCAACAAATATTTTTAAACTATGGACAATGTGTCAAACCCAGTTTTAGGAAATAAATATTAAAAAGCTGAACAGAACGAATATGTTTTGTCTGTGGAATGGACATGAATTGGGGAGACTAGATGTCAGACTGTAGTAGGGTACATAGTGTTCCCTATGTTCCCAACATTCATGTCTAGCTAGAAGATTTAAAAAAAAAAAAAAGCTGAACAGAAATTATATAACAGCATTCAGAGTTTGATAAACATACTATGTACCATTATCTCACTAAATCCTCACAATTACTCTTAAAGGTGCATATTATTTATTATTCTGTCTTTATCAACGTAGAAACCAACTCAGAGAAATTAAGTAATTTGCCCAAAGTTAACAGTAAGTATTTGAGCTAGAAATTAAACATAAGTGTGTCTAATTCAGTGTCTGGCCAAACAGTAGATATTTAATTAATGTTGAATGAATGAATATATGCAAACTCATGCTCTATGATATCGTGCTGCTTTCTGATGTATTCTGTCATTTTAAATGTATATATTCACATTTTAAAAGATCAGAAGAGAATCTGAATTAAATTAAATGGCAATGTACTCAATTCTCTTATATTTGTTTAAGTTGTTTAAGTTCACAGTTTTTAAAAGATCACACTAAAATGACAGGCATACCCAGTTTATTTGCATTTGCAATTAGTTTTAGTGTGCTACAGTCTACTTGTTATAGCAATCACACTAGAATGAAGAAAAAAGAAGCAAAGGTATCATTTTTTCCTTTCTTAGAAATTCTTTAATAAAAAATCAAGGGGTGCCTGGGTGGCTCGGTTGGTTAAGCAACCGACTCTTGATTTCAGCTCAGGTCATGATCTCAGGGGCATCAGGCTCCTTGCTTAGCATGGAGTCTGCTTGAGGATTCTCTCTCTCCCCCCACCTCTGCCCCTCCCCCCACTTGCACACACGTTCTCTCTCAGTAAATCTAAAAAAAAAAAAAAAAACTTCAAGAGACCAACTCACACCAACACACTAATGTAAAACCAGTAAAAAAATTTATTTTAACTAGGTCTCCTTTCTTGACCATATACTCACACTTGAGACATTTTGGTGGTGGTATGCAACACCACCCCTACCAAAATAAGATAAAGACCTTTTAAGTGTGATGTACCTCTTATATTAATTTATCACATTTATAATTTAGATATAAGTGAGTCATGATGTTATCATGTAACTGATATCAACATTTTATCTCAAGTCAATTTCCAACAATAAATACTAAGTTTTCTATGATATGTAAATGTTCTATGCTAGTCATCAGAATTATAGTTAGGCTCTACCCTAGATTATGAAATATATTGTGCAGAAAGAGTTAACAGCAGGCCTGTGACTACTATCCTTAGAATGGCCTGCATGTAAGGCTGACCTTCAGCAGGCTTCTAGGAATTCGGATTTGGAGAGGGTTCTCAAAAAAACCCTCCAAGAAGAGTTACTATGCTTGGGTGCCTGGGTGGCTCAGTCGTTAAGCATCTGCCTTCGGCTCAGGTCATGATCCCAGGGTCCTGGGATCAAGCCCCGCACTGGGCTCCCTGCTCCGCGGGAAGCCTGCTTCTTCCTCTCCCACTCCCCTTGCTTGTGTTCCCTCTCTCGCTGTGGCTCTGTCAAATAAATAAATAAAATCTTAAAAAAAAAAAAAAAAAGTTACTGTGCTTAAACTGTTTGTACAAACAATGTGGTTTATGCTAAAAACCTGCTCTCCTTCTGGGAGTCTGAAATTTTGTTAGGTACCAGTCAGAGGCAGTGCCAGCCCCCAAATATAAACCCTGAGAGCTGAGCCTCTAAACAAGCTTCCCTGGTAGAAAACATTTCATACATGTTATCACAACTTGTTGCTAAGGAAATTAAGTATGTTCTGTGTGACTCCATTAGCAAAGCACTCAAACACGAGTTCCTCCAAACTTTGCCTCAGGCACCTCTTTTCCCTGTGTTGATTTTGTTTGCAGACTGTCGCTGTAATAAATCATAGTAAGTGCAACCATATGCTGAATTTTGTGCATCTTCCTAGCAAATCACTGAACCTGGGGGAGATGTTGGAGTCTCCCCAACACACACACTAAAAGTTACCTGAGTAAAACGTATACCTACCATCTTACCAGGCAATGTGCTCTTGGAGGAAAGTCATTATTCATACACAACAAATCTTGCATAGATTGTGGAATAACATCTACAAAAACATTTAATAGTGAAAAAATTAGTATGTTCATTTTAAGGCAAAATTTTATAACATGTCTGAAAAAAAATCACATTATGTAACATGTCGTGCTAGTCCGTGTAGTTTTGCAATTGCTTAAGGATTTGTATCTAGGACTAGCTCTAAGATTTGGGATGACAGATGTCTCTCTCCCATTATCCTTTATTTTTAAAAAGCCAGCCTCTAAAAACAAAAGTATTATTCTTACATGTGTAGTATTTCCTTTCTTCTAAGTCATGACTCAAACGTTTTCTCATCCTTCCTAGAAAGCCATGTTTTATCTGTTCTTCTTGGTCTGCCCTGTCCCTACTTTTCTTCAAAATTCTACTTAGAATCTTGTCAACATCTTATCACCTCCTATGGCTAGTCTTTGCTGGCCTCTGGCCATCTTAAGTGTTCTTATAAAACCACTAACCAGCTTCCCACTTATTACCCATGCATCTTTAAGCACTTGTATTGCCATTTATAGTAAGATACTGATATAAATGATCCTTATTTATTCATAAATGCATAATAAATTCAAAGTATAAAGAATATTTGTTCAAAAAAATATTTCCTTTTGCTGTATAGCCATCATTCCTTAGCAAATTTATATTTTGTTCATTTTCAAAAAGAATAGGAGAACATAATGCTTTAACTGAAGCAATGAACAACCCCAACAAAATAAAAGATCAGTGCTCAAATCTTCTGACCTCTGATAGTACAGTTTTAAATGTGTATCTCCAAATTAAATGAGTTGATGATTTACTTGTAACTTCTCTCATTAGGTACAGCCTTAATCACAAACAAACTGAAACTGCACAATACATATACATATGCAATAATAATGACCTAACTAACTTAAATCCATTCATCTTCTCTCATATCACAGTCTCCTATATGAGTTCATCTCAGAAACACTGATTCTAAGCCTCATTATTATAAGAGCCTCTCCTTGATAGATGATCTTTCCTCAAATAACAGCACTCAAGATTTCTCTACCTTAACAGTTCCTTCATTAGTCAGCAGAATGTAGGACCTGGAAATCTCTGGGCTATTATCAGACTTCCCACCAGTTGCACATATTTCCCTCATCCCCTTACTCCTAAAGTACATACATTCATCTTCTGGTGTAATTATTTTATTTAGTGCATAACTGTCACTATATATGTGTATAGATGGTCAATGTTATCTGTCCTAGTTTATGAATCTGAATACAGATGCTAACTATTGTTTCTAAAAAGAATGCATAGAATACAAAAGGTAATATAATTTTATTCCTATACAAGAAAAGGTACAAATATAAAAAAAAAAAAAATTAAAAAAAATTAAAAAATAAATTAAAATAAGAAAAGATACAAATATTTCAGGCCTACACTTACAAATGATAATCTGTTTTGATGAGAAAAACTTTTTTTAATTTATTTTTTCAATTGAAATATAATTAACATTTAACACTATATTACTGTCAGGTATACAACATAACAACTCATTAACTGTATACACTACAAAATGATCACCGTAAGTGTAGTCAATATCTGTCACCAGTTAACAACAAAACTTTCCTTGTCATAAGAACTTTTACAATTTGCTCTCCAAGCAACTTTCAAATACACAATACAGTACTATTAACTATAGTTACCATGCTGTACATTAATTACATCCCCACGACTTACATATTTTATAACTGTAAATTTGTACCTTTTGGCCCCTTTTATCCTTTATAGACCGTATCCCCTTACTGGACTGTAAATTTCTTTTAACTGTGGGTTAAAAGTGCACTCAATAAATATTTGTTAATCTAATTAATTTTGAAATGATTGCTATGACTGTTCTTTAAAAAGATCATATTCTGGGGCGCCTGGGTGGCTCAATTGGTTAAGCGATTGCCTTCGGCTCAGGTCATGATCCTGGAGTCCTGGGACCGAGTCCCACATCGGGCTCCCGGCTCGGCGGGGAGCCTGCTTCTCCCTCTGACCCTATCCCCTCTCATGCTGTTTCTCTCTCTCTCTCTCTCTCTCTCAAATAAATAAATAAAATCTTTAAAAAAAAAAAAAAGATCATATTCTGTTTCAGAGGTAGTGAAACAACTTGGCAAATGTAAAACATCTCCAGAGGACATAACCTAATTAAGAGAACTAAATTCATAATTCAAAATTATAATCACTCTTACACTCAAGAGTTTCAAAATATGTAGCTAACAACTTACCTTCCAATACTTCATCCTTTCCTTCTTTATCAGTGGAGTCTTGTACAAGATAATGATGAGTGACTGAGAACTTGAAGTCGGCAAAGGAAATTTCATCTGATTTCTCTTCCCATGTTCCAGAAGTAAATATACCCTATATTTAACAACAAAATGGAAAAACATCCTCATTAAAAAATTCCCTTAAAATATTAACTATCAAGTGACATACAAAATTACAATTTTTGAATAATCTTGTGAGATAAATATATAAAATCAAGAATATACAGTAAGTCCCATGCCTCTTACATACAAAAAAAAAAAAAAACCTCTCTACCATTAGCAGAATTTCTGAGTTACTTTTAGCTGAAAATGATAACATTTTATAAATTTTATAATTCAGAAAAAATATATGGCAATAAAATGTACTTTTATAAAAATCTCAAATCTGATAACATCACTATATAGTACAGAGCATTACTGGATATCAGAAATTGCTTAATAAAAAAGCAGTTTGTAGAATCAACTTGAGTGACATGATATTTGTAGCACTTATTTGCTTAATATGTTCTGCAACCATCTTTATCAAGCTTTGGTATTCAAATATTTTCATTTAAATAGCAACTCCTTGACTGGAAAACACTTTAATTAAAAGTTCCAAAGAGCCCCCTCACTTATACAACATAATCCTAAAAAAAGGATTTTTCCCATGGGCCTCCAATCTCCCATAGCTATTCCTTCCACTGGAGAGGAGGTATATAGTCATTATAGCATATAGCACCACTATGAGGCAGGAAATACCAACCCAGCAACTTGACAAGCACAGTCCAGTTTCAAACTAGACAGAAAATATGTAAGGAATGAGTCTGTGAGTTACTGGGTCTTTATAAAAAGTGTTTTCATGACCATACCTAATGTAGAACACTCAAATTTTTTGTATGTGCTGCTGGCAAAGTTAAGGGTATATGTTAATATATCAAAGAGCAATCTTTTTATTAAGAGAAAAACCACCATGTATGATACATATCAAAACCTATAATTTTGGGCACCTGGGTGGCTCAGTTGGTTAAGCGACTGCCTTCGGCTCAGGTTACGATCCTGGAGTCCCTGGATCGAGTCCCGCATCGGGCTCCCTGCTCAGCAGGGAGTCTGCTTCTCCCTCTGACCCTCCTCCCTCTCATGCTCTCTCTCATTCTCTCTCTCGCAAATAAATAAAATCTTAAAAAAAAAAAATTAAAAAAAAAACACCCTATAATTTTATATGTTGGGTGTCTCTAAAGTGAGGTTAACCTGTATTGAATTAAGACATATATGGCCCATACAAAATTCTCAAATTGTAATAAGCATTATACACAAAAGCTTGGTGTGCTACGAGGAATGCCCACTATAAAGCAGTTAAGGCTAAAACCAAGGACAAGGGAGAAGCCCAGAAAATAAGAGAAAACCTCATTTGTCAAGCATGCAGAAAAGCTGAAATACTCTATTTAAGTGATATAAAGAAACATTACCTGACCCTAATTTTGGATTCTGAGAATTACTGTTAACCTTACCAATAGCCATCAAGGAGGATTTGGTTGTATTCAATAAACAGGAGGTATACAGGTTCTGTCTCCCTGACAGACTTCTTAAGATAATTAGTTCAACAGAAAACAACACTCTAATCTGCTTTCCTTCAATTCCATTATGATGCAGTCCTTTGACACCAAATTTCAGTGTGGTGTATATTTACAATTAGAATCAGAAATGACAACTGTGGTTCAAAACTAATCTAGTGATTGGTCAAAAATAACCTCTGAGGGCTCCGATCAGACAATAAAAAAGAATGGAAAGAAATAAAACTGTCTGCATTCACAATGATCTGATATGTACCTAGAATAGCCAAAGCAACCTACAAACTACTAAAACTAACTGATGAGCTTATGAAGTTGTGGAATTCAAGATCAATATACAAAAACCATCTGTATTTTTATATACAGGCAGCAAACACTTGGAAAATGATTTTTTTTATATACCACTCTTACAACATCAAAAATAATTAGAAATACATTAAAAAAGATGAGCAAGAATTCTACCTAAGAATGCTTCAAAACATTGATGAGCGATTATTAGAGACCTAAAAAGAGCTAAATGTACATGGATTGGAAGATACAACAGCATTAAGATGTCATTCTCCTCAAATAGATCTATAAATTCAACACCATCTTAATCAAAATCCCAGCAGGCATTTTGTAGAAATTGGCACACTGATCCTAAAACTAATATGAAATCCAAAGGACCTAAAATACTTAAAATAATTCTGATGAAAAATATACTACCTCATTTTAAGATTTATTTTGCTATAGTAATTAAGACAGTATAGTACTGGCATAAACACAAATAGAGCAATAAGACATAAGAGTCCAGAAATACATTCACACTTATACTCCATTTTACAACAGAGGAGCTACTGCAATTCAGTAGGGAAAGGGGAAAGGATGGTCTTTTCAACAAACAGTCCTGGGATAATAAGATATTCATATGGAGGAAAACGGAGGAGAACTGTCTTTACAACCTTGAGATAGGCATAGACTCCTTTGACAGGACACAAAAGGCACTAAAAATAAAATTAAAAATTAAGAAAATGAGGAACACCCAAATACATAAAGTAGCTAATAACAAACAAAAAGGAACTAATCGATAATAATAGCAGGGGACTTTAACACCCCATTCACATCAATGGACAGATCATCTATCTAAACAGAAAATCAACAAGGAAACAATGGCTTTGAATGACACAATGGATTTAACAGATATATTTAGGATATTCCATCATATGACAGCAGAATACACCTTCTTTATAAGTGCCCATGCAACATTCTCCTGAACAATCACATGTTAGGCCACAAAACAAGCCTCAACAAATTCAAAAAGACCCACCATGTATCTTTTCTGATAACACTATGAAACTAGGAGTCAAGCACAAGAAAAAATCTGGAAAGACCACAAATACATGGACGTTAACTAACATGCTAATAAGCAATGAATGAGTCAACCAGGAAATAAAAGAAGAAATAATAAAATACATGGGGGAAAAAAAGAAAATGAAAACATAACAGTTCAAAACCTTTGGGATATACCAAAAGTTTTAAAAGGAAACTTTATAGCAACAGGTCTAACTCAAGAAGCAAGAAAAATCTCAAACAACCTAACCTTATATGTAAGGGAGCTTCTGTAAAGATAACAATTAACAAAACCTAAAACCAACAGAGGGCAGGAAATAATAAAGATTAAAGCAGAAATAAATGAAATAGAACCCTAAAAAAACATTGGAACAGATCAATGAAACCAGGAGCTGGTTTGGAAAAAAAAAAAAAATCAATAAAATTGATAAACTTCTAGACAGACTAGTCAATAAAAAAAGAAGACTCAAATAAAATCACAAATGAGAAGAAATAACAACAAACATCAGAGAAATACAAACAATTATGAGAGAATATTATGAAAAAACTATATGCCAACAAATTGGACAACGTAGAAGAAATGGATAAATTCCGAGAAACATCAAAACTGAAACAGGAAGAAACAGAAAATTTGAACAGATCAATAACCAGCAAAGAAATTAAATCCGTAATCAAAACTCTCCCAAGAAACAAATGTCCAAGACCAGATGGTTTCACAGGCAAATTCTACCAAATGTTTAAAGAGTTGGGATGCCTGGGTAGCTCAGTTGGATAAGCGTCTGCCTTTGGCTCAGGTTATGATCCCAGGGTCCTGGGATCGAGCCCCGCATTGGTCTCCCTGCTCAGCGGGAAGCCTGCTTCATTCTCTCCCACTCCCCCTGCTTGTGTTCCCTCTCTCACTATATCTCTCTCTGTCAAATAAATAAATAAAAATCTTTAAAAAAATAAAAAAATTTTAAAAATTAAATATAAATAGTTAATTTCTATTCTTCTCAGGCACCTGGGTGGCTCAGTCAGTTAAGCATCTGCCTTCAGCTCATGTCATGATCCCATGGTCCTGGGATGCAGTCCCATATCAGGCTCCCTGGAAAGCAGGAAGTCTGCTTCTCCCTCTCCTTTTGGCCCTCCCCCCACTCTTGTGTTCTTTCTCACTCACTCTGTTCGCTCTCCCAAATAAATTTTTTTTTAAAAAAAATCTATTCTTGGGCACCTGGGTGGCTCAGTCGTTAAGCGTCTGCCTTCGGCTCAGGTCATGACCCCAGGGTCCTGGGATCGAGTCCCACATCGGGCTCCCTGCTCAGCAGGAAGCCTGCTTCTCCCTCTCCCACTCCCCCTGCTTGTGTTCCTGCTCTCGCTATCTCTCTCTCTGTGTCAAATAAATAAATAAAATCTTAAAAAAAAAAAAAATCTATTCTTCTCAAACTATTCCAAAATATAGAAAAGGAAAACTTCCAAATTCATTCCATCAGGCCAGCCTTATCCTGATACCAAAACCAGACAGACACCACAAAAAAAGAGAAATACAGGCAAATATCCTTGAAGAACACAAATGCAAAAATACTAAAGAGAATACTAGCAAACTGAATACAGCAATACATTAAAAAATCATTCACGCTGAGCAAGTGGGATTTATTCCCAGGATCCAAGGGTGATTAAATATTTGCAAATCAATCAAAGTGATAATATCACAGCAATAAGAGGAAGTATAAGACCCATATGATCATCTCAATAGTGGAGAAAAAGAATCTGACAAAGTACCACATCAACTCATGATAAAAACCCTCAATAAAGCAGGTTGAGAGAGAACTACATCAACACAATAAAGGCCCTATAGGAAAAACCCACAACTAAAATCATCCTTAATGGGGAAAAATAGAGCTTTTCCCCTAAGGTCAGAAACAGTACAAGGAGGGCCACTCTCACCACTTTTACTCAACACAGTACTGGAAGTGCCAGCCACAGCAATCAGACAACAAAAAGAAATCAAAGGTTTCCAAATTGTTAAGGAACAAGTCAAACTTCCACTATTTGCAGATGCCATGATACTATATAGAGGAAACCCAAAAGACTCCACGAAAAAACTGCTTAGAATTATTTAATGAATTCAGTAAAGTTGCAGGATGCAAAATCAAGATAAAGAAATCTATTGCATTTCTATATTCCAATAATGAAGCAGCAGAAATTGAGAAAACAACCCCATTTACAATTGCACCAAAAATAGTAAGACACCTAGGAAGAAACCTAACCAAAGAGGTGAAACACTTGTACTCTAAAACTATAAAACACTGATGAAAAAAAATTGAAGATGATACAAAGAAATGGGAAAACATTCCATCTTCATGGACTGGAAGAATACTGTTAAAATGTCTATATTACCCAAAGCAATCTACTCATTTAATGCAATCCCTATCAAAATACCAACAGCATTTTTCACAGAACTAGAACAAATAATCCTAAAATTTGTATGGAACCACAAAAGACCCGAACTAGCCAAAGCAATCTTTTTTTTTTTTTTTTTCCCCAAAGATTTATTTATTTATTTTAGAGAGTGTGTGCATGCAAGCAAGGGAGGGGGCAGAGGGAAAGAGAATCTCAAGCAGACTCCCCACTGAGTGTGGAGCCCAATACGGAGCTCAATTCCACGACCCTGAGATTATGACCTGAGCCGAAATCAAGAGTCAGATGCTTAACCGACTGAGCCATCCAGGAGCCCCTAGCCAGAGCAATCTTGAAAAAGAAAAACAAAGCTGGAGACATCACGATTCTAGAGTTCATGTTATATTACAAAGCTGTAATGATCAAAACAGTATGGTACTGGCACAAAAATAGACACATAAACCAATGGAACAGAATAGAAAACCCAGAAACTAACCCACAACTGTAGGCCCAATTAATCTTCAACAAAGCAGAAAAGAATATCCAATAATAAAAGATTGTCTCTTCAACAAATGGTATTTGGGAAAAGTGGACATCAACATGCAGAAGAATGAAACTGGACCACTTTCTCACACAAACACAAAAACACATTTAAAATGGATTAAACAGGAGTCCAAGATGGCGGAGGAATAGGAGACCTAAATTTCGTCTGGTCCCAGGAATTCAGCTAGATAGTTATCAAACCATTCTCAACACCTACGAACTCAACAGGAGATTGAAGAAAAGAACAGCAGCAACTCTATGAAAAGAAAAGTGACTACTTTCTGGAGGTAGGACGTACAGAGAAGCAGATCTGAGGCGATATATGGGAAAATAGAATGCAGGGGAGAGGGAGCCTCCAACAGCCAGCTACCAGAAAATGATAGAGCAGCAGAGCATAAAATCGGAACTTTTAGAAGTCTGCTCCGGTGAGGGACGTCACTCCAATGGCTAAGTGGGGGATGGAACCTTCGCTGGGACCCATTGAAGGGGGTCCTCTAAGCAAAGAGAGAGCCTAAAAGTAACATAGACCAAAAAGGAACAGAAACAATATACCGTAACAGTCACCTTACAGGCAATACAATGGCACTATATTCTTATCTTTCAATAGTTACCCTGAATATAAATGGGCTAAATGCCCCAATCAAAAGACACAAGGTATCAGACTGGATAAAAAAGCAAGACCCATCAATACGCTGTCTGCAAGAGACTCATTTTAGACACAAAGACAAGTATCATTTGATCTCACTGATACGAGGAATTTGAGAAGCAAGACAGAGGGTCACAGGGGAAGGGAGGGAAAAATTAAACAAGGTGAAACCAGAGAGGGAGACAAACCATAAGAGACTCTTAATCTAAGGAAACAAACTTAGGGTTGCTGGAGTGGAGCGGGTGGAAGAGATGGGGTGGCTGGGTCATGGACATTGCAGAGGGTTTGTGTTGTGGTCAAAGCTTCTGCACAATGAAGCAAACAGTCAACAAAACTAAAAGGCAACCTACTGAAAGGGAAAAGATATTTGCATATGACATATCCCATAAAGGGTTAATATCCAAAATATATAAAGAACAGATACAACTTAACACCCAAAAAACAAATAACCCAATTAAAACTGGGCAGACATGAACAGACAATTCTCCAAAAAAGACATCCAGATGGCCAACAGACACATGGAAAGATGCTCAACATCACTCATTATGGGGAAATGCAAATCAAAACCACAGTGAGATACCACCTCACCCCTATCAGAATGGCTAATGTCAAAAACACAAGAAATAATAAGTGTTGACAAAGATGTGAAGAAAAAGGGTCCCTCTTGCACTGCTGGTGGGAATGCAAACTGGTGCAGCCACTGGGGAGAACAGTATGGAGGTTCCTCAAAAAGTTAAAAATAGAACTACCCTATGATCCAGTAACTGAACTACTAGATATTTACCCAAAAAATACAAAAACACTAATTCAAGGCGACATGCACCCTTACGTTTATATAGCAACATTATTTTCAATACCCAAGATATGAAAGCAGCTCAAGTGTATCCATCAATAGATGAATGAATGAAGAAAATGTGACATACTCTTAATTAATGAAACAGACTCTTAATTATAGAGAACAAACTGATGGTTACCATAGGAGAGGTGATTGCAGGGATGGGTCAAAGAGGTGAGGGGGATTAAGGAGTGCACTTGTGATGAGCACCAGGTGATGTAGGGAATTGCTGAATCACTAAGTGTACACCTGAAACTAATATAACACTGTATGTTAACTAATTGTAATTAAAATAAAACTTTAAAAAAGTTTGAGAAAATGAACTTCACTAAAGTAAACATGCTTATCAAAAGACAAGAAGAAAATGATTGGGGAAGCCATGACTGGAGGAAAGACTCAAAATACATGTATCTAACAAAAGACTCACAACCAGAATATGAGGATAATTTAAAAAACTAAACAATCTCATTTAAGAAAAAAAAGGAGCAAAACACCTAGCAAAAGAAGATATAAATGACCAATAAGGGTGCCTGGGTGGCTCGGTCAGTTAAGCGTCTGCTTTTGGCTCAGGTCATGATCCCAGGATCCTGGGATTAAGTCCTGCATCCAGCTCCCTGCTCAGCGGGGAGTCTGCTTCTCCCTCTGGCCCTCCCCCTGCTCATGATCCCTCTCTCTCTCACACACTCTCTCTCAAATAAATAAATAAAATCTTTTAAAGTAAAAATAAATGACCAAGAACACAGTTAACTATCATGAATTAGTAGATACTACCACATATTAGTAGTCATCACTGAAATCCAAATTAAAAAACCACATTGAGATACCACCTCACACCCAATGGAATGACTAAAAATAGAAATCTGACAATGCCACCTGTCAGAAAGAATGGAATAACAAATCTTATACATTGCTAAGAACAGAAAATGGTACAACCAGTTTAGAAAAATGGTTTGGCAATTTTTTTTTTTTTTAAGATTTTATTTATTTAGTTGATGGAGAGAGCACACACAAGGGGAGCAGCAGAGGGAGAGAGAGAAAGAGACTCCCAGCTAAGCAGGGAGCCCAATGTGGGGCTCGATCCCAGACCCTGGGATCATGACCCAAGCTGAAAGCAGACACTTAACTGACTGAGCCACCCAGGCGCCCCACTAATCATTTTTTATATATTTGTTTCTCCACTAGATTGTAAAAAGCAAAGACTATGTATGTTCTATTCTGCTTTGCATCCCAGAACTCAACAGTTCCTACATACTTAATAAGTATCTTAGGAATTACCTTTTTTTAATATTTATAATAAACCCCCATATGTCCCAACGACACTAGGAAATATGTAATGCATTTTAAGTATGTGAATATATTTAAGTATTTAAATATACTTATAAATATTTGTGAATGTATCAGAAATATGTAATATATTTGGATAATATATACACTGTGATCTATTCTAACAACCTGAAATAGCACACAACCCAATCCAAAAGGTATTCTCTCTGACTTGAACTGATATATGTACATCAGAGTCCTTGTGCATTGTTTTTTGTGAAATTTATTTCCTCATTGCATGGGTTAAACACAGATGAGTAAACTCAATGCCTTTCTGGATTAAGAGATTTTCTCTAACACCTAAACACAAGTCATCTTTAGGACTTACTCTTTACCAGAATTTAATTTCATCTTAAATGGCCTATCATGTAAAATATAATCCTCCTTCTATTAAGAAATATAAATTTAACAATTGTTTAGCAAATTAAAAACTGTTTCTTCTACTGCCAAATGCAATACATTATTGAAAGGGAGAAAAACATAGTAAAGCATTAAAAAAACAGTGAATTTTTTTCCATTTCTTTTTTTAAGGAGGATATTGCTATGGTTCTCAACCTAATTAGACTTTAACATCACTGAAGAGGCTTAAAAAATGTACTGATTACTAGGCTCCACAATAGACCAATTAAATCAAGATCTCTGAGGTTGCAACCTAAACACTAGAATTTTTCAGAAGCTCCTCAAATAATTCCAATGTGCAGCCAAGGTAGACAACCAAATAGTATGGAGCTAAAATTAAAGTCTTCATCCACAGGTATAAGAAATCCTTTTGACCACAGACAGTATTAAAATATAAGCATTAAAAAATCATCTGTGCTGGGACAACTGGATATCCACATGCAAAAAAAAATGAAACTGGATCCTTTCCTGAGACTTGACATGAAAAGTAACTCAAAACGGATCACAGATCTAAATGTAAGAGCAAAAACTATAGATACCATCAAGAAAGTTAAAAGATAACCCCCAATGATACATGCTACAACATGAAAAATAGCGGAAAATATTTGCAAATTATATAGCTCCTAAGGGACTTGTATCCAAATGTATAAGCAACTCTAATACTGAATAAAAAGACAAATAATCCAATTTAAAAATGGGCAAAGGATCTGAATAGACATTTCCCTAAAGAAGATATACAAATGGCGAGTAAGAATATGAAAAGATGTTTAATATCAAAAGCCATTAGGCAAATGCAAATCAAAACAACCAGATATCACTTCACATCCAGTAGGATGGCTATAATAAAAAAGATAACAAGTGTTGGTGAGGAAGTGGGGAGATCAGGACAAATACATTGCTGATAAAAATGTAAAATGATGCAACCACTTTGGAAAACAGCCAGGCAGTTCCTCAAAGGGTTAAAAATAAAGTTACCATATGAACCAACAATTACACTCAAAAGAAATGAAAATATACATCCACACAAGAAACTTACATATGAAGGTTCATCATTACTTGTAATAGCCAAGAAGTAGAAACAATGTAAATGTCAATCAACTGATAAATGGATAAATAAAATGTGGTGAGTCCTTATGATGCAACAGTAATCAAAGACTAATAAATGCTACAATATGGACCAATCTTGAAAACTTTATGCTAAGCGAAAAAATCCAATATACCAAAGGCTCCATATTGTATGATTCCATTCACACAAAATGTTCAGATTAGACAAATCTACAGAGACAAACAGTAAGTCAGTTGTTGCTTCAGGAGAGGAGAAAATAGTAAGTGACTAACAGGTATAAGGTTTCTTTTGGGAGTGAAGGAACTGTTCTAAAATAGATTGTAGTAAAGATTGTACAGCTCGGTCAATATACTAAGAACCACTGACTTATACACCTTAAATTGGTTAACTGTATGGTATATAAATTATATCTCAATAAAAAATTTAGACTGAGAAGATTTTCTTTTATAATCACAGTATTTTACATCTATCTACTCTGCCTGAAAAACAGTCCAGGCAGTTTCAAATCTGAATGCACAAGAATCTTCTTTAAAAATAAAGAGGGGGTGCATGGGTGGCTCAGTTGATTAAGCGGCTGGCTCTTGGTTTCCGCTCAGGTCACAATCTCAGGGTCCTGTGATGGAGTCCCACGCCCAGCTCCACGCTTGGCAGGGAGTCTGCCTGGGGATTCTCTCCCTCTCCCTCTGCACCTCCCCCTTTGCACTCATGCGTGTGCTCTCTCTCTCTCTCTCTCTCTAAAATAATCTTTAAAAAATAAAACTCAATGAACATTTCATCCATTTATGGAATAAAACAAACCAAGTGTTTCTCTAGTCAAAGGTGACTCTAAAACAAGTTGTTTTCCTAAAACAAAACAAATATGCCAGTATGCTGGCAAAGTAGCATGCAAATAAACACCTAGAACAGTAGTCGACCCTCACCCGCAATTTCGCTTTCAACAGTTTCAGAAAACCACAGTCAACGTCAATCCAGAAGTGGATGATCCTCCTGACATATGGTCAGAAAATCAGTAGTAGACTAACACTATATCATGATGCCTATGTCATTCACTTCACTTCATCTCATCACGTAGGCATTTTATCATCTCACATCATCACAAGGAGGGAAAAAAAAACGGGTGAGCACAGTACAATAAGAGAGACATTCACATAACTTTTATTACAGCATATTGTTATAATTATTGTTTTATTATCAGTTGTTAATCTCTTACTGTGCCTACTTCACAAATTAAACTTTATCATACGTACGTACATATACAAAAAAATATCTATAGGATTCAGTACTATCTGTGGTTTCAGGCATCCAGAGGCATTTTTGTAACATATCCCCCATGGATAAGGGGGAACTACTACAGAACTCAATTCCAATAGATTTTGATGATTCCAAACAGTAACTAAAAGACAGCAAAAACATGAAAGAACATACTTAATCTAGAAAGCTGACATTGCATTCTTCACGTATTTTGTAAAAAGGAGATTAACTGTTACATTTGAGGAATTTGTTGTGAAATGGATAGAAGTATGTGATATAGTTTGCAATAGTAATGAATGTTCCATGGCAAAGTTTCCAGTTCAGTGTATTTATTATACAGTCATGGATACTGGCCATGACAACTTGAAATTAATAAAAAAATGACATCTAATCTCACACAGACACAATCTATAACTTTCCACTCTTCACAGGTAGCCTGGTTGGCCCTCTGCCTGGATCAGGATCATTCCAGTAAAAGCACTAAGGCTCAGTCCAGAAGCTCTTCTACATGGAACTTTGACTTCAGTTCCAGAGGATTATTAAAAACCCTAACAAAGGAAGTTCAGAAACAAAGGGGAATTTGACATGAGTCCCTCTTGAATCAATAAAGAGCCACAATTCATCCAGAGAACACTCAACTACCTAAGAACTCTAACAGTAAGAGATCCTAAGAAAAGGCGACACAGCCAACTACAAGTGAATCAGAACAAATACAACAGGCTAATCTTTAGAGAAAAGAACTACCCAGTAGATTTAAGTATGCGTAAGACACATTGGTCGACACAAGTAAGTCTGCTTTACAGGCAACAAGTACTCTTTACCGCCACCTCGGGCACTCAGCTCTAATAGGAGTTTGGGCCTACCTCCACAGCCAGAACTTAAAACTCTTCTGAGTCAGCGTGGCTTGTAATTTAAGCCCAAGCATTTCATCTCTTGATCTGACCTCTCCATCTGTAGAGATGAGCTTCTCACTTGTTTACACAGTACTTGTTTAAACAGTGACACAGGCCCTACACCAAACTAAAGTTCAAAATGTAATTCATGATGTACACTGAAAATTTTACTTCACACGGAAAGAATGTTGTGCTATAACTCAATGGCAAGCAAAAAATCTTTTTAAAATCTACAAAAGAAAGAATTAGGAAATAATAGAACTAAAAACATCTGAAGACACCTCTAATCTCTCTCAGATTAAACCTGAGTTTTTTCAGCCAGAATACATTACATAAAACTTCTCCCCAGCTGGATGATAAATTTTTAACTTCTAGGAGCTCTAAGGAATCAATGAATCAATTTTACTGCAAAAAAGTGTTAAGTAATTCTGTGTTTATATTCTACTCTGCTTAAGCAACTACCATTTGAAAGCCTCTGGTGAATACTTCTGAGAGAGCTGCGGCAGCAACAGCAGCAGGGGCAGCTAATACTAACTGAGATGGCACAGTGCCACACGGAGTTACGGTAAGCAACAAAACTAGATTTTCGGGGTGCCTGAGTGGCTCCGTTGGTTAAGCGACTGCTTTCAGGTCAGGTCATGATTCCGGAGTCCTGGGATCGAGTCCCACATCGGGCTCCCGGCTCAGCGGGGAGCCTGTTTCTCCCTCCGACCCTCTTCCCTCTCATGCTGTTTCTCTCTCTCTCTCTCTCTCTTTCAAATAAATAAATAAAATCTTGAAAGAAAGAAAAAAACTAGATTTTCAACACCAGCAGTGCAAAGCCCAGACTCATCACTCAGCTAGACATTTTATATAACAATAAAAACTTTAACACAACAAAGAACTCCAAAAACTTTCAATTTGAAATAAAAGGAAATATGATAAAATGCTAATTTTTTCCTTCTGTATAATATTCAGAAAAGTTACATACACTATGGTTATTATTGAAAGGAAAAACAAAAATGGAGGGGGAGAAAGGACTATAAACCTTACCTTAAATAATCCTATTCCTAAAAACATTACAGGCATGCTTATAGGCTATATGTTGCTTTCATTTTGATTTACTTCATTTCAGAAACACTATTCTCATCACTGACTGACCCTCAACTGTCTAATTTCCAAAAACTTTGTCTTTAAAAAAGTCTCCACTCTAATCCATAAAACATTTAAATATTCTGCAAGAATGCAAATAAAGGAGGGGTGCCTGGGTGGCTCAGTCGTTAAGCGTCTGCCTTCGGCTCAGGTCATGATCTCAGGGTCCTGGGATTGAGCCCCACATCGGGCTCCCTGCTCGGCGGGAAGCCTGCTTCTCCCTCTCCCACTCCCCCTGCTTGTGTTCCCTCTCTCGCTGTGCCTCTCTCTGTCAAATAAATAAATAAAATCTTAAAAAAAAAAAAAAAGAATGCAAATAAAGGAATCTAAACTGTTCATAATGTTTCTATCAGCCTCAAGTTTGACCTATTGTTATAACTTAGTTTGGGAGGTTTCTCACACAAGAGAAAACCTATAATTCAAATTTATTTTATATTTGCTATGTGAACTTTAAGTACTGAAGTGTCATTCCAATCTACTAAGTGGGTATGAAAAATCTGAACTCATTTCAATACTATTATACTCACTATTCTTCTTTTAATATTCTAAAGTAATGATTCTTCTTCCATAGATTTTTAGTGAGGAAAGAATCAGTCACTGACTAAACAGTTCAATTACCAGATCATGCCATACTTAAACTTAACATCTCAAAATAAGTACTTATAATTTCTGCTGGCTACATAGAATCATAAAATTACAAGGCTAAAAAGAATTTAAAAGGTCATTTCTATCAATCCCCTACCTTCAAGCAAGATCACACTCATACCACCAAGACTTTTAACCAAGACTTTTAACTATTTTATTAAGACCAAGACACTAAGATTCCAAAATCTGCTTTAAAAACTTTTTCTAATACTTCCTCTACCTAAGTTTACATTTACTTAAATCTCTAAACCAAAAAAGGCAGAGTAAAATAGAAACAACATGAAAGCCTTATTTCTTGTCCATAAAATGGGTAACACTTAACCATTAAAATCTGCCTAAGAATTAAGATTAAATAAATTAACAGACACAATCCCTATTATATTACATGGCACCCTAACTGATGCTCAGTAACTGCCATTTCCTCCTCTCTTAAAATCATTTCCCAGCACTTCAGGGTCTGTTATGGTAAAGTAGCTTGATCAGATCAACCATCCTTCAGATAAAAATTATAAAATCTGGACAAAAACAATTCAATTTTTCACGGCTCTGAAGAGTAACCAAATGGAGGCAAAAACCAGGGTGTCCATGAAAAAAAGGAATTTTATCTGATGAGATTTGCATGTCTGTATCTTTTTGTCTCAGATAGCAGTTCTCAAAATTTTTTTGCCTCAGGACTCCTTTGCTCTTTACTTTTAAAAATTACTGAGGAACCCATATTAGAAAATAAAAAGGAAAAAATTATAAATTTTTAAATTCATTTAAAAATGGTAATTTGGGGCACCTGGGTGGCTCAGATGGTTAAGTGTCTGCCTTCAGCTCGGGTCATGATCTCAGGGTCCTGGGATCGAGTCCCGCATCAAGCTCCTTGTTTACCGGGGAACCTGCTTCTCCCTCTGCGTGCCACACCCCCACCCTCTCTCTCTGGGAAATAGATAAATAAAATCTTTTTTTTTTTTTAATATTTTATTTATTTATTTGACAGAGAGAATACAAGCAGGAGTAGTAGCAGAGGGAGAGGAAGAAACAGGCTCCCTACTGAGTAAGGAGCCCAATGTGGGGCTGGATCCCAGCACCCTGGGATCATGACCTGAGCCGAAGGCAGCCACTTAACTAACTGAGCCACTCAGGTGCCCGATAAAGAAAATCTTTTAAAAATAAATAAATAAATAAATAAAATAAAAATGATAACTTATTACATGTTAATGTTCTACCAATATTTTCCAGAACAAAAACATGAATGAGGGGGGTGGCACTGTTTTACATTTTGTAAATCTCTTTATTGTATAGTTTAAAAAAGACATTTAGATTCTCGTTATCCATACCTTCAATCTTTGCAATCCATTGTTCTGACTGAAGTATATGAAGAAAACTGGCCTCAAATACATAATGTAGTTAGAAAAGGCCGGGCCTTCTCAACCCATGAAAGGGTCTCTGAGACCAGCAGGGGTCC
This sequence comes from Mirounga angustirostris, assembly GCF_029215605.1. Lineage (NCBI taxonomy): Eukaryota > Metazoa > Chordata > Mammalia > Carnivora > Phocidae > Mirounga > Mirounga angustirostris. The sequence continues at coordinate 102,388,695 of NW_026991711.1, read as the reverse complement.
TCAGGCCACACACCATGAAAATTGCTGATCCAAGGGTACTCTATCCTGTGCACAACTCAGGGTTGCAGAATGATGGAGCTTTACTGGATTCAGGCAACAGAGGACAAACTTCAAAGATGACAGGAAAGTTCTAAAGTTAAGATATAAATTATGGAAGGGAAGAAACCCATAGAGGGTAGCTCTCAAATTTGTATATAAACTCTGCCCCAAATTTTTGGTTACTGTTAAACCTGGCATGAACAGTGGAGACTCCACAGTACAGTGACAAAGAAAGAAACTAAAAGAAAAGATTTCAGGGGTGCCTGGGTAGCTCAGTCAGTTAAGCATCCAACTCTTGATTTCAGCTCAGGTGTTGACCTTGGGGTCATGGGTTTGGGCCCCGCACTGGGCTCCAAAAAAAAAATTTTTTTTTTTTCAGTGCTGTCACCAACGAGAAGAGAGTGGAGTTTTAGTGCAAATGAACTGCTTGCTAAAACAAAAAAATCCCTCTTCAGAGGAACACGACAGAATATAGTCGTCTACATTTCATGCAAAATTCAAGCATATAATTAAGAAATTACTGGATATGCACATGCATGAGACAAACTAAAAGAAAAAAAAGAAGAAGAAAAAGGAAACAGGAAAACATGACCTATACTCAAAAGAATACAGTCAATAGAAACCAACCCCAAAAAGGCCTAAGATGTAGCAACTGGCTTTAGATTAGCTATAATAAAATGCTCAAAGACTGAAGGGAAATATTTTCAAAATAAATTTAGAGATGAGAAACCTCAGAGAATTGGAAATTTTGAAAAGAACCAAATGGAAATTCTAGATCTAGAAAGCACAATAACTAAATTGAGAAATATATCAAATGAGCTTAATAGCAAATCAGAGACAGCAGAAGAAAGAGTAAATGAACTAAAAAAAAAAAAACAAGAGAAATTAGGAGAGAGGGAAAAAAAAGAGGACAGCAGAACCTGAGAGACCTGTGGAAAAGTACTAAGAGTTCAAATATAACTTAAGTCACAGAAAAAGAGTAGAGAATGGAGCAGAAAAGTATTTAAAGAAATAACAGCCAAAATTTCCCTAGTTTGGTGAAAAACAAAAATTTACATATCCAGTATTAACAAACCTAAGCAAGAAAAATGACAAGTAAATACATCTAAGCACATAATAGTTAAATGACTTCAAAAGAAAACTGAAGAAAAAAAAGCTTAAAACCAACCAGTGAGAAAAACACCAAAACAGAAAAAAAAATATGAATGACACCTAACTTCTAATCAGAAACTATTGAGAGAAAAAAAAACAGAACTACATCTTTAAAGAACTGGAATGAACAAATGAATGAATGAATGTCAAGCCAGAATTCTTCAGCAGACCTATCCTTCAGAAACAATGTAAAATAAAGGTATCTTCAAACAAACAAAATAGAATTTGCACACAGCCAAAAGTACGGCAATTCCTCAAAAAATTTAAAAAATTATCAAGAGACTGAAAAGATATTTGTACAACCACATTCACAGCAGCATTATTCATAATATAATTCATAATAGCTAAAAAGGAGAAACAACCCAAGTGTCCACCAACTGATGAATGAATGGACTGACAAAATGTCATATATACATACAATGGAATATTATTCCATCATAAAAATATTTTTGACACATTCTACAACATGGATGAATCTTGAAGACATTATGCTTAGTGAAACAAGCCAGACACAAAAGGACAAATACTCTATGATCCCACTTATATGCAATACCTAGACTACTCAAATTCATAGAAACAGAAATAGAATAGTGGTGGGCGCCTGGGTGACTCAGCTGGTTAAGCGTCTGCGTTTGGTTCAGGTCATGATCCTGGGGTCCTGGAATCAGCTCCTGCAGTGGGCTCCCTGCTCAGCAGGGAGGCTACTTCTCCCTGTCCCACTCCCCTCTGCTCATGCGCTCTCTCTCTCTCAAATAAAAAAGTAAAAAGTAAAGAAATAGGATAGTGGTTACCAGGGTCTTAGAGGAGGCAAGAGGAAGTTACTGCTTAAGGAGAATGAAGTTTTCAGTTTGAGATGATGCAAACTTCAACAATGTCAAAGTACTTAATGCCACTGAGTTTTACACCTAATGGTAAATCTTACATATATTTTGCCACAATAAAAAAAAAAATTTAAGTCAACATGATTTATCACATTCAGAAAACAAAAAGGAAAAGCCACATGATTATTTCAATAGAGTAAGATTTCAAAAAATTAAACACTCATTTATGATTTAAAAAAAAAAAAACTTTTAACAAACTAAGAATTCCCTCAGCTTTTCCCCATTGAGAATGATATTCACTGTGAGTTTCTCATAGATGAATTTTATGAAATTGAGGAATGTTCCCTCTATCCCTATACTCTGAAGAGTTTTAATCAGGAAAGGATGCTGTATTTTGTCAAATGCTTTTTCTGCATCAACTGATAGGAACATATGGTTCTTCCCTCTCCTATTAATGTGTTCTATCACACTGATTGATTTGCGAATGTTGAACCACCCCTGCATCCCAGGGATAAATCCCACTTGGTCGTAGTGGATGATCCTTTTAATGTACTATTGGATCCTATTAGCTAGGATCTTGTTGAGAATTTTGGCATCCATATTCATCAGGGATATTGGTCTGAAATTCTTTTTGATGGAGTCTTTGTCTGATTTAGGGATCAAGGTAATGCTGGCCTCACAGAATGAGTCTAGAAGCTTTCCTTCTGTTTCTCCTTTTTGAAACAGCTTCAGGAGAATAGGTATTATTTCTTCTTTGAATGTTTGGTAGAATTCCCCAGGGAATCCATCAGGCCCTGGACTCTTGTTTTTTGGGAGGTTTTTGATCACTGCTTCAATCTCGTTACTGGTCTATACAGGTTATCAATTTCTTCCTGTTTCAGTCTTGGCAGTTTACGAGTTTCCAGGAATGCATCCATTTCTTCCAAGTTGCTTAATTTATTAGCATATAGTTGTTGATAATAATTTCTGATAATTGTTTCTATTTCCTTGACGGAACACGACAAGGATACCCACTCTTACCACTACTGTCCAACATAGTACTAGAAGTCCTAGCAACAGCTATCAGACAACAAAAAGAAATAAAAGGTATTCAAATTGGCAAAGAAGTCAAAATCTCTCTTTGCAGATGACGTGATACTTTATGTGGAAAACCCCCAAAGACTCCACCCCTTACTAGAACTCATACAGCAATTCAGTAATGTCACAGGATACAAAATCAATGCACAGAAATCAGTTGTTTCTTATACATTAACAATGTAACTGTAGAAAGAGAAATTAGAGAATCGATTCAATTTACAATAGCACCAAAAACCATAAGACACCTTGGAATAAATCTAACCAAAGAGGTAAAGGATCTATATACTCTAGGAACTACACAACATTCAACAAAGAAATTGAAGAAGACACAAAAAGATGGAAAAACATTCCATGTTCATGGATCGGAAGAATAAACATTCTTAAAATGTCTATGCTGCCTAGGGCAATCTATACTTTCAACGCCATCCTGATCAAAATACCAACAGGATTTTTCAAAGTGCTGGAACAAACAATCCTAAAATTTTACGGAATCAGAAAAGACCCCGAATCGCCAAGGAAATGTTGAAAAAGAAAAACAAAGCTGGGGGCATCACGTTGCCCGATTTCAAGCTTTATTACAAAGCTGTGATCACCAAGACAGCATGGTACTGGCACAAAAACAGATACACAGACCAGTGGAAGAGAACAGAGAGCCCAGATATGGACCCTCAACTCTATGGTCAAATAATCTTCGACAAAGCAGGAAAAAATATGCAATGGAAAAAAGACAGTCTCTTCAATAAATGGTGCTGGGAAAATTGGAGAGCTATATAGAGAAGAATGAAACTCAACCATTCTCTTACACCATACACAAAGATAAACTCAAAATGGATGAAAGACCTCAGTGTGAGACAGGAATCCATCATAATCACCTCTTTGACATTGGCCACAGCAATTTCTTTCAAGACACGTCTCCAAAGGCAAGGGAAACAAAAGCGAAAATAAACTTTTGGGACTTCATCAAGATAAAAAGCTCTGCACAGCAAAGGAAACAGTCAACAAAACAAAGAGACAGCCCACGGAATAGGGGAAGATATTTGCAATGACACACAAAGGGCTGTTATCCAAAATCTATAAAGAACTTCTCAAACTCAACACCCAAAAAACAAATAATCAAGTCAAAAAATGGGCAGAAGACATGAAGAGACACTTCTCAAAAGAAGACACACAAATGGCTAACAGACACATGAAAAAATGTTCATCATCATTAGCCATCAGGGAAACTCAAATCAAAACCACACTGAGATACCACCTTACACTAGTTAGAATGGCGAAAATTGACAAGGCAAGAAACAACAAATGCTGGAGAGGTCATGGAGAAAGGGGAACTCTCTTACACTGTTGGTGGGAATGCAAGTTGGTACAGCCACTTTGGAAAACAGTGTGAAGGTTCCTCAAAAAATTAAAAATTAAGCTACCCTATGCAATTGCACTACTGGGTATTTACCCCAAAGAAACAGATGCAGTGAAGAGAAGGGCCATATGCACCCCAATGTTCATAGCAGCAATGTCCGCAATAGCCAAACTGTGGAAAGAGCCCAGATGCCCTTCAATAGACAAATGGATAAAGAAGATGTGGGGGGCGCCTGGGTGGCTCAGTTGGTTAAGCGACTGCCTTCGGCTCAGGTCATGATCCCAGGGTCCTGGGATCGAGTCCCACATCGGGCTCCCGGCTCAGCAGGAAGCCTGCTTCTCCCTCTCCCACTCCCCCTGCTTGTGTTCCTGCTCTCGCTGTCTCTGTCTCTGTCAAATAAATAAATAAAATCTTAAAAAAAAAAAAAAAGAAGAAGATGTGGTCCATATATACAATGGAATATTACTCAGCCATGAGAAAGGATGAATATCCAACTTTTGCATCAACATGGATGGGACTGGAGGAGATTATGCTAAGTGAAATAAGTCAAGCAGAGAAAGTCAATTATCATATGGTTTCACTTATTTGTGGAACCTAAGGAATAGCGTGGAGGACATTAGGAGAAGGAAAGGGAAAACGAAGAGGGGAAAATCTGAGGGGGAGACGAACCATGAGAGACTATGGACTTTGAGAAACAAACTGAGGGTTTTAGAGGGGTGGGGGGGGGTGGAGGGATTGGTTAGCCTGGTGATGGGTATTAAGGAGGGCATGTATTGCATGGAGCAATGGGTGTTATATGCAAACAATAAATCATGGAACACTACATCAAAACTAATGATGTACTGTATGGTGACTAACATAACATAATAAAAATAAATAAAAATAAAAAGAATTCCCTCAAACTTATAAAGGACACCTATGAAGAACCTATGATGTTCTTAATGTTGAACCACTGAACATTTCCCCCTTACAATGGGAAGAAGGCAAGAATGTCTACTCTCAACATGTTACTAAAAGTCCTGGTTAGAGGCGCCTGGCTGGCTTAGTCAGTAGAGGACGTGCCTCTTGATCTCAGGGTTGTGAATTCAAGCCCCACGTGTGACACAGAGTTTACTTAGAAAAACAAACAAACAAACAAAAAAGACTGCCCTGATGACACTGTGCATAACTGACAGGGGTCACTAGCTGTTTTAGTAAATTAAAAAAAAAAAAAAAAAAAGGTCCTGGTTAGTGCGTAACAATAAGAAAAGGACAAAAATTGAAAAAGAAGTAAAACTGTCCCTATTTGCAGGCAACGTGATTATGAATGTAGAAAATGCAAAAGAATTAACAATAAGATTATGAATCTTTACTTTAGCCAGGTCTGAAGATACAAAGTCAACATATAACCTATAATTACAGAGAACTAATGGTTGCCAGAGGGGAGGTGAATGGGGAGATGGGCAAAATGGGTGAAGGGGAGACAGGTTTCCAGGTATGGAATGAGTAAGTCATGGGAATAAAAGGTACAGCATAAGGAATATAGTCAATGAAGCTGTAATAGGTTGTATGATGACAGATGATAGCTACATGGGCGAGCATATTATAATGTATAAACTCATCGAATCACGATGGTGCACACCTAAAACTAATAATAACATTGTGTGTCAACTATACTCAAATAAAAAGAATTTTTTTAAAGTCAACATACAAAATTTTATTGTATGTCTATGTGCTAGCAATAAACAAATGAAAAACTAAACTAAAAAACAATTCTATTTACAACTACATACAATATAAAATACTCAGTAATAAATTTAACAAAAGATATGCAACACCTCCACCAAAAACTTTAAAGCACTGCCAAGAAAAATTAGAGACTTAAATAAATGGAGCAATGTGCCATTTTCATCATTGGAAGCTTCAAGACTGTCCAAATGTCACTTCTCCCCCAAAGTATCCTATAAATTGAACACAAACCCAATCAGTTCCAGCATAATCATAATCCTTTCTATAGAAACTGAGAAGCTCACTCTAAAATTCATAATGGAGGGCGCCTGGGTGGCTCAGTTGGTTAAGCGACTGCCTTAGGCTCAGGTCATGATCCTGGAGTCCCAGGATCGAGCCCCGCATCGGGCTCCCTGCTCGGCAGAGAGTCTGCTTCTCCCTCTCCCCCTCCCCCCTCTCATGTGCTCTCTCTCATTCTCTCTCTCTGAAATAAATAAATAAAATAAAATTCATAATGGAAACATAAAAGACCTAGAAGAGAAAAAACAATCTTGGGAAAACAACAAAAGCTAAAGAATTTACATTAACCTCAGGACTTAATATAAAGTTATTCAATAGTTCTCAACTGAGGGCAATTTTGCCTCAGAGGACATGGGGCAATGTCTAGATACATTTTTGGTTGTCATCACTGGGAGAGTGCTATTAGCATTTAGTAATTAGAGGCTAGAGGGGCGCCTGGGTGGCTCAGTTGGTTAAGCGACTGCCTTCGTTTCAGGTCATGATCCTGGAGTCCCGGGATCGAATCCCGCATCGGGCTTCCTGCTCAGCGGGAAGCCTGCTTCTCCCTCTCCCACTCCCCCTACTTGTGTTCCCCCTCACGCTGTCTCTCTCTGTCAATTAAATAAATAAATAAAATCTTAAAAAAAAAAAAAAAAGAGGCTAGGGATACTACTAAATATTCTATACTGCATGGGGCAGCCCCATAACAATCTGGCCCAAAATTTTAATAACGCCAAGGCTGGGAAACCCTAAACTACAGTAATCAATACAATGTGGTACTGACATAGTATAGTCAAATAGATTAATGAAACAATACAGATTCCAGAGGGTAACCCCCTATATCAACTGTCTGACAAATTTAATGGAGAAAAGTGTTTTCAACAGAGGGTTCTAGAACAGGATATCCCTATGTAAACACTGAACTCAATTCAAACCATATACAAATATTAGTTCAAGATGGATCACAGACCTAAAGGCTAAAATGATAAAGCCTATAGAAGAAAACATAAAAAGAGTATCTTCATGACCTACAAAAGTACTATCTGAAAAGACTTAAAAGCAGAATACATAAAAGAACTAAAAGACTCCTAAAACTCAAAAACTCAAACCAATTTAAAACATGGACAAAAAAATGTGAACAGACATTCCACAAAGACAAATGGCTAATAAGCACATGAAAAGTGGTTAATATTAACATTCATCACAGAAATACAAAATGAAAACCAGAATGAGAAATACAAATAATTCCACAAACTACATACCGATTCGAACGACTAAAATTTTTAAGACTGAAAACAAGCAATTGGTGAGAATGTAGAGCCACCCAAACTCTCATACATGTATTGCTGGTAGATGAATAAAATGATATAAAAAGCTTTAGCAGTTCATTAAAGTTAAGCATATACCTATCCTATGATCCAGTAATTTCATTCCTGGGTATTTATCTAAGAGAAACAAAAACACAAGTCTCCAAAGACCTCGTACAAGAATATTCTGCTTTAGGGGTGCCTGGGTGGCTTAGTCATTAAGCGTCTGCCTTCGGCTCAGGTCATGATCCCAAGGTCCTGGGATCGAGCCCCGCATCGGGCTCCCTGTTCCACGTGAAGCCTGCTTCTCCCTCTCCCACTGCCCCTGCTTGTGTTCCCTCTCTCGCTGTGTCTGTCAAATAAATAAATAAAATCTTTAAGAAAAAAAAAAGAATATTCTGCTTTATTCATAGCCAGTACATCCGTCAACAAGTGAACCTGCAGTATATCATACAACAGAATACTACTCAGCAATAAAAAGAAATAGTTATTCTTGCAGCCATAAAGAAACCAGGCACAAAGAGTGTATATACTATATGATGCCATATCACAAAATTCAAGATCCAGGCAAAAGTAATCTCTAATTTAAAAGAAAAAAAGAGAACAGCAGATGCCTGGGGAACATGAGTGAGGAGCACTGGGATTAACTGGAAAGGGCTGCTAGGGACCTTTCGGGGGGGGCAGCAATGTTCAGTTTCCTGAGTGAGGAGTGTTGTTACACTGATATAAACATTTGTCAAAATTAAGCAGCTTTGTGCATTAAAATATATGTAAATTTTATTTAAAAAAATGATTTAAAAAATCTAGTGGGGAGTGAAGAACTGATAGAGGTACTACCAAAACAAGAAAATAGCAGAACATTGTTAAAACTGAGTGATGGGCACATAGGGGTTAATCATACTATTTTGTCTACTTTACAAATGTTTGACATTTTTCATAATCAAAGGGTTTTTTTTAAAATTTCTCTTAATTCCCTCATTACTGGAGGAAGAGAGTTGGTAATCACTGTCCTCCACATGAATTAAAATCTCTTCAGTCACTATTTAAACTTTCTTTTATATGCTCAATAATCCCTGTCCTTTACACTTTCTTTAATCTTATTCATCATAATTAACAGCTCACCTTGCAATCTATTCATGTTTTCCCTAACTCACTTATTTACCACTATCTACAGGGAGGAAAGGGTTGGAGAGAGTTAACCTTCCTTTAGCCCATGCCAGGCAGTATGCTACGTAGTTTGAATACATTACCGAATTTATATCCCAAAATTGAATTTAGCATCTAAAATTTTAATCTTCTTTACTTATTACTTCTCTCCCTCATCAGAATTTATGTTCAATGACAACATGGATCCTGTCTTGTTCATTATTTCTTCATATATGGCACACAACAGATACTCAGCAAATATGCATAAATCAAAGTATTAAGGAATATAAATAACATCAGAGATCACAAATACTCAGTTCAGCTCTCTTTTTGGTGCTGCAAATCATTTCCCATTCCAGTTATAGCCACCTTGTTTTGCCCTTAATTTTACTGTCATCTATATCAATTGTTATGTATTTGTTTCAAGTAGAATAGAATGATCTGTTTGAAAACTTCACATTTTCTCTTTATGAAAAAATGTAATCATAAAAATATTTTAAAAATCAATTTATATTTCAGCATATCTTTAAATGATTTTTTTAATGATGTGTGATTTCTGTATGCAGTGTTACTTTTTCTGCTCTTATTCATATGAATAAAGAAGAAAATCCTAATGCTTTTATAATCTCAAATTCTGTTACCATCACCATAAAGCTTTAAAACCCTCGCAAATATTCAGAGTTCCTTACAGAAGGATAAACTGTAGTTAATAACAGATTTATAATAAAAATGATCAATTTTACTTCAAAAAAATTATCTAACAAAACGAAGCATCTACATAAGCCTAAAATCAAATCATTAGTTCCCTTTAGTGAAAAACAGAAAATCTAGGTTTGTTCTCAGAGTACATTCTTTAGTAATCATTTGGGGTATGGTTTATCTTAGATTAGAATTAAGTATCTTAATATCCAGCAGTATCTTAGATTAGAATTAAAGTTCCACCTCAATTTTGAATAATTTCTTCATTCTTAAATATCCTCAAAACTTCCATAAAGTTAAAAAAGGGGTGGGGGGGACAAATCTATTAGTGGTATTGTAAAATACAAAACCTGAGTGAAATAGCTGCTAATAACAGCAAGTCAATTAAGACCAAGATTTCTCCTCAATAGTTAAGCAAAATACTTTATCATGAAGCTGGTAATTGCAATGTTTCTCTGACTAAAAAACCTCTGAAAAGATTTTCTAACGTTCTAAGGGAGAAAGCAAGAGAGAAGTAAACATCAGAAGCAACAAAATCACTCACAAAGAATGACATTATACATATAAAATTCTATTTAAAAACAGTTCACAAACGTCTTACATGTTTTTTGCCAGATTCAAATCCAAGTTCTTTCAGATGCCACTTTATGTTCATAGATCATACATAACTTTAAAAAAACATTTAATTCAAAAGTACCAAATGCAGCAAAGGGCTTAAAAATAGAAGTTTCAAAGCAAATACTTATTTAGAGACACCAGCAAAAATATCTGACCTTTTCAAGTGGCTTTCCCAAAGAGTTTCCAATCAGTTTCCAATCATTTAAGACTTCTTCAACTTTGGAAATAAACCTAGGGAGGAGTAAAAAAAAAAAACAACAAAAAACTTTCTGAACATGTAACAACTCTTTTTTTTACTATTGTTACACAACTTCTTTAAAACAGTATTTTTTATATTTTAACATTTTTATCAGAGAAGACTCAGTAAATTTAGTATTATTAGTCTATTTTATGGATATGGAATAAATGTGGAAATAATCTTCTCTAATCCAAGAATTCTTAAATTTTGATTTTTTGAAATAAATATTTTTTAGGAAACTCTACCCTCAACATAGGACTCGAACACAGAACCCCAAATCAAGAGTTCCAAGCTCTATTGACTGAGCCAGCCAGGCACTCCAAATTTTGACTTTTTTAAAGTCTACTTCTTATCCAGTTAAAGCATTCTGCTTCTATAAAATATAAATTAAGAATAAATCTCTCTACATTAAAATGAATATAAATTTGGAACAGAAGTAAAAACTGACAGACTAAAAGGATACTAGTAAAGATAACTATGAAACCGGGACACTTGGGTGGCTCAGTCGGTTAAGTCCGCCTTCAGTTCAGGTCATGATCCCAGGGTCCTGGGATCTCTCTGACAAATAAATAAATAAATAAAATCTAAAAAAAAAAAAAGATAACTACGAAATCAATCATCTTTTCCCTACCTTCAAAATAACTAAGTTATTTAAATTAAATTTTCCTTTGAAGATACTTAGGAATTGATTTATCTCCCCCTCCCTCCCAAAAGAAAACATTCAGGAACTTTGCTCATTAAAATAAACCATGTTTTGGGGCACCTGGGTGACTCAGTAGGTTGAGCATCTGCCGTAGGCTCAAGGTCATGATCCCAGGGTCCTGGGATCTAGCCCTGCATCTGGCTCCCTGCTCCATGGGGAGCTAGTTTCTCCCTCTCCCTCTACCTGCCGTTCCCCCTGCTTGTTCTCTCTCTCTCTGTCTCTTTCTCAAATAAATAAAATCTTAAAAAATAAAATTAACTGTGTTTTAAGGGACAGCTGGCAAGAAACTACAAGGAGATTTGTCAGCTATAAGGAATAACTGACAGATTTTAAAACTAATCACTATCTAATCTTTAAATCTTCTGATGAAGCAGACCTATTAAAAAGAGAATGAATTTTGGGGCGCCTGGGCGGCTTAGTTGTTTAATCGACTGCCTTCGGCTCAGGTCATGATCCCAGGGTCCGGGATCAAGTCCCGCATCGGGCTCCCTGCTCGGTGGGAAGCCTGCTTCTCCCTCTCCCCCGCTTGTGTGCTCTCTCTCTCTCTACCTCTCTCTGTCAAATAAAAAAATAAAATCTTGGGGCGCCTGGGTGGCTCAGTTGGTTAAGCGACTGCCTTCGGCTCAGGTCATGATCCTGGAGTCCCGGGATCGAGTCCCGCATCAGGCTCCCTGCTCGGCGGGGAGTCTGCTTCTCCCTCTGACCCTCCTCCCTCTCATGCTCTCTGTATCTCATTCTCTCTGTCTCAAATAAATAAATAAAATCTTTTAAATAAATAAATAAATAAATAAAAATAAAATCTTTAAAAAAAAAAGAGAATGAATTTTGACTAGTGACATGCTCAATATCAGCAAATTAAAACTGTCAAATCTCAGTAGTAGCATTAAAAGACTCTTTCAGAAGACTTTTATTACTCTAAAGAAGCTAACTTCTTATATAAGTATGATGCAATCTAATAGCAAAATTGCTCTCCTAAAACACCTACATCATATTGCTAGAGTAGTAGAGTTAATTCTAGTCAAAATATATTCACAGGCATCAGGTTTTTTCCTTCAGTGACATAATTATAAGTTAATACTTACATCTGTTGTAAGACAGTAACGATAGTAATGATAAATCGGAGTTTTTATGATTTAAATGAACCTTCTAATTAATTCCTCTTTAAAAGTAAAGGCAGTATTAATAAATATACTAATTCACTTCTGCGTAGTTCTGTCAAAAGGCAATTATTGGTGATGAAGATGAATACTCTAGAAATAAGTCAACATGTTTACCAAAAAAAGGAAATAAAAATTTTAAATGTATCCACATGTGAGCAAAAATGTGCATGTGAGGGGCACCTGGGTGGCACAGTTGGTTAAACTACCGACTCTTGGTTTCGGCTCAGATTATGATCTCAGCATCGTGAGATCAAGCCCTATACCAGGCAACGGGAAGTGTGTCTGTTTAAGACTCCCTCTCTGCCCCTCCCCCTCTCTCTCTAAAATAAAATCTTTTTAAAAAATGTGCATGTGAAATCTACATTGCATTTATAAAGGTAAAAAACTGGAAGCCACCTAACTGTCCAACTGCAGCAAGCAGCTGTAAATTTATGGTATATCCACTGAATGGATTAGTATGCATCCACTAAAAATCATTTTTGAAGGCCATTTGAGGAAATAAGAAAATGCATTTCATATACGAAATGAAAAATGGAAGCTATAGAAATAAGTGTTAATATGTCTTGATACAAAATGTTTACAACACACAGATTAGAAGAAATTTTCTCAAAATATTAATAGTAGCTATCTCCTAGTGGTACAATTATAGGTTTCTTAGTTTTTTTTTTCTTTTGAATTCTACTGTGAGGTATTATAATAAAAAATCTTTTAAAAAAAAAAAATCATTTAGGGGTGCCTGGGTGGCTCAGTTGGTTAAGTGACTGCCTTGGGCTCAGGTCATGATCCTGGAGTCCCGGGATCGAGTTCCGCATCGGGCTCCCTGCTCGGCAGGGAGTCTGCTTCTGCCTCTGACCCTCCCCCCTCTCTTGTGCTCTCTCTCTCTCTCTCATTCTCTCTCTAAAATTAAAAAAAAAAAATCTTTAAAAAAAAAATCATTTAGAGGCGCCTCGGTGGCTCAGTCATTAAGCGTCTGCCTTCGGCTCAGGTCATGATCCCAGGGTCCTGGGATCAAACCCCGCATCGGGCTCCCTGCTCCACAGGAAGCCTGCTTCTCCCTCTCCCACTCCTCCGGCTTGTGTTCCCTCTCTCGCTCTCTGTCAAATAAATAAATAAAAATCTTAAAAAAAAAGAAAAATCATTTAAAATAATATTGCTTTCACAGTAAAAGGAACATATCAAAATACTTATTTTATGATTTCTACTGGTACTAGCTAAAAGAGAAAAATCAGTCTAAAATATTGAGAATTTGACTAGAAAAAATTAATAACTATCCCAGAAAAATCTCAAGGATCACAGTCAAAGGGTCATTTCCTCTGACTCCTCACTCTGTATTAGATTCCTTTCTTATATGCCCTTGTAAGACCAGGTGTTTTCCCTTCTCAGGTCTTATTTCGATTGTAATTACAGACTCATTTGTATTATTATTTAATTCATGTCTGTCTCTTCCACTAGACTATACGTTAAGAGCAGGAATTATCTATTTTTATTGACCACACCCATATGTCCTGCACTGTATTTGACACATGGGCACTCAAATATTTCTGCAAAGGACAAAAGATTAAAAAGAGGGGGGTTCTATTCAGTTCTCTCAATAAATTGTATGGCTCCTAACATATTAACAAGAACTTTCATTCACACATTAAACTCAAGGTTTAAGAGACTCCAAAGTTTTAACACTTTCCCATGAGCTGTAAAACACTACTTTAGCTCTAGAAACAAGAGGATAAAAGCCAAAAACCAAATTTCCTACTTTGTGGTAGTTCTCATAACTGTATTAACAATTATTTCCGTATCAGGAGCTAAAGGACTTAATATTGCACTTCAGGGTATTTTAAATATTTAGCTAAGGGGAAAAAAAAATCATGTTTCCATTCCATACCCTTGCTGCTTCCTCACCCCACCCTCTAAGATTCAGGTTACAACATTTTTCTATCTACCTTCAAGACATCAAGTTATTATTTCAAATTCAACATGTCTAAAACTGCACTCTTCCCACTTTGCCACTTTATCTTCATTCTTCCAGGCAAGAAATTCCAGTGGCATGTTTCTTTCTACTCTAACATTTCATCAAGTGTATCTAAAAATCTTTGAAACGTCTTACAGTCCTCCCGCCTAGCCTTCCTTTCTCTCCAGTCTCCAAATCACCAACCTAACTATTGATCAAAGTAAGTCACTTGGCTTCATTTTACCTAATCTCCTGTAACAACTCTCATCCTATCACTTTGCCACTCTAAAATCAAGGGCCTCTTTAATGGTTCTAAGTGTGGTCTCTTGACCAGCAACATCAGCCTCACCTGGGAACTTGCTAGAAATGCACATTTTTAGGTCCACCTCTGACATGATCAGAAACTATGATTCTGATGCACACTGAAGTTTGAGAATCCCTGGTCTTAAAGCACCAAGTCTAGAGATTCCTTTACTGAGCTTTGGAGGCTGTCCATGACCTGTCCCATTTTATTAATCTTATGTATTTCCCTTCAATAGATAGCCTTCACTCCAGTAAAGACATCTTCATGAAGTCCCAAAGGCTCATTTTCACCCGTCTCTTCTCATGTTAATATCTTCTCATGTCTAACCAACCACTTCCCACTTTCAAGGCCCAGCTCATTTCCTATCTTTTCTATGAAATTATCTCCCTTAATTGTGATCCACAATATCATCCTTCTTTAAATTATTATTTTTTAAAGATTTTATTTATTTGACAGAGAGAGACACAGCGAGAGAGAGAGAACACAAGCAGGGGGAGTGGGAGAAGCAGGCTTCCCGCTGAGCAGGGAGCCCAATGCGGGGCTTGATCCCAGGATGCTGGGATCATGACCTGAGCTGAAGGCAGACGCTTAACGACTGAGCCACCCAGGCACCCTTAAATTATTTTCTTTTTATAGTTAATACAAGCTGGCTTACAATTTAACCATTTGCTGTTTTGTTTAACACATGGATCAAAGGTTCTGTTTTATCCTTTGTTCTTTTCCACTAGTTTAACTCTGGACACAGAATACCTGCTCAGTAAAGCTTTGCCAGTATGGTTATATCTTACAGACTTTTCTGTTTTGGAGGATACCACAAATCAAACTATTATTCCAGCAGGGAATTTTTTTTTTTTTTTAAGTAGGCTCCACACCCAGCATGGAGCCCAACACAGGGCTTGAACTCATGACCCTGAGATCAAGACCTGAGCTGAGATCAAGAGTTGGCGGCTTAACCAACTGAACCACCCAGGCGCCCCTCCAGCAGGGATCTTTTATATTTTCCTCTGTCATCTCATGACAACATGCACAAATTTCCTCTCCCAACCAGAAAGATTATAAAACATTGCAACAAGCTAAATACTGACCTCCACACCCATAAGGATCTCTGTGACACCGACCAGAAAATCTCTCAATCTAAGCTATCACTCCTTCACAAAGTTGGCTTCCAACTAATTTCAGTGATAAAATTTCACTCAGCTGTTCAGTGAGGTTTAAAAGTCACAGGAAGGGGCGCCTGGGTGGCTCAGTCGGTTAAGCGACTGCCCTCGGCTCAGGTCATGATCCTGGAGTCCCGGGATCGAGTCCCGCATCGGGCTCCCTGCTCGGCAGGGAGTCTGCTTCTCCCTCTGACCCTCCCCCCTCTCATGCTCTATCTCATTCTCTCTCAAATAAATAAATAAATAAATCTTTAAAAAAAAAAAAAAGTCACAGGAAGGCTGGGCACATTACCCACTGGAATGTAACAACTTGAATCAGAGTTCCAAAGCCATCTGCAGCCTATCTTAAAAGGTTATTCTAAAGGACAGAATGGAGATGGTGGGAGTGTGACAGATGGACAACCACCAGTACTATGAAGGCCCCCTCCAAAAAGGGGTATAGCAATGCATAGGAGAGGAAAATAGCAACCGCCAAGTTTACTGCTTATGATAACAAAATGAGTTAAACGGAAATGAAACCAGGAACGGAAGTGGGAGCTACGGAAATTGTTTCTGCGGGTGGGCAACAACCAAGGTCTGAGGAAAGTGGCCTCAGAGTAAACAAAACTTTTTCTGAGAGCTGCATCTCAAGGGTTTGGCTGACGGGGCGGGCCGGGGCTTGTCAGACGCTAGACGCGGAAGAGCCTCGCAGCACATAGGAGACAGGACAAGACGCAGAGCCGGGGCTTCGCCGGTCTTACTCTTCCCGCATAAGTAGCATCACATGTGGTCTACGTTGGGGAAGCGGCAGGGGGACGCCCGGGGCCCACGGTACTGCTAACCAATGATACGACTCACTCACCTTTCCCATTCCGAGGCAGTAGTGAAGTCCGTGATCTCAAATACCTCGGACTCGGGCTACGGTAAAGGAAAGGAAAGAAAAAGAGATTGAGCCCCGGGCGCTGACA
Source organism: Mirounga angustirostris (assembly GCF_029215605.1). NCBI lineage: Eukaryota > Metazoa > Chordata > Mammalia > Carnivora > Phocidae > Mirounga > Mirounga angustirostris. Next base: position 102,372,042 of record NW_026991711.1, on the reverse strand, counting down.
CGGAGGAGGGAACTTACAGACAGGGATAGGTAGGGAGGAAACACCTCACCTCACTGTCGGCCGCCATCTTGAGGAGCGCCGGGAAAGGCGCTAGGGCTGCCGGGAAGAGGAGCAGGACGACAGAGGGAAGGAGGATAAGGAGGGCGGGGAGCGAGGGGGGCGGGGAGCGAGCGGGGGTGGGGGGGAGCGGGCGGGGGCGGGGCCTCGGCGCAGACCCGCCCCCGGAGACGCCTCCCCCTAGTAGTGAGTCCTGCCTAGAAAAGTCCTCAAAGGCTGAAATCAGTTGATTTAAAAACAAACAAAAAGGAAAAACTTTGAATTTGAAATTTTCCTTTAAAGTAATGAATTCCTGAAGAGAACAGAAGCAAGGAGGTAAGACAAGGCCCTAGATTCCTGTGGATAAGGTTGTATTAAAAAACCTAAACCACGTTGAATTTGTTTTCATTCAACCTCTATTTATTGACTGCAAGGCCCAAGGCTAGATGCTGTAATATCCACCCTCCTCCACCCCCCTCAAATAATTTACACAAGTTTGAGGAGCATGAAATAAAATCATTGTGCTAGTTACCTGGTTTCTGGGAAGAGCAACATACTGTTCAATGAATATTTCACTTTTTAAGCCACTGAGGAACAGAAGGGGTAGCAGCTAGATAATTATATCTCATACATACTGAAATGTGTATCATGAAATGATACCATGTCCAGGATTTGCATGAAAATAATGGGAGGGGAAAGTGGGTAGGGCTAGGAATAAAACCAGATTAGCTATGTGTGGGTAATAGCGTAAGCTAGTGATGGGTACATGGCTGTTTATACTATTCTACTTCTGTTAGGTCTGAAATTTTTCATAATTAAAAGCGGAAAAAGATTAAGTCTCATTTAATGAGTTTTGCAACCCACAAGAAGGAATTTGGTAGAGGACTAAGAAATTTAGCTTCAGTGATCTTTTTTGATCTTGTGATTCAATCAGTTAAGTGTCCAACTCTTGATTTTGGCTCAGGTCATGATCTCAGAGTTGTGAGATTGAGCCCTGCTAGGGGTTCCACACTCAGCACGGAGTCTACTGGAGATTCTATCCCCCTCCCTCTCCCTTCCCCTCTGCTCCTCTCCCCACCCTACCCCCACTCATTTTCGCTCTCTCTCAAGTAAATAAATAAAATCTTTTTTAAAAAAAATTTTATCTTAAAAGGTTAAGATATCAAAAATTCAGTGATATAGATAGGGCAGATGAGGAAACGAAACTCAGAAGAATTTTGACAACAGATAGTTATTTCTAGTGCCAAACCTTGAACCCCTATCTTCTGATGTTCCTTCTAGTTTCTATCTACTATACCAGTGGGGGATTGTGAGTTACTACGGCTCAGTCTTTCCCAAGAGGTCTCAACTTGCGTCCCTCATTCATTTACAAGCATTTATTAAACAGCTAACTATAAGCCAATCACTGTGCTAGGCAAGACCTGGTGGTGGAGATTTTTGGGTGGATCTTAAATCACAAGAACAGATGAGGCGATTTAAGAAAAGAGCCTCATCTGAAGACCTGAAAACATGTATTGTAAATATAGACCCTTACTTCAAGGAACTCAAAGTCTGGTAGGGAAACTGGAAATTCATCGCACAACAGAATGAAGAGGTGCTACATGTATCAGCATTAGTATTAGCAATGTAGAGGTCAATGGTAATCTTGACAAGAAGAATCTTTTTTTTTTTTAAAGATTTTATTTATTTATTTGACAGAGAGAGACACAGCGAGAGAGGGAACACAAGCAGGGGGAGTGGGAGAGGGAGAAGCAGGCTTCCCGTGGAGCAGGGAGCCCGATGTGGGGCTCGATCCCAGGACCCTGGGATCATGACCTGAGCCGAAGACAGACGCTTAACGACTGAACCACCCAGGCGGCCCTTGACAAGAAGAATCTTGAAGGAGAGCTGAAGGATAAGATGGACAACCAATTGAGAGTGGGGAAGCCTTCTAAGCATGTCTAGAGGCTCGAAGGTGAGAAAGTCTGATCCATCCAATGAACAAAAAGGGGGCACTTAGAGCACAGTGTTTGTGATGAAGTTGGAGAGGTAGGAATGGGCCAGACCAAAGAGAGCCTCTGGCCAGAGTTGGACTGTATTTGAAGCACAACGAAAGTCACTGAAATATATTCAGCAAGAGAGCAATATGATCCAATTTACATTTTGCAAAAGTCTGGGTACTATATGAACAGATTGGGGGTGCAGGCATTGTAAAAGAAGTAGGGTCGGGGCGCCTGGGTGGCTCAGTTGGTTAAGCGACTGCCTTCGGCTCAGGTCATGATCCTGGAGTCCCGGGATCGAGTCCCACATCGGGCTTCCTGCTCGGCAGGGAGTTTGCTTCGTCCTCTGACCCTATCCCCTCTCAGGTGTTCTCGCTCTCTCATTCTCTCTCTCTCAAATAAATAAAATCTTTAAAAATAAATAAATAAATAAATAAATAAATAAATAAATAAATAAATAAAAAAGAAGTAAGGTCAGCTGGAGACAAAGCATTCAGTGAGAGATGATGGTGTGGGGTCTTGGACTGGGGCGGTCAGCTGACATGGTGAACTTATTTGATATGCATTTTGGAGGTAACAATAGTTGGGACTTGATGCTGGATTAAATGTAGAGATAAGGGAAAGGAAGGAATCAAGATAATTTTCAGGTTTCTGGCCTAAGCAGATACGTGGGAAATGATGCCATTTCCTGAGATGAGCAAGACTGGAACGAGCAAGGAAATTCGTGTTTGGTTTGGGTAGTGTGAAGTTTGACAGGTTTGTACCCAAAGATACTCAAGGATAGGTGTCAAGGAGAAAATTGGGTATAAGACTAGGAATCAGAGGCAAGACCTGGTGGTGGAGATTTTTGGGTGGATCTTAAATCACAAGAACAGATGAGGCGATTTAAGAAAAGAGCCTCATCTGAAGACCTGAAAACATTTTATATTTAGAGAATGGATAAAGGAAAAGTATTCAGTGAAAGAAGGACGAAAGGAATGGCTTGAGAAATAGGAAAGCAAAGAAAGAGTGATGGCACAGAACCCAAGAGAGGAAAATGTTTCACGATGGTGAATATTGACTGCTGCTTAAAAGCGAGTGATAGAGGAGTATAGGATCAAGGGTGATTGATTGATGTTGTTTCTGGGGTTTTCCTTTCTCTTTAAGGTAGAGGAGAACAGATATGTTTGCGTGTGGATGGTAATCTAAGAGAGAGACTGATGATGAAGGGGAGCTGGGAGAGTTGAAGTTCCTGATAAGGTAAGAGAGGAGGAAATCCAGAGCTGTTGGTCACACAACCCCAGGGGGCACCATTCACATTGCATTCAGAAGTCTTGCTTCAGGAGGTGAACCCCTGAAGATCACCTTTCAAGTAGCACTCCCTGGAGTGAGCAAGGAGCCTGATGCAGGACTCGATCCCAGGAGTCTGGGATCATGAGCTGAAGGCAGACACTTAACTGACTGAGTCACCCAGGTGTCCCAAGTCTGTAGCTCTTAAGGTCAGACAAACCCAGGTTCAGCCATTTACTAACTACAGTATATGACTTGGGGCAAATTACTTAATTCTTCCAAACCCCAGGGTCTTTATTAGTAAAATAGGACTTCTAAGACCTCGTATTGCAAAGGATTGTGGCAAAGATTAAGTTTTATGAACCTATGTAAATTGTTTAGCGCAATGTCCTAGCATGTAGTAGGTGATCAACTGTAGTAGGAGCATTTATCATGAATTTACTATGAAAACCAGAAAGTGCTACTCACATGAAAGGCATTACTTTTTCTTCCTCCCCGCTTATCCATGTTTCAGTACATACCAAAATGAGAAACTAAAAAATCACAAAGACTTTGCTGCATGAAGTTAAATTTTAGAAACTGGATGAAACTGCCTTACCGGGTTGCTAGGTAAAGTTTTCTTCCAAGATATTTTTGGCTTCTTGTCTCCTCCCTGGAGAAATTTTTAAAATAAGTTATTTGTTAAAGCGAAGTGTGAAGCCAGGATGCTAATGATGTAAAGTACCCAGGGGAGACACACTTTTATTAGATTTTCACTGGTTCACAAGGCAGAAAAGATTTTGTTTCTTCAGTATTAAGAGCTCTTCGGCTACACGTCCAAAGGCAAGGGTTTTTCTGTTGCAAGCACGTTTCCTCACTGGCATAATTTTCGGTTATTTCAAGGTGTTAACCAATAATAGCCATGGGGAGAATTTTGATGCTTAAGCAATTTAAGAGGTTAGATGCCTGGAAAAAAAGTCACCCTTGGCTTAGTCCTCAGAGGAATGTGGGGGCATAACAGTTTAATTAGGTCTTAGTGAAACAGCAAACATTGTGAGAGGGGCAACAGCAGTGAGACTACACCATCCTCACCTACCGGGATGCCTCTGTGCAGGGAGAGCAGCTACAATAGAAGGTAGAGCCGGAAGACAAACACGTGCTGTGAAAATAAGAAACTCTTTAAAGAGAAATCTCTAAAGCAAAATCCTCAGGCAGCATTTTTTCATTCACTCAGTAATATTTATCAAGTCATAGCATTGTGGTCAATCCTACGGAGGGATTCAAAGAATCATCCTGGCTCACAGTCTGAGATAAGATATATAAGTATGATATGGTTTAGAAAGGGATGCATGATGGTTAATCCGACTTCTTCAAACTCTCTCCAAAATCAGTGGTAGGAAAATATCCAAGTGACCTTTCAGAACACACACACACAATATTTTTTTAATTATTTATTTATTTGGGAGGGGGCCACAGGAAGAGGGAGAGAGAATCTCAACCAGACTCCCGGCTGAGCGCAGAGCCTGACACAGGGCTCCATCTCACAACCCTGAGATCATGACCTGAGCAGAAATCAAGAGTTGGACGCTTAAGTGACTGAGCCACCCAGGCATCCCAATAGTGGAGTACTTTTTTAGAATATTAAATACCGTGTGTGTGTTCTTCAGCTCAAGTCATGATCCCAGGCTCAGCGAGGAGCCTGCTTCTCCCTCTCCTTCTGCTGCTCCCCCTGCTTGTGCGCTTTCTCTCTCTCTCTACCAAATAAATAAATAAAATCTTTTTAAAAATTTTTTTTAAAAAATAGGGGCACCTGGGTGGCTCAGTCGTTAAGCGTCTGCCTTCGGCTCGGGTCATTATCCCAGGGTCCTGGGATCGAGCCCCGCATTGGGCTCCCTGCTCCGTGGGAAGCCTGCTTCTCCCTCTCCCACTCCCCCTGCTTGTGTTCCCTCTCACGCTGTGTCTCTCTCTATCAAATAAATAAATAAAATCTTAAAAAAAAAAAAAAGTACTCCACTATTTCTTGAACTAGAAAAAGGTACAATCACCAAGGCAGGGAGTCTCCAGAGAATTTTTTTTTTTATTATGTTATGTTAATCACCATACATTACATCATTAGTTTTGAGTCTCCAGAGAATTTTAAGAGAAGTGATTTATTCACTCCTTCACAGTCTTTAGTCACTTACCACCCATTCTGTCATTTCTTCATTTGCTAAACATTTATTAAAAGCAGCTGCTATGTGCCTGGTACTTTGTAGACACTGGGAAACAAAAACATAAAAACAAGATGCCTGCCCTCAGGAATTTTCTTTTTTTTAAAGATTTTTATTTATTTATTTATTTGAGACAGAGAGAGCACATGAGAGGGGGGAGGGTCAGAGGCAGAAGCAGGCTCCCTGCCGAGCAGGGAGCCCGATGCGGGACTGGATCCAGGGACTCCAGGATCATGACCTGAGCCGAAGGCAGTCGCTTAACCAACTGAGCCACCCAGGCACCCGCCCTCAGGAATTTTCAAGTATAAAGTAATTGAAGTCCTTCAAGATGATAATAATAAGTCAAGAACAACCAGTTCCAATTCTTAAGTGTGGCACATGTCTGGTAGATTCAGTTAAGAACAGTACTGTTGACAGGTTGATTTAGTTTGTCCAAGATTGTGTTTCCATTTTGAAAATATTTTAGTGGGTCTTGAACTCAGAAGGGAGGAAACAAAAGAATTAATTGAGGAGTCTTGAGAATTGTGTACAAGTTTATGGAGTAATCATATCCTTCTAAGGGTACCTGGGTGTCTCAGTTGGTTAAGTGTCTTGCTCTTGATTTTGGCTCAGGTCGTGATCTCAGGGTTGTGAGGTTCAGCCCCGTGTGGAGCCCTACATCGGGCTCTGCATTGAGAGTGGAGCCTGCTTAAGATTCTCTCTCTCCTTCTCCCTCTGACCCTCCCCCCTCTAAACAAACAAACAAATAAATAAAATTTAAAAATAAAAATAAAAACAACTTAAAAAATAAAAAAATTCTAAGGTAAAATTTTATTATACCGGCACCTTTGTGATCATCTGTCAGAATTACTCTAGGGTGAATACTGAGAAATGGGAATACCAAGTTAAAGAATGTGTGCATTTTAAAAAGCAATAGATAGCACCAGATTGCAATGTCCAAAATGAGTGTTACAAATTTATATACACTCTAATAGTGTATAAGAGTTGCCATTTTCCCACACAGTTAATATTACAACCCTTTTAAATTTTTGTCCATATGCTAAACAAAACATGGTTTGATTTACATTTTCCTGATCCCTAATGAGGTTAATTTGTGATTTAAATGTGTTTCCCGGCCATTTGTATTCCTCTCCTATTACGAGTGATTTCAGGGGCGCCTGGGTGGCTCAGTCATTAAGCATCTGCTTGTGGCTCGGGTAATGATCCCAAAGTCCTGGGGTCAAGCCCCACAAATAAAATCTTAAAAAAAAAAGAGTGATTTCAAATCTTTCACTTGTTTTTCTGTGGTCATTTATCTTTTCTGTCATGGATTCAGGTTATGTCTCCATCATTTGTTTCCTGGCCCACTACAATAATCTTTTAACATTTCTATCTGCCCCTCTCCTTCAATTAATTGTCATTCCTGCTGTCAGGAGGATATTCCTAAAATACAGATTTGATCATGTCTGCCGATGAATAAAATCTTTTTTTTTTTTTTAAAGATTTTATTTATTTGTTTGACAGAGAGAGGCAGCGAGCTAGGGAAGACAAGCAGGGGGAGTGGGAGAGGGAGAAGCAGACTTCCTGCCGAGCAGGGAGTCCGATGCGGGGCTCCATGCGGGGCTCAATCCCAGGACCCCAGGATCATGACCTGAGCCAAAGGCAGACGCTTAACAACTGAGCCACCCAGGCGCCCCGTGATGAATAAAATCTTCTAACGTCTCCCAATTCAGCTGGAAATAGCCTCACTTCCCCTCTGTCCTCCTCCACCCCCACCATGTATTCTGTGGTCCAACCACACATATACATGCCAAACACAATATTTTCAACATTTTAATGCTTTCTCTTTCCTCTGGACATGCTGTGGTTTATTTTATCTGCAATATCCTTCTGTCTGTGGTTTACCTGGTGAACTATTTGTCCTTCAAATTTCAGCTCAGGTAATTATCTCTTCTCTGAAGACTCCCTATGCTGTTATAGGCTGAACTGTGTTCCCCCCAAAATTCATATGTTGAAGCGCTAATCCCTAGTACTTCAGCATGTGATTATATTTGGAGGTAAGACTTTCACAGAGGTGAATAAGTTAATGAGGCCATTAGGGTGGCCCCTAATCCAATCATATTGGTGTTCTTATTTAAAAAAGGAGATTAGGCCACAGGGAGAGACACCAAGGGCTCGTGCACAGAGAAAAGACCCTATGAGAACAGTGAGAATCAGCTACCTGCAAGCTGAGGAGAGGAGCCTCAGGAGACACCAAACCTGCCAACCAGTTGATCTTGGATTCTCAGCCTGCAGAATTGTGAGGAAACCAACTTCAGTTGCCTAAGCCACCCAGGCTGTGGTATTTTGTTATGGAAGCCCTAGCAAACTAACATACCCCAGCCCTTCCAACTGAGAAAGTTCCAGGCTTCCCCAGAGCCTTCTACATAGCTCTGTGGTGGCCTTATCACCTAATACAGGAGCCCCCCCCTTATCCGTGGTTTCCGTAGTTTTAGTTCCCCATGGTCAACAACCCTCGGGAAGCAGAGGATCCTCCTTCTGACATATTGTCGTAAGGTCAGCAGTAGCGTGAGGCTACGTCCGTCACAGCGCCTGCGTCGTTGTCGTTTCCCTCACTTCATCTCATCACGTAGGCATTTTATCACCTCACATCATCACAAGAACTTGGGTGAGCACAGTACAGTAAGTTACTTTGAGAGATAAAGACCACGTTCCCAGAACTTTTATTCAGTATAATGTCATAAATGTTCTATTCCATTAGTAATTATTGTTTCTAATCTCTTACTGTGCCTAATTGATAAAGTTATTCTAACTATGTGTGTAACTAAATATGTATAGGAAAAACCAGAGGGTCCGGTACTGTCTGAGGTTTCAGGCATTCACTGCAGGTCTTGAAGCATATTCCCTGAGGGTAAGGGGCGACCACTGGATTCTCCTTGTTTTGCATGCTTATCTTGCCACTGCTTCTGAAAATTTGTGTTTCTTGAAAAAAAACATGATTTGAGTGAATGACTGTTTCTCAAAATGAGAGACAAGGGGAGGACTGCTCTCTGAGGAACCAATAGAAAGATTCATGGACTGCAGACCAGGCTGAGCCCAAGGGTAACCCTGCAGAAATCCTAAACATCAGAAAGTACAGTACTTACAACTTTCTCTTGACATAAAAGCTAAGAAAGGGTACTCTTCCTCCTGGCAGCAGAAACATGGAAGGATGTAGAAAGTAAAACTGAGTAACAGCCTGCATGTGCTTGGATTAGCGTTAAAGCGCTTCAGGCTGAATGAGGTGATGAAAGAGTGTACAGAAACCTAGCAATCTCTGAGTGGTCGTTTACCCTGCAACGTTCACTGACTCAAGGGGTGTGTGTGTATGTGTGTGTGTGTGTGTGTGTGTTGTGTGTTAGCATAGTAAAGGTTAATATTTCAACGTTGCAGTCAGGCTGCTTTGGTTCAGTCCCTAGCTCTACCATTTATTAGCTTAAAATTTCTTCTAAGCCTCAGTGTTCTCATCTGTAACATGGGGAATGATGGTGATTATAGAATCAACTCCTTAGAGCTGTTGTGGGGGTTAAATGACATCATTAACGTAAAGGACTAACCTAGTAAGAATTTAATAAATGCCACCTGTTGTTACAATAAAATATTTGCACCCTTTGCAGTTGAGTATATTTAACATCTTCCGAAGAAAACCCCCTGCATCCTCCAGTAAGTGGCATTAAAAAAAAAAAAATCTAGCAGCACGCAAATGGCAGACAACCCTATGTTTTAGAGTGCCTTGGGTCTACCTCCTCATGAGTGTTCTTGTAGTCACAACTTAAAGTCTCTTACAGCTGGGTTAATTAGCTTTTATGACTCAGACAAAAATACAGTCCATTTCCTAAAGACTTTGCTTGGGAATATCACAAGTCTAGACAAGAAATATGTTCTGATGGAAGAACTTCCATTCACTGGTGCTTTTTCAAACATGACTTTAAGAGTACAGCCAGTCTGGGGGTAACCTATTGGATTCTCCTGCTCTGTATCTTATATTTAGATTCGGAAAGGGATCCTTCTAGCACATTATGGCAATGACAAAGGTATGGCTTTCCTGGAGAAAATCTCAGTGGGTAAGATGATAATGGCAATTGTGCCAAGCATGGACGTACACTAGGGTCCAACTCCTTCAAGCACTTAAACAGCAACTTTGAAGAGTGTACAATGCTTGTTTTCCTTCCTGGATGAGATTGTCCTGCCTTCAATTCTCAAAGCTGAATGCACAGTGGCTGGTTGCCTGGGTGACAACCTGTAAACTAAGCAGGCTCTTTGCAGCTAACTGAAGGGTTTGTGCACACAGAACCAGCTTTAATTATTTTTTTAAGTACTTTGAGCTGTGCAACATTGGAAAATAATCAAAAAAAAAAATCTGTATCTATGCTGCTTTTAAATGGATCCTTTACTGAAGCGTGGGTTGACAGCTGTCCCAGAAATCAGTGCCACAATAAATTAGGATGACATTGACTGCTGTTTTTCTCAGTCTTTCTTCAACTGTGTATCAGCTCCCTCGGCAAAACGCAACATAGGTAAGCCAAATCTCCACTTTTGGGCACATTTTAGGTATTGCCCTATGTTGCAACTTTTTTTCTTCTCCCCAAAGGATGTCCCAGAGGAGGAACGTCAGGTAAACTGATAGAGGAAACTATGTCCTAATCTCAAATAATTATATCCTTAGAGTTGCTGTAATAAATTATCTTTGAGTTTTCAAATATCAAGACAATCCTTTCTAATACTTTATGCAAATGCCTCTAGATCACAGGCTAAACTGGTAAGGGCAAGAAAAGTATACAAGAATACTTGCTTTGATTTAATTATACCCAGGGACATCTTTTATTTTAGTTTAGTCACTTAAGTATGTGTTAAGTTTAAATGATATGTCTTCTTCTTTTTTTTTTTTAAAGATTTTATTTATTTATTTGAGAGAGAGAGAGAATGAGGGAGCATGAGAGGGGAGAGGGTCAGAGGGAGAAGCAGACTCCCCACTGAGCGGGGAGCCCGGTGTGGGACTAGATCCTGGGACTCCAGGATCATGACCTGAGCTGAAGGCAGTCGCTTAACCAACTGAGCCACCCAGGCGCCCGATATAAGTCTTCTTGTAAACACTCAGTACTGTATATATGTGACCTGGCCATATTTTCTCAACATGAAAAGGGATCCCATTACTTTAAGTCTCAATTACGTAAGATTCCAAATGAAATGTACAGTGTAATAAAATGCTTTGTTTTACAAGTAGACTAACCATGCACACAGTGAAAGATAAAAGACACTGGGTTTTTCTAGATGCTAAACCAGAAATCCCTGTGGAATGAAATAATATTGCTTAAAAATCATTGATCAAAACAATCCTAAAAGGAAAATTGAGAAACATTTTCTTATTAAAAACAACAACAACAACCTGGAAATGTGCTGACTGAAGATCAGAAGAGGAAATGGAACTCACTAATAAAAAGCAATGTGGGTCTTTCCGTGTTAATTGAAAGAGCTTACCTGTGTATAGGAATACTGCTATATGCTGATCCAATTTTCATTGTCTTCCTCCAGCCACGACTCAGTGTGTGAGACAATGAATGACCAAATAATGACCACATTGCCCAGTACTGTAGTGGTTTGATTTGATAAATTTCAGGTTGCAATTTGGTTTAACTCTTTTTTAAAAAATTTTTAATTCCAGGGGTGCCTGGCTGGCTGTTGGTAAAACATGTGACTCTTAACCTCAGGGTTGTGAGTTCAAGCCCCACGGTGGGCATAGAGCCTACTTAAAAAAAAAAAAAAAATTAATTCCAGTAGAGTGAACATTATAGCCTTATAATAGTTTGGTTTAAATCTGGTGTATTTTTTATTAGAATGGCAGATACTACTTGTGAAATGCTCTCGCTTAAAGGTAACATTAAAGAATTAAGCCACAACTCCTGAACATCCATTGTCATTTCATTGTTAGGGTAATAACCTTGCAAAGAAATACCTTTGGGGTTTTATTTCCACTTTATGAATGAATATAAGTATATATTCCTTGCCTAATCATTATTTGAATACCTGATTTTCAGCTTTACTTTGTTTCTGAAGGTGTTTCTTTTACCTGTGATATTGCAAACACTTTTACATTTTCAAAAAGAAGTATATAAATCCAAGTTTCAAAGCCGTTTGCTGGGACAAATACGTATGCTGATTTTAAATTTTTCTATGGCCTAATTTCGAGTGTATCATTTGATCCTTCAGTCCCTAGCAATGTTCCAAGTACACTGCTTATTCAATGTTGATGATAATGATAATGATGATTAAGTGACAGCAATTAACCAAATGTCTGCTTCCCTCAGAAGAGCTTAAAGAAAACAGGCACTACTGGTGGGAGTATAAATTGGTGCAGCCATCATGAGGAATAACCTGGCAGTATTTCGTGAAATTAAATACATTTCGATTCATTCACCTTATTTTGTTTTATTTTTAATTTTTTATTGTTACGTTAGTCACCATGCATTACATCATTAGTTTTTGATGTAGTGTTCCATGATTCATTGTTTGCGTATAACACCCAGGGCTCCATGCAGAACGTGCCCTCTTTAATACCCATCACCAGGCTCACCCATCCCCCCACCCTCGACTCATTCACCTTAGAGAAACTTTTGCACAGTGCATAACAAGGCCTGAACAGGGATATTTCTTGCAGTGTTGTTTATGGAGTGGCAAGTTGGAGGCAACTTAGATGTCCATAACCAAGGGACAGGATAATAAAGTGTGGTGGAGACATGCTATGCAGCCATTAGAAGCAAACAAACAGAGGTACGCATAAGTACAAGGTTAAAGCTTTAAAACAAAGTATTAAGTTAAAAAGTAAGTAATAATACCATTTGGGCAAGTTTAAAACATGCACACATACATAATGGCACTACATGCTTTTAGAACTATCTACCCATCTGAGGATACCTCTTGGGCACATCAGATTGGCTCCTGTGAGGCAGAGGGGAGTGGGAGAGATCAGAGTTGAAGAAAGAAAAAATAAAACAAGAGGAAAACTAGACAGAGCCCAGTACTGCTAATGGGTATGATCAACCCACCCCTCTCTACCTAGGATCCAAAGAGATGAAAATAGGCTTACTTTATGAATGTTCCTGTAAATACCAGTTGCATTAAGTCTTTTTTGGGTGCTAGCACCAACATGTCTCCTGGGTGAGAGCCCATTTTGCCAACACCTGTGCCTAATTCTCCTCATCTGTAAAATATGGATAATAATACTACTCTCCGGATGGTGGTGTTTGGAATTAAATAGATAAAATACATGTAAGGCATTTAGAATAGCATATGGCATGTAGTAAGCATTCAATAAATGTTAGACATTACTGCTGTTATGATTATATTATTAATATTATTATTAGGTAACAGCATTTTGAACAAAACTAGGGAGAGACTTGAGGAATTGATTCTCTATTTCAATTTATTCTCTATTAGAAATTTAGGGGAAAATGGTATTTATTCTAAGAAATTTAAATCAAAAGGAATAAGTGGTAATGTTAAATGTCAATTAGAAAATAAAACGAGGAGCACCTGGGTGGCTCAGTCAGTTAAGTGTCTGACTCTGGGTTTCGGCTCAGGTCATGATCTCATGGGTCACGGGATTAGCCCTGCATCAGGCTCTGCACTCAGTGGGGAGTCCACCTGGAGATTCTCTCCATCTGCTCCTTCTCCCATGCTCGTGCTCTCTCTCTTTCTCTCCCTCTAGCTCAATTAAATAAATAAATCTTGGAAAAAAAGGAAAAGAAAATGAATTGCAAGAAAGATTGTGGATTGGATTCTAACCACTAGGTCTATGTTTCTAGAAGTTGTCTAATGATAGAAATCACCTGAAAGCTTGAGCAAAAAAAAGGTATGTCCTAGAGACAGTAAAAAAATAAGTGGTTGCCAGGTATTGAGGGTCAGGCATTGAATAGGTGGAGCACAAAGGATTTTTAGGGGAAACTAATAGTATAAAGGTGGGTACATATCATTATACATTGGTCCAAAGTCCTAGAGTGTACAACACCAAGAGTGAGCCCTAAGAGTATGTTCTAAACTTTGGATAATAATGATGTGTCAATGTAGGTTCATCAATTGTAACAAATGTACCAGTGTGGTGCTGGATGTTGATAATAGGGAAGCTGTGTATGTGTGGTGTCAAGAGGCATATGGGAACCCTCTGCACTTTCCATTCGAATTTGTTGTGAACCTAAAACTACTCTAAAAAAAATAAAGTCTATTTAAAGCAAGTCTATTAAAATTAACTAAATAAAATGAGTCTATTAAAATTTTTAAAAATTAAAACAAAAAATGGGGGGGTGGAATCCCCAGTCTCATTCTGTACAGGATAAATCCAAAGGAACTTGGGAATCTTTATTCATAACAAGGGAATACCAAAATTCTTATGCTCAAGCTAGTTTAGGAAACTGCACTCACCCAAGGCCACATTTCTTGGAGAGCCAAGGAAACAAGACACCCTACTTACATGCTGACTCTGTTGCTGACCTCATTTTTTTTTTTAATTTTTTTAAAGATTTTATTTATTTATTTGAGAGAGAGAGAATGAGAGAGAGCACATGAGAGGGGGGAGGGTCGGAGGGAGAAGCAGACTCCCTGCAGAGCAGGGAGCCCGATGCGGACTCGATCCAGGGACTCCAGGATCATGACCTGAGCCGAAGGCAGTTGCTTAACCAACTGAGCCACCCAGGCGCCCTGTTGCTGACCTCATTGATTATCATTCTGTAAAAGCAAATGGCTGCCTACCCCAGCATCAGGTCTTCCCCAGTTGCCCAAACACATCCTCTTGGACCCATTTCTCATTTTCTATGGCCAATCAGTCACAAATCCTTTAAGCTTTACTTTCAATGTCTATTTTTGCCTTTCTATTGTCTATCATAATAATCTTCTCAAAGTACCACTGTTCCTAAAAGGCACTACTCAAACTCTCCATGGGCTTCCCAACCTGTTCGGAAGTAAAGTGTAGATTCCCATCGGGTCCACTCTCTCCTCATTGATCCTGATTATGGGCCTCATTCATGCCCTTCCCCTCGTCAAAACTATCCTTTCCTCTTCACTCCAGCTCTCCAAATATTATTGATACCCTTTTTCCCATGGAGTGCTCCAGTCACATGACCATCCCATTTCTCTGACATTGTAAGATTCATTATTTGTTGCTTGCTTTGACAATTATAATTTTTTTTCCTTCCATTTTGTCTTAGCTATTTTATGTTATTTTCGATTGTGACAGGTCAATGAAAACAAGGGAAGGACATATAGTAGTCTCTTAAATGAATGAATGAATTTATCAAATAGTACTATTTCTGGGGTGAAATACATGTTCTCTTTGAAAAAGAAGGCCCTATATAATCTGGCCTATGAATTCTAAGGCATTTGTGTGTATAGAACAAGAAAGACCAATTCTAGACATTTTCTTGTTTATTTTGGTTAACTTTTTTTTTTTTTAAGATTTTATTTATTTATTTGACAGATAGAGAGCACAAATAGGCAGAGTGGCAGGCAGAGGGAGAGGGAGAAGCAGGCTCTCCGCTGAGCAGGGAGCCAGATGCGGGGCTCGATCCCAGGACCCCAGGATCATGACCTGAGCCGAAGGCAGCCGCTTAACCGACTGAGCCACCCAGGCACCCCCTTATTTTGGTTAACTTTTATCCACACAGGTGTACTATGAAATGGGCTTTTTGTTTTCTTGTTTTCAACATAATGCCAGTTCATTGCAAGTAAATTGCCAGTTCAATGAAATAGCATATACCTACCTGCAGTGACTATGGTTTCAGAAGCTGAAGTTGGAATATAGAGTCTGACAAATGATTTTGTGCTGTTTCCAACAGCAAGAGGCTCCATGGGGGAGATAATCTGGTGACTTCAAAAATTGCACTCTAAGAGATATTTCAATGATTTGGAAAACTGAGATGACATATATAAAATCAGGATTTTCCTGGAAAATCTGGAATGGTGGCCACCATGCTCTTCAATGACTCACATTGTACTAGAGTTATTGAGGATACAAAATGTAAGGCATGGAATGTTCCTGCTACTGAGGAGTTTATGGTATTAGGAAAATAGAACTTCCATAAAGAAAATAGTTACAGGGATTTTAATAAACAACACTAAAGAAAATAAAATCCTACAAGAATTTTCACCAATAGAATGTGCCAAAGCTTTGGTTTAAATTATTATTATTTATTTAAATTCAATTAGCCAACATATAATACATCATTAGTTTCTGATGTAGTGTTCAATGATTTATCAGTTGCATATAACACCCAGTGCTCATCACATCAGGTGCCCTCCTTAATGCCCATCACCCAGTTACCTCATCCCCCCTCCTACCTCCCCTTCCTCAACCCTCAGTTTGTTTCCCAGGGTCAAGACTCTCTCATGGTTTGTCTCTTTGATTTCTTCCCCTTCAGTTTTCCCTCCCTTCCCCTATGATCGTCTGCACTATTTCTTATATTCCACATATGAGTGAAACCATGTAATTGTCTTTCTCTGATTGACTTATTTCACTTAGCATAATATCCTCCAGTTCCATCCATGTTGATGTAAATGGTAAGTATTCATCCTTTCTGATGGCTGAGTAATATTCCATTGTATATATGAACTACATCTTCTCTATCCATTCATCTGTTGAAGGAGTGCCAAAGCTTTGTATATAGTATTTCAGATCCTCACCAACCATTTGAAGAGGGGATTTTTATTTCCATTTTAGAGATGAGGAAATTAAGCTTGGAAAAGTTGCATGATGTGCTCAAGTTTACACAGTGGTAATCTGTGGAAAAACCCAAGTTCTTTCAGGCTCCAGAGCCTCTGTTCTTTCCATTCTGGTGTTGATCCATCCTTTCTTCTACTGTACCACAGCAGAGCTCACAAAGTGATGGTAAAAATTGTTATTTATAATTTAAAACATGTGCACAGAACCAAGACTGATGGGATTACTAGGTTTTCCTCTTTTTCAAAATTGTCTTAAAAACTGTTATAGTATTTTATACATAAAAGAGGGAAAGAGGTGACACTAAAGATAGAATACGTTACATTTGAACCACCCATGCTTTGTTGGCTCTCATTTAATTAAATTGTTTCTCTTCTTTGGCAGGCAATTATATGGAATTAGCAAGATGAATAAAAATAAACTGATTCATGATTTCCTGGAAGTAGTTTCAAGGGGTGATGTGGAACTCATCTGTGACTATATTACTAAAGTCCATTCCATCCTTGGAAACCTTAACTTTCAGCATCCAAAGACTGGGAATACACCTCTCATTACTGCAGCAGAAGAAAATCTAGCAGAGGTACCATGTGATGTCCTGGGGCCCATGGGTAATCTTCTGAGCTAAGGAGTCCAAGAATGAGCTGCTTACAAATAGCATAATCACTTACCTCTATAAAAGAATGCCTGAAGGCAGGCTTCAAAGGGAATAGGAAAGGGCTTAGAATGGGGACAAGAGGATGAAAAAGACAAATTTCACTCAACTGAGCAGGTTGATGCCTCTATAAGTTCTTGAGAGTCTAAATGCAAGTGGACCCTCAACCCTGCCTAGCCATCTAAATAGCCTCTCTCTTGACTATATTCTTAGCTTTTTTCTCTTTTGACTCCTTTCTATTAACACTTTTTAAACAAATTATAAAATGTAGCATATATGTTAAAATATATATATACAACCTAAAGGAAAATAATGACATTAACACCCATGTACCTACCATCCAAGCCAAAAATTAGAATGTTTCCATCCCTCAAAAGCCTTTTATATTCTCCTCCTGAATTGTGTCCCCCACCCTTCATAATCATTATTCTGAATTTTGGGTTAATCATTTCCTTTGTTTTGCCATCTCTGCTTATATTCCTAAATAATGCATTATTTACTTTTTCCTGTTTTTGAACTTTATGAAAACAAACTCATACTACATGTGTACCTCTGTAACTTGTTCCTTCTCTTTGTTATTGTGTTTTTGATATTCAACCATTTTGAGACATATAACTGTGGTTTTTTGTTTTTACTGCTGTCTAGTAATACATTTATGCCACAACTTATCTGTCTGTCCTACTTGGAAGGACATATGGGTGCTTTCCATATTTATGTGATTACAGACAACAATGCTACTTTCCATTAGAATTTAATATGCTTAGATATCTCCTTTCTGATGACACATAAATAAACAAACACCTCCACTGATCCCACATCCTCCTCCAACCACATCCTTTCCTCTCTCAGACTTCTTCATCTGCAGATCTATGTCAAGAACTATGAAAGATCTAAGATTTTACTCTGCTTATAACCTAACAAGTTAGCCTGCCCCAATTTCTTAGATCCTTGGCATAAGAAACAAAACTGGTTCAGAGACAAAGGGCACTTTATTACTCATAACAATAGGATTACCAGAGTATTATCAGTTTTGTATCATTTCCCTCATCCTAATTCCCACAGGACAGTAGGAAGAAGACCAGATGACCCCTGTTTAGACAGTAGGTTAGATTGCAGCAGGAGAGGAACTCCAAATTAGGGAGCCCAAATCTTTTATAATGGGTAGTAAGCAAACCTACTCCTTGCTTCCAAGGCTGTTCACTCTACAAACAAGCTTGAAAAGAATGTCTGAGGCAAAGGCAGTCAGTGCCTCTGCTCATACAACTTGTAGAAATGTGAGAAACCCAGAGAGACTTGTTTCCTAAAAATATTTACCTTTCACTTCTACATTGTCTTGGCTCCTGGTGAATTTTCCCATGCGCATACCACTCTGATTACTCTGACCAACAGAGGCTGGAACCACATCCATTAATTTGTCTCATACAATATTTAGTCAAAGCTACTATCAATAGAACTCCAAGAAGTAGAATGAGGCATATTGTAAACTAGTGTCAACCATGCCATCAATGGTCCTGAACCCCTCCAGCTGAACAAATCCTGTCAACCAGATGGCTTTCTCCTTAAGTTTCTCTGTTGATCTTCTCTCTTGGTCCAAGGCATCAACCCAGGTAAAGCAGTCTGTAGTAGCCATTGCACAGACTTCACCTTGACCCACAAGGAGGAAATCTAGGGCAGTTCTATCATTCATAACAACCCTGGCCAGTGACTTGACTGCTGACCTGAATGTCTTGAAGGGATGAGGTGGTATCATTGATAACTTTAGCTAAAGGCAGAAACAAATTTTGTTCTACTTTTTCTAACTGGACATCTGTCTTAGGGATAATTGTCCACAAGGGGCACATAAATGACAAGTCAACTATCCCCCAGGGAAGCTCCCTCAAGTAACCAATGGTAGCTTCATTTTGGGAAAGCTCTGAAGTTATCTGAGGCTACATCATCTACTAATGGTATTTACTTAAAGATTTGAAGGTCTCTTTTGACCACCCCTAAAGCATAAGTCATTATGTTTTCAGGAGCCATACAAGTTAATGCCAGGTTTCTCTATAAGAGGTATAATCTTGGGGGTACCCCTTGGGGACAAAAATATGGTGTTCTCAATTGTTGGGCTCCTTTGAGTGGGACCTGCATTAGTCAGGGGGCACAGGTTGACAATGTCTCCATGTGATCTCTCAGATGGCTGGTTAGTCTTAGGATTCTCAATTTAATCTGAGTAACTGAGTCTGGTCCTTGATTTGGGAAGATTATCAGTCCTGTTTGTCCCTGCTAACAGCCAAGCAGCATTCATCCACCCCCACAGAATGAGAAGTGATGGCTGCGGGAATGGGAGTGGGAAGAAATCTGGAGGTGTAGACGGGTTTTACATGGAAGGTGTAAGAGGTGGGGTTGTTGACTGCAGTTAGTAATAGACTTTTTTGTAAAGCTAAGGGAACTGGCAATCAAGTCATGATCAGGGCTGTCTGGCAAGGAATAGAAGACCCAGTAGTCAGTCAAATGTAAGGTGCTTTGAACAGTTTGGGAGAAACTCTCCAGGACATTTTCTTTCATGAAGAAAATTTCCTGGGTGTTTCTAAAGAACAAAGGTCATCAATGTCTCTCCCTTCCCTGTACTTCATAAGGGTGAAAATGCTCTCTCTTTAGGTACCCTCAACCACAACAAAGTCTGTGTATCCCATTTCAGTGGCTCAGCTTCACCTCGTAACAGTTCTCTACTTTGTGCCCAGTCTGTGTTGGTGGCTGTGTTGCCATGTCTAATATGATGATGGATTCAAGCAGCAGTGGAGGAAATCTGGGTTGTATAGCATCAATTAATAGTTTTATTCCAGTCTATCTCATCAGAGAATGGACGCTTGCCACGGGCTTCTACATGACTTGACCCAGACAGTTTGCTTCCACAGTTTATGGCCCTAAAGAGAAGTGTTTTTAATCCGCCGGTCTGTAATTTTCTAAGTGGCAGGCCCAACCGCCAGACCATTGGCAACAGCCCAAGAATCAGTAAAAATATAACAAGGCTCATCAAGGGGAGTATTGGCCAGAGCTATGGGAACAGCCTTGAGTTTTACCCACTGAGTGGAACAACCATGTCCCTTGCCAGTTCTGCACAGCTGGCACTGAGGCCAACCAGCTGCAATAGCCCAGTGCACACATCAGGTTTCATCTTGACTGAACCATAATTGACACAGGCCCAGGCACTTAGGGGAATCCCTATGAATCGAAGTACCTTTAAGCCAGAAGTTTTGCTTCAGGTGGTGGAGTGGGGGTGGATGGGTGGGTAGAATTTCCAGCAAAGGAAAAGATACCATTTTTTCATGTGAAGCAAAGATGCCAATGTGTCCAGGCTAGTTACATTCTTAAATACACCATTTCCATTGGACAACATGCGCATGTGTTGAAATCTGAATCTAAGAGAGCCATAAAAGTTTGAGTCTCTCCTTCCCCAGTGTTCATCACATAACCATGTCAGTGGCTATGACCTTCAGGCCCCTTTGAAGACTGGGTGTCCTTGGCCCCACTTAAAATGATCTTTCTCCTTAAAGCAGCTGAGGTCAAGGTATAGGGGGAGGGAGGGATTAGGAGCATGGCGAAAGAGAGTGGCTCCAGACCAATAAGCAGAGGATATTTACTTTTGGTTTCCAGAAGCATTGAAGCTTCTTGCTGTTCAACAAAATGAACTTCCAATGTTTTTGGTCCATACAAAGCTCTTTATCAGGTGGCCAGGTCATTATTACTGACACCATCTATTTCAGCCTCAGGGATCCTTGACTTAGTGGCCATAGCCATATTGCTTTCTGACTGGAACTGCAGGGTTTGCACCCTTTGGTTGACTCCAGCTTGGCTTTCATAGCAAGGCCTTTTTTTTTTTTTAATTTTTTCAATTTTTTTAAGGATTCTATCTTAATCTGAATCATTTGCTGACCTTTTGTCATGATAACATCTTTACATTTTCACTTAGTTTTAACATAAGGGATAGGGGAGTTTTCCAGGGTAGTGGGGCTAATCACAAAAATTTGCTAGATTTCTTTGTGTCATTTTCTCTCTCTCTAATGGGTCATCTACATTAGTATTATAACCCAATCCAGGCCAGTAAGAACCTGAACACCACTTCTGTGCTTTATCATGGGAACTTGTCTGTCTCAAGGAAATCTTTCCAGGAGGTTCAAAGCTCCCTTACAGTAGCTGAAACCCACTGCAAAAAATTCTGAGACTTTTATCATCATTAAATGGATCTAAGCTTGTCAGCAGGAAGGGCTGAGCTATAATATAACTATTATCACTCTTCCTTAACAAACATAATGCATCTCACTACCCAGATCCCAAATGAATGAGCCAGAGTTCAAAGCCTGGTTTTTGCCTGTATCAGTCATGAATTTTCCTTCTTTCCTGCTCAGTGGAGATACCCATTTCTGTAACTGTTGTCTGTAAGGGAGTAGAATCTTTTGCCCACCCAGGACAAATCTTGTATTATTTGTTATAGTGGCAGGGACCTGAAGCCAACTGCCAGATTGTTGAGGAAGATAGCAGACATAGAAAAATTATCAAAAACCAGGGAACAGTTGTTTTTTGAACTTATTTCCTGTTACCCAGCCTTTAATTACCTCCCAGTTCCTTAAAGAGGCATTGGTAGTCAATAACATGGAGGATCGTTTATTGCCCAATTGACCATACAATTTGGTCAACATATTTGCTACCACTTCCCATGAACTTTCTATAAATCTCATTAGTTACCCCATGGAGCCCTCATTCTTCCTCTATCATTTCTATCTTTCTTATCATCTCATCTTTTGCAAAAATTAGTAACTGTGAAACACCTGAGATTTTTCCTTAAGTTAGCCTACCAGTTTCAGTCTGGCAGAAGACACGAGACTCCTGGGTCAGAGGAAAATGACAGTTTACTATTCACAACTGTAATGGCCAGAGTATCAGCATTTCCTTCAGTTTCCACAAGGCAACGTAAAGAAGTGATATCTGTACATGCAGTGGGTTGAATAAAAAGAGGGGAAACCTGAGCTTAGGAAAACTGAGTCTTTTACAATAGACAGTAAGCATGTTTTCCCAATGCTCCCAATGCTCCAGAAAGAGACACTATCTCTATCTTGCAAAGTCATTCATTATATACACTTCTTTGAAAACATGGTCTAGAACAAAGGCAGTCAGCACATCTGCTCACAAAACCTACAAAACACAAGTTCCTGGAGTTTCTGGAGAATTGTCTTCCAACAGCTCCTCTAAAGAGTGTTCTTCTGGTCAATCCTCACTGCCTCCACTTTCTCACCTCTTCAAACTACTGCAGTCTGGCATTGTTCCCTACCAGTCCATTGAAACTGCTTTTGCTGATGTGACCTATAATGTCCTTTATGACCTTTCAGGTATTAGCAGCATTAGATACCAATTTTTCTTGAAATGCTTTCTTCCATTAGCTTCCTTCTGGTTTTTCCCCCACCTCCCAGGCAATATCTCTCCAGTCACATTATGAATTCTTTCTTTTCATCCATTAAATATCGGTGTTCCTTAATGATAAGGGGGTGGCTCCTAATTCTGTATCTCAACTCACATCTCTCACCTGAATACCTCTGTGTGTGTGTGTGTGTGTGTGGCAGATCTCAAACATAGCATGTCCACATTGTCTTCATTGTTTTTCTCCCCAAATCTAATTCTCCTGAGGAACACCAGCATCAGTGCTTTCCATTTTATTAAATAGCATCAGCATCTATTTATCTTAAATCATTCATTTACTCATTCCTAAGACATTTATTCATGTGATAAGATCTCTTGCAATGTGGACTTACATGCTAGTGAAGGTGAAACACAACAAATAAGGAAACAAAAAGCACTTAATTACATTACAAATTGCTGTTAGTGCTTTGAAATAACCAATAGAGTGAATCCTCTTTTAATAAGGTGGTCAGGAAAATCTTCACTAATGTGGTTACATTTATGCTAGGACTAAAGTAATGATAAAGGATGACATTTGAAGAACTGTTGGGGAAGAAGGGATAATGGAGATAAAGCCTCTTCGTTAGGAAAAAACTTGCATATTTGAGGTAAAAAGGTGACTAGAACTTGCAGCGGAAAGGGGAAGAGTAGCATAAGATGAGGCTGGAAAGGAAGGCAGGGCCCAGACCCCGTAGGACAACCAGGCATGCAAAGGCATTTTTTAAAACTGCTTTAGTGGGCGCCTGGGTGGCTCAGTTGGTTAAGCGACTGCCTTCGGCTCAGGTCATGATCCTGGAGTCCCGGGATCGAGTCCCATATCGGGCTCCTTGCTCGGCAGGGGGTCTGCTTCTCCCTCTGACCCTCCCCCCTCTCATGTGCTCTATCTCATTCTCTCTCTCAAATAAATAAATAAAAATCTTTAAAAAAAAATAAAATAAAACTGCTTTAGTGAGATATAATTCACATACCATACAATTTACCCATTTAAGGTGTGGAATTCAGTGGGTTTTAGTATATTCACATGAATATAGAATCGTCACCATGGTCAATTTTAAAACATTTTCATCATCTCAAAAAGAACTACCCACCTCCCTGCCCCCCCCCAAAAGAAACTCTGAACCCTTTAGCTATCTCTTTCTATCTTTCCTCCTTTTCCCTGCCCTGGCCCTAAGCAACCACTAATCTACTTTCTGTCTCTATAAATCTTCCTATTCTGGACTTTCATATAAATGGAATCATACAGCATGTGGTCTTTTGTGATTGGCTTCTTTCACTTAGCATACTGTTTTCAAGATTCATGTTGCAGCATGGATCAGCACTTCATTCCTTTTCATAGTCAAATAATATTCTGTTATATGGGTATACCGCATTTTCATTATTCACTTGTCCATTGATGGAAATTTGGGTTGTTTCCATGTTTTGGCTATGATGAATAAGGCTGCCACAAACATTTGTGTATAAGTATTAATGTGGTCATATGTTTTCATTTCTCTTTCATTCCACTTCTAGAATTCCTAGGGGTGGAATTACTGGGTCATATGGGAACTCTATGTTTAATCATTTGAGGAACTGCCAGAATGTTTTTTAAAGTGGCTGTACCATTTACAACAGTGTATAAGTGTTCTGATTTCTTCAGAACCTTGACAACACTTATTATTTTCTGACTTTTTGAATCTATCCACTGTAATGGGTTTCAGACAAAGGTATTTGGAAATGGAGAGACCTATTAGAAGGTTGTTGCATTGTTTCAGGCCAAAGATCATGGTGGCCGGGTCCTCAGTGGCAGTAGGGAAACTAGACAAAAATGGACTGAAGTGAAAAACCTGGGGATTATCTTGATTTCTGGCTCACCATCAAAACCCACATCTAATCAGTTCTATCTCCTAAATATTCTTGGATTATGCCCTCAGTTGCTACAGTTCTACTACCACTTTCCTGATTTGGTACCATTTTCTCTACATGAGGCCACTGAGTAATCTCATTGGTCTCTCAACTTCTGCTCTTCCCACAGTGATTTTTTTGGAGTGCTGATCTGATCATGTCATCTCTCTGTTTAAAATCTTTCACTGGCTTCCCATTGCCCTGAAGATACAACTCTAATTCCTAAAGGGAGTTGGTAAAGCCTTTCAGGATTTATCTACTGTTGACTTCTCCATCACATTTCCTTACCCTCCATCCCCCATCCTGAGCTCCATGTCTAATTTATACTTCCAGAGCTTTGAGTGTTATTTGTTCTTTTGTCCTCTGTATTCGGCATCTTGGACTTTCCATAGCAAAAATACCATGGTTGAGTAGCTTAAACAATAGAAATTAATTTTTTCATAGTTCTGGAAACTGGGAAGTCCAATATCAAGATTCTAGCCAATTTGGTTTCTGGTGAGAGCTTTTTTCCTGGCTTATAGATGGCCACTTTCTCTCTGTGTCCTCACTTGGCAGAGAGAAAGAAAACAAGTTCTCCTGTCTCTTCTTATAATGACACTAATCCTATCAGATCAGGGCCCCATTTCTAGAACCTCATCTAACCTTAATTACTTCCTAGAGGCCCCCTCTCCAAATACAGTCACATTTTCAACATATGAATTTGAGAAGAAATAATTCAGTCCATAGCATCCACTGTACTTTGTTTACACTATATCCTTTGCTTGAAACAATCTTTCCCCTAGCCTTTGCCTAGTTAACTAAGTCTGATCCCTCAGTTCTCAGCTTAATAGACATCATTTTCTCCACGAAGTCTTCCTGGACCCTCCAAGACAGCTTAATTCATTTCTTCTAAGTGGCCACCTTCAGTCTCCTATATTTACCCTATCATTGCATTTATCACACTATGTCACAATTGCCTTTTTATCTGTCTCTGTTCCTCATTAGTTTGTAAATGCCTTAAAGCTTTGTTCCTGCCTTGTTCATTGTTGGAATCTCAGCACCAAGGACAGTTCTTGACCCATGTTAATCATTCGATCTTATTTGTTGAATAAATTATGTATCAACATTGTGAATAGCATTTATTTGCTCCCTAGAAATACTTGTGGAAATATTTGTACTTTCAAGAATGTATGTCTAAATTTGGGGGGTTTATATTTTATTTTTTTTAAAAGATTTTATTTATTTGAGAGGGAGAGAGAGTGCAAGAACAGGGGGAGGGAGAAGCAGACTCCTGCTGAGCAGGGATGCTGGGATCATAACCTGAGCCAAAAGCAGATACTTAACTCACTGAGCTAACCAGGAGCCCTGGGTTTTATATTTAAATTACAGATCATACTAATAGGACTTGGATGCTTTATGTGGGTTTAACATAATATACTCACAGACTTCTAGTTTTAAGAAAAGAATAGTATCCCCAAGGGGTGCCTGGCTGTTAGAGCAGGTGACTCTTTTTTTTTTTTTAAGATTTTATTTATTTGAGAAAGAGGCAACACAAGCATGTGGGAGGGGCAG
This sequence comes from Mirounga angustirostris, assembly GCF_029215605.1. NCBI lineage: Eukaryota > Metazoa > Chordata > Mammalia > Carnivora > Phocidae > Mirounga > Mirounga angustirostris. The sequence goes on along the minus strand of NW_026991711.1, from coordinate 102,346,332 downwards.
ACTCCCTGCTGAGCATGGAGCCCAATGCAGGGCTCAATCCCAGGACCCTGAGATCATGACCTAAGCTGAAGTCAGATGCTTAACCAACTGAGTGACTCAGGCACCCCAAGCATGTGACTCTTGATCTCGGGGTTGTGAGTTCAAGCCCCATGTTGGGTATAGAGATTACTTAAAAATAAAATCTTAACAAAGAAAAGAATAGTATCCCCAAATCATCCATGTCATGGAGATTTTTGTTTTCCTAACTTAAAAAAGGCAAATAGCAATCATCAGCATTCAAATCAATTCTTCATTTTTATGCCCCTCTTATTCTCCTTTCCTACATCATGAATCAAAGCCATGTCTAACTAAGTTTTCTGAGTAGCCCTGAAGATACTATTTGCACTCAAAAATGTAAATAAGAATGGGGACGCCTGGGTGGCTCAGTCGGTTGAGCGTCTGCCTTCGGCTCAGGTCATGATCCCAGGGTCCTGGGATCGAGTCCCGCATCGGGCTCCCTGCTCTGCGGGGAGCCTGCTTCTCCCTCTGCCTCTGTCTCTCTCTCCGTCTCTCATGAATAAATAAATAAAATCTTAAAAAAAAAAAAAAGAGTAAAAAATGTAAATAAGAATGTTGTGGTGTTGCAGGTTGTTGAATTTCTTCTGGAAAAGGGAGCAGATATCACCCTTTGTAATTACAGCAATCAAACCGCAGTTCATGTGGCTAATTGCGATGTGCAAAGACAACTCTTGGCCATCAATGGAATCCAGGCTCCCCAAATGCAACTTCTACAAAGTTCATGGCAAGGCAATCTTGAACAACTTCAACACTTGCTGGTAAGTTAAATTGATGTTTGTTTCTGCCTTTGGATAGGTGAATGGTAAGAAAGGACTACATAGGACTCCTTTTAAAGAAAAATAAGTTCTTTGCAAATGCAGTCCCAGAAAGTTTCAGGAAGAAAATAGGAGAAAGAAACAGGATCAAAGAGGATACTAGGGTGGAAAACAGGATAATAAAACACAGCAGCGGCCTATTTCCACCTTCCTCCAGCTGGATGTTAGAATGATGGGAAATGATATGCTCCCAGGATGCCCCTAGAGAACTGCTGTCAACTTGCTCAGAGGAGTTCCCTTGACATCATTGCCATTTGTACAATTGCTGTTTAGATCCCTTTGGACCAGCTGCACTTATTATCTTTATCCTGAAAAGGGAATCAGAGAGCCTATGCTTTGCATAATATTTAGTTGTAACCAGAGGAGTTAAGAGGATATGTTTTTTACGTGCTTTCTTCTAAAGGTATTGATCTTCTTGTTTAGATCTTCTAGCCACAGATACGCTTTCCCAAAGTAACTTACAAAACCATATACATAACCAAGGACTTTAATTGTCGGTGACCGGCAGCTGCCTATTCTTGGTATTTACCTTCAGAGATACTGTCAGATCACATGATCTTCCAACTGAAAGAAAATCAATTGCTGCTAGGAAACAGTTTCTTCTAGTCCCTATGGTAGAGACACAAACAGATAAAGAGAAAGTGAACAGAATTCTGGTCACCTAGAGTTCAAAGAAATCTACAACAAAATCCAAAGAACTCTTTAAATTCTTTTGTTGTATTAAACCATAGTCTAAAATTGCCATATGTCATAACTGAAGCTTAGAACACTTTTGAAAGACAATAATTTTATTTCAATGGTATTTGTAACAGTTGTTATAATCCAAATGTTTTCATAACCACATTTTTCCACCCTAAATATTAGCAGCCACTTTTTAAGAAACTGGTGCCTATCACTGAATCCAGAACTTAATAAGCAGATATGCTGAATTAATGTGCTATTGGAAGGGTACTCTCAGCTCAAACCTTTCATGTTGGTTCTAACTAATAATAAACATTGATATAAGAGGTAGTTTCTTTTCAGAGACTGAAAAAAAATATTAACTAATTAATTCCCATAGCACGCCTCTGAGGTAATATCATTATCTTTAGTTTGTCCCTAGAGAAACTGAGGTAAAAACATTGACTATACTGATATGGCATAAAGTGAAATAGAGATGGAAATTAGTGAGTTACTTTGGTCTACAAAATAAGCAATTTGGATAATTTGGCCTTACAGTGGTTTTTCAGTTCTGAATTATCCAAATTAAGTTTTACTTTCATTAAAGCAGCAAATATCATCTATATACCCACCTACATTTGACTGTTTATATACAGTTAAATGAGCTACCTTATTATTGTGGATCATTCATTCACTCCACAAATATTTATTGAGCATGTGTCAAATTCTACTCAGTGCTTTTCATATTCTATCTCCGATCATCAATCCTCTCCCTGCAGCAGAGGCTGGGAGTCTGCTTTTCCTTCTCCCTCAGCCTCTCCCCTGGCTCAGCTCATGCTCTCTCTCTCTTGCTCAGTCTCTCTCTCAAATAAACAAACAAAATCTTAAAAAAAAAAAAACAACCCACAGAGAAGACATTGTTTTTCCTACTGGCAGCTGAGGACTCTGAAGGTTAGAGAGTAGGATTGCCAGATTTTGCAAACAAAAAAATACAGGACATTCAATTAAATTTGAATTTCAGATAAATACCAAATAAATATTTTAATATAATTATGCCCCCAGTGAAAATTATTCATTGCTTAACTGGATGTCCATTGATTTAATCAAGTGTCCTTGATATAACCTTATCAGCGAGGTTAAAGAATGAGCTTAAGGAAGTAAAATTCAAACCCAAGTCTGTCTGTCTCTTAGGCCTGTGTTCTTTCAATTCATCAGCCCCTCCTCAATATAGATACTGAGAAAGAATGTACTGAGGTTAAAATGAAAATTTGGCTAAACAAGGAAAATGCAAAGATTAGTATAAATAGTCACACAGTAAAAACATAACAGAAATTAAGCTTCTTGTTTTTAAAGGCATCTGAAGAGTTCCTGGATATAAATTTCCCAAACCAACATGGCTTGACCCCTCTGATGCTGGCTGTGAGGGATGTGGATCTGTTTGAGGGTCTTGATATGTCAACAGTCTACAGACCTGTGGAGGTTCTGTCTGAGCTCCTCAAGCATCACGCGTGAGTAAGAGTGGTCAGTCAGCATCAGTGGAAGAGGTTCTATGTCACTGTTATTTTTAGAAGTCACTTGTAAACCTAAACATATAGATTGCTTTTTGCAGTCAAATGCTCTACCACTGAGCTATACCCCCATATAGATTGCTTTTTAAAATTCTACATATTGGGGTGCCTGGCTGGCTCAGTCGGTAGGGCATGTGACTCTTGATCTCGGGGTTGTAAGTTCAAGCTCTGCATTGGATGTAGACATTGCTTAAAAATAAAATCTCAAAAAAATTTTATATTGAATTGAATGCACATGCATGTTCATAAAAGAGACTTAGCAGTTGCATGTGATGTACAGATGTTAGATGTTGCTATCTATTATTCTTATGATGTTGACTATTTTTTTGTTTAAATATTATTTTGGTAGTTATGAGGAGTGTCAAATATTTCTTGAGTATGTAACTCCTTACCCCCAAGTTGTTACTAATTATTTCAGAAAACATTGTCAATTATCAAAAGCAATTTATAGTAGTGATTTCCAGTTATCTAAAAATTATTATATGCCAAAATGCTCTTTAGGAGGAGGGTAAGTAAACAATTAGCTTTTGAAAAAAAAAAAATCAGGATTAGGGGTGCCTGGGTGGCTCAGTCGTTAAGCGTCTGCCTTCAGCTCAGGTCATGATCCCAGGGTGCTGGGATCAAGCCCCGCATTGGGCTCCCTGCTCCGCGGGAGGCCTGCTTCTCCCTCTCCCACTCCCCCTGCTTGTGTTCCCTCTCTCACTGTGTCTCTATCTGTCAGATAAATAAATAAAATCTTAAAAAAAAAAATCAGGATTAATACACAGTTTTTCATGCTGGAATTGCAGTTTCCTAATACTGTTACCTGGATATCTTATCATCAAATAAGAACAGATGGCCCAAATTCTTTCTCAGTATTTCATGAGAATTTTGTTTTGGGAATAAAAAAGGAAAAGGGAGCTACAAGAACAAAAGTATAGTTAAGAACATGAGCTATTGTAAAAGGATCAGTTAGTATAATGGGATAAAGATGAAAGTTTGAAGCTACCTTAGACTTCAGAGTTAAGAAACAACTGAGGAGATTGTTTAACATGGAGATTACTGGACACCACTCCGGAGATGGTGTTCAATAGGCCTGGAGTGGGGTCCGGAATATAGGAAATCAAAAAATGCCACATTGAGAAACACTAATCAAGGCAAACGAGCAAACTCAAGTGCCAATGAGTTAAGTGACTTACTTACTGCCACATATCAAGGCAGTGGCTGTCCCCTGATTCTTGGTCCTATGCTATTTTTTTGAATCATGACCTTTAATGGAGAAAAATCCATAAGAGATTATTGTTGCAGATGATAAAACATCAAAGAGAAATGAGAAGATCATGTAGAAGGATTTTATGACAAGATCGCTCCACTCAACCAGAGCCTGTGAAATAAACATGTCAGCTTAATTTTAAAGAGAGATTCTATGCCATTCTACTATTTTGAATGATAAAAAGCTAGCTGTTAGCATTAGAAAAAAAGAATCATCAAGAAAGTAAGCAGTTAGCTAAATCACTGGAAAGAAAAAAACCTATCAAGTCAGCTATTTGGAATGGTAAGACAACAGTTTATCAGGATGTTTCAATCTTTACTTGATTTACTCATCATTAAAGAATTATGAAAACTTTTGCCCAAAGTTGGACATTTTCTGCAAATATTGGAATGTTTTTAGGATGGGAGTGGGAATAAGATATACAGCATAATCCTTTTACTTAAAAATCTTGAAAAATTGTCACTCTCTCTTACATTTTGAAGTTATTATTGTCAGCTCCAAACTCGGTTATTACTTTTATTTATTTGATGTCAATGTTTTTCCCTCATATTGTTTTTTTAATAGATTTAACTAAATTATCTTTGATGTTGATTCTATTCTTCCTAGAGATCCTAAACTCTGTGATTTTAGTGGAAAATCAGCAATACATTATGTGTCACAAATACAAAGTTTTAGGAAACAGCAGTTATTGGACATTCTAATGAATTCTATGCCAAAACCAGGTAAATACTTCTATCCCACTTTCCCCTTATTGAAAAGCCTTATTAGAAATCTTTCTTTTTCTTCATGTATTTGATGGATTCATTTAAAGATATCAAGGCAACAACAATTTATTGAGCAGTGACTATATACAAGGCCCATGACTAGGTATTCTGGGGGATGCGAAGAAATCTAAGACATGGTCCAAATTCTTTTTTTTTTTATGTTATGTTAATCACCATACATTACATCATTAGTTTTTGATGTAGTGTTCCATGATTCACTGTTTGCGTATAACACCCAGTGCTCCATGCAGTACGTGCCCTCTTTAATACCCGTCATCAGGCTAACCCATCCCCCCACCCCTGTCCCCTCCAGAACCCTCAGTTTGTTTCTCAGAGTCCATAGTCTCTCATGGTTCGTCTCCCCCTCTGATTCCCCCCCCTTATTCTTCCCTTCCTGCTATCTTCTTCTTTTTTTTTTTTAACATATAATGTATTATTTGTTTCAGAGATACAGGTCTGTGATTCAACAGTCTTATACAATTCACAGCGCTCACCATAGCACATACCCTCCCCAATGTCATCACCCAGCCACCCCATCCCTCCCACCCCCCACCACTCCAGTAACTCTCAGTTTGTTTCCTGAGATTAAGAATTCCTCATTATTGGTGAGGTTGTATGATACATGTCTTTCTCTGATTGACTTACTTCGCTTGGCATAATACCCTCCAGTTCCATCCATGTCATTGCAGATGGCAAGATTTCATTCCTTTCGATGGCTGCATAATATTCCATTGTGTATATATATACCACCTCTTCTTTATCCATTCATCTGTTGATGTACATCTTGGCTCTTTCCATAGTTTGGCTATTGTGGACATTGCTGCTATAAACATTGGGGTGCACGTACCCCTTCAGATCCCTACATTTGTATCTTTAGGGTAAATACCCAGTAGTGCAATTGCTGGATCGTATGGTAGCTCTATTTTCAACTTTTTGAGGAACCTCCATACTGTTTTCCAGAGTGGCTGCACCAGCTTGCATTCCCACCAACAGTGTAGGAGGATTCCCCTTTCTCCACATTCTCACCAACATCTGTCCTTTCCTGACTTGTTAATTTTAGCCATTCTGACTGGTGTGAGGTGGTATCTCACTGAGGTTTTGATTTGGATTTCCCTGATGCCGAGCGATGTTGAGCACTTTTTCGTGTGTCTGTTGGCCATTTGGATGTATTCTTTGGAAAAAATGTCTGTTCATGTCTTCTGCCCATTTCCTGATTGGATCATTTGTTCTTTGGGTGTTGAGTTTAATAAGTTCTTCTTTTTTTTTTAAAGATTTTATTTATTTGACAGCGAGAGCACAAGCAGAGGGAGAGAGAGGGAGAAGCAGGCTCCCCGTGGAGCAAGGAGCCCAATGTGGGACTCGATCCCAGGACCCTGGGATCGTGACCTGGGTCGAAGGCAGCTGCTTAACCGACTGAGCCACCCAGGCATCCCAATAAGTTCTTTATAGATTTTGGATACTAACCCTTTATCTAATATGTCATTTGCAAATATCTGCTCCCATTCTGTTGGTTATCTTTTGGTTTTGTTGACTGTTTCTTTTGCTGCGCAAAAGCTTTTTATCTTGATGAAGTCCCAATAGTTCATTTTGCTCTTGCTTCCCTTGCCATTGGCAATGTTTCTAGGAAGAAGTTGCTTTGACTGAGGTCGAGGAGGTTGCTGCCTGTGTTCTCCTCAAGGATTTTGATGGACTCCTGTCTCACATTTAGGTCTTTCAACCATTTTGGTGTAAGGAAATGGTCCACTTTCATTCTTCTGCATGTGGCTGTCCAATTTTCTGAACACCATTTGTTGAAAAGACTGTCTTTTTTCCACTGGACATTCTTTCCTGCTTTGTCGAAGATTAGTTGACCATAGAGTTGAGGGTCCATTTCTGGGCTATCTATTCTGTTCTCTGTTACATTGATCTGTGTCTGTTTTTTTTTTTAAAGGTTTTATTTATTTATTTGAGAGAGAGAGAATGAGAGAGAGCAGATGAGAGGGGGAGGGTCAGAGGGAGAAGCAGACTCCCTGCCGAGCAGGGAGCCCAATGCGGGACTCGATCCAGGGACTCCAGGATCATGACCTGAGCCGAAGGCAGTCACTTAACCAACTGAGCCACCCAGGCGCCCGATCTGTGTCTGTTTTTGTGCCAGTACCATACTGTCTTGATGATTACAGCTTTGTAATAGAGCTTGAAGTCCGGGACTGTGATGCCAACAGCTTTGCTTTTCTTTTTCAACATTCCTCTGGCTATTCGGGGTCTTTTCTGGTTCCATACAAATTTTAGGATTATTTGGGGGTGCCTGGGTGGCTCAGTTGGTTGAGCGACTGCCTTCGGCTCAGGTCATGATCCTAGAGTCCCGGGATCGAGTCCCGCATCGGGCTCCCTGCTCGGTGGGGAGTCTGCTTCTCCCTCTGACCCTCCCCACTCTCATGTGCTCTCTCTCATTCTCTCTCTCTCAAATAAATGAATAAAAATCTTTAAAAAAAAATTTTTAGGATTATTTGTTCCATTTCTTTGAAAAAAGTGGATGGTATTTTGATAGGGATTGCATTGAATGTGTAGATTGCTCGACATTGAAACAATTAACACATTCTTCTCTAGTGCCTTTAACATCTTCACAATATTTGTTCTTCCAATCCATGAGCATGGAACGTTTTTCCATTTCTTTGTGTCTTCCTCAATTTCTTGCATGAGTATTTTATAGTTTTCTGAGTACAGATCCTTTGCCTCTTTGGTTAGACTTATTCCTAGGTATCTTATAGTTTTGGGTGCAATTGTAAATGGGATCAACTCCTTAATTTCTCTTTCGTCTGTCTTGTTGTTGGTGTATAGGAATGCCACTGATTTCTGTGTATTGATTTTATATCCTGCCACTTGACTGAATTCCTGTATGAGTTCTAGCAGTTTTGGGGTGGAGTCTTTTGGGTTTTCCACATAAAGTATAATATCATCTGCAAAGAGTGAGAGAGTGACTTCTTTGCCAATTTGAATGCCTTTTATTTCTTTTTATTGTCTGATTTCTGTGGCTAGGACATCTAGTACTATGTTGAAGAGCAGTGGTGATAGTGGACATCCCTGCCATGTTCCTGACCTTAGGGGGAAAGCTCTCAGGTTTTCCCCATTGAGAATGATATTCACTGTGGGCTTTTCATAGATGGCTTTTATGATATTGAGGTATGTACCCTCTATCCCTATACTCTGAAGAGTTTTGATCAAGAAAGTATGCTGTACTTTGTCAAATGCTTTTTCTGCATCTATTGAGAGGATCCTATGGTTCTTGTTCTTTCTTTTATTAATGTCTTGTATCACATTGATTGATTTGCAGATGTTGAGCCAACCTTGCAGCCCAGGGATAAATCCCACTTGGTCATGGTGAATAATCCTTTTAATGTACTGTTGGATCCTATTGGCTAGTATTTTGGTGAGAATTTTTGCATCCATGTTCATCAGAGATATTGGTCTGTAATTCTCCTTTTTGGTGGGGTCTTTGTCTGGTTTTGGGATCAAGGTAATGGTGGCCTCATAAAACGAGTTTGGAAGTTTTCCTTCCATTTCTATTTTTTTGGAACAGTTTCAGAAGAATAGTATTAATTCTTCTTTAAATGTTTGGTAGAATTCCCCTGGGAAGCCATCTGGCCCTGGGCTTTTTTTGGGGGGGAGGGGGAGATTTTTGATGACTGCTTCAATTTCCTTAGTGGTTATAGGTCTGTTCAGGTTTTCTATTTCTTCCTGGTTCAGTTTCGGTAGTTGATACATCTCTAGGAATGCACCCATTTCTTCCAGATTATCTAATTTGCTGGCATAGAGTTGCTCATAATATGTTCTTATAATTGTTTGTATTTCTTTGGTGTTGGTTGTGATCTCTCCTCTTTCATTCATGATTTTATTTATTTGGGTTGTTTCTCTTTTCTTTTTGATAAGTCTGGCCAGGGGTTTCTCAATCTTGTTAATTGTTTCAAAGAACCAGCTCCTAGTTTTGTTTATCTGTTCTACTGTTCTTTTGGTTTCTATTTCATTGATTTCTGCTCTGATCTTTATTATTTCTCTTCTCCTGCTGGGTTTAGGCTTTATTTGCTGTTCCTTCTCCAGCTCCTTTAGGTGCAGGGTTAGGTTGTGTATTTGAGACCTTTCTTATTTCTTAAGAAAGGCTTGTATTGCTATATACTTTCCTCTTAGGACTGCCTTTGCTGCATCCCAAAGATTTTGAACAGTTGTGTTTTCATTTTCATTGGTTTCCATGTATTTTTTTGATTCTTCTTTAATTTCCTGGTTGACCCATTCATTCTCTAGTAGGATGCTCTTTAGCCTCCATGTACTTGAGTTCTTTCCAACTTTCCTGCTGTTATTGAGTTCTAGTTTCAAAGCATCGTGGTCTGAAAATATACAGGGAATGATCCCAATCTTTTGGTACCGGTTGAGACCTGATTTGTGACCTTGGATGTGATCTATTCTGGAGAATGTTCCATGGGCACTAGAGAAGAATGTGTATTCTGTTGCTTTGGGATGGAATGTTCTGAATATATCTGTGAAGTCCATTTGGTGCAGTGTGTCATTTATTTATTTATTTATTTATTTATTTTTAAGATTTTATTTATTTATTTGACAGAAAGAGACACAGCGAGAGAGGGAACACAAGCAGGGGGAGTGGGAGAGGGAGAAGCAGGCTCCCCGCAGAGCAGGGAGCCCGATGCGGGACTTGATCCCAGGACCCCGGGACCATGACCTGAGCCGAAGGCAGTCGCTTAACCAACTGAGCCACCCAGGCGCCCTGCAGTGTGTCATTTAAAGTCTTTATTTCCTTGTTGATCTTTTGCTTAGATGATCTGTCCATTTCAGTGAGGGGGGTGTTAAAGCCCCTACTATTATTGTATTGTTGTCGATGTGTTTTTTTGCTCTTGTTATTAATTGGCTTATATAATTGGCTGCTCCCATGTTAGGGGCATAGATATTTACAGTTGTTAGATCTTCTTGTTGGATAGACCCTTTAAGTAGGATATAGTGTCCTTCCTCATCTCTTATTACAGTCTTTGGTTTAAAATCTAATTTGTCTGATATAAGGATTGCCACCCCAGGTTTCTTTCGATGTACATCAGCATGGTAAATGGTTTTCCACCCCCTCACTTTCAACCTGGGGGTGTGTTTGGTTCTAAAATGAGTCTCTTGTAGACAGCATATCGATGGGTCTTGTTTTTTAATCCAATCTGATAGCCTGTGTCTTTTGATTGGGGCATTTAACCCATTTACATTGAGGGTAACTATTGAAAGATAGGAATTTAGTGCCATTGTATTGCCCATAAGGTGAATGTTACTGTATATTGTCTGTGCTCCTTTCTGGTCTATGATACTTTCAGGCTCTTTCTTTGCTTAGAGGATCCCTTTCAATATTTCTTGTACGGCTGGTTTCGTGTTTGCAAATTCTTTTAGTTTTTGTTTGTCCTGGAAGCTTTTACTCTCTCCTTCTATTTTCAATGACAGCCTAGCTGGATATAGTATTCTTGGCTGCATATTTTTCTCATTTAGTGCTCTGAATATATCCTGCCAGTCCTTCCTGGCCTGCCAGGTCTCTGTGGATAGGTCTGTTGCCAATCTAATGTTTCTACCATTGTAGGTTACAGATCTCTTGTCCTGAGCTGCTTTCAGGATTTTCTCTTTGTCTCTGAGACTCTTAAGTTTTACTATTTGATGTCGGGGTGTTGACCTATTTTTATTGATTTTGAGGTGGGTACTCTGGGCTTCCTGGATTTTGATGCTTGTTTCCTTCCCCAAATTAGGGAAGTTCTCTGCTATAATTTGCTCCAATATACCTTCTGCCCATCTCTCTTTCTTCTTCTTCTGGGTTCCCAATTATTCTAATATTGTTTTGTCTTATGGTATCCCTTCTCTCGAATTCTGCCCTCGTGATCCAGTAGTTGTTTATCTCTCTTTCTCAGCTTCTTTATTTTCCATCATTTGGTCTTCTATATCACTATTTCTCTCTTCTGCCTCATTTATCCTAGCAGTTAGAGCCTCCATTTTTGATTGAACCTCATTAATAGCCTTTTTGATTTCAACTTGGTTAGATTTTAGTTCTTTTATTTCTCCAGAAAGGGTTTCTCTAATATCTTCCATGCTTTTTTCAAGCCCAGCTAGTATCTTTAAAATCATCATTCTGAACTCTAGTTCTGACATGTTATTAATGTCCATATTGATTAGGTCCCTAGCAGTCAGTACTGCCTCTTGTTCTTTTTTTTGAGGTGATTTTTTCCGTCTTGTCATTTTGTTCAGAGGAGAATAGATGAATGAGAGAACAAAATGCTAACAGGGTAACAACTTCCCCAAAAAAGTATACACTAAACAAATCAGAAGAGACCTGAAACCGGGGGAAAAGAAAGGGAAAGAAAGAAAAGAGAAAGAAAAAGAAAAAATTATAAAAATGAACAAACAAAAACAAAACCAGAATATGATCAAATATGATCAGGCTGGTGCATAGATCAGTGCCACACACTAGATTTTGGGCATATTTTGGTCCGTTAGAAGACAGTGCCTCCCAAAATTTTAAAGAAAGAAAAACTTATATATGTACAAAAATAAGGGTTAATACGATGAAGGGATGGAATATACTGTAAAGATGAAAATTATAAAAGATTTTATAAAAGGAATTAATAAGATAAGAAGTTGGTTGAAAAAAGAAAGAAGAAGGGTGCCTGGGTGGCTCAGTTGGTTAAGCGACTGCCTTCGGCTCAGGTCATGATCCCGGAGTCCTGGGATTGAGTCCCACATCGGGCTCCCTGCTCGTCAGGGAGTCTGCTTCTCCCTCTAACCCTACCCCCTCTTGCGCTCTCTCTCTCAATCTCTCTCTCTCTAATAAATAAATTTTAAAAAATCTTTAAAAAAAAAGAAAAAAGAAAAAAGAAAGAAGAGGATTTTAAAAAAAAAAAAAAGGAAGAGAATGTGATCAGGCAGGAGACTAGAACAAAGCCATACACTAGAGATTTAGGGTATATTTTGGTCTGTTAGAAGAAAGTGTATCCCCAAATTTTAAAGAGAGAACAACATATATATATATATATATACCAAAAATAAGGTTAACTACTATGAAGGGATAGAATATGACTCTAAAAATGAAAAATAAAAAAGATTTTTTAAAAAAGGGATTGATAAGACGTTGGTTGAAAAAGGGAAAAAGAAAAATTTTAAAAAAAGTTAAAAAAATTAACTTTGAAAGAGTAAAGAATCATGGTAAAAAAGCCATGAATTCTCTGTGCAGTATTCCCTTAGTCCCGGCGTTCTGCCGTTCTCATTGATCGGTAAACTTGGTCTTGGCTGGCTGTTCTCGCTGATCTTCTGGGGAGGGGCCTGTTGCCGTGGTTTCCAAATGTCTCTGCCGGAGGCGGAATTGCCCCGCCCTTGCCGGGTCAGGGCTAAGTAATCTGCTCGGGTTTGCTCTCCGGGGCTTTTGTTCCCTGCGAGCTTTGCGTACAGCTTTGGAGGCGGAGAGTGAAAATGGCGGCCTCCCAATCTCCGCCTCGGAGGAGCCGAGAACTCGGGGCCCCGCTCCTCAGTGAGCCCCCAGAGAAAAGCCGTCAGTCACTCCCGTCTCCCCGGTCTCCGGCCACACTCCGTGCTCACCCGGCCTGTGACCGCGCGTTTCTATCTCTGGCATCCGACCCCGGGTGGAGTCTCCAAACCCAGCAGATCCCTGCGGTGCACTCCTGCGTGGCTCCTCCCGGAGGAGGAAGGGGAGTCTCCCCGGATCTGCCGCTTGTTGGGTCCCTGCTGGAGGAGCAGGGGCCCGACTGTGCCGCGGATCACGGTTTATGGCCACCCCGAGCTGAGAGCCCGCGCCTGGGCTCCGCCTCTGCAGCCGGCTTCCCTCCTCCGTTACCTGGGAGCTCTGCCACACTCAGGCACCCCCGGTCTTTCTGTGACCCTGAGGGTCCTGAGACCACACTGTCCCACGAGGGTTCTACCCCTCACTTAGCCACTGGAGCGATGTCCCTCAGCAGAGCAGACTTCTAAAATTTCCGATAGAGCTCCGCGGCTCTATCACTTGCCAGAAGCGGCTGATGGAGGCCCCTCCCCCGCCGTCTATCCTCCCGAATATCGTCTCAGATTCACGCACGTCCTACCTTCCAGAAAGTGGTCGCTTTTCTGTTCAGAGAGTTGCTGCTATTCTTTTCTTCGATCTCCTATTGAGTTCATAGGTGTTCAGAATGGTTTGATCCCTATCTAGCTGAATTCCTGGGACCAGACAAAATTTAGGTCTCCTACTCCTCCGCCGTCTTGCTCCTCCATGGTCCAAATTCCTGAAAGTGTTCAGTATGGTCAGGGATGCATCACGTAAGTCAGGAGAGAAAGAGCTTTTTGTGAGCTTGAAAGGGGACAAGGGACATACCATGGTCCTTAAATGCTAGATAGGATTTGGAAGAAAGAGAGGGGCACCTGGGTGGCTCAGTTGGTTGGGCGTCCAACTCTTGGTTTCTGCTCAGGTCCTGATCTTATGGGTTGTGGGATAGAACCCCACCTCAGACTCCTTGCTTTGTGGGGAGTCTGCTTGAAAGAGTCTCTCCCCCTTCCCCTGCTTGCTTGGATTCTCTCTCTCTCTCAAAATAAATAAATAAATCCTTAAAAAAAGGATTTGGAAGGAAGAGAAAAAGACACAAGGTTTGATATAGGTGGGGAGAAAGAGTCTGAGCAAAGACACAGAAATAGTCAGAGAGAAAAGTAAAATGAAAAAAGTTCCACTGAGCAACATGAGACCTTGTGAAAGCTGCTTGGCTTTCTTGTCTGATTGGCTTTTATTTGAAGCTTCTAGTTAGGGAATAAGGCTATCCCTAGTAAGGTTTCATGATAGAGGTGAGACCTAATCTGGTCCATCATTGAGAAACGATGGGATTTGATTTGGTGGAGCAGAGGCATCATGGTGTAAGTGAGCCTCGCTTATCCGAGGGGCAAACGAGACTAGAAAGTTTGTGTTGGGGAACAGGAATACATAGTCAGATCAGATACCTAAAGAAACTGGGTCCATTGAAGACTGATTGAATGCAGATTTTTTTTTTGATAAATAGAGTCACTAAAGAATTTTAAGCCAGGGAATGATGAAAGCCATGTTTTAGGAAAATTAAACTGTTGTTATTGTGTAGAATGGATTCGAAGGAAGGGACTCATAGCAGGGAGCTCTATTAAGAGACTGTGGAAGTGCCTGTGTGTGATGACAAGGACCAGAAAAGAGTCCTGGGCTTGGTGTGGGACTGTGCCTGACATGTGCTGGGTGCGGTGAGCCCAAGAGCTGTTGCAAAAGAAGAACTGACGGAACTTAGTGATGTAAAGCCGACAGAGACAAAAGTCGAGAGAGTTCAATCAAATATGATTCCAAAGTTTCAGCCCTGGGAAGGGGGGAGATGGAAAGACAATCAGCAAAAGAGAAGACCACTCTGGTTTGGTGAGGATATTGAAGGTAATGGGTTCCAAAGCATTGCATTTGTTGGAACCTTGGGACTTCCAAGTAGCGATGTTCTGTAGGACAGCACCGTGGGAAGGGATGATTTGGTATGTTCGTTTGGGAGGTCACTACAAAAAGGAGATTGTGAGGACCTGGAAGTGGGTAAGACCACTGGAGGATTGCAAGGGGCTGAGCCCAGGAGGCATACCCACAGTTAGAGAGTGGTGTGCACATAGGGACGCAGGGCAGTGAGAGAGAGAAGAGGCAACTGGGAGAGAGTTGCTAGAAGCAAGGAGTGGGAAAATGCCAACTTGGAAAAGAGGTTGCAAAGCAGATGTGGTAAGGAAGTGTGACGTTTCAATGACAGGATAGTTTCAATGACAGAAGATAGATTGCAAGGAGTAAGGAAGGAAAATTTGGTAAAGAAATGGAGGATCTGAGCAGAGACAAATCTTGTGCAATTTTGTATCAGTTACAAAATAAATGGAAGAGCCATCGAAATAGGAAGAAGTTTTCATCGAAGAGCCTGCCCTTATTTGAAGAAGTCACGATAGCAGGAGGGGGATGCATATGAGAGCAGTCCCAGGAACTAAGGGGGAGTTCACCTTTTGGTGTTCAGAACTCTGCCAATTTTTTTTTTTTAAGATTTTATTTATTTATTTGAGAGCGAGAATGAGAGAGAGAGAGCACATGAGAAGGGGGAGGGTCAGAGGGAGAAGCAGACTCCCTGCCGAGCAGGGAGCCCGATGCGGGACTCGAACCCGGGACTCCAGGATCATGACCTGAGCCGAAGGCAGTCGCTTAACCAACTGAGCCACCCAGGCGCCCCTAACTTTTGTTTTTTAAACAAACAAAAACCCATCCATTTTGTGGACTCTTGTACTCACAACCTTCCTGTGAAAATTATTGCCTGAAGTTTCATCAGGATCCCAGACCACTATTTTAGGAAAATCTTGGACAAAATGGAACTGGTTTTAGAACCAAGAGCTAGATCTTTCTATGAAATTGATAGAGATGAGTCTTATTACAACACATTATTCTGTTTCTTTTGGCAGAAAGACATGCTGAATCATTGCTTGACATTTGTCATGATACAAACTCTTCTCCCACTGATATGATGACAGTTACTACAAACCAAAATATAATCTTGCGAAGCATCAGCAGCAATGAGGTAAGATGTTCTCTTTAAAGAAACTAACAAAAAATGGATAACCTACTCCATCTACAACTTCATTTGTATTGCTTGAATATTTTATAACAGTCACATATTACAATTATATTTTTAATCACAAAGTAATTGAAAGCACAATTAATAAGACAGTGTTCCACAAATTTAATCTCACAGCAGTAATTAATCAACTCGGAGTCTCGAGCATTGTGTGTGTGTGTGTATGTGTGTGTACATCTAATACACAGAATATTGAACCCATACTAAATAATAAAATATAGCTTGTGTTTATGTGTGTTAATGTGGAAAAAGAGAAGACCATTGATCTGATCATTTCAAATCCATCAGAGGGTACCATAAAGAAGGTGCCTCTTCCTGGCCCCAGTCACAATCCCCCTAGCCCCCCTGCCCCGTCATGATGAATGACTCCACAAAAAGTCCCGCACAGGTCAGTAACAGTACTAGTAACAAATAGTGTAATCCATAGAAAACTGTGAACTGATACACGGTATATACAACAAACTGGTAACAGTGGTTGCCTACTGGGAGAGAATTGGAGACGAACTGTGCACTGTGTACTCATTTGTACCTTTTCAATTTTTATAAAAATTAACATAGCCCAGACAGTTAAAAATATTGCTACCCTATATTTTTTTGGTAAGAAAAAATATGGCCACAAATTGTTTATTTTTAAAAGTTAATGGGGGGGGTGCCTGGGTGGCTCAGTTGGTTAAGCATCTGCCTTCAACTCAGGTCATGATCCCGGGGTCCTGGGATGGAGCCCCGTGTTGGGTTCCCTGCTCAGCAGGGAGCCTACTTCTCCTTTTCCCTCTGCTGCTCCCCCTGCTTGTGCTCTCTCGCTCTCTCTGTCAAATAAATAAATAAAATCTTTATTTAAAAAAAGTTAATGAGGTATGGACTATAATATTTATCAACAAGGACTTTTGGAGATGGTGGAGTAAAGACTTTTCAGTCCCTTTCTCCTCCGAAAAATCATCCCAAAACAACAAAGAAAACAAAAACCAAAAATTTAATTTGAAAAAATTTCTTGGGGCGCCTGGGTGGCTCAGTTGGTTAAGTGTCGCCTACAGTTCAGGTCATGATCTCAGGGTCCTGGGATTGAGCCCCGTGTAGGGCTCCCTGCTCAGTGGGGAGTTTGCTTCTCCCTCCTCCTCTGCCCCCACCCCGCTTGTTTTCTCTCTGTCTCTCAAATAAATAAATAAAATCTTTAAAAAAAAAAGAACAAATGTTCTTGTTTTGAAATAATTATAGATTCATAGGAACTTATAAAAATAGTACAAAGACATCCTGTGTAAACTTCACCAGCTTCCCGCAATGGGAACTATTATCATAACTATAGCAGATTGTCAAAACTGGGAAGTTGATATTGACACATTACAATTAACTAAACTACAGACCTTGCTTGGATTTCACTAGAATTCGCATACATTCCTTTTTCTTTCTTTCTCTGTGCGTGTCTGAGTATACAATTCTGTGACTTTTAAAAAAAAATTTTTTTATTTATTTATTTTAGAGAGAGAGTCCCCATGCTGAGTGGGGAGCCCCACGGGGCCTGATCCCATAACCCCGAGACCATGACCCGAGGCGAAACTAAGACTCGGTCACCCAACCAATTGAACCACCGAGGCGCCCCTGGTTCTGTGACATTTCATCCCTTGAATCACCAGAATCAAAATATGAAACTGTCACCACAAGGGAATCCCTCTCCTACTTCCCTCTTTATAGCCACACCCTCTTCCTTTCCCTAACCCCTGGCAACCACTGATCTGTATACCATCTCCATAATTTTGTCATTTTGAGAATGTCATATAAATGGGATTATCATACATAAAAACTTTGAGATTGGCTTTTTCTACTCAGCATAATGCTCTTGAGATAGATCCAAGTTGTATCAAGTCTCTTTACATTGCTAAGTAGTATTCTATGGCACAAATATTCACAGTTTACTTAATCATTCACCTGTTGAGAGACATTTAGGTTGTTTCCAGCTTGGGGCTATTATATATAAAGCAGCTATGAGCAATTGTGTATAGATTTCTGTACAAACATAAATTTTCATTTCTCTAGGATACATGTCCAGGAATCCATTTACTGGGTTATATGGTAAATGTATGTGTAACTTTTAAAAAAACTGTCAACTTTTCAGAGTGGCTTTATCATTTTATATTCTCACCAGCAATGAATGAGATGTCCAGTTTTTCTGTACCCTGGCCAGCATTTAGCACTATCAGTATTTTTTTTTAAACTGTCTTAATAGATGTATGGTGGTCTCTCATTGTGGTTTTAATTTGCATTTCCCTAATGACTGATGTTGAACATTTTTTCATGGGTTTATTATTCCCCATTAGCATAAATTATTCAAACTTTTATCCATTTTCTGATTGGATTGTTTGTTTTCTTACTGTTGGGTTTAGAGAATTCCTTATATGTTCTGGATATGTGATTTGCAAATATTTTCTACTAGTCAATAGCAAGAACTGGCTTGTTATTTTCACCTTTGTAACATGGCTTTCATCAAACAAAAGTTTTTCATTTTGATGAAAACCAATTTATCTATTTCTTATGGGTCTTAATTCTCATGTTATATCTAAGAATTCTTTTACTTGATCTGGGTCCTGGTTACACAAATGCTCAGTTTATAAAAATTTACGAGTCTATGCACTTTTCTGAATGCATGCTACACTTAAATTGAAAGTAATGCCAAGGGGAGGGGTATGCTTTCAAATATCTGAGAAAAGAATTGTTTTCAACCTCAGATTCTATATCCAAACTATAAGTCAAGTATTAGAGTTGAATAAAGACATTTTTCAGACATACAAACACTCAAGCACTTTACTTCTCAAATACCTTTTAAGGAAGCTACTATGTGCCCTATTAAATCAAAGGAATAGAGGGGCAGCTGGCTGCTCAGTTAGTAGAGCATGTGACTCTGGAAACTGGGGTTGTAAACTCAAGCCCCATGTTGTGTATTGAGATTACCAAAAATAAATAAATAAATAAATAAAATCTTTTTTAAAAATTAAGGGAATAGATAAAAATAAAGAAGGAAAATTGGACCCCTGATGCAGGCAATCTGGAATCTAACACAAGAGAGAGAATCATTGGTATAATGGAGAAGGCAAGTTCCAGGGTGTCAGCCATGTATCTGGTCTAGGGAACAAAGAGCTGAGATAATTTGGGGTGGGGGAGGGGAGAAGAGCAGGATAATGGAGATTTCCAGGAAGGAAATGGAACTAATATATTATCTGATATATTTAGCCAAGTGGAGAAATCACTGGAGGTTGGAAAGATTTAGGCATTAAAAAATATATAAGAAAATGAGTAAAACAAAATAGAAATAAAAATGGGGTGTAAGAGTATGAAATTGTCTACTGTAATAAAAAATCAGTAGGTAATATTTCATTTTCGTGACTTAGAAGATAGCAGAACAATAGTATTATCTAGAGATCTGGAAGAAAATACCAAAAGAAACAATTAAAAGACTGGAAGTGGTTATCTCAGAGAGAAAGGGTGGGGAAGGAAAATGATGACCTTTTTGTTATAAGTTTTTTACCATTATTTGACTTTTTAAAAATATGCAAGTTTGATAAACATTGAAATTAATTAAAAATTAAAATATAGAAATGGTTAGGGCATCTGGCTGGCTTAATTGGTAGAGCATGCAACTCTTGATCTTAGGGTCGTGAGTTTGAGCCCCACATTGGGTGTAGAGATTACTTAAAAATAAAATATTTAGGGGTGCTGGCTGCTTCAGTTGGTCAAGCCTCTGCTTTCAGCTCAGGTCATGGTCCTGGAATCGAGCCCCACATTGAGCTCGCAGCTCAGGAGGGAGTCTGCCTCTCCCTCTCCCTCTGCTCCTCCCCCTGCTTGTGCTCTCTCTCTCTCTCTCGCTCACTCTCTCAAATAAATAAAATCTTAAAAAAAATAAAATCTTTAAAAATATATGTATAGAAATGTTTAAATCAGGACTCCTTTGGGGCATGGGATGGGATGAGTAGAATGGAAATGTGTATTTTTTAGTACTATTATTACTATTTTTTAATATTAAAGAACAGCAGAGGGGTGTCTGGCTGGCTCAGTTGGTAGAGCACGCGACTCTTGATCTCGGGGTTGTGAGTTCAAACCCCACGGTGGGTGTACTTAAAATCTTTAAAAAATAAAAAAACCCCAGCTTACTTAATACTATTGGAATATTTTCCTGTGTGCCTTTATAACTTTTTAGAACAGGTTAAAAACCAAAAACCAAACCAAAGTTGCTTTGGTACACTGGTCCTCCACAGGGGGTGATCTTGCATTTGGCATCATTTGGAGACATTTTTGGTGTCACAACGGGTGGAGGTGCCACTGGCCTCTAGGGGGTAGCGGTAGGGGCTGCTAGAGTGCGTAGGATCGCACCTGCAATGGCGAGGTACCCAGCCCCAAAGGTCAGTGGTGGTGAGGCCAAGCAACCCTGCCAAGCAGCAGGTTTTATCACAACATTGAAGGTTGTCTTGGTTTTGGTTACTAATATTACATAGTAATTGAAATAAAATACCTAGAGACCAATCTTTAAAGCGATGGTCATACATTAGAAATTGATACACAAAAACACACTTACTTTTCATTTTTTATGGTATGTTTAAGTAATTTTCTTTTGTAAAAGGACTAAACACCCCTTTACAGCCGTACATTTTTTCCCCATGCAATTTAAAAACGTTTACTGAGCCTTCACTCTATATTTTTCTTGTTATGATTGAAATAACTTTGAACTCATTTCTGAGGGAGAAATAGACTCTGACTATTGAACTTGCCTTTTCTCTCTCATGCTTTCTCTCGGGTTTAAATGGTAAAACCCAAGGTCATCCTTCACTTCTGTTCTTTGAATGAAAGCTTGTTTTTCTTTATGGCTGTCTGCAATAGGTTTTTCTAGTTTACAAATAATAGGCAGCTGCCTTGCTTCTGGGATTGTCCTCTGGGAGGCTTTACAGCCTCTCCCAATCTCCTTTCATTTAAGGAGAATCTTCCTTCCCAATTTAATTACGTATGATTTCTCTGCCTCTTTTCTCTTCTGTATTTTTGGGATTCTGTTGTTTGCAGATTAGAATGCTGTACTCTTTTTCTAGTCTAGTGTTATCTCCTGCATCATTGTCAGTGGTTTATGAAATCCATTTATGTTGGGGCTGTGCTGTTCTAATATTTTCTCTCCTTCACTCATGACTGTCATTTCAGTTGTCCTCCTTGTGGCACCCAAGTACATCTTAAAGTCTTTCATATTTAGCATTCTAAAGGAAATTAGAAAATCCGGAGCTGTTTCTGTTTTAGAGTCTTCATTTACATGATAAACTTCAACGTGTATATTATTCCCTACATCCTTTTTGTGTATGTGTGATGTTTATGGTTTTTCAGTTTATTCTGTGGAAGAAATTGTTGTCAGGTACTTACAGGTATCACATGTCTTTTATTTTTTTTCCTGTACAAAACTTACAAATGGGTTTTAATATCCTTTCTCTTAATTTTGCTTACTGTTATTGATTCTTTTCTTTATGGTCCTTTTTTGAAAGATTTTATTTATTTATTTGAGAGAGAGAGAGAAAGAGAATGAGCGGGGAGGAGGGGCAGGGAGAGAGGGACAAGCAGACTCCCCGCTGAGCAGGGAGCCTGATGGGGGGCTCAATCCCAGGATCCTGAGATCATGACCTGAGCCTTCTGGTTCTTTTTGAGATTCTTTATTTCAAAAGTTTCATGGTAGCAAGAAAGCAGAGGGTTTAAGAGCTTTGGAACCAGACTTCAGAGTCTGAGTGTGATTCCTGGCTCTACCATAGGGTAGCTACATGACCTTGATTAACCTCTCTGGGCCTGTGTGTAAAGAGAAAACAATAGTTCTTGCCTTTAGAGTTGGTGTGAGGATTAAATTAGTTAATATGTGTAAGCTGTATAGAGGAGTGTCTAACCCTATATATGTAAATGCTAGTCATCCTCATGGATTTTTGTAGGTAGGTGTGCACACGCTCTTCATCTTCCAGCTTTTCCAAAAGGACCAACTAATAAATGAACTGAGCAGCTGAGACTGATCACAGCTCATTAATTAACATAGACACCTGATGTGAGAACCAGTTGCATATTAAGACTTCCATATGAAGACTGCTATTTTCCAAAGCTTAGCATAAAAATTTCATTGAATCACTGTAATTATATGAAATCGTAGAAATATATTTTGAGGTCTCATAGAGTGTTCCAGAGTAAGGATCCAAAAAAACTATATATATATATATAAAGGAAAAATTCAGTGGTTAATAAACATGTGAAACTATCTCTAAATTTTTTTACTAATCAAAGTATGTACATTCAAAGAACAATAAGATGACCCGTTCCATATATTACATCACTAAAAATGAAAAGTGATGATAATTGATAATGGAGAAGATGTAGCAAAACACCCTCATGCACTGCTGGTAGAGTGTAACTGTAAACTTTGCTTCTAAAGTAATGTGTGGGGGCACCTCGATGTCTTAGTCGGTTAAGCATCTGCCTTTGGCTCAAGTCATGATCCCAGGGTCCTGGGATCGAGCCCTGCATCAGGCTCCTTGCTCAGAGAAGAGTCTGCTGCTCCCTCTCCCACCCCCCTGCTTGTGTTCCTGTTCTCACTCTCTCTCTCTGTCAAATAAATAAACAAAATCTTTAAGAAAAATTTAAAAAGTAATGTGTATAAAACAACTTAAAAATGTTCATACTCTTGATTAATAATTCCATATCTAGAAATTTACTCTGAAGAAATAATACAAAATTGGGGTATTCGTTGCAAGGATGTTCATAGCAATATGTGTAATAATGAAGAATTAAAAACTGCCTAATAAGCATTATGGGCTTATATGGTAAGACTCATGGGGTTAACTAAACATTGTTATGACCCTCTGATAGATATTTGTTGAGGGAAAGAATTTACAATTACATTAAAATAATGTTTACTTAGTAAATTACTATGTAATTTGTACTTGTCTTCAGTGAAAAAGCTGGATAAAACAATGTATGATGCAACTATATTTTATAAATACTTTGGAAAAAGACTAAGGAAATATTATTTCTATGTTAACAGTGTTTGCTTTTTATTTGTACGATGATAGTTTTTTTCTATTGCATTTTTAAAGATTTTTTTTTAAGATTTTTATTTATTTATTTGACAGAGAGATAGCGAGAGCAGGAACACAAGCAGGGGGAGTGGGAGAGGGAGAAGCAGGCTTCCCGCTGAGCAGGGAGCCTGATGTGGGACTCGATCCCAGGACCCTGGGATCATGACCTGAGCTGAAGGCAGATGCTTAACGACTGAGCCACCCAGGCGCCCAAAGATTTTTTTTTTATTTCTATATATTCTAAAAAGAGTTCCCTGCTCCCCCTTTGTAAATGAATGGGGTGGAGAAGCAATTTGCCACATAGTGGTAGAATTTTTGAAATGCAGAGAAGAGCAAGCAGTGAAATTCACTACCGTCTAGTATCAGGGTGAACCCGCCCAGGTCTCTTATTTGCCATTGACAACCAGGATAGTCTGAGACAGGGTACCTAACCTTTGCCAGGAGATAGAAAATGCTTTAAAAGCAGGTACTGCAGGGGTGCTTGGGTGACTCAGGCATTAAGTGTCTGCCTTTGGCTCAGGTTATGATCCCAGGGTCCTGGGATCAAGCCCCACATCAGGTTCCCTGCTCAGCAGGGAGCCTGCTTCTCCCTCTCCCACTCCCCTCTGCTTGTGTTCCCTCTCTTGCTGTGTCTCTGTCAAATAAATAAATAAAATCTTAAAAAAAAAAAAAAGGTACTGCTGCGTAATAGGTATGACTATGAAGTTATTATGATTCAATACCTAAAACATTTTAATGGCAGTGTAAATAAAGGACTTTACTTTTAGTATTTTCTGTGGTAGTTAAAATGAACAAAGTGGGAAAGATTCCCAAGCTCGACTGGGAATGAATGAATGACATATCAGAGGCTTTGTGATAGCCTGCCCACCTGTGTGACAGGCATCTGTGTTTAGGGCAAAGACTTTTTATCCAACAGTTCCCTTAAATAGGTAGCTCACCCAGATAATAGAAACCAGAGAGCTAATTGTAACTTACTGGTTATGAGGTGATATTTTAACTACTACTTGCATCTATCACTGTTCTAGACATTAAATAGGGCAAAATCACTGGCAGCAACAACTCCTAAGGAAGGACCCTATCGACAGCAATGAATTCTAATAAGAAAACACTTCTTATTTAGGGAGTTAGGATTACTTTTCATAAATCGAGTTGGCTTTCAACCATCGTTCTTAGCATAATGATTACTTTCTAGAAAGGAGGTTTTTCCTTCCTTGAGAGATTGCATGCCATGATTAGATCAGAAAGCTGTCATAGTGAAAACTTTAATCAGCTTTGCTGCCTCCTTTCAGTCTAGAGATATCTGTAGCTTCCATATGGGGCAGGGATTTCCATCCTCACTAAATGTAAATGATGCCCCAGGGAGGCATTATGGAAAAAATCATGTTCCTTTGGGGCTGTTCACTGCTGTGGCCAAAGGATTCTTTCCAGTTTCCCACCCAGATGGAATTTGTGGCAGCTTAGCAGCCTGGATGCTGATGTGATAAAAAGTATAAGATATTGAATTTCTATGTGTCTATGTGATTTCAGCTTTGATCTTCATTTTTGATTGTGCAATTAATCATGTCCACGTCTGTCTGAGCCTGGTGCTCTAGGAGGAGATACTTTTCCCATTATTTTAGTCCTAAATACATTCTCCAATTTAAAAGGAATCCACAGTGTGAAACTTTAGCTTAGAAAAATCTATATTCATTCTGTCAACAAAGTAGTACATTGAATAACTGAGTTGCTATTTCATGATATTGCAGGAGTTTGACCAGGATGAGGACTGCAGTCATTCCATATTGGTTAGTGAAGGAGGAGATCCAAGTGGTGATGGACAAGATTGGCAACCCAGGACAGAAGGTATCTGGCTTCTGTCCTTGATGTGTTCACAAAGATAACACTGATTATTTGGCTCCCCCCCACCCCCCCACCCCAATTTCAATAGTGCTCGGTAGAGAACTTTAAAAACACAGAAAAGCACAAAGGTCAAGAAAACACGCTCACAGTCCTATTCTTTGGTCCTTTTCTCAGTTAGAGTCTTGGCCACTTGCCGGTCAAAATGGCCATCTCTCTTATGTCTCTCTCTTGACTCACTCCACTCCAGCTCAGCCGGCCATCCTCTCCCCCTTTCCTTTTTGTCTGATAACATCTCTCCCCCCATTTCTTTCCTCTCAGAATCTTCCGTCAGCTTCAGGGATCTGTTTTCTTCCAGAACCAAGCATTTCTCCATCAGCTGTTATCCCAGAGCTTCTCTCTTCAGAAAAAGATGGGGGGCTGAACAAGGCACTAAAGCCCCAAGTCTCAGTCTTTTGTTCCGTGAGGACATAAGTCTGGAATTTTCCAGAACAA
Source organism: Mirounga angustirostris (assembly GCF_029215605.1). Taxonomy (NCBI): domain Eukaryota; kingdom Metazoa; phylum Chordata; class Mammalia; order Carnivora; family Phocidae; genus Mirounga; species Mirounga angustirostris. The sequence goes on along the minus strand of NW_026991711.1, from coordinate 102,321,184 downwards.
CACCCATTCCAAATATGTTATCTTGTCATTTGCCTGAGTGGCTTTGCATTTAATAGACCACAAGGTATTTGCAGATTCTCACTTTCAGAAAATAGTCTCCACAGCGATCCCAATGATCTGCTCACCTACAAATTTATTAAATTAAATGTTTATTCACACTGCTACTGTTTCTCTTCGGCAATTTTCTGGCTTCCATTTCTAACTCTCCAGGGAGGCTGTCCTCTTGGATTCTTTTCTCTGCAACCCAGTGAACCTCCCCAAACACTGCAGCGCTGTCCCAACCACCCTCTCCTTTGGCCCATTATGCGATGCTGCCCTCTCCTGGGGAGCTCCTGCCTGTCTCAAACTCACTTGGACTCTCCTTTCTCCAGGCTGAGGGCGGAGAATAATTTAGTAACATTTGATATAATGAACACCATGAAACCTCAAAAACCTAATTAAAATGAAAAAATCGGGCGCCTGGGTGGCTCAGTTGGTTAAGCGACTGCCCTCGGCTCAGGTCATGATCCTGGAGTCCTGGGATCGAGTCCCGTGTCGGGCTCCCTGCTCGGCGGGGAGCCTGCTTCTGCCTCTGACCCTCCTCCCTCTCATGCTGTCTCTCATTCTCTCTGTCTCAAATAAATAAATAAAATCTTTAAAAAAAAAAAAAAATGAAAAAATCCTGGCCCTCTCCCAAACACCCCTTGTGGTCTGACTTTGACTTTCGAACACTTCAAAGCAGAGTTCTCAGAACAATTGTGTCCCAAGTACCCTCCAGGAGGCTAGATAATTTGCTTATTCTACTCAATTTGGAGATGACTTGCCATTTGAGGTGCAGTTAATTCTTTTGAAATAATTTATAATTTTTATAATTTTAAAATACACCGACTTTTCTTATAGGAGCCATAATACATGGGTAGGTAACCTCCCCGCTAAGCTCTTGCTTAAAATTTGAACTTTTATAAGGGGTTCCAAATTTGAAAGAAGCAGTTATGTTTCTGATACATTTTCTTCTCATAGTTATTAGTCTATAGTAGTTACTCTTTTAAGTCGTAAGTCTGAAATAACAACGTTTGGGGCACTACTGTGCGTTGTATTCATCTTAAGTTATCAGTATATCTCTTTAACCCCCATTTATGTGTTCCTAACATACTCGAGGCTGTTGATGTTTAAGTGCTGGAACACCTTATACTTTCTGTATATGCCATATGAGTATCCTGATGTAGATATACACATTTAATCATTTAGTTTATCTCTGCGTGTTCACTGTATTCTATTCAAAAGGGAGCATCACTAAAATATATATAAACTCTATAATGTTTAGATCACACCCACAGACTTTAACAGCTAAATATTCCTGCAGCATGCATTGGCTTAATTATAGGCTTTTATAGATGGTAATTTATAAAATACAATTTATGGCTCCCCTAAAAAAAAATCCCTCATCCTTTTCCTTAGTATAAAAATCTTGCACTCATCAATCAGCTACGTTCCTAGAACGATTATCAGATGCAAACCTTGAAGACTACATTGAGCATGGAAAATCACTCTCTTCATAAATGGAATAAGAACTTACTTCCTAAAATTACTGGGCTTAAATTTTTTTTTTTAAGATTTTATTTATTTATTTAACAGAGAGCGACACAGCGAGAGAGGGAACACAAACAGGGGGAGTGGGAGAGGGAGAAGCAGGCTTCCCGCGGAGCAGGGAGCCTGATGCGGGGCTGATCCCAGGACCCTGGGATCATGACCTGAGCCGAAGGCAGACACTTAACGACTGAGCCACCCAGGCACCCCTGGGCTTAAAATTTTTTTAATGCAATGTATCCATCAGGATTCTTAGTTGCAGATAACAGAATCTACTTTTAATTGAGTTAGCAGTGAAGGAAGTTTTAAAAAAATATTAGAAAGTTCACAGACCATTGAAAAGCCAAAGGAGAAGAACAGACTCTAGGTTCGATGTCAGGAAGAATTCTTGTAACCACATCTCAAAACTGGCTACTCACCTCCACATCACGCTGCTCTGCCACAACCAGGAAGTTGCTCCCATATCATTCTTGGAAACTCATCCATCTGCTAACAAGCACATCAGCAAAAACAATGACGGCATCTTAAATTTTTTCATAACTCATGTGAATCTGTCTCTCAAGTTGGCTTTCTGAACTCTAGTGGCAAAGGAGACAGGAAAATGTAGTTTAAAAAAAAAAATCTGTGTTGAGATTCATGATTTAGGAAATTATAAAAATGTGGAAAAGGTGTCAAAATATTTTGAACTTCAATGCCCATCAATGTAAACAGAACAAGCAGAAAACACAGGAAAGAAAGACGCTTCTGGAGACAATAATTTTTCATCACTGAATGAATTAGACTCGGCCAATTTTCAGTTTTCATTTTAATAATGGCTGAACATTAGCAATTTAATGATCATTTTCCCACTTTGAATATCAGTTTCACTTCTTTTGTGAAATTACATTTCTGGCTGTATTTAAATGTTGCCTCTTAGTTTCTCCCTGCAGTAACATTTTCTGGTGGGGTTACCTTACCTCTTCTTAAGTGGAAGGATACACAGGAGCAAGTGTTTTACTTCTACATGTGACAATGCATCTTTTCTGGCCCACTGGGTAGGTTCAGAGGCTCCCACAACCATTCATGCTATTCGAGAGACAAAACGGAGAACATTTGTATGTTCCCAGCTGATTTCAGAGTCAGTACATTCTATAATTTTTCCCCCCCTATTTGGGATCAACAATTAGGATGGGGCCATTAGTTCTTAACAATTTCCACAAAGGTAGGTATTTCTTATTCTTGCTTATTCTATCTTTGTTTCTTGGTTTGAAAAAAGAAATCAACCAATTAACAAACTAGTGAACACATTAAATTTGCTTAAAAACATTCTGGGTTTATGAGTTCTCAATAACTGTAAAAGTAGTCATTCTTAAGAACATGTTCACATGAATACACTCTGCACAGTTTTCGAACTTCCACAGCAAAGCACTAATTGCACTTAGCCTTTGTAGAGAATAGCCTTTTCACTGATGGTTTAGTTATTAGGAATGCATGCTGTATGGTTTTTCTTACTTTAACGTGTCAGCTAGGTTTTGCACTCAGAGATGACTACAAAAATGTTATGAAAGACATCCATATCCCTTCCAAGTATGAGAGTGGCCCTGAGCATGTCACACAACCTCGTGGTTACCAGTTTGTCTATAACATGAAGGGCTTGCATCCGATGAGCTCTAAGTTCCTTCTGGCTCTGTAATTCCAAGCCTCTCATTTTGTGCTGATAAATAGTGTGGTGGTAGGATCTTTGAAAAATTTTTAAGAATATATTGACCATCCAAGGGAAAACCTCATTTTTAGAGAAGTGCTCGTTGCTATTTTATTAGAAAACATGCACTCATGTCGTCATATTTGGAAAACATCAGGAAAACCAAATTATTATTATTATTATTATTATTCAGTAACTTTCCCAAGGTCATCCATGAAGAACAGAGGAGGGATGTAGGTCCAGATCAGTCTGATTCATACCTTCCTTTAATCTTCTCTGCTCTACTTCTTTCCTAGCATTCCATCAATGGGGCTGATTAAAACCACAGCTCCTCTAGACATAGGGAGACTCACTAAATGGTCCTGAGAAATACACAGATAGGACTGAATCCTGGGACAAGCACTGGGTTGTTCTAGAAGGATACGCCTCTGTGTTCCCACAACACCATTTGTACACTTCTATCACAGTGTTTAACTTGATACACTCTTGGCTTTCTTATTTGCTGTCTTTACACAGTTGCACCTTGTTTATTTCTGTATCTTCAGCATAAAAAGTTAGGCTTGGCATCTACTTAACAAAAGTTTGTTGAATGGAAAAACATGAATACATGGACAACCCTTAAAGTAGCATGGTTCACACTAGTTTTTTAATATAAATTTAACATGTTATATTGTAAGCAAGCATTGATTCTGCAAGTTGGAACTTTCTGTCTTAAGGGTTATACTGGAAATCATTCCATGGAATCAGATAGGATTTGACCAAAATTCATACACAAGTGAGTTCCTAGGGGGCAAGGAAAATGATCTCATTTAAAGTTCACAATGGTTGTGTGAAGTCGGTGTCATTAGTTGCACTTTACAGAAGGAGGCCTTGTTTTCTCCATCCAGGGAGAAAGCATTGCTCATCTTAAAACTTTATTTTATATCTGGAAAGTTTTGTTACGTACTTTTTTTGCTCATGCATCTGTCATTTTTATGTCTTCTTTGGAGAAATGTCTGCTCATGTCTTCTGCCTATTTTTTATTTATTTTTATTTTTTAAAAAAGATTTTATTTATTTATTTGACAGAGAGAGACACAGCAAGAGAGGGAACACAAGCAGGGGGAGTGGGAGAAGGAGAAGCAGGCTTCCCGCGGAGCAGGGAGCCGGATGCGGGGCTTGATCCCAGGACCCTGAGATCATGACCTGAGCTGAAGGCAGATGCTTTTTTTTTTTTTTTTAATTTTATTATGTTACGTGAGTCATCATACAATACATTAGTTTTTGATGTAGTGATCCACGATCCATTGTTTACGTATAACACCCAGTGCTCCATGCAGTACCTGCCCTCCTTAATACCCATCACCGGGCTAACCGATCCCCCCTCCCCCCTCCCCTCTAAAACCCTGTTTGTTTCTCAGGTCCATAGTCTCTCATGGTTCATCTCTCCCTCCAATTCCGCCCCCCCCCCCACCATTTTTCCCTTCCTTCTCCTAATGTCCTCCATGTTATTCCTTATGTTCCACAAATAAGTGAAACCATATGATAATTGACTTTCTCTGCTTGACTTATTTCACTTAGCATAATCTCCTCCAGTCCCATCCATGTTGATGTAAAAGTTGGGTATTCATCTTTTCTGATGGCTGAGTAATATTCCATTGTATATATGGACCACATCTTCTTTATCCCTTCATCTGTTGAAGGGCATCTCGGCTCTTTCCACAGTTTGGCTATTGCAGACATTGCTGCTATGAACATTGGGGTGCATATGGCCCCCGAAGGCAGATGCTTAACCGACTGAGCCACCCAGGCGCCCATTCTGCCCATTTTTTAATTGGATTATTTGCTTTTTGGTGTTGAGTTGTATAAGTTCTTTATATATTTCGGATACTAACCCTTTATCAGATATGTCATTTGCAAATACTTTTTCATTCACTAGGTTGTCTTTTAGTTTTGTTGATTGTTACCTTTGCTATGCAGAGCTTTTTGTTTTGGTGTAATCCCAATAGTTTATTTTTGCTTTTGTTTCCTTTGCCTCAGGAGACCTATCTAGAAAAATGTTGTTATGGCAACATGATATTACCACCTGTGCTCTCTTCTAGGTTTTTTTTTTATGGTTTCAGGTTTCATATTTAGGTCCTTAATACATTTTTATGTATGGTGTAAGAAAGTGGTCCACTTTTTCATTCTTTTGCATGTAGCTGTTGAGTTTTCCCAACACCATTTGTTGAAGAGACTGTCTTTTCCCCATTGCACGCTCTTGCCTCCTTTGTCATAGGTTAATTGACCATATAATCGTAGGTTTATTTTTGGGCTTTCTAGTCTATTCCACATTCTGTAATTATTAAAAACAGATTAGCTAAATAATCAGAAGTAAAATACTCAGTTCCCGGTTGCCACTGGAATTCATTACTTTCTTCTTTTTATTACCGTCATGTGTTTCTATAGGTGTTGAGATTATTGTTACTTTTCCAAGAGATGTCAGTTATCCCCAAGAAATGAGCCAAGAAGATTTACAAGAAAACAAGTAAGGAATTTTCTTTGAAAGGTTAGACTGAAATTTAAGTATGAAGTGATACTTGTGTGATTCACCCTCCAAAAAACACTCTAAAGCAGGGGTTGTAATAAATATTATTGTGGCAGGAGCAGATAATACACATTTTAGTCTTTATGGGTCATATGGTTTCTGTTGCAATGATTCAGCTCTGCAGTAGTAGTTTCAAGGCAGTCATAGACAATATGAAAACAAATAGGTATGGCTGTGATCCAATAAAATTGCAAAAACAGACTGAAGGCTGGCTTTGGCCCCTAGGTCAGAGTTTGCTGACACCCTACAGCAGTGCCACTTAATATGTGATTCTGTGGTCCTTCTGTGACCAGTCCATGATGAAGTCAGGACAGAACGTGAAAATGTAAACACTTAAAAAGTTGTATTACAATTTGACCAAGTAATTTTAGGTTCACTGATCTGATAATGAAAAAACTGGGATTTGTTTTCATGGTTTTGATTTTTTGCTTTATTCTGATAGTAATTCACTTTTATTATAAAAGTGCTACAAAAGTTTCATTCCACAATGGATTGGAAAATTTAAAAACCGGTCCTTTCCCGAAGATAGTTCGAGAAGTCCTGGGCTGGTTAATGCCTTTAGAGAAGGAAAAGAATGCATCCCCTGTGCCTGCACTTTGCCCCTCTGATTTCTCTGCTCGAGGAAATAGGGACTGGGGAAACTATAGTGTGGGGTGCAGAAGGCAGACGATGTGGGGTGTGAGTCAGAGGGTGGAGAGGGCTTGTCCTTTCAAGAATACAGCTCTTCCACTCAGCAGCTCCACTTGGAAATAGTTCTCCAACTCTCTGGTGATGTCAGGCTGGACTGAGAAGTGGAGATCCAGAAGACATGTGGAATGAGTTTTGAATGAAACTGTGTCCTCCTCCCTTTCAGTCAGATAACCGCAGTGCATCGAGAATGGGCACGAGCACATGCTGTTTCTCTCCCAAATGAAATCGAGATGGTGGACTTCAGGACAAAGACGCTGACCATGGGGCCTTTGCTTCTGAAGAAAGAGGAAAGTTCCAAGGAGCTCTGTGATGAGAATGTGGGCTTTTTCTTACCAAGACCTTGCTTAGAACCAAACATTTCCACATCAGTAGCCAGAGAAGATGTTCCTCACTTTCGGAAGGGGCAACAAAGAAAATCTGAAGGTGAGTTCACTTAATTACAGTGATCCCTTTATTCTTCTGCCAACAAATTATCTATCTCTCATCTATCATCTATCTATCTATCATCTTTTTTTTTTTTAAAGATTTTTATTTATTTATTTGACAGAGAGAGAGAGATAGCGAGAGCAGGAACACAAGCAGGGGGAGTGGGAGAGCGAGAAGTAGGCTTCCTGCCGAGCAGGGAGCCCGACGCGGGGCTCGATCCCAGGACCCTGAGATCATGACCCGAGCCGAAGGCAGACACTTAACGACTGAGCCACCCAGGCGCCCCTGTCATCTTTTTCTTGAATGTATGAAAAATCTTTACCGTGAACTCATATCTAGTTGATGTTTACCTGTGGGAATCTTGGGGGCTTACACGGAGGATGCCTTCCTCCAAGATTTGAGTTTGCCACTCTGTCTAGCCCAAGACTTATTTACCAGAGAGCACACTGGTGCCAGCATTTTCCCTTAGGACAATGCTGTCTTTGATATTTGCTTGCCACTGTCCTAAACCAATTGGCCTAAACCTCCAGGGACAAACCTGTAGCCCAACAAGGTGCATTTACTGGCTTACTGCAATAAGATCGCATAGCAGAGAAACTGTTAGGGTAGGGTTTTTCATAGGGTGCATTTCCAGTAGCTTCCTGAGAAAAGGTGCATAAAGTATATTAATGACAGTTTTTCACTGTCTCTGTTTCTTTTGAACTCTGTTCTTTCCATTTGTCTTGTTCTCTGTATTTTCACATTAGTGGCTTTTCTCACATATCCGTTGTTCCTTGACTATCTGTTTGTATTTCTTGGCACTAACAAGTGCTGGGTGCGCCAGGGAGTGTGTTGAATGGGCAGAGAGAGACCTAGATGGTTGAGTGAGGGATTCCCCAAGTGTCAGTGTGCACAGATAGCCTTTTGTCTTGGTCAGTTCTTCCTGGACAGGGATAACCAAGCCCCTGACGATGGGTTGAAAGGCTGGGACTCACCTGTCAGTGTGTAGGCTTTCCCTTAATCCTTTTATTTTCACTCCAGCACCTTGTTTCTGCTCTCAGCTATACCTAGCTCCTTAGTATCTTTGTCCCAAACTCTCCAGAAAGTAAACTTCCAGCCATCTGCCAGGAACAGAGAAGAGTAACTCCCGATGAGTGGGGCAGGACAGGGAATCTGGAAACTACTTCTTCCGCAGACTTACAAGCAACCCCTTGTTTCGTCCTCACCTTCGGAGGTAACCAGTGTCTTCAATTCCTGCTCCTTTCTGGAGTTCTTATTCCTTATTGAGTTCTCCCCCTGCAGGCACTGAGCAGAACAGAGGACCACTCAATATTCATCCATTAAGTTTTCACCATGTAAAATTTTGTTGACTTGGCTCATCTGCTGTCTTGTTCCTCTGGGCTTTTGTTGTTGTTGCTGTGCTTGTTTACTCCTTTTTAATTTCCTTTACTATCATTATAGTGAGAAATTTGTGGAATGGAGAAAAGTGGGCGCATTTGATCTTTTAACTGGAATTCTATACACATGTAAAAGGCCTTCAACATATATTGCCAAGATACCGACCAGCAAGATCTCACCTCTACATTCTCACCAGAAGTGTTTGAGTGTTTTTCTACCTCATGTCGTGCCTTCCCAACACTGGATAATATTTATGCACATATTTAAAATAGGTTTAGAAAGGTTTTTTTCTTTTTTTTAAATCAGGAGGTTATACATATGCACCCAATTATACATTATATTCTGTTGTATTTCTGGTATTAACTTGTAGCATCCTCTTAACAGGGAAACCTCAGCCTCTACAATATGACCTCTTAGAGGGTAAGGATTTTGTCTTTGTTGTTCACAAGGATATTGCCATCTTCTGGGATGGTATCAGTCACTCATCAGGCACCTCAATAATTATTTGTCAAGGGGTGCCTGGGAAACAGACATTTATTTCCTCAGGAGCTGTTTGCTTACATTCCAGGATAATAAAACCCAGAGATACATTTCCCCTTTCTCCTGGAGACATTTGCTTACATTTCATAGTAAAGGTCTCTCTTTCTTGGGAGAGAAAGATGGGTCGAAGTACCAATCAATCTGAGTCTCATAATCTCAGGGTTCACTTCTGTGGTGCTTCTCCACATGTAAACATGGTGCTCACTGTGTTGCCCTGTGGGGAATTGGAGTGTGGAAAACTGGTGCTATGATGCTTTGTGCGTAACGAATGCTCTGTTCTCTGATCCAGAAAGCTTGTATTTCCTACCAGAATATAAACATAAACATAAATATAAGTATCATTATGAATATGAATGTAAATGTAAATATACACACATATATACAAATGTTATGTGTGTATATATATAATATGTATATTATATATATAATATACATTTACAGTTGGCCCTTGAACGATGTGGGGGTTGGGGACACTGACATAGAAAATCCATGTATAACTTCTGACTCCCCAAAAACTTCACTACTCATAGCCTACTGTTAACTGGAAGCCTAATCAATAACATAAACAGTCAAGTAACACATATTTTGTATGTGTATTATATACTGTAGTCTTACAATAAAGTGAGCTAGAGAAAAGAAAATGTTATTAAGAAAATCATAAGGGGGCACCTGGGTGCTCAGTCGGTTAAGGGTCTGACTCTTGGTTTCAGCTCAGGTCATGATCTCGGGGTCATGGGATTGAGCCCCATGTCGGGCTCCATGCTCAGCACAGAGTCTGCTTGAGATTCTTTCCCTCTCCTTCTCCCTCCCCCTCTACTCCTTCCTCTCCTCTCTCTTTTTCTCAAATAAATCAATAAAATATTTTTAAAAATCATAAAGAAAATACATTTACAGTACCCTATTGTATTTATTGAAAAAAACTCACATATAAGTGGACACACGCAGTTCAAACCCATGTTGTTCAAGGGTCAACTGTATATAAAAAACAACATTATATATAAAACAGCATCCCCCTTCTGTGGTGGTAGCCTTAAGTGGTTTTTTTTTTTAGATTTTTATTCATTTATTTGATGCAGGAAGGGGCAGAGGGAGAAGCAGATCCCCCACTGAGCAGAGAGCCTGATACGTGACTCAATTCTGGGACTCCAGGATCACGACCTGAGCCGAAGGCAGTTGCTTAACCAACTGAGCCACCCAGGGGCCCCTTTTTTCATTTTTTTTTTTAAAGCCTTAAGTTTTCTATAATCATTCCATGTGGATTACAACTCGAAAAACTCTTAATTTTAACTTTTCCTCGAATGTTAGCACCAAGATCACTCCATCTCCAACTCTGGCTTAAGACCTACTGCGTTCACTCTATTATTAAGAATATCTATTTTATTTTTTCTTGTTATAGAGTTTTCTATTTCTGATATGAAGTACAGTCACCGAAGAATCGAGGTAAGATTAGTTTTAGCCTTTTTTTTTTCTTTTTAAGATTTTATTTATTTATTTGACAGAGAGAGACACAGCGAGAGAGGGAACACAAACAGGGGGAGTGGGAGAGGGAGAAGCAGGCTCCCTGCCGAGCAGGGAGCCCGATGCGGGGCTCGATCCCAGGACCCTGGGATCATGACCTGAGCCGAAGGCAGACGCTTAACCATCTGAGCCACTCAGGTGCCCCAGTTTTAGCCTTTCTGACTTAAGATTTAAAACCAAAGAACCTCTTGTTAGAGACAAACTCTATCAAAGAACTCAGAACCAAAATCCTCAGCAACTATAGCTTGGAAAACAACAGCTCACAGATAGTTTATAGAGTCACAAATAACTACTGGGAGAGTTATACTTTGCCATGTACATTTCTTTTCTGGGGTGTTTTCTGTTCACTACATAATGAGGTAAGTAACTCTTTTAGACATATTTTAATTTGTCTTCTTTTAACATGTCTAGAAATTAGGTAAACTTTTCCCCCAGTGGTAGAAAGATTTTCCTAGTTGTCTAGTTTGTAAGTATAGTTTTTGGAAAGATTCTTGTGACCCTCTCAGCTGTCGGCCTCTACTCTGTCCCATGAGCCTATGAGAAAGTGCATAGGTACTGCTTAGTGTTGTAAAAAGTTTATTGGCCTTAAAAACAAATAACAGCTGCTACTAGGGAGATGTTTAAGGCCTGGCAGAATCTGTCTTTATTTCTGACGTTACGTTTGATTGAAGAAAATCATCTCTACAATAAAAGTGGGGGATTACACTGCATTTCACTACTTCTAATGCCTAATCTCTAGTATCAGCTTCCTTTCCCTTTCTTCTTACACACAGGTGGCAATACAATGACAAACATATAGCTCTCAGTTGCCATGCATGATCCCTGCCTATAAGTATTGTAATATAATTAGGTACCAAATCTGGGAAGAACCACAACAGAAAGTTAGTTTATAGCTTAATGACCATAAAGCTGAATTTATATATTGGGTTACACTGACCTCTAGAGGTTGCTGATAATTAAAACTAACTTGATTTGAAAATAGTTGAGAGGGCCAAGAAGTAAAAACCATTCAGGGTTGCTAGCTTTCAAGTGTATAGTGTGGCACCTTTATAAGCCCCACCCAACAAAACAATTCAGCAAAATATGAAGGAGTAGTTGTGCTCCAGATACAAATTCTGAGTTAGTCTGTAACCTAATGATCATTGTTAAAGTAACTGTAACAGATTTTTTTTTTTTTTTTTTTTAAGAGAGAGCGCAAGAGGGGCGCCTGGGTGGCTCAGTTGTTAAGCGTCTGCCTTCAGCTCAGGTCATGATCCCAGAGTCCTGGGATCGAGCCCTGCATCGGGCTCCCTGCTTGGTGGGAAGCCTGCTTCTCCCTCTCCCACTCCCCCTGCCTGTGTTCCCTCTCTCGTTGTGTCTCTCTCTGTCAAATAAATAAATAAAATCTTAAAAAAAAAAAAAAAAAAGAGAGAGAGAGAGCAAGAGAGCATGAGCAGGGGCGGGGAGGGGCAGAGGAAGAGGGAGAGAGAGAATCCCAAGCAGACTCCTTGCCCAGTGTAGAGCGCAAAACAGGGCTTGATCTCACAACCCTGAGATCATGACCCGAGCCGAAATCAGGAGTCGTACACTTAATTAACCTTAAGACCGAGACACCCAGGTGCCTCTGTAACAGAAATTTTATGCTGTTCTAAGTGGGTATTTAAAAATATCTTATATCGAGGGCGCCTGGGTGGCTCAGTCGTTGAGTGTCTGCCTTCGGCTCAGGTCATGATCCCAGGGTCCTGGGATCGAGGCCCACATCGGGCTCCCTGCTCTGTGGGAAGCCTGCTTCTCCCTCTCCCATTCCTCCTGCTTGTGTTCCTGCTCTCGCTATCTCTCTCTCTGTCAAATAAATAAATAAAATCTCTAAAAAAAAAAAAAATCTTATATCGATTCTACGGAAAGAAAAGGAAAAGAGAAATAAAATTTCTCATCTTAAAATTTTAATGTTTACCTGGGGCGCCTGAGTGGCTCAGTTGGTTAAGTGTGGGACTCTTGATTTCCGCTCAGGTCATGATCTCAGGCTCCTTGGATGGAGCTGCACATCGGGCTCCACAATCAGCGGGGCATCTATTTCTCTCCCCCTCTCTCTCCCCGCTCACACACTCTCTCTCCCTCCCTAAAATAAATAAATATTTTAAAACAATTTAACGTTTACATTATAGGGCCCTTATTTTATTATAAATACATAAACATGAATCTTTATAGCTATACCAATCTTGGTTTTTATTTTTTATTTATTTTTTTAAAAAGATCTTATTTTTAAGTAATCTGTACACCCAACATGGGGTTTGAACTCACCGCCCCGAGATCAGGAGTCACCTACTCCACTGACTGAACCAACCAGGCACCCCCAACAATCTTGGTTTTTAGAAGTATTGTTTTACCAAAAATCCCAGGCGTGAGCTTTTAGTTTTTAAAATTGGGATCTCTAGTGGACACCTGGGTGGCTCAGTTGGTTAAGCGTCTGCCTTTGGCTCAGGTCATGATCCCAGGATACTGGGATCGAGTCCCACATCAGGCTCCTTGCTCAGCGGGGAGCCTGCTTCTCCCTCTGCCTGCCACTCCCCCGCTTGTGCTCTCTCTCTGTCTCTGACAAATAAATAAATAAAATCTTAAAAAAATAGATAAATAAAATTGGGATCTCTAGGATAGCCTTGTAAAGGCCTCCCTAAATCAAATCTTAGAATCTATCTGGAATGGATGGGGAGATTGGGTAACTGGGTGATGGGCATTAAGGAGGGCAGGTGGTGATGAGCACTGAGTGTTATACGCAACTGATGAATTGTTGAACACTACATCTGAAACTAATGATGTACTATGTGCTGGCTAATTGAATTTAAATAAAAAAAGATAATCTCTCTGGATTACCTTAAACCACTTGATATGATATGCATGTACGTTTCTGCGTTCATTAGCCTTTTCTCTTTTCTTTTAGTTCCCTCTGCCACCATTGTCACTTTTGTCCATGAAACCTGGTGTTCATACAATCCCCCCAAATCACAATGATCCAAAAGAGAGAGAAAGAAATATTCTGAACTTCATATCCTTTGTACCTAAGCTCTCAGAGCCTGGAAGTCGATCTGAGGAGTTTAGACCATCACACAAGCAGCAGGAAGCTCCGTTTAAGGTGTTTGTGGGTCAGACTCTCAGGTCCTCTGATAGCTCCATTTGGTCCAGAAACATGTGCTCGTTTTGGAAGGCTAGCCATCAGAGACAACACATGGAGATGGAGGAGAACAGGAAATCCAAGGAAACAGAAGGAAGCGACAAAATTGTAGTCTCTGACTTTGAAAAGGGACAATCTTTGGGATCCTTTGGAAATTGTGAGGAGAGCAATTTTCCTACAAATCGGGAAGTGGATCTTGACTGCATTGGTCGTGAAATTCGAAAAGCAGAAGAAGAGAATTCTCAACATCTTTCATCAGGAAAGAAAGAGGGTTCATTAGCCAGAAACTGTAAACAAGACTGTGAAGTTGGATGTACCATGCCAATCAAGTTCCAAGAAGCCCAGCATTCAGAAATAATTCTAAGGCAGGATGAAGAGACTAGAAATGATCAGGCTGATTCCAAAAGTTCTTCAGTACAGAAAGGTGAAGCAGTTGAGCCAAATCATATTTTAGAAGAGTGTACTGTACTTAAAAGTTTGTCCAATGTAGTCCCTGATGGCTCTACTGAAGAGCTCCCACAAGGTCATAGAGGCATGGAGACAAACATAAAAATATCAGTAGCAGAGGCCACCAAACCAGAAATGAATGCAATGGTGCCTCTTATCCACATCACTTTCCCTGGACATGGACCTCCCAAGGAACCGGCAATAGCCAAACTGAGCCTCCAAAAAAGAAAGGGCACTCTTCAAAACAACAATAACTTCAACATACTTGCACACCAAGAAAACGACGGGCATAAGATGAAAACCCACAGAAATAAGTTGGAGTCAAAGACCAAGACCAGTAACAGGACACCCCAGAATTTCATGATTTCCATTGCAGGTTCCATTAAGCCTACCATGCATAAAACCAGCAAAAAAACTCAAGTTTTCCCTGCTTTGGGGATTGTTGACCCCAGACTTCGGCAGTCCCCCAAGTTTCAAAGGAGAATGCCACAGGTAGAAAAGAAGCAATCAACTTACAGGGCTCTGAAACCTAAAAAGCAATCTTTTCCTTGCATCTGTAAGAATCCAGGAATGAAGAAGTCTCCTGTTCCTCTCTCTGCTCAACCAACAGAGCCAAGACTAAATTATTTAGATCTTAAGTATAGTGACATGTTCAAAGAAATCAATTCAACTGCTAATGGGCCTGGAATCTATGAAATGTTTGGGACTCCTGTTTATTGTCACATGAGAGAGGCTGAACATCAGGAGCACAAATATTACCGAGAGATATGCTCAGCTCCGTCTGGCAGATGTATTACCAATAAATGTCGATCGTCACACAGTGAGAGAAGCAGCAATAGCAGAACAAGATTTTCTCAGAAAAGACCACACATTAAACCTGCAAAGCCTTCGCTTGGCATTAAACAAAAGAGCAAAAGTTTAATTTCTAAAGAAAAGGGTTACAAGGCCGTAGGTAGCAACTTACAAGACATTGAAAATGGTGATGATATTTCAGATCCAGAGTGGCAGATAAAGTCTTCAGGAAATGACTTTCTCTCTTCCAGTGATGAAGGTCAGCCCATGAACTTGGCTCTGGTTCAGAAGCGGTCCACTGCACAGAATGGATTCCTTCCTGTTACAGGTTTGTCCACTGTTGAAGAAGTCTCTGTGGAAGAGTCTGCTAATGAAGTAGACATTTCTAACAATCAAATACTTGCCACAAGCCTCAGAGATCTGCATAAACTTGAAGAACTACATCACCAGACCCCATTTGTTCTTTCAGAAAATAGCTGGGCAGTGCCCAGTGAGAAGGGTTCCAATAAGCATGTACTGCAAGAAAAGCAGAATACAGCATCTCTTGGTAAAATAAATGCCAACCAAATTTTGACTAACGATATAGGGTTCGAAAGTGTTTTAGATAAGTCTGAAACACCTACGAGTTTCTCTTTCCAAGAGAAACAACAGAGTGCATCTTCCCAAGCATATCAACATTGGGCACATTCTTTGGATCATGATAGTTTAGCTAATGAGTCAATTACATATCACACATTTGGACAAACTTTAAATGATGCAAATTCAATTTCGCAAGAAATTCTAGATTCTGTGAAGAATGAAGAATTGACAGATGAACTATTAGGATGCCTAGCTGCAGAACTATTAGCTCTTGATGAGAGAGATAACACCTCTTATCAAATAATGGCAAATGAAACAGATCCTGAAAACCTAAATCCTGTCTTCAGTAGGAGAGGAAAAACCACGCCAGAATTGGGCGGAGAGACGACAAATGTTAAAATACAGGTTGGTATAATTAGAATCAGTGATTCATTGAGGCAGGAACCTCAGAGTCTGGTTCAAACTCCTTATTTTCAAATGAGGAATCAGAAATCCTAACCAACTCAGTAGTTTTGTCAAGGTCTCACTATTTGGTTGCAAGTTTGGAATCCAGATCCCCTGACTGTCAGGCTAAGATGTTTCCTTTTTCTTTTTTAATTAATTAATTAATTTAAAATTAACATATAATGTATTATTTGTTTCAGGGGTACAGGTCTGTGATTCATCAGTCTTACACAATTCACAGCACTCACCATAGTACATACCCTCCCCAATGTCCATCACCCAGCCACCCCATCCCTCCCACCCCCTCCACTCCAGGAACCCTCAGTTTGTTTCCTGAGATTAAGAGTCTCTTATGGTTTGTCTCCCTCTCTGGTTTTGTCTTGTTTCATTTTCCCCTCCCTTCCCCTATGATCCATTGTTTTGTTTCTCAAATTCCTCATATCAGTGAGATCATAAGATACTTGTCTTTCTCTGATTGACTTCTCTTAGCATAATACCCTCTAGTTCCATCCACATTGTTGCAAATGACAAGATTTCATATTTTTGATGGCTGCATAATATTCCATATTGTGTGTGTGTGTGTGTGTACCACATCCTCCATTCATCTGTCGATGGACATCTAGGCTCTTTCCATAGTTTGGCTATTGTGGACATTGCTTCTACAAACATTGGGGTGCATGTGCCCCTTCGGATCACTACATTTGTATCTTTGGGGTAAATACCCAGTAGTGCAATTGCTGGATCATAGGGTAGCTCTATTTTCAACTTTTTGAGGAACCTCCATACAGTTTTCCAGAGTGGCTGCACCAGCTTGCATTCCCACCAACAGTGTAGGAGGGTTCCCCTTTCTCCGCATCCTCACCAACAGGCTGAGATGTTTTCATTACACCGCCTTACTTCTGGAATTCAGCTAGCCTGACACTGCAATGACATCACTTTAGGTACATTAATATAGCAAAACTATTTATTTAAAGTAGGTCAATATTTTATTCAGTGAAGATGTTTTCCATCAGCAAATAGCGGAGAGATAATCGTGGGTAAAACACTGCTCTAGGTATATGTGAGACAGAAGGAAATGCACAAGTAGCTCACCAGCTGATTCCAAAACAGGTACGAAGGCATGAAATACGAAAACTTTAACACGGAAATATTATTGGTGCCTACTGTGTTTCTGGCGCTGGGCTAAGAACTAGAGACATGATGGGGTACAAGATTTAGCCATTGCTCTCAAGGAAAATAAGCAACAATCATGAAAAATTAAAAAAAAATTGTTTGGCATGGGAGTAGGAATGGGGAAGAAGAATATCAACAGATCCATTGGGTTTTGTTTTGTCTGTTTCAATTCTCACTGGATTACATGAGCCTCGTGTTCTACTCAAATTTTAAAGACAGAAATGGTAGGTTTATCTGAAATATTTATTGAGCACTGACTCAGGCTATATCACACTATCTCAGGATCAGGAACAATTATTTTAGTCAGTCGATCAAAGTATACACAAGGCAAATAGTTATATCATAGCTAGGTTTATTGAGAACTTACCATGTAGGAGCGAGGTATGTTACATTGTCTTCTTTATATGCTTCATAACACTCTATGACATAACAAGTCCCCATCTGGAAGATGAGAAAATTGAGGCTTAGAAAGTTAACATAGTCAGTGAGTGGTGGGACCAGGCATTCTGCTTCCAGCCCACACTCTTATCACTGCAGCGTGAGATTATTTCTTGTCCTGAAACACCAGCTCTGCCCTCATGGTGAATTTGGTTTCTGTTGGGGGTAGGTAGTGATTCAGGGAGGCCTCCAGGCTTGGGTAAGAAACGGGGATATGTGTGTGCACACCTGTGTGTCTGAGATGAGTCTACCACTCTGCCATTTTAATTTTTTTTAAAGATTTATTTGAGATCGAGAGAGAGAGAGAGCGCGCGAGCGCATGTACATGCACATGCGTGCAGGGGGTGGGGCAGAGGGAGAGAATCTTTAAGCAGACTCCCTGCTGAGCCCAGAGTCTGACTTGGGGCTTGATGTCAAGAGATCATGACCCATGAGATCATAACCTGAGCCAAAACCAAGAGTCAATCGCTCCACCGATTAAGCCACCAAGGCGCCCCACCACTCTGCCATTTTAAATTTAAGCAAAGCTAACAAGCTAGTAAATATCAGCAGCCCGGGGCGCCTGGGTGGCTCAGTCGTTAAGCGTCTGCCTTTGGCTCAGGTCATGATCCCAGGGTCCTGGGATCGAGCCCCGCATCGGGCTCCCTGTTCGGCGGGAAGCCTGCTTCTCCCTCTCCCACTCCCCCTGCTTGTGTTCCTGCTCTCACTATCTCTCTGTCAAATAAATAAAATCTTAAAAAAAAAAAAAAAAATAGCAGCCCATAACCCCATCCTGTACTGGTGGAGTCAAAACTGACTTTTTGCAGCCTTTTCCTTCCCAAGCAGTCCTTAAGTTTAGTTTGGATAGAAACATGAAAGGATGGGGAGGAGGTACCCAGATGGCCTTTTCATTCCTGAGGAAGGTACACTTGCAAGGCAGTCTTGATCATAATGGCCTTCACCATGCATCTGCGTCACCATCATTTATTTTTAAGAACTTGTGGAGGAGATCAAAACAAAGCATTTTTGGCCCTGATCAACCAGTTGGAAAACATGGTCTAAGTTCTACAGAGATTCTTGTTCCCTGACTTCTAGAGCAGGGCTTCTCAAAGCTTACTGTGAATGCAAATCACTTGGGGATCATGTTAAAATGTAGACACTGATTCAGTATGTCTGGGGCCTGAGATTCTGCATGTCTAACAAGCTCCCATGTGATGTTGATTCACCTGTCTGCAGATTCTCCTTGGAGGAGCAAAGGTCTAGAGGACAAGGATCGTCATTCTATTGCAGCTGGTCTTGACCACACTTCAGTGTTGTGGCTGTGCGTGAGGAAGAGAGAGAGTGTGTGTGTGTATTTGTGTATGAATGTGTGTATGTATATAGGCTTATGCATATATGTGTGTGTTTGAGTGTATGTTTGTGTCGTGGAAATAACTGAAGAACAGACAAAAGCTATTCAGAGCTTGCTCTAGCAAGAGTCAGCCACTAACATTTGTGTTTGGCAGAGACTCAAAGGCAGGCAGAGGAGGGGGAAACCTTCTTGGAGGGAGAGAAGGGCAGCTTTCAGTATGCTCTGATTGGAGGCTCTTGGCAGGGGGAGACTGGAGGTGGGCTAACAAGCAGCATCCTATATGACTAATTACGGGTGCATATTTGGCTTTCTCTAGTTGGTCCCGAGTTAGAAGAAAGGAAGACTCTACTTTCCAGCCATCTTCTCCATCCCAATGACTCAGAGTTTAATGGTGACTTTTCCTTTTGTCTCATTGTCCCAGAGGTGTAGTAGTGGGTTTAGGATATTCAACAAGGAGGAGAAATTTCTCAACCCAAATGAAAAGAAGACATTTTCTGAAAATAGTTCAAAGTATGAAGAATGTATCCTGTGGACAAAGGGCGAGATCCTTGGGAAGGGAGCCTATGGTACAGTAAGTTAAATGGGAAACATGATGAAACCCCAAATCCCCACTCCTTCTTGACCCACCCTTTCCTTCCTAATCCTCTCGTGCCCTCCCCACGCTGTAAACTCTTTGACTTGGAACTTTTTCAATTGGAAGTAATAGGAAACCCAACCCAAACTGGCCTGGGGGAAAGGATGTTCACTGGTTCATGTAACTGAAAGGTCTGGAATAGGTGTGGCTCTGGACATAGCTGATTTCAGGGGTCAAACAATGTCACTAGGGTCTGGCCTCTCTGTATGTCTCCTAATGGGTCTCATTCTCAGGGTCTATGTGGTGGGGCAATGGCCAATGTATTTCTAACCTCTCATTCTCCTGGGTCCAAGTCCAGTGGGAGAGATGTCTCATGGCTCAACAGCTCAGGATGTTACCAGAAGTTGGGAGAACCATTGTTGAGTGGCAAAAACAAAAAAATGTTCCTTACAGTTTTTGAATTGCATCAGAGACCATCTAATTCCTAGCACATTAGATAGTATTTACATAGATTGGTAAAAAGAAGACCGATCCCCAGATAAGACAGGTTATTTTTCAGCTGGGGACATATCAGCAAGAAGCTGGAAAGACATGAAACCACTGAAGACACATGATGGGGTCACTGCCAAATTACCCCAGGACCTGCGTTCCTCTCTCTCCTTGGAGCTTTAGCACTGAAATAGGCGTTTCACTTATTTGGTGAGGAGTTTTCCCAGTGTAGTCATGTAGATATCTGTGAGGTAAGAATTATCACCTCCATTTTATAGATGAGAAAAACCGAGGTCAAAAAGATTATACAACTTACCCAAAGTTACATACCTGGGGAATGGTGAGGCCAGGATTCTAACCAATCCAGGCCACTTGACTCCAAGCCAATATGATATCCATTCACCATGCTACTCATCCCCATTTTGGCCTCACTGAAACATTGAATTTGCTTAGGTACTTTGCATTTAGGTAGGGATGTGTCAACTTAGAAGAATACAAGGGTTTGGGAGGAGAAGGGAAAGACGAGCGTCACCTGAGGCATTTTGTGAACAGGTTATATAATTTAAATTTAATAATAAGGTTTGCTTCTAGGTATATTGTGGTCTTACTAGCCAAGGACAGCTAATAGCTGTAAAACAGGTGGCTTTGGATACTTCTGATAAATTAGCTACCGAAAAAGAATACCGGAAACTGCAGGAAGAAGTAGATTTGCTCAAAGCACTGAAACATGTCAACATTGTGGCCTATTTGGGGACATGCTTGGAAGAGAATATTGTAAACATTTTCATGGAGTTTGTCCCTGGTGGCTCAATCTCTAGTATTATAAACCGTTTTGGGCCATTGCCTGAGATGGTGTTCTGTAAATATACAAGACAAATTCTGCAAGGTGTTGCTTATCTCCATGAGAACTGTGTGGTGCATCGAGATATCAAAGGAAATAATGTCATGCTTATGCCAACCGGAATAATAAAGCTAATTGACTTCGGCTGTGCCAAGCGTTTGGCCTGGGCTGGCTTAAATGGCACCCACAGTGACATGCTCAAGTCCATGCATGGGACTCCATACTGGATGGCCCCGGAAGTCATCAATGAGTCTGGCTACGGAAGGAAGTCAGACATCTGGAGCATTGGCTGCACCGTGTTTGAGATGGCCACAGGGAAGCCTCCACTGGCTTCAATGGACAGGATGGCAGCCATGTTTTACATTGGACCACACCGAGGGCTGATGCCTCCGTTACCAGAACACTTCTCGGAAAACGCAGCGGACTTTGTGCGCGTGTGCCTAACCAGGTAGGAAACTGAACACAGGCGGAGGAGAAATCCGTAGGGAGTCCAAGATTGCTGACATTTCCCCTGCAGCTTATGGCCCACAAAAAAATCAAGCAGGGAGTGATTTTGTACTGGAAGGAATCATGGTTAACCACATTGGGTGATTGTGCTCCTCATTGCATCGGGGTAGGGAGGGTAATGCCTCAAGTAGCAAGTGTCTCAATTAAATGTCTTATCAGGGACAGACAAATCAATGGGTGTGTGAACATTGCTAAAGATCTACTTATTTATGAGTGGGATGTCTTCCGAGGGACTGGTCATGGTGCAATGATATTACCTGTGCTTAGGTTCCCCTTTCCTGAGCTGCCTTTCCTCTCAAGGAACCGGTGTTCCCACCTCCTTCCTCTTTTTTTTTTTTTTTAATTTATTTATTTGAGAGAGAGAGAATGAGAGACAGAGAGCATGAGAGGGAGGAGGGTCAGAGGGAGAAGCAGACCCCCTGCCGAGCAGGGAGCCCGATGCGGGACTCGATCCCGGGACTCCAGGATCATGACCTGAGCCGAAGGCAGTCGCTTAAACCGACTGAGCCACCCAGGCGCCCCTCCCACCTCCTTCCTAAAACCGGCTCTCAGGAAAGTATGTGAGAAAGTCATTCATATTGAGGGATTGATATGAATTGACTGATTGATGACTGACAGATTTAATGTGTCGGTCCCCCCAGAGACGCTGGCATCCAAAATGAGGGGAAACATTTGAGCCTTGGAGCCAAAGGAACAAATCTCTAATTGAAGCATTTTATGCATCAAATGTGGGGAATAATTGGGGAAGCAGAAAAGTAGCAGAAAGTTGTCTGTTTTTTCCTGTTTTGATGCTCCCTAGTATCTATGGAATAAAATGTTGGGTAAAATGTTAGAAGGGACCTTAGAGATTACCCACTTGTGTGGTTTTCAAACTTTTCTTAGCCAGGCATTCTCTGCTCGTATGAATTTCTTTGCTTTTATTTTTTTTAAATAGACTCATGCCTAGCATGGAGCCCAGTGTGGGGTTTGAACTCACAACCCTGAGATCAAGACCTGAGCTGCGATCAAGAGTCAGAATCTTAACTAAGCCACCAGGCACCCCTCATACGAAATTTTAATTCAAAGAATAAAACATAAGAGCAGAGAGATGGCTCTGGTTAAAGTATGTGTGTATGTGCGTATGTATATGGTGAGGGAGAGCTGAAGTGTAGGGTGGGGTGCCGGAGCCCACCCGCCTGGCCTCTATCCACACCTAGGAGGCTCAACATTTAGTTGTACATGCAGGACGAGGAAGGCTGTCTTGCTTTCAAAGAAGTGTGCATTCTTTTTCCTCGATAAAAAATTCTAGCGCTCCAGCTTTAAGCAAGCATACATGGCAAACTCCAATTCCCGGAATGGGTTCATTTTTTTCTTTCTTAATGAATCTCAAAACCCACAGTTCTCCCTGCCTGCTGACCAATGTGCCTCTCTCTTTCAGACTCTGTCTCTCTTTGCCATCATGTGTACCATTGTCCTGGTTGATTTCAGGGGATTGCTCAGGACGAGGCAGGAACACATACTCCATGCTCCAGTTCTGGGCATCCTCAGATGTAGACACCATAGGCGTTCCAGTGTGGATTTTGTGGACAGAGCCCCAGGCACAGAGCTGCCCCTTGTTCCCCGCAAAAAACCTCACACGAGAGACATAAAGGTGTTAGAAACATCATATGAACCACTACTAGTTTTGGAATTGGTCTTAGCTCTTAAGACTACTATAGTTGCTCTGTTCTGAATTGAACAATTATCTATTATTGATCCACAGAAACTACATGCTATTTTCATTTTTCTTTTGAGTTATCATTATTCATACACACACACACACACAGAGCTTTAAAGAGAAAGGGTGAAATCTTTTTTATGGCTCTCCTTTTGAAACATTGCTTCATGAACAAGCAATACACAACTCATACCATTAATGATAAATTAATAGGGTTGTTGTGAGAGTTAATGTAAATTGCTTAGCAGAGTATGGGGCACATAATTAGGGCTCCATAGTTATTAAATGTTTGGGAGAATACTAATACATCTGACCTAATTAGCATCATATACAAGCATAAAATTACCTCTTGAAATTCTATGGCAAAGACCCTAAGGACTCTAGAATCTTGCCTTATGACGATATTCCTTGGAGGTGTGGATAGTCAGAAATAAAGTGGGGGGGGAGGCACTGCTAAAGATTCAGAAGTACAGGTGACTAGGTGTTGACCAGAACAAGGACTGAATAGATCAGAAATGAACTTTGGGGAGCAATAGGATGTGTGAGTGGGGGTACTCCTACGGGCAGGTTGAAAATCTGGGAAGGGGTGCCTGGGTGGCTCAGTGGGTTAAGCATCTGCCTTCGGCTCAGGTCATGATCCCAGGGTACTGGGATCGAGCCCCACGTCGGGCTCCCTGCTCAGCGGGGAGCCTGCTGCTCCCTCTGCCTGTGGCTCCCCCTGCTTGTGCTCTCTCTGCCAAATAAATAAATAAATAAAATCTTAAAACAAAAAGAAAGTTCTGGGAAGTCAGGCCAAGGCAGTTAGCTTTGTTGCAATAGGCAGCGAAGAGCAGGGGACTGTAAAGAATTTGGGGCAGATCAGGCTGTAAAGAAACTGGCCTTTGGGAAAGCAAGTCGGATGGCAGTGCATCGAAGGACTTCACACGGAGCTGCTTGAGACTAGAAGGCCAAGCAGGAATCCACAGCTTGGACTTGGATGGTGGTGGAAGCAGTGGGACTATAAAGAGAAGGGTTCCAAAACATTCCAGAGGAAGGTGAATCAGGACTTGGTGATGGGGCATGATGGGACTGCATGGTTTTGAGTATGGATAATGGAAGAAATAATAGAAAGTTGTGAAAGAGGAGCAGGGGAGGGAATTGAAGAGGGCCCACCATTTAAGGAAATTTTCGAAGCTATGGGATTGGAGCTCAGGAAAGCAAATGAGATTGGAGGTCCATCTTTAGAAATCCGAAGGTTGGTAGCTATAGTCATGAACAACTTAAGGGGGCTGAGGAAAATTTTATTGAAAATGCTCAGGGGAGAAGTAACAACAGACATAACATCAAGTCTAGCACGTGGCTGAAGGAAAGGAGGGAGGGAGGGAGGGGAGTTGTCCCAAGGCCGGAGAAGAACCAAGAAAAGTTTCCTCCAAGTCTATGCAGAGATCGTTTTGAAAGGAGGGGGTAGTGAATGCTTCAAATGCTACTGTAGAGATGACAAGGAGGATGAACTCATTACATTTGGTAATGAGAGGATCATGGTTAATTTTACGAGGGCAATTTCTATAGAGAGGAATGGGCCAAAGGGTAAGGTTTGGGATAATGAATGTTGGAAAAAAAAAAAGTCAATGGGTTTGGCTATGTTAAGGAAAGAATTTTTGGAGAGGAGAGATTTCTGCGTATTTTGAAGACAGGAGAAAGGGCTTCCAAAAGTGGAGGTTTTATTTCAAAATAATTTATGGTCACTGTATCTTTATGTCCATTTTCATCTGGGCTATCCTGGTAGTTATCCCCTGCACCTCTCCCCATCCCCCCACTGCCTCCATTCCCTGCCACCCAAATTATCAAAAGATAGCCAATTTAGGCAAAATAATGTCTTTGGAATAGGTCATTGCAGATAACTATTGACTGGTTCACGGCTTCATTGTTCACTGTTTATTGGCAAAATTTTAATTTGAGGAAAAATAACCTAAACCAAAATAGTACCAAGTGTATAACTGTCTCCCATTACTTTATGCTCACCCAAGAGTGCCCCAAATGGGATTATTTCAATTAATCACCAAAACACATTTAAATGTCTACATCTTTTAGTTTTTATTTTATATATTTTTAAAGATTTTATTTATTTGACAGAGACACAGCGAGAGAGGGAACACAAGCAGGGGGAGTGGGAGAGGGAGAAGCAGGCTTCCCGCTGAGCAGGGAGCCCGATGCGGGGCTCGATCCCAGGACCCTGGGATCACGACCTGAGCCGAAGGCAGACGCCTAACGACTGAGCCACCCAGGCGCCCCTACATCTTTCATTTTTTAAAAGATTTTATTTGAGAGAGAGAGAGAGGGAGTGCACAAGTGGGGGGGGGGAGGAGCAGAGGACAAGGGAGAAGCAGGTTCCCTGCTGAGCGCAGGGCCTAACATGGGGCTCGAAGATCATGACCTGAGCTGAAAGTGGTCGCTTAACCGAATGAACCACCCAGGTGCCCCTTCTTAAAGGCTTTTTTAAAAAAAGATCTTAGATTTTATTTTGAGAAAGAGAGAGAGAGAGAGAGGGAGAAAAGAGTGGGGGAAGGGGCAGAGGGAGAGAGAGAATCTCAACCAGACTCCTCACTCAGCGCAGAGCCCAACACAGGGCTCGATCTCATGACCCTGAGAACATAACCTGAGCCAAAATCAAGAGTCAGATGCTTAACCAACTGAGCCACCCCCTTAAAGGATTTTCAGTTCTGGATTCCAGTGCCTCTAAGTTTTAAAAGTAAATTTAATGCTAGTTAAAAGTGCATTAAATTGTACATCTACAAGTGTGGGTCTTACTGTATAAATTACACCCCAAACTGAACAAAAGTACAATGGGAAAGTAGGGCCTAGTTTTTAATAATAGTGACTACTTTTTGAACTATCACTATGTGCCAGACACTGTTCAAAACTTGTATATACATTATTTCTCTCAAGGAGTTAGGTGTTATTGTTATCCCCATTTTACTGATGAGAAGAGTTTAGGTCACTGACCTAATAAGCTCACACAGCTAAAGGCTTAAGTGTGGACTCAAATCTGTTTGGCCAAGATTGTACATCCATTTTTATTTTAAAATTTTTTAAAGATTTATTTATTTTAGAGGGTGCACGCACATAAGCAGGGGTGGGGGAGGGGCAGAGGGAGAGGGAGAGGGAAAGAGAGAATCTTTAAGCAGACTTCCCACTAAGTGCCGAGTCTGACGTGGGGCTTGATCCCAGGACTGAGATCATGACCTGAGCCGAAATCAAGTCGGTCACTTAACCGACTGAACCACCCAAGTGCCCCTGTACTTCCGTTTTTAAAGTTGGCATTTTGAGTCAAGTAGATCCAGTTGGGAGGCACTAATGGGGTGCTGTTTCTAAATTGTTTTTCCCTTCTTAGGGACCAGCATGAGCGACCTTCTGCCACCCAGCTCCTGAAGCACTCCTTCTTGGTAAGAAGTCACTGAATGTACATCCACTTTTCTCTCCAGTTCCTTTACAGGCACTGTGATTGCTTCATTGTGGGAATGATGGTTAAGGGACCTTTGTTTTCCTACTACTGAGTCAACTCAACCCAATTTAACTAGATCCTGCAGTGTCGCTAACTAGTAATTTTGCTACGTATTAGCCTCCTCAAGCTTCAGGCATGGTTACACATGTATATGAGAACATTTTCTTCAACATAACAACAAAAAACCTATTCCAGTGTTTACAGCTTTGGACTGTCCAAGAATTACAATCTCTATTCCTTTGTAGGATTCTACCTTTTAGTTTTGGTCTATCAATTTTAATGTCCTTAAATTGTAAAAACAAAAAAAATTGTTTTGGCTTGGTGGGTAAAGACATTTATTTCTGGGAAAGGAAATGAAAGGAAGGTGAGAAATTAAAAACTAGAGAGATGCTAGATTCTGTTTACTTTGGCAGCAATCTTAACTTTGCAGACTACAGGAGCCTCAAAGTTAACAGGAAGAGCTAAGGGCCTTGGCATTTCATTATCAGAGGGTCCCCTAAGTTTCCACCTACAAGAAGCTGTACTGTTCAAGGTGGCTCCATACACCTCAGGCTGCTTTCCCTGTAATTTATAGTATGACCTGAAGACTTCACTTATTTGCAGGGTGCATTAAGTCATGGCACATCTAGAACTAGCTAAACCTAAGCCTGCTAGTAGGACAAAAGCTAGATCTGATCAAGGGGAGTGGGTCAGCATATAAATTTTTTTCAGGGCTCATTTCACCTGAATGAAGGACATCCCCAGTGAGGTCACTTTTTTTTTTCAAGGATTTATTTATTTGAGAGAAAGAGCGATAGAGCAAGCAGAGGGAGGGGCAGAGGGAGAGAAAGGATCCTCAAGCGGACTCCTGGCTGAGTGCAAAGCCCGACATCAGGATCCTGAGATCATAACCTGAGCCTAAATCAAGAGTCAGACGCCCAACCGAGTCACCCAGGTACCCCCTGAGGTCACTCTTCATTTCTAGAACATTGATAAACCTCATCAGAAAAAGTGGACAAGTTGTCAGAATTATTACAATGCCTTGTTTTAAGTTTGTGGAAGAAGCATTGTTAATTAAGGTTTCTACTGCTGATTCCACTCATCTACTAAATTTCATTGACACCTATTGTTTTGAGCTATTTCTATAGAATCTTTTTACTGGCTGCTATCATTTCAAAGTGGCACAATTACAAACTAACTTCAGATGTATTCTAACACCAGTTGTCAGGCTTTGTCAAAATCAAGCTGGTTCTTCAGAAGTTTTTGAGAAGCAACTGAAATGCAGTCAAGCTGAGATAAAAGATTTTACTTTGGCCGACATGTTTAGATACGTCTTTCTGGGTATACCTTCCTTCTTTGTAATTTGTACAGTTTTCTCATATTTGATCATTTAAGAGCTACGTCCCTCATTTACTTGTTTATCAGCATAATCTGACAAAATGAAGTATTTTGTTAAAGTGGTTTTTAAAAAATGTTAGTTGGGGGGCGCCTGGGTGGCTCAGTTGGTTAAGCAACTGCCTTCGGCTCAGGTCATGATCCTGGAGTCCTGGGATCGAGTCCCGCATCAGGCTCCCTGCTCAGCGGGGAGCCTGCTTCTCCCTCTGACCCTCCCCCCTCTCATGTACTCTCTCTCATTCTCGCTCTCTCAAATAAATAAATCTTTAAAAAAAAAAAAAAGTTTGTTGGGATCTTAAGCATTCTTTAAAACCTGGATGGTTTTATCTGATTTAGGAGCAAATAAACTACATATGGGAAAGGCTAGGGAGCAAAGCATATTCTGTACACACGTGTATCATAGCAATGGACACATGAAGTTGGTGCTAACAACCCTAACCCTCTTTATAGAACACTGAACACAACTTTGGAACAGAACCTTCAAAATTTTTTTCAGTAGGTGACCCTTGGTCCTAAGAGTTTTGTTTTGTCATTCCTTGTGTTTAAGACATAACAGGCTGGAACTCTGCTCTTATCATTGCCCAGATGTTTGCTCCCTTTTTATCTTCCTTTGGGAGGAGTGTCTGAGAGGAGATAGGGAGTACAGTTAAGTGGTCACGGGAAGGACTAGCATTTCCTGAGCTCTTAATATAAAAAAGCACCTCATTTAATTCTGTTGTTTGGTTTTCTCATTTTGTTAAAGAACGATAGGGTTGAGAGCTAAGTGACGTTCTCAAGGCCATCTACTGGTAGGTGGAAGTCAGGACAGCCAGTCATTTGTGTGACTTTACAGCCTGCTGCCTCTCAGATGTGTGGTTTATAAATACAGTTACATTGTTAAGTTTTACCCAAACAAAACCCCACTGCGATGCTGATTAACAAATTCCACCAGTCGAGTTAGTGACTTTGGTTACTTTAATGGTGTGAAAAGCTTTTCCTTTTTCACTTAGCCACAGCTCCCTTTTCACCACTCACAATGCTTGTTTTTAATTATATTCCCAAGTACACTTCATTATGTACTGAATCTTCCTGTCTGCTCCACCAAAGGAAATCTAACTCCCCAGAGCAGTTCCAACTCTACAGCACTTCCCTAACTTGAACCTACCTTAGTCCTTGCACGGGAGACATTTCTCAGTGGCGGAGTGAGGACAGCTGCCAGAGTGGCAAAGAGCAAGCTCTGGAGTATGGGACTGGTGTGTCCAGGACTCCACCATCCACTTCCTCCAGCACGACCACTACAGCAGTCTGACGCCTACACTGGAAGGAATAGGTCCAAGATAAAAACCACTTATCTGCTCAATGAGCAGTCAAAAGCCCCCATCACCTACCAGGCCATCTTTATTCCTCGTACGTGCTGCACTTGCAAGTATTAATTCAGCTTAAAGCCGCTATGTAAGGTAGAAACTTGCATTTTAAAAAAGCTTTCCAGGAGATTCTGTCAACATTAAAGTACCCAATGTAGGCAGTCTGTATGTCCACTGGTGATCACTACAATTAACAAGAGTGCAAAACTGGAATAGCAAACAATTCTGAGGAAAAGCTCAAGTACTTTGTCCTACTGACATCACTTTTCACACTTGTGCAAAACTATGGCTGAATTCATCTGTAGAGTAATTGCTCTTATGGACTATAACTTGAAAGGCTAAAACAAAACTCAAACCTAAAACTGACCTTGGGTATATGCCCTGACACTTGTAAGGTCTAAAAGCTCTTAATTTCATGGCAATAAAAGAAAAACCCTTTCATCTGTGAGGCTCTTCACTGCTTTGGAGGGTGGTACTGGGGAGGGGGAAGAAGGCAGTTCATACAGCAGAGCTAAAACAAAAATGTACAATTGTTCTCATTGAGAACAGCAGGGCAAAAAAAGAGGGAAGAGACAATGGAGTAGGATGTATTACAAAACGGAATTACTAACTTTAGTAAGGTGGAATTGACAAACTTTGTAATGTTCCTAAATAAAACTCATGCAATTTATTATATGCTAATACAACAAGCCCTTACTGGTGTTATCAACAGAAGATTAAGACAACTCTCTTTCAATTGATTTCAAAACATTTATTTTACATTTAGGCTTAAGATGCATTTTAGAGAAAGTAACTTTTCTATCCTAGTTTTATTTTATTAAAGCCACTGCATGGCTTCAATGTTCTTTCAAGGGGAAGGTGCAGGTAAATCGGTGGGGAAGGCAAGGGGTTGGAGAGAGCAGCAATAATAAAGTAGTTTATGATTGAATATTTTTTCATGGATAACCCCCCTTCCAGATAATTGCAATTCCTCTTTGCTTTGTGGGGAGGTGATTCAACAGTTTAACCAAGAAAATCCCGAAGTATGAATTAGAATGAACAACTTAAATTCTGTAAACAATAGGCATGCAGTTTAATACACACCCAACTTTAATGCACCTGGACTGGATTTCATCATTCCCTCCAATAGCTAAAACATACCTCTTTCAAGAATCTCATCAATGCCACCTATTTAGCCTTCCCTGATCGCCCAAACCTTAAACCTCACAACCCTATGAATAGGTACATTTTGTAGGTAAGGAAATCAAGGCACAAAGTCAAGTAATTCACCACAAGGACATCAGCTACCAAGTGGTGGGTCTGAGACTAGAATACAATCTGAATGAACTCAAAGGCCACACTCCTTGAAGATTTATGAAGTTACTCAAAGAGAAACTTAACATTAAGACCTTATTTCCCAGGGACTGAAAGTTATTTCTGATTCACATTAACAGGACATGTTACAGCCTTGGATTTACATTTTCAATAAACAAATTTTATTAATAATTCCTCGTAATAGATACTGTCCTGAAATTCTGTAACTAACTAAATTCATGCCACACACACATTCCTGTTTTGGATTTTCTATCAGCAAACACCCTATTCAATAGTCTTTGTGGGTTTTGAGCATATTCAGAAAACAAAATCCCAATCATTGCGGACAACAAATGAGTACAGGTGAAGTTTTTCAAACCAAGTGAAGCTGCTTGAAAAAAACACCTTAAAAGAAAGAATGTATTCATTACTTAACAACAGGCAAATCAAACAACTACTAAACAGGTTTTAAGCGAGGCTTCCGCCCAAAAGTTAGAAATAAGGGAAATTAGCTCTCAGAATTTCCTTTGGGGTTAAAGGATCACAGTGAATGGGTGAACTCACCTTTATGAAAACAATTACTCCTAGCTGTACAACCTTCAATGTATCTTGCTTATCAACCTATTCTAAAGAACCTGTCAGGTGAAAATAGATACTAGTAAATTATACGGAACAGAAAAAGAGGAGTCACAGAAGCAAAAGCTGGCTGAGTCCAAATCGACACTGTGGAATAAAAAATGGATGCATATAAAATCTTAAAAAAAAGGGGGGGGGCGCCTGGGTGGCTCAGTCTTTAGCGTCTGCCTTCGGCTCAGGTCATGATCCCAGGGTCCTGGGATCGAGCCCCTCATCGGGCTCCCTGCTCCATGGGAAGCCTGCTTCTCCCTCTCCCATTCCCCCTGCTTGTATTCCCTCTCTCGCTGTGTCTCTGTCTTGTCAAATAAATAAAATCTTAAAAAAAAAAAAAAAAAAAAAGGATGCATGGCCAATCAGACCTAAAACACTGAGCATTCCAGACCCACTGGCAAGATCATCTCTACTATAAAGGCAAACTTCCCTTACAAAATAAGCGCACTTCTAATTTGGCTTACAGCAATCAAATTTCAGGTATTAGAGGAATTGTGAATTCTCAAATTAATACACTGGTATCATAACTTGGTACCCTAGGAGGGCAGAGACAGAATGTACTGTTTTCCAACGCAAAGATCCCCATCTAAATCAGCCTACCATAAATATCCAGGCACACAAGATTACCAAGTATCATTCTGTGAGCTCAGTTAACGCAAGTTTCCTGGGTGTGGGATTCACTAATCCTTCATCTGGGTAAATGCAGTTAGTGAACCCTACTGCCTCCCAAGAAAGCCTCTTGAGCAAAAGATTGCTAAATCAAAGATTCTTCACAAGAGCTCTCAAATTTTTCTCAGCAGAGATCTTAAAAGTCACCTAGCAATTTAAGCACAGTAGTAGCTGAAGAAACCACTGCTTACTGTTTAGATAAAATGTGGAAATGGTGAGATATTTTGAGAATATAACTGTCTTCCTTCAGAGCTACTACCATGTTAAAAAAAACCAAATCCTCCTTATTTCCACAGTAAATGCAAAATACCCTAACATATCTAATCAACCCAAGATACTTCTACAGTACACAAGTCATGCATAGGTATGCACTGGTTTATTTCTAAGGTTGGTTATGGAATAAAAACCAGCAATTTAAATTCTCAAATATAACCAAAAAATTTGCTTAAAATGCTAGGAAAGGCAACTGGTAACTAACAAAAACATTTAAAATTTGGTTCTCTGAAGAAGACCAGTCATTTCTTTAGGTCAAGGAAGACAGACCAAAAAAAAAGAAAAAGAAAGGTATTCTACCTAATTATAATCTGTTGGTACAAAGTCATGCAAGCACCTCTCATGACATTCCACACGAAACCACTGCTATATCATGGTAGAAATCTGGACTCAACAACTCTAACCAGAATGCACCTGCACACACAGAGAAAGATCAAGATGCACCTGTGACTGCTTTCAAAGACAAACCTAAGAAACTTCAGGTTCAACAACAAAAGGGAATTGGGACATTTTGCAAGGTCTTACCCCTAAAGGATACCGCTAAAGTTTGGTACAGCAGGCCTTCCAAGAATGTTTCAGTGAAAAAACACTCTGATTTTTGGTTCTGAAAACATATTTTAAAGTAGCTAAGGCATATATTTAGGGGGCACAACTCAATACTGGAAAGCTACTTAAAGAGGTAGAAGTTAAGCCTTTCTATGCAATGTGCTTCTGCATAAAGGTAACAAAACTATGATCTAGGGAAAAGACAACTGAAAAATGAACCACTCTTTTAAAGGATGTTCAAAGATAATGCTTTTTAATATTTCAAATATTAAAAAAAATCTCATCAAAAATGTAAATCACCTTAACAGTACTTTGCACATGTGGAATTTCATACCTAAATTTGATGATACTATTTTGGTTTATTTATGGCTACTTACAAGAAGACTCAATAATAATGTCCATTCATTGGAGTCTTTTTCTTTGGTTGAGCCTATTGGGACCAGGCTGATGAACTCTTTTATGCAAATGAGATGGGGAAAGCAAATTAATGGTAATATGAGTAATAGGGGTTTTCATTTAATGGAAATGAAACTTAAAAGGATTTTCATATTCATCCCCATGGTGGTTTTAGAACCTATAAACCTCTTCAGAGGTTAAAGAGTTTGAATAGCTCACACAATCCTGTACAAATTACAACTGGCTGCCCTTTAATAAATAAAGTCATTGTAAAGAATTACATTTACAGAGTGAAAAGTGAATACATAGCATTTCAAATTCAATTTTGGAAGTACTAATAAGTACTGACCCATAACAATATATACTAGCTACCTTTTAAACTGTCCATCATTAGCACCAATAAAGATTCAACAAAATCACCTTTATTCCCACATCTCAAAACAATTCTGCAAATTCTTAGTGAAGTTTAAGTATAGTCACAGACCTTAAATATTCACATTGTTTTCTATGTCATACTGAAAATAAGTTCACTACTTTTTTGGATATTCTTTACAAAATCTTATTAAAATTCCTGGTATTATCATCCCCCATTATACAGTAGCACGACCACCCTATGTCGTTTCACATGATAGCTCCTTAGAGGTTTCACATCTAAATTACCAAGAACAAAACCCTTCCCCGCCCTCATCTTGCACTCAGCTTAATTCTATACTAGTCCTCAGATTATGTACCACTGTAAAAGTATAACTGTATCAAAATTACCATGTTTATGGATACAATAATATGCCATACAGAGCAACAAAGTTACATGTAATGACAAAGATTACTAACGTTATGCAAGACAAAGAACAAATGTTAGGACATGCTAGCTAGGCAAAGTCCCTAGAAAGAGGCTCCTAGTATCCTAAGTTCAAATAACATTGACAAAATAATGAACAATTATCTTAAAAAAAATTATAAAGCTACTGGCAAATTAGGTAATCGCTAAATAAAGGTAGAGCACGAGATTAAACGCTCTAATATTTACAACTGCAACATACTTGAGTAAAATTACAATTGTGCACATATCAGTGGCTTTGTAACAAAAATAATTCATATACATAGAGGAAAAAATTAAGACAGTTTTCAGTTCAACGAAAGTTGAAAATTCACCCCATCTAAAGACACTCAACAGCTCAAAGATTTACCACAGAATAAATTCAAGATTAGCTGATAAACCGGAGCCACATTACTGGTGTTTATGACAGATTTTAAGCAAGTTAAAGTCTATTGTTTGTTCAGAAGTTAGATGACTGTGCAAACTTGACCTCAACAGGAATATACTGAGATGTGCAAACAAATGTAAAACCTCCACTAGCTTGTTTACCTGGAGGCTAACCCTTTTTTCTCACAGAGCTTCCTGATAACAACCATAAGCTATAAATACAGGTACAATGCACAGTCAGTGATCTTTTCTTTTTATTTATTGTTAGAATATAAAAGAACTGAGAGAGCAACAGGTTAAGTTCATTTCTATAAGGAAGACTGCATTTACCTGAAAAAGGAATACGGCATCACACACAAACACACTTCATGGGAGGAGTATGTTTAAGAATATGGTGTCATTCTGAACACTAAAGGAAAAGCAATCCCTGTTTACTGTTAAAATATGTAGTGTTAAAGTTCTTTATTTAAGAAAAAAACTTACTAGTTCTTCACTATGTAAGTTTCGTGGATTTAGTTTTCAAATCACAGTAATCTACATAACCATTATTAACAGCTCTGTGTTTATAGTACTGCAACAAGCCGACAAACATTTCAAATGCACTTCACATCAAGAGTATGTAAACTTTATTTTTTCCTCTTCAAGCCTTCAGAAAATTAGGGGCTATTTCAGCAGCCCACCTGGTCAGAAGCTCTGAAGGCAAAAGTTCAGTGCCTCACAGTGTAAATACATGACCATCTGCGGCACTGCATACCCATCTGGTAGTGAAGTGTCCCCCCCTTCAGTGGCTTCCAGTAAGGCCTAGAGTTTAAGGTTAACATGAAAAAGTGCCACCTTTGTTTTAGATTAGTGATGGACTCTGACAAGATAAAATAAAGTTATTATCGTTATACTTACAAGCAGCTCCAATCCTGAGTATTTATGGTAATATCTAAACATACAAAAATGTATGTACATTTTTCTCCACTTTCTTGTAAACAGTTGTCAGTATACTGTTTTATCCCTTTATCATTGAAACATGCAAATCATACATACAAGTATAAATACACAAAAGAAAACAATTTACACTCATTCAAAAGCCAAGCAACAACAACAAAATAGCTACAGTATTCAAATTATAAATAATGAATGCTTGAGGCATCTTATATTCCTAGAAGCAGCCAGCCATTCATCCTAATGTTCTTAGCTGCAATTGTAGAAATACTGAGTTTTGCACCTTCCATGCTTTTACAGTATTTATAACACTATCATATGTGGAGATAAAGACTTGTTTACTATCATCTCTTCTTTTCAGAATGAAGAATAAAGCAGCACTTACAAATATTGATACAGTGGCAGCAAGAGCAGGTGTTACCACTGCTAGATCAGGAGAAAGTTTTCCATTCTAACCATTTTTAAATTAAAAAAGTAAAGGAAAAATGGACCTAAACAAATGATTACATGTTCATTCCTTGGGCACTTAACAGCGAGTCCAGCATGTCGAATGTGTCTTTGTAGTCCATATGCTGGCTGTTTGTACTGTACTCGTGATTGACATCAGGACCGTTGGTCTCCACTGGCTTCTTGTCCAGTTTCACGAGGGTGCTGAGATGTCCGTAGCCCACCTGGTATGTGACAGGGGGAGGAGGGGGTAAGGGATGGTTAAAAACAGAGTTGTGAGAGGATATATACTGCTTAACAGAGGAGGAAGAACTAGATGAACTACCTGAACTTTTGGAACTTTTGCTCATTTTGGAGTGATGGTTGTGAGATGCATCATTGACATGCAGCTTCTTCCTTGAAGAGCTGGAACTAGAGGAAATGCCATCACTGCTCAGGCCGACGGGACTCCTCAGAACAGCGGGTGGTATTCCGTCAGCACTGTGTTTACCGCCACCGCTGCCGCCACCACCATGTGAGTGGGAATGCTTGTGACTGCTAGGGTGGTGGCGGTTTGAGGGATGGTCCTTGTGCTTATTGTCCTTATGGTCTCTGCTAATATGTGGGCTCGAATGCTTGCTCTTCCCACTGCCCTCATCGGAAGAGCTGTGTCTTTCTGAGGAAGAAACTTTGATTTTCATTTTCAGTTCTTCTTTACTAGCACTCTTATCAGTGGGTGGTATTGGAATCCGTAATTTCAGTGATCCGCTCTTTTCCTTCTTTTCCGCCATGTATTTTTCAGGTTTTTCCGTATTTGTGATGGGAATTTTCATTTTAATGGGAGAAGTGACAGAACTGCTGCTGGCTGGCTGTGACTGCACGTGTTTGTGTTGCTGTTCTACTTGGGCAGCTACATAATGATCTCTCACATCCAGATCAAGGGTTTCTAGCTTACGCTTTTCTCTATATTTATCTAAAGACATTTTCTGAGGAATTACTCCAGGAGTAGCAGAAATTGGCCCATGGTGTTTACTGCTCCCTGCTTTATGAGCATATTCTTGCTTAATGGATGAATGATCGGAAATTCTGTCCGGTCTGTGATGTAATCCTGAATGCAGTGATATAGAAGGTCCCTGCTGGAAGTTGATGTTGTACTGGGTACCAGACAAAGATGTCTCTTGTTTCTGTGAATACATCTGTTCTGTCCTTGCTGATTCTTGATGTTGAGGCCATTCTTGGTGTGATGACAAACCATAGGAGGTACTTGGCATTCCTGTTGCCAGCATTGACAAATTATCAGATGTATGACTGTCTTGAACAGAAATATTTCCTGAATTTAGAGGTACTGGTGCAGGGAATGCTGATGTAGATGGTTTCTGAAAACTTGGGTTTGTAGGCACACCAGTAACACTATCTACTAAAATGGAATTCTGGACCAAAGATGAACCAAGAAGTGGCGTTTCTGAAACTTGTCCATCTACTTTTGGTTTCTTAGCCGCCTGATTAGCCTATTTAAATAAAACACAAAAGAAGCAATGACAGCAAAGGAATTTAATACAAATTTCCTTGCTTTATAAAAATCTATATTAAATATATGCAAACAAAATCACCTGGGGTTTAAGGCTTTATGTCACCAGTAAATAAATGTCTTATTTAGAGGCCCAAAAGAAGGCTGTAAAAAGTGGAAACCACTGGTTTCAGAGTTAGATACAGGTTAAATCCTAGCAAGCATTTGAGAAAGTAATTTAACTTGTCTAGGCTTTAATTTGCCCATTTGTAAAATAAGGAGAATATTTCCATTATAATCACCGTGAGAATTAAACACACAATTTATAAAGTACTTAACAAAGTCCACTGGACACAGCAGTTGAATAAACTATGAGTGTATGCAGCTTACAATACACTGTAATTATCTAGGAATACTGGAAATAAGGATATTTAACCAAAGAATTCAAACTGGTTAGCTATGTAATTGTTAGATAAGCGACAAACTGATATTCTATTAAACCCTGCCAATTCTCTTACCCTCCAGTTTCGAATCCTCTTCAACCTACTAGGTGTTTTCTCCAATATTTGTAGAAACTCATGTGTTAGCTCTAAAAATAAAATTTAAATTTAAAACTTAGAAGGTGTCTTTAGGATTTATATTTCTCTCAAGTGGGCAATATTAAAAAGGGGCCTCAAGAGTTCATCTACTTCACTGTCACCCTTCTATTCAACCTTCAGCACATATAGAAGTAGACACAGATCTGAACTGCTATTTTCAAAGATGAATTCTTAAAAAAAAAAAAAAAATCACTCTCCCCCCACCCCCATGCTTACTCAGAATCTCTGGAAAATTTAGTAGCATTAAAATTCCCCCCAAATAGAAAATCTTCATTAGGCAAACATCATAGTAATAATTATTGCAAGCAAGATCTATCAATAGATTCTTTAAAATTAATGGACAAAAGTTTGAGGAAAAAGAAGATATCTGTGTAATCCTAAAATACCTTCCTCAAGATATTTCATTACAAAGAGAAGACCAGTAACTTTACAATGGAGAAACTCAACAGATACCACCTTAACCAAGTGATCAGAGTTATTATTACCAGTAATAAGGTATACACTTTGAGAAAAACAAAACAAACAACCCTTGATATATGATGTAGCCCTTGATAAGATGTACAGGGTAAGGTACAACCCATTTCCCATTTCTGTGGTATTCTTGCCAAAAATACATAATTTCAATCTAATATTGAAAAATATTAAACCCCAAATGAGAAACATTCTATACTATAACTATTATTTTTCTTTTTCTTTTTTTTAAAGATTTTATTTATTTGAAAGAGAAGAGAGCACGTGTGCGCAAAAGCAGGGGGAGTGGCAGAGGGAGAGGGAGAAGCAGACTCTCCACTGAGCAGGGAGCCTGATGTGGGGCTTGATCCCAGAACCCTAGGATCATGACCTGAGCCGAAGACAGACGCTTAACTGACTGAGCCACCTTGGCGCCCCCAACCATTATTTTTCAAAGTGTCAAGGTCACAAAAGAAAATGAACAATAGAAAAACTGACATAATTTAGAAGAGATTTAAGGGGCATTTCAAGCAAATGGAACATGGGATCCTAGAACAGAAAAACTGAGGACATCAAATAAAACCTATAGTTAGGTAATAATATTGTAACAATGTTAATCTCTTGGTTTCGATAATCATGTATGTAAGATGTTAACATTAGAGAAACCTGGTAAAGGGTATATAGAAACTGTACTATTCCGTAGTTTAAGTTTAAAATTATTTCAGTGTTAAATGAAAAAAATTTTTCCGTCTATACTCAGATTCCTAGTAATTATTACTATTAACTATTAGTAAAACCGCCCTGGTCATATATTTTTACGTCACTTTTTTCTTAAATTTGGGATTACAGTGAGATGACTCACTTTTCCAAGGTGGTGCAGTGATGAATTCTACTTTCCTAACCCCAAAATAGTGCCATTAATAAAGCTATTGACCATTCAAGACAAATATTCATACCAAATGAATTACAATATCATGTAATATCAATAATGCCAATTCAGTAGAGACTACATAGATTCATTTATTATTTTTTGAGTATACACAGTAAGCTTCTCTATGAATGATTCTAGGCAAATATGCCAAGACTGATAATGAAAATTCAGACAATACAAAATTTTTCTTGAAGCAAAAAATGTGCAAAACCTCGGCACTTATTATATGTTCATAAGCTGTGTTAAACCTGCTCAAGATTCATGAACTTTTCGATCCAATTTGAATGAAAACAATCTAATGCCTAGACTACCATTCTTCCTAAAATACCCCCAACCTTTTTCTACTTGGACACTTAATAATCTGTCAAATAATCACTGCTAATCTATTAGTTATGTGCACAAAAATCACAGATGATGCTTAAAATAGAGCTTTTCCCTTCAAAGCTACTATACAGAAAAAAATTCAAAATGCAAAAAACACACGAGGGTTTGTTATTAATCAGAAAATAAAAACTCTGCAAAGCAACAAATGTTACAGGTAGGCCAAGTCCAAGCCAACGGTGTTTTTGCAACAGTCATTAAATGAATTATTTTAGTGAACACTGATGCTTAGACACCAGGCTAAAATTCAGATATATCTTAATATCTTAAACTGTTACTTTTCTCTCTCTTTTTTTTTTTTTGTGATTAAAACACAGAGAAAGACTGCTATATGAAATGCTGAAATTGTCAATGTCTTAAATGTCCCAGATTCCTACTCAGTGGCTCTCCAAATGAGTAACAGACTTGAGCCTTTTCAGGATGGAAGCAGAGAGATTATTTAGGTGGCCCTCGCTGTGTCAAAAAACCCAACTTTATAACTTAAGAGCAGTGTTAAGAGGCAGATTACTTGCTTTTTGTGAACTTTTGTTTTAGGATCATGTATATAAACTATTTTTATTCAGATTACACCTACTTTATCTTATCTTTTAACTGCTGAAGTAAGATGGTGGCATCGATAACCTATTTTTCAAGTCACAGATAAAAAAGCCCCCATTTTTAGAAGATGCCATTTCAACTCATTTAAGATTTCCTTCTCTCATTTTTTAAAAAGATTTTAATTATTTGTTTGAGGGAGGGTGGGGAGAACACAGAAGGACAGTGAGAGAGAGAAGCAGATTCCCTGCTGAGCTGAGAGCCTGACCTGGGGCTTGATCCCAGGACCCTGAGATCATGACCTGAGCCGAAGGCAGACGCTTAACTGACTGAGCCACCCAGGCGCCCCTCCCTTCTCTCTTGTTAAACTTAAAAACAAAACAAAACAAAAAAAACCTCTGGCGATGTAAGGAAAAGGGCATAATCATGTAGCAGTAATATAGCATGAGATACATACTCTGTGAGAAATTTTTCAGGGAAAAAAAAAACCAAAACCCCAAATCAAAAAATCTAAAAAGGAAGCATATTTTACCAGAAAGGTAGGCAATATTGCAATTATCACCTGTACCACGTGTTCGTAAACGAACACAGCCACACCCATTCATTTACAGATTGCCCAGGGCTGCTCTGCAGCCCCAGTGGCAGAGTTGTGCAGTTGGTATAGACAGAAGGGCCCATAAACTGTAGAAGAGTTACTTTTGGCCCTCCACAGAAACAAACATCTAGGTTACAGAAACATGTGAGATTTTATTGGAAGATCGCATTCAAAACCCAAAGGGGTCTCTATGTAACATATGTCCTCAGTAGCAACAGATACAAATCCTATTTTCCCATTAGCTTCAATTTTGCAACAGAAGTTAGGGAAAGCCCACAAAAAGAATAAGCTGAAAACCTAACATACCAATTTAGGTATATCTTCGGTAAGAAGTGTAATCTATTTTCTTTCTGAAATCTATAATACTTGGTTAAAATGTCTGAATCCCCAAGAATCTCTCCTACCTCTGGTCAGCTTCTCTTATCTCTTACCAGAGAAATTTCTTATTAGAACACCCAACTCCAGGTTCACAATTTATAGAATTTGTACCCCGATTCTGTCAATTCATATTTAGTAATGCAAGGCAATAACGACACACATCACTATCAGTGGAACTACAGAGCAAGGAATGTTACCCTGAAATACCTTTAGCTCACTGCTTCACATGTTCTACAGTAAGTTATAACCGAATACCAACCTATAGCATTACAAATCATATATATGTTTTTTGAAAAGTCCTGAAGGCTTTAGATAGTCATTGGTGGTTAAAACATGTTCAAGGTTTTTTCTTTTTTTTCCTTTAGGCTAATGAATCCTTATTTTCATCACGTTCACCTGACCATGTAATTATACTTTTAAAAATTCTATTACCAAATTGTTAATATGAAATTGTAGTTATGTTTTTAAGGAGTCTCTTACCTCTTGAAACACAAACTGAAATATTAATAGTTGAAGAGATATCTGGGATTAATATCAAAATAACTACAAAGGGAGGGGGAAATGTTGGAGCGGCCAGAACTGGTAACTGTTCACGTAAGTATGAGTCACGGGGATTCGCTTTTTTTCAAACCTATACAAAAAGTAGGCAGACTTTTTCCATAATAAAAAAATGTTTTCAACGTAAAAAAGGATTTATTTTTCTCTACTTACCATCTAGTAATTCTAGAGTAACTGTAGGATCCACATATTCCCACCAATGTTTTCCATCAGTTGACACAGGAATCTCCCAATTGGACCATTTGCAAGCCAAATGAATACATACACATGCTATCACTGTTGGTTTGTACTGAAGACAGAAGGTGGTAAGGTGGAGACTGTTGTAGAGCAGGTTTGAAAACGAAGAACCATAGTAATTCAAATATGTAAAACAAAGAAAAATATTTACCAATAAGATTAGAGCAAAAACATAAACGTTTTCTTTTTTAAGTCTACAGTACAAAACCATATTAAATTAAAAACTAGCACTATAGTTATAAAATTCTAATACTAAAAAACCTACATAGATTATAAACATTCTCTACATTCTGACTCCCCAGATCATTATACTATTATTTTATTAAGACTACTAATATATTAATATTTCTAAATTTTGAAGTATTTTTACTTCTTCATAAAAGGAGAAGACAGTGTATTTCCAATAATCAGCATAGAACATTTTAATTTTTTTGTAGTATTTTTGTTTCTTTTGTAATGTCATGGCAAAAAAGTAAAGAAAAAGCAGAAGACTATAAAATTGACAAAGTAATTTCAACATCACATTATAGAATCAGGAATTCTACCATTTGATGTGGGTTAGCAAACATAATTCTCAAGTCAAAGAGAATCTAACATTTATCTATGTAAACCTCTGTCTTCTTTTCAGCGAAGCCACAGAGAAAACTTACCTTTTGGTGAACAGCTTCAAGGCCCAATGCTGCTAAGTACTAGAAAAATGCTACCTTTCTCCTTCTGCTATATGCCCCAAACTGGGCATGTAACATGTTACAGCTAGCTTTTTCTAATGAAAGTTTTATATTTAGTACTTTGTTTTTCAAAATTCCAAGGGATAGAGGTTAAATCCCAACAACATATACCTAAGAAAATATATTCGTATTTGCCAATCCAAAGCTTTACATAAAACTTAACAGTGTCACAAGAAATCAAGGACCACACAATGCTAGTTTGGTCCCCTCCTCCCAAATGACCCATTTAAAAAACAAACTTAAGGCATTAATATAATCAACCCAGAACAGAATTATCTATTAGATATTAAAGGCTTTAAAAAATTATTCTTCCAGTTCAGTTCAGAATTGATGA
Organism: Mirounga angustirostris; assembly: GCF_029215605.1. Lineage (NCBI taxonomy): Eukaryota > Metazoa > Chordata > Mammalia > Carnivora > Phocidae > Mirounga > Mirounga angustirostris. The sequence goes on along the minus strand of NW_026991711.1, from coordinate 102,278,566 downwards.
AAAATGTTTATCAAGAGCAAACCCACACCACTTTTTCTTTATGTAAACTGAAAAGGAAATAAGTTTTTTTAAAGTAAAAATTGTACTTAGTCAAATCTAGGCACTGACAGGACTTGGCTACTTCTGATTTACAACTAGTGGGTATTATCTGGAAAAAAAACCCAAGTTATATAAATTTTATTTATTAAAAAAAAACTTTTATGATTAAAGTTAAGATTGGATCAATGTGAAATTTAAAAAAATTGTCATTTAACTATAATTGTAAACTAGAAATAGCTTTATACTTACCAAGTTGCTCGAATTTCTACGTTAAGTTTAGCTCTTTGTAATCTTTAGCTGCTATTCAGGCTACCAATTTTAGACTTATGCACTCACAAATCGAGAATATGTCATCAGAAAGCACCACTACACTTCACAATGTGCATTTAACCCCTCTGTGCCAAAAGTCCCTTGTACAATACACCGCAAAGCAGACAGGAAGGTACCACCACAGTAGATGGTCCAGTCTCCTGTTGCAACAAGGGTAAGAGACACATTGAGGGGGCCCTGCATTAAAGGAAGCTATAGTGTGCTACAACAGTGCAACAAAGAGGGTCAGGATAACAACCTGTTGGTAGCCATGAAATAGGATGTCTGTGCCAAATCCTTGCTTGCTGTAAGAAAAGAAAAAAAAAACGAAGACAATACTATCAGCTTTAATGTGCTACCATCAAAAAGTTCTCAACACAACAAAAACTTCAAAGTTTTGTACACAAAAAGTAAATTTTACTTACTACTTACAAATATCACAAGAGCGCCATCATTTTCTATACTACTGAAAATCTTCAACAACATTCACTCAAATGTTTCTTGCTATCCCCCAAAGATCTGAGAAACAAGCCGATTTGCTTTTAGCTAGCCAGTTACAAGGGCTAAACTTGTTACTAAGTTAAGCATCTAGTCAGCTAAAAGTTGCAATAAAGCATTCTCCTGGATTTAAAAAAAAAAAAAGAAGAAGAAGAAGAAGAAAAGATTTTGAAGTCTAATACAAAATACAAAGAGTTGCCTGCCAGACTTAATCCTCAGTCATCATATTTAAGTTGGCTTAAGTACTTCCATCCAAAGAAAAGAAAACAAAACCCCCACCCCCCCCAAACTCAAGAGAGCACAAACTGCTCAGTTTTTCATGCTACTAAGCATCAACAAGGAATAAACAACCTAGAAACATCCTAAGGGCATAGATATAGAAAACTCCACTGCATATATTTTTCTTACAGAATCCAATAGTCAACTTTAGAAAAAGATAATAAGTACTCCGGGGAATCAGGATGCTTCAACAATGGTCCCCAAAGGAAAAGCAATTTTTACCAACTAGCTTTTAAGACATTGAAATTGAAAACAGTCCCCCGCTCACTTCATCTGATTTCTTATTCTCCCCAAGAGGGATTCTTTTGCTATAATTTCCCTTTTCCCCCAATTACATTCATAATCATTGATGTACCTTTCCCCTCTGCTCACCTAGGATCAGTTCACCTCAACTCACCCCTCTCTAACAGGCCTCAAATTTGCCCTGTATTTTTTTCATGGCACCTGTAATCCCTGCTGCCCCATGTGGATCACCAACATAAGGTATACAAAAGGGATTTGGGCTTAGCAGAGTTGTGCTAAGGAAGAGTGTCAAAGCATCAGATGTCTTGGAGGCAGTGTGACTTATGTATGGCATTCTTTCCTGGTGGGGAGGGAAGGAGAAATCACAGAAATGAAAGGTCCCTGTAAAATGACATTAGCCAATTCTGCAGCAAAGTAGCATAATATCAACTTTCTCAAGTCCAGAGGGGGCGGGGGGGGGGGGGGCGCGAAGAACTTTAAAGAAACCAAACCATTTACCACCCCCTGCCCCCCAAAGAATCAAAATATGTAGAGAAGTAAAAATAATTTTAAATTGCCGTAGCAGTTTTTACCTCAGAATATATCTAAATTCAATAACCTATTAACAGTGTGCAACAGAGGAAGAATGTAGGGAAAATGTTTGTTAGCTGAAAATTTTAACAGAGCAAAGAAAAACAGACACCAAACATGAAAGAATGTTTTTAAATGGAGTGAAATGTAAACTATAGTTACCTGAAATGTTAGTCAGACAAAATAAAGTTAAACATATGTAAGATTTATACTAAAATTTAAGAATTGGTCACATTTTAAGCATTAACAACAACAAAAAATTAGATTTAAATATTCTGCTTTGGATAAAACATCAAATTTATAGTTTTTGTGAATTTGTAAAAACTTACTATTCAACTTTGCAAATGAATGGACTTGATGTCTCTAGCTTTAGATACAGGGGAACATGTACAAAAGCTACTGAACTCTGATTACGGATTTTTGAAGAGGACTCAAATTTCACAATGATACTAAGCTGAAAATTCAGTTTCATCTCCTACTAAGTACATATATATATGTTTTAACCTATATAAATATCTTCTTTCATTAGGCTTAGTTTAAAGCAAAGTTACATGGCTCCCCATTATTCTGACAAAACAGCTTATTCTTTCAAGTTTTTAGGAAAACTACTCTAAAACTTTTTTTTTCTTAATTCAAACATATACACTAGTTATCTAATATAATTCTATACTACACTGTAATTCTGGGATGAAAATGTGCTCTAAATTATATTCCAATAACCATGAAGTACAGGAATCATAATTGAATATGTTCTACAAGTCATAACATGTACTAGCTATTAGAATCAAAAAAATATAAATGGGACTTTCAGAAATCCATGTCTTAACAATGACACTGTGATAACAGATTTGTTTTAAATGTAGCCATTAACAATAAAATCCTACCAGGTATATGAATTAAATTTAGAAGGAATAAAATGTGAGAATATTCAGGTAAACACTAAAAAACAAAGCAGAGCCTTTAAAAGTCTTACCCATTTTGTTTAGAATAAACCTAAAGAAAAGAATCTGGGGGTAAAAGAATGAAACTGCAAAATTTCATTTTCAAAAAGTAACAGAAAAAGGCACAATGAAAGTTCCAAGTGGTTGCTCTTAGTACATTAACACTTCAAATGGGAAACAGGAAAGTAGAAGTAAGTAAGTAGTGTAACAACATGCAACTGTGTAAAGAATGTATCTAGGGATACAAGAACAGATACACAGGATTCATTAGCAAGAGTAGAAAAATGTATACCACATGCTTTATAAGCAGTAAAGCAAATAATACAAAAAGTTCCTACTCCTGTTTTAAAACGCTTAATAGGCACATCACTTGCCTGCTGTCTGTAGCATACTATGTATTTCCCCAAAACACACAAAAAGGAAATTATTTTCAATAATGCTAAAGAACTTTGAAAAATGTATTAAACCAATTTTGTTCAAATGAACACGGGGAAAATATTTCCAAAATGGCAAACCTGCTAAGACAATTTTTATCTGAAAGATCTGATGGCGGCCTCCAAATTCTTAAATTGTAATCATTTTTCTAGAAGTCAATGAAAACTTGAGATAGACCAGAAATTTTCTGCGTGTATGTGTCAATGGCCAACTTCTTAAATATTAAATGAAATGGGACTGGCTTAGCCTACTGGGGAGGTGGGGAGAGTCTTAATATTTGGAAGCCCTCCAATTTTTTAGTGAAAGGAGATTCTCCTGTAAGTTTAAAGGAAACGAATTCACCAGGTAGAACCACATACAGAAGTAGATGAATAGGCAGACGTAGGACACCAAAAGACGCTGCTTCAAAACGACATCTCCCCATTTTGAGAAAACTCATTCAAATCAATTACAGACAATAAAAAGCATTAATACTTAATTTAGAAGTTTCAAAGATCACTTACCTCTTACTAACTGGGTACATTTCACCACATCTGTGTGTGGATGTTCAATGGTGATCTCAAAACCTGAAATGAAAAGCACTTTTTTCCCAATCACTTACCACACTACAATACTTGCCTGAGAAATGCCACGTGTCAGCACAACCATAAATGTGTATAATACATCGTTCATTATTAAAAAGATCCAAAGACAAAGTTATTTTGACATGCTCATTATACCTTCAATGACGAGAAATAATTTCTTCTCAAAAACAATGTTCCACTTAATGAAAACTGGTTAACAAAGCTATTCGTAGATTGGGGTGATATTTATTAAAAATTCTGAATTATGATTAGTTTGAGATTACCTTCAGGTTAAAAACAAAATTATGGAAAATATAACTATTAAGCAAAGAACTCAACTATGTAACATATTTTTAAACGTATTACAACTCTTTCCGAAGATGTAAAAAGAGTATTTTTCATAAATATAATCCCTGGGCCATAGTGGGATAAAAAAGACCTTTTAAATGATTTATAGTCCTCTTATTTTCTTAGTATGCCTTAGATGAGAGGGTTTCAAAGCTAAGTATAATTAGCTTATAATTACACTTCATTGATAATAAAGTTATTAAGACTAGTGAACCTTGTAGGCTCAAGATTCTTTAAATCACTGTTTCTAGGGCGCCTGGGTGGCTCAGGTGGTTAAGCAACTGCCTTTGGCTCAGGTCATGATCCTGGAGTCCCTGGATCAAGTCCCGCATCGGGCTCCCTGCTCGGCAGGGAGCCTGCTTCTGCCTCTGACCCTCCCTCCTCTCATGTGCTCTCTCTCTCTCATTCTCTCTGTCTCAAATAAATAAATAAAATCTTAAAATCAATCAATCAATCAATCAATCAATCAATCAATCACGGTTTCTAAAACCAAAGATAAAATGCTGAAAGAGCTTTCAATGTCTAAACAACCCTTAGGCAGGGCGTGGTTTTTCCATTTTAAAAAGTGGAGGTCACATCTAGTGTCTTCAGAAGCAGTAAACGAGTAACATCCTGACAAACAGGCAATCTAGATTTTTAAAATTGCTGTGTGATCTATTCCTACTGTAATTAAAACTGCAAAATCATACTTTAATCAAAGCCACAGAAGTGTATCTTAAAAATTCTAACATTCCCCTTAAAATAACGTAATTCTCCTTTTAACCTTTATTACACAAATCTTTGTAAATTTCATATTTATATAATGTCATATAATAAAGCAATAACATGCTAAATCATTGGATTTGGAGATAATAAGATTCTCACTTTTATTTTTATATCTTTTTATATTATAAAAACATCAATCAAGTTATATCTATTTCAAACAAGCTACTTTTCTTAAAAAAAAAAAAGTCTGTCATGATGGGAGGCTATGATTATTGCACTTCTTTTCAACGTTTGGGAATGGAGTAATAAATAAATAACTACCATAATGAATAATGGCTACTTATGACACACACACTATGTGGTACATGTTTTTTATATACTCTCTCTCATCTTCAAATTCACAATGTTAAGGCAGACATTATTTCTCCACCTCGCATATATAGAATGGAGATATGAAAGGTAAAACAACTTTGCCCACGCTTAAAAAGCTAGTCAAAGGGATATGGATTTTAAACCAAGAGCTCCATAAAGCCCATGTTATTCCCATCATACACTGCTAAGTTCTTCCAGAAGTAATATATGACTTCACACAAGACAGACCTTGTTAGGTCTCAATTTCCTCAACAATAAAGTGAAAGATTCGAATAAATAATCCTCAGAGATCACTTAAACTGCAAAAAACTTGAAGACAATGTAACTTTTAGAAAAGGATGATCATTTAAATAACTACTGTGTCACATTAAAAATGTGATAAATTTATTAAATATTGACTATAAGTCAGAATATTTGTACACATTACAATCATATGCAGTCTTTCACAATGAAAACTATGTTTACCATTCAATTAATGGTAAATGAAATTTTTTAAAAAATGGTTTCCTTATAACCAGGTAACTATTCTGGCCCCAAACATTGTTTTAAAATGAAACTTTGTTTGGGCGCCTGGGTGGCTCAGATGGGTAAGGGTCTGCCTTCGGCTCAGATCATGATCCCAGGGTCCTGGGATTGAGTCCCGCATCGGGCTCCCTGCTTAGCGGGAAGCCTGCTTCTCCCTCTGCTTCTCTCTCTCTCTCTCTCTGTGTCTCTCATGAATAAATAAATAAAATCTTAAAAAAAAAAAAAGTTAAAATGAAACTTTGTTCAATGATAAAATTATTCCATCTTTAGGACACCACACTGAAGAACACAACACAAAAATAATATCTGACATAAGTACATACCTAGGGTTTGTAGCATTATGGTTTCAAGTAAAACCAGTTCTTGAGTCTGTTGAAGGTAAGCCTGCCAGGTAAAAATAATAACATTAAAATGCTTAAGATAAACACTACTAGACTATGGGACCGTTAAATCATTACAGAAGAATCAGAGTAGTTTGGAAACACAAAAATAATTTGAGGGCGACAGACAAATCCTATTTTCTACAACCAATCTAAATTGAATTACTTCTAATACAGAATATGTAAACAAGGTAAAAAAAAAACAAAACAAAAACACCCTAAAAAGACAACAATAACATGAAAGGAGGTAGAGCTTAACTGAAAACAAACCCTCCAGCCTGTAATATAAAACTTCATGTAGGCACTGGTGCTTCAAGACATACTAAGGTAGGAAGCACCAACTCAAGCAAGAACATCAAATTCAAACCTGCCTGTAAAGAAAAGACGCATAAACTCACTCTAAGATATTTCATGTGGTAATTCCTTGATGGTGAGAGTAAGTCAGTGAGTTATTTTTTTAGAACTTCCTCTCTTCAAAAAGACAAAATAAAATCAAAGCAAACCCTCAAATCTCTAGGTTAAAAGAAAACATTTTAGATATAAAATATCAAAAGAATGTTATCATACACCCATGGGGAAATAGAGGGCCTTCTCTTTTAACTTCAACAAATCATTCCCCTACTATAATTACTCTGGGAATAAAGAGTATGAAAAATTTCTACCATTATCAAATTTCTTAAATTATGACAACTGAGTGTAAGGTGATAAAAAACAATACATCATACATAAATATTCATGTAAGGACATGTTGCTAAACTCAGAGTGAAAAGCACCTTTATTTATGTCCCATTTTAAAAAGGTCACTAGATGATTTTTTTAAAGCATAGATTTCTATTATTTGAACAATACCCTAAGTATTCACCAAAATTAATTCTGAATTTGTAAAGTTAATAGAAATTACAAGAACAATCTCTGAATAATCACACATTCTTTATTATTGAATGGTTACATTAGTATCTCACTCCCTTAAAACCAACATCTAAGATAAAACTTGTCATTAATAAACTCAGATATACTTAAAAAAAATCAGATACACTTTTTTTTATATCAGATATACTTAATCTGGACTTTAGGATTAACTAAATGAAAGTAAACTAATATAATCTGGCAGTCATTTAGTAGTTACAAGTTCCTGATAAAGGAATTCACCTATAATACAAGTGCTGGGAAAGTGAATTTAAAGGCCTAGAATTCTAGCTTCTGTTTTAAGATGTTGTAACATTTTGGGGCACCTGGGTGGCTCAGTTGGTTAAGCGACTGCCTTCGGCTCAGGTCATGATCCTGGAGTCCCGGGATCGAGTCCCGCATCGGGCTCCCTGCTCAGCGGGGAGTCTGCTTCTCCCTCTGACCCTCCCCCCTCTCATGTGCTCTCTCTCTCTCAAATAAATAAAATCTTTAAAAAAAAAAAAAAAAAAGATGTCATAACATTTTAAAATGGCACTTTCAAAATGGTCTATTAAAATGTTGATGATGGGGCGCCTGGGTGGCTCAGTTGGTTAAGCGACTGCCTTCGGCTCGGGTCATGATCCTGGAGTCCCGGGATCGAGTCCCGCATCGGGCTCCCTGCTCAGCAGGGAGTCTGCTTCTCCCTCCGACCCTCCCCCCTCTCATGTGCTCTCTCTCTCTCATTCTCTCTGTCTCAAATAAATAAATAAAATCCTTTAAAAAAAAATGTTGATGATGAACAAGTTGTTTAGAAGTTAGCATTACTCTTGAGGAAAATTAAAATATGAAAAAAACCCTCTCATGAAAGTATGGTAAAACAGCATCTTTATGGATCAGTATCAGAGAGGTAGCTATTAGTATATATGCATTAACAAAGGAACAATTCTGTAAAATTACTATTTACTGTTCTAGAGGCAAGTTCAGGGTTTTTTTCTATTTTTTTTCATTGTTGACAATTTAAGAGTTATTTATCTCTGGTCTCAAATGGAGCCAAACAATGCAGATGATATGACTTACCCTCTACATATAGCATAGGTTTGCTGTGAGGATAAACAACAAAATGTAAAACACTTATAACCACCTTTGAATCACAGCCTTAACACGATTCAGAACGACACTGAAACTCATGTACACACATAAAATCTGTTTCTGTTAGATCACTCCCCAGTATTACATCCTAAATGGTGAAATAAATAAGCAGCAGTTGGAAGGCAACACCAATTGAATTATTATTACATACATCACATTTAGTATCCAGCAGTGGCTCTAAGGGATGAAGACAAGCATGTGCTACTTTGATAACATGTTCAAGTTTTCGAGCCTGTTCTTCCACTTTTGCAGCCAAAAATAATGCGGTAGGTGATATTATCTGCAGAAAAGATAAACATTTGGTGATTTAAAAGTAAAAAATTTTGGAAAAACCTTCTGTTTTCTAAAGGAGGGGTGTGCAAAGAAGGAATGGAGTATTAAAAGTATGAACTGTGAGTTGGGCTAAGATTGATATAAGAGTTAATAAAGGGATTCATTAAATAAAACTAGTTACCCTAGTCTATAAAACCTGCTTTACTTGTTTTGCAAATAGAACACCAAAGGGAAAAAGGAAAAAGACTTCTATTTGGGCTAACTAAAAGAAACTTTAAATCTTACTAATGCATATTGTGGAGGTAAAGGGGGAAAAAAAAAACCTCAAGCAAAATAATAAAGCCATAGCTTAAAAAAAAAAAAAAGTAGTAAAATATACCCAGATTTTCCTTCTTTGTAGGTACAGCCACTACTTTCTAGGGTTCTTTTAAATTAATCAATTCACTGTGTGGCTAAGAGCTACATAATACCGCTTTCGGGACAGAAAAAGGGTCTATAAGGCAAAATGAGAAGATTCTGAACGTGATTACTACCTAGTATCTGTATTACTTCACTATAGCATATTAAAAGTAGGTAAGAAAAAAAAAACCCCAACCCAGGGAATAAACATGTAGGATAAACCAAGAGAGCAGAAACATTGCCAACAGGAGATCAAGAAATATGCAATATTTTTTGGCTTCAGTAAGTTATATGTTCTTGGGATTGAAGTGTAAGAACATAGCACTACAAAGACATTGACTAAGACAGAGAAACATCAATTTTGAGCAATATTTACCCAAAAAGGTAGTAATAAACAAAATTTATTGCTGACTCAGAAAATAGGCACATTCTAAATTCAAATAATCTAAGATTACACAGAAGAAATTTCTCATGGGAAGATGATTTCTAAATGATAAGATTCAGATTCATTATTTTTCAAGAGACGAACACTGAGTCTCACTGTATCTTGGGGGTCATCAATCACTATATAGAAACAATGCCAAAAGAGGGAGGGGAGGAGAGAAAGCATAAATCATGCTACATGATTTGGGTAGTTAACATGAGGAGAAAGTTTCTGATACAAGGAGGACTCTTTCCTCTGAGCTTTTAAAACAACTTATAAATAATGCTGAACCATGAAATTTAATCACTGGATTTTGGATCTGAAAGGGACCTTCACTAGTCCAATTGCATTTGCAGATGAGTAAATGGGGTAAAAATGACTTCAAGAAATTCACTTCCTGATTATACATGTTTAAAACAGACCTAAAATTAAGTGAGCTTGGCTCCAAACAACCAGTAATGTTACCTTAAAAGGACTGAGTAATTTCAACTTGGGACTTTCAACTTACTTCCATCCTTCAGAATTAAAATTACAACAAGGAAAAGATGTCAAAATTGAGAATGCTCAAAAAAGCAACTTATTCTTAGTTTTCACAGACTGAGAATAAACTGTTATCTTTACAACAAATTTAATTAAGCAACACCAAAATTAGTTAATATTCTTGAAATACCAACTAAACTTAAGCAGTCATGCAGGCAGGGGGTTTTCTGAAATGTAGAAAGTACAAGAGAGTGGATAATCATTTCCGAGCTCAGTTATTTCTTCCACATGCTGAAAATTTCCTATACTGTTACCTACTTTGTTTGATTAATTCCTTTTCTATTTAAAGGCTTACTTCATCCTAAGGAAAATTCCTGAGTCAGAGTGAAGCGTCCTTCTTTATTCAACAGGAAGCTGCATACCTCTATTATTGTACTTTCACTGTATTCTAACTTCTGGCTTATTAATGTTGTCTGCCCTACCAGTCTAGAAGCAGCTTAAATATAGAGACTGCATTACTCATTCATGTTCCCATTGTCTCCCATTGTGCAGCTGCTGTTCAATGTATTTGCCAAATGAATGATATGTGGATAATCCACATATAATTATAAGGGCACCGATGTTAAATTCGAAGTATCCCAAATCCCACAGTAACTTCTAAGAGCCAATAGCATGGGGTAAGAAATGCAAGAAACAATAAAGATACTCTCGGTTTCCCACAATCTCTCACTTTTTATCTAAGTCATGTCTAAGAGGGGAATGGCTAAACCAGCCATCAAATGCCAGAACTATTTACAAAAGAGTGAAGCAATACAGACTCAAGTCCAATGTCAAATTACACCGAACTTAATACATAAATGTCCTTCTTAACTGCCAGATGATCCAGGATTTCTTACTCGCCTAAAAGGTACCTCTAAAAGTCTCCAATGAGTTCTTCTTGGTAAAATCTCTTAGGAGTCCCAGTGACCGCTTCATTCTCTTCAGACTTCTTGTAAGCCTCAATACCAACAAGTACTTTCAAACCACACTGCTTTTCTCATTACAAGATAGTCTCAATGGAAACAAAGTATGTGTACTAGTGAATGGTTCTAAAGTTCTACAAATAATTAAAAAAATCAAATGTTCAGAGAGCTAAGCAATGATCTTCAGGGTAGATTCCTGGTTTATTTACCCACACTCCTCACAGAAGTCTTTCTGTTCCCTCTAAATAGGGCTCAATTCTCATCCTCCTCCAGTGCAACACTAATACCCAACACTCTTCCAAAGTTCTGGTGAAATCCACTAACTCCATTCACATTTCCTCCTCTATAGCCTGCAAACATTTTACTCCATCAGGGCTGTAAAAACAAAACACCTTTTTGGATAATACTTTGTGAATATCCATGTGAGGCTTTAATTTTAAGGATGACTAAAGAAGGTAATCAAGTTAGGTACTTCTGCTTTTTGTATAGAAAGCTGATTTTGTTGTGTGGCTTATTGAAAGGAAAAGAATTCCAGAAGTTCTAAGTAATGGCTATATTATTAGTTGGTCTGTGGCTTTTAAAGGTGAGGGTCCTTTTTGAAGGCAACAAACATTCATTAATGCATGTAAACTTGGTTCAAAGTCAAAGAATTCACACCAGTATTGGAGCAGATACTTGGTTTGAGTGAGCAAACAACTACAAACTGAGATTTAGTTCACTGGGGACAGGGACCGTGCACTATCCATCCTTGTGTTGTTATCTAATTTAATAAACCTTCTTGAATTACTATAATTAAAGGAAATAAAAACTGATTTTTAAATAGTGTCCAGAGTTTGCCAGCCTAGCAGATGTACAACTATTTCAAAGGGATATTATGTTCTCAAAACAAGACAAATTTCTACAGAAATATACCATATAAATCATGGAGAGGGGGAGGTGGAGGTGATGAAGCTAGCTGTAGCACAGTAGTCAGGCTGCCTCAGTGGAATCCTGGCTCTGTTATCTGACTAGCCTAGGCAAATTACTTATTCTCTTTGTGGCTCAGTTTCCGCACATCTGTAAAATGGGAGAAACAGTATCTGCTTATAAAACTGTGGTGAGGATTGAATGAATCAATATATGTAAAGCACTTAGAATAGTGCCCCAGAGTAACAGGACTCAAATACTATCATTACTATGTTGTAAAATTAAACAACTGTGTATTGCTACTGCTGATCTTAAAATTAAAAAGTGATTGAGCATGCTTTTAAAAATTCCTTTCTTTCTTGCTCATCTTCCTTTCACAGTTAAACTGAATTCTTTAAAGGTTCCATGGTAGCCCTAACTAAGCAGATTCAGACACACTAAAGTGATGACACACAACATTACTTCAATCACTTCAATACACCAGTATTTCTTTTGTCCCTTCTCCCTCCAGCTGTTGTCACCCCCTTCTCTTTTTCTAGTCCTTTATATGTTTCCATTCCTACCACTTGATCTGACTCCCTTCCTTCTCCATCTTTTCTCCTCCTGCCCATTCCTGGCCGCTGTCTCCCCTTTCTGCTCATGATGCCCTCACTGCTGACATTCTTAACTCTCCACTGCTGGCTTCAACCTTGATATTTGGAGGCAAGGTCAGTTAGAATTAACAAAAGCCTGGGTAATTTCTAAATCACTGATGATGGCTATACCAGTCAGTTTCAAATGAATCATTCTGGTCTTTATTCTTTTAGTAATTAATTTTGTGCATACACCTTGTGTGTACATCTGTATTTAAGAACTAGCCATAGCTGGGCACCTGGGTGGCTCAGACGGTTAAGCGTCTGCCTTCGGCTCAGGTCATGATCCCAGGGTCCTGGGATCGAGTCCCACATTGGGCTCCCTGCTCCTTGGGAGCCTGCTTCTCCCTCTGCCTCTCTCTCGCTCATGAATAAATAAATAAAATCTTAAAAAAAAAAAAAAAAGAACTACCCATAGCTGGTTTATTACTCAACTTTAAATTTCCTAATCCAAAAGTGTCTTTTTTTTTTTCCTTAAGATTTTATTTATTTATTTGAGAGAGAGAATGAGATAGAGAGAGCATGAGAGGGGGGAGGGTCAGAGGGAGAAGCAGACTCCCCGCTGAGCAGGGAGCCCGACGCGGGACTCGATCCCGGGACTCCAGGATCATGACCTGAGCCGAAGGCAGTCGTTCAACCAACTGAGCCACCCAGGCGCCCCTAATCCAAAAGAGTCTTAACAGAAGCAAAGAAAAGACTTCCAAGTCCACCTTCTATTTGCTAATACGTCATCAATAGGCTTGTTCTCATCTGTTCTTAGGTTTCACCCTTAGGCCCTACAGGCCGGTGAAGCCACTTCTGCCCTGTTCCTTAACTGCCCCCAAACTACCCCCTCCCCTAAGACTAGGATAACTATTTTCCTGTGCCTTCAAAAGCCTTCATTAATGAATACACAGTTAGTTCTAGGTGTCACAGCTCAAAATTGGGAAACCACACACCTAAGGCTATAGATAAAGAAAAATGGTAATGGCATAACTTTAGAAGACTCCCACAAAGGTCCTAGAATAGGAAAAAGGAAGTAGAAACTTAGATATAATAAGGGGGTAACAGCCCCTCAACAAAGAAAAAAATACAGAATAAGTCAAAATGTCCATTGTTTAAAACAAAGATCACTAAGCTTGACCAATTAGACAAAAATTCCAGTACAAAGTTAAGTGGTTCATATCCTTAATTCTGATGCACTGAAAAGACTGACATCTCAGTATGACAGAAAATGTCATTAACTCAGTCTGGTATTTTCACTGTTTTCCTACCTGTATAATTATGCATGAGTGTAATACTGTCAACATAACAAAATTTATACTGAGAAATAAAAAAGTCTTCAGGTTGGATGTTATTTGGGATTTCTAATTACATCTAAAAGAGAGCTGGTTTAATAAAGACTGACTAGTATTCAAGTACTGCTTAAAAGCAGTAATAATTAAAAGAACAAGGCCTGATTTCCATAGACTAATTACATGATATTTAAAAGTATTTAAATGCTTAATGTAACTTGGCATTTAAAAACTTATTTATGGAGCCTATGTTACCATTATGAATCTGTTACAAAAACAAAAAAAAAATTCAACTTACAAAGTACATGTAGCATTTCATAGTTAAGTCTCTACTCCCGGCTCCTTATACACTCAGCTCCTACCAGCCAACAATAAATAGAGATTATTGGGAAACAAGTTGCATAGGTATTCAAATATCCCACATAAATCTTTAAAAGTCCACTTTCCTTCAGATGACTAAACAAGTAAGAACTAATATTATTGAAGACTTAATATTGTTTTGGATAGTATTCCCTAAACTGATCTACAGATTCACACATTCCCTGTCAAAATCTCAACTTTTCTGCAGAAACTTACCAGCTGATCCTAGAATTTCTATGGAAATGCAAGAATAGCAAAAGCAATCTTGAAAAAGAAAAACAAAGTCAGCAGACTCATACTTCCTGAATTCAAAACTTACTACAAAGCTATAGGAATTAAGACCACGTGGTAATAGTATAAGGAAAGACATAAAGATCATAAAATACAATAGTTTCCAGAAATAAACATTTAATTCAATGGAGAAAAAAAAATCTTTTCAATACACCATAAACAAAAACTAACTAAAAATGGATCACAGACCTAAATGTTAAGAGCCAGAACTATAAAACTCTTAGAAGAAAACAGGAATAAATCTTCATGACCATGGATCAAGCAATGTCTTCTTTGATGTGACATCAAAGCCCAAGTGACAAAAGAAAAATCCTAGTAAATTAAATGCATGTATTACAGATGAAACCATCAGCAAGGTGAAAAAGATAACCCATAAAATGGGAGAAAATATTTGCAAATCCTGTATCTGATAAGGGATTCGTACCAGAATATATGAAGAACTCTTACAATTTAATAGAGAGACTACGCAATTTAAAAAAATGGGAAAGGGGGGACGCTGGATGGCTCAGTGGGTTAAGCGTCCGACTCCTGATCTCAGGGTCATGAGTTCAAGCTCTGCCTGGCGTGGAGCCTACTTTAAAAAAAAAAGGGGGGGGAAGGGATAAGTAGATATTTCCCCAAAAATCATACTACAAATGGCCAATAAACACATGAAAAGATGCTCAATAACACTAGTCATTATGGAAATGCAAATCAAAACCACAATGAGATGCTTTATACTCACTAGGATGCCTATAATAATAATAATAATGACGATTAAAAAAAGACAGACAATAACAATTACAAATGTTGGCAGGGATGCGGAGAAATTGGAACCCTTAACACATTGCTTGTGGAAGGTAAAATGGTATGGCTACTTTCTTCCAAGATTACTGAGGTCTAGAGTTACTATACAACCCAGCAATTCCACTCCTAGGTATATACCCAAGAGAAACGAAAACATATGTCCACACAAAAAATTGTACAGGGTTGTTCACAGCAGCATTATTCACAATAGCTAAAAAGCAGAAATAACCCAAATGTCCATCAACTGATAAACAAGATGAGGTATTATCTACATGATGGATGGAATGTTACTCAGCAGCGAAAAGAAATGAAGCATTGATACATGCTACACGATGGATGGATCTTGCAAACATTATAATAAGTGAAAGACCACATCATTATATAATTTCATTTACATGCAATGTACAAAAAAGGCAAATCTACTGAGAGACAGAGAATGGTTGCCAGGTCTGAAAGGGAGGGAGGAATCAGTGAACAACTGTTAATGGGTACAGGGTTTCTTTTTGGGGTGAACAAAGTATTATAAACTTAGACTGTGATGATGGCTGTACAACTCTATAAACACATCCATTAAACTGTACATTATAAATAGGTGAATTTTATGGTCTGTGAATTATCTCAATCAAGTTTTTTTTTAAAGAAGCTTATGTCAAAGACATCCCCCCCCCCCCTTTTAAAAGACATCCCTTTTACTTCCAACAAAGGACATTTCTAGGGGTGCCTGGGTGGCTCAGTCGTTAAGCATCTGCCTTCGGCTCAGGTCATGGCTGCCTGCTTCTCCCTCTCCCATTCCCCCTGCTTGTGTTCCCTCTCTCCCTGTGTCTCTCTCTGTCAAATAAATAAATAAAATCTTAAAAAAGGAAATTTCTAGGAAACCAAAAACCTAATCACAGTACAATAAACACTGGTGAACAACATTCATGTTAACCCTGTATAACTAACTTTATAGCCCATCTGTTAATTTAAAAGTAAAATGGTATAATAACAACATTTAATTTTGACATTTAAATTACATAATTATTTCAGAAAACATCTGATTTGTTTGATTAACAAAAATAATATGAACAGATTTTTAAGTCTACATAAAGTGAACCATATTATTAATTCAAGTAGCTACTCCTATGAGTCACTGAGTTAGAGCAATACAAACTAAAACTTCTATCTAAGGATGTGGGGAGCATGTAAAAATTTGGTTATCTTCTCGGAATCAATGTACCTTCTAAAGACTGCCCCCAAATCCTCAAAATTTCCTTTCCCTGCTCAAAGCTATTTTTTTTCTAAGCATGAAACTATGACAGTTTTCATGATCTCAAGATTTTTGACCAGAAAAGAAACATGATCATTACTTTTTCAACTTCTAAATAAGCCCTCTATTTAAAATTAGCTTGAATGTGCAAACTTCTTAAAGAACAAATTACTACAGTGAGATCCAACAGTAATCTTGTTGACACACACAAATGTCTATACTTTTCATTAGTTTAACTGGCACTACTTTTTAAGAGTTTATAGCTCAAACCAGCACCATCAAATAGAAATGTGAGCCACAATTGTAATTAAAATTTTCCTAGTAACCATGTTAAAATAGTAAAGAAATGTGAAATTAACCCACTTCCAGTTAGTGGCTATATTATCAGCACAGGTTTAAACCCACAACTGGCATTCTAAAGAAAAAATTCATTAAAATGATATGAAACAGACTGAAATGTATTAAATGTTCATAGGCATTACAAAATAGCTCAAATTGATTATGTTCCTAGTCATTCCCACAGTAGAAAAAGACAAACTTTTTTTTCCCCTCTCTCACTAGAATATAAGTCCCTTAGGAAAAACACTATTTCTTATTTATTTATTTTAAAAAAATCATAACTTCTTTGCACACTGCTTGTCATATAACATGCACTCAATGTTTGTGGAGTAACTACTATCATGTAAACACAGTATCACATAACAAAGTACAAACCATTAAAGCTGTAATATTTAAAAATTTTAACGCTGAACAAGTAGGTGAACTTCTACAGTCATTTTTTCTTTTTCTGTATCAGATTCAAATAATTTAAAGAAAAATTTCATTTTACATGTTTTTCCGTAAATATGGTATCAGGGGTACTTAATACACCACCTTTACATCTAGAACCATAAGTTAGTTATGAATAACATTTTAGATTTCCATCATTTCTCCCACTGTAGAGTATATAGCAATCTAATTTGATTTTCCCTTAAAAAATTTATTTTACCCAATTTTACGCACTAAAAACATCTTCAGCATTCCCATTGTTAACTGCCTTTAAAATCAATTTATAAATTACAGTCTTTACACAGAGACCTTTGTGTGTCTTGGCTAATAAAAATACTCAACGTACATTTGTTAATGTAAAAATCTGCTCTATTCTATACATCAGTTAGTTTACAAATACGTTACCAAACTGTATAAAATGCTTTCTTATTTCTGAGACAAATGAGCTAAAGCTACCACAGAAACATATGAACTATCAAGACTAACAGACAGGGGCACCTGGGTGGCTCAGTTGTTAAGTGTCTGCCTTCGGCTCAGGTCATGATCCCAGGGTTCTGGGATAGAGCCCCACATCGGGCTCCCTGCTCTGCGGGAAGCCTGCTTCTCCCTCTCCCACTCCCTCTGCTTGTGTTCCCTCTCTCACTATGTCTCTCTCTGTCAAATAAATAAATAAAATCTTTAAAAGAAAAAAAGACTAACAGACACATAAGTGTGTGTGTGTGTGTGTGTGTGTGTGTAGAAAATATCTGATTTGAACCTTTTACAATCATCTAATTTTGAGGGGAAAAAGCTGCCTTATGAAGACTTTATAAAGACTTGTATAATATAGAGCCCAATACACTACATCAGTCAACATCTCTGTAATTAGGCAGGCAGATTTCCATGTTTCAAAATAACATTAAAGTTTTGTGGGAGAACATTCTAGAGTTCTTTTCAGAATTCATTTGCAAAAAAAAAAAGATCAGTCAAGAATATCACATATGCTTTTTATGTCTATTGATAAACTATCCCAGATGGATCATATGTTCCCTCTTCAACAGGATGAAGTTCAAGTGACTTAATTATTCCTAAAAAATTATCCTTATCTTCTTAGAAGTTCTTAAACCTATTAAAGTTGTCCCCTGAACAATATAGGGGTTAGTAGTGTTACCCCCCAATACACGTGTAACTGACTCCCCCAAAACTTGACAATTAGCCTACTGTTGACTGGAAGCCTTACAGATAACATAGTCAATTAACGTCCACAATAGCCAAACTGTGGAAAGAGCCAAGATGTCCATCGACAGATGAATGGATAAAGAAGATGTGGTATATATATACAATGGAATATTATGCAGCCATCAAAAGGAATGAGATCTTGCCATTTGCAACAACGTGGATGGAACTGGAGCGTATTATGCTGAGCGAAATAAGTCAAACAGAGAAGGACATGTATCATATGACCTCACTGATATGAGGAATTCTTAATCTCAGTAAACAAACTGAGGGTTGCTGGAGTGGGGGGTGGGGTGGGAGGGATGGGGTGACTGGGTGATAGACACTGGGGAGCGTATGTGCTCTGGTAAGCGCTGTGAATTGTGCAAGACTGCTGAATCTCAGATCTGTACCTCTGAAACAAATAATGCAATATATGTTAAGAAAAAAAAAAAAGAAGAAGAAGAAGAAGATAGCAGGAGGGGAAGAATGAAGGGGGGAAATCGGAGGGGTAGACAAACCATGAGAGATGATGGACTCTGAAAAACAAACTGAGGGTTCTAGAGGGGAGGGGGGTGGGAGGATGGGTTAGCCTGGTGATGGGTATTGAGGAGGGCACGTTCTGCATGGAGCACTGGGTGTTATGCACAAACAATGAACCATGGAACACTACATCTAAAACTAATGATGTAATGTATGGGGATTAACATAACAATAAAAAATAATAATAAAAATAGTCAACACATTTAGTATATTATATGTATTATATACCGTATTCTCACAATACCTCATTTTTCTCAAATTTTTAGTATTTCTAGGCTATGCAGTTTGTCACTGAGTTTTTTTCAAATTGTTGTAAATCTCTAAAAAAACTCCAATATACTTACTGAAAAAAATCTGTGTATAAATGGACCCATGGAGTTCAAACCTAAGGGTCAACTGTACATTTAGATGATAGTCTATTTCTGTGTTTGGAAATTAGTGTATCATCTCTAAAAGTAACCGACAATTACCTTTTAATGTTTTATATGAAGAGTTCTGAGAAGATAGTGGCAGAGGTGGTAACCAAATCCCCATAGAAAAACAGAGTAACAAGAAATATCAAATAAATACCAACAAATATCCCCATAGATATTTATAACCAAACTACCTGGCAAGGCATTCCTAGGAAATTCCAAACTACAAATGGGTTAAGGACAAAACTGGCAAATATGTAGCCATAATACCTACCCAGTATCAGCATCTAAAGAAGCAATGGAAAGTAATGGGACATTTACTGGACTTGATAAAAGAACCTCAAAATAGCCCACAGACATTTAACTGGAAATCATGGTGGGCCAATTGGGGAACAGCAGCTGAATTTGGGAGGAATTCTGTCAAGTTCAATAAGTGAGTAGATGCCAGAGGCCTAGAGTAGGGCTTAAAGGGTTGAAGCTAACTTCTTACGTACTTTTCAAATCGATCGATCTCCCAAGGCTCTTTTCCAGGACTTCATACTGAAGAGAAACTTTTGAGAACCAAAGCAGAACTGGCAAGATAGGGGGAAGGTAAAGAGAAGATAAAAATGAGGAGGGGAACACAGCCAGGGAACCTCAGAAAGCAAGATGCTATACTCCTGTATATGTAACTGGAAAGTATTTAGGCCATACAAAGATACTATAAGAAAAAATTAGAAGAATTAACCCTAAGCAACAAAAATCACACTAGAAAGAACAGCTCAAAAAAAAAAAAAAAAATCAACAAATGGTACTGGGGAAACTGGATATCCACATGCAAAAGAATGAAATCAAACCCTTACTTCACAACACATACAAAAATTAACTCACAATGGATCGGTGACCTAAAAGAAAGAACTAAACCTTTAAAACTGTCAGAAGAAAACAAAAAAAGTTCCATGGTGCGTTTGACAATGATTTCTTAGAAATGACACCAAAAGCATAAGCAACACAACAAAAAATAGGTAGACTGGGCTTCATCAAAATTAAAAAGTTTCATGCATCAAAAAAGTGAAAAGAGCTCACAGAATGAAAAAAAATATCTGCAAATCACATATTTGGTAAGAAAGTAATATCGAGAATATATAAGGAACGCCTATAACTTAAGAAAAACCCCAATTAAAAAACGGATGAAAGACTGGTTAGGGCGCCTGGGTGGCTCAGTCGGTTGAGCGACTGCCTTCGGCTCAGGTCATGATCCTGGAGTCCCTGGATCGAGTCCCGCATCGGGCTCCCTGCTCGGCAGGGAGCCTGCTTCTCCCAATGACCCTATGACCCTCCCCCCTCTCATGTGCTCTCTCTCTCTAATAAATAAATAAAATCTTAAAAAAAAAAAAAAAAAAAGACTGGTTAGACATTTCTCCAAAGAAAATATATAAATGGCCAGTAACCACATGAAAAGATGCTAAACACCAGTAGCCACCAGAGAAATGCAAATTAAAACTACAACAAGATACCATTTCACATTCATTAGGATGGTTATGTTGTTATCAGAAAACTAGAAAAGAACAAGTGTTGGTGAGGACATGGAGAACTTGGAACCCTTATGCATTGCTAATGGGAATTTAAGAGAGTGCTATACTGCTGTGGAAAACAATATGGCAGTTCCTCAAAAAATTAAACATGAAATCAAAATGTGATACAGTAATTTCACTTCTGGGTATATGCTCAAAAGAGTTGAAAGCAAGGACTTAACACAGATTTTTTAAACCCACATTCATAGCAGCGTTATTCACACAATAACCAAAAGGTAAAAGGAATCCAACTGTGGTTCATACATACAATGGAATAACATTCAGCCCTAAAAAGGAAGGAAATTCTGACACATGCTACAACATGGATCAATCTTGAAAACATTATACTAAGTGAAATAAAACAGACAGAAAAAAGGACAAATACTGTATGTTTCCACTTATATGAGATAACAATAGTGAAATTCATAGACTAAATAGAATGGTGGTTGCCAGGGGCTGGGGGAGGGGAGAATGTGGAGTTTGCTCAATGAGCAGAATTTCAGTTTGAAAAGATAAAAAAGTACTAGAAATGGATGGTGGTGATGTTTGCACAACAATGTGTGAATGTACTTAATGTCACTGAACTGTACACTTAAAAATGGTTAAAATGATCTTTAAAAAAAAAAAAAGAAAAGGGGACGCCTGGGTGGCTCAGTCAGTTGAGCATCTGCCTCTGGCTCAGGTCATGGGATCCCAGGATCCCAGGATTGAGTCCCGCATCAGGCTCCTTGCTCAGTGGCTCAGTGGGGAGCCTGCTTCTCCCTCTGCTTGCTACCGCCCTGCTTGCTCAGTGTTTCTCTCTCTTCCTGACAAATAAATAAATTAAATCTTGAGGGGCGCCTGGGTGGCTCAGATCATGATCCCAGGGTCCTGGGATGGAGCCCCCATCGGGCTCCCAGCTCAGCGGGGAGCCTGCTTCTCCCTCTCCTTCTATTGCTCCCCCCTGCTTGCTCTCTCTCGCTCTGTCAAGTAAGTAAATCTTTAAAAATAAATAAATAAAATCTTAAAAAAATGGTTAAAATGATAAATTTAATGTTATGTATATTTTACCACAGTAAAAAAACCAGAAAAATTAAAACAGTAACACACCTCCAAACTAATAGATACTAAGGATTCAAAACACAAAACATAAGTAAAAATGATATGAAGTGGGCAACCCTCTCAGGTCCCCTCCCTCTTTGGGAGCTTTGTACTATCACTCAATAAACTCTTGCTTCACTATCTCTCTATAAACCCTGCTTTGCTGCCCACCAAAAAAACAAACAAACAAAAAAGATATGAAGTCACACACTGAAAGATCACCTGAGTATATAAACCCAGAACAACCAACATTAAGACATACTGTAATAAAATTACTGGATTATATGAAAAAAAAAAGTCCTTTGGCCATAAGAAAACTAGATCACCACCAGTAATAGTGCTTTATGCCAGGAAAAAAAGGTGTTATATATTTAAGATACCTAAAAAAAGAAAGCGTGAGTCAAGAATTTTATACACAGTAAAACTGACCTTGAGTATAAACATCACAGATAAACTATTATCAACATGCAAAGATTCAGAGGATTTTGTTTCCATGATGTTCAAGAGAACTTCAAACAATCAAAATGACTATAGAGACTTGAACAGAAGCACTGGCAGTAAACAAAAAGAGTTACCTGGAGTACTAAGATTAAATAAGGATTAAAAGGAAGAGTTTTGTAATGGCTATTTAAGATAACGTAGCCACAATACGACTTTAAAAACCAGGGATGAGAGGGAAAGCAAAACAACAACATTTTATTGTTCTCAGTAATTATACTGGTGGTGAAAGTACTATTACAAGACTTATTTGTGTAATGTGGGGTTAAGTTAATGAGTGATGATGGGATGAATTCTCTAATCCCACTTTTTTTTTTTTTTAAGTTTTTATTTATTTATTTGACAGAGCACAAGCAGGGGGAGAGGCAGGCAGAGGGAGAAGCAGCTCCTGGCTGAGCAGGGAGCCTGAAGTGGGGCCCGGTCCTGATCATGAACTGAGTCAAAGGCAGACGCTTAACTGAATGAGCCACCGAGGCGCCCACTAATCCCACATTCTTAAGAACTACGATTTTGGTGTGAAAGGTCATAGAAATGTACCATAAAAGAGAGGTTAAGTAAAAAATGCTGCTGCTATCTTGAATCAGTGAACTCCTGAGGTATTATACATTTAAAATGAATACCTATTAAAAAAAACCTGGTTAATGTATGCTTCATATATTTAATGTATAAATGAATAATAAACATTTAATATACCAATGTGCATAGTAAATATATATTTACGGTACTATGTATTTCCTTACTCTCTTCATTGCAGATCCCTAGAAACAAGATGAGCACAGTAATAATGAGTATCCCTAGTGTCCAGCTCATGGTTTTGAAATAACCACTTCCTACTAAAACAAAGGAGGATTTCTTAAAGAAATGGCCATTCCAACTGTGGAAAAGAAAATGTACAAGATGAGCCTGGAATACCTTGCTGTCACAGATAGTGAGGAAGCTATCCAAGATTATTGGGGTATAGAGTTACCATATGGTCTAGAAATTCTACTCCTGCACCCAAGAAACCAAAACATAGGTCCACCCAGAAACTTATACATAAATGTTCACAGGAGCAGTATGATAACCAAAAAGTGGAAACAACTCAAATGTCCATCAACTGATAAATGGATATATAAAATGTGGTATAATGGTAGTCTGCAAGAAAAATAAGTACTGATACAAGCTACAACACAGATAAACGTTAAAAACATTATGCAGTAAGGGAAAGAGGCCAGTCACAAAGTACCACGTACTGTAGGATTCCACTTACAGGAAAAGTCCAGAATAGGGTGAGGGAAGAGTGAAAAGAGATGGCCAACGGGTGTAGGGTTTCCTCCTGGGGTAATGAAAATTTCTAAAATTGACATAAAACTTTGTGAATACAATTAAAAACCCCGCTAAACTGTATACTTTCAACAGATGAAATGTACAGTATATGAATTATATTTCAACAAAGGTGGTACACGTAGGGTGAGAATCATGTATTTATCCTGCCTTTCCTTTATGAACTGTACAACTGGGTGTCTAAGTAGTAAATGAATTACAGCATTTCATTATAAAAATATTCCAATTAATAATGAAGAAATGAGAGTATCACAATGAGTGAAAGGATCTAGGCATTGAATATCAATCAACAGCTGCTAACATAGAAAGACAAGACATCAGGTAGCTCCTAATTAGGTGTCTCAACACCTGTAGTTTTACTAAAGACTTACTCATCTAACCTGAGTTTGATGTAATTTCTAGATCCACCTGGCAATTTGCAGGGACTTCAAGAACAAAAGAACATAATAAACTGTACCATGAGTATACAATCAACAAAATCTGGACTCTACAGGCCTAATGCTTTAGGTTCTTCAACAGATAAAATTTAAATGAAAGAAAGGGATGGAGGAGAAACTTGTATATTCAGAGACTTAAAAAACTAGTCAAATTTTTAATAACGGGCAAGACTAAACTGTGGCATTCAGGAATGCAGGATTGGGTGGTAAAACTATACAGAAACAGAAGAAAGTGATTACTATAACCAGGATACTGGTTATTTTATGGAGGGAGGAAAGAGGTTGACATAGGGATGGGGCATATGGAAACACTTATGGGAAAGTTAAGCAAAGTTCTCTTTCTTGAGTGATGGTTACAAGGTTGTTTGCCTTACTATAATTCACTAAGCTATAAATTTGTTTGGTGGTTTTATGTTTGTGTTGTACTTTACAGTAAAAACAACAAAACAAAAAAACCCCGGGGCGCCTGGGTGGCTCAGTCAGTTAAGCATCTGCCTTTGGCTCAGGTCACGATCCCAGGGTCCTGGGATCAAGCCCCGTATCGGGCTCCCTGCTCAGTGGGGAGCCTGCTTCTCCCTCTCTCTCTCTCTCAAATAAATAAATTAAAAAAACTTTATACAAAAAAAAACCCCACTTCACCTCATAAATGCACAGTTATGTTGAGGCAATAAAGGACACCAAATAGATGGAATACAATAGGATGTGAAAAGGACCCAAAGAATAAGAGAGAGAGAGAAATTCAGAAGTCAAAGAGTGGAGTTATCCTGGGAATGTTTCATGAAGAGTTGAAACTTCACCTGTCTTAAAACCTGACAGATCACTGTCACGTGAAAAGGGAAGAGACTGCACCATCTCGAAAAAGAGGGATGCACAATGCATAAATGATAAGACTGATATATGGCTAACAGGGGAATTAATTCAAAAGAGGACTTCTAACAACTGTGAAACCAAACCCAACCCAACCCTTTTTTGGGGGGGCTGAAAAAGATATACATACATAAAAGCTTGCACAAGCAACAAGTGTTTCTGAAAGGGCACACAAAAACTGTCAACAGCACATGTTCTAGGGCAGTGGGTTTACACACTTAAATTGGAGGGAGGTTTATCATATCCCCCTTTCTACCATTTTCATTTACTATGTGCTTATATTAGTTTTCAAAAATAAAACATTTAAAGCTTGTCTCTGTGGAGAGGATGTATACGGAGAAAAATGTGTAAGGGTTCATTCAACAGACTTGTGAGCAACAAGATTGATCCATCTTATTGACAGCTGCTAAATTATCTACTTTATGTGAAGTACTGGTGACACAACCGTGAGTAAAACCAAAAAAGAAACAAAACCCTGTCCTTAAATTGTTTACCTTCTAGTCTGAATGTGTGTGTCAGGGGACATTTTTACATTTGACTTCATCTACATTACTACATTTGAGAGAAATTTAGGGCTTTCACAATAAAAATATAAACAAAACCCTTTAGCTAACCAAGTTCCCCAAAATGTTGGTTTTCTTTCACAAAAGGCAATCATGTATGACAACTTTATAAGCAATCTGAGTATAAATAAGCACAGTGTAAACTGGATAAAATCTACTTTAAAAAAAAGTCTTAAATAAATTTCTACTGCAAAGACTTCTTAAAAATCACAATGGCAGAATGCTGTATTATCAAAGAACAGAGACTATGGGCATTTCTGTAGATGGACACAAGAATAGCTTTTCTCATTTAAACCTTTACAGGGGGAGGAAAGGAATGCAAAAAGAACATCTGCAAATTTTCAAATGAAATCTAGTCACTAGTCAGGTCAACTGAGAAAGATTATAAAGATTGTAAGCAAAGAGTGGTAAACAAATTTTAGCACAAGCAAAAAATACAAGTTTGCTTATATGTAGCAGCTGACTAATCTAACTCAAATGTATAAAATGAAACACAGATAGGATCTAGATGATATATTCTTCGAAGTCATTATAGTTGTTCCTTAAAATCATCAGTCCCGAATGCTGTCCTTAACTGTGTACTCTTGGAACCTTAGCAGAAATACAGTACATTAAATAAGAACTACAATACATTTAAATCTGGCAGACTATATACGGTTCTGAATGCTGCAGCTCAAAATAAGAGGCAACGGAACTAAGGAAAGTTAAGAGAAGATTAAAATGACCACGTGATTTGGAGAGGTGCTATGAGAATAGACCGTGACCACTAAAAACACTGAGAAAACAGTATGCTCTTTAAGATCTGATCTTAAGAGAATTCATTAGACTTGGAATTAATATAAGAAACAAAGGCATCATGAACTCGACTAACCAAAATAATGAACAGAGTTTCTAAGAGAAACCGGGTCAATATTTATTCTAAGATTGACACTGTAGAGGATGTTATCCCACAGTATAGAACTTGGAGGCACTGTTGGTGCCAGGGCTTTTATACTTCACTAGATTTATCTTGAGCTTGATGCTGCAAGGCCATTCTTTAATTACTAACCCCAATTACATAAACCTCACTGCATCCAGTGAGCAAAGGATAGACTTATCTAATTAGGTTACATATAAAAGTCATTTACTGCTGATAGTGATCCAACCCTCCAAGAGATACTGACATAAAATTCAATGATAAAAGACAGTTTCTGGGTCACTAACACATGTTGATGATGATTTTATTCTTAAACAATAGCACTTTAGATTTAGGGGATATTTTACTTTTAAATTAGTCAATGTGGGAAAACACAATGAATCCACATGAACATTAAACATCTTAATATAATTAATGCATGGTGTTTATTAAAAAACTAGATATAGTTTGTCCCTAGCATCTTAAATTTAAGCTTGTTAGGGTTTAATTTAGTGAATGGTGTTCAGTTTACTTTGCGGTGAAATTCATGCTTTTTGTAGTTTACTATTACATTCCATTATAACCCTACAAGAAAAATTTTCCCAATGATGTGGGGGAGTATGAATTTAAAAGTGACTCACATTCAATTTGAGACCACCCCCTTCACCCTAAAAGAATAGGGGAAAAAAAAGATAAAAGAGTGAGGCTGTGCAATTGATGCAAGTGCACCAGTACAAATATTAAAACCACTTTTGATATAATAGCAAAGGTAAAAAAGACAACAATTAGATATGAAGGGTGCAATGTTACTTTTTCAAATAGAAATTAACATCAGATTTCAATTGCTAATAACAATTTAATGTAAAATGCTGAAGTTTACCTTTGTACATATATAAGACACTAAGTGGTGTTTAAAATACTTTGGCTTTTTATTGAATGATGGCATTTAAGTAAATTAGTTAAAGAATGCAAATGACCTGGGCTTCACCAGTCAATTTAAAGTTAAAGCTGTGAATTTTGGCTGTAAGCAAGGTATCTGTTTTAAAGCACACCAACCAGGCCATAGAGACAAATTATGAAAGAGTGAGGGTTCAAAAAAGAGAAGTATAGTCTTGTGGTGAGATCATTTACTGGAAGTAGAAAAGTAGGCCTGTTTCAGCAAATGGGACATCTGTAGCCACATCAAGAATTTCCAGAACTATTTTGACTTGTGACTTCTACCGGCATTTTCCAGGGCTACTTAAGGAAAGTCACATTTATATTAGTATTCATTAGTTTACCACTCCCTTTGGAGCCAATTTAAATAAAAATGTCATTCTCTCAATCTAAATGTTATTGCCAAAAAGGTTTCCTCTCTCTTCCATAACACTATCACTGACCTAAGTTCTGTGCGCAACAAATAACTAGAAAAACGGAAACAGAACAAGAATCACGTAGATTTAAAAGAGAAAGAGAAGAAAAGGAGCCTGCAGGAGACCAAAATGCCTTATGATCCGAAGAGATTAAAACAGGAATCAATCTAAGCTATGAAGCTGTTCCTTCCAATTAGAAGAAAGTATTTTAAGGACCTTTCAAAGATTGTTTTCTTAGCAAAAAAGTCTTAATGACAATCTACAAAAAGCATAAAGTCTTCCATGGTCCATTTTTTTCTACACACACCTTTCAGAATAGCATTCTAAAAACAGCTGTGATAAAAAGAGCAAAAAATATAGTGACAATTAAGACAGTTAAATATTTCTAAACAACGGGCAATTCTGTTAATGGATGCAACACAGTATGCATATTACTCTGAAAAGAACAGACCCCAAACTCACACCTTTCACAAGGTAAAAATAAAAATTTCAACTCAACAGTACTAACTCAATTCTTCAAGATTTACAAGTTATGTTCTTTAGTCCTGGAGGATAAGTTTTACTTCAAAACTGATTATACATATACACACCTCTGACAATGTATGTGTGAATTCAGGCAAATTTGATGTCTAAGTCGCCAAAAATTTAAGTAGACTACTAATGCTGTGATAAAGAGGAACGTTGATACCTTAAGAAATTGTGTTAGTAAATGAATTATTTCTGCTAACCATTTAACTTTCAAAGTGTCATTTAAAAAGAACGTCACAATTAAATTAAGCCCAATTCACAGTATTTCAAACAGAAGGAGTCCAACACATTTAAGATGTACAACAGAATGACTAGGCCAAATTACACTGCACATTACAATCTGAAATTATTCAAAAGTTAAGTATAAAATTTAAACGAATACCGATGTAATAAACGTTTCTTATTACTTTTTAGCTCAAAAACCTGGCAAAGCCCAGTGCCCGGCAGCTTGTCATCACAAATTAAAAAACAAACCAGAAACATTCTGCATTTCAAGCGAAACGTTTATCACGCGGTTTACCTTCACTAGTAATTTACAACACTAAATCCAAAAGTAAAATCCACGACCAACTTTTTTCTGCATATCCATTTACCTCAAAATCTGGTTATGGTAAAAACAATAAAATAGTACTTACATTTCTATTGAATTTGGTGAAAGAATGATGCATATAAAACCTGTGCATATAAACAATCGCAGTGTTTATTGTAAGCTGAGAGCTGGAACGTAACATTTAGGAAATATCCGAGAAAAACAACATCTAATTTCCAAAACAATTCTGATGGAAAATTCCCGATCTACGGTGTTTTTCCAATGCTTACCGTTCACTCAAAACCAACCCCAAAACTATATATATTATATATAAAATAAACCCTGCAAGGTGGTGGTAGGCTCGACGCCAACAGTAAAAATAAGTGCTGAGCATTTCACTCCAATATTGCTATTAAGCAAGCTCGGGAAGGATTTATCAATGGCTAGGACTGACTAAGCTCAACATCAGACAGTTGAAACGCGCGCGCGCACACCCATACAAAACCATGCCAAAAACATAAAGACCTCCAGTGAGCTCCCAAGGTACGAGACCCGCCATCAAACCAGCGAGGAGCGCGGGGAGAGGCTGCGGAGAACACTTACGCCTTTCAGCATCGCTAACCCTCCTACCTCTCGACCCCCTTCTCCGACTGGAAGTCGAAGTAGCCACCTCTTTTCAGCGATAATCCCTAGGATTCCCTTCTGGCCTACGCGCCACTCCCATCCCCCGCCGCCACCACGCGCGGCCCCAAACAGATTACACAACGCAGCTTCCCAGCCCGCATTCCCGGACTCCTCTCCTTCCCTCTTTCATTGGCCGCTTGCGGCCTCCCGAGCCCGAGTCTCCCTTCCCTTACAGCGCAGCCGAGGCCCAGAGAAGGCCGAGGCGGCGGCGCCATGTTCGCGGGGCAGCAGGCCCGGCGACCAGGCGACCAGGCGAATAGTAAGGGGGGACCGGGCGTGAGCGGCGGAGGGCCAAGAATAGGAAAGGATACACATTGAGACGCTGTCCCATGTCCTGGATAAGGTTGGCCGCCTGCTGGCGGTATGAGAGCTCTTTATCCGCCTCCACTCCGCAGCGGCGGCTCGGCGTATTCTCCAGCTGTTCCCGAGTAAAGAACCAGCGAGAAGAAGCTCCACGGCCCGACGCCATGACACTTCCTCCTCCGCCCGCTCCCTCACCCACCCCCCTCCCCTCCCGGCTCGCGGACTCCCCGCCAAGGCCGTGCGACCCCGCCCCACTCCGCTCGCCGTAGACCACGCACCGCCCCTTTTCACCTCCGCCGCCGCCCGTGCGCGTGCGCAGGGGCTGCCCTACCGGCTCGCCCCAGTCTTTTGCTTTCTTTTTCCTGCCCCCGGTCTCGCTCTCACGCTCGGGACCACAATGCCCCGCGCCGCCTGTCATTTGGAGGCGCCCGAAGGTGGGGGGTCGGCTGGGAAGGAAAAGGTCGGCGCGATGCATGCCGGGCCTAGGATTGGCGGGGCGAAGGGTTGGGCAGGAGAGGAGCGAAGGGGCTGGCCCTAGGTCGCGTGGAGAGGGAAGGCGGGCAGGCGGCTGCGCAGTGCGACCTGGGCGTGGACTTTGAAGTCGGGGCGGGTTCTTGGGCCGGGAGTCTGGCGGCGCTTTAAATAAAGCTCTACTCTGTCGCACGCGCACGGCGCAGCCTCCATTTTCCTCCAGCCGTAATCTGCGCAGTCTCGTAGGCTTTCTTGGGAGTTGTCCACGATGGAAAGCCTCCGCCTACTGGCGGCTCTGGGAGGGAAGCACCTGGAAGAGTGCGGGAGAAACAGCGCCCCACGGTTGTGTTGCACTTGAATTCCACAGCAACTTAGGCTGTGGGACTTATTTTTGAGATGTCTGGCCAAAGGTTATCAAGTTAGAAAGAGGAGCTGAATTTTTAAACTGGATTTCGAGGCCATATGGGTAGTGTGTTTTAAAACCAAGCTATGATTTAAAACAGAAGGTTAAGGGAGGAAGAGATAAACATGTTTTGTTACAATTAAAACTGTAACATCGCACGTATCAACTGATTAACCCCTTCTGTCCTTTTAAGAGTATCGCCCAGCTCAGTTCTGGGAGTAGATAGGTCTCTGGCTCTGAGCCAATGCCTATTGTGTGTGAATAAAATCTGCCTTTTAAAATTTTAACTATTTGCCAAAGACAGAATACAGGCAGACATTTTTCTAAAAGGCAACTGTTAATGCCTTTAAGTGAGTTCCAGGCATTTGTCCTTGTTTTTGGGCTCCTATGCCCAGTGTACCGCTGTTCCTTTGCTTTGCTTGCCCCTGTTACGTATTCTATATAGAGCTATTGATTTGGTTGCAGTAGGCAGTTTGGAATAGTTGTCTGCATAACTGTGTTTCTTACCTCCCTTGCTTGCTTCCCATCTGTCCCTGCTTAGAGAATGAATAGGATAGATGGATTTAAAGCAACATTTATAGGTGCTTACTCCACTCATTTATGATTAAAAACTCTAAAAAACTAGGAATAGAACTTACTCAACTTGATAAAGAAAATTTATAAAAACTCTCCAGTTAGCATCATACTTAATGGTGAGAAACTAGAAGCTTTCCTGCTAACAAGGATGTGCCCTCTCACCACACCTTTCAACGTTGTACTGGAAATCCTAGCTAATACAGTAAGAAAAGTGAATAAAAAATGAACAGATTGGGAAGGAAAAAAAATGAATTTGTTCAGGGATGACATAATTGTTTTTGTAGAAA
Organism: Mirounga angustirostris; assembly: GCF_029215605.1. Taxonomy (NCBI): domain Eukaryota; kingdom Metazoa; phylum Chordata; class Mammalia; order Carnivora; family Phocidae; genus Mirounga; species Mirounga angustirostris. The sequence goes on along the minus strand of NW_026991711.1, from coordinate 102,247,025 downwards.
ATCTTAAAGTATTAAAAATGTGGAGGGGTGCCTGGTTAGCTTTGTCCGTTAAGTGTCCAACTCCTGATACCGTCTCAGGTTTGATCTTGGGGTGGTGAGTTTGAGCCCCACACTGGGCTCTGCGCTAGGCATGGAGCGTACTTAAAATGTAGAACCGGTGATTATGGCAAGATCTTAAGATACAAGCTTAATACACAGGAATCCAATTGAAATTTGAAATTTAAAGTATAATATCATTTACAAAAAGTAATACTTAGAAATGACTCTAAAATATGTACAGCATCTATGTGTAGCAAACTACAAAACTCTAAGGCAATCAGAGAAGATATAAATGGAAGAATATTCTGGGTTTATGGATTGGAAGACATCATTTGGAATCAGTTCTTTCCAACTTGACCTATAGACTTCTTCAATGCAATCCCAAAGTTTTAGCAAGTTATTTTGTAGATATCAACAAATTGATTCTAAAGTTTATATAGAAAGGCAAAAGACCCCCAAATAGCCAGCACAATCAAAGAGGTTGGACTGATACTGCCTGACCACAAAGCTACAGTAATAAAGAGAGCATATATTGGCAAAAGAATAGATAGATCAATGGAACAGAATAGAGACCCCAGAAATAGACCCACAAAAATAGTCAAGTGATCTTTGACAAAGGAGCAAAGGCAATTTAATAGAGAAAGGATAGTCTTTTCAACAAGTGATGCTAGAACAACTGGATATCCATATGCAAAAAAAGAAAAAAAAAGAAAAATCTAGACACAGACCTCACACCGTTCACAAAAATTAACTAAATGGATCATGTCCCTAAATGTAAAATGCAAAACTATAAAGGTTCTAGAAGATGGCACAGGAGAAAATATAGACAACCTTTTGTTTGGCAATTATTTTTCCATACAACACCAAAAGCATGATCCGTTAAAGAAAAGATTAAGTTGGATTTCATTAGAATTAAGGACCTTTGCTCTGTGAAAGACACTGTAAAGAGAGTGAACATACAAGGAGAAAATCTTTGCAAAACACACATCTGATAAAGGACTTGTATCCAAAATATAAAAGAAGTCTTAGAATTCAACAGGAAGAAAACATCCCAATTTTTAAAAAATGAAGCAAAATTAACATACGATCTTATATTAGTTTCAGGTGTAGAACATGTAGGTTCAACAATTCTATACATTACTCAATGCTCACCACAATAAGTGTAGTTTTCATCTGTTACCATACAACATATTACAATATTATTCACTATATTCCCTATGCTGTACTTTTTATCTCAGTGACTTACTTATTTTATAACGGAAAGTTTGTACCTCTTAATCCCCTTTATATATTTCATTCATCTCTCCCACAAGCCTCCCCTCTGGCAACCACCAGTTTGTTCTCTGTAAGAGTCTGTTTTGTTTGTTTGTTTGTTTGTTTTTAGATTTCCACATATAAGTGAAATCATACTATATTTGTCTTTCTCAGTATATTTCATTTGGCATAATGTCCTTTATATCCATCTATGTTGTTACAAATGGTAAGATCTCACTCTTTTTTATGGCCAAGTAATATTTGATCGTGTGTGTGTGTGTGCGCACGCATGCACACACATGCATGTGTGTGACGTCTTCTTTATCCACTCGTCTATCTATGGACACTTGGGTTGCTTCCATATCTTGGCTATTGTAAATAATGTTGCAATTAACATAGGGGTGCATATATCTTTTCAAATTAGTGTTTTCATTTTCTCTGGGTAAATACCCAGTAGTGAAGTTACTGGATAATGTGCTATTTTTATTTTTAACTTTTTTGAGGAACCGCCGTACTGTTTTCCACAGTGGCTGTACCAATTTACCTTCCCACTGATACTGCATGAGAGTTCCTTTTTCTCCACATCCTCACCAACGCTTGTTATTTCTTGTGTTAATTTTAACCATTCTGACAGGTGTGAGATAACATCTCATTGTGGTTTTTATTTTCATTTCCCTGATGATGAGTGATGTTGAGCATCTTTTCATGTGTCTGTTCGCCATCTGTAAGTTGTCCTTGGAAAAATGTCTCTTCAGGTCCTCTGCCCATTTTTAATTGGATGATGATGATTATTATTATATTGGTGTTGACTTGTATAAGTTCTTTATATGTTTTGGATATTAACCCCTTATTGGATATATCATTTGCAAATATCTTCTCTCATTCACTAGGTTGCCATTTTGTTTTGTTGATGGTTTCCTTCACCATGCAAAAGCCTTTTATTTTGATATAGTCCCAATAGTTTATTTTTGCTTTTGTTTGCCTGAGAAGACATATCTAGAAAGATATTGCTAAGGTCAGTGTCCAAGAAATTACTGCCTATGTTTTCTTTTAGGAGTTTTATGGTTTCAGATCTTTAATCCATTTTGAGTTTACTTTTGTGTATGGTGTGAGCCAGTGGTGCAGTTTCACTCTTTGGCATGTAGCTGTCCAGTTTCCCCAGCACCATTTAGTGAAGAGCCTGTCTTCCTCATTGTATATTCTTGCCTCCTTTATTATATGTTAACTGACCATGTAAGCATGGGTATTCTGTTCCATTGATCCGTGTGTCTATTTTTTATACTGTTCTGATTATTACAGCTTTATATTATATCTTGAAATCTGGGATTGTGATACCTCCAGCTTTGTTCTTTCTCAAGCTTGCTTTGATTGTTCCAGGTGTTTTGTGGTTTTATGCAAATTGTAGTATTATTTGTTCTAGTTCTGTGGAAAATACCATTGGTATTTTTGTTACCGTATCCAAGTTTGGCTGCTTGAAAGGCCATTACTGAAGAGACAAATTTTGATTGCAAAGGAATTTGAACTTTATTCAGAAGGCTGGCAACCTGAGGAGAAAACAGACTCTTGTCCAAAAGCTAATGCCAAGGTTTCTGCCTGGCCCAGGGGTTTTTAAAGGGATTTAGAGTGGTTAATCAGCAAAGGGAATGCAGTGACCTGCAACATTTCTTGATTACATGAAGACTTGATGATGCCAGCTCTAAAAGTTATCTCAGTGTTTGGGGACTGTGTGATGGGGTCTGGTTCTTGTTTTATCATGTGTAGGAGTACTCTGTTCCTTTGCAGAGGAGGGCCCGGTTTACAGATACACAAAGGGAGGTCAGTAAAATCATTTGTGTGACCTAAAAAAAGAAAAAAACATTTTGCTAAAAAATTTTTAGGCTAATCAGAAAGCTGCGTTGGCTTCAAACAGAATTTTTGGCTTCTGTGTCTTGGGAAAGTTCTGGTCCTTCACTCCTCAAAGCCAGTGGTTTGCAAATCTCAAAGAAAGTAAATTAGTTCTGTCACAAATCAAGGGTCTTAGGTCAGCAAGTGAGGAGTGTGTCAACTTGAAGCAAGTTAACCCTTAGGATCAGCTGGAATGCTGTTACATTTTGATAGGGATTGCGTTAAATCTGTAGATTGCTTTGGGTAGTATGGACATTTTAACAATGTTAATTCTTCCAATCCATCAGCATGGGATATCTTTCCATTTGTGTGTGTCATGTTTTATAGTTTTTAGAGTACAGGTCTTTCACCTCTTGGTGAAGTTTATTCCTAGGTATTTTATTCTTTTTGGTGCAATTATAAATGGAATTGTCTTAATTTCTCTTTCTGCTACTTCGTTATTAATGTGTAGAATGCAGCAGATTTCTGTATGTTGATTTTGTATCCTGCAACTTTACTGAATTCATTTATCAGTTCTAATAGTTTTTTCAGTGAGTCTTTTTTTTTTTAAGATTTATTTATTTATTTAAGGGGGGGGAGTGAGAGTGTGAGCTGGGGGAGGGGAAGAGGGAGAGGGAGAAGAAGGAAGCAGACTCCCCACTGAGTGTGGAGCCAGACTAGGGGCTCAATCTCACCACCCTGAGATCATGACCTAAGCCAAAATCAGGAGTTAGACACTTAATCAACTGAGCCATTCAGGTGCCTCTTGGTGGAGTCTTTAGGGTTTTCTATATATAGTATCAACAAATAGTGACAGTTTTACTTCTTCCTTACCAATTTGCATGCCTTTTACTTTTTGTTGCCTGAGCTGTGGCTAGGACCTCCACTACTGTGTTGAATAGAAGTGGTGAGAGTGGATGTCCTTGTCTTGTTCCTGACCTTAGAGGAAGTGCTTTCAGTTTTTCACCATTGAGTATGATGTTAGCTGTGGGCTTTTCATATATGACTCTTACTATGTTGAGGTATGTTCCCTCTAAACCCACTTTTTTGAGAGGAAAGCATCCCAATTTTAAACTGGGTAAAAGATCTGAACCCACACCTCACAAGGAAGATAATACAGGTGGCACTTAAGCATATTAAGATATTCAACATTTTATGTCATGAGGGTGTTCTTAGTTATAGTTTATCACTGCAAAAGAGTGGAAGTTGTCCTTGAATTGAGGCTTGGATGTTTTGGTACCTCTATGCCACGAAACACTGTTCAGGTATTAAAAAGAAGGCATCAAAGTGCTGAAAGGAAAAAAACTGCCAACCAAGAATACCTGGCAAAGTTGTCTTTGAGAATTGAAGGAGAGATAGAGTTTTCCAGATAAAGAAAAGCTAAAGGAGTTCATCACCACTAGACTGGCCTTACAAGGAATGTTAAAGGGACTTCTTTAAGCTGAAATAAAAGGGCCACTAGTTAGTAACAGGAAAACATAGGAAAATGTAAATCTCACTGGTAAAGGTAAACACATCGTAACAGAATAATCTAATGTTGCAAAGGTGTTGGGTTAATGACTTATAAAGCTTGTGTGAAGGTTAAAAGACAAAAGCAATATTAACTGTAACTATAATTTGTTAATGGATAAAGAAGATAAAAAGATGTAAATTGTGACATCAAAGATATAAAATCTGGGAACTGGTTTTAAAATTGTAGAGCTTTAGAATGCATCCAAACTAAAGTTATCAACTTAAGATAGACTGTTATAAAAAGAAGGCAGCTTATATGTGGAATGACCACCAAGGTATTAAGTAGAAAAAAAAAAAAGCAAGATGCCATTGTCTGGGTAAAATGAGCAAAGGAATCTGCACATGTAAGTACTTGTATAATCATCAACAATCTTTGCAAGAATACCCAAAAGAATATGTAAAAATGGTTCCTTCTGGGATAGGTTGAATTTGATCTTTTTGAACTCTTCTAACATATTCATGAATTGACTTTTCAAAAAAACTTAAAAATTTTAGGTACCTAATAAAAGTGAACAGTATTTTTGGGTGGCTCAGTTGTTAAGCATCTGCCTTCGGCTCAGGTCATGATCCCAGGGTTCTGGGATCGAGTCCCGCATCAGGCTCCCTGCTCGGCAGGAAGCCTGCTTCTCCCTCTCCCACTCCCCCTGCTTGTGTTTCCTCTCTCACTGTGTCTCTGTCAAAATAAATAAAATTTTTAAAAAAGTGAACAGTATTTTATATTTAGAAATGGAAACTTCACTTTTGTTCAATTTGATTGGAAAAGAGCCTCAGAATCTTCTCTTAAGCAAATACAAAGTGGGTATTTATTTTCATTAAGTTAATCTTAAGTAATTTCCTGGAATATATAGGTTGATGTTTTCTGGTTGGGTAATAAAAATTGGGTTGAGTCAGATCTGGTTTACTTCTTAGGAGAGATAAAAAAGATGGGGAAGGGTACTGTACAAGGAAGAGAAATGCTTGGATGGCTGTGAATAGATGTCCTTTGGAATCTGATGGTGGTGGGATTTTTTTTTTTTTCAGGGATATATTTTGGGGCGTATGTATATTAGATAACAAGGGAGAGAAAAGGCTAAAAAAGTGATTTTCCTGAGAGAATTTTGAGATTCTGGATACAAGCAGTGTTGTTTTAGGGCCAGAAGGTTCTTTTCAAAATTCAGCTCCACTCATGTCATCCCTTACTTAAAGCCTTCATTGCTTTTTGACAGATAAAATTCTTTTTTTTTGTAGTTTTTAATTTTATTATGTTACGTTAGTCACCATACAATACATCATTAGTTTTTGATGTAGTGATCCACGGTCCATTGTTTTCGTATAACACCCAGTGCTCCATGCAGTACCTGCCCTCCTTAATACCCATCACCAGGCTAACCAATCCCCCCTTCCCCCTCCCCTCTAAAACCCTGTTTGTTTCTCAGATCCATAGTCTCTCATGGTTCATCTCTCCCTCCAATTCCCCCCGCCCATTTTTCCCTTCCTTCTCCTAATGTCCTCCATGTTATTCCTTATGTTCCACAAATAAGTGAAACCATATGATAATTGACTTTCTCTGCTTGACTTATTTCACTTAGCATAATCTCCTCCAGTCCCATCCATGTTGATGTAAAAGTTGGGTATTCATCTTTTCTGATGGCTGAGTAATATTCCATTGTATATATGGACCACATCTTCTTTATCCATTCATCTGTTGAAGGTCATCTTGGCTCTTTCCATAGTTTGGCTATTGCGGACATAGCTGCTATGAACATTGGGGTACATATGGCCCTTCTTTTCACTACATCTGTGTCTTTGGGGTAAATACCCAGGAGTGCAATTGCTGGGTCATAGGGTAGCTCTATTTTTAACTTTTTGAGGAACCTCCACATTGTTTTCCAAAGTGGCTGTTCCAACTTGCATTCCCACCAACAGTGTAAGAGGGTGTCCCTTTCTCCACCACCTCTCCAACATTTGTTGTTTCTTTCCCTGTCCATTTTTGCCATTCTAACTGGTGTAAGGTGGTAGCTCAGTGTGGTTTTGATTTGGATTTCCCTGATGGCTAATGATGATGAACATTTTTTTATGTGTCTGTTAGCCATTTGTATGTCTTCTTCAGAGAAGTGTCTGTTCATATCTTCTGCCCACTTTTTGACTTGATTATTTGTTTTTTGGGTGTTGAGTTGGAGAAGTTCTTTATAGATCTTGGATACCAGCCCTTTATCTGTAGTGTCATTTGCAAATATCTTCTCCCATTCTGTGGGTTGCCTCTTTGTTTTGTTGACTGTTTCCTTTGCTGTGCAGAAGCTTTTTATCTTGATGAAGTCCCAAAAGTTCATTTTTGCTTTTGTTTCACTAGCTTTTGGAGATGTATCTTGAAAGAAGTTGCTGTGGCCGATGTCAAAGAGGTTACTGCCTATGTTCTCCTCTAGGGTTTTGATGGATTCCTGTCTCACATTGAGGTCTTTCTTCCACTTTGAGTTTATCTTTGTGAATGGTGTTAGAGAATGGTCGAGTTTCATTCTTCTGCATGTGGCTGTCCAATTTTCCCAGCACGATTTATTGAAGAGACTGTCTTTTTTCCATTGCATGTTTTTTCCTGCTTTGTCAAAGATTATTTGACCATAGAGTTGAGGGTCCATATCCGGGTTTTCTATTTTGTTCCATTGGTCTATATGTCTGTTTTTGTGCCAGTACCATGCTGTCTCGGTGATCACAACTTTGTAATATAGCTTGAAATTGGGCAACATGATGCCCCCAGCTTTGTTTTTCTTCTTCAACATTTCCTTGGCGATTCGGGGTCTTTTCTGATTCCATACAAATTTTAGGATTGTTTGTTCCAGCACTTTGAAAAATGTCATTGGAATTTTGATCGGGATGACATTGAAGGTATAGATTGCTCTGGGTAGCATAGACATTTTAACCATGTTTATTCTTCCGATCCATGAGCATGGAATATTTTTCCATCTTTTTGTGTTTTCTTCAATTTCTTTCATGAATGTTTTGTAGTTCCTAGAGTATAGATCCTTTACCTCTTTGGTTAGGTTTATTCCGAGGTATCTTATGGTTTTTGGTGCTATTGTAAATGGAATCGTTTCTTTAATTTCTTTCTACAGTTGCGTTGTTAGTGTATAAGAAAGCAACTGATTTCTGTGCATTGATTTTGTATCCTGCCACATTACTGAATTGCTGGATGAGTTCTAGTAATTTGGGGGTGGAGTCTTTTGGGTTTTCCACATAAAGTATCATGTTGTCTGCGAAAAGAGAGAGTTTGACTTCTTCTTTGCCAATTTGAATACCTTTTATTTCTTTTTGTTGTCTGATTGCTGTTGCTAGGACTTCTAGTACTATGTTGAACAACAGTGGTGAGAGTGGGTACCCTTGACGTGTTCCTGATCTTAAGGGAAAGGCTCTCAGCTTTTCCCCATTGAGGATGATATTCGCTGTGGGGTTTTCATAGATGGATTTTATGAGCTTGAGGAATGTTCCCTCTATCCCTATACTCTGGAGAGTTTTAATCAGGAAAGGATGTTGTATTTTGTCAAATGCTTTTTCTGCATCAATTGAGAGGACCATATGGTTTTTCTCCCTCCTCTTATTAATGTGTTCTATCACATTCATTGATTTGCGAATGTTGAACCACCCTTGCATCCCAGGGATAAATCCCACTTGGTCGTGGTGGATGATCCTTTTAATGTATTGTTGGATCCTATTAGCTAGGATTTTGTTGAGGATTTTGGAATCCATATTCATCAGGGATATCGGTCTGAAATTCTTTTTGATGGGGTCTTTGCCTGGTTTGGGGATTAGGGTAATGCTGGCCTCATAGAATGAGTTTGGAAGTTTTCCTTCTGTTTCTATTTTTTGAAACAACTTCAGGAGAATAGGTATTATTTCTTCTTTGAATGTTTGGTAGAATTCCCCAGGGAATCCATCAGGCCCTGGACTCTTGTTTTTTGGGAGGTTTTTGATCACTGCTTCAATCTCGTTACTGGTTATTAGCCTATTCAGGTTGTCAATTTCTTCCTGTTTCAGTCTTGGCAGCTTATAGGTTTCCAGGAGGGCCTCCATTTCATCCAGATTGCTCAGTTTATTGGCATATAGTTGTTGATAATAATTTCTAATAATTGTTTCTATTTCCTTGGTGTTAGTCGTGATCTCTCCCCTTTCATTCATAATTTTATTAATTTGGGTCCTTTCTCTCTTCTTTTGGGTAAGTCTGGCCAGTGGTTTATCAATCTTATTAATTCTTTCAAAGAACCAACTTCTAGTTTCGTTGATCTGATCTACTGTGTTTCTGGTTTCTAATTCATTGATTTCTGCTCTAATTTTAATTATTTCTCTTCTAATGCATGGCTTAGGTGTCGTTTGTTGCTTTTTCTCTAGTTCTTTAAGGTGTAGAGTTTGTTGGTGAATTTGGGATTTTTCTCTTTTTTTGAGTGAGGCTTGGATGGCTATGTATTTCCCCGTTAGGACCGCCTTTGCAGTATCCCATAGGTTTTGGACCGATGTGTTTTCGTTCTCATTGATTTCCATGAATTGTTGAAGTTCTTCTTTGATTTCTTGGTTGACCTAAACATTCTTGAGCAGAGTGGTCTTTAGCTTCCAAGTGTTTGAATTTCTGCCAAATTTTTTCTTGTGAATGAGTTCCAGTTTTAGAGCATTGTGGTCTGAGAATATGCAGGGAGTAATCTCAATCTTTTGGTATCGGTTGAGACCTGATGTGTGACCCAGTATATGGTCTATTCTGGAGAAAGTTCCATGTGCGCTCGAGAAGAATGAGTATTCTGTTGTTTTAGGATGGAATGTTCTGTAAATATCTATGAGGTCCATCTGGTTCAATGTATCATTCAAAGCTCTTGTTTCCTTGTTGATTTTCTGCTTAGATGATCTGTCCATTGCTGAGAGTGGAGTATTGAGGTCTCCTACAATTAACGTATTGTTATCAATATGACTCTTTATTTTGGTTAAAAGTTGGCTTATGTAGATGGCTGCTCCCATGTTGGGGGCATAGATATTACAATTGTTAGATCTTCTTGTTGGATAGACCCTTTAAGAATGATATAGTGTCCTTCTGTGTCTCTTATTACAGACTTTAGTTTAAAATCTAATTTGTCTGATATAAGAATTGTTACCCCAGCTTTCTTTTTTTTTTTAATTCTTATGTTAATCCCCGTACATTACATCATTACTTTTAGATGTAGTATTCCATGATTCATTGTTTGTGCATAACACCCAGTGCTCCATGCAGAATGTGCCCTCCTCAATACCCACCACCAGGCTAACCCATCCTCCCACCCCCCTCCCCTCTAGAACCCTCAGTTTGTTTTGCAGAGTCCATTGTCTCTCATGGTTCGTCTACCCCTCCGATTTCCCCTGCTTCATTCTTCCCCTCCCGCTACCTTCTTCTTCTTCTTCTTTTTTTTTTCTTAACATATATTGCATTATTTGTTTCAGAGGTACAGATCTGAGATTCAATAGTCTTGCACAATTCACAGCACTTACCAGAGCACATACCCTCCCCAGTGTCTATCACCCAGTCCCCCCATCCCTCCCACCCCACCCCCCACTCCAGCAACCCTCAGTTTATTTCCTGCGATTAAGAATTCCTCATATCAGTGAGATCATATAATACATGTCTTTCTCTGTTTGACTTATTTCGCTCAACATAATACCCTCCAGTTCCATCCACGTCATTGCAAATGGCAAGATCTCATTCCTTTTGATGGCTGCATAATATTCCATTGTATATATATACCACTTCTTCTTTATCCATTGATCTGTCGATGGACATCTTGGCTCTTTCCACAGTTTGGCTATTGTGGACATTGCTGCTATAAACATCGAGGTGCACGTACCCTTTCAGATCCCTACTTTTATATCTTTGGGGTAAATACCCAGTAGTGCAATTGCTGGGTCATAGGGTAGCTCTATTTTCAACTTTTTGAGGAACCTCCATACTGTTTTCCAGAGTGGCTACACCAGCTTGCATTCCCACCAACAGTGTAGGAGGGTTCCCCTTTCTCCGCATCCCTGCCAACATCTGTCGTTTCCTGACTTGTTAATTTTAGCCATTCTGACTGGTGTGAGGTGGTATCTCATTGAGGTTTTGATTTGGATTTCCCTGATGCTGAGCGATATTGAGCACTTTTTAATGTGTCTGTTGGCCATTTGGATGTCTTTGCAGAAATGTCTGTTCGTGTCTTCTGCCCATTTCTTGACTGGATTCTTTGTTCTTTGGGTGTTCAGTTTGATGAGTTCTTTATAGATTTTGGATACTAGCCCTTTATCTGATATGTCATTTGCAAATATCTTCTCCCATTCTGTCGGTTGTCTTTTGGTTTTGTGGACTGTTTCCTTTGCTTTGCAAAAGCTTTTTATCTTGATGAAGTCCCAATAGTTCATTTTTGCCCTTGCTTCCCTTGCCTTTGGCGATGTTTCTAGGAAGAAGTTGCTTCGGCTGAGGTCAAAGAGGTTGCTGCCTGTGTTCTCCTTTAGGATTTTGATGGACTCCTGTCTCACATTGAGGTCTTTCAACCATTTGGAGTCTATTTTTGTGTGTCGTGTAAGGAAATTGTCCAGTTTCATTCTTCTGCGTGTGGCTGTCCAATTTTCCCAACACCATTTGTTGAAGAGACTGTCTTTTTTCCATTGGACATTCTTTCCTGCTTTGTCAAAGATGAGTTGACCATAGAGTTGAGGGTCCATTTCTGGGCTCTCTATTCTGTTCCATTGATCTATGTGTCTGTTTTTGTGCCAGTACCATGCTGTCTTGATGATGACAGCTTTGTAGTAGAGCTGGAAGTCCGGAATTGTGTTGCTGCCGGCTTTGCTTTTCTTTTTCAATATTCCTCTGGCTATGTGGGGTCTTTTCTGGTTCCATACAAATTTTAGGATTATTTGTTCCATTTCTTTGAAAAAAGTGGATGGTATTTTGATGGGGATTGCATTGAATGTGTAGATTGCTTGAGGTAGCATTGACATCTTCACAATATTTGTTCTTCCAATCCATGAGCATGGAACGTTTTTCCATTTCTTTGTGTCTTCCTCAATTTCTTGCATGAGTATTCTATAGTTTTCTGAGTACAGATCCTTTGCCTCTTTGGTTAGATTTATTCCTAGGTATCTTATGGTTTTGGGTGCAATTGTAAATGGGATCGACTCCTTAATTTCTCTTTCTTCTGTCTTGTTGTTGGTTTATAGGAATGCCACTGATTTCTGTGCATTGATTTTATATCCTGACACTTTACTGAATTCCTGTATGATTTCTAGCAGTTTTGGGGTGGAGTCTTTTGGATTTTCCACATAAAGTATCATATCATCTGCAAAGAGTGAGAGTTTGACTTCTTCTTTGCCGATTTGGATGCCTTTGATTTCTTTTTGTTGTCTGATTGCTGTGGCTAGGACTTCCAATATTATGTTGAATAGCAGTGGTGATAGTGGACATCCCTGCCACGTTCCTGACCTTAGGGGGAAAGCTCTCAGTTTTTCCCCATTGAGAATGATATTCGCTGTAGGTTTTTCATAGATGGCTTTTATGATATTGAGGTATGTACCCTCTATGCCTATACTCTGAAGAGTTTTGACCAAGAAATGATGCTGTACTTTGTCAAATGCTTTTTCTGCATCTATTGAGAGGATCATATGATTCTTGTTCTTTCTTTTGTTAATATATTGTATCACATTGATTGATTTGTGGATGTTGAACCAACCTTGCAGCCCAGGGATAAATCCCACTTGGTCGTGGTGAATAATCCTTTTAATGTACTGTTGAATCCTATTGGCTAGTATTTTGGTGAGAATTTTTGCATCCATGTTCATCAGGGATATTGGTCTGTAATTCTCCTTTTTGATGGGGGTCTTGTCTGGTTTTGGGATCAAGGTAATGCTGGCCTCATAAAATGAGTTTGGAAGTTTTCCTTCCATTTCTATTTTTTTGGAACAGTTTCAGAAGAATAGGTATTAATTCTTCTTTACATGTTTGGTAGAATTCCCCTGGGAAGCCATCTGGCCCTGGGCTTTTGTTTTTTGGGAGATTTTTGATGACTGCTTCAATTTCCTTAGTGGTTATAGGTCTGTTCAGGTTTTCTATTTCTTCCTGGTTCAGTTTTGGTAGTTGATACATCTCTAGGAATGCATCCATTTCTTCCAGGTTATCTAATTTGCTGGCATAGAGTTGCTCATAATATGTTCTTAGAATTGTTCGTATTTCTTTGGTGTTGGTTGTGATCTCTCCTCTTTCATTCATGATTTTGTTGATTTGGGTCATTTCTCTTCTCTTTTTGATAAGTCTGGCCAGGGGTTTATCAATCTTGTTAATTCTTTCAAAGGACCAGCTCCTAGTTTCGTTGATTTGCTCTACTGTTGTTTTAGTTTCTATTTCATTGATTTCTGCTCTGATCTTTATTATTTCTCTTCTCCTGCTGGGTTTAGGCTTTATTTGCTGTTCTTTCTCCAGCTCCTTTAGGTAGAGGGTTAGGTTGTGTACTTGAGACCTTTCTTGTTTCTTGAGAAAGGCTTGTATTGCTATATACTTTCCTCTTAGGACTGCCTTTGCTGCATCCCAAAGATTTTGAATAGTTGTGTTTTCATTTTCATTGGTTTCCATGTATTTTTTAAATTCTTCTTTATTTTCCTGGTTGACCCATTCATTCTTCAGTAGGATGCTCTTTAGCCTCCATGTATTTGAGTTCTTTCCGACTTTCCTCTTGTGATTGAGTTCTAGTTTCAAAGCATTATGGTCTGAAAATAGGCAGGGAATGATCCCAATCTTTTGGTACCAGTTGAGACCTGATTTATGACCTAGGATGTGATCTATTCTGGAGAATGTTCCATGGGCACTAGAGAAGAATGTGTATTCCGTTGCTTTGGGATGGAATGTTCTGAATAGGTCTGTGAAGTCCATTTGGTCCATTGTGTCATTTAAAGTCTTTATTTCCTTGTTGATCTTTTGCTTAGACGATCTGTCCATTTCAGTGAGGGGGGTGTTAAAGTCCCCCACTATTATTGTATTGTTGTCAATGTGTTTCTTTGCTTTTGTTATTAATTGGCTTATATAATTGGCTGCTCCCATGTTAGGGGCATAGATATTTACAATTGTTAGATCTTCTTGTTGGATAGACCCTTTAAGTAGGATATAGTGTCCTTCCTCATCTCTTATTACAGTCTTTGGTTTAAAATCTAATTTGTCTGATATAAGGATTGCCACCCCAGGTTTCTTTCGATGTCCATTAGCATGGTAAATGGTTTTCCACCCCCTCACTTTCAATCTGGGGGTGTCTTTGGTTCTAAAATGAGTCTCTTGAAGACAGCATATCAATGGGTCTTGTTTTTTAATGCAGTCTGATAGCCTGTGTCTTTTGATTGGGGCATGTAGCCCATTTACATTCAGGGTTACTATTGAAAGATAGGAATTTAGTGCCATTGTATTGCCTGTAAGGTGACTGTTACTGTATATTCTCTGTGTTCCTTTCTGGTCTATGATACTTTTAGGGTATCTCTTTGCTTAGAGGACCCCTTTCAATATTTCTTGTAGGGCTGGTTTTGTGTTTGCAAATTACTTTAGCTTTTGTTTGTCCTGGAAGCTTTTACTCTCTCCTTCAATTTTCAATGACAGCCTAGCTGGATATAGTATTCTTGCCTGCATATTTTTCTCATTTAGTGCTCTGAATATATCCTGCCAGTCCTTTCTGGCCTGCCAGCTCTCTGTGGATAGGTCTGTTGCCAATCTAATGTTTCTACCATTGTAGGTTACATATCTCTTCTCCCGAGCTGCTTTCAGGATTTTCTCTTTGTCTATGAGACTCGTAAATTTTACTATTTGATGTCGGGGTGTTGACCTATTTTTATTGATTTTGAGAGGGGTTCTCTGTGCTTCCTGGATTTTGATGCCTGTTTCCTTCCCCAAATTAGGGAAGTTCTCTGCTATAATTTGCTCCATTATACCTTCTGCCCCTCTCTCTCTTTCTTCTTCTTCTGGGATCCCAATTATTCTAATGTTGTTTTGTCTTATGGTATCGCTTATCTCTCAAATTCTGCCCTCGTGATCCAGTAGTTGTTTATCTCTCTTTTTCTCAGGTTCTTTATTTTCCATCATTTGGTCTTCTATATTACTGATTCTCTCTTCTGCCTCATTTATCCTAGCAGTTAGCGCCCCCATTTTTGATTGCACCTCATTAATAGCCTTTTTGATTTCTACTTGGTTGGATTTTAGCTCTTTTACTTCTCCAGAAAGGGTTTCTCTAATAACTTCCATATTTTTTTCAAGCCCAGCTAGTATCTTTAAAGTGATGATTCTGAACTCTAGATCTGACATCGTACTAATGTCCATATTGAGTAGGTCCCTGGCAGTCAGTACTACCTCTTGTTCTTTTTGTTGAGGTGATTTTTTCCATCTTGTCATTTTGTGCAGAGGAGAATAGATTAATGAGAGAACAAAATGCTAGCAGAGTAACAACGTCCCCAGAAAATATACTCTAAACAAATCAGAAAAGACCTGAAGCAGTGGAAAAAGAAATGGAAAGAGAGAAAAAAAGGAAAAGAAAAAAAAGAAAAAGAAAAAGATAAAGATAAAAACAAACAAAACAAAACAACAACAACAAAAAAAAAACCAGACTGTGATCAAATATGATCAGGCTTTTATATAGATCAGTGCCACACACTAGATTTGGGGTGTATTTTGGTCTTTTAGAAGAAAGTGCCTCCCAAAATTTTAAAGAAAGTAAAACTTATATATGTAGACAAATAAGGGTTGATATGATGAAGGGATGGAATATGACTGTAAAGATGGAAATTATAAAAAATTTTATAAAAGGAATTGATAAGAAGTTGTTTGAAAAAAGAAGGAAGAGGATTTAAAAAAAGAAAAAAAAAGGGAGAGAATGTGATCAGGCAGGGGAGTAGAAAAAACCATATCCTAGAGATTTAGGGTATATTTTAATCTGTTAGAAGAAACTATCTCAAAATTTTAAAGAGAGAATAACATATATATATGCCAAAAATATGGGTAACTACTATGAAGGGATAGAATATGACTTTAAAAATGAAAAATAAAAATGTTTTTTTAAAAAAAGGGATTGATAAGATGTTGGTTGAAAAAGGGAAAAAGAAAAATTCAAAAAAAGAAAAAAAGACAGTTAAAAAAAATTAACTTTGAAAGACTAAAGAATCATGGTAAAAAAGCCATGAATTCTATGTGCATTATTCCCCTAGCGCTGGAGTTCTGCCGTTCTCATTGATCGGTAAACTTGGTCTTGGCTGGCTGTTCTCGCTGATCTTCTGGGGAGGGGCCTGTTGCCGTGGTTTCCAAATGTCTCTGCCGGAGGCGGAATTGCCCCGCCCTTGCCGGGTCAGGGCTAAGTAATCTGCTCGGGTTTGCTCTCCGGGGCTTTTGTTCCCTGCGAGCTTTGCGTACAGCTTTGGAGGCGGAGAGTGAAAATGGCGGCCTCCCAATCTCTGCCCTGGAGGAGCCGAGAACTCGGGGCCCCGCTCCTCAGTGAGCCCCCAGAGAAAAGCCGTCAGTCACTCCTGTCTCCCAGGTCTCCGGCCGCACTCCGTGCTCACCCGGCCTGTGACCGCGCGTTTCTATCTCTGGCACCCGACGCTGGGTGGAGTCTCCACACCCAGCAGATCCCTGTGGTGCACTTCCGCGCTGCTCCTCCCGGGGGAGGAAGGTGAGTCTCCCCGGATCTGCCGCTTGTTGGGTCCCTGCTGGAGGAGCAGGGGCCCGACTGTGCCGCGGATCATGGTTTATGGCAACCCCGAGCTGAGAGCCCGCGCCTGGGCTCCGCCTCTGCAGCCGGCTTCCCTGCTCCGTTACCTGGGAGCTCTGCCACACTCAGGCACCCCCGGTCTTTCTGTGACCCCAAGGGTCCTGAGACCACACTGTCCCGGAGGGTTCAACCCCCCGCTTAGCCACCAGAGTGACATTCCTCAGCGGAGCAGACTTTTAAAAGTTCTGATTTTGTGCTCCGTGGTTCTATCACTTGCCAGAAGCGGCCGACGGAGGCCCCTCCCCCGCCGTCTATCCTCCCGAATATCGCCTTGAATTCACTTCTCCGCACGTCCTACCTTCCAGAAAGTGGTCGCTTTTCTGATGAGAGAGTTGTTGCTATTCTTTTCTTCGATCTCCTGTTGAGTTTGTAGGTGTTCAGAATGGTTTGATCCCTATCCAGCTGAATTCCTGAGAGGAGATGAAATCCAGGTCTCCTACTCCTCCGCCATCTTGCTCAGCCCCCCCCCCCCCCCCCGCTACCCCAGCTATCTTTTGAGGTCCACTGGCTTGGAAGATAGATCTCCATCCCTTCACTTTCAGTCTGGATGTATATTTAGGTTCAAAATGAGTCTCTTATAGACAGCATATGGATGGGTCTTGTCTTTTTATCCAATCTGCAACCCTGTGCCATTTTATGGGAGCATTTAGGCCATTCACCTTGAGAGTGATTATTGAAAGATATGAATTAATTGTCATCATGTTGCCTGTGAAGACGTTGTTTTTATAGATTGTCCCTGTAAATTTCTGTTGTAGATCACTCTTGGGGTCTTTCTCCTTTTATAGAACCCCCCTTAATATTTCTTGCAGGGCCGGCTTAGTGGTCACATATTCTTTCAACTTCTGCCGGTCGTGGAAGCTCTGCATCTCTCCATCCATTCTAAATGAAAGCCTTGCCGGATAAAGTATTCTTGGCTGCATGTTTTTCTCATTTAGGACCCTGAATATGTCTTGCCAGGCCTTTCTGGCTTGCCAGGTCTCTGTGGATAGGTCTGACGTTATTCTGATGTTCCTCCCTCTGTACGTAAGGAATCTCTCCCCCCTAACTGCCCTTAAGATGGTTTCCTTGGTTCTAAGATTTGCAAGTTTTACTATTACATGCCGGGGTGTTGGTCTGTGTAAGGCCCTTGATCTTAGGAGGGGTCCTCTTTGCCTCTAGGACTCGAATGTTTGTTTCATTCCCCAGATTAGGGAAGGTCTCAGCTACGATTTGCTCAAATACATCTTCTAGCCCTCTCTCTCTCTCCACTCCCTCCGGGATTCCAATGATTCTGACTTTGGAACGCCTCATGGTGTCACTTATTTCTCTGATTCTATTTTCATGGATTCTGAGTTGTTTTTCCCTGGCCTCCTCTTTTCCCCTTTTATCTATTATAGTGTCTTCCAGATCGCTTATTCTCTCTTCTGTCTCAGTTACCCTAGCTGTTAGATTATGTAGATTGGATTGGATCTCATTGATAGCATTTTTAAGTTCTGCCAATTCCCCTTTTATTTCTGCCCTTAGAGACTCTATGTTGCCATTAATTGATTTCTCCATTCTAGCCATTGTCTTCACAATGGCTAGCCTGAATTCCATCTCCGACATCTTGGTTATATCTGCATCCATTTGTAAATCTGCAGCATAAGTCATAATCTCTGAGTCTTTTCTGTTTTGGGGGCTCCTCCTCCTAGTCATTCTGTTGATGAGTGTTTGAGGGAATGTATAGAGTCCAAATTATTGACCAGAACCCAAGCAAGATGCACCTGTTTTCTTGGGACCTTAGGGTTGCTGGCCTCTTGTTTTCCCAGCCTGTCTTCTGCAGGAGGGACCTGCCGCACTGTTACTCAGGCAACCCTGTTTGGGCAGAGTTGCCCTGCCCCCTATGGTGGGGGATGGGCTCAGTGGGAATCAGTCTTTGGGGCTTTTGTTCTTTGGCGCCTTTCCCTGGCGGCTTTCCACGTCTCTCCCGTGAGTCAGAGCAGAAGAGACCATTTCCAACCCCCTGCCTCAGAGCAGAGAGACCTCAGTCTGTTCTTCAGTGAGCTCTCCAGCCACACTATCTCCATTTCTGTCCGTGCTGCTATAAACTGCAGCATCCTGGGTTGTGTGCCCCTCGGCAGCGCTCCCAGTCCTGCCTCCAGGTCGGGGCACATCTCTGCCCTTTGTACTTCTAAAACCGCCAGCCGCTCCCAGTTCGCATGCGCGCGACTCCGCCACTTGGGGTTCTGTCCCGGGGACTGCAGTTTGCGTGTGCGCGACTCCGCCACTCGGGGTTTCCACCCTGGGGGTTGTAGTTCACCGGCGTGACCCCGGCGCGACCCCAGTGCACCAGGTTTCCATCTCGGAGGCTGCAGTTTGCGGGCGCGTGACCGTCGCTCCGGTTTTTGTCCGGGGGGGCTGTGGTTCGCGTGCGCGACCCCGCTGGTCTGATTTTCCACCCCGGGGGCTGCCCTAAAGTTCTTTCCCAACGCTACCGGTCTGCGAGTCTGTGCCCTGTCCACAGCGCGTGAGGCTGTCACTCACTGGTGGTGTAGGATCCCCACGGCCAGGCACCCTCCCGCTGCCATTTATCCTCCGATATCTGCCCGCAGAATCACGGCTCTCTGCTTCATACCTCAAAACCAATTGCCTGCAATATTCTGTTTGTAGAGATCCAGATCTTCTTACATCTCAGACTGGTTTCGTGGGTGCTCAGAGTGGTCTGGTAGATATCCAGCTCAATTCCGGGGACCAGTTGAAATAGGGTCCCCTACTCCTCCACCATCTTTCCCCCGACCGACAGATAAAATTCTTTAACTGACCTGTGGTGCCACATGATCTTCCCACTTACCACATTTGCCAAAAATGTCTTGCTTTCAAGCGTCAGTGGTCTTATTTCTTGCTGTGTTTTCTCTCCTGCCATAAGGTTTTCATTTATGCTGCTCCCTCTGTCTCAAATACTCTTCTCTCTCTCCTCTTCACCTCTTTACCTTTACCTCTCACCTCTTGCTTCCGATCACAGCTCAAGCAACATTTCTTCTGAATAGGCTCTTCCCAATTGTGATTAGGCCAAGTGTCTTTTTATAAGCTTTCTACCCCCATGTGCCTCTCCTTCCCAGCTCTTGTTTTGGTAGCAATTTTATATCCGTTTTTTGCTTAACTGATACCTGTCTCCCTCACTAGATTATAAGCACAATTGAGGGTTCGTGCATGTAAAAACAAACATGATCCCAGCACCTATAATGATTCTTGGCACTAAATAAGCCCTCAATAAATACTGTTGAACACATGTGAATGAGTAAATAAGTGGGTGAAGGCATAGAGCCTTCTCTCAAGGCAGTCCCGGTCTAATGGGAAGATTGCAATTGCAATTCAAAATGAGAGGTGTGTTCTTTACAGATATCAGGGGAAGATACAGATTAATGAAATCCAAAAGCCTAGGAACCACCACTTTAGGTCCTGAGGAATTTTGAGAGAGAGGATAATGTGATCTGAAATGTAATTTGGAAATTTTCCTGTGGTAAGACTAAGCCCAGAGGCAGAGGTATATATAAGAGATTATTTCACTAGTCCTGGTGAGAGATGCGAACCTGAATTTAGTTGGAAAATATGGGGAAGAAAAAAGAGATAAGAAGTGGAAGATGTAAAAGTGGTAGAAACTATTGGATTTAATGGCAGATTTAATATGGATGAAGGAGAGAATTTAGGTGACTGGGTGATGCTATTAATCAGAGTTGGGACTGTAGGAAGTGGAATTAAATTTGTGGATAAAGTGATTGAGTTACACTTGGGGCATATGATTCTGTAAAATAGCATAGCATTGTAGCTTTGTTTTTTTTTATGCCTAAAGCTCTTAATACTTCTTGAAACTTTGTCTTCCCTTGACTTCCACATTTTCCTGGTTTTCCTCCTACCTCACTGGGCGTTACTCAGTTCCCAATGCTAGCTCCTCCATCTGACCTCCAAGTGTTGGTAATTTCAAGAATTAGTCCTGGGTCCTTTTGATTATGTGCTCTACTTTTTCTCCCAGTGATATAATCCAGTCTCATTTCTTTAAATACCGTTTATACACTGATGACCTCTCCCTAGCCTCTCTCCTGAACTCTCCAGACTAGTATACCCAACTGTTTACTGGACATTCCTACTTAAATGCCTAAGAAGCATCTGAAATATAACAAGTCCAACAACAGAACTATTGATTCTCTTCCATCCCAAACCTATTTCTCCCATAGTCTTCCCATCATGGTAAATGGTAATAAATCTACTCAGATGCTCAAGTGAAAAAAACCCCCAAAAAACCAACCTAGGACTCCGTGTCTAAAATATGGATGAGTTTAATACCATCAACTACATCTCAGAAGCTAAATGTCCCCAGAATTATTGCACAGAAGAGTCATAGTTGGAAAGCCCTTCTTTATATCTAGATTAAAGAGGAATTCACTTATCTTTTCTTCTAGTGCCTGCATAGTTTCCTTTTCTTTAAAAATTTTTTAAATTTGATTTTTTATTGAAATATAGTTGACACACAATGTTACATTAGTTTCAGGTGTACAACACAGTGACTCAGCAAGTCTATACAATTTGTGCTGCTCATCACAAGTGTAGCCACCAACTGTCACCATGCAGCACTATTACAGTACCATTGACTATATTCCCTATGCTGTACCTTTTATTCCTGTGACCCTTTTCTCTTTTTTTTAATTGAAGTATAGTTGGCATACAATATTATATTAGTTTCAGGTGTGCAGCACAGTGATTCAACAATTCTATGCAAAATGCTCACCATGAAAAGTGTAGTAACCATCTATTACCATACAGAGTTATTACAATATTATTGCTATATTCCCTATGCTGTACTTTGCATTCTCATGACATTTATTTTATAACTGGAAGTTTGTACCTCTTAATCCCCTTCACCTATTTTTCCTATTGCCCACTCCCCTCTCCTCTGGCAATCACCAGTTTGTTCTCTGTATTTATGAGTCTGTTTCTGATTGTGTGTGTGTGTGTGTGTTTTATTCTACATATGAGTGAAATCATGTGGCATTTGTTTTTCTCTGACTTATTTCAGTTAGCATAACACCCTCTTGGGCCATCCATGTTGTCATGAATGGCAAGATTTCATTCTTTTTAATGGCTGAGTAATATTCTATGCCATGGTGTGCGTGCATGTGCATGCGTGGGTATAATATACATTATATATACTGTTATATATATTATGCATATACACACAATGGAATATTATATATGTTATATGTGTAATTGAATATATAATATGTAACATGTGTTTATACACACATACTCACTACTTTATCCATTTATTTGTCAGTGAAAACTTGGGTTACTTCCATATCTTGGTCATTGTAAATAAGGCTGCAGTGAATACAGAGGTGCATATATCTTTTTGAATTAGTGTTTCCATTTTCTTCAGGTAAATATGCAGAAGTGGGATTACTGGATCATATGGTATTTTAATTTTTAGTATTTTGAGGAACTTCCATACTGTTTTCCAGAGTGGCTCACCAATTTACATTCCCAACAACAGTGCATGAGGGTTTCCTTTTCTCTACACCCTCACCAACACTTGTTATTTCTTGTTTTTTTTGATTTCAGTCATTCTGACTGGTGTGAGGGGATACTTCATTTTGGTTTGGATATGCATTTCTCTGGTGATTAGTGATGTTGATCATGTGTCATTGGCCACCTGTATGTCTTTATTTTGAAAAATGTCTATTCAGGTCTTCTGCCTACACACACACACACACACACACATATTTATTTATTTGAGACAGAGAGAGTGAGCGAGTTGGGGAGGAGCAGAGGGAGAGGGACAAGCAGACTCTATGCTGAGGTCGGAGCCAGTCGTGCGGACCCTAAGATCATGACCTAAGCCAGAACCAAGAATCTGCCATTTAACTGACTGAGCTATCCAGGTGCCCTTATATCAGATTGTATTTTTGTGTGTGTTGACATAATTTCCTTTTCTTATAGTTAAATCTTTTATCCAATTGATGTTGGAGTTATTCCTATGTATGATGTGGGAAATGAATCTAATCTTGTAGCATTATTTTCTTTTAATTTTTTTTTATTAACATATAATGTATTATTTGTTTCAGGAGTGCAGGTCTATGATTCATCAGTCTTACACAATTCACAGCGCTCACCATAGCACATATTCTCCCCAATGTCCATCACCCAGCCATCCCATCCCTCCCACACCCCTCCACTCCAGCAACCCTCAGTTTGTTTCCTGAGAGTAAGAGTTTCTTATGGTTTGTCTCCCTCTCTGGTTTTGTCTTGTTTCATTTTTCCCTCCCTTCCCCTATGATCCTTTGTCTTGTTTCTCAAATTCCTCATATCAATGAGATCATATGGTACTTGTCTTTCTCTGATTGACTTCTTTCGCTTAGCATAATACATCTAGTTCCATCCATGTCAAGATCTCATATTTTTTGATGGCTGCATAATATTCCATTGTGTGTGTGTGTGTGTGTGTGTGTGTGTGTGTGTGTATACCACATCTTCTGTATCCATTTATCTGTCGATGGACATCTAGGCTCTTTCCATAGTTTGGATATTGTGGACATTGCTGCTATAAACATTGGGGTGCATGTGCCCCTTCAGATCACTACATTTGTATCTTTGGGGTAAATACCCAGTAGTACAATTGCTGGTCATAGGGTAGCTCTATTTTCAACTTTTTGAGGAACCTCCATACTGTTTTCCAGAGTGGCTGCACCAGCTTGCATTCCCACCAACACTGTAGGAGGGTTCCCCTTTCTCCGCATCCCTGCCAACATCTGTCATTTCCTGACTTGTTCATTTTAGCCATTCTGACTGGGGTGAGGTGGTATCTCATTGAGGTTTTGATTTGTATTTCCATGATGCCAAGCGATGTTGAGCACGTTTTCATGTGTCTGTTGGCCATTTGGATGTCTTCTTTGCAGAAATGTCTGTTCATGTCTTCTGCCCATTTCTTGATTGAATCATTTGTTCTTTGGGTTAGATACTAGTCCTTTATCTGATATGTCATTTGCAAATATCTTCTCCCATTTGTCGGTTGTCTTTTGGTTTTGTTAACTGTTTCCTTTGCTGTGCAAAAGCTTTTTATCTTGATGAAGTCCCAATAGTTCATTTTTGCCCTTGCTTCCCTTGCCTTTGGTGATGTTTCTAGGAAGAAATTGCTGCAGCTGAGGTCGAAGAGGTTGCAGCCTGTGTTCTCCTCAAGGGTTTTGATGGATTCCTGTCTCACATTGAGGTCTTTCAACCATTTGGAGTATATTTTTGTTTGTGGTGTAAGGAAATGGTCCAGTTTCGTTTTTCTGCATGTGGCTGTCCAATTTTCCCAACACTATTTGTTGAAGAGACTGTCTTTCCATTGGACATTCTTCACTGCTTTGTCGAAGATTAGTTGACAATAGAGTTGAGGGTCCATTTCTGGGCTCTCTATTCTGTTCCATTGATCTATGAGTCTGTTTTTGTGCCAGTACCATACTGTCTTGATGATGACAGCTTTGTAATAGAGCTTGAAGGCCGGGATTGTGATGCCACCAGGTTTGCTTTTCTTTTTCAACATTCCTCTGGCTATTTGGGTCTTTTCTGGCTCCATACAAATTTTAGGATTATTTGTTCCATTTCTTTGAAAAAAGTGGATGGTATTTTGATAGGGATTGCATTAAATGTGTAGATTGCTCGAGGTAGCATAGACATCTTCACAATATTTGTTCTTCCAATCCATGAGCATGGAACGTTTTTCCATTTCTTTGTGTCTTCCTCAATTTCTTGCATGAGTATTCTATAGTTTTCTGAGTACAGATCCTTTGCCTCTTTGGTTAGATTTATTCCTAGGTATCTTATGGTTTTGGGTGCAATTGTAAATGGGATCGACTCCTTAATTTCTCTTTCTTCTGTCTTGTTGGTGTATAGAAATGCAACTGATTTCTGTGCATTGATTTTATATCCTGACTTTACTGAATTCCTGTATGATTTCTAGCAGTTTTGGGGTGGAGTCTTTTGGATTTTCCACATAAAGTATCATATCATCTGCAAAGAGTGAGATTTTCACTTCTTTGTCAATTCGGATGCCTTTTATTTCTTATTGTTGTCTAATTGCTGAGGCTAGGACTTCTAGTACTATGTTGAGTAGCAGTAGTGATAATGGACATCCCTGCCGTGTTCCTGACCTTACGGGGAAAAGTTCTCAGTTTTTCCCCATTGAGTATTCACTGTAGGATATTCATGTTGGATTTTATGATATTGAGGTATGTACCCTCTATCCCTACACTGTGAAGAGTTTTGATCAAGAAAGGATGCTGTACTTTGTCAAATGCTTTTTCTGCATCTATTGAGAGAATCCTATGGTTCTTGTTCTTGCTTTTATTAATGTATTTTTACACATTGATTGATTTGCGGATGTTGAACCAACCTTGCAGCGCAGGAGTAAATCCCTCTTGGTTGTGGTGAATAACTCTTTAATGTACTGTTGGATCTATTGGCTAGTATTTTTTTTTTTTTTCAAAGATTTTATTTCTTTATTTGAGACAGAGAGAATGAGAGACAGGGAGCATGAGAGGGAGGAGGGTCAGAGGGAGAAGCAGACTCCCTGCCGAGCAGGGAGCCCGATGCGGGACTCGATCCCGGGACTCCAGGATCATGACCTGAGCCGAAGGCAGTTGCTTAACCAACTGAGCCACCCAGGCGCCCTATTGGCTAGTATTTTGGTGAGAATTTTTGCATCCATGTTCATCAGGGATATTGGTCTGTAGTTCTCCTTTTTGATGGGGTCTTGTCTGGTTTGGGGATCAAGGTAATGGTGGCCTCATAAAATGAGTTTGGAAGTTTTCCTTCCATTTCTATTTTTTGGAACAGTTTCAGAAGAATAGGTATTAATTCTTCTTTACATGTTTGGTAGAAATCCCCTGGGAAGCCATCTTGCCCTGGGCTCTTGTTTCTTGGGAGATTTTTGATGACTGCTTCAATTTCCTTACAGGTTATGGGTCTGTTCAGGTTTTCTATTTCTTCCTGGTTCAGTTTTGGTAGTTTATACATCTCTAGGAATGCATCCATTTCTTCCAGATTGTCTAATTTGCTGGCATATAGTTGCTCAGAATATATTCTTATAATTGTTTGTATTTCTAAAGTGTTGGTTGTGATCTCTCCTCTTTCATTCATGATTTTATTTATTTGGGTCATTTCTCTTTTCTTTTTGATAAGTCTGGCCAGGGGTTTAATCAATCTTATTAGATTGGTATTATCTTATTAAAGAACCAGCTCCTAGTTTTGTTTATCTGTTCTACTGTTCTTTTGGTTTCTATTTCATTGATTTCTCTCTGATCTTCATTATTTCTCTTCTCCTGCTGTGTTTAGGCTGTATTTGCTATTCTTTCTCCAGCTCCTTTAGGTGTAGCATTAGGTTGCGTATTTGAGACCTTTCTTGTTTCTTGAGGAAGGCTTGTATTGCTATATACTTTCCTCTTAGGACCACCTTTGCTGCATCCCAAAAATTTTGAACAGTTGTGTTTTCATTTTCATTTGTTTCCATGAATTTTTTTAAAATTTTCTCTAATTTCCTGGTTGACCCATTCATTCTTCAGTAGGATGCTCTTTAGCCTCCATGTATCTGAGTTCTTTCCGACTTTCCTCTTGTGATTGAGTTCTAGTTTCAAAGTACTGTGGTCTGAAAATATGCAGGGAATGATCCCAGTCTTTTGGTACCGGTTGAGACCTGATTTGTGACCTAGGATGTGATCTATTCTGGAGAATGTTCCATGGGCACTAGAGAAGAATGTGTATTCTGTTGCTTTGGGATGGAATGTTCTGAATATATCTGTGAGGTCCATTTGGTCCAGTGTGTCATTTAAAGTCTTTATTTCCTTGTTGATCTTTTGCTTAGACAATCTGTCCATTTCAGTGAGGGGGGTGTTAAAGTCCCCTACTATTATTGTATTGTTGTCGATGTGTTTCTTTGCTTTTGTTATTAATTGGCTTATATAATTGGCTGCTCCCATGTTAGGGGCATAGATATTACAATTGTTAGATCTTCTTGTTGGATAGACCCTTTAAGTAGGATATAATGTCCGTCCTCATCTCTTATTACAGTCTTTGGTTTAAAATCTAATTAGTCTTATATAAGGATTGCCGCCCCAGCTTTCTTTTGATGGTCATTAGCATGGTAAATGGTTTTTGACCCCTCAGTTTCAATCTGGAGGTGTCTTTGGGTCTAAAATGAGTCTCTTGCACACAGCATATCAGTGGGTCTTGTTTTTTTATCCAGTCTGATAGCCTGTGTCTTTTGATTGGGGCATGTAGCCCATTTATATTCAGGGTAACTATTGAAAGATAGGAATTTAGTGCCATTGTATTGCCTGTAAGGTGAATGTTACTGTATATTGCCTGTGTTCCTTTCTGGTCTATGATACTTTTAGGGTATCTCTTTGCTTAGAGGACCAGGACCTCTTTCAATATTTCTTGTAGGGCTGTTTGCAAATTCTCTTAGTTTTTGTTTGTCCTGGAAGCTTTTTATCTCTCCTTCAATTTTCAATGACAGCCTAGCTGGATATAGTATTCTTGGCTGCATATTTTTCTCATTTAGTGCTCTGAATATATCCTGCCAGTCCTTTCTGGCCTGCCAGGTCTCTGTGGGTAGGTCTGTTGCCATTCTAATGTTTCTACCATTGTAGGTTACAGACCTCTTGTCCCAAGCCGCTTTCAGAATTTTCTCTTTGTATATGAGACTTGTGAGTTTTACTATTAGATGTCGGGGTGTTGACCTATTTTTATCGATTTTGAGGGGGGTTCTCTGTGCCTCCTGGATTTTGATACCTGTTTTCTTCCCCAGATTAGGGAAGTTCTCTGCTATAATTTGCTCCAATATACCTTCTGCCCCTCTCTCTTTCTTCTTCTGGGATCCCAATTATTCTAATGTTGTTTTGCTTTATGGTATCACTTATCCTTTGAAAATTCTCCCCTCGTGATCCAGTAGTTCTTTTTTTTTTTTTTAAGATTTTATTTATTTATTTGACAGAGAGAGACACAGTGAGAGAGGGAACACGAGCAGGGGGAGTGGGAGAGGGAGAAGCAGGCTTCCTGCGGAGCAGGGAGCCCGATGCGGGGCTCGATCCCAGGACCCTGGGATCATGACCTGAGCCAAAGGCAGACGCTTAACCGGCTGAGCCACCCAGGCGCCCCCAGTAGTTCTTTATCTCTCTTTTTCTCAGCTTCTTTATTCTCCATTATTTGGTCTTGTCTATCACTAATTCTCTCTTCTGCCTCATTTATCCTAGCAGTTAGAGCCTCCATTTTTGATTGCACCTCATTAATAGACTTTTTTATTTCGACTTGGTTAGATTTTAGTTCTATGCTTTTTTCAAGCCCAGCTAGTATCTTCATAATTGTCATTCTGAACTCTAGTTCTGACATCTTACTAATGTCTGTATTGATTAGGTCCCTGGCAGTCAGTACTGCCTCTTCTTCTTCTTTTTTTTTTTTTTTTGAGGTTTTTCCATCTTGTCACTTTGTCCAGAGGAGAATAGATGAATGAGAGAACAAAATGCTAAGAGGGTAAAAACGACTGCAGAAATATATACACTAAACAAATGAGAAGAGGGGTGCCTGGGTGGCTCAGTCGTTAAGTGTCTGCCTTTGGTTCAGGTCATGATCCCAGGGTCCTGGGATCGAGCCCCACATCGGGCTCCCTGCTCCGCGGGAAGCCTGCTTTTCCCTCTCCCGCTCCCCTTGCTTGTGTTCCCTCTCTCGCTGTGTCTCTCTCTGTCAAATAAATAAATAAAATCTTAAAAAAAAAAAAAAACCAAAAGATAAAACAAATGAGAAGAGAGCCAAAACCAGGGTGAAAAGAAAGGGAAAAAAAAAAAAGAATATGATCAGGCTGTTAATAGAATAGATAGAGCCACACACTAGATTTTGGGTGTATTTTGATCTGTTAGAAGAAATTGCCTCCCAAAATTTTAAAGAAAGAAAAACTTATATATATACAAAAATAAGGGTAAGTACGATGAAGGGATGGAATATGAATGTAAAGATGAAAATTATAAAAGATTTTAAAAAAGGAATTGTTACGATAAGAATTGGTTGAAAAAAGAATAAAAAAAAATTTAAAAAAAGAATGTGATCAGGCGGGAGACTAGGACAACATCATACACTAGATTTAGGGTATATTTTGGTCTCTTAGAAGAAACTGTATCCCAAAATCTTAAAGAAAGAAAAAAATATATATATATACAAAAAATAAGGTTAAATACAATGAAGGGATGGAATATGACTGTAAAAATGAAAATTAAGAAAGATCCTAAAAAAGGAATTGATAAGTTGGTTGAAAAAGGAAATAAGAAAAATTTAACTAAAAAAATAGAAAAAAAATAAAGAAAATTTAAAAAGTTAACTTTGAAAGACTAAAGAATCATGGTAAAAAAGCCATGAATTCTTTGTGCTGTATTCCCCTAGCACTGGAGTTCTGCCGTTCTCATTGATTGGTAAACTTGGTCTTGGCTGGCTGTTCTTGCTGATCTTCTGGGGGAGGGGCCTGTTGCCGTGGTTCCCAAATGTCTTTGCCGGAGGCAGAATTGCCCCACCCTTGCCGGGTCAGGGCTAAGTAATCTGCTCGGGTTTGCTCTCGGGAGCTTTTATTCCCTGCAAGCTTTCCATACAGCTTTGGAGAACGAGAGTGAAAATGGCGGCCTCCCAATCTCCGACCCGGAGGAGCCGAGAACTCAGGGCCCCACTCCTCAGTGTGCCCCCAGAGAAAAGGAGTCAGTCCCGTCTCCCTGGTCTCCGGCCGCACTCCGTGCTCACCCGGCCTGCGATGGGGCATCTCTATCTCTGGCACCTGACCCCGTGTGTAGTCTCCAAACCCAGCAGATCCCTGCGGTGAGCTCCCTGCCGCTCCTCCCGGGGGAGGAAATGGAGTCTCCCTTGATCTGCCGCTTGTTGGGTTCCTGCTGGAGGAGCAGTGGCCTGATTGTGCAGCGGATCATGATTTATGGCAGCCCCGAGCTGAGAGCCTACTCCTTGGCTCTGTCTTTGCAGCCGGCTTCCCCACTCTGATACCTGGGAGCTCTGCTGCACTCAGGCACCCCCGGTCTTTCTGTGACCCCGAGGGTCCTGAGACCACACTGTCCCACGAGGGTTCCACCCCCCGCTTAGCCACTGGAGTGACTTACCTCAGTGGAGCAGACTTCTAAAAGTTCCAATTTTGTGCTCTGCTGCTCTGTCACTTGCTGGTAGTGGCTGACGGAGGCCCCCTCCCCCACTGTCTATCCTCCCGAATATCGCCTTGGATTCACTTCTCTGCACGTCCTACCTTCCAGAAAGTGGTCGCTTTTCTGTTCAGAGAGTTGCTGCTATTCTTTTCTTCGATCTCCTGTTGAGTTTGTAGGTGTTCTGAATGGTTTGATAACTATCTAGCTGAATTCCTGGGACCAGACAAAATTTAGGTCTCCTACTCCTCCTCCATCTTGCTCCTCCCCCTTGTAGGATTATTTGTAATGGCAAATATTGGAAATTATATATAATGTCCAAATATAGGAGATTGATGGAACAAAGTATGGTACACACACACACATATAGATACCTGAGAATCAACCTTGATTTCTTTCCTTCCCTTCTTCCTTCTTCCTCACATTTATCAAGTGCTGTTAGTTCTATCTACAACCACATCTCACCATCCCCATTCTGTTACTCTTGCCCAAGTCACCATTTCTTGCCTTGGCTGCCTACTACCCTTCTTTACCCCCTTAAATAATTGTCTACAGCTCCTAATGTTTTTTGTTTTTTTTTTTAACACATAAGTCAGAGCATATCACAGACCTATTTCAAAAACTCCAATGGCATCCTGTGAAACTTAATATAAAATCTAAATTCTTGCCTATGGCCTAGTTATCTGGCTATCTTTTCAGCTTCACCTCCTACCTCTCTCCTCCTTGCTCACAAACTGCCATAAGCTCTTTCCTGCCTCAGAGGTTTTTCACTTTGCCTGGAAGGCTCTTCTCCATGGCTATTGCATTCTACCATTTAAGTCTAGTTTAAAGTCCTCTCTAAAGAGGCTTTATCTGGCTCCACAATTTAATGTTTTATCCCCCCTGCTTCCTCTAGTCACTCTATACATTTCCCTGTTTTAATTTCTGTATAGTGTTTGTCGGTGTAAGAAAAAAATTTCCCTCCCTCCCTCCTTCCTTCTTCCTTCCCTCCATGTCTCCATTTCTCCTTTTTATGTTCTCTCTCCTTTGTTTACTTGTGTTCTTATTCTCCAGATTGTAAGTGTAATCAGAAAAGGAATTTTGTGCTTCTTGTTTACTTTCGTATCCGCACTCCTACAGCCCTTGGATCACACAAACACTCTGTGAGTATGAATATCCTTGTCTCTATCTAATCTGTCTTTATCTGTCTATGATATTGAATAAGGTGCTTAGGTTACTGTTCATAATAAAACAGTGATTTAACACTACATTAAAAGTGTTCAAATATAGAATATATGAAAAATAACAGATGTTTTCCCCAAAGAATGGGGAAGGAAAAAGTAATAACATATGCTTCATGTTGCCATTTTGCTCAACTTTGTTTTTCTTTTTAGGCAGATTTGGTGGGTGGGTAAAGTCCTAGAAAGCAACAGGAGGAGCAGGAAAAAGAGGGAGTACTGAACTAAATAAAGTGAAGATAATGGAATAGGTATAGTTTAGCAAAAGTTAGATCACCTCACATTACATGCCAGTACTCAACTCTTGGTTTTCTGGACTAATAGGATGGAAAAGAACTATGAATGAATCCAAAGCAAGAGAGTCATTTTTTTTTGTTTTTGGAGGTTTTATTTATTTATTTGACAGAGGGAGACACAGCGAGAGAGGGAACATAAGCAGGGGGAGTGGGAGAGGGAGAAGCAGGCTTCCCGCCGAGCAAGGAGCCCGATGCGGGGCTCGATTCCAGGACCCTGGGACCATGACCTGAGCCGAAGGCAGATGCTTAATGACTGAGCCATCCAGGCGCCCCAAGAGGGTCATTTTGAAAAATTGTATTTGGTTTTAGAATTCAGCCAGAGGTACATGAACCACAGATGTTCATCACCCCTCCCAGGACCAAGTTCATTTTCAGCAGCCCAGATGGGACAACCATAAATGAAGTAAGTAGAACAAAGCTACCCTGGTATTTCCTTGCTCAATCTCCATAACTAGCTTTACACATTTTGCTCAGTATTTTAAATTAAAAGAGCTTCTGGTAAAAGTAAATTATAGACTGGAGCTTTTCTTCAGAATAGGTAAGTTCTCATTCTGTCTGAAATTCCTGTTCTTGTAGATTTGCCTCTTTGTCTATTTCCCATCTTCCAACTAGGCTTGTCCATCCTTAGAGACTCAGCCCGAGTTCTGTGAAGATCTGCCCAAGTTTGAATCCAGATGAGTTTTTCTTTTTTTTTTTTTTTTTAAAGATTTTTTATTTATTTATCTGAGAGAGAGAATGGGAGACAGAGAGCATGAGAGGGGGAGGATCAGAGGGAGAAGCAGACTCCCCGCTGAGCAGGGAGTCTGATGCAGGACTCGATCCCGGGACTCCAGGATCATGACCTGAGCCGAAGGCAGTTGCTTAACCAACTGAGCCACCCAGGCACCCCCCAGATGAGTTTTTCTTACTGAAACTTCTGTGCTTCCGATTGTATTGCTTAGTAATTATTCCATGAACATGTGTCTTGCCTCTTTAATTGGGCTATAAGCCCTCTAGAGATGATGCAATATATGTATCACTTATTTTTTTGGATTGTAAAGCATTCCCGGCCCAGTTGTGGACTAATGGAGGGTGTTAAAAGTGGATAAAAACGGGTTATTTGGGCCCTATTCACATATACTTGCTCAAAGTGGAGAACCTACCTCAGCCCTCCAGGATGAGTCTGGTGGTTGGTCTTTCTACATATAAATCATTAATGACATTTTGCTTTTTATTTCTGACATTAATTTAAAAAGTGTTGGGAAAATCATTTTTGATTTGTGCATAAAATAATGTGCTGTTTTTCAGAATGAAAACATATTCTGTGAGTCATTTTTGTTATGAATAATTTAGAACATTTGTGGATATTCTATTTCTGGGTAAAATAGTTCCAAATAAGATTTTAGTAATGCATGTGTGATACATATTTAAAAACAAAAATAAAATAACTTCTTGAATGTTTGCCTTTTTAGGAAATCCAGTCATTCAAATTGTTTTCTTTCGAGACCCAAAAATGCTAGGGCATTGCCAGCTTTGAGTTTATCCTGCAAAAGAAAAGAAAGGTTCTATTTAAAGTATTATTTAATGGTTATTTCAAAATACTTTACTGAGTGTCTTTATCAGGTTTGTTTGGTTTTTTTAAAAGATTTTATTTGTTTGACAGAGAGAGACACAGCGAGAGAGGGAACACAAGCAGGGGGAGTAGGAGAGGGAGAACAGACTTCCCACTGAGCAGGGAGCCCGATGCAGGGCTCGATCCCAGGACCCTGGGATCATGACCTGAGCCGAAGACAGACACTTAGCGACTGAGCCACCCAGGCGCCCCTTTATCAGATTTTTAAAAGATGAATTTCCCAATGTGAGAGAAAAAGTTTAGCAGGTTAAACAATGAATCTCTTGACCCCTGTCTGCCCCACTATTTAAAATCTAAGTTTGAAAGTTGGTCATGGGAAGAAAGGAGAATTATAAGGGGGAAAGCCCTCTTAGGAAAAAATGCCTTATTTCGAAACCTATATAGGACCCTCTAATGGGTTTCAAGGACTATTTAGAGACAAATACAGTTGACCCTTGAACAACATGAGTTTGAACTGTGGAAGTCCACATACGTGAGGATTTTTTTCAATAAATATATTGGAAAATTCTTTGGAGATTTGTGACAATTTGAAAAAACTCACAAACTGTGTAGCCTAGAAGTAAAAAATTGTAAAAAGAGAGATATTGTAAGAATACAGTGTATAATACAAGTAAGATACAAAATATGTGTTAATCAACTATGTTATCGGTAAGGCTTTTGGTCAACAGCAGGCTATTAGTAGTTAAGTTTTTGGGGAGCCAAAGGTTATATGTGGATTTTGATGTAGGGGTCAACGCCCCTAACTCTTGTGTTGTTCAAAGGTCAACTTCATAGAGAAAAGGTACAGGTTAGGTCTGTGGGACAGGTGAGCTGGAAATAGTGCCCAGAAGTCATCTAGACATCCTCCAGTTTTTAGACATATGTGTTGTCCCTTCACATGGCCATGAATAAAAGGTAAGCTCTTTTGGCACAAGAGAAGTGATAGATGAAGCACCTCAGAATATGGTACAAATATGTAAATTTATAGATTTCAGATGAAAAAAAAGGACTGCCAAATTTTTCCTCACTTTCTTCCCAGTTATAGACTAGGTCAACCCCACAGCAAGAACTCCTGTGAGCTGGGGCGCCTGGGTGGCTCAGTTGGTTAAGCATGTGCCTTCAGCTCAGGTCATGATCCTGGAGCCCTGCATCAGGCTCCCTGCACAGTGGGGAGTCTGCAGCTCCCTCTGCCCCTCCCCTGCTCATGTGTGCACGCTCTCTTCCTCCCTTTCTCTCTCTCTCTCAAATAAATGAATAAAATCTTTAAAAAAATCCTGTGAGTTAAGGGGGTAACTTACTTGATATATGTCCAGCTTGCAAAGGGCACCATGTAGCTGAGAGTAGAAGGAAACATGTATGGGGTTGTGTAACGTCTCTGGATATTAATGTGTCTCTATATATTTTGATCACTTCAGTGTTCTTACACAGCCTTGGACAGTGGGGGATTTGAGGCAGGGACTTCTTACTCAGGGTTCTTCCCTGATACACACTTGGGCCATCCCCATCTTAAAGGAGGATTTAGAAGTGACTATTGTTGCTCTGAGAAAACTGTTTGCTTTACTTTTAAAAATATGTTGGTACCAACTATCGTTTGAAGAAGATACATTTTGGCATGTCAGATTTGGGGTTGGGTCCATGTGCTATAATCTAACAGTTAATATTGCCTTTGGCAAATCACCCAGCACCCAAATCTTGTTTTCCTCCTCTGCATCTACATGGTGGAATGCATCTGCCTGTCTACCTCCCAGTGTTGTTGTGGTCATCAAATGGGTTTATTGTGTCTAAAAATTTTTTAGTGAAATTTACCTTTATGTGGCTCAAAATTCAAAGGGTAGAAAATGGATGCTTCCTTTCACTACTGCCACCCAACCAGTACTTTTTCTTTCCAGAGTTATCAGTTTCTTGTCTGTTTTCCCAGAATATTTTATGCATATATAAGCAAATACTTATATTTAGGTATATGGACATTTTTTAACAAATGGATAGTGTATTATACACAAATGGAAGTACAATGTATGCGTTGTTTTGTACCTTGCTTTTTAAACTTAAGATACTTTGGAAATTGATTTTTAATTTTTTTATGGCTACATACATTCCATTGTATGGATATATTATTTATTTAACTATTTCTCTCTGAAAACTAGATTGTTTTCGATCTTTTATTATAAACAATTTTACAGTAACCTTGTACAGAATGTCATGAATTTGTGAGTATAACATTTTCATGTAAGATTTTTTTAAAACTTTGACCTTAAAAGTTATAAGCAGATACAATAAATAACTAGAGGCAAAAATAATAACAGTAATTATTATTATTATTCTGTTAAAGGTTTAATCAGGATACTTAGGGTAATTTGGTTTAAGTTTGATTTTGGCTAAGGGAACTTGGATTCTAGTTTAGAAGAAAGCCAGGAATTATGCAAAAGATTATGACTGAGACTTTTTTTTAAAAGGTTATTTATTTGAGAGAGAGAATGAGAAAGCATGAGTGGGAGGAGGAGCAGAGGGAGAGGGAGAAGCAGACTCCCTGATGAATAGGGAGCCCGATGACGGGAGCTCAATCTCAGGACCCCTGGATCATAACCTGAGCAGAAGGCAGACGCTTAACTGGCTGAGCCACCCAGGCACCCCATGACTGAGAATTTGTAAGATTTGTTAAGAGTTTATATGTTCCTATGTCTTCATTTTTGGCCAAGCTTGACTCCGGTTATGATTGGCAATGAATCCCTTAGGAAGAACTTGTTTTGTTGTGGGGTAGGGGTGGGATGGGAGGGGGATGACAAAGGAGAGGGGATCTGAGGACAGATTCTCATTTTAAACTCATCTTGGTTCATAAGCCGAAGGGGCAGAATAGGCAGTGGCAGCATTATAGTACATTTTAGTATCATTTATCCACCCTAAAAATCAAATGCCAAAAGAAAAAAATCCAGTTACTTGAGAGTTCTGGTTCTTTGAGTCCTTGTTAATCAAGACTTTAGTCTCAATATCCGAATAACCAGGATCATTATAATTTTTGAGATTGGTAGATTTGTTACAGAAATGTTAAAAGGAAAAACAGACATTTTTCTTGTTCATCGAACATACAAGCATAAATATATGATTATGATACGCTTCTTTACGGTTTTTGTTCTTGGCTTTATGAATTTAGTTGTACTAGGTTGACTTTCAGCTTTTAAAAAAAAAAATTAAAAAATTTAATTCCAGCGTAGTTAACATAAAGTTAGTTTCAGGTGTACAATGTAGTGATTCACTAGTTCCACTGAGTGCTCTCAAGGTAAATGTACTATTAATCCCCATCACCTGTTTCACCCCTCCCCCCACCTACCTCCCTTCTGGGAACCATCTGTTTGTTCTCTATAGTTAAGAGTCTGTTTTGTGGTTTGTCTCCTTTTTTCCCTTTTTTTTTTTTAAAGATTTATTTATTTATTTGAGAGAGCGAGAATGAGAGAGAGTACATGAGAGGGGGTAGGGTCAGAGGGAGAAGCAGGCTCCTCGCTAAGCAGGGAGCCCGATGCGGGACTCGATCCGGGGACTCCAAGATCATGACCTGAGCGGAAGGCAGTTGCTTAACCAACTGAGCCACCCAGGCGCCCTTTCCCTTTGTTTTGTTTCTTAAATTTCACATCGTGAAATGGTATTTGTCTTTCTCTGACCGACTTATTTCACTTAGCATTATACGCTCTAGCTCCAACTGCATCGTTGCAAAGGACAAGATTTCATTCTTTTTTATGGCTGAGTAATATTGCAATGTATATATATACCACATCTTCCTTTGCCCTTTAGTAGTTCCTGCCGCGGGGAGGGTGGCGCGCCATGATCGTATAGCGGTTAGTACTCTGCGTTGTGCCCTTTAGTAGTTCCACTATTTCTAGTAACAATTCTAGGAATATTAAGCATAATGTTTCCCTTGTTCTTTGTTGTCGCATATCAAAGTTCTCTGAAACCAAAGAATTAGAGCGGGGAAACTCAGGAAGACCATGAAGTAAACAGCATATACCTTTGTTTCTGCATCAAATTCTTCTATGGACTCTATCAGTTTCCCAGGTTCCAGCTCCCCTAGTGGAAAGGGGTAATCAGTTCCCAAAATGACTTTATCCTGAAAAAAAATTTTTTAACTGTAACTTTACAGAGCATCAAAGAATATTCTGTAAATGTAATTAATATTTACTTATTACAAGCACTCCTATGATAAAATAACAAATTCCTTCCAGTTAATAGAAACAAACTGATCTAAAATGTTTAATGGATTCAAAACAGATTCTGACATTTTCTCCAGCAGGTGTCGCTATTGGGTTTCTTAAAGTTGCAAATCAACCCCCCATCCTCCCTTTTTTGAATAACTGAAATATATATGTATATATATAAGAAGCAAGAATTTATTTAATAAAACATGTTGATATATTCAGATGAAATTAAGGATTCTATATTTCTTAGAATGACACATTGCAATTCATCCCATAATTTTATATTATTTTATTTATTTATTTGAAGGAGAAAGAGAGAGAGAGAGAGAGAATGAGCAGTGGGGAGGGGCAGAGAGAGAGGGAGAGGCAGACTCCCTGCTGAGCGGGGAGCCCAATTCAGGGCTTGTTCCCAGGACCTGGGGATCATGATCTGGGCCGAAGGCAGACACTTAACTGACTGAGCCACCTAGGTGCCCCTCCCATAATTTTTTTTAAAAAAGATTTTATTTTTAAGTAATCTCTACACTCAATGTAGGGCTCAAACTAATGACCGTGAGATCAAGAGCTGCACACTCCACGGACTGAGCCAGCCAGGCGCCCCTGATCCCATAATTTTTGAAAACACACTGGAGTTGAAAAGGAAAAAAATAACAAACAACTGGATGAAAAGTAAAGACAAACAAACTAAAACCAATCTCCAAAGAATTCTTATCTCTATAAACTGAATAGTTCTTTTTTTTTTTTTTTTGAATGATGTTGCTTCGAATCTCCATTTGACACTTTGTACAACAAAGCACACAGGCTTGTCCATCTACAAATATATAAAGCAGTATGTCAAGCAATGTGTTAGAATCTAGATTACCCTGGCCAACCAAACAGAAATGGGCCCTGTCCTCAGAGAACTTATAATCTAGTAAGAAAGAGAGACATTAAATCAATAATGGCAGTCTATCAAAATAAAATAAGAAAAACCATATTTTCAACCAGAAATTTTACTTCTAGAAATGCGTTCCACTAATACACATGTAATGGAAATATATACAAGGAAATTAATTGCAACATTATTTGTAGTGGCAAAAGACTAGCAAACTAAATTATAGCATATCTAAAAAATAAAGAGGATTGAGGAATACTTAACACATGTTGAAATGGAATAATCACTAAGTTATATTGTAGAGAGGAATGATGTTGAAGTTATATTGTAAGGAGAAAAAGTCTAGGACAAAGTATCTGCTATGCTCATATTTCTGTTTTTAATAAAGGACCTATAGACACACAAATATACATTTGTATGTATACACTCTATTTCAGGAATGGTACTCAAGAAACAAATAACATTAGTTGCCTCTGGAAAAGAAGATTAGGATTTGGGGATGGAGGAGATCCCTGCCTCCCTTTTTGAAATGTAATTCACAGGGGCACCTGGGTGGCTCTGTTGGTCGGGCATCTATCTGCCTTCGGCTCAGGTTGTGATTCCAGGGTCCTGGGATCAAGTACCCAATCAGGCTCCCTGCTCAGCGGATGGAGTCAGCTTCTCCCTCTCTCTCTCTCTGCCCCTCCCTCTGCTCATGCTCTATCTTTCTCTCTCAAATAAATAAAAATCTTAAAAAAAAGAAATGTAATTCACATAACTTAAAATTTAGCCTTTAGAAGTGTATAATTTAGTGAGTTTTAGTGTATTTATGAATTTGTGTAATCATTCCCACCATTTTATTCCGGAACATTTTTATCACTCCAAAGTTAATCCCATACCCATTAGCAGGCACTCTCCATTCCCTCCTTCCTCCCTTCCTAATGTAAACTAATTTATCCTGTCTATGGAATTGCGTATTCTGGACATTTCTTGTAAATGGAATTGTCATATGTCGTATCTTTTGTTTAGTGTACTGTTTTCAAGGTTCATCCATGTTGTAGTCTAAACCAGTACTTCCTTCCTTTTTAGGTGGGATAATATTCCATTGTATAGATGTACCACATTTTGTTTATCCGCTTATCACATGATGGGCACTTGGGTTGTTTCTACTCTTTGGCTATTATGATAATGTTACTCAGAACATTTTTTTAAATTAACATATAGTGTATTATTAGTTTCAGAGGTAGAGTTCAGTGATTCATCAGTTGTATATAACATCCAGTGCTCATTACATCACGTGCCCTCCTTAATGTCCACCATCCAGTTACCCCATCCCCCCACCCACATCCCCTCCAGCAACCCTCAGTTTGTTTTCTATAGTTAAGAGGCTCTTATGGTTTGTCTCCCTCTCTGATTTTGGCTTATTTTATTTTTCCCTCCCTTCCCCTATGATCCTCTGTTTTGTTTCTTAAATTCTGCATATGAGTGAAATCATGATAATTGTTTTTCTTTGGTTGACTTATTTCACGTAGCATAATACCCTCTAGTGGTCTGAACATTTTTGTATAAGTTTTTACCTGAGCATGTTTTCACTTCTCTTGGATATACACTTAAGAGTGGAATTGCTGGGTCATATGGTAAGTCCACGTTTAACATTTTGAGGTGCTAGTTTTCACAGTGGTTGCATCATTCCCACCAGAAATGCGTGAGGGTTCCAATTTCTCCAAATCCTCATCAATACTTGTTATTGTCCATCTTTTTGATTAAAGCCATCATAGTAGGAATAAAGTAGTATCTCTCTGTGGTTTTGATTTGCACTTCTCTAATGACTAATTATGCTGAACGTCTTTTCATGTGTTCGTTGCCATTTTTATGTCTTTGTAGAAATATCTATTCTGATCCTTTGTGTCGATTCAAGCCCCTATATTTTCTTTTTATAGCTGAGTTGTAAGAATTTTTCAATATTTCTGAATATTAGAGATTTATCAGATATATATTTATAAATATTTTCTTCATTCTGTGGGTTGTCTTTTCATTTTACTAGACATATTTGAAGTACAAAAGTTTTTAATTTTGATGAAGTATAATTTATCTAATTTTTCCCTTTGGTTGCTTATAGTTTTGGTGTCACATTTAAGAAATTATTGCCTAGAGGCACCTGGGTGGCTCAGCTGGTTGAGCATCTGTCTGCCTTTGGCTCAGGTCATGATCCCAGGGAGCCTGCTTCTCCCTCTCCTCCCCACTCATGCTCTCTCTCGCTATCTGTCTCTCTGTCTCTCTCTCAAATGAATAAATAAAATCTTAAAAAAAAAGAAATTATTGCCTAGTCCAAAGTCACAAAGATTTACAACTATATTTTCTTATAAGGTTTGTAGTTTTAGCTTTTCCATTTAGGTATTTGATCTGTTGGAGTTTATTTTTATGTAGGGTGTAAGGTGTAAGTAAGGGGTACAACTTAATTTTTTTGCATGTGGATATCCAGTTGTTTCAGTGTTATATGTTCAAAAGACTATTCTTTCCTCATTTAATTGTATTGGCACCTCTGTTCAAAATGTCTCTCCTTATGCTAGTACTACACAGTTTTGACTACTGTAGCTGTGTAGAGTGTTTTGGAAATTGGATATTGGAAGTGTGAGCCCTCCAACTTTGTCCCTCTTTTTCACATTGTTTTGGTTATTCTGGATCCATTGCTTTTATATATGAATTTTAGGATTGGCTTGTCAATTCCTGCAAAAAAAAAAAAAAGGCCCCTGGATTTTTGGTAGGGATTGCATTGAATCTGTAGGTCAATGTGGGGGCTATTGCCATTTAACATTATTGAGTTTTCCAATCAATGAACATGGGATGTCTTTTTTTTTTTTTAAGTTTTTATTTAAATTCCAGTTAGTTATCTTATAGTATAATATTAGTTTCAGGTGTACAGTATAGTGATTCAGCACTTCTATGCATCACCTGATGCTCATCACAAGTGCACTCCTTAATGAACATGGGATGTCTTTTCATTTATTTAGGTCTCCTTTAGTTTTCTTCAGCAATGTTTTATAGTTTAGTGCCCAAGTCTGGCACTTCTTCAGTTGGATTTATTCCTAAGTATTTCATTCTTTTTGATACTATTGTAAATGGAATTGTTTCCTTAATTTCATTTATGAATTATTCATTACTAGTGTATTGAAATACAGTTTTTTTAAACATTTATTTATTTGAGAGAAAGCGGGGGAGGGGCAGAGGTAAAGGGAGAGAGAAACTCAAGTAGACTCTGCTGAGTGCAGAGCCCAATGCAGGGCTTGATCCCACGACTCCGATATCAGACCTGAGCCAAAACCAAGAGTTGGAAGCTTTAACTGTGCCACTCACACGCCCCTGAAATACAGTTAATTTTTATATATTTATCTGTTACCTACAACCTTGCTGAATCTGTTTAATTATTAGTTTATTTGTGGGTTCTTTGGGACTTTCTATATATAAGTTTGTGTCATCTGAAATAATTTTGCTTCTTCCTTTCCAATCTGGATGGCTTTTATTTTTCTTCCCTAATTGCCCTAGCTAGAATCTCCAGTGCAATATTGAATAGAAGTGGTGAGAGCAAAACCTTACAGTTCACCATTAAGTGTGTTAAGGTTAGTCACCCCAGAAAGTTCTCGCATGGCCCTTCATTTAAGATTGTTTCTGATTTTTGGCTATTTTGAATAAAGCTGCAATGAGCGTTCTTATAAAGTCTTTTTGTGGATATATGTGTTCATTTCTCTTGGATCAATACCTAGGAGTAAAAGATCATAGGAGTATGTAGGAGTGTGTTCTGTTAGCAATGTACTGAAGTTTTGTTGTGTCGTATCTTTTGCCAGGCAGTTTTCAGTCTCTTTCTTTTTAGCACTCTAGTGATGTGTGGTAGTTTCTCATACTGCATTTCCCTGGTGAACTAATGATGTAGAGTGTCTTTATTTATTTACTTATTTTAACCATTTTGAAGAGCATATTTCCTTTTAGTTTGTTCTTTTCTTTCAAGTCTTACTGAGATCAATTAACATGAAACATTGTATTAGTTTAAGGTGTACAACATAATAATTTGACATATGTATGTATTGCAAAATGATTACCACTGTAAGTTTACTTAACGTATATCACCTCACATAGTTACAAATATTTTTTCCTATGATGAGAACTTCTAAGATCTACTCTCTTAGCAGCTTTCTTTCTTTTTTTTTTTAATTTTATTTATTCATTTGACAGAGCGAGAGAGCACAAGCAAGGGGAGCAGCAGAAAGAGGGAGAGAGAGAAGCAGGCTTCCCACTGAGCAGGGAGCCCGACCCGGGGCTCGATCCCAGAACCCTGGGATCATGACCTGAGCCGAAGGCAGACAGTTAACCAACTGAGCCACCCAGGCGCCCCACTCTCTTAGCAGCTTTTAAATACACAGTACAGTATTGTTAGCTATAGTTATCATGCTGTACATTACATCCCCAGAACTTATCTTACAACTGGATGTTTGGATCTTTTGACCACTTTCACCCGTTTCCCTTGGTATCTTTAAACATGTTTATTGGCTAGTTGTACATCTTTTGCAGAATGGCTATTGAAGTCTTTTGTCCATTTTAAATTGGATCATTTGTTTTTTTATTATTGAGTTGTAGTAGTTCTTTATTTTGGATGTAAGTCCATTGTCATACATATATTTTATGAATATTTCCACCATTCCGTGGCTTGCCTTTTCACTTAATTTTTCTTATGATGAGATAAAGTATTTAATTTGATGAAGTTTAACTTGTCTTTTTAAAAAATGTTTACTGTTTTCTATGTCCTGCCCAACAAATTTTTGTTGGCTACCATGTTAAAGAGATATTCTTCTATATTTTTTTCTCGGAGCCTTATAGTTTCAGCTTTATGCTTAGGTGTATGATCCTTCTCAAATTAAGTTTTGTTTATGGTGTGAGGTAAAGTCAAATTTCATTCCCCCCCCCATATGAATATCTACTCGTGCCAGTCCCATTTGTGAGATAGCTTTCCTTTCCCCATTTAGTTGTTTTTGTACATTTGTCAGAAATGAATTGATCATATAAAAGTGAGACTATTTCTGCACTCTTATAGTCTATTACATCAATCTATTTGCCTGACCTTATGTCAAC
Source organism: Mirounga angustirostris (assembly GCF_029215605.1). Taxonomy (NCBI): domain Eukaryota; kingdom Metazoa; phylum Chordata; class Mammalia; order Carnivora; family Phocidae; genus Mirounga; species Mirounga angustirostris. The sequence goes on along the minus strand of NW_026991711.1, from coordinate 102,204,185 downwards.
ACCACATTGTGTTGACTGCTATAGCTTTATAGTAGCTCTTAAGTCAGTTAGTGCAAGTCTCCAATTTTACTTTTCTTTTTCTAAATTATTTTGGCTTTCTGGTCCTTTGTATATCCCTATATATATTGGACTCAGCTTGGATTACATTGAATGTATAGATTAATTTTGAGAGAATTGGCATCTTAATATTGAGTTCTTGGATTCTTAAACACTGTATATCTTTCCATTTATTTAGGTTTTATTTATTTATTTATTTATTTATTTATTTATTTATTTATAAGATTTTGTTTATTTGAGAGAGAGAGAATGAGAGAGAGAGAGCACATGAGAGGGGGGAGGGTCAGAGGGAGAAGCAGACTCCCTGCTGAGCAGGGATCCCAATGCGGGACTCAATCCAGGACTCCAGGATCATGACCTGAGCCGAAGGCAGTCGCTTAACCAACTGAGCCACCCAGGCGCCCTATTTAGGTTTTAAAAAATTGCTCTCAGTCATATTTTATAGCATTCAATGTAAAGGTCTAGCATATCATTTGTTAAGTTTATTTCTGTAGATTTTGTGATTTTTAACACTATTGCAAATTGAATTGTTTTGAAGTTTTATTTTGCAGTTGTTTGCTTTTAGTATACAGAAAAACAATTGATTTTTTAAAAATTGCCCTAATGGGGGTACCTGTGTGGTTCAGTCGGTGAAGCATCCAACTCTTGATCTCAGTTCAGGTCTTGATCTCAGGGTTGTGAGTTCAAACCCCACATTGGGCTTCACACTGGGCATGGAGCCTACTTAAAAAAAAAAAATTGCCCACACGTCCTCAATCTTGCTAAATTCACTTATTAGTTCTAGTAGTTACTTTGTAGGGTCTTTAAAAATTTCCACATAGACAATCATGTCATTTGCTAACAAAGACAATTTACTTCTTTCACCAGTCTGTATGCCTTTTATTTCTTTTTTCATCTACTTGTACTGACTAGGATCTCTAGTACAATGTTGATTAGAAGGGGTGATTGTGGACATCTTTTCCTCTTTCCCTATCTTAGGGAGAAAGTGTTTATTTTACCATTATGTATGGTGATAGTTCTAAGTTTTTTGATGATGCTCTTTATCAAATTGAGGACATTCGTTCCTATTCCTTATGTTGTGAGTTTTTTTTTTAAATCAAGAATGGGTAATTAATTTGTCATATTTTTTCTTCATCTATGAAATAATCATACTGTTTATTCCATGAATATGGTGAATTACATCGATTTTACATATTTTAGAGAGGGGGAAGGGTGGAGGAAGAGGGGGAGCGAGAATCTTAAGTAGGCTCTGTGCCCAGTGCGGAGCATGAGGCACGGGGCTTGATCACATGACCCTGAGATCACGAACTGAGCTGAAATCAAGAGTTGGACACTTAACCAACTGAGCCAGTCAGGCCCCCCTGATTTACTAATAATTGTTAAGGATTATGCATCTTATTATGGAGGGATAGTGATCTGTAATTTTATTTTCTTATGTAGTCTTTTTAGGTTTTGGTATTAGGGTCATTCTGGCCCTATAAAATGAGTTGGAAATTGTTTCCTTCTCTATTTTTCTGGAAGTGTTTGTATAGGATTGGTACTATTTCTTCCTTAAATGTTTGATAGAATTTACAAGGAAAACTAATTGGGCCTATAGTTTCCTTAGTAGAAAGGTTTTTGAAAACAAAATTCAGTTTCCTTTAATACATATTACAATTTTGGTAAATTATATATTTCAAAAAATTTGTCCATTTAATTTGTAAAATTCAGTGGCCTAAGATTGTTCATAATATTCTTTTAATATCCTTTTAATGTCTGTATGATCTGTGGTTTTATCCCACTTTTAGTCCTGATGTTAGTAATTTGTGCTCTCTCTCTCTCTCTTTTTTTTTTTTCTTGATCGGTCTTTATAGGAGTTTATTTTACTAATCTCTTAAGAAAAAACCCAATTTTGGGGGTGACTGGCTGGCTCAGTCTGTTAAGCATCTGCCTTCAGCTCACATCATGATCTCAGGGTCATGTTGGGCTCCCTGCTCAGTGGGGAATCTGCTTCTCACTCTCCCTCTGTTCCTCCCTTTGCTTGTGCTTTCTCTCTCTCTCTCTCTCAAATAAATAAATAAAATCTTAAAAAAAAAAAAAAAACCCAAACAAACACAATTTTTTTTTAAAGTAAGCTCTACATCCAATGTGGGGCTGAACTTATGACCCCAAGATCAAGAGTTGCATGCTTTATCAACAGAACCAGCCAGGCACCACCAAACACCCAAACTTTGATTTATCAATTTTCTTTATTGTTTATGTTGGTTCTGTTCTTTGATTTTGGCTCTTTGTCATTTCTATCTGCTTTTTTTTTTTTTTTAGAGATTTTATTTATTTATTTGAGAAAGAGAGACACAGTGAGAGAGGGAACATAAGCGCAGGGGTGGGAGAGTTCGGAGAAGCAGGCTTCCCACCGAGCAGGAAGCCCAATGCGGGACTCAATCCCAGGACCCTGAGATCATGACCTGAGCCAAAGGCAGACGCTCAATGACTGAGCCACCCAGGCGCCCTCTGCTTTTTTTTTTTTTTTTTTAAGATTTTATTTTTATTTCTTTGACAGAGAGAGTGCAAAATGAATTTCCTCCTATTTTCTTGTATATACACTTGTCATTTGTCTGTTTTCCACTCGAAAATATGAAGTGTTCCCATATATCAGCCCCAGTCATGTTGTTAGAGCTTAAAAATATTTCATGAATGAGAGAATGACTTTTTTTTTTTTTTTTTTTAGTTGTCAGGATTTTTTAAACTATTATATGGAGAATTCTTGGGGACTGGAGGACGGGGAGCAGCATCAGTGAAGGTTATATAAGAGAGATGGGACAGGGGCGAGGCGGAGGCCTATCAGATAAAGCTTCCCTCCCAGCCTCTACTGCCTAATTAGAACAACTCTGCTTTTCTCTATTTTACTTGTTTACACAAGACTTTGTTGACCATAGTTTCCATGGATTAAAAGCAAAGTTCCAAAACTAGAGTATTTCTAAGGTTCCTTGTGACCATAAATTATAAATTCATACTGATGCTATCCCAGTTTTTCCACGCTACTTGTATATTAATATCACCTGGGGAGCTTTAAAAAACTACCCCAGAATCTACCCCAAATCAATTAAATCATCATATCTGGGTGTGGGGCCTAAAAATACTAGTAACATTAGCATTTCTTTAAAGCTCCCCAGATGCTGGGATGCCTGGGTGGCTCAGTCACTTAAGCATCTGCCTTCAGCTCAGGTCATGATCCCCGGGTCCTGGGATCGAGTCCTGCATCGGGCTCCTTGCTCAGCAGGGAGCCTGCTTTTCCCTCTGCCGGCTCTGCCTGCCACTTCCCCCCCATTTGTGCTGTCTCTCTCTGACAGATAAATAAAATCTTTAAAAAAAAATATATAAAGCTCCCAGATGATTCTAATGCACAAGCAAGGTTGAGAACCACTGAACTAACTCATATTCTTGGCCTCAATTAACCTACATTGTATTCATCTGAGTTAATAAGTCATAGATATTGGGCCAACAGTGTGGGGACATTTAGAAAATACTTAAACTTGAGCAATTAATTAGATTTATACTGTAACCGAGTTCAGGATTTTTTTTTTAAGATTTATTTATTTATTTAATTGACAGGGAGAGAGAGAGAGAGAGAGAGACAGCGTGAGAGGGAACACAAGCAGAGGGGGAGTGGGAGAGGAAGAAGCAGGCTTCCGGCTGAGCAGAGAGCCCGATGCAGGGCTCGATCCCAGAACCCTAGGATCATGACCTGAGCTGAAGGCAGTCACTTAACCAACTGAGCCACCCAGGTGCCCCCCGAGTTTAGGATTTTAATGTGCCTTCCATAATAATGACTGTGTCCAGTTGAGGATGTTAAGTAACAACTCTGATAAGATTTGTATGACCTTTTTGCCACTGTTAACTGGGAATTGTATCTTGGGTATTAATTAGGTAATTTCACAAATTCTAATGACTCGTGCATGATTACTTAATAGAGCATGAGCCCAAACCTGTTTTTCCTTTAGGTTGATGGCATTGCTTTTCACCCAATTGCCGAAGCTGGAAACCTGGGAATCACGTTGGACTTCTTCTGCTCTGTCACCCCAGCATTTCATGGGTCACTGAGCTCTTTGGATTCTGTCTCTGTATCATTTCTTGCACCCATCACTTCCTCTCTACTTCCTCAGTTCTTCCCTCAACTTAGGCTCTTACCATCCCTTCACTCAGCCAAGTGCGACCTCTGTATCCCTAAAGCACCCTATAGATACTTTTATTCACAGCACTTCTTACATTGCTGTTAGATAACCCCTTATAATAATAATAATATCTAACATTTATTGATTGCTTACCATGTGTGAGATGCTGTTATAAGCCATTTGCATTCATTAACTCATTCTCACAGCCTTTCTATGAGATGGGTCCTATCATTATCCCCATTCAACAGACAAGGAAGCAAAGATGATAACTCACTTGCTTAGAGTTGTACAGCTAGTATGTGGTGGAGCCAGACTTGTGTCTCCATTTCCTCAACTCAGCTAAGAAGTGGGACAAAAACTGTCTCTAGCACTAAGCAAACGCTTGGTACAGAGTGGATGTTTATTGAATTAAATTGGACCGCTACTATAGTTTTCTAACTGATTTCAGTCTCATCCATTTTAATCAATATCTAACACTGGAGAGAATGCTGTTTTAAATAAAAATCTGATCATGCCACATCCCTTCTTAAAATCCTTTAATAATTTCCTTTTGTCCAGAAGGTGAAACCCAAATTTCTTAGCATGGAATAAAATGCCTCCAGTAAATGTGAAAAAAAAAGTTGTCCTAAAGCTGAACTAGGGCAGAACTTTGTGGTCTAATATGACTATCTGCTCTTCCTGGGGAATAATGAGCATTCTTTTTCTTTTTAAAGTGCGGTATAATTGATATATAGCATTATGTTAGTTTCAGGTATACGACATAAGGGTTTGATACTTGCATATATTACAAAATGATCACCACAATAAATTTAGTTAACATTTGTCACCAAACATAGTTTAGCATTCTTGATAAAATATTTGGCTAATTTTTTGGATAGACTTATTGAGCAAAGAGTTTCTAAGGCACCCCTTTCATTGACTATTAGTCTTCAAACTAGTCTAAGACTTTTAACCAAGAATCCTTAACTGGATAGTTGTCTTCTTTTTTAAATCCAGTCAACAATAACTGTCTAACCAACTTTTTCCCTATAAAATATCTCTGCCAAGATAGATTCTTTGAGTCGGACTTTTCAGAAGGCCTCTTTTTTTAAAACAAGTTTGAAATAAAACTCTGACATATGCTTATAATCAATCTGAGAGTGGCTTTATATTTTGAAGGAATGAATACTTGAATATATGAAAGAGGGAAGTCGTCTGATTGTTACTAGCCCTGAAATATTAAAATATTTTATTTTATTTTTATTTTTTGGCACAAAATGGTGGTTTATTAAAGCACAGGGACAGGACCCATGGGCAGAAAGAGCTCCTGTCTAAATATATTTTAAATATGCTAAATTTGAGCTCCTGTAAGAATAAATGACACTTTGAATTTCTACCAGGAAAAAAAAAAGAATTTTCCTAGGTTTTATGAATACATTCACATGAAATGATATGAGAGAATGTATAATAAAGTTAGAGGAAGGCCATGATGGACTAACAACTCTATTTCTAGATTCTTATATTCATTACTGTAAAAAACCAAGCAAATACACCTGCTTATAGAAGCCCTAAAGGCCCAAACTTATATCTACTCACATCTGTGCCAACAGCTGATCTTGTTCTGAATGCCTGCTTTGTATTCACTGGAGCTTCATTTGTTCTTATTTCTGCTCCTCTTGCTAAAGCTGTTTACAGTTCCAAAACACAACATAATTTTAAAAAAGTCCCATGCTATATTACATTTGTTAACTACATTAACATGAAATTGAGATTTAGAAATTTATTTTGCTTTCTAGTCAGGAATTCTTCCATTCTCAGTATTATGGCCTTCTTGGATATAAATACATTTTAAGTGGGGAATGTGTCTGTTCCATTTTAATATGAAGAGAGCAAAGGATTTTAAAACAGAAGTGAAAACCACTCCTCTGCATTTTATCTTTCCTGGTTAAGATACTTCCTTGTTCTCCTTGCTAACTTGATTGTGGATGCCTTTTGCCAAACTCCAAACTCATGGTTTGGCAATATTCAATTATTATTTAGTAGCTATTGTTCACAGTTCCTCTCTACAGGAGGTTAATTATCTGCTTGTGATAATCTCTGGTTTGTTAATTTTTCATACCCTATATATATCTGTATATCTTTTATTGATACTTTCTGATAAGTTTCTGACCATTTCTAACTTGTTAGGAATTTCATAAGGGAGAATGAAGTAGGCATAAAAGAACTGGGAGTGAAGTTCTTGTTAATGAGATTTCTTGTTCGGTGGGAGAAGAGATAGTAGTAGAGAAGAGGTGGGGAGATGAGATTCCTTAAAGTATGGTCCTGTATGATGAAGGTTGCATTCTCCATTGCTTAATAACAGTCTCCACTTGATAGAAGCTTAATAAATATTTCTTGAGTTAAAAATACTTTTTGTATTGCTATTTTTACCACCTTTTGTCTCATAACTGCAAATTGATTGTATTTTAAAGGGATTACATAGAGAATCCTGGTTAAGGAGGCATAGGATATGGACGTGGATGATTGCTGCCCTATTTTGAAGCTCTCAGGGAAACCTAAGCTCTTGTGATATCTCAGGTTCCCAAATAGCATACCTGATTCTGGCCTTCCAAAAGCTAGAACTTTCTTCCGTCTTCTTGTCTGTGATGTAGAATTTTATTCCCTTAGGAGCCACCATAATCATGAACCAATTTTTAAGGATATCTGTGCTAATGTAACATTTGACAACATCTACATTTTACTAGGGCTTTTCTAAAGACTCTGTAAACCCAAAGGAATAATTCTAATGGTGGGCCTTTTAGTTACCATGGCTGCTTCTTCTGGGATCCTGAAGTTATACTGTCTACCCAGACACTGGCTTTCTTTGTTAGACAGTGGATAAGCCTGATTGATTTCTCATCATCAGCACTCTCCCCCAACATATGTTTCCCTCCCCAAAGCTGGCAAAACACATTCCCTATGAGGTCAAAGACTTACTGAGATGATAATAATAGTGATTAATATTCCTGCCAGGGAAAAGAAATAAACTGCTCACCTGCTGGGATGTATTAACTTTTTCACATTTTCAGGAAATGCTGTGAACACTGAAAGATGTGGTTTACTAAATAAATTCAAATAGTAGAAAAGAGTTCATTTGTCTTCTAGAAAAGGAACAATTAGCTGTCTTCTCATTAGCCAATTTCATTAGTAGCATATGCAATAAATACAACATAACTCTATTATAATGTAGCTTACTACAAAAATTGTAATTTACCAAGAATTCAGTTTGTTCCCTGAGACATAATTTCCTAGAGAAGGAGCCTGGTTTAATTAAATCAATGCACAGTAAGATTAGCCTTATACTCACAAAACCATTATACAAACTCAGTTAAACAAACATTAACTCAATACCTACTATTTGTAAAGCACTAGAATAGGTGATATAAATTGCTGACATTTGTATAGTACTTTGACATAGTATTATCCCAATTCCTCACATCAATTCTGCATGGTTGTCATTTCCATTTTACAGTTGAGGAACCTGAGGGTGAGAGGGATAAGTGACTTAATAATAATCTCTAAGGAGATTAGAAACATCCTAGATGCAATGAACAGGGGGCTGGAAGAAGCAGAGGAACAAATTAATGACCTAGAAGACAAGGTAATGGAAAGCAGTGAAGCTGAACAAAAGAGAGAAGGAAGAACTATGCAAAATGAGAATAGACTTAGGGAACTCAGTAAGTCATTCAAATGTAGTAACATTTATCTTATAGGAGTCCCAGAAGAAGAAGAAGAGAGAAAATGGGGCAGAAAATTTATTTGAAGAAATAATAGCTGAAAACTTCTGGGGAAGGAAACACACATCCAGATCCAGGAAGTACAGAGAACTCCCATCAAAATCAACAAAAGCAGGCCAATACCAAGACATATTGTAATTAAATTTGCAAAATATAGTGATAAAGAAAAAAGATCTTAAAAGCAGTGAGACAAAAGAAGTCATTAACTTACAAGGGAAAACCCATAAGGCTAGCTGGATATTTTTCAAAAGAAACTTTGGAAGCCAGAAGGGAGTGGCATGATATATTCAAAGTGCTAAATGGGAAAAATTTGCAGCTAAGGGTACTGTATCTAGCAAGGCTATCATTCAGAATAGAAGGAGAGATAAAGAATTTCCCAGAAAAACAAAAACTAAAGGATTTCATGACCACAAACCAGCCCTGAAAGAAATATTAAAGGGGACTCTGAGTGGAAAGGAGAGATCAAAAGTAGCAGTATAAAGGCAGGAAACACAAAAGCAGTAAAAATGAATATTTATATAAAAATCAGTCAAGGAATTCACACACACAAAAAATTTATAAAATATAATAACAAGAAGAGAATGGGTTCAAACTTAAGCAACTATCAACTTAATATAGACTGCTATTTGCAGAAGAGGTTATATACACACTAATGGTAACCATATATTAAAACCACTAATAAACATGGAAAGAATAAACAGAAATAAATCCAAATACATCACTAAAGAAAATCAGCAAACCATGAAAGAGAGAAAGACAACAAAAGATCAGAGAAAATATTTAGCAACAACCACAAAACAAGTAATAAAATGGCAATAAATATATGTCTATAAATAATTACATTGAATGTAAAAGGACTAAATGCTCCAATCAATACACATAGGGTGTCAGAATGAATAAAGAAACCAGACCCATCTATAAACTGACTATGAGACTCATTTTGATCCTTAAGACACCTGCAGATTGAAAGTGAGGGGATGGAGAAACATTTATCATGCAAATGGATGTCAAAAGAAAGCCAGAGTAGTAATACTTGTATCAGAGAAACTAGACTACAAAATAAAGACTGTAACAGGAGACAAAGAAGGGCACTATAAAATAATAAAGGGGACAATCCAACAAGAAGATATAACTTCTTGTTGGATTGTCCAACAAGAATATTTATGCACCCAACATGGGACCACCCAAGTTATAAAACAATTAATAAGAAACATAAAGGAACAAACTGATAATAACACAATAATAGTAGGGGATTTTAACACTCCACTTATATCAAAGAACAGATTATCTAAACAGAAAATCAACAAACAATGGCTTTGACTGACACACTGGATCAGATGAACTTAACATATATTCAGAATATTCCATCCTAAAACAGTGGAACACACATTATTTTCAAGTACACATGGAACATTCTCCAGAATAGATCACATAGTAGGTCACAAATCAGACTTCAACAAATACAAAAAGATTGAAGTCATACCATGCACCTTTTCTGACTATAATGCCGTGAAATGAGAGGTCAACCACAAGAAGAAATCTGGAAAGACCACAGATATATGGAGGTTAAATAACATGCTACTAAACAATTAATGGGCCAAACAGGAAATCAAAGAAGAAATTAAAAAATACATGGAAACAAATGAAAATGAAAACACAACAGTCCAAAACCTTTGGGATACAGCAAAAGCTGTCCTAAGAGGGAAGTTTACAGCAATACAGGCCTACCTCAAGAAGCAAGAAAAATCTCAAACTACTTAACCTTACACCTAGAGGGGCTAGAAAAAGAACAACAAATGAAGCCTAAAGCCAGTAGAAGGAAGGAAATAATAAAGATTAGAGCAGAAATAAATGAAATAGAAACCTAAAAAAAAAAAAAAAAAAGCAGGTCAGTGAAACCAGGAGCTGGTTCTTTGAAAAAAATCAGTAAAATTAATAAACCCCTAACCAGACTTATCAAAAAGAACAAAGAAAGGACCCAAATAAATAAAATCACAAATGAGAGGAGAAATAACAACCAATATCACAGAAATACAAATAATTATAAGAGAATTTTATGAAAAACTATTTGCCAACAAATTGGACAACCTAGAAGAAATGGATAAATTCCTAGAAACATAATACCTACCAAAGCTGAAACAGAAAGAAATAGAAAACTCAAAAAAAAAAAAAAAAAAGAAAAGAAAAGAAATAGAAAACTCGAACAGACTGATAACCAGCAAAGAAATGGAATCAATAATCAAAAAATTCCCAAAAAACAAAAGTCCAGGGCCAGATAGCTTTACAGGTGAATTCCACCAAACATTTAAAGAAGAGTTAATACCTATTCTTCTCAAATGATTCCAAAAAATAGAAAAGGAAGGAAAACTTCCAAATTCATTTTATGAAGCCAGCATTATCCTGATACCAAAACCAGATAAAGACTCCACTAGAAGAGAACTACAAGCCTATATTCCTGATGAACATGGGTGCAAAAATTCTCAGTAAAATACTAGCAAACTGAATCCAAAAATACATTAAAAAATCATTCACCATGATCAAGTGGGATTTATTCCTGGCATGCAAGTGTTCAATATTCACAAATCAATCAATGTGATACATCATATCAGTTAGAGGAAGGATAAGAACTGTATGATCATTTCAATAGATGTAGAAAAAACATTTGATAAAGTACAACATTCATTCATGATAAAAACCCTCACTCAACAAAGTAGGTTTAGAGGAAACTTATCTCAACATAATAAAGGCCATATATGAAAAACCCACAGGTAACATCATCCTCATTGGGGAAAAACTTAGAGCTTTTCCTCTATGGTTAGAAAGAAGACGGGGGTGTCTAATCTCAACAGTTATTTAACATAGTACTGGAAGTTCTAGTCACAGCAATCAGACAACACAAAGAAATAAAAGGCATCCAAATCATCAAGGGAGAAGTAAGACTTTCACTTTTTGCAGATGACATGATACTCTATATAGAGAACCTGAGAGACTCCACCGAACTGATACACAAATTCAGTAAAGTCACAGGATACAAAATCAGTGTATAGAAATCTATTGCATTTCTATGATATCGGCTGTAGCAACTTTTAAATTAAATTAAATTACACTAATAATGAAGCAGCAGAAAGAGAAATTAAGGAATCAATCTCCTTTACAATTGTACCAAAAACAATAAGATACCTAGGAATAAACCTAACCAAAAAGGTGAAAGACCTGTACTCTGAAAATTATAGAACAATGATCAAAGAAACTGAAGATGACACAACAGTGTCTTTCCATGTTCATGGATTGGAAGAATAAATATTGTTAAAATGTCTCTACTGCCCAAAGCAATCTACACATTTAATGCAATCCCTATCAGACTACCAATAGCATTTTTCACAGAACTAGAATAAACAATCTTAAAATTTGTATGGAACCACAAAAGATCCTGAATAGCCAAAGCAACCTTGAAAAAGAAAAGCAAAGCTGGAGGCATCACAATTTCTGGACTTCAAGGTACATTACAAAGCTGCAGTGATCAGAACAGTACAGTAGTGGCACAAAAGTAGACACAGAGATCAACAGAACAGAATAGAAAACCCAGAAATGAACTCACAACTATATGGTCAATTAAAAAGCAGGAAAGAATATCCAGTGGGGAAAAGACAGTCTTCAACAAATGGTGTTGGGAAAACTGACAGCAAGATGCAAAAGAATGAAACTAGACCACTTTCTTACACCATACACAAAAATGAACTCAAAATGGATTAAAGACCTAAATGTGAGACTGAAACCATAGAAATCTTAGAGGAGAGCATAGGCAGTAACTTCTTTGACATTGGCTGTAGCAACTTTTAAATTAAATTAAATTAATTTTTTAAAGTAGGTTCCATGCCCAATGTGGGGTTGAGCTCATGACCCTGAGATCAAGACTCACATGCTTTATCACCTGAGCCAGCCAGGTGCCCTCACCCTCTGTCTTTTTTTCTAGATATGTCTTTTTTCTAGATATGTCTTTCTTTTAGATATGTACCCTGAGGCAAGGGAAACGAAAGTAAAAATAAACTACTGGGACTATATCAGAATAAAAGCTTCTTCTGCACAGCGAAAGAAACAATCAACAAAACTAAAAGGGCTGGGAGAAGGTATTTGCAAATGACATATCTGATAAAGATTATCCAAAATATATAAAGAACTTATAAAACTCAACACCCCAAAAATGAATAATCCACTTAAAAAAATGGGCAGAAGACATGAATAGACATTTTTCCAAAGAAGATATCCAGATGGCCAACAGACACATGAAAAGATGCTCAATATCACTGATCATCAGGGAAATTCAAATCAAAATTACAATGAGATATCAACTCATACCTGTCAGAGATTATGTAATTTAAGTCCTTCATTTAGCACAGTGTTTTCAAAATAGTAGGGGCTCAATAAATAGTTTTGGTATATATACTTTCTTCTCTAAATGTTTATTATTCTATTTATTTTTCTCTGTAAATTCTTTCTATATATTCATTTATTCCTAGGGTATTATGTAAATTTTTATTTATCAAAGTAATGCCTATACATAGTTAAATAATCAAATATCACTAAAATATCTTTCCTAACTCTTATCTTTCGAGGAAGCCACTTTCACTATTTTAACTTGCATCTTCTGATAATTACCTTCATTGTTCTATATAATTACCTTTTTCTGTTCTTGATTTATTAGCTTTAGAGAGTATTTACTGACTTCTCATTATGATCCTTGAGAATTTCTTTGTTACCCCAACTTCTCTCCTCCATTTTCCCAATAGAATTAGAATTTTCACTTAAACTAGTACTTAGTATTTACACTATTACGACTATAAATATTGTTCACTGCTGAGTCAAGTAATGTACAATGATTATCTGTCCTCATATGGGTGTTTGTTTTCTTGGAGTTAATGATTTCCTTTTCTTTCATTTGCTTAATTTTCTATGTACATACTGCTTAATTGTTCCTAATACATCAACAGATCTGTTGAATGCCTGGTAATCAACATTTCAAACTCACAGACCTGTGAAATAATCCATCAGTTCCATATTTTCTCTCCTGGAGACCTCCCTTTACAGTTCTAATGATTCTCTCTTGTCTGGCTGTCATGCTAGGACTTTCCTCAGCCATTTTAGTTTGGGGGTTGTTTTTGAGAGGATTTGTTAATGTGAATATAACCAGAATGAAGAAGCATTAATATTTTAGAGAGAATCCAAATTATTAATATATATTGCTTCTGTGTCCTGGATTCACCAGACAGTGAGGTCACATAAAATGAGGTTGCATTTGCTTTTGATGCCCAAATTATAGTGGCTCAAGCCTTCATAGTTTGAATGCAAATTCTGAGCACCACTAACTTTGCAAAGTGCCCTCTCAGTTTTTCTGGGGGTTACTAAAAGGGGTGCTCACATGTGCTCACTAACTAGTCTGTCTGCTAGTACCACAAGCCATTTACCATGTTCTTCCTCTTTTGCTCTGACCCCCTGGCAATACATATTGCCCTGAGTGTTGTCTGATGCTGATAGAATCCCTCACTGCTAATGGTAGGTATCCCTCATAAGAGGTGTGTTGTATTTGCCAGGGGCATTTTCTCCTGATTTTACCATTTCTAAGAATACCAGGGGTACTAGGTTTGATGGGAGGTCATCAGGATGACTCTTTCCCCAATTCCACACCACTTCCCCACACCGCCTCCTCCATTACTCAAAGTCGCAGTCACCCACAGTCTTTTCCAGTTTCTCCTTTTTGTAATTTCTTCCCCATCACCCCTGTGTCCAAACCAATAATCATCAACATTCACAACCCACTGCTAATCACCCATTCTGGCAGGAACAACATAAAAGCTAGAAGGCCCAGAAGCACAGCTCAACTATATAATTTATTACCAAACCAGAATGTTTAACATTTATATTCTAGTGAGTTTCTTAAGCCAGAGAAACAGCTTTAAAGTAAGATGAAGTCTCCATTCTGGAGATGGAGAACTTGCAGCTTTGAAATGATGGACCTCTTTTTCTTCTGGACAAGATTTTAAATACCTTAGAGTCTACTCTCAATCCAAGTACCACATTGCAAATCTTTAAATATGTCCACATTTTTAAAGAAATCCTCAAGGTTTTTTTTTTTTCCTTTGAAAGTTTGGAAACCTTCTATAGATATTTGTAAATAATATGAGGGAATTGAAATAGTACATATTTCAGACTTTTCACTGATTTAGACTGGATTTTGCCCTAAAAATGGTGTAACTTGCAGAGTTAGCATTTTCAAAAAGGACTTAAAAGTAGAAATGCCACCAACGAGGAGATTTGCAAGCAGATGACAACAAAGGAAAGACTCTCTCTTGTGAAGTTTAAAGTAATACTATGTTGGTCTTTTTGGACTAAATGAGAGAATTATTTTCAAAATGAAGGCCATACCGTATTATTCCAGAAAAAAATTTCAGGTGGTATACAGACCCTTCATCATCTTCCCCTGCCTCCCTGTCAAGTGTCATTTCCTCCTTTAATGTTCCAGTTTTCATTTAATGGATGAGGACAGTTGGGTTTATAATTTACCCAATTAGTAAGAGGTAGAGCCAAGATTTTAACACAGGTCAATTTGACTTCAAAATGGTATCTCTTTTCGTGCTTACCATATTGCAAAGTGTCATTTTGGGTGGCTACAGAAATGACCCTAAGGAACAGAGCTGACCTAAGGGAATTACCCAGCCGTGTGGGTTATCTGGGATTTCCCTGGTGTATATAATGGTTGCCTGACAGTATACACTGTGTTGAGGGAGGCTCTGGAGAGGATCTCCTGTGCAAGCAAATCTAATCCTAAATCTCACTGTCCCTCTCCTTTCTTCTAATGCCTTTTCTTCCATCTCCTTTTTGGAGAGAGGCCATGTAACTGGTTGCTGATCCTATACTTTGCTCCCCATAAGCCATCCACATGGCAGACCCAATTTACCTTTCCTATGACATCTGTTAACAGCTTGAGTGCCAGAGGATCATGAACCAAGGAGTCTGTGTAAAAGGAACCAAGGTATTTCTTTGGGTTGGTTGGATTGTCCTGGGCACACAGATCTGGGCGCATGTTGAATCCATGGGAGATTCTTCCGACTGTAAAAGGGAAGGCACCACCTGCAAGTAAAACCTGTTAGTGAGGGCTAGTGTCAATTGAAAAGGATATTTTTCAATCCTCATGTTGTATGCAAAGAGGAGTTACTATAGTCCAGTATTTACAAAGGATTTATTGTGTCCCAAATGCTGGGAGATGACTCAGAACAAGTGATATGAACTCATCTATAAATTCATGTTTGAGGAATTTATCCTAAAGAAAGAATACAAGTGTGTAAAGATATGTGGTCAAGGTTTTCAAATGTAGTGTGCTTATAATAGCAAAATACAGAGGCAGCCTATCAACTGGGAAATATCTACATAATGATATCCATGGCATATCCATAAAATGTGTTGCCATGCATGCAACCATCAAAAGTGGTGGTCCTGGTGGTATGTGTGTGTGCCCAAGAGTCAGAAACTCAATTACTTGCAGGGACCAAGCAGGAAATGTAAATGAATGAAATAGACCTATTTGTAAATAATAGAGAATGGTAGGGACTTTTGCAAATTGGAGAGCTTGTAGTCTGACTAGAGGAATTTAAACAAAAACAAAACAAAATTAAACAAAAACTACGCCAAGCAAACTAGCCTTGTCCACAAAAATGGAATTTGGTCCCCCACCATCATATACTTTATGACTAGAATGATGGCTGTAGGCATGTTATGGACTGAATTATGAGGTGCCTCCAAAATTCTTATGTTGAAGCCCTAATCCCCAATCTAACTGTATTTGGAGACAGGGTAATTAAGGAGGTAATTTAAGGTTGAATGAGGTTATAAATGGGACTTTAATTTGATAGGAAAAAGGAGAGGGACAGTGAGATTTAGGATTAGATTTGTTTGCACAGGAGGTCCTCCCCAGAGCCTCCTTCAACACAGAGTGTGTATTGCCAGAGAACCATTATATACACCAGGGAAATCCCAGATAATCCACATGGCTGGCTAATTCCCTTAGATCAGCTCCTGTTCCTTCAGGTCATTTCTGTACCCATCCAAAAGGGCACATCACATGCATAGTGAGAAAGTGGCCTTCTACAATCCAGGAAGACTGGTCTCACCAGAAACCAACCCTGCAGGCACTTTGATCTTGTACTTCTAGCCTCCAGAACTGTGTAAAAATTAAGTTCTGTTGTTTAAGCCACTGAGTCTATGGTATTTTGTTATGGTAGACTGAGCTGAGTAATGCAGATAGGGCCTTACCTCCATGTGCAAAACACACTTTCAGTTTGGGAAATTTCTCAAACACTCCTCCCATGATCATGGAGCAGATGGCGGTGGTGGTCTCTGCTGGCATTCCTAAAAGAGGAAACAGTCACAGGGTGCAGGGGTTGTTATCTCAAGCAGGAAGAAGCTCAGTGATACTAGTGGTTGGGGGAATGGCAGCTTGCTGAGAAATGTGAGGTCCCTCTGTCCTAGCATGGCTTGGTTGTCTACAAGCCATTACTTTGGCAAACAGACCATCAGAAACATCCTATTTGCCACTTGCAGGTGGAGTCATCTAGTGGACAACAGAATCAAGGAGCCAGAGGATCTACCTTTTGTCCCAATTCCTCACTTCAGTTTGGATGTGGTGGGGCAAACAGAGTACAGTGAGTCTGGGTTGAACCCTAACTCTTCTAATTTTCGGCTTCCTGGCCTTCGACAAATTATTTAACGTCCCTGAGCCTGTGCTTCTTCACCTGTAAAATGGGGATTCTGTTGCCCATCTTGCAAGACTATTGTGGAGCCTTGAAAATGATGATGTTGGGAAAGGTCCTGGCCAGAACCTCACATTGGAGGTGCTCAACAAATATTAGTTGCTTCCCTGTGCCTCAGCTTCCTCATCTATAGGATGCGTTTGTTCTTGCCACTTGGTACTCAGTAAATATTAACAAAAATTATAATTCCTGGGGTACCCGGGTTGCTCAGTTGTTAAGCGTCTGCCTTTGGCTCAGGTCATGATCCCAGGGTCCTGGGATCGAGCCCTGCATCGGGCTCCCTGCTCGGCGGGAAGCCTGCTTCTCCCTCTCCCACTCCCCCTGCTTGTGTTCCCTCTCTCACTGTCTCTCTCTGTCAAATAAATAAATAAAAATCTTAAAAAAAAATAATGATTCCTGCCAAATCTTTGTGCTTCTTAGAGATGAGGTAAAAAATAACTGGATTAAGATGAGTTGTTTCAAGTGCTTTGTGCCCCTAGAAGAAGCGGCTGTTTCATGCCTGATGCCTTCACCCCCACGGAGTTAGTCTGGGTTACATTTCCAGGCAACTGCTTTTCAGACTGTGATCAAGAAATCTTTGGGGGCTCCACAGGTAAGCCTGTACCTTCAGGGGAAGACTTACTCTCTGGCTGCCAAATGGGGCTTTACCAGATGCTCATCCTGCCCCAAGCCTGTCATTGCTCTATGGACAGAGATGCCTCTGGCTCCCCGGCCTTTTGGGAATTCTGGAAGCACGATAGATTCCTATCTATCTGGGAGTGGTTTGTGGGCAGAGCTTCCTGAAGGCAGGGGGATGGACAGCCTCCCTTCCTTTTGGTCCTGTGATTCTGCTCTCCATTAGTTACTTGGACCATAGTTACATAATCCATTTTCCACACAGGAGCCAAAGTGGGATATTTACAGTGTCCGTTGTATCATGTCCTTCCCTTGCTGGGAATCCTCCAATCTGCTAATGACCACTTTTGTGTCCAGAATAGAATTCTGAAATTAGCCTGTTTGTTTGTTTATGATCTGTTTGTCATCTCTTTCTTCTAACCAGAACATTGGCTTCAGGAGGGCAGAGGTTTTGTCCATGTCAATATCCTCAGTGCCTGGTACAGGGCCTGGCATGCTGGAGAGGACCAATATATGTGTGTTGCATAAATGAATAATGAAATGGCTCTTTATGCACGTTTTCTTCTCTGTTTTTCATGTGGGAAATTATAAATCAGTTTGTGGGACTAATCAAAGTGTTGTCTGAATTAAGATGAGATTTTCTTTGGAGCTGGACAGCATCGGTGCCTCTTAGATTGTCTCTTCCTGCTAATTGTTGCTCAAAATTTGGTGGAGGATGGGTAGGAAGCTGCCTTACTAAATACGTTGGTCTCCCAAAGCAATCAGAGAGCCACAAAATGTCAGAGCAGAAAGATAAGGCAGGACCAGCTCTCCCATTTTACACATGAGAAATGGGCCTGAGAAGGTGAAGTGATTTGCCACAGGTTATACAGAGAACTAGAGACTAGCTGCAACTCAAATTCAGTTTTCTCACTTCCAATATACTGCTCCATTTAATTCTTCATGTTGGTTACTTTATCATTACTTGTACTAATTGGGCTGAGGAGAGAATGGATAATGGCCTCTCTAAAGAAAATCCAAGGCTGTTCATCTGGGAAACCCACTATTAGCTGCACTTTTTACTTGTGGCCACAGAATTGCCGCCTGTCTCCATTTCTCGTTATCAGGGATAATAAGGAGATTGGATAGGCCAAGCAGAGGTCTCCTCTTCCCTTCTCCCTTACTTTCATGTGGAACCATGAATGAATGGTTGCAGGAACAAAGAGCAGCAGAAAGGAGCAGATAAGAGGAAAATTGAAAGCCTGGGTCATCTGCAATCTAGGGTGGTGGAAGTTGACCTTCTACTTGTAACTCCAGCGTTCTCATTGTAAGAGCTGATACTCCTTTTTTTTTTTTTTTAACGATTTTATTTATTTATTTGACTGAGAGAGAGCACAAGCAAGGGGAGTGGCAGGCAGAAAGGGAGAAGCAGTCTCCTCCTTGCTGAGCAAAGAGCCTGATGTGGGGCTCGATCCCAGGACCCTGGGATCATGACCTGAGCTGAAGGCAGACACTTAACTGACTGAGCCACCCAGGCACCGAAGAGCTGATACTCTTGCTGGTTCTTTAAAAAAATCTATTAGGCAGGCATGATTACTTATTTTTGGAGCCTTTTTGGGAGTCTGTATAGTGAGGTAGCTTTGGAGTCAGTCAGATTTGTGTAAATTCCATTTTCACTTATTAATTGTGTGACTTGGACAGCTTATCTAACCACTCAGAGACTCAGTTTCTTCCCTATAAAATGGTTATTATAATGCCAACCTCATAGAGTTTTGTGTGGATATGATTAAAATTAAGGTAATATATATAGCATTTATCCAAGAGCTCAGTAACTCACAATCCTGTTAATTATTCCTACTTTCTCTTTTTGACATAGTAGCGTTCCAGAAATAATTGGGAAAAAAACCAAAGGCTTGATCCTCTTTTCCAGATGCCAAGCTGACACAAACCTACAAGCCAGGGGAGCCAGTATTTGGCCATCCGTCCATCCATCTGCATGTCCCAGGGGTGCACAAATAGGGAACAGTTCAGCTTTTCAGCCACCTTTAAAGAAGCAATGAGAAAGAGAGTGTGTGTTATTTGGATGAGCCAGCAAATACAGGGTACTATTTTAGGGAAACTTTTTCTCTGGGTCTATATTGATCTGAATAAAGAAGCTAAAATATTTTTGAAGTTGTTTCTTAATCTTTATAAAAGAGGCATTGAGAAATTCTGCTCCTGCTTAGAAAATAAGAAGGCCATTTAGAATTAACAAGGGGGTTGGTGGATTCACCATGGAGGTCGATGAATTTAATACAAGTCGCAGGAAACATCCATCATTCACATGTTTTAGCTGACAGCAAAATGCTCAAGGACTGATCCCATACCTCAAATGCAAGGGAAGTTTCCCCTGCTGGTTGCTACTTGATTCATTCTTTCAGGAAGATTGTTAGAGTCAGGGCTAGAGTGTTCCCCCTTGCTTCCCCCACTTGGAAACCTGAGGATGTGAAAGTGAACAAGTGATGGTTGGGGCCAGGGGCTCGTGACTGGACTGGAGCAGGCTGGCCTGACCCAAGCCATCGGCCACACAGAGCCCAACACCAACTAGGAATTTCTGGGGGTCTACAGGTACTCACAAAGCCTCAGGAGCCCATCTGAGTCCCTGGACAGTCTGTTGTGAATGAGATGACTTCAGAAAGTCAAGAGCTCTCAGTGCCTCAGCCAGGCAGGTACTGAGACGAATGTCATGGGCAAACCTATTCAGGGCCTTCTGGGAAATGGAAATCCTATCTGGATGGAATGACTTTTATTCAACAAAATGTTTAATTTAAAAAAGTTCCCTCAACGGGCATTGAGTATGAGTGCTTAACAAGGTTCAAAACAGATTTCCTTAGCTCATTTCTTTTCCAAATATATTGAGGGGCTGGAATGATTCATCCTACCTTTACATATAAATATGTGGGCTAAATAGGCTGGTGCAATGTGAGTTCTGGACATAAGCATTTTAATTTTTTTTTAATTAATTTTTTTAAGAAGAGAGAAAGCTTGCACTAGCGGGGGATGGGGAGGGTAGGGGGAGGGGTAGAAGGAGAGAGAGAATCCTAAGCAGGCTCCATGCCCAGCACTGAGCCCGATGCAGGATATGATCTCACGACCCTGAGATCATGACCTGAGTTGAAATCAAGACCCTGACACTTAACTGACTGAGGCACCGAGGCGCCCCTGGACATAAGCATTTTTAAAATGGAGATGCAATTCTTGGACAACAAGGGTTCTGGAAGTGGCAGACAAAGGGTAGATTGAAGAATGGACTTCTAATTTCCTCAGGTTCTGGGGGCAGAAGGGAGAGGAGCTAATTAGTTTCTGATAATGGATGCAGGCTGGGTCAACTTCTTGGGATGGGCTGAGCTTGACAAAAGCCCAAAATCATGGTATCTCAGTGGGATTTGACTCCTTATTAGGATAAAACTTTATTCTCTGCACCTCTGATGGTGCAGAGATCCTTTCTGTATGTGAGGCATTGTAGAGAACACAAAAAGAAGTCACTTAAACTCTCAAAATCACGATAACTCACATTAACTGAGAACTTACCATATGCCAAAGCTGTTACAAGAATTTTACAACTGCTAACTAGTTTAATCCTTTATAAGATGAGCACTTTTTAAAATTGAAGTATAGTTGACACACAATATTACATTACTTTCAGGTGTACAACATGGTGATTTAACAGCTCTGTACCTTACACTGTGCTCACACAAGGGTAACTATCATCCGTCACCATACAACACGATTATAATACTCATTTTATTCCCTATGCCGGACCTTTCATCCTCGTGCCTTATGTATTCCATAACCGGAAGCCAAGTATCTCCCACTCCGCTTTACCCATTTTGCCCATCCCCCACCCCCTTCCTCCTGGCAGCCACTGGTTTGTTCTCTGTGTTTATTGGGTCTATTACTGTTTTTGTCTGTTTATTTTTCTTTTAGATTCCACATATAAGTGAAATCATGTGGTATTTATTTGTCTATCTCTGACTTATTTCACTTAGCGTAATACCTTCTGAGATGAGCATTTTTATTACCCTTATTTTACAGAGAAAGAAACTAAGGCAGAGGCTAGGTAACTTACTCCGGTCTTGTGGCTGATACATGGTAGAGGCAGGCTGTCTGCCTCATACTTGTAATGAGGTCATTTTCGTGCCTGAAAACTGACCTGAGCATGTAGGGTTGGGTTCACTCACTAACGAGGGAGGTCTAGGAGGTAAGGAGATGGCTAGACACTTTGGAACTCCAGACTCCCCTTGAAATGACAAAGCCAACTTGGTTCATGGCAACTCCTGTCGTTTGTTTTAGCCATGTTACTGATGCAAGATAGAGACTAGTGAGGCTTCCAAGTCTTGCTAACCAAACGAATGTGCCGCCAGCCCCTGGATATTACAAATCGGCTGGGGCCAGGATGCCCTCCTGAATTCCCTGAGAGACTGGTGCCCCCAAGCAGCCTATTTAGAGTGAGTGGTGGGTTGAGCTCGTCACACAAACGAAAATACCCATTTGGACCGCAACTGACTGCTCTTACTTTTTGAGCTCCTTAGTAATTCATAAACCCAATCCTGGCAAAGAGTAAAATGACCTGCTGCTGAAGACTTGCTCACACTGCGCTGAAACAACTTGGACGCACAAATAAATAAATCCTCTTTCAAAGCCCATTAAAGTTTCTAGAAAACATTCACTGCATCAGCTCAGCTTATTGCAGCCAATAAGCTTCAGGGAATTCAGTATTTAGAGGAACATTAAGTCTTTCAGGTTATTGGGAGGCAGTTTAACAGGTAGCTCCCCAATTGGTGGGCAGTGTCCATAGATACAAACATGGAAACATTTGTGCATGTAGGCAGAGCTCAATAAACATGAAAGGAATAAATGATCAGTGGTTTTAGTGCTGGGGAGCACACCAACATCTATTTTTTTTTATTATTTTTAAAGATTTTATTTAATTATTTGTCAGAGAGAGAGAGCACACGAAGGGAGAGAGGCAGGCAGAGGGAGAAGCAGTCTCCCCACTGAGCAGGGAGCCAGATGCTGGACTCGATCCCGGGATCATGACCTGAAGGCAGACGCTTAACTGACTGAGCTGCCCAGGCGTCCCCACCAACATCTATTTAATCCACTATTGAAGATTTTGCACTTACAATGAAAATAATAGAAAACAATACTGTTATAACTCTAGGAGGAAAGTAAGAAATAAACAAATGCAATTGAGTATAGAATATGCATCTTGATTCCTGATATGAAGAAAAGCAGGCTTAGTTGCAGAAAGAACAGAAGGGCAGAGGAAGTCCCATGGAGAGGACCATGGGACTGTGGACATTTCAGTTGGATTCTTGAGAGATGAAAATAGCACTGAATCCCTGAAAATATACTTTATAATGCAATATTTCAAATGTAGAAAGTTGTAAACAATAGTACCATGAACTTCCATATACTCACCAGCTAGTTTCATCAAATGTTAGCATTTTGATGGCACTGTTTTTTGTTATGTGTTTTAATTATACATTTTCAAAATATATGGGGAAAGAGTATATTAATTGAGGACTGGTTAAATGAATCAAAACATATCCATATATTAGGATATATGCATTTATTTAAAAATCATGCATTAAGAGAATTTTCATTTAGATTGGAAAGTCTTCATTAGGATATAAAATCACATGTATAATAGAATTCAGATTTCATTAAAATATAGATATATGCAGAAATATGCAAACAAAAAAATCAAACAAAATATATAGTAACAGTGATTATTTATCTTTGGGTAGTGGGATTATGAGTTATTTTTGTTTTCCTCTTTATGCTTTTCTGTGTTTTCCAGAATTTCTTCAAAATGACTTGATAATTTTTTTTAAAAGATTTCATTTGTTCATTTGAGAGAGAGAGAGTGAGAGAGAGGATGAGAATGAGAGAGAGGGGAGAAGCAAATGGAGAGGGAGAGGCAGACTCCCTGCTGAGCAGGCAGACTCCCTGCCCAAACCTGATGGGGGACTCCATCCCAGGATCCTGGGATCATGACCTGAGCTGAAGGCAGGCACTTAATGGATTGAGCCACTCAGGCATCTGGAAACAAATTTCATAATTTTAAAAGATAAGTATTTTTTTCTAAAGCAAAATAAATACTTTTTTTTTTTTTTTGCATGTCACTAACATGGCCTTTTGTACCAGGGCTGTAATGAGGGTACTATTTCAGCTTCCAAATGAAACAGTAGAAAGAGAGCATGGGGGATGGAAGGTAAGAGAGATTTCCCTGAGCTTACTCGGGGCTGACTTGTGAAGCATTTCCACCTGTCCCTCTTCTAGTGGAATGGCCCTCTTGGAGAACTCTTTACATATTTCCTGCTATATGCAGCATGTCATCAGGCATCTTTCTTTCCCCCTGCCAGGGAGGTGGTGCATTCATGTTCTGCCCTCCTGCATCCAGCGCAGTGCCTGGCCCACCGCATGCTGGCTGAGGGATCGCTGCGTACTCACTGCGTAGACAGGGAAGAGTTCCGACGCATTCAGATCCCACTCATTGATGTGGGAGCCAATCTGGACCCCGGGAAAGCCCAGCTCCTTCACGCAGCGCTCCATCTCCTTCATGGCAAGCTCGGGGGCCTGCATGGGCAACGTCCCCAGACCCACAAACCTCCTGGGGTGGTTTGCAACAGTGGCAGCCAAGTCATTGTTTAAAAGCTGGCACAGGTCTAAAGTGTCCTGAGGTTTGGCCTGGTGGAGACAGGTAAGGGAAGATCATATCATTCACAACCTACTTCTTTACATATTTACTCTGAACAACACCTTTCCTGAGCTGAATCATTTGTCACTGTCCATGGCTTTTACTCTTCAGCCAGCTGGGGCACAGACTGAAATAGGCACTGGCTGCAGGAGACCCAAAGCCAATCACTGCAGAAGTAAAGGAAACTGCTAGTATATTGCCGATTAATTAGAAAAATGGAAGTTATAATCAGAAGGGATGGACACAATTACTGGGCCGGTCATCCTATAGAAGAGATGGAACGAGAATGGGCCATGCCCTCCCGCCCACCCCAGGGCACACAGCGGGCGACAAGGCACTCCCCCACGCTGGAGCTGGGCCTGATGAGTGTCCCACATCACCGGCCACACTCCTCCTTGTCATGCCTCCTCATGGGATGGCAGGCTGCTCACGGACCCCGCCTGTCCCTGTCTGTGTTCCTCCCTGTCCTTCCTGTTGGCAGTGACACTCAAGAGTTACCTGAGCAAAATGCTGATGTGATGGTTTGCTTTCTGTTCCTTAACTCTCCCTTCTTTACTGTTTTCTTTCCTTCTAACTTTACCCCACCCCACTGGCAGGCGTTTGGTATTCTCCTGAAATTCCAGTTGTTCAGTCAAAATAGTAGATACTCTGATAAATCTGTGCATACTGAAATCTTAGAGCATTTTTATTTATTTATTTATTTATTTTTATTTATTTTTTTTAAAGATTTTATTTATTTATTTGAGAGAGACGAGAGAGAGAGCACATGAGAGGGGGGAGGGTCAGAGGGAGAAGCAGACTCCCTGCCAAGCAGGGAGCCCGATGCGGGACTCGATCCCGGGACTCCAGGATCATGACCTGAGCCGAAGGCAGTCGCTCAACCAACTGAGCCACCCAGGCGCCCAATTAGAGCATTTTTATTTTTAAAAAATGAGTCTAGAGGTGCCTGGGTGGCTCAGTTGGTTAAGTGCCCAACTCTTGATTTCAGCTCAGGTCATGATCTCAGGGTCGTGAGTTGGAGCCCCTCGTTGGCCTCTGCGCTCAGTGGGGAGTCTGCTTGGGATTCGTTTTCCCTCTCCCCCTGCCCCCCCTTGCACTCTCTCTCTCAAAAATAAAAAATAAAACAAAATAAAAAATGAGTCTAATCCCAGGAACAGATAAAGACTGAAACACTAATACTGGAATATGAGCATGGGTGGGGAAAGTCTGTGTGAGCAGGTGATATTTCCATTGCTCTTTAAATCACAACACAAATGAATATTCACTTGGTTGAGTAGATACTTAGTGCATCCCTAGCTATGTACAAAAATGACCTCCCACAGGCTGTGATCATGCCTGAAACTCAGCCCTTGAGACTTAATTTCTCAGGGAGAGTCATCCTACTGCAGGAATCCCATTTTGAATTGTGTATTTCTCCTAGAGAGGCAACATATTAGGCCTTTATTATTGTTCTCATTCTCCAGTCATTATCATCTCAGAATAAACTTGTCAGTGGCTTGTCAATGACTGAGCAAGGCACTGCAGGAATGAGGCATGAGACAGGTAAATTCTGATGGAATTCAGGTTGAGTCTAGAACTGCCCTGTTCAATGGAAATGTAATGTGAGACACAGGTTACATGTGGCTCCTGGCTACCGTTCTGGACCATGTGGGTCTAGAGCAAGAACATGACTAGAAGGAAGGCCTGGAAGGGGACATTGCAGTATGAGAAGCTGGGGGTCCCTGGTGATCCCTAAAGGGGAGGAGAGTTGGGGGGCAGTGTCAAGACTTGAGGCATCTGTCTACTCACTACTGAGCTAGACGTGAGCCTTCGCTCACCAAGGAGACGGTTTGAATTTTCACACTCACCCAGTAACTAAACATGACAGGAACTGTGGAAAGGGCTTGCATGGTCACTCCTAGACACAGACACAAAGAAAGGCAAAGGTGATGAGAATAGTCCAGGCACTCCTCTTGCATTTCCCAGAGCCCAGCACATCTCCATCCCACTCTCCCCTCCCCTGCTGCTCCTCCCTATCCCCTTCTCTCAGGCTGTCTGTCCCAGGCCCCCCTTATCCCTCAGGCCCAGGTCTAGGGCGAGGGGTGAAAGCTGGACAAAAATGAGCTTATTCAAGAAAAACTAAGTGGCCCCATTTGTAAAGAGCTATTTCTACTCTCCTTCCCGCGAAGTTTTATTTAAGCAAGGCCTTTTTCCATCTTCTTTCAGAGCTCTTCATCTTAGGTCATGTGTGACAGAGAGTGTTTCTCAGCCACCTTCCCTTTTAATTCATCTCCTAAGTGAGCCTGGGTGGAGTCCCACTGTCTAGAAAGCACAGAATGAGTCTCTGGGGTAGGCCCTAGAATCCAGCAACCAGGATGCCTAAAATCTCTTGTCTTCAAGCTCCGGGAGCTGGGGTATCAGGAGAGATGCTGCCAGACTGAGCCGACTCCTCTTTCTCTTGTAGTCACATCCAACCCACCGGCAAGTCCTGTTAGCTCTACTCTGATTCCTTTCATTGCCATCTCTCCCACCTCCTGCTACTACCTGGTTCAAGCCACCAGCATACATGGACCACTGCAGAAGCCTCGGAACTGGTCTCCTACTATCATTCTTGTCCTCTTAGAGTTTGTTCTGTCCTTGGAAGTCAGAGTAAGGTTTAAAACTCAGATCAAGTCACTTCCTTGCTTCAAACTTCCAAGGACTTTTCACCACACTTGGAGTAAAATCTAGACTTGAACGTGATCTATAAGGCCCCAAGCAGTCTCTCCCAGGGCTCACCTTGTGCTTTGTTGGCCTTCTGCCTGTTCTTTGGAGTGCTTCCCTACCCCAGGACTTTGCACTGCTGTTCCACCTGCCTGGAATATTCTTTTGGCTCACCACAGGATGGACTCCTTTTCACCCTTAGGTTTGGTTGAGATGTCATCTCCTCAGGGAGGCCTTCCCTAGCTCCAGCCACTCACTCGCTGTCCCATTGTTCTGTTCCTTCCCTTTTCTATTCAGTCTGTCATTACTGTGTTCAGTGGTTTACTCTGTGGCTTCCCCTATGAAGGTAAACACTGCCTGAGCCTGACCATCCATGCCATATCTCTAGTGTCCAGAACTGTGCCTGGCATGTTGAACAGACCCAATAAATGAAAGAATAAATCATTATATAGTGAGGACTAGAGACTGCAGTGTTTGATTAGAAAGCTTTGTTAAAACACTGTCACGATAATCTTTATGTTCCTTGAGTAGCGTAAAACAGATGAGCTCCTTTCAATTGTAAAGTCTTTACATTTTACCTAAATACTTTTGCTTACGTTATTCTATTTTGTTTCTGCATTTTGTAGATTAGATGTAAGGTCACATGGCTTGAAAGTGGTGGGATGAGGCTCCTGTCCAGCCTTGCTCCTTCCCTGTACCCCCAGGGGCCATTGCACGTCACATAGTTCAGATTAAAATTGCACTATTTGTGCGTCATTTGGTTTGGATACATATTCTTTGGTCTCTGAGAACTGAAAGGGAAAAAACAAGCCTAATCCATTTGGAGCTTATGTTTTTTAAAACAGGGTTTTGACCCTATAGCATAGCACAACATTCCCCAGACTTACCTGTTGATTAAAATGGTGAGGGGGGTTGTTATAGAAACAAATGCCTAGGCCCTCCTTTGGACATTCTGATTCAGTGGAGGGGGCCCAAAAAAGAATTTTAGCATGCATCCCAGGCAATCCTTATGCTGAGAGAGGTTTGGGGAGAGCTTTTGTGGTAGAATGAGAGAAATAGCCCTAGGAACAATCCTAGCTCTGCCATTTACTAGCTGTGTGATCCTGAGCAAATCACTTAACCTCCTTGCCTCCCTTAGGTGGCAATAGGTACAACAATACCTGCCTTCTAGAGATGTTGAGAAAGGATGAGATATGAGCAGGTATGTGCTCACATTCCTCAGACTCCGCTGGGGCCTTTTAGCCTCCTCCTTGCAGAGAAGACTGAGCTCCCACTCCAGCCCTTATCAGGCCTGGATCCCTCACCAATTCTGACCTTCCTGGGTTGACCCCAGAACCAGCTTCAAGAGGAACTCAACCTAGTTGAGGACTTGGGAGACACAGATACATCATCTCGTTGTTATCTTACTACTTCGGTCTTTCTCAGCTCTGTGTTGGATTTTGTGGTGAAATGACCCAGGGTCTGCTGGTTACATTTTCCTCCCCATGAAGATGGCATGGATTGCTGGAATCTTCTGTGCTGGGCATTTCATCATTTTATTTTCTTACCTCCACAGAGGTGGTAGGATATAGTTAGTTGTTAAGCCCCTGGGGGGTCAGACTGCCTGGATTGGAATCCTGTTTCTGCCCTCTGTAAGCTGTGTGATCTTGGGCAAATTGCTTAACCTCTGTACCTCACTTTCTTCATCTATAAAAAGGGCATAATAATAGATACTATCTCCTAGGGTTGTTATGGGGATTAAGTGAGTGAATACATGGTAGGTGCTGAGAACAGTGCCTGGCACAAAGTAAGTGCTCAGCCAGGGTTAGTCATGACAGTTCTCTCAAGCATAGCCGTGGAATGAAACACAAAACA
The DNA here is from genome assembly GCF_029215605.1 of Mirounga angustirostris. NCBI lineage: Eukaryota > Metazoa > Chordata > Mammalia > Carnivora > Phocidae > Mirounga > Mirounga angustirostris. Next base: position 102,175,546 of record NW_026991711.1, on the reverse strand, counting down.
AAATCCAAAGGAGACAACACACTTCATCTAAACTGCAGGCATAAGCAATGGTTCTGACAACAGCCCTCTGAGGCTCATTTCTACTAGTTTTCTCCTTGAAACAATGGTCTTTGCTTGAGCTTCACATTTCTTTCTTTCTTTTTTTTTAATTTTAATTTTATTTCATTTAAATTCAATTAATTAACATATAGTGTATTATTAGTTTCAGAGGTAGTTTAGTGATTCATCAGTTGCATATAACACCCAGTGCTCATTATATCAAGTGCCCTCCTTAATGCCCATCACCCAGTTACCCCATCCCCCACCCACCTCTCCTCTAGCAACCCTCAGTTTGTTTCCTATAGATAAGAGTCTCTTAAATTTGTCTCCCTCTCTGATTTCATCTTATTTAATTTTTCCCTCCCTTCCCTGATCCTCTGTTTTGTTACTTAAATTCCACATATGAGTGAGATCATATGATCATTGTTTTTCTCTGATTGACTTATTTCAGTTAACATAATAGCCTCTAGTTCCATCCATGTTGCTGCAAATGGTAAGATTTCAATTTTTTGATGGCTGAGTAATATTCCATTGTATATATACACCATATCTTCTTTTATCAATTCATCAGTGGATGGACAGGTGGGTTCTTTCCATATTTTGGCTGTTGTGGACATTGCTGCTATAAACATTGGGGTGCAGGTGCCCCTTAAAATCATTATGTTTATATCCTTTGGATAAATAGGGCAGCTCTATTTTCAACTTTTTGAGGAACCTCCATACTGTTTTCCAGAGTGGCTGCACCAGCTTGCATTCCCACCAGCAGTGTAGGAGATCCCCTTTCTCCACATCCTCACCAACATCTGTCATTTCCTGATTTGTTAACTTTAGCCATTCTGACTGGTGTGGGGTGATATCTCATTGTGGTTTTGATTTGTATTTCCCTGATGCTGAGTGATGTTGAGCACTTTTTCATGTGTCTGTTGGCCATTTATATGTCTTCTTTGGAGAAATGTCTGTTCATGTCTTCTGCCCATTTCTTTTTTTAAAGATTTTATTTATCTGTTCGAGAGAGAGTGAGAGAGAGCATGAGTGGGGGGAGGGGCAGAGAGAGAGGGAGAAGCAGACTCCGCTGAGCAGGGAGCCTGATGCAGGGCTCAATCCCAGGACCCTGGTGATAATGACCTGACCTGAAGGCAGACACTTAACGGACTGAGCCACCCAGGCACCCTGACTTCTGCCCATCTCTTGACTGATTTTTTTGTTTTTTTGGGTGTTGAGTTTGATAAGTTATTTATAGATCTTGGATACTAGCCCTTTATCTGATATGTCATTTACAAATATCTTCTCCCATTCTGTCGGTTGTCTTTTGGTTTTGTTGTCTGTTTCCTTTGCTGTGCAAAAGCTTTTTATCTTGATGAAATCCCAATAGTTCATTTTTGCTTTTGTTTCCCTTGCCTTTGAAGACCTGTCTAGCAAGAAGTTGGTGCAGCCAAGGTCACAGAGGTTGCTGCCCGTGTTCTCCTCTAGGATTTTGATGGATTCCTATTTCACATTTAGATCTTTCATCCATTTTGAGTTTATTTTTGTGTATGGTGTAAAAAAATGGTCCAGTTCCATTCTTCTGCATGAGGCTGTCCAATTTTCCCCACACCGTTTGTTGAAGAGACTATCTTTTTTCCATTGGATATTCTTTCTTGCTTTGTTGAAGATTAGTTAACCATAGAGTTGAGGGGCCATTTCTGGGTTCTCTATTCTGTTCTCTATTACATTGATCTGTGTCTGTTTTTGTGCCAGTACCATACTGTCTTGATGATGACAGCTTTGTAATAGAGCTTGAAGTCTGGAATTGTTATGCCACCAGCTTTGCTTTTCTCTTTCAACATTCCTCTGGCTATTTGGGGTCTTTTCTGGTTCCTTACAAATTTTAGGATTATTTGTTCCAGCTCTGTGAAAAATGTTGATGGTATTTTGATAGGGATTGCATTGAATGTATAGATTGCTTTGGGTATCATGACATTTTAACAATATTTGTTCTTCCAATCCATGAGCATGGATTGTTTTTCTACTTCATTTTCTCTTCCTCAATTTCTTTCATAAGTGTTCTATAGTTTTCTGAGTACAGATCCTTTGCCTTTTTGGTTAGGTTTATTCCTAGGTATCTTATGGTTTTTGGTGCAATTGTAAATGGGATGGATTCCTTAATTTCTCTTTCTTCTGTTTCATTGTTAGTGTATAGAAATGTAGGTGACTTCTGTGCATTGATTTTATATCCTGCCACATTGCTGAATTCCTGTATGAGTTCTAGCAATTTTTTGGTGGAGTCTTTTGGGTTTTCAACATAGAGTATCATGTCATCTGTGAAGAGTGAAAGCTTGACTTCTTCTTTGCCAGTTCGGGTGCACTTTATTTCTTTCTGTTGTCTGATTGCAGAGACTAGGACTTCTAGTACTATATTGAAACAGTGGTGAGAGTGGACATCCCTGTCATGTTCCTGACCTTAGGGCTCTCAATTTTTCCCCATTGAGATTGATATTCTCTGTGGGTTTTTTGTATACGACTTTTATGATATTGAGGTATGTTTTCTCTATCCCTATACTGCAGGGAGTTTTTTTATCAAGAAAGGATGCTGTATTTTGTCAAATACTTTTTCTGCATCTATTGAGAGGATCATATGGTTCTTGTCCTTTCTTTTATTAATGTAGTGTATCATGTTGATTGATTTGTAGATGTTGAACCACCCTTGCAGCCCAAGAATAAGTCCCACATGGTCGTGGTGAATAATCCTTTAAAGTACTGTTGGATCCTATTAACTAGTATCTTGGTGAGAATTTTTGCATCCATGTTCATCAGGGATATTGGTCTGTGATTCTCCTTTTTGGCGGGATCTTTGTCTGGTTTGGGGATCAAGGTAATGCTGGCCTCAAAGAATGAATTTGGAAGTTTTTCTTCCATTTCCATTTTTTGAAACAGCTTCAGAAGAATAGGTATTAATTCTTTTTTAAATGTTTGGTAGAATTCCACTGGGAGGCCATCCAACCCTGGAGTATTGTTTGTTGGGAGATCTTTGATTACTGCTTCAATTTCTTTGCTAGTTATGGCTCTGTTCAGGTTTTCTGTTTCTTCCTGTTTTTGTTTTGATAGTTTATATGTTTCTAGGAATGCATCCATTTCTTCCAGATTGCCTAATTGGTTGGCATATAGTTGCTCATAATATGCTCTTATAATTGTATTTCTTCATTGTTGGTTGTGATCACCTCTTTCATTTGTGATTTTATTTATTTGGGTCCTTTCTCTTTTCTTTTTGATGAGTCTGGCTAGGGGTTTATTGATCTTGTTAATTCAAAGAACCAGCTCCTAGTTTCATTGATCTATTCTACTGTTCTTTTGATTTCTATTTCATTGATTTCTGCTCTAATCTTTATTATTTCTCTTCTCCTCCTGGGTTTAGGCTTTATTTGCTCTTCTTTCTCCAGCTCCTTTTGGTGTAAGGTTAGGTTGTGTATTTGAGAGCTTTCTTGTGTCTTGAGAAAGGCTTGTATTGTTATATACAGCCTTTGCTGCATCCCAAAGGCCCTGAACAGTTGTGTTTTCATTTTCATTTGTTTCCATGAATTTTTAAAATTATTTTTTAATTTCCCAGTTGACCCATTCATTCTTTGGTAGGATGCTCTTTAACCTCCATGTATTTGTGTTCCTTCCAAATTTTCTCTTGATTGAAAGCATTGTGGTCTGATAATATGCAGGGAATAATCCCAATCTTTTGGTACTGGTTGAGACCTGATTAGTGACCCAGTATGTGATGTATTCTGGAGAATGTTCTGTGTGCACTCAAGAAGAATGTGTATTCTGCTGCTTTAGGATGAAATTCTCTGAATATATTTGTGAAGTCCATCTGGTCCAGTGTGTCATTCAAAGCCCTTGTTTACTTGTTGATATTCTGCATAGATGATCTGTCCATTGCTGTGAGAGGAGTGTTGAAGTCTCCTACTATTAATGTATTATTATCAATACGTTTCTTTATTTTGGTTATTAGTTGGTTTATATAATTGGCTGCTCCCAAGTTAGGGGAATAAGTACTTAAAATTGTTAGATCTTCTTGTTGGTTAGACCCTTTTATTCTGATATAGTGTCCTTCTCCATCTCTTATTACAGTCTTTGGTTTAAAATCTGGTTTGTCTAATGTAAGCTATCCCAGCTTTCTTTTGATGTCCATTAGCATGATAAATTGTTCTCCACCCCCTCACTTTCAATCTGGAGGTGTCTTTGGGTCTAAAATGAGTCTCTTGTAGACAACATATCAGTGGTTCTTGTTTTTTAATCCAATCTGATGCCCTGTGTCTTTTGATTAGAGCATTTAGTCCATTTACATTAAGAGTAATTATTGAAAGATATGAATTTAGTACCATTGTATTACTTGTAAAGTCCCTGTTTATATTGTCACTGTTCCTTTCTGGTCTTTGTTACTTTTGGGCTGTCTCTTCACTCAAAGGAGCCCCTTTAATATTTCTTGCAGTGCTGGTTTAGTGATCACAAATTCTTTTAGTTTCTGTTTGTTCAGGAAGCTCTTTATCTCTCCTTCTATTCTGAATGAGAGCCTTGCTGGATAAAGTATTCTTGGCTGCATATTTTTTCATTTAGTACCTTGAATATATCATGCTAGTCCTTTCTGGCCTGCCAGGTCTCTGTGGACAGGTCTGCTTCCAACCATATGTTCCTACCCTTGTAGGTTAAGGACCTCTTGTCCCAAGCTACTTTCAGGATTTTTTCTTTATCTCTGAAATTTGCAGGCTTCACTATTATGTGTTGAGGTGTTGACCTATTTTTATTGATTTTGAGGAGGGTTCTCTGTGCCTCCTGGACTTGAATGCCTGTTTCCTTCCCCAGATTAGGGAAGTTCTCAACTATAATTTGTTCAAATAAACCTTCTGACCCCTCTCTTTCCTCTTCCTCTGGGACCCCGATTCTTCTTCTTTTTTTTTTTTTTTTAAGATTTTATTTATTTGACAGAGAGAGATACAGTGAGAGAGGGAACACAAGCAGCGGGAGTGGGAGAGGGAGAAGCAGGCTTCCCACAGAGCAGGGAGCCCGTTGTAGGGCTCGATCCCAGGACCCTGGGATCATGACCTGAGCCGAAGGCAGATGCTTAACGACTGAGCCACCCAGGTGCCCCTTTGGGACCCCGATTATTCTAATATTGTTTTGCTTTATGGTATCATTGATCTTTCATATCCTCCCTATGTGATCCAGTAATTGTTTCTTTCTCTTTTTCTCATTTTTTTTTATTCTCCATCATTTTGTGTTCTATATCACTGACTCTTCTGCCTCATTTATCCTAGCAGTTAGAGCCTCCATTTTTTATAGCATCTCAGCAATAGCCTTTTTGATTTCAGCCTGATTAGATTTTAGTTCTTTTATTTCTCCAGTAAGGGATTCTCTAGTGTCTTCTATGCTTTCTTCAAGCCCAGCTAGTGCCTTTGTAATTATTGTTTTGAATTATAGTTCTGACATCTTACTTATATCCATATTGATTAAATCCCTGGCAGTGAGTACTGCCTCCTGTTCTTTCTTTTGGGGTGAGTTTTTCCATCTCATCATTATGTCCAGAAAAGAATAGATGAAAGGGAGAGAAAGTACAAAAATAGCAACAACAACACCAGAAAAATACACATTAAACAAATCAGAAGATAACAGGAAACAAACAAACAAACAAAAAAAGAGGGAGAGAGAGAGAGAAATCAAACAAAACGTAGAACAGAACACAATAAACTAGATCCTGAGTGTATTTTGGTCTGTTTTTCAGAAGAAACTAGGTCCCAAAATAGGAAAGAAAGAAAAACTTACATATATACAAAAATAAAATTGAATACAATAAAAGGAAACCAAAAATGAAATATATATAATGTAAATGTAAAAATAAAAATTAAAAAAGACTTAAAAAAAGAATTGATAAAATAAGAAACACGCTGAAAAGAAAAAAATATACAACTGAAAGACTAAAGAATAATAAGAAAAAAGCCACAAATGCTATATACTCTTTTCCCCAAGAGCTGAAGTTTTGCAGTTCTCTGTAATTGGTAAACTTGGTATTAGCTGGATGTTTGTTCTGGTCTTCTGGGGGAGGGGCCTGTTGTGCTGATTTTCAGGTGTCTTTGCCCGAGCAGAATACACCCCCCTTGCCAGGGGGCTGGGCTCAGTGTAAGCAGCCCCAGACTGCACTAGGTAGTGCTGTTTTGCTCCCTGAAGGCTTTCAGCACGATGGGGGGATGAAAATGGCAACACCCCGATCTCTAGTTCCAGAGCTGAAAGTTTGTGCCCCGCCCACTCTTCAGTGAGCCCTCACAGAAAAGCAGTCAATCACTCTTGTCTCCCTTGTTTGTTTGTTCCTTCCTTCCTTCTTTTCTTCCTTCCTTCCTTTCTTCCTTCCTTCGTTCATTCCTTCCTTCCTTCCTTCCTTTCTTTCTTTCTCCCTCCCTCTGAGATTTTATTAAGGAAAAGAAATCATGATTTTCTTTAGCTGAGTGGAAAAGACTGCTTCATAAGTTCATATGTTGTACAAGCCACTGCTTGAGAGGGAACACAGAGGATGTAATTAAGAGATAAACCACGCTATAATCCTCTTCGAATTCCATGGTGTCCATAGACGTACTTCATAGTCTCCCACATGGCAGGGCAGTTTTCAGATTCTGGAAGAACAGTTCCTAATTGCATTCGCCGATGAGTTACATCAAATGGGTAGGATATTGTCTGTGCTATGGCTTTGGCAACACCCCCACAAAATACGTTTATGTGGGTTTTCAAAACTAAGATGTTAGGATTGTCTGATGAAGGTCTGCCAAGAAGGGGGGGAGCATGGGAAAGCCCAATACCAATAGTATTTTTACCAATAGTAAAAAATGAAACACCTGCTTATGGAGCCATTCCTAATATAGTGGGCATCAGGCCTCTGTAAAATCCAAGGAAACCCCTTCCTTTGCATAAATTTTCTTGAATGCATGAATAATTCCTGTCTAAGTGTGTTCCCCTTTCACCTGGAGTGCTAGGCGCACTCTCAGCATGTCAAGAGGGTAAGGACAGATAACTGCTGTCACAGCTGCCGCGGATCCAGCCATTAACCTGTGCACATGACTGGAAACCCCCAGCTTTGTAGTAGTTAACGTTTTATAATGCTCAAATGCCATAAACTGGATTGTACCATAGGGAGAGATTCGGATCATCATTATATATACCTTTATATAATCCAAGGTATTCCTCCTTTTGGGGAACAGCACCAAATGCAGCAAATACTCCTCAATGTTTGTAATGGTGATTGTGAGCTTGTAATAAAACTTCTACTCGATCCAAAGGACCAACTGTTGTTTTGGCACACATTCCGGCCAGAAAGGAGTGCAGCCTGTAGAAGTCCCGACGGGCAGTGGGCCCTCCAGCTCCTGCCACCTGCGGGCATCGAGGGAGGGGGGTCGGCCGCTGCCACCACCATCAGGACCAGGGCCCCCTCAGGAACTCTGGTGGCCAATTTACAGGCCGCGGGCTGGGGCCATGGTCACAGTGGGCGGTGACAGAGCACCAACCGCCGCGCGGGTGGGAGGGAATGTCTCCCTGGTTTCTACCTGCTCTCTGTGTTCACCCAGCCTGTGACTGAGCGTTTTTATCTCAGGCATGACCCTATTTTGAGTCGCCAAACTTTATGGCCTCCTAAGGCAGGGACCCATGCTATTTCTCTTGGGGGGAGTAACAGGGGTTTTGCTAGGGTTCTGCTGCTTGCTGGGTCACTGCTCAGAGAGCAGTTGTCTGACTGCTGGGGCTTGGGGTTTATGGCAACACCGAGCAGAAAGCCCACTCCTGAGCTCTCTGTTTGCAGCTGGCTTCCCTGCTCTGATGCTTGGGAACTCAGCTGCACTCAGGCATCCCTGTTCTTTTTGTGACCCCAGGGATCCTGAGACCATGCTGTCCCACCTAGGATTCTGCCCCACTTTGCCACCCGATCGCCTTTCAGGCAGACTTCTAAAAGTTCCAGTTTTGCATTCTGCTGATTATAACACCTCTGGTACCCAGCTTAAGGAGGCTCCTTCCCCCAAAGGTTTATCTTCCAATATATTGCCTCGGATTCACGTCTCTGCACCTCCTACCTTGCAAAGAGTGGTTGCTTTTCTATTTATAGAATTGCAGCCATTCTTTTCTCAGATCTCTGGCTAATTTTGCAGGTGTTCAGAATAATTTGATAACTATCTAGCTGAATTCCGGGGACCAGACGAAATTAGGGTCCCCTATGCCTCCACCATCTTCACTCTAAACTTCACATTTAGATCAAAACCCTGCTCTTTGCTCTAGGCCTGGGATGCTTTTTCTCTCTCACTCCCCTCCCACTCCCATATACTTGTAGAACAGGGGCATATACTCTGTTCTGTGGAGTGGTCTACAGAGGTGCTTTAGAATTTCTGTAAAATTCAATTTGAATGCTATTTAAATATAAATGTTAAAAAAAAAAACCCTATGAAGAAGTACCTGGCCAGAAGTATCCTAGACCAAGTTCTAACATGCCAGAGACTACCTCCTTATTTAGGGCTGGCAGGTTAACTCATTTTGTGCAGACTTTGGAATAAAACGGCTTCTGCTATCTCAGTATGTATTTGAAGTTCTTATACATTTGTCTTTGATTAAGAAGGTGATAATTCCAAGCTGCTCTTTCATTTGTGTATATGCATTGTTTGTTTTCTTGTTTGAATCTAGACAACCCATGTCAAAATTTAGGCCTGAGAGTGTTGTAGTGGTGAGTTCCCCATCATGGCCCATGGTAATGGCTCACATGTGTCTAGAAGGCTCAGTGCATCTTCTTGGAGCATATACTCCTCAGGTTGCACAGTCAACCAGGTAGTAATAAGTGAAAGCACAACGTGGCCATCATACCTTATTTGAAATAGTCTTTGAAATTCTTTTAAATTGGGGAGACTTGTTTGCTTTTTAGATGTAAGATAAGGAAAATCAAGCAGTTTTTAGAAATTGTTAGTGATTCAGCTTTGAAACAAGAATTTCCCAATTTTTATTTTTCAAATTTCTGGTTAGTTTCATTGTAGAGTATTCTGAGATTATTATACGATTAACTTTCTTTTTAACTACTCCCATTTCCACTCCTTATATGTCAGTGGGGACATTCTGTGTACTGTGCATTGAGACAAACTATAGAAAGAATATGGATCCTGAATCTGATTAAGCAAGCAGTTGGCATCCTTAATTGTGAATTCTTGTTTTTACAGTTTTAGTTGACTTCACAGTAAGTACTCTACATTTGAATTTAAAAGTTTAAAATAATAACATACTACTTTTATTTTTCTGATGATGTAGCATTCTACTTTAAAACAAGGTATACCTAATTTAAAAAAGTTTAAATCCATATTCTTAAAAGCATGGTAGTAGAAGCGAAGCTGGAATAGCCTGTCCTGTGGAGAAAAGACAATCAGAAGTTGCCATCACGTTTATCACATAAAGTGGTCTACAGACTTTTAGAGGCAGATGTTGCTTTTATATCAGATATAAACATTGGTAGCATTTCTCGTCCTAAGTACCTGTTTGGTCCATTTCTCTAATACGGACTTCTGGATCCCAGCAGTTCTCTTGGACCACTCTGAAGACCTTCCCATCTTTCAGCATCTTTGCTTCTCCCTAAGGCAGAAAACTCACATCAGCAAAAGGTGTGACCTAGGCTTACTTAGATTTATTCTTCCTTGTATGCTTTGGAACATGGTTCTTCCCTAACATTTTTAGGGGTTTTTACTTAATCCTCAGAGAAGTAGAAGTCTGTTCATTTAACGGGACTCAGCTTTTCATCCTCATGCCATAATGTTGGCCTGGAATCGAAGGGGTGTGCTCTGTGAGTGTCAGTGGCTGGACACAGAGAGAACAAGGTCATGGTCATGGCCTTTTGGGGCAGCATACTGAGGATGGCTGTTCATCTTGCTGATCTCAACTGCTGGCTACAGGATCCAAGAGGATGGCCCAGTGCCTGGAAAACTCCAGATCCATAACATTGTAGATTTGGAAAGGCCCTCTGAGATAGACCATCTAGTCCAACCCTCTTGTTTTATAGAAAAGAAACAGATGGGTAGTGACAGTAAATGATTTGTCTATCAGAGCAGGGCTCACTGATGTCAACACCTGCAGGAGGAGGCAGGCAATGAAGTAAATCAGTCTAGTAGCATATATGAAATTTGGTGCTAAGTTGTTAGCTTCCACCAGGCATCATGCCTGCCTGGGCACACTACATTTAATACTCAGTGCAAGGAGTCCTCTAAAGTGGACTTTCCATTTGTGATCCCTAAAGAAAAGGGAAAGGTCTGATCCAGGTCCCTGAAATCATAGTGATCAATGGGGATCAAATCCCCATTCTACCACTTACTGGGGTATAATAATAGTAATCCCTTACCTTAAAGGGATCTTGTAAGCATGAAATGGGATAATCCCTGTAATGCACTTAGTGGAGTTTCTGACACATAAGTGCTGGTTATTCTCAGTATTAGTTATTAATGATGTATAGCTAATTAGGGACGAGACTATTTCCTGATATTTCCCTGCTTTGAGGGCACATCACCTCTGGTGGTGCTTCAGGGCCTCAGGATCGCCCTTGGGCCCTACGTGATGGCTGAATGGGCATGTGGTGATCAAAGGCCTTGAGCTCTGCTTGGTGGAGTCCTTCACCTTCCTCCTCTTCCTCTTGGCTTGATTGTGAGTGGTACACAGGCCCTGCCACAGCTTTCTTCTCCATCCTTCTATTCCTTGGACAAGACCTTCTCTGTCTCATGCATGGAGAAAGTTGACCACTTTTCACCTTCAAGTGTGGCAGCCCATTCATATCTGGCATGCATACATAAGACCTCACATCTAAGTTTCCATTTCTCATGGCTGGGGAAAAGGTCAGTGAACAACTTGTACATCCTGAGACAGATGTCCATACCTAGGCATAGCTGAGTCTCTTGACATCAGGACATCAGGATTTATTTGCCTCAGTTCCCATCCTTTGTTGACCTTGGCAGCATCTGAACCTCCTTCCCAGCTTGGGGAATCTCCTACGAGGCAGGTCCCAGATACCCTCTCGTAAAGCCCCAAAGCCCCAATGCTTGCTCTCCTTGCCCCAAGCTTGACCAACAGTGCTTGGTTTTTAATCAAGAGGAAGTGATGCTTAAAGACAGGATCGGTGAATTTATTCTGCCAGTGATTCCAGCAGTGGTCACGTGCTGGGTCCATTGGCAGTGGTGTTGGTGGCAGTGTCCAGTGTCCAGCTGGGAGGCAGCAGCTCCCTAGCCAGGCTAGTCCTGTGGTGTGGTCTTGGCTGTGGCTTCAGTCACCTGCACATCTTATGACCGGCTCCCTAGGCATTTGTACTTCTGGAGGGGCTTAAAACTCTTGCAGCCAATTCCTTTTCTGCTTAAACTGACCATTGTTGGTTTCCATTGTTTGCAACGAAGAGTCCAGAATGATACTGATTGCACAAATAGAATATAGGAACATATGTATTTCCATCTGGTGAAGAAGGGAGGGGAGAGGAATGATGGTAAAAGAAAAAGTGAAGAAATATATGTTTATTTGGCAAATTAGAGGCTTTATTTTTCTTTTGCTCCTAAATAGGAAAGCTTAAGCACCATAAAGCACCCAGGATAGCAGAGTGCTGAAAGGGCATGCATTCCAACAGACCTGGGTTTGAATCTCCTGAAGTTACTTACTACCAGTAGAAGAGGCTAAGTTAGGGGATTTCTGAGTTGAAGCCTCACTTTTTCTATCTGCAAAATGTGGACAATTATATTTGTCATGCTTGTGGCCACCCAGCATCTTTGGAACACTTTTGTGTGTGAAGAAATGTTATGAAGGAGAATCCAGACTTCATTTTCCCAGGCTCCCTTGTAGTGAGGGTACAAACATGCATGCAGAAGCTGCCTTCTGGTATGGGTGTTGTCTGAGGTGTCAGACGTGGCTGGAGCGGAAACGTCAGTACTCTAGTCTCCAGTCTCAGCAGCATCAGCATGAGTATGAGCTTCCTGTCTGTGGCCAGAAGGGGCGGCACTTGCCTCTTTGCTGGAGCAGTCCGCCAGGTATGATTGGGCATTGTGCATGTTAGCACAGCCTCTGGTTTTGATCTGTTGTCTTCCCAGGAGGTTTGTGAGCTGCCTTTCTACTAAAGCAAGCTAGAGTGTGTTCTGTTATTTGCAACTAAGAACAGTGGGTAAAACAGAAGATTCAATAGAAATAGAATATTTGTAAAGAACCAGGTCAGAGAACATGCTCCATCATTTCAGGCCAGATTTTAGCATATATTATCAATGGCAATGGAGGAACTTGGGTTTCTCTGGGCGATGCATGAGTAAGTTTTGGTTTCAGATAAAGCAGGGCACATTAAAGCAGAAGTGGATCATTTAGTTCAACCCTTGCATTTAGCAGTAAGTCTATAAAATTCAGTGACTTGTCCAAGGTTATGGATCCATTTTCCATACCACCATGCTGATATTGGTAATTGGTGTCTATTTAGTAGGCAAAGGTTAATTACTATCATTTCCTACAGATTCTGATCTTTTGAGGGGATGGCCCTCATTACATGGCAGGAGAATTGGACTCACTAAACTTCTCTCTCCACATCCTTCATGCTGGATCCATGGTAAAGCTAATGAATGACAGCAACTCTTGGTTGAACTTTTTCTGAGTGAAAAGTACCACAGAGCAGCTGTGCCCTATAGCAGGCTCCCAATTTGCATTGTTTCTTAAGCCAGAATTTTGGGAGAATCAATTCCTGATACCTCTCACTTTACATTTGGGAACCCAGTATCCCTGCAGGGCTGTAAATGTGCCTCAGAAGGCAGCACTTGTTGCTGGGGGAGGGACAGAGGGTTTCTTAGGTTCTTAAGCTGACCTCAATATCAACCAAGATCTTAAACTAAACTAATAACCAAGTAATTGGAGTAAGCTGCTCCAATTTATTCAACCCACAAACAAATCCTGTTTTTTTAAACTCTCAAAAGAAAACCAAGTTGTTGTTGTTTTTTTTTTTAAAGAGTTTCCCAACTGGGGTGCCTGGCTGGCTCAGTCAGAAGAGCATGTGACTCTTTTCTTTCTTTCTTTCTTTCTTTCTTTCTTTCTTTCTTTCTTTCTTTCTTTCTTTCTTTCTTTCTTTCTTTCTTTCTTTCTTTCTTTTTTTAAGATTTTATTTATTTATTTATTTTTTATTTATTTATTTATTTATTTATTTAAGATTTTATTTATTTATTTGAGAGAGAGAATGAGAGAGAGCACACGAGAGGGGGGAGGGTCAGAGGGAGAAGCAGACTCCCCGCCGAGCAGGGAGCCCGATGCGGGACTCGATCCAGGGACTCCAGGATCATGACCTGAGCCGAAGGCAGTCGCTTAACCAACTGAGCCACCCAGGCGCCCCTAAGATTTTATTTATTTATTTGACAGAGAGAGTGTACAAGCAGGGGGAGCGGCAGGTAGAGGGAGAAGCAGGCTCCCCACTGAGTAGGGAGCCCGACACAGGGCTCCATCCCAGGACCCTGGGATCATGACCTGAGCTGAAGGCAGATGTTTAACCAGCTGAGTCACCCAGGCACCCCAAGAGCATGTGACTCTTGATCTTGGGGTCCTGAGTTCAAGCCCCATGTGGGGTGTAGAGATTACTTAAATAAATAAAACTTAAAAAAAAAAAAAAAGTTCCCCAACCATCACCACCTGGGTAAACCATTTCAAATACACCTCTAATATTTTTAAAGCCAGAACACCATGACATAATAGAAATCATGATACCGCAGGAGCCAGGAGACCAGGACCCTGTGTGTAAACAACCTCCTAGAACCTTGGATTCTAACTATAAAATAAGGGCTCAGAGTAAGAGATGTCTAAATTCCCTTTCCAGGATGGTGTGATGTGCTGCTCAAATCCTCTTTCAGGAATAAAAGGCCTTTTTCTTCTAGCTTCTGGGGGTGTTGCCTACAGACGGCCCTGGACTATCAGCCCCTATGGGGAGATAGGAAGACTGCCTCAGCTGAAGAGCCACCTCCCTCCAGGTCCTGCTTCATTTCCAGGGCAGCCCACTTCCAATGACTGATTGACATGGAGGTATAAAGGCCCTCTTACCATGAATGCATTCTGCTATTCTCTTTTGTAATCTATTTTATTTTTTAAGCTGCTCTAACCCACTGCATTGATAAGACTCACTGTTGCATTGCAGCCCATATTTTCAAACACTGACTAGATAATCACTAGTTCTACAGTTCAGAGATTCTTTTATGAAAATTGCTCCCTGCCCCTCCACCTCTCCTAAAGTCCCTTACTATTTTTTGTCTCTTTTGCTCAGTTAGTACAAAATTATTGCTATCTGTGTGTTCTTTATCCATTTGGGTGTTTTCCTGGCTCCCCAGTGATGGAGTGTGAAATAAAAGAAAATATATATATTGGTCTCTGCCCCTGATTCCTGGCACACTGCTTCTAAAACCCTTGTAATTTCCTAAGTGATAAGAAAACTAGGGGAATCTCTCTTTTTTTCTTCCAAATTTTTATTTAAATTCTAGTTAGTTAACATAGAGTGTAATATTGGTTTTAGGAGTTGAATTTAGTGATTTATCACTTACATACAATACCAGTGCTCATCATAACAAGTGCCCTCCTTAATACCCATCACTCATTTAGTCCGTCCTCCACTCACCTCCCTCCATCAACCCTCAGTTTGTTTTCTGTTGTTGAGTCTCTTATGGTTTGCCTCCCCTCTCTTCTCTCTCTCTCTTTTTCCCTTCCCACATGTTCATCTGTTTTGTTTTCTAAATTCCACTATGAGTGAAACCATATAGTATTTGTCTTTCTCTGACTGACTTATTTTGCTTAGCATAATACAGTCTAGCTCCATCCATGTCATTGCAAATGGCAAGATTTCATTATTTTTGATGGCTGAGTCATAGTCCATTGTGTATATATACCACATCTTCTTTATCCATTCATCAATCAATGGACATTTGGGCTCTCTCCATAGTTTGGCTATTGTTGGTAATGCTGCTATAAGCATCGTGGTTCATGTACCCCTTCAAATCTGTATTTTTGTATCTTTGGGTAGAGATCCAGTAGTGCAATTGCTGAATTGTAAGGTAGTTCTATTTTTAACTTTTTGAGGAACCTTCATACTGTCTTCCAGAGTGGCTGCACCAGTTTGCATTCCCACCAGCAGTGCAAGAGGGTTACCCTTTCTCTGCATCCTCTCCAACATCCGTTGTTTCCTGTGTTGGTTAATTTTAGCCATTCTGACAGGTGTGAGATGATATCTCATTGTGGTTTTGATTTGCATTTCCCTGATGATGAGTGATGAGCATCTTTTCATGTGTCTATTAGTCATCTGGATGTCTTTGGAAAAATGTCTGTTCATGTCTTCTGCCCATTTCTTAACTGGATTATTTGTTTTTTGGGGTGTTGAGTTTGATAAGATATTTGTAGATTTTGGATACTAACCCTTTATCAGATATGTCATTTGCAAATATCTCCTAACATTCCATAGGCTGCCTTTTAGTTTTGTTGTTTGCTTCCTTCACTGTGCAAAAGTTTTTATCTTGATGAAGCCCCAATAGTTCATTTTTGCTTTTGTTTCCCTTGCCTCTGGTGATGTATCTAGGAATTTCTGTCTCACATTTAGGCCTTTCATCCATTTTGAATTTATTTTTGTGTATGGTGTGAAAAAGTGGTCCCGTTTCATTCTTCTGCATGTGGCTGCATGTGGTTTTCCAACACCATTTGTTGAAGAGACTGTCTTTTTTTCCATTGGATATTCTTTCCTGCTTTGTTGAAGATTAGTTGACCATATAGTTATGGGTTCATTTCTGGGTTTTCTGTTCTGTTCCATTGATCTCTGTGTCTGTTTTTGTGCCAGTGCCATACTGTCTTGATTATTACAGCTTTGTAATATAGCTTGAAGTCTGGATTTGTGATGCCTCCTGCTTTGCTTTTCCTTTTCAGGATTGCTTTGACTATTTGGGGTCTTTTGTGGTTCCATACAAATTTGAGGATTGTTTGGTCTAGCTCTGTGAAAAATGCTGGTGGTATTTTGATAGGGATTGCATTAAATGTGTAGATTGCTTTGGATAGTATAGATATTTTAACAGTGTTTGTTATTCCAATCCATGAGTATGGAGTTTTTTCCCATTTCTTTGTGTTCTCTTCAATTCCTTTCATAGGTATTCTGTAGTTTTCAGCATACATATCTTTTACCTCTTTGTTTAGGTTTATTCCTAGGTATCTTATTGTTATTGGTGCAATTGTAAATGGGATCGATTCCTTGATTTCTTTTTCTGGTGCTTCATTATTGGTGTATAGAAATGCAACAGATTTCTGCAAATGGATTTTATATCCTGGGACTTTGCTGAATTCATGTATTCTAGCAAATTTTTGGTGGAGTTTTTTGGATTTTCTACATGGAGTATCTTGTTGTCTGCAGATAGTGAAGTTTTGACTTCTTCCTTGCCTATTTAGAAGCCTTTTATTTCTTTTTGCTGTCTGATTGCTGTGGCTAAGACTTCTAGTGCTATGTTAAATAGTAATGGTGAGAGTGGACATCCCTATCTTGTTCCTGACAATAGAGGAAAAGCTCTCAGTTTTTCCCCATTGAGGATGATATTAGCTGTGGGTCTTTCGTATATGGCTTTTATGATGTTGAAGTATGTTCCATGTTTACCTACTTTGTTGAGGGTTACTGGGAGCACCTCTTATTTTAACATTTGGTCTTTAATCCTCTGACACAGGACTGCTAAAACTCTTGTAAATTCCTAAGTGGGTAAGAGACTAGGAGCATCTTTTGTTCTATTGACATGACTCCGAATAGACCCCTGGATGGTTCCTGGATGGGGGCTGGTCATCAGAAAGACCATGCCATGATTAGAAGCTTGGAATTTTCAGTCCCCCCACCACTTCTCCAGGGAGTAGAGGAGGGCTAGAAATGGAGTTAATAATTGAACATGGCTACATGATAAATCCTCCATAAAAATCCCAATAGCATGGGGTTCTGGGAGCTTCCAGGATGGAGAACACATCCACACTGGGAGGATGATGCACCCCAACTCCATGGGGATGGAAGGTCCTGTGCTTGGGACACAGGTGAAAAACTGAGTAGGTTTTTCTTTATGGGGGAAATCATTTTGAGAACAGCAACCTGATGAGATCACACAGAACAGTGTGTGCAAAATGCTAATCAGATAGAAATGATGTGTATGTGTGTATGCATACGTGTTTATGTGCATGTGTGTGCGTGTCTGTATTTGTATTCTCAAGGGCCTGAAAAACACTCAGTGGATGTTTCTAGATGCTTCTGACCCATGGATTTGAAAAGGACCCTATGTCTACCCTCTGAAATGCTCCTAGGTATTTTTTCCCCACCCCAAACAGCTCCTGAAAGGAAGTTATACAAACTGGCTTACTACTTATACTTTTATCAATACTCAACCAAGGACAAATGGTGTTTCTTTTTTTTTAGTTCTGAACAAAGCTTTCCTGTGGCAAACAAATACCCCTCAATTCATTCCAAGAGCATTGAAAAACCAAAGTTAAAAAGAGAAACAAATGGGCAGACCAGAGAAATGTTTTAGAAAGATTTTTCAGAGGACAGGAATCTCCAAGGTATAGCAGTCTTGGGAGCCACAAAATATTTGTTCAAAGGAATGTAGGAGAACAAAAAAGAAATTTCAGCCCCCAAATACTGGATTTTCTCATTGCTTAGTCTAATTTCCCTATTTATATATATTTGCATGTTGTTTTTCCTGACTGTAATCCCTGACCCCTATAATTATGAAAAATACAGATCTAGTTCTCTTGTATTTTCATTTGTTTTGTTTTTGAGAGAGAGGGAAGGAGAGTGTCACTGTTTTGTTCTATTAAATTCTGTCCAATTTTGCTGGAAATATGTAGGTAGCCGATATGAAATATTTTCATTCCTGTTTTCTTTTGGAGATTTACTCTATGCAATTTTTTGACATGAAAACAAAATGAAACGAAAGGCATTCAAATCCAGTATCGAGGTTACAAATGAGATCTAAAAACCAATCACAGGCTGCCCACTCCTGTGGACTTCCTGATAGCGTTGTAATCAGCTCCACTCAGAATGTTCTCTACCTTGGGGAGATTTAAGGCCAACTGATATCACCAACTCCTAGGCTTGGAATTAGCACTTTTAATGGGGAGAGTGCAGGACAGTGTCTAAACCAGCACTTAGTAGGCACTCTTTAATGAAGGTGAGAGTAAGCTGCCCCAGGGATTCTGATTTCCAAAACTATTTATTCTCCATTGCCTTTAGGATCAAGTACAAAGGCCTAAATCTATCCTCTATGGCCCTGTCTAATGAGGCTTCTGCCCATCTCTCCAGCTCTTATCTTGGCTCCCTAAACTCTACCTGTTTCTGTTCATATTCCACAGAGCATTCAAGGTGGTCTTTTTAAGCCATTAAGACCCTCCAGAGAATTTATGTTGCGCTGAGAATAAAATCCAGACTCCACAGCTGGGGACACTCTAAGTGTCCCCAGAGTCCCTCCATGATCTGGCCCCTGCGTACCTCCCCAGCCTTATTTCCTACCATATCCCCCTTTCACTACATCTCAGCCATATTCTCTTCCTTTCTGTTCCTCAAACACAGTTCTTTTTCACTTGGTGGGCTTTGCAACTGCTGTTCCTCATCCAGGGACACTTGTCCAGGTTTTTCCTTCCCATCCTCTGAGTTTTAGCTGGCTCCCTGAGCAGCCAGCCCAGTGAATCTTCCCCAGTCACTCGCTACCACAGCACTGTTTTTCATTCCATTCTCTGTTGTGATCATGTTTGTTTGTCTCTCCCTGGAATTTGAGCACCATGAGGGCAGCAAAAATCTCTGTCTGGTTCACCAGCCTATTCCTGGTGTTGAGACTGGTGGGCCTGACACAAAATAGGTGTCAATATAAATCAGTGAGTGAGTGGATGAATGTATGAGCCAGTGGTTCTTAGACTTGAGTGAGTGTCAGAATCACCAGAGGCTTGTCAAAACAGATTGCTGGCCTGACCCTCCAAATTCCTGAGTTGGTAGGTCTGGGGTGAGACCTCCAAGTTTGCATTTCTCCCAAGTTACCCCTGCACATGGTAACTCTGCCTTCCCAGACCCTGAGTTCTCCAGGGTCCGTCTGCATTTAGCTGGAAGCTCAGGAATGTGATCTGAACTCCAGGAGAGCATGAGATGCCTCTGCAAGTGAAGTCAGATCTGATGGCTGCGTAGCACTAGACATCAGCTCACTCTCAGGCCTTGTTACTTGCAGAATGCATTGCCCCAGGCCTTTCTCCTCTTGCTTTTCCTCTTACCAGACTCAACCTTTAATAAAAATGGCTTTTTCTCCTCTTTGTCTCCAATGTTTATTTTCTCCAACTTATGCGCAAACCTAAACTGTGTCATTTATTTGGTTGGCATTAATATACTGTAATAACCTGTGGAAAGAGCCCAGGTTGCTTTCTTGAGGCAGAGCAATAAATGCTAAAATTGATTCTAGGGTGGAAAAAAAAATAGACAAAAAAGATTTCTTAATGACTTCTCAAATTTTAATTTTATCTTCTTAAATACTGCTCTTTGAAGTCACCCTCATTTTTCTGGTAATTTTGAGAAACTCAGTGCTGCTCCCTTGCCTACTATAAAGTCAATAAGAGGACATGAGTTGAGCCTGGAGGCCCACCTGCAAGAACATCTCAGGCTCAGGATGTCCTTGGTCTAAGGCACATTCACCCTTTGTGAGAAGCTCACCTTAGTGTGGTGTTGGAGCTGCACCCAGCCTCCATAGCCGAATCTCTGTGGGGGAGAAGCGCAGTTAGACTGGAGGAACAAAACGGGGAGGACTGCAATAAAGAGGCATCCCTGGGGCAAAGGATCCTGAGCTCCATCCTACCAGGCACCACCTTCCCATTTTCTCCCCCCCACACCCATGTATCATATACTCAATATTGATATTTAAATCAATTTACTTTTTTTTCCCTTAAGTATATTTATTTGAAATATAAAGAGGAAAATTCTATATCATAGAAGTGCTCATTTTACCTAGGTTACAATTTTCTTTTTAAGATTCTATTTTATTTATTTGACAGAGAGAGAGGGAGAGGAAGAGAGCGAGCACGCATAAGCAGGGGGAGCAGCAGAGGAAGAGAGAGAAGCGGACTCTGCTGAGCAGGGAGCCCAATGTGGGGCTCGAACCCAGGACCCTGGGATCATGACCTGAGCCAAAGGCAGTTGCTCAACTGACTGAGCCACCCAGGTGCCCCGGTTACAATTTTTTTTAAGTTTGGTTTATTGAGGTATAATTTACATACAGTAACATTAGATACTTGTAAGTGTATATTCTATGCAATCCCACGTTGCAATCAAAATAGAAATAGAGTCTTTCGTCACCCTGAAATATAATCTCATGCTCCTTTACAGTCAACACTTGACTCACCCTTGTCCTCAGCCCCTTACAGCCACTGGTCTGATTTCTCTGTTTATAAGTTTGACTTTTCCAGAATGTTGTTTAAGTTAAATCATACATTATGCATCCTTTGTGAGTGGATTTGTTTTCATTTAGTAATGCGTTTGAGATCCATCCATGTTGTTGCATGTGTTAGTAGTTCACTCCTTTTTTACTGATGAGTAGTATTCCATTCTAGGGATATACCACAATTTATTTATTCATTCATCACTTGGTGGACATTTTGTTTTTCTACTTATCTGCTATTATGAATAAAGTTGCTATAAACATTTGAAGACAGTTCTTTGTGTAGAAATATGTTTTATTTTTTCTTAGGTAAATATCCAGGAGCAGAATTGCCTAATGAGAAACTGCCACTTAGAAACTGTGGCTAAAGTGGCTGTAGCAGTCTGCATGCCCAGCAACAAAGTATGAGAATTCCAGTTGCTCCATACCCTCACCTGCATGTAGTATTGTCAGTTTTCTTAATTTAGCCATTTCAGTAGGTGTGTAGTGGTATACCATTGTGGCCTTGATTTGTATTTCTCTAACAACTAGAACAGCTTTTCAAGTACTTATTTGCCATATTTTCTTTAGTGAAGTATCTGTGAACATTTTTTGCCTAGTTTTTTAAAAATCGGGTTATTTGTCTTCTTATGACTGAGTTTCGAGAGTTGTTTATGTGTTCCGGATCAGATATCAGACACTAGGTTGCAATTTTTAAATGAAGATTAACATTAAAAAATACTTGTTCATGTACCACCTAAAATCATTTCATGGACCACCAGGAGTACACGGACTGTAAGGACTACTCTTTAGGAAATACCATCTTAGAATGCTAGCACTGCTCTTCAAACCATGGGTTGCACTCCATTAGTAGATCATGAAATCAGTTTAGTGGATAGTGACCCAGACATTCTAAAAACCAAAATAGTTTGTGTAATGGATGCTGCCAGCGTCCCACCCAACTTCCCTCCCCTTAACACTCCTGTGCACACCAGCCCTCCTTCACCTGCCAGCCCCTGCATTTCTTTGACAAGGGCTTCCCTGTTGCTACTGAAGCCAGCTTTGATCCGGTCCTTCTAGAGGGTCAGAAGTCTCAGGAAATTAGTGTCCCCACTCCTGGCTCCCTGCCTCCAAAGCCCTCAATCAGTGACTGAGGGTGTCTGTATATAAGTACACTGAATACACTGGTTTCCCCACCACTTGGGCATCATGAGTCTGAGTTAGGCACACATTCTACACTTTCATTGGCTGCCTTGCTTTCCCGGTCTCATTTCTCCTCTTTCCTGGTGTTTCCAGGGTCACCTCCAAAGTAAACTACTTGCATTTGAATCTTTGTTTCAGGGTCTGCTTCTTGGAAAACCCAAGCTAAAATAGGAATGGAATGGAATGGAGTAGAATAGAACAGAATAGAATAGAATAATATATTAGAATGTTTCCCATGTGGTATTAGTTTATTAGACTTTTCCGTTATATATATGAATGTACTGAGTCACAGTATAAAATATATTTCTTCCTGAGGTCATGAATAAAAAATTTTCAAAGGCTGCCTAAGAACATAGGTATATATAACTCATGTAACCATAGGTTTTAAAATCTCATTTTGTTCATTCGTTCTCCAAACCATCAGGGAATCCCACCCCTGACCAGCCTTACTAGGGCAGAGAAAATAAAAGTGAAGGACATTTCCAGCCTGTGTGGAGCACAGTCTTGAACGTGTGGGGCTGGGATGGCAAGTACTGAAGGGTAATGGTGTGTGAGACGTGCTGTGGTAGAGTAACACAAGCTCTCTGGGAGCCTAGAGGAGGGTACTGGCCGCCAACTTGAATCAGGTGGTATCCAGGGAGGGAGGTTGAAATGATAGTCTGGGATCAGATTGGAGAGAAACTTCCAATGTTCACCATTTCCAGGCTTCAGAACAGTGATTCTCACAGTGTGATGAAGAAGGGAAGGTGTTGGGGGCTGGAAACAGATGTGAAGAGCTCATCAACAGCTCTTTTCAGTAGTGATGAGTAGGGAAGCTGACCATCAGCTCAACTTCTTGCTTGTTGTAGTTATATGAAACCAGCTAACAGTGGTTGGTTTTCATGTCATGTTACAAGGAAGTTGTCTTGAGGGAGTCAGGTGATGGAAGGTTCCTCTTCCTAGCTACCCTCTCACCTCCAGACTGAGAGGAGGTCTGGGCCTACAGCATAGAGGTGTTTGTTATGTCTCTGTGTCTGTGAGTGGGGCCTGCCCCAAGAGATTTAGGATTTGGTAAATTCTGTATCAGCCTTATTCTACCTTGGCATAAGGTCTGTTCTTGAGTTCTACCTCCAAATAATCATATTAGCTCTGGAAATCTACTGGCCCCCTTCCTAAGTGACATCACAGGACCTGAAGTAGTAGGCTGGGCATGCAAAGGAAACTGTCCACCAGGGGGCCTAGCTTCTTTTCTTTGCACCGAGTCTCTCCTTTGCACCCCTCTATCCCACTCTGTTCCTTTCATGCATTTAATACCCTTGTGCTACCCCCCTCCACCTTCTCCTGGATAAAGCTGCTGAGAGATCTATATTGGTGCAGGAGGTGGCATATGGCCTCAACCAGTTACATTTTAGAGTAAATAAACTTTCTCTTGAATCGGAAAATTGCCATTGAAACTTTACTGTAGAAGAAAATGTTTTGTTTCCTTCTTTTCTTCTTTTTTTCTTTATTCCCTCTTTCCTCTCTGTCTTTCTTACTTTTTCTTAATTTGCTAAGGAACCTTAACCCCGTAAGTTAGCAGGTTAAAGATGTGTTCCACTGGAGGAAGGGCAGAGAGGCAGAGAGAGGCAGAACAAAGGGATCCTGTCACACATGACAAGCCACTTACAAGATCCTTGACTTTGTTGGAGTAACTTAGTATCTCAAAGTCACGGTTTCCTTATGTGTAAAATGAGGCTACATTTTGTGCTTCATATATAGCTGTGGCATAGGGTTTTACAGGAATTAATTGAGATAAAATTCATAGAAAGCCATTGATACCAGACCTGGCTTACAGAAAGAACCTCATCAGTGCTCACAATGGTTATGATGATGGTGACAGTGGCCTTGGTGGTGGGGGAGGCGGCGGAGGTGGTGACAAAGGTGGTGAGAGTGATGGTTGTGGTGTTTGTAGGGTTGGCAGTGGTGTTGGCAATGGTAGAGGTTGTGAGGTGGTAGCCTAGGTGATGGTTGTGTTAGTGAACTTCCTGGCGGTGGTGGTGGCAGACAGGGATGGCATCTGACGTAGCATAGAGGTGGCAGCCTGTTTTATCCTCAGGTGGTGGAAGAAGGCATCCCCTAGCACCAGACATTGAAGAGTGCTCTGAAAGAAGGCACTCTTGTCACCCTTTTTTCCTCCTTCCTCTTTCTTGGAAAGCGTAAAATTTGACCACTTTGTCTTTCTTCTAAGCCCCCTGCAAAGGCCTAACCTATTTAGGGCAACCACTGCAAGTCTGGGCTCTACATAGTTCTGCAGCTGTCATCCTAGGTTGAACCAAGCCTGGGGTCTGAAATTTATGACCTGGAAAGTAGTTTTGGTGAGAGCATATGCCTAGAGGCATTTACAGTCTGAAAATGTTTGACTAGCAATGACCAGGGTCCCATAGGCATTTAAGGGCATGACAATAAAAAACAAACTAAAAAATCCAAGGGAATTCAGTTTTATGTACAAGAGATACGTTTCTGAGATGGATTTATATGAATCAGAGGTAGATGAACTGAATGGCATTTTTAGTGTCTTGGGGACCTCACACTTCATGAGGTGAATAAGGAACTTCCTGCGTGATGAAACCAGATATCTATTTCCTCCGAGGGGTTGCTTAAAAGTCAGGTTATGTCTGGGATTTGGTCTCCTAAAACCTGACAGTGATCAAGTGCAATTAAATCATGCTAACGAAAAAAGATGTAAATATATATTTATTAAAGGCCAGAATTTTTTGACCCCATTTAAAACTAGAAGAATCTTTGCAAATCTTACTATTGGGGACAGAGTAGGTGATCCATAAATTCTTACTGAAGGAAAGAGCCAAGACCTTATTATCATCATAGTTGTTATGAACAATCTCATCGTGGATCAGTCTGAAACATTGTTCACCGTGGTTCCTTGGGCCACCATCCTCCTCTTTCTGATAGCGGAGAGTGGGGGTCCTAATGCATCAGAAACACAATTTAATCAAGTGCCCCCTGCAACTGCTCTCTTTCCACATGAGATAGATTTTTTTTCCCCCTGAGGATTTTAACTGTAAGTCTGAGTAAAATCATTATTAGCAAGTGAAAATGAAAAGATTTCTCAAATCCCAGTCCTTTGTAATCACTAGTTAATTATCAGCCCAGGCATGTTGATTCTGCTTGTTTGTTTCCTCACTGCATTAGGAGGTCAAGGTTATCGAGGTGTGTCCATTAATGTTTAATAGGGAAAGGCAGGTTGGAAAACAGGTATTAGCTCTTCAAACAAAACTAGTACTGGCTTCTCCTTTTCATTCTTTTATTGGAAAGTTTGAAAAAAATGGTTAGAAAAGATCAGAGATTGATGTTTTGAAATAATATTTTACCCCTCAGGAAACAATTTGAAGATAAAGGAAAATCTGCTGTAATTACTGAACTATATGAACGCCAAGGATTCATGTCATTTTAATGCTCACTTTACTCTGACTCTATGGACTGGAAATGGGGAGAGAGGAAGAAGAATCCCAGCACTATTTAAATGTATGTTTATTTATCTCACTCCCAGTTTGAAGACACACAACTGTTTTTCAGCTGGTTTTTTCATCACTGGCTTGCCTGCAATCAAATGAACTTTACCATATAACAGATCCACTTGCTTGACCTGTGGGTTGAAGTCAGGTTCCAGTGACTCTGGGATGAGGCCCTCAGTGGGTTTGCATGAGTGTGGGGGATTGGGGAACAGGCTGGTGTCGAGGGAGGCACTGGGGGACAGAGGGAAGCAGGGACATCCCTCCTAGCAGTGATATTCTCCTGAGCCAGCTCTATCAAGGTGGTTGCGGTGGTAATGCTGTAGAGGGGCCACCACGATCCCACATAGCTCCGGGATTAAAGGCTCATTTCTGAGTCTTAGGCACTCATTGGTCCAGCAAGGTTAATAATATAAATCCTATCTGCAACGTACACAATTTTTATGTGAATCAAACATATATATATTGCTCCCTGGAAGTCTAAGAGTATAATGGTTATTATTATTATCATCATATCATCAACATAATTAAGTGTATCAGTTATCTGTTTGCAGCACATGAGACTACTAGATAGAACCCTGGTTTATTGGGACAAAATGCCCCTCCCCTCTTGTGAGGCAGCAGCTAGAAATTAAGAAGGAGAAGGGAGGGAGATGTCTGGAGGGGGGTGGCTCATTCAGTTAGGTGTCTGACTCTTGGTTTCAGCTCAGGTTGTGATCTTAGGGTTGTGAGATCGAGCCCCTTGTCAGGCTCCATGCTCAGTGTGGAGTCTGCTTGAGGCTCTCTCTCCCTCTCCCGCTGCCCCTCCCCAGCCTCAAATAAATAAATAAATCTTAAAATAATTAAGAAGGAGAAGGGGGAATAAAGAGCCAGCAGCGCATGTGCTTGGGAAGTCTCCAGGGCACACATTTATGGTTATAGCCTCCCTAAGCTCTGCATCTTTCAGCGTCTTAAGCAGTTTTAACAATGCCTTTAGGACCCTGCATTGGGTCGGGGCACCTAGAAATTGTCAGCTCTTGGTGACAACTTCTCTGCTCAAACTGGAGGCAGGCTTCCACGTGGGAGGCAGATAATAGGAGGTGGAGTTGTGGCACAGGATACTAGGTAGAAAGTTTTCTCCCTTTAGCAAAGAGGAGGCACCTTTTTAGGCTGCCCTGGGTCTTCATCACTAACCTTGTGAAGTGGTGTTTACACTTTAATAAAACACGATGAGGACAATAGCACTCAGAACAGCAAGTTCCTATGTAGGCAGTTAGATTCCTCGAGGGGTCAGTTGGTGCAGTTAGTTTTTAGCACCTGCTCTAACAGGAAAGCCTTTTCCTGTTAGAGCAGGTACTAAAGATGGTTCAGCATCATATGTATTTTTCAGTCTACAATGTCTACTATCCACCTTACCCGAAGTACCAATAGACAAAGAAACAAGATTAACATTCTTCCAGGAGACAATTATGAGAAGAAAATAGTTTCACTTACTTGCACAATAAACTATATTTTAATTAGAGTTTGTGTTAATTCATTTTTCCTCACTTGGGATAAAAAAGATGAAACATTAGTGGCATGAAAATACCAGAGAAGGCTGAAGATTGGATAAAACCTGATACTTAGCCTGAATAAAGCTCAAACCAATTATAGATTTCTTCATGTTCCCCACCTCCTTCTTTTAGTATTCATTCAAAAGTTCTTAATGACAAAAGGAAATTTCCCTCTTTTGAGAAACACAGAGAAAGAGACACTCATTGTACAAAGGCTTCATGTCATTTTCTCTAGGGTTTTTTTGATGTTCCTACTCTCTAGTTCATAACAAGAATTTACAGCTTAAAGAACATCAAAAGGAAAGGTTTCAGACAGTGTCCTAAAATAGACTTAAAAAAAAACCCCACAAAGCTATCTCTTGGTGCTTCTAAAACTTATTTTAAACATTTTGGAAAGGAGATGTGTTTTAGAAGTCCTGGAAGCCTATCACATTCCATTTTTTTAATAGTCTTTTACTTGAAACTGTAACTTTAAATTCTGTAGTTGGCACGTATCTTCCCAGCAGCTGAGTATGTGATTTAAATGGAAGTAAAACTGCCTGACTTAAATTGTCCAGAAATTTTAGAGAATGCTTCATTTGAGGGGAAAAGGGGATTTTGAGAAGGCACTTACTTCTTTGATCAATGTTCTTTCAAAATAAATATAAAAGTAATTTTAAAAAACTGGAAAATCAGAGCTACCAAATAATTTTAAATCACCCCTAGAGCAGAGAAACTTAACATCTAATTCCCCAAAGAAGAGATAGATCTGTAATAGAGGCAGTGAGAAACCCTGGAGAAGGTCCAGAAATAATTCAGCAGATTAATCACCATTACCTTTTTTAGATCTGGCCATTCTTTTGGTAGAATATGACTATGGATGTCAATTTTCATCTCCACAGGATCAGAGAAGCATGAAAAGAAAGAAGATTTGGTATCAAGAGATCTCCATAAAAACCATGGAGTTAATTGATTTACATAGTTCCTTTACAGCTATTTTCTGGCACCAGTCAGTAGGCTTACTCAGCTCTGTCTAGGTCCACTGGAATTGCCTTATTAAAGTTCAGAATTCTGTTTATTTGTCAACTTGGCTTTGGGTCAGCCACTCTTTGGTAATTGGGACTTTGGGCACTAAATTAAAAAATTAAATTAAATTTAAAAAAAAAAGACTGTACTAAACCTCAGGAAGTCAGATGTACTACTGGGTGCTTTTGAATTACAGCAGGTCCAAAATTGGCTAATCTTTGTTTTTAAATATTTCATTTTTTTTTCAAGATATACATAAAAAAATCTGGGGCACCTGGGTGGCACAGTTGGTTGAGTGTCTAACTCTTGGATTCGGCTCAGGTAGTGATCTCATGGTCGTGGGATCGAGCCCCACGTGGGGCTCTGAGCTCAGCATGGGGTCTGCTTGAGATTCTCTCTCCCCTTTCCCCTGCCCCTCCTGCTCATGCTCTCTCACTCTCTAAAATAAATAAATAAATAAATATTTAAGAAAAGATATACATAGTAAAAAATCGAATAGTACAGAGGGTTTTTAAAGAACAGTAGATCACTGATTCACCTTATCATTGGTTTCATTCCCCAGAAGCAACCAATTTTAATGCTTTTGCTTTTTGTTCAGTTATTTACCTTGATGTCTTTAAACAGTATTGATCAGTGGCTTGTTCCTGAAAATTTAGCATGTTGAAAAGTTGTGGGGGAAGTTTCACCTTTACTTTTGAATCAGAGAAAGAGCCCATTCTTCATACATGTTATTTTTTCCGTTGCCTTTTTCTTTCACTTGTTCATTCATGCATTTAGTATTTATTGAGGTTGAATGAGGTAAAATAATGTATATGTTGTAATAATAATTGTACACAGCTTAAGTGCAGGGGAAAAAAGAAAGTAACCATTCCACTGAGAGTGGTCAGAGCACTTTGGGGAGGTCTTCCACTGGAGCATAAAGTGGGGCTATTGGTCATGCCTCTAAAGAGAGTCTAGAACAAAGCAGCCCTTTGTTATTCTATGTTAACCCTTTCCTATTCCTGGAAAGCTTAAAATGTTCAAGGACCTGAGGTCCCTGGCACAGCCTTGAAACTGCTTTGGGATGATCCCTTCATCTCAGTCTCCACAGCACAGGGACTAAGTCATCAAAAAAGCCTTCCTACTAGGCTATTCAACTAGATTCTGGAAAAACTGTAACCAACATTCTTTTCAACTAGATTCTGGGTAAATTATAATAAGTTAAACTAGATTCTGAGTAAATTATAACAAACATTCTTTTAAATGCTGCTCAGCTTGAAAGAAAATAAATCAAATCCTCAAGATCGTTTTTAAAAAAGTTCAGTGAGCTAAAACTGAATAAGTGAGCCTTAAATCAACATGGGGGCACATGCCAATACCCAAAGTAAGTGTAAGCACTTTTGGATCACTTTCTGTGGCTCAGGCACTGTTCCAAGCATTTTACTCATATCAGTTCATTTATTCCTTATAACAATCCTATGAGAGAGGAATTATCACTAATACCCATTTTATAGAAGAGGAAACTGAAGCACAGGGAAGTTAGGTAACTTGTCCATGGTCACAGAAAAAGTGATTGGGGCAGACTTTGAACGCAGGCAGTGTAGACTCAGAATTCTAGAGCTTTAAGGATTTATATCTCACAGAGGAGTAGGAAATCATACCATGGGTTTGTATAAAACGGAGACCCGTTCATTTAACTAGAATTTTTGAAGGGGCTGGAACTAGCAAATAAGTAAACTAGAAGAAAAAAATCCACTGGTCAACAAAGGGAATCTATAAGGACATCTGTCTCCATGATGATAAAAAAAGGAAGAAAAAGAAAAGAATAACAAATTTTTTCGAGAATTCTTTGAGAAGTATTTTTTTTTAAAGATTTTTTATTTTATTTATTTGACAGAGAAAGACACAGCGAGAGAGGGAACACAAGCAGGGGGAGTGGGAGAGGGAGAAGCAGGCTCCCCGCAGAGCAGGGAGCCCGATGCAGAACTCGATCCCAGGACCCCGGGATCATGATCTGAGCCGAAGGCAGTCGCTTAACCAACTGAGCCACCCAGGTGCCCGAGAATTCTTTGAGAAGTATTATCCAAAGACAGTTACAGGTTTTAATTAAAGTGGTACCAGGTTAGTAATCCTTGACTACTCCATTTCCACCCATGCCCAGAAAGAGAAAATAGAAATCTTTCCTGGAGAAGAGCATCCCAACTTTAGTCCTCTCAATATTGCCACAGATTAAGGTCAAGAAAATATGGGCTCATAATAAAAAATTCTACACACATGAGGAAAAAAACCACCATGAGGGACTGCCTATAGAAATAATAAATAATAGATTTAAACCTCCAAGAACATAAATATTGGAATTATTAAGCATAGAATATAAATTTATTTTACACAGAACGTTTAAAGAAATAAAAATTTGAAAATTAATGGACTATCAAATGATTGACCAAGTTTGAAAAGGGACAAAACTTTTATAAATGAAAACATAATAATTTAAATAAAAAATGCAGTCGGTGGATTAAACAGCAGAATAAACATAGTTGAGTGGAGAATTAATGAACTGGAAGAGAGACTTACTTGCACAGAAAGATGAGGGGATTGAGCATATTTAAGAGTGTCACAGAGTACAAAGGATAAAATAAGAAAGTCTAAAAGGAGTCTAACAGAAGTGCTAAAAGAGAGGAGAGAGAAGTTAGAGGAGTGATATCCCAAGAGATAATAGCTGAGAATTTTTTAGACCTGATGAGCCAACATATCTAAGAATCAAAAACTATATCAAGAAAGATTAACAAAGGGCGCCTGGGTGGCTCAGTCGTTAAGCGTCTGCCTTCGGCTCAGGTCATGATCCCAGGGTCCTGGGATCGAGTCCCACATCCGGCTCCCTGCTCGGCGGGAAGCCTGCTTCTCCCTCTCCCACTCCCCCTGCTTGTGTTCCTGCTCTCGCTATCTCTCTCTCTGTCGAATAAATAAATAAAATCTTTAAAAAAAAAAAAAAAGAAAAAAAAGAAAGATTAACAAAAAGAACTTCATTTCTAGAAACCTTGTAGTGAAACTACAGAACACCAGTAATAAAGATCAGATCCTATGAACTGCTAGAGAGAGAAAGAATGCCTTCAAAAATCAGCAATTAGACTGACAGCCAACTTCTCACAGCAATGAAGGGAGACATAGGACAAAAGAAAATATGCTCAAAGGGATGATACACATGAACTGTCAACCTGGAGTAATATACTTTGTAAAACTTAATTTTAACGATGAGGGAGAAGTAAAGATATCTTCAGATGAAAACTGAGTTTGCTACCAAAAAACCTTCACTTAAGGAATTCCTAATGATGTACTCCAGAAAGGAGGAAGAAGACTCCAGAAAGAAGGTCTGAAATATAAGAATGCATGGGAAGGAAAGAAACTGGTAATCATATAAGTAATTCTAAATCATATTAAGTATTTAAAATAATACCAGTAATAACAATGATAATGCCTTCATTAAGGAGATAAATTACTTGCAAAAAGTTGTCCAACCATACTTTTGGCTTTCTCTCCAAGATATGCTCTCCTGACAGCAACTCTCCTAATTTTGATATCTTTTGCCATCTGGATAAGCTGAGATTTCCCTAAATCACCAAGTCCTGATTCCTTTTTTCTTACTACTTTTTCAATCTGTCTTTTTCTTCTTGCATTTTACTATAATCACCAAGAAGGGACGAGGATGAACCTTTAACACTTTTCTTGGAAATCTCCTCAGCCAAATATCCAGTTTCATCACTTATAAATTCTTATTTCTACACAACTGTAGGACACACAATTGAATTAAGTTTTCTGCCACTATATAACAAGGACCCCCCTTCCTCTACTTTCTGTCATGTTCCTCATTTCCTTCTGAGCCCTCACTGGCAGAATCATTTGCATCCATATGTCTATTAACAGTCTGTTCAAGGGAATCTAGGATTTTTTCTATCATACACCTCAAAGTTCTTCCATCCTCTACCTATTACTCAATTCCAAAGCCACTTTCACATTTTTTTGTATTTGTTACAGCAGCACCCCACTTCTGGGTACCAAAATCTCTATTTGTTTTCAATTGCTGCTATAACAAAGACTACATCCTTTGTGGTTTAAGCCAATACAAGTTTATTATCTTACTATTTGGGAAGCCAGAAGTCTAAAATGGGTCAACAGATCTGTGTTCCTGATTAAGATTCTAGAAAAGAATCTGTTTCCTTACTTTTTCTGCCTTCTAGAGACTGTCTGCATCCTTGGCTTGGACTCCATCCTCCATCCCCAAAGCCAGCAGTGTGGTATCTTTCAGTATTTCTCTCCGTTCTGTCATCACACCACCTTTTTTTTTTTTTTTTGACTCTAACCCTTCCATCTCCCTCTTGTAAAGATTCATGTTATTACATTGGACCCACGCAGATAACCCGAGATAATTTTCCCATCTCAATATCCTTAACATCATCACATTTTCAAAGTCCTTTGAACCATGTGAAGTAACATTTTCACAGGTTCTGGGAATAGGACATGGAAATCCTTGAGTGGGGAGCATTATGCAACCTACCACAATTGGGCATGGTAGAATGTTCAGAGTAACTACTAAAAGAATACACACAGAGTATATAACTTTCAATCCTGTTAAGTGGAAACTGGAATAAGAAAAAAAAATCAATCTAAAAGAAGGCAATAGAGAGGAAAAAGGAAACATGGAAAAAGTAGGCAAATAGAAAGCACACAGTAAAATGACAGAAATAACTACACCAGCTAAATGTTGTTTATAAACATATTTAAACTCTAAGGATAGAGACAGTTTGAAAGTAAAAAGGAAAGAGAAAATAGAAGAAGCAAATTCTAACCAAAAGAAAGCCATGATAGCCACATCTGTCGTAAACACTTCACATTAGTCCAAATAAAAGAGACTACAATACAAAAAACATTGTTAAGGCAAAGGAGGATCACTATAATAATAAAATGGTTCAGCTAAGTACAAAGCCACAATAATTCTAAATTTGGTATACCAGATTGCCTCAAAATGTGTAATGCACACAACACATATTCCAAATATATATATATGTATATATGTGTATATATCTCTGAAAATTTGAAAAATTTTCCAACATATGTCTCTCAATTATTGATAAGTCAGATAAAAATTATCTACAGGGAACTGCAGAGGAAGGCCCCAATGCTGGGGAGCCACTAAAGAACCTCAAAAGCATTTCACAAGAGAAAGAGAAAAAGCATTTTAAGCTCCAGCCTGCCCCCACAGAGCTCTAAGCCATTTTACCACAGGGTCATTTAATTGACAGTTGTCCTAAAGCCCTAACATTTCTTCTCTCTCCCTGCTTTGGCCCTCCCAGGGAAGGAGATCAAGCTCAGGGAGGAGGAGAATTGCCAGTGGGGAAAGAAGAAGAAAGAATCTGTGTGCCCACCTTCAGGGGGAGAAGCCTCACCTTTCAATGAGGATTGAACAGATTATTAGTATATGTCAATGGGTATTTTTTAGTTTTTCAATTGAGACTGGCTTTGTAATTTAAAATGAGCTTAGGAATTTTTATTATGTATAAGTGAGTAGAAATGTCATGGAGGCTGCACAGGTTTTCATCCAGAGGGAGGAGGAGGACCACCTTCACCAAGCAGTATTAAAGGGAAAGTGGGAGATTTAAAATGATGCATATGTAACGACATCTGATGAGTTCTGTGTATTCAGTGTACCTATAACAGAAGAAGAGAGCAATGCTTTTATTTTTGCTTATAAAAACAAGCAAACTTTTTGGCTAAAGGGGCAGGAGGTTATACGGTCCTTGACCCTTTCATTTCCCACTACAGGAATGAGGGAAGTGACAACAAAAAAGGAAAATTATATAAGATCTCATCTCCACATTTAAGAAAATGAATTATAAATCAGATGAGCTTTATTCTCATTTATACTGGCATTCCTTTGTGGAAAAAGGCAAGAGATCCTTAAATTATTCAGTATTGGACTGTATAAAAATAAAAAAATGGTTTGGACTAAGTCTGAGTAGCTCCTTTCTCCTGGCCCTCATCTGATGGCTATGAGTCAGCTTAAATACCAGGCTTTGACTCCTGACTACTGCTTATTAGTTGGATGGTCTTGAGAAAGTTACATGGTCTCTGTCAAATAGGGATGATAATAGAATTGATCTCATAGAGAGTTACTGTAAGTATTAACTTGAGTAATATAAAACTATCAGCTATGAATTATACCATGACAGCTAACCCAATTACTTCTTAGTCTGCCATATGCAAAGACTGGTAGGAAGTCTGATATTAGTCAGTTTGAGGGAACTTGCTCCCCCTTTCTTAGATTATATAAGAACCCTGGGCTTTTGTGATCCAGGACTATGGGGTAAGGGTGTGCCCTCAGTTGAAGTGACCACAATTGTGTTTCTCCTTGGCCAGGCCTGTGTGTTCCTCTTGAAGGTGGGCAGCTCCACTGGTTGAAAGGACCAGTTCTCTTCCCCAATTTCCCCCCACCCGCATAATCAATAAATTGCCAAATTCTTTTTTTTTTTTTTAAGATTTATCCATTTATTTGAGAGAGAGAGAGAGAGCACGAATGGGAGAAGCAGAGGGAGGGAGAGAATCTCAAGCAGACTCTGCACTGAGCACAGAGCCTGATGCAGCGCTTGATCCCAGTACCCTGAGATCAAGATCATGACCTGAGCCAAAACCAAGAGTCGGCCGCTTAATCAACGGCACCACCCAGGCACCCCTCACCAAATCTTTGTATTCTAAGCCCATTGCATCTTCCAACCTTGTTCTCTTCTCTCCAGTCTTTCTTTGAGGCCCTTACCATCTTTCTCCAGGATTGTTTAATTGCCCACTAGTGGCATCTTGGCCCACTGTAATCCATCCCCAGGACTCTTCATCAGCATGATCTTTCTAAAACACAAGACAATCACATCTTCAATGTAACACTTTTTATGGTTTCTCACTGCTAAGTCCAAACATGCATGGGAAACAAGGCCCCATGGGTATTTCTCCACCTCTTTTGTCTCTGTGCTTTGCTACCGTGCCCTGTGCCCTAGTCACAGGGAATATTTGTGCCTCCCCAAATATGATATATTTCCCTTTTAGGCTTTATATATGGCTTCTTTGACCTCTAATGCTTGGAATAATTTTTCCCTGTCCTTTCTGCCAAGTGTACATCTCTATCCATCACTGAACATTTAGCTTAAACATCACCTCCTCTATGAAGCCTCTTCTGCCAATACCCATCTCCAAATGGCAAAAGGGGACTACCTCCTCCTGCAAGAGTTAGCTGGGGAAATGAGTAGGAATGGTCCCGACAAAGCTGTGAATGATTTCAAGTTCATCTTCAAAGATACCAGAATCCCTTTCTACTACCTTTTCCCAGGCTTCTAGCTTTTGGCACCCAGAGACCTCTTTATCTCTTTCTCTTCCTTATCAATTCTTGCTACTTGGAAAAGAGCTAATTTCAATCTTTTGCACTTGAATTTGTTTACATCCAGGCACTGTTGAATTAGTGAATTTTTGAGTAAACACCATGGGGCCAGGCACTATGTTTGTTTTGTTGTCTGTTACATCCCTAGTGAAAAACAACTGAGTAGGTGCTTGTGCTGGTTAATTTTATCTGTGGACTTGGCTAGGCCACAGTATCCAGATATTTGGTTAAATGCTATTCTAGATGTTTCTGTGAAGGTTCTTCAGGAAGAAGGGATTAAGATTTGAATGAATGGACTTTGAGAAAAGCAGATTATCCTCCATAACATGGGTGGGGCGCCTTTACTCATTTGAAGGCCTTAATATAAAAAGGCTGACCTCTGCACATGAAGAGGGAATTCAGCCAGCCTTCAGATTCTGATTGCAGCGTCAACTCTACTCTGGGTCTCCAACCTCTCAGCCTATCTTGAAGATTTTGGGCTTGTCATCCTTTACAATTGCATGAACTAATTCCTTAAAATAAATCTCTCTCTATATATACATCGTATTGGTTCTATTTGTCTGGAAACTTTGACTAATACAGTGCTTTATAAGTGTTTCGTAAATACTCAACAAACTAATAAATATGTAAATAAACATGAATAAGTGGATAAAATGTCTTTTTCAGGAACATTTCTTCTTTTTTTTTTAAAGATTTTATTTATTTATTCATGAGAGACAGAGAGAGAGAGGCAGAGGGAGAAGCAGGCTCCCAAGGAGCAGGGAGCCCGATGTGGGACTCGATCCCAGGACCCCGGGATCATGACCTGAGCCGAAGGCAGACGCTTAACCATCTGAGCCACCCAGGTGCCCTTTCAGGAACATTTCTATCTAAGCCTCATGTGAAACTGTTATATGAAAGATTTAGCCTTTACTCAATATCATACAGCAACAGGTGCCATTCTTAGTATTTCTGTGAACCTTGTAGCCCTTTTTGTATTTGGAAGATTAGGTGTTCAAGAGTAAAAACAGAAGCCAGCTGTTGAGGGGCGCCTGGGTGGCTCAGTTGGTTAAGCGACTGCCTTTGGCTCAGGTCATGATCCTGGAGTCCCTGGATCGAGTCCCACATAGGGCTCCCTGCTCAGCAAGGAACCTGCTTCTCCCTCTGACCCTCCCCCCTCTCATGTGCTCTCTCTCGTTCTCTCTGTCTCAAATAAATAAAAAAAAGAAAACAGAAGCCAGCTGTTGGGTTTTCAGGTTTTTTTTTTTTTTTAAGGTTTATTTATTTATTAGAGAGAGAGAGTGGGGGGCAGGGGCAGAGAGAGAGGAAGAGAGAGAAAGAGAAGCAGACTCCTTATGAGTGTGGAGCCAGATGGACAAGGGGCTTGATCCCACAACCCTGAAATCATGACCTGAGCTGAAATCAAGAGTTGGATGCTCAATCAACTGAGCCACCCAGGCACCCTGGATTTTGAGTTTTAAAAACCTTAGCCTGAGTGACTGATGGAAAGACTGAGCCATAAATTTTGTAGGATACAGGGGTGAGATCAAATTTGCACTCACCCTAACTAAATAAAGACCTCCCAGACCAGGCAGAGGAGAGTCAAAGAAGGAGAGGTGAGTGTGTTAGATACTCTCGGTCCCTGAGGAGGACATCCTTATGGCCAATCCTGGGGGTTGAATGGGAGAAGAAACTCTAGATGGGTCATGAAATCTTGATCTGGTAGTAGAAGGGACTGTGTCTTCATTCCCAAACAGTGCCTGGGAAGGTGGCAAGGAAACGTGGTTGAATGTTATATCCAGACAGAGAAGGCTTCAGGTAGGTAAGCAGAGTGCCTGAAGCTCAGTAAGGCAAGAGAGATACAGAATGATCCCAAAGGGAAAATAGAAGTAGCTGAAAGTCAGTCAGTCGTGAAGGAGCCTTGGAATGAGGGATGAGGATGAATCAGCAGGCACCTGCATGAGTTTGTGCTGGAAAGAAGATGTTTCAGCGGATGCCAGCATAGACAACGGTCCAAGTCACATACTACCTATGCCTGCTAATGCCTTGGGCTACAAAAGAAACTAAGGGGGTCTGGGGTAATGGTTTAGAGCACGGACTATAGCATGACTTATAAAACTTTGTTTCCTTGAGCCAATAACTAATTTTCTATATACTCATCTCCCTATATGTAAAATGAGAGAATAATAGATTCTACCTTGGGCCGTTGTAAGAATCAAATGAGTTAATTTCTTTGCTGGTTATGGGTCTGTTCAAGTTTTCTATTTCTTCCTGTTTCAGTTTTGGTAGTTTATATGTTTCTAGGAATGCATCCATTTCTTCCAGATTGCCTAATTTGTTGGCATATAATTGCTCATAATATTCTCTTATAATTGTATTTCTTCAGTGTTAGTTGTGATCTCTCCTCTTTCATTCATGATTTTACTTATTTTGGTCCTTTCTCTTCTCTTTTTGATAAGTCTGGCTAGGGGTTATTGATATTATTAATTCTTTTTTTTTTTTTTTAAGATTTTATTTATTTGCGAGAGAGAGAATGAGAGACAGAGAGCATGAGAGGGAGGAGGGTCAGAGGGAGAAGCAGACTCCCTGCCGAGCAGGGAGCCTGATGTGGGACTCGATCCTGGGACTCCAGGATCATGACCTGAGCCAAAGGCAGTCACTTAACCCAACTGAGCCACCCAGGTGCCCCGATATTATTAATTCTATCAAAGCAATTGCACTACTAGGTATTTATCCAAAGGATACAAACATAGTGATTCAGAGGGGCACATGCACCCCAATGTTTATAGCAGCAATGTCCACAATAACCAAACTATGGAAAAAGCCCAGATGTTCATCGACAGATGAGTGGATAAAGAAGATGTGATATGTATACACAATGGAATATTACTCAGCCATCAAAAAGAATGAAATCTTGCCATTTGCAACAATGTGGATGGAACTAGAAGGTATTATGCTAAGTGAAATAAGCCAGTCAGAGAAAGACAATAATCATATGATTTCACTCATATGTGGAATTTAAGAAACAAAATAGGTGAATATAGGGGAAAGGAAGGAAAAATAAAATAAGATGAAAATAGAGAGGCAAACCATAAGAGACACTGAACTCTAGGAAACAAACTGAGGGTTGCTGGAGGGGAGGTGCGTGAGAAGAAGGCGTAATTGGGTGATGGACATTAAGGAGGACACTTGGAGTAATGAGCACAGGACGTTCTACATAACTGATGAATCACTAAATTCTGCCTCTGAAACTAATAATGCAGTATATGTTAATAAAATTGAATTTAAATAAAATTTTTAAAAAGGATCAAATGAGTTAAGACATGGAAGGCATGTAAAACAATGTCTAGCATAGAGTAAGTGGCATGTAAGGGTTAGTCATTGTTTTTCATGTTATTGTTGTCATACAGGCCTGCCAGAATTTAGACAAAACCTCAAAGAAAGTGTGTAAGAGAAATCCTGATGTAACTGAGATTATCTCTGCCATCTGATGGCATAAGGGCTTGTATTATTAACATTTGAGAGGTATTACAGAAAAGTGGGGACAATTACATTTTGTAATTTTTACATTTGTACAGTGACACACCTGAAATTTTTGCAAGCTCAACTAGGAATTCCAGGTATTATTAATGGTGGGGAGGTGAGATTGATAATCCTACCGTGTATAAGCCATATTATCAATAGATGTGAGCCACTTGAGGAAACATGCAGCGATGGAGACCAGAGTATAGGTGGAGGGTTAGCTTACCGGGGGGAAGAGAGCATGGAGTGTTGGGGGCTGGGGAACAGGTGGAGGGTTAACTCAGGGGGATAGGAAGTGATGGGGGCCAGGTAGAATGTTAGCTTAGGAGAGGAGGGATTGTCTCTCTTTTGAGGGTGAAGGGAAAGATGTGAGGGGACCATGATGTGTTGAACCAAGGGTAATCAGCCCTCAAGAGTTGTTAGTGTCTATGATCTTTTTGAGGTAGGAAGTAAGGTCATCCACCAAGATAGGGTTAGAGACTTAAAAAGAAAGGAAATAAAGGAATAGTTATAAAATGGCATTTGAGTTGCTTGCTAGATGATTAAGAGCAGCATTGGATCTGCAGTGTAGTTGGACTTTAAGAATGTTTGATGGACAACCACTTAAAAACACACAAAGGAATTTCTAGACTAGAAGAAAATGCATCCCAATGTAAATAATGGTTCAATTAGAATAGTGATATTGATATTCTGAATGACTTATCTTTATATTTTCAAATATTTTGTAGTGAAGTTATAATATTCTGATCATTGGAAATGTATATAAAAATATACTTAAAAAAGAATGTATGATGTGTCACATTGTTAGTTCTCAAAAGTCACTATGACTAATGTCATCTTTGGCCATGAATCATAATGGTTTGCCTTCTCTAAGCAATTTTCTTTTCTAATGAAATATGGTTGACATACAATGTTAAATTATTTTCAGGCATACAACATAGTGATTTGGCAATTCTATACATTACACAATGCTCACCACAATAAATGTAATTACCATTGGTCACCAAACCAAGTTATTACAATGCTATTGACTATATTCAGTAATAATCAATATATATAATATACAAGTCAGTATACAATATTATTGACTATGCTGTGCTTTTCATCCCTGTGACTTATTTCTAACTGGAAGTTTGTATCTCTTAATCCCCTTTTTCTACTTTATTATAGGTTAATCCAATATTCTTGTTTCACTATAATAACCTAGATATGATATGGCCTACCTGTTTGCTTCAGTGATTGAGTCAATAACCCCACAGCAATATATATTCTACTCCAGTTTCCCCATGAAATATTTTTAAAATCAACTGCAGGAACCATGAATTATAGTTCAATCCAGGATCTCCTCTGATTATATTAGCTTTCACCAGATCAGAATAACCTAATAAAATTCTATACTCACAGAAAGAACTATGGCTACTGGAACTCAGGAAAAATGATTGGCTCACTCTAAATGAGATTTATGAGCATCAACCTAAAAGCTATTGGTACATTTAAATTTTATTCATCTTCTTTTCCCCTGAAACTTTGAGTCAGAGATCAGCTCTACTCTCTGACTAAGCCTCTTCACTTGCTGTTGCCATAATTGATGCCTAATTCAGAAATGAGGTGGTAGGCATTTACATAATGGGGGATTATGTGCTGTTCACTCATAATAGCAATGATAGTGTTGTCAATCATTGTATACTTTTACAGTGCCATGGAGGGGAGAAGCAGAAATAAATGAATGTGAAATCCATCACCTGAAGTGTGTTTAGAAAAGAATGAATTCCACTCTAGACTTACTCAAAGCTCTGATGATAGGAAATAATAATAACTTTTATCCTATGGGGTTAAGGATGGGTTGAGCAAAACCAGAGATTCTCAATCTTAAACCTCAAACGGTAATCACTTGAGGAGCTTTAAAAAGACTGATCCACTTGCCCCCTCCTCCTGCCGTTGCCCCTGCTCCCCCTGTCTGGGGAGGCCTGATTAAATTTAAACTCATAAGCAATGAATAATATTTTTAGTATATCTGAACTATTGCATGGGACACCTTTATACTAAAAAAAAATTATTATTTATCTAAAATTCAAATTCAACCATATGTCCTATATTTTTATTTTATTATTTTTTTTAAGATTATTTATTTACTTGACAGAGAGAGAGAGAGAGACAGCGAGAGAGGGAACATAAGCAGGGGGAGTGGAAGAGGGAGAAG
The DNA here is from genome assembly GCF_029215605.1 of Mirounga angustirostris. Classification (NCBI taxonomy): domain Eukaryota; kingdom Metazoa; phylum Chordata; class Mammalia; order Carnivora; family Phocidae; genus Mirounga; species Mirounga angustirostris. The sequence goes on along the minus strand of NW_026991711.1, from coordinate 102,134,789 downwards.
CGGGCTTCCCGCTGAGCAGGGAGCCTGACATGGGGCTCGATCCCAGGACCCCGGGATCATAACCCGAGCCGAAGACAGACGCTTAATGACTGAGCCACGCGGGCACCTCATTCATGTGTCCTATATTTTTAGTTGCTAAATCTGACAGCTCCCTAGCACTGCATCCCATCCAGATTCAGAATTAACAGTTCTGGTATTTTTAAATGTTCCTCAGGTGATTCTAATATGCATCAAGATTCAGAAACACTGGCTAAAGCTTCAAAGGCCCCCCTCTGTAGGCTAATGTTGGCAGAAACAGAAAGTAAAGAAGGATGGAAATGATTTTTTTTTTTAAAGATTTTATTTATTTATTTCACAGAGAGAGACACAGCGGGAGAGGGAACACAAGCAGGGGGAGTGGGAGAGGGAGAAGCAGGTTTCCCGCTGAGCAGGGAGCCTGATGCGGGGCTCGATCCCAGGACCCTGGGATCATGACCTGAGCCAAAGGCAGATGCTTAACGACTGAGCCACCCAGGTGCCCCGAGAAGGATGGAAATGATTCTTAAAAGATCAGTAGAATCTATTGCAACTCCTTTAGAGTGTTCTATTTTGTCATCCTATATTCTGTGTATTATTCTGTATTTGTTATAACTTATTGAGGAAAACAGTCATGGTGCCTATTGCATCCACAGCCCCTTCTGAACTACTATACACTTTGCTGCTGCTGAGTGGGTATCTAGGTAGTTATGCAGGCCTGTGTAGCCATGCTCTGTATCAGTGACCCTTCCCGCCCTCTTCTAAACTGGCTACTGGAGCCAGGGTTGACTGAACTTGAGGAAGGCACATGGCCTGAGATTGCTAGTTTATAGTCTGGACAACGGCCTATGAGGTGGCATGATACAAGAGTTCTGTCCAATGAGTTGATGATTAAATTAGACCAGATTCTTTCTTTGGGCATTTTATTTTTTGGGTACAGAGTGTCAGTTGATTGGTAATGGAAGTAGAATCATTCAGGATAGCTTAGGTCAGTGGCTTTCAAACTTCAATGAGCAATAGAATAATCTGCAAGGCTTATTAAAAAACAGAATTCTGGGCCCCACTCCCAGTGTTTCTGATTGAATAGGTCTGGGCTGCAGCCCCCAAATATGCATTTCTAATGAATTTCCAGGTGATACTGCTGCTTTAGATTCAGGGACCACATTTTGAGAATTAGTGGGTTAGCTTGTGTGGTAGCAACAAACAAGTTCCAAATCTCAGTGGATGAAGGAAACAAAGGTTTATTTCTTGTTTGGGCCACATGTTTGTCATGAGTTTGCTGGGTGCTCTGCTCTGCAATGTCAGCTTCCTCATCAAAGACCCAGACTGATGGAGCAGCCACTGCCTGGACCATTCTGGCCATAGTGAAACATGCCCTGGCTCTTAAAGTTTCCTCCTGAAAGTGACATATGTCACTTCTACTTAGTTTCACTGACTAAAGACAGTTGAATAGCCACACATAACTTCTAGTAGAACAGGTAAATACAATCTGAGCATTTGCTTAGGAGGAGAGAGAGCCAAAAGACTTGCAGACTGCTTTCTAATGACCACATAGAAGCTGCAACTAAAAAGGACACACAGAAAGAGAACAGCATGCACAGGGCATGAGACCATCACAGCCATGAACTGAGGAAAACCCTGGCTGGTTCTTTGGTAGTGGCAGGAGTAATTAGAGATAGAAGCAAAGATGAACAGAGTGATGTAATGGCTGACAGTGGCCAAAGCTGCTTTTGGTCCTGACCCGCATTTAAGGTTGTTGCATTATGTTCTGGTCACCATGAAATGTGTTAATATGGTTGCTCCCACATCCCGATGAGATTCCCAAGATCCTTATTCCCAAATCCACCTGTAAGCTCCTAAAGCATTCACCTATGGGATCTCATAACATTACCAAGTCACCACCAACATAATGTATCCCAGAAATTAAATGTAATTGCAAAGTAACTCAAGTTTCCAGTTTGTGTTTCTCAAATATTATGAAGGGGATACATAGACCAAAATAAAACATCTAAAATTTCTTTAGATTTGTTATTTTCCAGAGAAAGCTCCATGCTCCCAATTCTTCTCTAGCCCGGGCCTATGAATTTCTAGTTTTTTTTTTTCTTTTTATTTATTATTTTTATTTATTTATTTATTTAAAAGATTTTATTTATTTATTTGAGAGAGAGAGAATGAGAGACAGAGAGCATGAGAGGGAGGAGGATCAGAGGGAGAAGCAGACTCCCTGCTGAGCAGGGAGCCCGATGCGGGACTCGATCCAGGGACTCCAGGATCATGACCTGAGCCGAAGGCAGTCGCTTAACCAACTGAGCCACCCAGGTGCCCTGAATTTCTAGTTTTTATCCTTTCCCTTTACTACCAGTTGTGCATCACAAAATCCCAAAGGTCTGATTTAGCAAAACAGGAGTAGGACCAACCTGAGCAACTCCAGCAGACTCCTTTATGAGGGTGGGATGAGGAAAGTCTAAAGATATGTGTAGGTTACTAGAAATCATTCACTCCTGGTATGAAAGTCTATGTCCAAGTTTGGACTCTGTTGATTATGAAGAACTGAATGTCCCTCAGGTATGTTAAGTAATGGGGATTTGTTATTAGCTGATGGTGGGTAGGTAGTCAATTTCAAATGTAGAGTTTAGTAATTCATCAGTTGCATATAATACCCAGTGCTCATATTTTAACAATATAGATTCTTCCAGTTCATCAGCATGGAATATCTTTCCATTTTTTTGGTGTCATCTTTAATTTATTTATCAGTATTTTATAGTTTTTAGAGTACAGGTCTTTCACCTCCTTGGTTAAGTTTAATCTTGGTATTTTATTATTTTTGGTGTAATTGTAAATGGAGTTGTTTTCTTAATTTCTCTTTCGGCTGCTTTGTTACTAGTAAATGAACCACAACTGATTTCTGTGTACTAACTTTGTATTTTGCAACTTTGTTGAATTCATTACTTCTAAGAGTTTTTTGGTGGAGTCTTAAGGGTTTTCTATGTATGGTATCATGTCATCTACAAATAGTGACAGTTAATTTCTTTCTTACCAATTTGGGTGCCTTTTATTTATTTTTCTTGTCTGATTGCTGTGGCTAGGACTTCCAGCACTATCTTGCATAAAAGTGGATATTCTTTTTTTTTTTTTAAAGATTTTATTTATTTATTTTGACAGAGAGAGTGAGAGAGAGAGACAGTGAGAGAGGGAACACAAGCAGGGGGAGTGGGAGAGGGAGAAGCAGGCTTCTGGTGGAGCAGGGAGCCTGACACGGGGCTTGATCCCAGAACCCTGGGTCATGACCCGAGCCGAAGACAGACACTTAATGACTGAGCCACCCAGGTGCCCGAGAGTGGACATTCTTGTCTTGTTCCTGATCTTAGAGAAAATGCTTTCAGTTTTTCAAATTGAGTATGATGTTAGCTGTGGATTTTTCATATATGGCCTTTATTTTGTTGAGATATGTTTCCTCTACACACACTTTGTTGAAAGTTTTTAAGATGAATAGGTGTTGAATTTTGTCAAATGCCTTTTTCTGCATCTATTCAGATGACCATATGATTTTTATTCTTTGTTTTGTTAGTGTGGTTTATCATATGATTGATTTGCAAATATTGAACTATCTGTACATCCCTGGAATAAATCCTACTTGATTGTGGTGAATGATCCTTTTGGTGTATTTTTGAGTGTGATTTGCTAATATTTTGTGGGGGATTTTTGTATGTATGTTTATCAAGGAAATTGGCCTGTAGTTTTCTTTTTTCGTAGTGTCTTTGTCTGTTTTTGGTATCTGGGTATTCTGGCTTCATAGAATGTATTTGGAAGCTTTCCTCTCCTTTCTGTTTTTTTTTTTTTTTTAATTTCATTTTATTATGTTATGTTAATCACCATACATTACATCATTAGTTTTTGATGTAGTGTTCCATGATTCATTGTTTGCATATAACACCCAGTGCTCCATTCAATACATGCCCTCTTTAATACCCATCACCAGGCTAACCCATTCCTCCACCCCGCTCTCCTCTAGAACCCTCAGTTTGTTTCTCAGAGTCCGTAGTCTCTCATGGTTCGTCTCCCCCTCTGATTTCCCCCCTTTCATTTTTCCCTTCCTACTTTTTTTTTTTTTTTTTTACCTTTTAATGTATTATTTGTTTCAGAGGTACAGGTCTGTGATTCATCAGTCTTCCACAATTCACAGCAGTCATCATAGTACATACCCTCCCCAATGTCTATCACCCAGCCACCCCATCCCTCCCACCCCCCATCACTCCAGCAACCCTCAGTTTGTTCCTGGGATTAAGAATTCCTCATATTGGGCACCTGGGTGGCTTAGTCGTTGAGCGTTTGCCTTCAGCTCAGGTCGTGATCTCAGGGTCCTGGGATTGAGCCCCACATCGGGCTCCCTGCTTGGTGGGGAGCCTGCTTCTCCCTCTCCCTCTACTGTTACCCCTGCTTGTGCTCTCTCGCTCTCTCTGTCAAATAAATAAATAAAATATTTAAAGAAAAAAAAAAGAATTCCTCATATCAGTGAGATCATATGATACATGTCTTTCTCTGATTGACTTATTTCACTTAGCATACCCTCTAGTTACATCCACGTTGTTGCAAATGGCAAGATCTCATTCCTTTTGATGGCTGCATAATATTCCATTGTATATATACCACATCTTCTTTATCCATTCATCTGTCAATGGACATCTTGGCTCTTTCCACAGTTTGGCTATTGTGGACATTGCTGCTATAAACATTGGGGTGCACATACCCCTTTGGATCCCTACATTTGTATCTTTGGGGTAAATACCCAGTAGTGCAATTGCTGGGTCATAGGGTAGCTCTAATTTCAACTTTTTGAGGAACCTCCATACTGTTTTCCAGAGTGGCTGCACCGGCTTGCATTCCCACCAACAGTGTAGGAGGGTTCCCCTTTCTCCGCATCCCCGCCAACATCTGTCCTTTCCTGACTTGTTCATTTTAGCCATTCTGACTGGGGTGAGGTGGTATCTCATTGAGGTTTTGATTTGGATTTCCCTGATGCCGAGCGATATTGAGCATTTTTTCATGTATCTGTTGGCCATTTGGATGTCTTCTTTGCAGAAATGTCTGTTCATGTCTTCTGCCCATTTCTTGATTGGATTCTTTGTTCTTTGGGTGTTCAGTTTGGTAAGTTCTTTATAGATTTTGGATACTAGCCCTTTATCTGATATGTCATTTGCAAATATCTTCTCCCATTCTGTCAGTTGTCTTTTGGTTTTGTTGACTGTTTCTTTTGCTGTGCAAAAGCTTTTTATCCTGATGAAGTCCCAGTAGTTCATTTTGCCCTTGCTTCCCTTGCCTTTGGCAATGTTTCTAGGAAGAAGTTGCTGCAGCTGAGGTTGAAGAGGTCACTGCCTGTGTTCTCCTGTAGGATTTATTTATTATTAATTCTTTCAAAGAACCAGGTCCTAGTTTTGTTGATCTGTTCTACTGTTCTTTTGGTTTCTATTTCATTGATTTCTGTTCTGATCTTTACTATTTCTCTTCTATTGCTGGGTTTAGGTTTTATTTGCTGTTCTTTCTCCAGCTCCTTTAGGTGTAGTGTTAGGTTGCATATTTGAGACCTTTCTTGTTTCTTGAGAAAGGCTTGTATTGCTATATACTTTCCTCTTAGGACTGCCTTTGCTGCATCCCAAAGATTTTGAACAGTTGTGGCTTCATTTTCATTTATTTCCATGAATTTTTTAAAATTCTTCTTTAATTTCCTGGTTGACCCATTCATTCTTTAGTAGGATGCACTTTAGCCTCCATGTATTTCAGTTCTTTCCAACTTTCCTCATGATCGAGTTCTAGTTTCAAAGCATTGTGGTCTGAAAATATGCAGGGAATGATCCCAATCTTTTGGTACCAGTTGAGACCTGATTGTGACCTAGGATGTGATCTATTCTGGAGAATGTTCCATGGGCACTAGAGAAGAATGTGTATTCTGTTGCTTTGGGATGGAATGTTCTGAATATATTTGTGAAGTCCATTTGGTCCAGTGTGTCATTTAAAGCCTTTATTTCCTTGTTGATCTTTTGCTTAGATGATCTGTCCATTTCAGTGAGGGGGATGTTAAAGTCCCCTACTATTATTATATTGTTGTCAATGTGTTTGCTTTTGTTATTAATTGGCTTATATAATTGGCTGCTCCCATGTTAGGGGCATAGATATTTACAGTTGTTAGATCTTCTTGTTGGATAGACTCTTTAACTATGATATAGTGCCCTTCCTCATCTCTTATTACAGTCTTTGGTTTAAAATCTAATTTGTCTGCTATAAGGATTGCCACCCCAGCTTTCTTTTGATGGCCATTAGCATGGTAAATGGTTTTCCACCCCCTCACTTTCAATCTGGAGGTGTCTTTGCACCTAAAATGAGTCTCTTATAGACAGCATATTGATAGGTCTTGTTTTTTTATCCAATCTGATACCCTGTGTGTTTTGACTGGGGCCTTTAGCCCATTTACATTCAGGGTAACTTTTTTTTTTTTTAAGATTTTATTTATTTATTTGAGACAGAGAGAATGAGAGAGAGAGAGCACATGAGAGGGGGGAGGGTCAGAGGGAGAAGCAGGCTCCCTGCTGAGCAAGAAGCCTGATGCGGGACTCGATCCAGGGACTCCAGGATCATGACTTGAGCTGAAGGCAGTCGCTTAACCAACTGAGCCACCCAGGTACCCCACATTCAGGGTAACTATTGAAAGATATGAATTTAGTGCCATTGTATTGCCTGTAAGGTGACTGTTACTGTATATTGTTTCTGTTCCTTTCTGATCTATGTTACTTTTAGGCTCTCTCTTTGCTTAGAGGACCCCTTTCAATATTTCTTTTAGGGCTCTTTCATGTTCGCAAATTCTTTTAGTTTTTGTTTGTCCTGGAAGCTTTTTATCTCTCTTCTATTTTCAATGACAGCCTAGCTGGATATAGTATTCTTGGCAGCATATTCTTTTCATTTAGTGCTCTGAATATATCATGCCTGTCCTTTCTGGCCTGCCAGGTCTCTGTGGATAGGTCTGTTGCCAATCTAATGTTTCTACCATTGTAGGTTACAGATTTCTTCTCCCAAGCTGCTTTCAGGATTTTCTCTTTGTCTCTGAGACTCGTAAGTTTTAGTATTAGATGTCGGGGGCGCCTGAGTGGCTCAGTCGTTAAGCGTTTGCCTTCGGCTCGGGTCATGATCCCAGGGTCCTGGGATCGAGTCCCACGTCGGGCTCCCTGCTCAGCGGGAAGCCTGCTTCTCGCTCTCCCACTCCCCCTGCTTGTGTTCCTGCTCTCGCTGTCTCTCTCTCTGTCAAATAAATAAATAAAATCTTAAAAAAAAAAAAAAAGATGTCGGGGTGTTTACCTATTTTTATTGATTTTGAGGGGGGGTTCTCTGTGCCTTCTGGATTTTGATGCCTGTTTCCTTCCCCAAATTAGGGAAGTTCTCTGCCAATATACCTTCTGCCCGTCTCTCTCTTTCTTCTTCTTCTGGGATCCCAATTATTCTAATATTGTTTCGTCTTATGGTCTCACTTATCTCTCAAATTCTGCCCTGGTGATCCAGTGGTTGTTTATCTCTCTTTTTCTCAGCTTCTTTATTTTCCATCATTTGGTCTTCTCTATCACTAATTCTCTTTTCTGCCTCATTTATCTTAGCAGTTAGAGCCTCTATTTTTGATTGCACCTCATTAATAGCCTTTTTGATTTTGACTTGGTTAGATTTTAGTTCTTTTATTTCTCCAGAAAGGGTTTCTCTAATATCTTCCATGCTTTTTTAAAGCCCAGCTAGTATCTTTAAAATCATCATTCTGAACTCTAGTTCTGACATCTTACTAATGTCAGTATTGATTAGGTCCCTGGCTGTTGGTACTGCCTCTTCTTCTTTTTTTTGAGGTGAGTTTTTCCGTCTTGTCATTTTGTCCAGAGGAGAATAGATGAATGAAGAACAAAATGCTAACAGGGTAACAATGATCCAAGAAAATATTTTTCTTTTTAGTGTATATACACTAAAGAAATCAGAAGAGACCTGAAACTGGGGGAAAAGAAAGGGAAAGAAAGAAAAAAAAAAAGAATATGATCAAATATGGTCAGGCTGGTGAATAGATCAGTGTCACACCCTAGATTTTGGATGTATTTTGGTCTGTTGGAAGAAACTGCCTCCCAAAATTTTAAAGAAAGAAAAACTTATATATGTACAAAAATAAGGGTAAATACAATGAAGGGATGGAATATGACTGTAAAGATGAAAATTATAAAAGATTTTATAAAAGGAATTGACAAGATAAGAAGTTGGTTGAAAAAAGAAAGAAGAGAAATTAAAAAAAAAAAAGAAAAAACAGGAGAGAATGTGATCAGGCAGGAGACTAGAACAAAGCCATACACTAGAGATTTGGCATATATTTTGGTCTGTTAGAAGAAACTGTATCCCAAATTTTTAAAGAGAGAACAACTTACATATATACCAAAAATAAGGTTAACTACAATGAAGGGATAGAATATGACTCTAAAAATGAAAAATAAAAAAAAGTTTTTAAAAAAGGGATTGATAAGATGTTGTTTGAAAAGGGGAAAAAGAAAAATTTAAAAAAATAGAAAAAGAAAATTAAAAAAATTAACTTTGAAAGACTAAAGAATCAGGGGGGAAAAAGCCATGAAATCTATGTGCTGTATTCCCCTAGCACTGGAGTTCTGCCGTTCTCATTGATCGGTAAACTTGGTCTTGGCTGGCTGTTCTCGCTGATCTTCTGGGGAGGGGCCTGTTGCCGTGGTTTCCAAATGTCTCTGCCGGAGGCGGAATTGCCCCGCCCTTGCCCCCTCCTGGCTAAGTAATCTGCTCGGGTTTGCTCTCCGGGGCTTTTGTTCCCTGCGAGCTTTGCGTACAGCTTTGGAGGCGGAGAGTGAAAATGGCGGCCTCCCAATCTCCGCCTCGGAGGAGCTGAGAACTCGGGGCCCCGCTCCTCAGTGAGCCCCCAGAGAAAAGCCGTCAGTCAGTCCCGTCTCCCCGGTCTCCGGCCGCACTCCGTGCTCACCCGGCCTGTGACCGCGCGCTTCTATCTCTGGCACCCGACCCCGGGTGGAGTCTCCAAACCCAGCAGATCCCTGCGGTGCACTCCCGCGCTGCTCCTCCCGGGGGAGGAAGGTGAGTCTCCCCGGATCGGCCGCTTGTTGGGTCCCTGCTGGCGGAGCAGTGGCCCGACTGTGCCGCGGATCACGGTTTATGGCGACCCTGAACTGAGAGCCCGCGCCTGGGCTCCGCCTCTGCAGCCGGCTTCCCCGCTCCGTTACCTGGGAGCTCTGTCGCACTCAGGCACCCCCGGTCTTTCTGTGACCCCGAGGGTCCTGAGACCACACTGTCCCGGAGGGTTCCACCCCCCACTTAGCCACCAGAGTGACGTCCCTCGGCGGAGCAGACTTTTAAAAGTTCCGATTTTGTGCTCCGCGGCTCTATCACTTGCCAGAAGCGGCCGATGGAGGCCCCTCCCCCGCCGTCTATCCTCCCGAATATCGCCTCGGATTCACTTCTCCGCACGTCCTACCTTCCAGAAAGTGGTTGCTTTTCTATTCAGAGAGTTGTTGCTATTCTTTTCTTCCATCTCCTGTTGAGTTCATAGGTGTTCAGAATGGTTTGATCCCTATCTAGCTGAATTCCTGGGACCAGACGAAATTTAGGTCTCTTACTCCTCCGCCATCTTCCTACCCCCCTTTCTGTTTTTTGGAATAGTTTGAGAATAGGTACTAATTCTTTTAAATGCTTGGTACAATTCATCTGTGAATCCATCTGGTCCTGGACTTTTGTTTGTTGGAGGTTTTTTATTACCAATTTGATTTCATTACTAGTATTTGGACTGTTCAGATTTTCTATTTCTTCCTGATTCAGTTTTGGAAGGTTCCATCCATTTCTCCTAGGTTGTCCAGTTTGTTGGCATATAATTTTTCATAGTACTCCCTTATAACCCTATGTGTTTCTGTGGTGTTGGTTATTACTTCTCCTCTTTTATTTCTGATTTTATTTATTTGAGCCCTATTTCTTTTTTTTCTTGATGACTTTGGCTAAAGGTTTATCAATTTTGTTTATCTCTTCAAAAACCAAGTCTTGTTTTCATTGGTCTTTCCTTTCCTTTCCTTTTCTTTCTTTCTTTCTTTATTTTTTTTAGAAACTGCTTCTCTTTTATTTTTTAAATTTAATTTAATTTTATTATGTTAGTCACCATACAGTACATCATTATTTTTTGGTGTAGTGTTCCATGATTCATTATTTTCATATAACACCCAGTGCGGGGGAGATGAACCATAAGAGATGATGGACTCTGAGAAACAAAGTGAGGGTTTTAGAGGGAAGGGGGGTGGGGGGATGGGTTAGCCCAGTGATGGGTATTAAGGAGGGAAACTGCTCCTCTTTTTTTTTTTAAAGATTTTATTTATTAGATAGATAGAGAGAGAGAAAGCACAAGCAGGGGGAGTGGCAGGCAGAGAGAGAAACAGGCTCCCAGCTGAGCAAGGAGCCTGATGCGGGACTTGATTCCAGGACTCTGGGATCATGACCTGAGCTGAAGGCAGATGCTTAACCAACTGAGCCACCCAGGTGTCCTGAAACTGCTCCTCTTTTAAAATCGAACTTAGACATGTCCAAAACATCATCACTGCACCAGAATTTTGGGTCTACTCTAGTTGCCTTTCCCCTGCTATTTGCCTGTATAACACATGAATTTACCATGAACCATGTGATTTTTTTCTTGTCACTATTTTCTCCTGTTCACTAAGTGATTGAGCTTGAGCCCTGAATTTTGTCCATCTCATAGATTCACTTTTATGAACACTTCTAGGGGCAGGCAGTATTTCTTTTGGACTTGAGAAAAATGGCTGCCCTCTCTGAGCCCCATGATCTGGTGGACTTTGGCTGTCTTTCCTCTGGCCTCAGTCTCCCCATAGGGTGAGCAGTCCCAGGGGCCAAGAACCCATGCCCACATATAGCCCTCCTTCTAACCATATAGACCAGGGTCCTGGAATTGGAATTCCCCGTGGCCCTGAGCCTATTTCTAGAGTCTGTGTGGGCTTTGTCTCTGGGTCCATTTTCCTAAAGACAGAATGTACCACTGAATACATACCTCTAGGCCCAAAGGATGGCCAAAGGGTGGCTATTTGTGGGTGTATAAATGGAGTTTGGACATGTAGGCTGGGATATTGAGGCTGATTGTAGCATGGAGGGGTATCTAGGAGTGGGAAGAGAGGGGTCATAGTTCATGGGCCAGGGACTGGAGCTCTGTGCAATAGCATTGGGCACAGAATTTTTAGGAGCCCAATAATTTTAACTTCAAACATGGCCGTTCACATGGTTCTGCAAGTGTGTTTGTTAAGGTGGGTGGATAGAATATATTCTATTTGGCCATTTCCTAGCTTGGCTTATAATAGTCATAAATATGGCACACAGATTTCCATTTATGTCCTTGCCCCAGACCCTATAAATGTTAGAGTCTGGCCTGGGGTGGGGGTGGGGGGCAGGTGGAGAACACGAAAGGCTGGTACCAAGATATTGGCCTGGAAGAATAAGGAAGAACCTGTCAATTTAATTTCATGTAGTAACCACTAATGATACCACTTTGACTATCTAATTTTATGGATTTACAATGGATTGTTCCCAAATCAAGCTCTCCAAAGCCTCACGGGAGAGCCTGGCCAACCCTCCCCCTCCCCCCCAAAACCCTCATGCTTCACTTAGCCGACTTGGTTCTCACTTTAGCCTGCCAAAAACTTATATGTGAGAAGCTCAGTTGTGATACTGAAATCACTAACACTCAAAGTCAGAGATGTGGTTTCTAGGCACTATAACTTGGTGGCCAGGAGCACAAGCTTTGCAATCAGAGAGACCTAAGGTAGGAGGTCAGCTCCTCTGGTCATAAGCTGGGTGACCTCAGGCAAGTCTCACCTTCTCTGAGCATCAGTTTCTCCATTTGTAGTAAATAGGATAATGATCTCTGCCTTACTGAGGTATTATAAGGATTTAATGAGAAAGACATGAAAGAACCTGGCACACAACATGCAATAAGGGGTAGCTGCTGCCATTACTGCTCTTTTTACTTTTATTGCTGCTGTTACAATTGATTGTGCAACCTAAGATCAGTAAGTTGCTTAAACTCATTTTAAGAATAGTGTAGTACATTCACATAGTTTAAAAAAAAATCAGACATGGAGGGGACACCTGGGTGGCTCAGTCAGTTAAGCATCTGCCTTCAGCGCAGGTCATGATCCCAGGGTCCTGGGATTGAGCCCCGCATTGGGCTCCTTACTCCTTGGGGAGGCTGTTTCTCCTGATCCCTCTGCCCCTCCTCCCTGCTTATGTGTGCACGTGTGCTCTCTCTCTCTTTCTCAAATAAATAAATAAAATCTTCTTAAAAAATGAGACATGAGAAGATGTACATTGAAAAATCTTTTTCCCACCCCTATTTCCATCCATCTCATCCCACACAGTTCTGTCTTCTATAGGTAACCACTTTTGTTAGCTTTTGGTGCAGCCTTCCAATACTTCTTTATTCAAATGTAAGTAGGTATGGGTATATATTCTATTTTCTCCCTTTTCTTACACAAAAGGTAGCATACTATATGCTTTTTTCACTCAACAATAAATCTTGGAGATCTTTCCATATCAGTATATAGAGAGCTTCCTCATTCTTTTTCACAGTTGCATAGTATCCCAGTGTGAATTTTATTTCATTACTTACCTGAAGATAAACAATCAGATTGTTTACAGTATTTTGTTGTAATGAACAATGCTGCCGTGAATGAAGTTGAACATGTGCCATTTCATGCAAGCAGGTATATCTGTAGCATTGGGATAAGTGGAGTAAATACCCTGGTAATTTTGATACATAATGTCAAAGCGTCGTCCATGGATGTTATACCATTTTGCATGCCCTCCAAAGTGTATGAGTTTTAAGTCATGTGAACTTTTCATTCATTTGTTCATTTTAAATAGGACCAATAATGATACCAGCTGTAGTTTCCTGTTGCTGGTGTAATAAATTATCACAAGCTTACTTTTTTTTTCAAATTGAAGTATTGTTGACACACAGTGTTACACATCAGTTTCATTTGTACAACATAGTGGTTTGACAAGTCTGTGCATTTTGCTATGCTCACAAGTGTAGCTACCATCTGTCACCACCCAGTGCTATTACAATACCATTGACTGTATTCCCCATGCTGTACCTTTCATCCCTGTGACTTACCCATTCCATACCTGGAAGCCTATACCTCCTATTCCCCTTTACCCATTTTGCCCTACCCCGCTACCCCCTTCCCTCTGGCAACTGTAAACAACACAAATTTATTATCCAGAGGTCAGAAGTCCAAGACGGGTCTCAGTGGGCTAAAATGGAGGTATTATGAGCATTCTTTCTGGAAGTATGGGAGATAGTTTGCTCTCCTGCCTTTTTCAGCATCTTGAGGTTCCCAAATTTCTTGGTCTGTGGCCCTGCATTACTCCAGCCTCTGCTTCCATGATCACATCTCCTCCTTCTGACTCTCCTGTCTCCCTCTTAAGTGGACCTTTGTGGTTACTTTGGGTTCATCCATGTAATCCAGGGTGGTTTCCCCATTTGCGGATCACTAACTTAATCACATCTGTAAAATTGCCTTTGCCATGTAAAGTAACATATTCACAGGTTATGGGGATGAGGATGTGGACTTCTGCGGAGAGCCATTATTCTGCCTATCACAACTACCCCCTGCGCAGGATGTTGGGAGAGTTAAGATAGAGAAATTACCTATGGAAAGTTATATAGTTTGCTGTTTCCTTGACCATCTCCCCAACTAGACTATAAGAATAGAGGTGCGTGTTCGGTTCAGCTCTTAGTTTCTGTTTAAGCCTGATGTCATTTGGTCACAGTGTAGACTTCTATATAATTATTTTATATTTTATATATTTTATATTTAAGTTTTAACATATGAAAGAATGAAGAATTTTTTAGAAAAAATATAAAGCATTATGCAAAAAAGCCATTATTATTATTATTATTAAAGGGGATCTGTATCCCATTTGGAAAGAAAGCTTGTCTCATTAGATAGAGAATTGTGGTAAAGACAACTGTGAACTCTTGAGCCATTATTTTGTCAACTTTTGCAAATCAGTAATACAATCTGTTCTTATTCAAAACATATGTTGTATATCTCAATGAAAGAAAATGCATCTGCCCATATATAAAAAAAGATTTTCAATTTCAAATTAACATGCAAATAGTCTGTCCCACTTTTTCTAGACTCATGTTCTGAGTCACATGCCCATGGACTAAGGAACAGACTATCATAAAGGTTAGAATATACAAGCAGGGAAGAATTCAGTTTCTGTCCATTGAATGGAAGTAACTATTGCAGAAGAAATTGGAGGTGATGTCACCTCCAGGAAACATACCGTGTGTGCCCACTTCTTCTTTGTGGCAGAAGAAGAAGAAGAGGTCTTCACCATGGTGTTTTCTTCTCATCACCTCACAAATACAAACATTTTTTCATTATAAAGGAAGAAGCTGACTAAGCCTGACTTCCAAATGCCTGAATTTTTGGGGGAATTGGAAATTATTGCATACTGATGAAAAAGATGGGCTCTGGGGTCAGCAGACCTGGGTTTGAAACCCAATTCCAATACAAAATGATTTTGAGTAGAGAATTTAACCTCCCTAATCCCACCATTTCTCTGTCCAGCAAAATGTGGATCATGATAGTACCTCTCTTATGGAACTGACATAAAGATTAAATGATATAACATTTATTAAGTACTTTGCATAGTACCTCCATAAGTGCCTCCATAAGCTACTGTTCTTATTTTTTTTTATTTTTTATTTTTTATTTTTTTAAAGATTTTATTTATTTATTTGACAGAGAGAGAGAGATCACAAGTAGGCAGACAGGCAGGCAGAGGGAGAGGGAGAAGCAGGCTCCCTGCTGAGCACAGAGCCCGATGTGGGGCTCGATTCCAGGACCCTGGGATCATGACCTGAGCCAAAGGCAGATGCTTAACCATCTGAGCCACCCAGGCATCCCAGCTACTGTTCTTATTATCAGTCATTCTTATTTTCTGTCATAGGGTCAAAACCGAGGCTTGAAATCATCAGTAACTAAAGTACCTGAGGCATCTCAATGGAAACCATCCCACCTGGGCCATAACCTCCATCCTTCCATTGACCATACCACTTTCTTACTTTCCATCACCTTCTTGGTTCTCAGCTACTTTTTCCTCAAATAAGATTCCAAATACATACTACATATCTTTCCTTTAAAACATCCTTAACTTATTTGGTCCTCTCTGTCTCTCTTGTTCTTGCCTGGCAGAACCCTAGCCTTGCATATACCCAACTCCTTGTCTGCCCGGCAGCTGACAAAAAACAGAAATATCACACAGCAGTGCACATCAAAGCTATTTAAATAATCATACCAAAATGTTATTTGCTTTATTCACTGTGTTGACATTTTCATTGATATTGCCAAAGTAATGATGGATAAGACTGCAGATGCCTTTGGAGGAATCAAGGCAACAGCATGGAACTGCACTAGACTGTATTTTCACCACCACACACCAGCAGTTTAAAGAAAAAGCCAGTTTAACTTAAGAATGTCCTTGATGAGGCAGCAGAAATTATTGATTTCATTAAATCTCAAGTCTTAATTACATGTCTTTTTATACCCTGTGTGGTAAAATAGGATGTTTGCATAAAGAACTTTTACTGCATACTGAAGAATTCATATCTCAAGGAAAGTACTTGAGTGATTGAGTTATGAGCTGAGTTAGCCACGTTTTTCATGAATTACCATTTTTACTTAAAAGAATGAGTGGCAGATAAACTGTAGCTATTAAGACTTGGATAGCCGACATTTTCTTGAAAATTAACAAAATGAATCTGTTGTTTTAAAGAAAACAGCCAGTAATGTTTCTTACCAATTCTAATAAGCTTTCCAAAATTAGAATTTTGGAAAATTTGCATCCACATCCTTGAATTTAATAGCTTCCTGATACTTAAAGACTTTTCTGATGATATTGGTAGTGATATAAATGAATGTGACTTTTAAAATGCTATATAATGAAATAGGCAGCATTTGGGAGATCTGCATAATTCAGAGAAACAGTATTTTCCAGGTGTTGGAATACATACATTATAAAATCATTCTGAATACAAGATAGACCAGTGAATTTTAATGTAACCATACAAAAAATTCATTGACATGGTTTCAGATTCCATGTTGCCACTAACTTTTAAGAAACTACCATATGTCAAGTTTCAGTGTACTATCAAAGAATATCTAAAATTTTCTGAAAAGACTATTGTAATAGTCTTCTCTTTTCCCACTATATGAGCCCTGATAATCTTCATATCCTCTAACCAAAACTACACATCACAACAAATTGAGTGTACAAACAGATGTAAGAATCCAGTAGTGTTTTACTCTGCCACGTATTAAAGAGATTTGAAAAATTAAAGACACTGCCACACTTCTTTCCCCACCCCCCCCTTTTTTTAAAAAGATTTTATTTATTTATTTGTCAGAGAGAGAGCACAAGCAGGGGGAGTGGCAGGCAGAGGGAGAAGCAGGCTCTTACTGAGCAAGGAGTCTGATGTGGGACTTGATCCCAGGGCCCTGGGATCATGACCTGGGCCAAAGGCAGACATTTAACTGACTGAGCCACCCAGGCGTCCCTCCCCACCCCTTTTTAATGGTTATTTTTCATAAAATGTTATGTTAACATGAAATGGAATTTTAAAAATGTGAGTTAAATATTTAAATCAATAATATATTAATAATATATATCATATAATAATAGACTATATAATAAGATATATAAAATAAGAGTTAAAGTAGGGGCACCTGGATGGCTCATTCGATCATTCGATTAAGCATCCAACTCTTGATTTTGGCTCAGGTCATGGTCTCAGGGTCCTGAGATTGAGCCCTGCATCAGGCTCCACAATGGGTGTGGATCCTACTTAAGATTCTCTCTCTCCCCCTCTGCCTCTGCCCGCTGCTTGAGTGTGCACACGCTCTCTCTCTCTCTCAAAAAAAGTTAAAATAATAAAATATTAAATATTTTTATAACATCTTAGTTTCTACACCTGAAACTAATATAGCACTGTATGTTATTTATACTGTAATTAAAATTTAAAAATCTTAGTTTCAATTTCTAACATAGTGAATATTCATAGATATAATGCACATAAACGAAAGCTCTTTGGGGGCCCTTAGCAATTTTTAAGTATGAAAAGAGGTGCTGAGACCAAAAAGTTTGAGAACCACTAATATAATGTAAGACAGATAGTATAACCCTTATCCAGAAAGTCAGAGCAGAGTTAAGCAATGAAGATCGGTTGTAATAAAGGTAATTTTCCTTACTGGTGGGCAGCATTTCGGAGATAAATATATTTAAATAACATGTAGTTAACTGCATTGGTAATTAAACAGATAATCAATTTAACCAGAAGCCAGCAGGCAAGTAATTGCCTAAATATTCTTGTTCTGATCATGCCTTGATTATATTACCCTCTTGGGAAAAACCAAAATGGAAATATAATAAGGCCAAATCTTCTGCTGTCCATGCCTAGGCTCCAACTCCAGATCATCCAGCAAGACCTCAGGGTCTCACTGGGGTCTTCCAATTAAAGGACAGTGTTGACTTCTATAGGAAAGGAAGCAGTGAAACTGATAGGTATTTAGCTTCAGTAGCAAATGGAATTCAGTTGGTGCCTGAAGGGTTCAACGGGGTATCAAGGTCTTTACATACTCTTGACAGACTGAAACTCCAAATTCTGCCCATCACTGATATTGCTGTGCAGCTTCCCACCATAAACTTGATTTGGCACTGTCAGTGGTAATCTGGCCCTCAAAACCAAAGGCAGTGATCCAAGGATGGCAGGCCCAGCAAAATTGAAGTCAACATCATGTCGAGATTTATACACTACTGTTTGCAAGTAGTCTTCATTTGGTCACTTTTCTTTTCCACGTTTTTTGGTAGTTAATATCAAATATGGGTTTCAAACTATGGAAAATCTGGTCTGTAATTTATATTACCAAAATGTAATTAAAAAGTCAGACTATACCACCCTATTTATAGTCTACAAAGTCTCCTTCATTTTCCTGCATGAGTTTGTTTTTGCGTCCAGTTTTGCCAACCCCAAATCAGATCCTTCATTGAAAATGTCTCTGGTTGGGGCGCCTGGGTGGCTCAGTCGTTAAGTGTCTGCCTTCGGCTCAGGTCGTGATCCCAGGGTCCTGGGATCGAGCCCCGCATCGGGCTTCCTGCTTGTGGGAAGCCTGCTTCTCCCTCTCCCACTCCCCCTGCTTGTGTTCCTGGTCTCGCTATCTCTCTCTCTCTCTGTCAAATAAATAAATAAAATCTTTAAAAAAAAAAAAAAGACCATGGAGCCTGAAGTATAGTATTTAAACTTGGTTCCACCATTAACTAACTGTGACCTTGGGTAAGTTGTTTCTAACTCAGTGCTCAGTTTCTTCATCAGTAAAATGGAAATCATAATCCTACTCGCCTCATAGGCTTGTCATGAATACTGAGTTCATATCTGGAAAGCACTTGAAATAGCTCCTGGCATACAAGTGGTGCCATGTAAATGTTTAACAAACCAACTTTGGTCTCAGAAACCCCAGTGCTTGAGGGACTTGTGACTGAAAGCAGGGTCATGTATA
The DNA here is from genome assembly GCF_029215605.1 of Mirounga angustirostris. Classification (NCBI taxonomy): domain Eukaryota; kingdom Metazoa; phylum Chordata; class Mammalia; order Carnivora; family Phocidae; genus Mirounga; species Mirounga angustirostris. The sequence goes on along the minus strand of NW_026991711.1, from coordinate 102,116,118 downwards.
AGATGGTGATTTAGATGAAGAACTATAAGCTTTTTGTCCAGATTTCTTGTGAAACTGGGCAGTTTCTGTGACCATAGCCCTTCTTTTCCCATAAGTCTCTCTGTCTATACAGTGAGTAGAAGACTATTTTGTCTGTTTCAGACACTGAAGTACTGTAAAAATTAATGAGGAAGATGTCTGCAAAGTGCTTTGGATTCCTTAAAGGAAAAGTGAATCATACAGAGAAGGTAATAAGGGAAGGTGGCAGTGGAATAGGAGGAACCTAGGCTTGCCTCATCCTATGAATGCAAATATAACTATCAAATCATCCTAAATGCCCCAGAAATCAATCTAAAGACTGGCAGAACAAACTCCACAACTAAAGGTAGAGAAGAGGCCACATTGAAGAAAGTAGGAAGTGTGGACACACAGTTTGGAGAGAAATCGATCGTAGCTGGTGTGGTCGGAAGGGAGCTTTGGTCTCAGAGAAGGGCAAGAGACAGACTAGCACACAGGGGAGCACGCAGGGAAAAGGAATTCCCGTAGCAAACTGGCTTGGAAAGTGAGAGGGCCCAAATTTCATGAGTTCTTGCAACCAGTGGGGCTTAAAGCCTGGAGTTTTAAAAGTCAGCAGGCTTGGCTCTGGGAGAGCTCAGAGCAGTTGGGGCTGTTCCTGGAGAAAAGGCAGGACAAATAGCCTGTGGACATACAGTATGGAAACAGGATCTGAAGAGCATGTGGGACACACAGTGGGGAGGTTAGTTGCTCATCTGGGAGCATGTCCCAGAGAGGCAGCATTCATGGAGAGACCCCTCTGGGAACAAAGGAACTAGCAGGTGCCATTTCCATCCCCCACCCCTCAGCATAAGCACAGAGCCACCTGCGGGAACCAGCACAGTGCCCACACTTGCTACCTAACTTTCTTACACCAAGCTCCGCCCCCCCACACTCCAGGGGAACAGCCCCTCCCAGTTACACTTGCCTCAGTGCCAGCATGGTGGGCACTCCTCCCCCAGAAGACCCAGCCCAAACCACTGCTCACATGCATCTACCAATGGTGGAATTTTGCAAGGTCTCAGTTCCAGTGGTGGCAGCAAGATGTCTCATTTCACAAGGAGAGCAGAGCTTACCTATTTAAAATGTGCCACATTCAGGTCAGGGACCAAACACTATCCATGATAGGCAAAGAGAGCCTCTGCAGGGCGCCTGGGTGGCTCAGTTGGTTAAACGACTGCCTTCAGCTCAGGTCATGATCCTGGAGTCCCGGGATCGAGTCCCGCATCGGGCTCCCTGCTCAGCAGGGAGTCTGCTTCTCCCTCTCCCACTCCCGCTGCTTGTGTTCCTGCTCTCACTATCTCTCTCTCTGTCAAATAAATAAATAAAATCTTTAAAAAAAAAAAAAAGAAAGAAAGAAAATGTCTCTGGTTGCACTGCTAAGGTAGCATGTGACAAAAACCTAGGTGTTGGTCTCACTAATGCCGGCCCAGAAGCTGCCTTGATGAGACCTCAGGAGAATGGATTTGGTGGTTGCCTGAGGATGCTTATTTGCTACTGCAGCTACAGAACGAAGTGAAAAAGAATTTATATTTCTGACTTACACTGTTGGATTTTGCTTTATTCTCCTCTGAGATCTGGGGATTTTTAAATATCTGTTCAATATAAACAGGCATCATTTTTTTTAGATCCAGGAGGACTCTCAGAGATTCCACACCATCACTTGCTGCTGAGAACATTGAAGCCAAAGAAGGAAAGTGAATTGAGAGCCTGGGGTCAGACAGTGTTCCAGCTGGGATGCTCAGTTTCTTTTCTTTCTACTGCCTTACAACTGCAGGAGCCTCAAAGACCTAGATCCAGTAACTGTCTTTAGCTCCTAGATTTGGGTCATTTGGCTGCAGGCTGGTGCCACTGCAGCCATGGTGTGATGGACATTTGTGGTATTTTCCTCCTTAGGATTTTTGCCTCTACCTAATAGCACCTACTCCTCTTTCCCCACTCTGTTCATCTGGTTTCAGTGGGACTAACCACACCCCTTGGTTCCAGCCTGGACAGTAGTGGTCAAGATGATTGGTAGAGCTATGAACATGTGACCCAAATCTGGCCAGTCAGATTCAGTCTCTGGTCTTTGTTGCTATGGAGAAGGATGGTGATTATTCGGTAGGATGTAAAATTGGAAGAATTTATGTTCATTTTGCCACCACTTGGGAAAAGCCTGACTAAGAAGCAAACCAACTCTGAGGAAAGCAGAGCTGAGGAAGAGAGTGAGAGGAAAACTGAGAGAGAGAAGGAGACAGGGAGAGGAGAGGGAGAGAGGGAGAGGAAAAGAGGGAGAGATTGAGATTTCTGGTGACACCCTTTGAGCACCTGAATCCCACTGCATTTGAAGCAAGATCCATCCCTGGATTTTTTATGTAATATGAGATGATACATTGCTTTTTGTCTTAAGGCACTTTAAGTTGATACGTATCACTTGCCATTGAAACTTGGTTTCCTTGGTATGCTAAAATCCTGCTTACTGGCTAAAGTTGGGAGCTCCAGGATGACTCTCCTATTCATTCCATTTGCTACCTCTTTTGGCATATTTAAAATGTGCTAGTTGGCTGGGGGTGATTTAGTCTGTAGGGCATCCAGCTGGAAACTGTTGATGAATTATGTCTGCTTAAAGCAAAGATCTCACTCTTTTGCCCACTGAGCAGCCTAAGCCCCTGAACTATGGGTGATGTCGATTGCCAATGAGTCCCTATTTGACTTTGGGGCTCACCTCTAGGGACTGAAAAGGGATGGCTCCCTCCTCATGGCAAATAGATTTGCTTCCTTGAGAAGGCCTGACTTGCTTCTTTTCTGGTTTAGGTTTCTGGTCTCTATTGTTACTAGCATCCCTGTCAGTGGAGGAATAGAAATGATGAACTGTCATGCTATTGAATTAGAAGGATCTAGGAATGGTGTATATACTCATAATAATGACAATCGTGTAGAATATGGGGTGTAGGATACATAATATGTGGTGCACATAATGTAATAATACTTAGAGAGCTTTTACCCATGGGCCATGAACATGAACCATATTTTATCTTCTGTATCAATCAAGGGTCCTGGCAGAAATGGATGGCACATTCAAATTAGAAAATTTGAGAGTCTTTAATTAAGGGACTGTTTACAAAGTAGTGAGCAGAGAGTAGGGAAGCTACTGGGATAGTGCAATACTCCAAGGCTGGAGACAGTGGGGTGTAGCTACTTTTCTTAGGCCTGAAGAGATAGGGGAGGGAGTAGTTCCCAGAACCCAAAGGCAGAGGGAGCGGTGTGGAGCTGTGACCTTCAGTGGACGGAGCAGGGGAAGAAATGTTCCATTGAAAATGGATTTTTTGGGGCATCTGGGTGGTTCAGTCGATTGGTTAATCATCTGCCTTCGGCTCAGGTCATGATCCCAGGATCAAGCCCTGCATTGGGCTCCCTGCTCAGCGGGGAGTCTGCTTCTCCCTCTCCCTCTGTCCCTCACCCTGGCTTGTGCTCTCTCTCTCTCAAACAAACAAACAAACAAATAAATAAGAAAATGGATTTATCCTGAAGCTCTTGAAATCAAAGCCTGAAGGCCCCTCATTCACAAAGGCCCCAGGGTGCTGACTGCTGCTGGGAGTCCTAAATTATGCAGTGTAGGGAAGCAGAACCAGCTAGCAAATGGAAGTATTTCTCTATAAGCATTTTTAATAAATTGTGTAAAGAGACCTCATATTAAAGGGAAAGTAGTTTGTTCTCATTTCTTTTCTCATTCTAAATACATATTCATCCTTATATCTAATTATGCATTTGTAATTCTGTATTTTCTTAAAGAGAGCCTCCAAATGATATAAGCTTTAGGCTCCACTAAACCTGGATTTGCTTCAGTGTTACTCTCTCTGCATCCTCCCTTGGACCTGAGGAAATTGAAGATGAAAATACACAATCCCTGCCCTCAAGGGACTTACAGTCTAGTGGGGAGATACAGACAGGTAAATACTGGCAGCCTCCCACAGCCCCCACACAACGCTCTGCTGTGTCCCATATCACCCCATGCAAGAATTATGTATTATAGCCCTTATTGTATTGTTTTGTCAATGTCTGGGCTCTTTTTTGTCTCTCTCCAGTAATCTAGGAACTTCTTGGGGGCAGGAAGTGGTGTCTTTGATCACTGTACCCGTCACACCAAGCAGAGAGTAAGAGAGGAATAAATGAATGCATGCATGCACTTGGAGCCAGTGCTGATGAGGGAACAGAAGGCAAGCTGAGGGCAAAGCACAAGTTGACACCCTGGGTGGGATCTGTGAGACATTCCACAGGCACTCCTGGCTGCCCTGGAACAAAGGGAAAGGAAAAACAAATGGTTAACTGATACAGATCACAGTCATACAGGACCTAAGTCTCCATCAGTTTGCAACTGTCTTCATGA